>NC_086066.1:0-2400000 GCF_947568885.1 Cydia strobilella | reverse complement strand
GCTATTATTGCAAACTCTATCTTGGTATCTGAATGCCTCTACGTTTGACTTTTCTCGATTTTTTTAATATTGTAAAACTTAGGAACGAGAAACAGTTTTCATACAAATTTTTAAATGCTCCTAACTACGTTTGTATGTAAAGGCGATTTCACGCGGGTCCTCTACGTGTGTCCTCGTTCCAGGTTGCGGTAGGCATGCCGGTCCCGGCGTGAGATGGACGGCATTCAGATGGAGCCCGTCGGCAAATACAAGCCCGACCGCAACGGCTCAGCGAAGGGTATGTGTCAGCCTTTATACCAGCCTTCAACGTACCCTGCCATGGTCGCCATGTGACGGGCGACAGATGGAGTCGGTAACAAGCCCGACCGCAACGGCTCAGCGAAGGGTATGTGTCAGCCTTTATACCAGCCTTCAACGTACGCTGTCATGGTCGCCATGTGACGGGCGGCAGATGGAGTCGGTAACAAGCCCGACCGCAACGGCTCAGCGAAGGGTATGTGTCAGCCTTTATACCAGCCTTCAACGTACGCTGCCATGGTCGCCATGTGACGGGCGACAGATGGAGTCGGTAACAAGCCTGACCGCAACGGCTCAGCGAAGGGTATGTGTCAGCCTTTATACTAGCCTTCAACGTACGCTGCCATGGTCGCCATGTGACGGGCGACAGATGGAGTCGGTAACAATCCCGACCGCAACGGCTCAGCGAAGGGTATGTGTGAGCCTTTATACTAGCCTTCAACGTACGCTGCCATGGTCGCCATGTGACGGGCGACAGATGGAGTCGGTAACAAGCCCGACCGCATCGGCTCAGCGAAGGGTATGTGTCAGCCTTTATAACAGCCTTCAAAGTGCGCTGCCATGGTCGCCATGTGACGGGCGACCGCAAGGGTTCCACTTAAGGCAGATATCACCAGTTTTACCTTATCTTATCATAAGTTAGTGTTCACGTCGGAAGATTTTCTTATCTTATCTTGATTAGATATTCTCAGGGTCCATGTGGAGCTACCCAGACTTTGTAATATCTATAATACCATCGTTGCAATAAAGAAATATGAATATGAAGAAGGATGGAGAACTATAGTCCGACAAGAAATTATAGAAAATAAATGAGAGCGCCACTTATGCTTAAACATGGCAACAATTTAGTATGGAAATTTGTTAGTTCTATTTTATTTAAATTCTACTATTTTGTGTCGCACTATAATCACAAGATGCAATCATCAGTAAAATAGTCTGAAAAAATAAATAGGTAAATTATGAATATTCGCCTCGTACTTATTGGCACGGGGTAATCTGCTGCTGACTGTCAAAGTTATGTCAAAATGAGCTCTACAACCATGGAGACTACATAAAGGAGCCAAATCTCTATGTATGAAAAGTATCCATCAAAAAACAGTAATTAGGCGGCGCCACCATACACCGAAATACTACCAAAACAACCTACGTAATTTGGTCGGGTTATTTGTTGCCTTATGTCCCAGAGCCTAACTAGCGCCACCGGAGAGATTAGGAACTATTATTTAAAGCTAAAAGCGATCACTTTTGCAACAATTCTGCCTTAAGAGATTGGCATCCTTTCTATACCATCCATATCTACAACTACTGAAAGTTCAGTATATATGTAAGTTCCTTGTCTAATTACAAAATATGTTGCTTTCAGCAGCTGCCTGGCGAAACATGGTGGATCAAGACTTAGACGATGTCGCGTTCCTGGCCGGTAAGTTTCAATTAATATTAACGGTCTTTATTTAACAAGTGTGTCATGAAACGAGCCACCCTGTGGCCTCCCTTACATTACCGACTACTAAGGTAAACTGCATTCAAAATTTTGATTAGATACCGCAATGAAAATTGCATGCAAGTTCTTTGCTAGTCTAAACCTCGCTATAAGCGAGTATGCGGTATCTGATCGAACTTTTGAATGTAGTTTATTTACCTCAGTAGTCGGCAATGTAACGTAAATTGCATGCAAGTTCTTGCTAGTCTAAACCTAAACCTCGCTAAGGAATTTAAAAGACCCTGCAACAAATCGCAAGCCAGTTACACTACATTGCGGCATTTGATCGATCAATTGAATTCGTTGGATCTACACGTAGTTGGCAATGTGTCGAAAATCGCATGCAATTAGTTGCAAGGTAACCTAGATTCCTCTAGATATTTTGTATATTTGCGTACATAATCTCCAAATTAAGCTTTTTAATAAAACTAGTGGCGTAAATGTCGCGAATTTTAAATATTATCCGATTTATTATCGAACCTGGGCAAATTTCCAGGCAAAAATTCGCAAATTGCGGGCATTTTTCTCTGTACCTATGCCTTAATTGGAGTAAAAAAAGAAAGATGCCCACAATTTGCGAACTTCGGTGTTCGCGGTAGGCCCTCTGCTCACAAAATTTTACGGTTATCGATTGAATCGAACAGCCGGATATGTCAAAACCAAGCTGAAATCAATTACTTTAAGATACGTATTACAAACATTAGTATTTGTTCAATTAATTCCAGATACAGACAAAGCGCGCGAAGCACGCGAGCTGCGCGAGGCACCTGTCGCGGTGTGTTCACAGCGGCGCGCGCTTTGCCTCGCAGCCGTTGTGCTAGGGGCTATGTTCGCAAGCGCTCTGATTGTTGTATACGCTAGCCCCCAACCAGGTAAGTCTTTAGGTAGATACAGAACGACCACTTCGAATCTAAATTCGAAGAAAGTCTGTATACTTCTATCATTCTCGCAATATTCTGTTATATGGACGCAGGTAGACATCTTTTTTATTTTCTCGCGACCGTCGTGCTCGGAGCCATGTTAGCGAGCGCTCTGATTGGTGAGTCTCTAATGAGGCATCGCTCTGATTGGACGAACCAAGCTTCGTGAGGCAATGTGCGATCTGCCTCACGGCCGTTGTCCTCGGAGCTATGGAAGCGAGGCGAGTCCTCAGCCGGGTCCTCATAGCTTTGCGTTTATTGCAGATTATCAGTGGTCGTTGTTATGGGACCTATCTTTTTTTTCTTCCTGTTATGGCTTTTGTTAGGTTAGCCAATGTCAGGTGGGACTTATCTTTGCGAGTACAGATGTAGTGCATAATTATTTTCCATCGTATTTTCACGGAAACGTACGAACGTGTCTTGCTATTTCAGTCAGTCTCGGTACACAAAGTACTGGGGTTGACTGAAGTAGCATGACAAATACGAACGTCTCCGAAAAAATACGATGGAAGACAATTTTGCACTACATCTGTACTCTGATTGTTGTAGTCCTCAACTAGCTAAGACAATGCTAGGGGCAATATGTGCGAGGCAGTCACGGTGAGATGTTATAAAAAACTCATATTTTCGTTTTACAGATTGTCCCTGCCTTGGAGAGAATCCCCTGATTCCCGGGTCGCCCACCGCAGGATCCGATGCTAATGCTGCCGCTGCTAACAAGTTAGTTACTTAAGTACTAAAAGTCGCCTAGATGCTAGATTAGTTTAAGTTAGCTTAAGTTACTTTTAAGAATTGCCATGCCCTAACGGGGCTCATTTTTGATACTTTTATCTTATAAGAACCTCTGTACAACAACATGAAAGCAAATAAACTACTTGAATACTTGATGCGTCCACATCTGCTAAACCTGCCTAGAATTGTGAAAACGCTTCCAGAGGCGCTTTTTATGAAGCAAACTCTATCACATGGTTCGTTTTTACGCGCTACACGGCTTGCAAAGAGTGCCTGGCGTCCGTTGGCTCATTGGGTGGGCTCATTCGGAAGATTGCTGGTCACTTCTGGATGAGATTGGCTCAGGACCGGGATAAGTGGCGTATACTCGAAGAGAGGCCTAATGCTCAAGGGCGATAAAAGGCTGATATGATGATGATGATACGTGGTATGATCAACTCAGATGCAGTGTTGCTCTTGCACTGCTTGCGATCATTCTACGCTTGATTCCTCAAACCCGAGTCCTCTCCTAGCTTATGTGAAGTGCCAGAACTGGACACTGTCCCAATAGTTACCAAATTCAATATTTCTTCCAAGCGACACTGGTGACAAAACTGCCAAAGGGGCTTCCAACTCTTGCAATTAATTTCATGGGCTATATTACGAGTGAAACCCCTTTGTCATGTTTCAGAGACCGCATAGCGACTAACGGCGCCATTTTTCCGTGGCGCGGCGCCCGGCTGCCCACGTTCCTGATCCCGAAGCACTACAGCCTGTGGCTGCACCCCAACCTGACTACCGGCGAGCTGAGAGGTAAGAGGCCCTACCACAAGAGGTACGGCACCCCACTAGGCAACGAGCACCTACGTCGACCTTACTTGCCAATTTATAAAGCAGTACATACTCGTGTTGCACCGACTTCGGCCGTACCGTAACCAGCAGAAGTTGCTGAGCGGGCGAAGTGTTCATAATTTACCTTGACATCGCTCTTATTCTCTTAACAATAATGACGCGTCAAGATCATTTTGAACACCTCGCCCGCTTAGCAACTTCTGCTGATGACTGTACCCGTAATTTATCATCATCCTGTATTGTCGCGGCAAATTCCCAAATAGAGTGCCATTTGATCTAACAACCTAGAGGGATGAGTCAGATTTCTTTTTTTACACTACGTCAGTGGCAAACAAGCATACGGCCCGCCTGATGGTAAGCGGTCACCGTAGCCTATAGACGTTTGCAACTCCAGAGGTGTTACATGCGCGTTGCCGACACTAACACTCCGCACCCTTGTTGAGCTCTGGCAACCTTACTCACCGGCAGGAACACAACACTATGAGTAGAGTCTAGTGTTATTTGGCTGCGGTTTTCTGTAAGGTGGAGGTACTTCCTAAGTTGGGCTCTGCTGCAATGACATCCGCTGTGCCGTACCCTACTACACAAAGCGAGATTAGCAGATGATATTTACAGTGCCCCTATACCTGTATAGAATAGAATAGAATATCATTTATTTCAGTATAAGTACACAGTTATACAATATGTACAGAGAAAGAAAGAAAAAAAAAGACTTATAACTAACTTGTACACTGTATATAATTACACTGAAAAAGGTGAAGAAGCATAATGCCAGGCAAAGAAGTTAGTTTCTTAAAAGGTGGTGGCAGGTTGTTCCAGCATTTTGTGGCGGTGTACTTAAAACTGCCACTAAATGCTGCAGTTTTGTATTTGGGACACATGAGAAGAGCAGATAATCTCTGGCGCTGCAAAAACCGGAGCTTCTCATGCAGGTAACGAGGTGCTTGGGATTTCACAATCCCGAACAGTAGGCAAGCAAAGTGGAGAGAGCGCCTAGATTACATGTTCATTAGGTCGCTTCTGTTAAGATATGGAGTTACGTGCCTACGTGGGTTCTTGGTGGAATTATAAAACAATAACGTGCACAGGCATTTTGGACTCGCTGAATCACTTTCTTTGTGTGAGATAAGAGGCAGGGCCCTACAACTGTGTCAGCATAATTAAGTTTTGATAGTATCAGTGATTCGCGTAGAGTAATTCTGAGCTCTATGGATAAGTAATTCCGAACTTGATATAAAATCTTAAGCCTATAAAAACAGTTTTTAGCAACATCAGAAACGTGATTATGGAATCTTAAGTTTTCATCCATGATCACTCCTAGATTTTTAGCTTCTGTAACTTGTAACTGTCTTTTCTTTCGGGCGTAGGTACATAGTTTAAGGACATACCCGGATCAAAGTGTCAACATCAAGGTATCTTTGAAAAGTGACTACCTAGTATAAATTATACCTAATATAAAAGTAATTCTATTTTTTATTGATTTTAATTTTAATGTTTTCTTTTTTTTTCTAATTTTATTGAGGGATTGTTGTTTGCGTAAATAGTTGTAATTATGGATCATGTATCTGAAATAAATGAATTTATTATTATTATTATTGTTTGTCCTTTCCATATCTCAGGACCAAGGGGTCCCGGACTTTTGGGAGGCATGCGTGGGGCCGAAGCCAACATACATAATGTTTCGTACATAAGTTCCCAAAAACCCGAATCTATTATTAGACAGCCTATTCATTCCCCATTTTCTTTCACAGGCGAAGTATCAATCGACTTCAAAGTGGACCCGGACACTACATTCGTGGTCCTGAACGTGAGAGACATGAACGTCACAGAGCGAGCGTTGTTCAAAACTGGGGGCTCTTTGGGGCCCAAGGTCGCTAAAGTGCTGGATTATCCGCCTGCGGAACAGACTTATATTGAGTTCAAGGTAAGATATATTACTAAACTTTCGAATGATGAAGCATGAAATTGGAGTCGGTATTAACAACAGCCGAACCATTTAAGATCTTTGGGGCTCAAGGTATGTATCGCATGGTATTGTATTATATTGTAAAATCGTAAAGTATACGGCACGTCGCTGCGATTCCGTACGGTCACCGTTTTTTAAGCAGCGGTGTGGTCGCACCTTATGTATTTGTAAGAAAACCGGCCAAGTGCGACTCGGACTCGCGCACGAAGGGTTCGTACCATTACGCAAAAAACGGCAAAAAAAATCACGTGAGCCCCACTTAAATCATCTGTGTAAATTTCAACTGTCTATCACGGTTCATGAGATACAGCCTGGTGACAGACAGATGGACAGACGGACAGACAAACGGACAGCGAAGTCTTAGTAATAGGGTCCCGTTTTTACTCTTTGGGTACGGAACCCTAAAAAGGGATAAAACATAAATTATCTAATTGAGGCTTATAATTTTATGAATAAGGGGGTTAGTATTTAAATTCTAATTCACTTTAGATATGATATGTGTGCGTAGTTACTGTGTAGGTACTTGTGTAGATCTTTTCTCATTGTACGTTCGCAGGAGAAACTCCGGCGCAAGTTCAACTACACGCTCAGCCTCCGCTTTATCACGAAACTGGAGAGGAACGATAAGCAGCGCGGGTTCTTCTTGGCTGGCAACAACAGACAGTGAGTTTCTATCACCTATACTAGTGGCTCTGTGAGCTGTAGACCTCGCCACAGAACAAGTAATAGTATTATCATACAGAACGGTCACGCACCGCCCCGCCCTGACTCGAATTACCTCGCCCCGCGACACCATTGACGAGTTTTTGCCGAACGCTCGGGCCTCGTAGCGAACGAAACGCAAATGTCACTGACACACTAATATGGAAGAGTGATAGAGAGACACAAAGCGATTCGATGGCGAAGCGATAGTGTTACGTATGCTACTGTATGCATGTACTTATAATAAGGTGTCATGGCGAATAAACGTCAGTGCGTATCTAAGCAGCATTTGTTTCACTCGTCCCGTTCCGATACACAACAGTGGCGACGATCTACCCGCGTGTTCAAAAAAAGTGACAAGTGGCGGACATGAATTCGTCTCAAATCGGGATTTTGACGAATTTTGACCACAACACACAAACGTGGAAAGTGTATAAAGCGCGTATACAACAGTGGTTCATAGCTAATGGCATCGATGAAAAAAGTGACGCGACCGGAACGAAGCGACGGGCGGTATTGCTGAGCGCACTCAGCGATGCCACTTACAAGTTGGCATCAGATTTGGCATTGCCAAAAGAGCTCCAAGTTGTTCCATATGCCGACATATGTTCGCTTTTGGACAATCATTTTACGCCAACAACTTGTGGGTTTCACGAGAGATTTAAATTTTATTCGGCGATGCAAAATGAAGGGGAGACCTACCCCCAATTTGCGGCAAGACTTCGCGGCCTAACAGCAGAATGCGGGTTTCTAAACGTGGAGGAGGCATTGAAAGACCGATTTGTAATGGGAATGCTTCCAGGATCGGAGCGAGAAAAATTATTCGCTCAGAACCCAGCTGATTTGACTCTTTCTAAGGCGGTGGAACTGGCAGAAAGCCGAAGATGTGCGCGCGCGGGGGCAACCAAGGTCACCGGGCAGGAGCCCTCGAGCGCTAGTCAAATGTTCAAGGTTGCATCGAAAGATCAAAAAAGTGCTAAAGTGTTGTGTTCCGTTTGTGGTTTTAACAATCACACGGCCGAAAAGTGTCGTTTTGCTAACCATAAGTGTCGAAAATGTCAGGTTAAAGGTCATTTGCGCCGTATGTGCAAAAAAATTAATTACGTAAGTGAGGTCTGCGGGGACGATGACGGCGATGACGGTGAGTGCCATTGCTATAATATTCGCTCATCATCAGGCGAGCCTATGACGACGAAGGTTCATGTCCATGGAGTGCCAATGAAGTTTGAGGTCGACACTGGCTCAGCGGTGACCGCAATATCAGAGCAAACTTATTTAAATAGTTTTAAAGATGTGGCATTGTCTAAAACCCATAAACGCTTGGTATCTTATTCGGGTGGTAAAATGCATTGTTTAGGTATCGTGCGGTTACCATTTACGTATGCAGGAAATACCTACGTATTAAACGTGCACGTGATTCGCGGCGGGGCAGGGCCCTTATTAGGTAGGGATTTTATATCGCAAAATAATTTGGAATTGGTACAGGTTAATTTCTGTGAACAATCAAGTAATTTTATGGATCAATTGCATTCGAAATTTCCTTCTGTTTTCTCTGACAAGCTGGGAACGTTTAATAAATATAAAGTAAAACTCAATTTAATGAAGGATGCTCAACCGATTTTTTTTAAAGCACGACCAGTGGCTTTTGCTTTACGCGATAAGATTGATAAGGAGTTGGACCGGCTCGTTAGCGTAGGCATATTAAAACCGGTTGAACATTCGTTATATGCATCCCCCATCGTGCCCGTTTTGAAGCGAGACGGGTCGCTGCGCCTGTGTGCGGACTACTCAGTGTCTATCAACAAACAATTAATAGTGGAACAATACCCGTTGCCCACCGCGCATGAGTTGTTCGCTAGGTTGCACGGAGGTCAACAGTCCTCTAAGTTAGACCTTTCTCAGGCGTATGCGCAGTGTGTTTTAGATGACGAATCACAAAAAGTTACGTGTATTAATACACATAGGGGGTTGTTTTTATATACACGTCTCGTGTTTGGCCTGGCTAGCGCCCCAGCGATATTTCAAAGGGTAATGGAAGGGGTTTTAGCCGGTATGGAGGGCGTCCTATGTATGTTGGACGACGTTTTAATAACCGGTAGTGATAAGTCTGAACATTTAGCTAGATTGAATGCAGTTTTAAAACGGTTGCAGGACGCGGGGTTAACACTTCAAAAAACTAAATGCGAGTTTTTTAAGGATGAAGTGGAATATTTAGGCTATGTAATTAGCAAAGAGGGGTTAAAAAAGTCACCCGCTAAAGTAAGCGCCATTCTAAATGCACCAGTACCAAATAATGTAAATAAGCTACAATCCTTCCTGGGCCTCGTTAATTACTATAGGAATTTTGTCCCGGGGGCATCTACGGTACTTAGTCCGCTGTACAACTTATTGCAAAAAGGTAGTAAGTGGCATTGGAATGCGGAACACAATAATGCGTTTAAGCTAATCAAACAACACTTGGCTTCAGATCAAGTGTTAGCGCATTTTAACCCCAATGCAAAAATCGTGGTCACTTCAGATGCGTCCCCAACTGGCCTTGGGGCTATTTTGAGTGTTATTGGGGATGACGGGTTGGAACGTCCGGTTTCGTACGCTTCGCGCACGTTAAACGCGGCTGAAAAAAATTACTCCCAATTACAAAAAGAAGCAACAGCGATTATATTTGCGGTACGCCGTTTTCATCAATACCTCTATGGTAGGACGGTGCCGTTCGTTCTTCGCACGGACCATAAGCCACTAACCACGATTTTTGGGCCTCACCGTGGTATTCCAGAGGTATCAGCTAATAGGCTCCAGCGCTATGCGATGTTTTTAAGTGCCTATAACTACACTATTGAGTACATTCGCAGCGCTGATAACAGTGCTGATTATCTGTCGCGGGCGAGCGTAAACAATGATGACTCATCTGCCGGCGCGGGCCACACTAAGGGCGGGGCACCAGTGTCTATCGACGATAGGGCATCGTACATAAATTTTGTTGCCGACAACAGCTTACCCGTGACGTCTAAGGTGTTGCGTGAGGAAACCGAGAAAGATCCTTTATTAAACCAAGTCATAAAATTCATCATAAACGGATGGCCAAAAAAAGTTACAGTTCAGGGTATTCAACCATATCTACTCTGTAAAAACGAATTAGCCGGAAACTTTAAAATCAAAAATTTTGTCGGAGTTACATAAGTCGCACTTGGGTATTGTTAAGTGCAAAGCAGAACTAGGAGTAGGGTATGGTTTCCAGGTATTGATAATGCTATTGAAACTATGATAGCAAGTTGTGACATTTGTAACCAGTTGAGACCATCTCCGCCGCGCGTCCCGCTTGCAGTGTGGCCATACCCTAAGCAGGCATTTTATAGGGTGCATATAGATTTCCTGGGCCCAATAAATAATAGGTCATATTTAGTAGTAGTGGACGCGTACTCGAAATGGGTTGAGGTGTATAGTGTTAGTTCGACTTCAACGTCTGTTGTTATATCAAAACTATATGAATTTATGTCACGATTCGGATTAATTCACACGCTAGTTAGTGACAATGCCACATGTTTTTTGTCTGACGAATTCCGTACGTTTTGCGCTGCGAATGGAATATCGCACGTAACTTCCCCCGCCTACCATGCGGCCAGTAATGGGCAGGCGGAATCTTACGTGAAGGTAGCAAAAAAAGGCATACGTTCTTGTCTAATGGTTAGTACTAATCAGAGGAAAGTAGATGAAAACCTGTCCAAATACCTATTCGATTATAGGAATTCCGTACATGTCACCACGGGGACTTCACCTGCCCAGATCGTATTCGGCCGCAAACTTCGTTCGCGCTGAGACTTGTTATATTCCCCGACACTATCGCCGTCCTCGTCCCACGACGCTCATGTTAAAACAGTGGAGCGTAAACAGTGTTCACAGAGTAAATCCTTTGGTGGAAAAAAACGCCCATTTTTTAAGCCTGGTGATTATGTAATGTATAAAAAAAATTATGGCAACAAAAAATTTACTTGGAACAAAGGCATAATAGTAAAACAAATTGGTAGAACAATATACTTAGTTAAGGATCATGTTACGTTAGTGCAAGTAAAAAAGCATGTAAATCAACTTGTACCGATTAAAGGAATGGACGTCAACAGATTCCGTTACCCCAGTCATCAGAGTTTAGATGAAACAGAAGAACCCTCTGTCAACGACAGTTGTGCTACCAATGAGATCGAGTATTCCTCACCGGTGGCAAGCGGCAGTCATGAGCCTGAGCCTGCCTCGTCTTCGCCAGCTGAAATGGGAGAGGAAGATGGTACCTCGGACGGGTCCACCCAGGTTGCTACTTCAGGCGGAGAAGTTGAGGAATTTTTTGAGACCTCTGATGACAATGTTCAGTCGCAGCAGGTAGCTACCCCCGCTGACCAGAGTTCAAGGGGCGGGTTGTCAGACATGTTGTTGCGTCCACTTCCCCGAACGGATTATAAACCTTTTTATTGTATGAATTATACGAACTGTAACTTAGATTAAGAAGCTTACTCTCTATTAAAAACGGGGAGAAATGTTACGTATGCTACTGTATGCATGTACTTATAATAAGGTGTCATGGCGAATAAACGTCAGTGCGTATCTAAGCAGCATTTGTTTCACTCGTCCCGTTCCGATACACAACAGATAGCGATTGTCACCTTGGCAACGGACACAATGACGCATGACGCGTGTACAGAGTGCCGTTCACACATAGAAACGCAAATCAAATTATTTTTGATGTATGGCGTATCCACGCTGTGACCTCGCGATAGGCTTAATTTTTATATTAGCCTACTTTGGTGTCCCACTGCTGGGCAAAGGCCTCCTCTCGTTTTCTCTACTCGACCCTGTCCAATGCGTCCAAGTCATCCCGCCATCACCTTTTCGGTTTGCCTGAACCTATTTCAACCATAATTACTTCTTTGAGCCATTATCACAGCGAAACTCATAATGGTCTTGAACGCCATAGACCCTACTGACTGACCTTTATGCCAATTTCCGCCATTTTGAACTTTTTCAAAATCTAAATATCGAGCATGCTCACAAAATATCACGATAATCGGTCGAGAAATGCGACATGCAGAGGAGCAACATTTTTGCCCAACCTGAAACAGAGACCTTCCCTAACGCTCGGTCAATTAGGCCTCTATTGATCTTGGAACAAATCGCATGCGATTTTCGATACATCGCAGATTTTGATCGATTGAATTCGTTGTAACTGTTTTTCAGTCGCTGCGCCGTGTCACGATTCTGGTTGACGCATGCGCGCTCCGCGTTCCCCTGCCTCGACGAGCCACATCTACGAGCTACTTTCCGACTCACCATCGTCAGAGATAGGTATTTAAATAAATAAATAAAAAGTCATTTATTGTCGCAGTAAAAAAAACAGTAATTTATGGACGTGGGGTACCTTTTCTCTGCAGCTGACTGTACAATAAGCTTAACTTACAGCAGTATTATACAAGTAGGAACTAACTATATATATTTGACATTTAGAATTATAGTTAACTTATATTATAAATGCTATTTGCGACGATAGGCTCGGGACTCAGCTTGTGCCGCGAGTCTGGCGACTGCACAGCGCTGTTCTTCAGCCCGCACCTACATAACTTAACTACATGTAACTATGTAAAATTTAATGAAAATTCTTCTTCAGAACGTAGTAAAACTAATTTTAGGACCAATACAGTAAGTTTTTTGTGTAAGACATAAATAAGTACAATAATATGTACCGATTTGTCCGATTTGAGCAAACAAAAATCTGTCTTGCTAAAGTGGGTTGTGGATAAATCTGTCAATATCTATCTTGTGGATAAATGTGGCACAGATTTTTCCCAGACAGAGCAGACGAAAAATCTGTACATAATCCTTAACTGTTGTTGGTGTTATAAAGGAAGGAATTGCTAAGGGAGGATACTCGAATTTAAACTGTCGTGAATCATACTAACAATAAGCAAATTTTACGGATTAAACTCACGTATTTTTAGTCACTCGCGCGACATGTTTCGGAGACCCTCGGTCTCCATTTTCGAGCTCTAACAGTGCATCGTGTATAACATCGCGCATGTAACCAAAAATACGTGAGTCAAGCCGTAAAATATATTAACTTAATGGAGGATACCGTTTCTGTTTACAGATTCCACGTATCCTTGACGAACATGCCAATAGTGGCGACGGAAGAAGCTGGATTCTATTTAGGACATCGATTGGTACGTAAATGGAAATTTTGAATAAATCTGGCTATTTAACTAGCATGACTTACGTAGTCGCGTCTTCATATGTCAAGCCGAACTTTTAAGGTGGAGTCGCGCGCTTTCATGCTAGAGGAATATAGTTCGTTCGTGTTAAGATTGCAGTCAAATAATTATTGCCAACACGTCAATCGCTAACGCTCCGTAGCGATCGAAACGCAACTGTCACTGTCGCACTAATATGGAAGAGTGATAGAGAGACACAAAGCGTTTCGTTGTCGAAGCGATAGCGATTGTCCCCCGGCTGGTCACTGTGCACTTGACTTTCTAATTAGGAACGATTGATTGTTTACGGGCGTGGCTAGGCCAGCGGAGAATGAAAATGAAAATGAAAATGAAAAATGATTTATTTGTGTATCAAAAATGCAGCTTATTACAAAGTAGAATTACATTTTTAGGAGTATTCTATTCTATTGTTAGACAGCCTAGGAATAGTGTCCTGAGCCCTAAACTAGGTAAACCTGTCTTATAGGGATCAGGGAATAAACCACCGCCAGTTCTAGCAATGCAGCAAAGGTTGGTTGAGAACACAAGTTAAAAACAGATACAGATGGTCAGATCGCTGTTACTTATACAATTTTAAAGTTTAGCAAGGATGATATGATATGACATTATCAGCTATAGTATATTCATCTGTATTATATATGTTTACTATTTGTCTATTACAATTATTTATTATACTGCTAAGATAATTACTTAAAAGTGTGTGTGTGTGTGTGTGTGTGTGTGTGTGTGAGTGTGTGTGTGTGTGTGTATACGTGCGTGCTTGTACGATGAACTATACCATGAAATATTATTAAATGCAATTATTCTAGCCAATCACCTAACAATTTCAAGGAGTTTTTGAGAATGATGATTATACTGCATTAGTAACGCGAGATATTCATGCTAGAGGTTCGAATCCATGTTCGTTCATTTAGTTGCTATGTTGGAGAACGAATCGAAATCGAAAATTGAAGTGACCTAAGAATGGTTAATCTCTTCAATAAAATATCTAACCGTAAGTATTTGTTTAACTCCTCGTTTTCCGCCGACGCAATATCGGGCAAACTTTGTACCCTGGGAATCCCGGGAGTTAAAGAGTTACCAACGAGCTATAATCGAATAAATAATAGTACAGAAGGTTCACTCCCTAACAAAACGCGTCTATTATGACAGATATGACCGCTAGGTGGCACAAGCGCGAACAGGCGTCCGTTCCGTAGCGGTACGCGGCAATTACTATGGCTAGACCCCAGAATTGGGGGCGGCCGCATGTACTTGTAGCGGCGCGACGATATCGCGGAGTGAGTCACGCCTGGCTATAGTAACATCAGGCCGCGTAGCCAACACGCCAATCGCTAACGCTCCGTCAACGCAACTGTCACTGTCGCACGAATATGGAAGAGTGATAGAGAGACACAAAGCGTTTCGTTGTCGAAGCGATAGCGATTGTCACCTTAGCTAGGCCGGCAGAGCCCTGTTCACGTACATTTGTCACGTTCCAGCTCCAAGACGAGTTCGCGCAGTCCCCCCCGATGCCCCCGCACATGATGTCGCTGGCGGTGTGCCGCCTGCAGCGCCGCGCGCAGCCCGCCCTGGCCACTGAGCCCCCCGAACCCACCCCCTCTACTGACGTAGCTACGTCTAGTACCGAGACACCTGATGAGGAGGATTTCGTGATGCCTCCACCGGAAATAAGTCTCTACAGCGATCAGCAAGTTATCTTGGATGAAGCAGGGTAAGATTTTCCATATTTATATGACACTCCCCATCGCAGCGCCAGAACCCACCCCTTCTACATACGCAGTAACTAGAGGGGGGCAGAGGGGGCAAGTGCCCCGGGCGCCATCCAAGGGGGGCGCCAAAATGGGCAAAAGGCAGCAGCAGGGAAACTTTTGTCAGTCGTCAGGGGGCGCAAATTTGGTGACTGCCCCGGGCGCCATATTCTCTAGCTACGCCCCTGTAACATACCGGCCGCCATCTAGTGCAGAGACGCCTGATGAAGAGGCTTTTGTGATGCCTCCACCGGAAATTTGTCTACAGCGATCAACAAGTGACTTTAGCTGAGGCTGGGTAAGTATTCCGCCTATATTTGTAACTAAAATTATGTAGCGTGGTGCTATTTCCTTCCTCCCCGCTGAGGCACCTGCCCCCACCCCCTCTAGTGGCTACGTCCAGTACGGAGAGGCCTGATGATGATTTCTTGTTGCATCCGCCTGAGATTAGTCTTTATCATGTCTTTATAGTGATCAGCAAGTCATTTTAGATGAAATAAAGCTGATCAGATCATCTACTTGTAGTGCTTTTTGCTGTTTGAACCTACACCCTCTCCTGAACTAGCTACATTAAATATGATAAAACTTCCGTGAGACACAGACATATTAAATATATTAATAACGGGTCACTCACGTGTTTTAAGTCGAAAAACGCTCAACATGTTTCACTCCGTACCGAGAAGTGTCATCAGACTGCGGGCCGCAGCGCTCCGCGCCCGATGACTCGGCGGCGGGTTTTTCGACTTAAAATACGTGAGTGACCCGTTATTAATATATTTAATGCATCAAATATGGTTCACTTGATGAAGATACTTAATTTCTGTTTGAAATCATGCCTGAGTGATGACTGTTTTGTTCAGACATTAAAAAATAAAAAGCAGCCTGTTTCAGAATATGCTTGGTTCTTTGACCGGAAAACATTTATGACAATTCGTAACTAATAGAAATCGGTGTGACTTATTTGTTGTTGTAATTTTTATTTATTTTCTGGATTGTTCTGTGTACCTATGTCATTTCTGTATTTGAATATTTTGTGTGTATTGTGGCAAACAAATAAACAGTTTATCTATCTATCTATCTATCTATCTAATAGACTAATAGTACATTGTGCAACATAGGGCGTAAGTTAAATATTGCAAACGAGAGTATAGTTAAATCGCGACGGCTTGCCGGAGCGATTTATAGACCCGAGTTTGCACTATTATTACGCCCTGAGTTACACACAATGTTTTTCATCGCACTTGCAATACAAAATTGAAGTATAAAGACAAAAAACTGTTAATTATAATACTAGAAACTTTATAACTCCCTAGGGATAACGCTTTTTCTATAGTTCCCGCTACGCCTGCGTGCAATTCCACATTTACTGAGCGAGTGTGATGAAAAAGAGTTAAACGTTGTTAATACCAAGAATGTCTTAAAAGGAAACACGCCATAAGACTAAATGAAAATATCAGTTAACTAATCTCTAAATTTTCTTTCACAGACCTCTCCTAGAATGGGTGCAGAAAACCATTCAACAGTTTGCCTACGAGCTGAACACTTCCTACCCCCTCCCCAAACTTGACGTAGTGGTGGTAGAAGGGGGAGGGCTGTACTCCGAGGGGTGGGGGCTCATCTCCCTGTCTCCGAGCACCCTCACTGACACGAAGACTATAGCGCGTCTGCTCGCACAACAGGTACTAGCTTCTAGCTAGTGAATTTTGAATTAACGGTTTAAAAAATATAATTGAATTAGTTCTGTTTCGAATTGTATAATTTCACTGTCTTGGGTGTGTTGGGTTGGGTGGTGGGTAGTTGGGTAATGGGTGGTCATGAGTTCAAGTCCCACCCAAGACAGTGAATATTTTCACTTTTAATTTTTTTCTAAGCTTAGCATCGTTCGCAGACGTTTCTGCTTGATACAAAACGATTTGTATGTCTGTTCCTCAGTGGTTTGGCGGGCTGGTCTCACCTCGGTGGTGGAGCGCGCAGTGGCTGATGGAGGCGCTCACATCCGTGCTCGGCCAGAAGGCTCCACCTTTTGAAGGTGGCGCTGAACGGCAACAAGATAGCCTGCTTTTAGATCACGTTCTGCCTGCCTTAAGGTCAGTTCAACAACTGGATTAATGGTACTAAAATTATTTTAAAACGGGTCACTCACGTATTATTAAGCCGAGTAGCTCGACATGTTTCGATCCATTTTACGAGGATCTTCTTAACGGAGCAACGAGACGTCTTCACTGATCGAGGGCGCGCCGTATACTGAAACATGTCGAGCTATTCGACTTAATAATACGTGAGTGACCCGTTTTAAAATAATTTTAATATGTTTGAGTCTTATGTCAGTGTAACTCTGGCAGTTGTCATCGCTAGGACTGACATTCGTGACTCCAATTTCTGGTAGCCTACCCAAGATTCACGAAGAATCCTAAGAAGAATAACTATTCAAACCTACGCTTAAACTGTTGCTTGTTTACTAGATTATGCAGAAGCTTCAGTCATTTAAGACTCAACAACAAGGACTCGCCTTAGTTTGACGAGACTCATGACTTTGAAGGCGTCCTAGTTGAGTCATGAGTCTGAGTCGCTTTTTGAGTCATGTAGAGCTTTGCACTCAAAGAGTCCCTGTTTAAAGTGTATTGTTTGTGTCCAGGTTAGACTCGAGTACATCAGTGCGTGCGGTGGCGTCTCCGCGGCTTGAGCGCGCTGACATAGAATCCGCCGCTGATGAATTATCTTTGCATAAGGTTAGTTATCACGTTCAATTGTTTCACAAAATTAAACCGTTTTCAAAATCTCAAAATTAATAAGGTTGTAGAGTAAACCTATAGGAAAGGTGATTGCATTCTGATTATCATCATCATCATCATCATCATGTCAGCCGATAGACGTCCACTGCTGGACATAGGCCTCCCCCAAGGCTCGCCACTCCGACCGATCCTGTGCCGCTCGCATCCACCGAATTCCTGCGACCTTCACCAGGTCGTCGCTCCATCTCGTTGGAGGCCTACCGGCAGTTCGTCTTCCGGTACGCGGACGCCACTCCAGAACCTTCCGGCCCCACCGGCCATCAGTTCTGCGAGCAATGTGCCCCGCCCACTGCCACTTAAGGTTTGCAATTCTGCGAGATATGTCGGTGACCCTAGTTCTACTGCGGATATCATCATTTCTGATTCTATCACGTTGATATCTGATTCTATAATATAATATACGCATTCTGATTATATATTATAATAATATAATTATGATCACATATTTTGGCGACCTGTCTGGCCTAGTGGGTAGTGACTACTAGTGACCCTGCCTGTGAAGGCGATGGTTCTGCGTTCAAATCCCGGTAAGGGCTATTATTCAGTGATGAACACGGATATTTGTTCCTGAGTCATGGGTGTTTTCTTTGTATTTAAGTAATTATATATTATGTATATCGTTGTCTAAGTACCCACAACACAAGCTTTATTGTGCTTACCGTGGGACTTAGTCAATTTGTGTAATAATGTATATTATGTACCTATATGTATGTATATGGTTTACATTTATAGTTAGGTACTTCTCTCGTATCGTACCTATATATGAAATCTAGAAGAGTTTAACAAATTAAAACACCAATTTTCGTCATGTAGGTACAATATATTAAACATATTAATAACGGGTCACTCACGTATTTTAAGTCGAAAACGCTCGACATGTTTCACTCCGTACCGAGTAGCGTCATCAGGAGCTTGCGTCGACGGTGACGGATATGTTTAATATGTCTGTGTCTCACGGAAGTTTTGTAAGGTACAATAATGTATTGTAAGTGTAGGTCGTAAATAGTTGCCTAGGTTCTAATCATTTGGCTAGATACTTATTAAAGATACTTATATAATTTAATATAATTTAATTTAAGATGTGTAATTTAATTTAATTTAATTTAATTGGTTCATTTTATCCAATCAATTTAAAAAAAAAATTAATTATTTATTTTAATTCTATTTTAATTGTAATTTTATATTTAAACAATGCTATAATTTTAATTCTAATTTTAAATTTTATATCTAAGTTTTTAAAAGTTGATTGTATTTTAATTTTAATTCTAATTTTAATTTTAATACACTGATTTAAACTTTCACGATTTTTACTCATTATTATTTACAACGACGGGACTTTAATTTTAATATTTTAATATTTGATATGTAAATTGTATATGGATTCCGAATTGTCCGAAGTAAATGAATTTTTATTTTATTTTTTTATTTTATTAAAATGTGACCGTTGTTGCAGGGAGCGGCTATAGTGAGCATGGCGATCGAGGCCGCGGGCGAGGCGGCGGGCCGCGCTGCTCTGGCGAGGTTGCTCAGAGATCATCGCAGCGCTAGTGCTGATGCCAGGTCAGACCTAAACTTCTAACCCTATTACCACTAAAGGTCACAGACGCGCATGGTTACAGTTTGACATTAACTTAATTTTAACGTCCGTGGTATAGGTCAATTAAATTAGATTAAAAAACCGTTTTGAGGAATTCCCAGCAAGCTGGAAATCGTTTTTAGGATTCCGTACCCAAAGGGTAAAAACGGGACCCTATTACTAAGACTCGGCTGTCCGTCTGTCACCAGGCTGTATTTCATGAACCGTGATAGCTAGACATTATGAAATTTTCACAGATGTATTTCTGTAGCCGCTATAACAACAAATACTAAAAAGTACGGAACCCCCGACTCGCACTTGGCCGGTTTTTTTTTTAATACTACGTCGGTGGCAAACAAGCATACGGCCGACCTGATGGTAAGCGGTCACCTTAGCCCATGAACGCCTGCAACAGAGGTGTTACATGCGCGTTGTCGACTCTAACACTCCGCACCCTCGTTAAGATCTGGCGACTTTAATTACCGGCAGGAACACAACACTATGAGTAGGGTCTAGTGTTATTTGGCTGCAGTTTTCTGTAAGGTGGAGTCCTTCCCCTGTTGTGGTCTACTCTACATCTGGAATGACATGTGCTGTGCTGTGCTGTGCCTGTGCCCTACCACACAAAGCGAGATGACATTCACAATGCCCCTACAGCTTTTGGACGTAGTTTAAAGATATACCCGGGTCCTTTAATACCTTCATTTGAGCGTCGGACAGCAAGTTGGAAATAATTTGGCTTTCCTATTTCTCATGGGCTGCAGGAATCTAGTATATAATAGTCCTTACTGTCGGAAAATTTGGGTAACTGGCCCCGTAGACAACATGCCAATCGCTAACGCTCCGTAGCGAACGAAACGCAACTGTCACTGTCACACTAATATGGAAGAGTGATAGAGAGACACAAAGCGATTCGATGGCGAAGCGACAGCGATTGTCACCTTGGCTAGGCCTCCTGATAGTAATATAGTACATTTTACAACTAGTGTAAAAAGACATTTCACACGTGTTGTAAACGACGTTTTTTAATACAATTGCGAAAAAATAATAAATTAATATATCGTTAGTAGCATCATACCACCAAACCAAACCAAAACCAAAAGTACGTATACAGCCCTTGATAGTTGAGCTGCCGCAGCCCGCGATACCTTCATACTCGTGCGCGCCCCGGCCGCGGCCGCCGCGGGCCCGGCGCGGGTTGCTCAACGACACCGAGGAGTAACGAGTGAGGCCCCAGTACCTGCTCAAGCTAAATTACATAAAAACTGCGTTTCGAAACTATAGTTTGGAACTAAAAAGTAAAAAGCACTAGTTCGAGAAATTGAGCTTCTCGCACGCTACGCAGCCACAAAAGTACCACTTTTTGAGCAACTGTATTAAAAAAACTCTTTGGACGTTCTGGCACTGGTAAATGATTAAATTAATTTACAGAGATTTGTGGCGTGCACTCCAACGGCCCGGCGCGGGCGGGGCGCCGCCGCACGCGTGGGACGGCTGGTGCGAGAAGGCTGGATACCCTTTATTAGCCGCTGTTAATACAGCGACAGGCGATGTACTGCTTAAGCAGGAACGGTGTGTATAACCCTTTACCATTGACAAAAAAGCTCTTTAGAAAAAAAAAAAAACGTTTATTCAAAAAACTTACGTACACCTAAATACATATTTACTTATGCCAAACCACACAGTGGTTTGTTGGCAGACGAGGCTCCTTTGTGTTCGTGTTAGCGGTTGATATGTAACTTAACTTTATCTTAAACCTAAACATACCTACTTAACCCTTTACTGCATGCGCAGCCTTATATGGCTGTTATGTTTTTAGCTATTAAAGTTTATTTTTAACCAAATACTTTTTTATTTTTTAAATGAAGTAAGGGGTTAACTTTCTAATCTAAGAGTACAGTATACAAATGTAATGTATTAAAAGCGTTGTATTTGACCTTTTATTTTATTTAATAATTATAAAGAGCGTGAGGTACAATTACAAATTGCTTACGTTAGAAAGAACAATTTAATGGAACCAGCACTACTGTAAAAGGAGTGCTCAAGTGGCAGGGAGCCTCGAGGGTCAGCCCCAAGTGTGGGACTGTGTGGGACGGCTGGTGTGAAAAGGCTTCATACCCTTTATTAGCCGCTGTTAATACAGCTACAGGCGATGTACTGCTTAAGCAGGAACGGTGTGTACACCCTACACTTTCAATCTGACGCCCATCCGGCTCCAAGGACTGTTTTTGACTATTTTTTTTGTTTGTTTTTATAGTTTATTGAAGTTTTTACAAATTACTTAAAGTTTAATAAATTAAACTATACTTAACCAAAGATAGATATAACTCCGTCATAGATGGATACAGTCTAAGGAAAAAACGTGCCTCGAAAATCAAGAAAATTTAATTCTCGTTCAGAGGGAGCTACTAGTTTTGGCCTACAGTCGTATAGATGGCGTTGACGGTTTCGTTTGTTATTTAACAATTTTAACGCATATCAGTGAAAGAACATGGGTCAAAATCATAAAAATAATTAATGCAAATAAAAAAAGTCATTTATCTATATTTAAATACATTCTATCGTATTTTTATAAATCTTCATTTTTAGTTTTAAAGTGTGTCGACAGATGGCAGTGAATTTACTGGGGTTACAAAATTTACTATGACAGTACCGCTCTAGTATAAGTTACTCTATGACATAACTATACGGTCAACCTCAATACTTTTTGTACTTAGATAATACTTTTTGTACTTGTGTATTAGCATAACACGTTCGTAAGATTCCGTGAAAATACGATGATAAAGAATTATTCAGAATAGAATAGAATAGAATAGAATAGAATAGAAATCATTTATTCAGACAACACATCAATACAACACATATATAGCAAATACAAGACAAAGATAAACGAAACAGTAGAAATAGAGATGTGAAGCCGAAATGGTCTCCACTCAGCAATGCAGCTGGCACGACTAGCGCTAGCGTGGTCAACGGCGCTGGTTTTCTGTGGAGCCAGCGGAGTGTACGGGACGGGGCACGTTGTGGACGACGTGACATAATAATATTGAGTACTACTAATATAAATATATACATCGAATTTATATACATATACAAATATACATAACTTAACTGGTGAATAACTAAATTTTTCAATTCACTACATTTGTACCGGCTCAAATGTGATCAGTAGGGTCGAAGTTAAAATATCAATAATTTGTTGCAGTTTCGTAATGACAGCGGATCCGCCGGACCCTGAGCCGCCTATGATCAATTCCCTTCTGACCCTGGACCTGCGGGCTGACCTTGAAGAACTATTTTATGTACCAGGTAACCTTGGCTCGTTGATGCATCCCTTAATATTATCATTAGCTGTAAGACATTACATACATTGGAGGTTGGTTACAGAGGAATTTCCTTGCGCGAACACCTCAGTCACATGGTAGCAAAATTATTTCCACCCTGGGCAATTATTTCTACTTGAATTCCTCACTACGCTTAGAATTCTATTTTAGAATCCTTCGCTTCTTTCAGGATTCAATGTACGTCCTCGCCTTAAATATGTCATTTTGCTCCCTTGTGACACAATCTACTATTTTGTCGAGGTTGTTTCGAATAACTGTAGGTTCTTCAAGGAGTGTAGATTTTTAATGGATTAGCAATGCGCTCTTATCCGGAGTTGCTAAAGTCCACAGGCTACAGGAACCGCTTACTAGATAGGCGCCGGGTGTCGGACGAATGCTGTTTGTCATCGTGGTTATACACAAACAACTTTCCGATGTTAATTTCATAAATGCAGGTTGAGGGCTACCGCGTTTAATTTGGCTGCTAGGGGCGCTAGTGTAGAGGTATTTTCCAAATGTCAAATGCATAGAAGTTTTGGGGGTTTCAAGCTTTTTTATCGGGAATTTTCACTCCTTACTCATAATTGTGGTAAATCTTTGTCCATCTTTGATTAATCATAGTAAACACTAGATATAATATAGCTCAATAAATGTTAGTGGTTTAATAAAAGTGCCAACTCAAATATATGCAAAATACAGGTTGAAAAAATGGCACATTTAGACGTTAAAATACCTTTGTGTATATTAGAACGTATTGATTTTATAAAAATAAGCATAGAAGAATTTTGAGATCTGTTTTTCTGGACCTACATCTACAGTGGCGCCAACTGGTGAGCACAAAAACGGTAGCCCTCATTGAAGCATCACAATATAATCATAATTAATATTATGCCTCCAGAGAAATTTTAACCATTGTCTAAACACGCCTGGATTCCAAATGCTTTGTGATCTTCCAGAGAACTTCACGGACACGATTGAAGACGAGAACGCGACCACCACCACCCCCGCCCCCACCACGCGTCGCCCCGCGCCCCGCACCACCAAGCCCCCTCCAGCCCCTAAATGGGTCATCCCAGTCACCTTCTCCGTGGGACCTCTAGAACCGGGCTTCGAGAATGACACGAAGATCATTAAGAATATCACGGATAGTGTGCTACAGAATGGGACTTGGTAAGTTTCTGAGATATTTTAACTAGATGCAGAGAGAGGTGACCCCCCCTGCATAGAAATTTGTTTGTGGGGGGGGGGGGGAGGGCGTCACCTCTCTCTGTAGCTGACGTACCTAAATCCAAGATCGTCTTCATTGCCAGAACGTTGCGTCTCAGGTCTCAGTTGGTAATGTCGACCACCAACCAGTTGGTTTTACATTGCGTTGCCATCATTTATCTGAATGAAAAAGACCTCTAAAACTTTACCTTTTTTAGGGTTCCGTACCCAAAGGGTAAAAACGCGACCCTATTACTAAGACTCCGCTGTCTGTCTGTCCGTCTGTCACCAGGCTGTATTTTATGAACAGTGACAGCTAGACAGTTGAAATTTTCACAGATGATGTATTTCTGTTGCCGCTGAATTTTGTTGTTCTTCTGTATAACAAAAAATACAAAAAAACTGAAAAAAAAATTTTTTTAGTGGGGCTCCCATACAACAAACGTGATTTTTTTGCTGTTTTTTGCGTAATGATACGGAACCCTTCGTGCGCGAGTCCGATTCGCACTTGGCCGGTTTTTTTTTAGTAGTTACTTCGTAAAGGCAAAGAGGATATAATAAGATAGAGCGGTACTGTCATAGTAAACTTTGTAACCACTGTAAATTCACTGCCATCTATCGACATACTTTAAAACTAAAAATGAAGATTTATAAAAATACGTTAAAATGTATTTAAATATGGATAAATGATGTTTTTATTCGCATTAATTATTTTTATATGATTTTGATCCATGTTCCTTTACTGATATGCATTAAAATTATAAATAACAAACGAAACCGTCAACGCCCTCTATACGAGAGTAGGCCAAAACTAGTGGCGCCATCTGATCGAGAATCAAATTTTCGTGATTTTCGAGGTACGTTTTTTCCTTAGACTGTATCCATCTATTAAGTGTAATACATTTTTTTTATAGGTACGACGTGGGTAACGAAACGAAGATAGCCCATGGTTCGCGCTGGGCGGAGAACGTCACGCATTTAATATGGATGAACGACACTGAAAGTAAGTCACTCAACATCCATAGTCTTTCTTGTCTTGCGTGGTAAGCATTGGTCAATAACGGATATATCCGAACCGCAGGTCCAACGCCAAAGACGGTTTAATCCGTCATAGACCACAGAGCAACATAGACCTACGTGCATATGCATAAAGCTCATTTTGTCTGTCTGGGACAGATTTTCATGACCAATCGCCTCCCAGGCGATAACTCGTATAGTGGTTAATGGCTATGTATGATGAAACCTTGTGGATGTCAGCTGTCGCTCCGTTGGTGGGTTGAGGAATGGCAGCCACCGAAACACGTTAAAAAAATTGTCATCGCCTCCCGTTTGATACTTTGTCAGATGATAGTTTAGATGCTATTGTGAATTGACCTGGAACGAGCTCAACGTGCACTGTTAAAAGTCATGTTTTTCAAAAAAAATAGATACCCTACCGACTTGTTATTCCAAACCAGTGGCCTACTTTCGGTCAGGAAGTTATACATACTACAAACAACACTAAAAACACACAAATTATTACCATATAACCCTAACTACAAAAATAATAGACGTATTATCTATGTAGCTAAGACTTCACGTACAAAAATAAAAAAATAGGCAAACGGACAGAACAGTATCACACACACACACACAACACACACACACACACACACACACACACACACACACACACACACACACACACACACACACAAACACACACACACACACACGCACGCACGCACGCACGCACGCACACACACACACACACACACACACACACACACACACACACACGCACACACACACGTTTTTCATGCATTTATAGTTATTATTATAAATTATTTAAGTTACAATATCATAAGTTTGTTAAAATTTAGTGTAAGTTAAATGGTCATTTTTGTTGTTTTGGTTTTAGAAATTAATCTTTAGATTTTAAATTTTTATTTGTACAAATAGTTTGCTTTAACCTAGGGAAGAGCGGTGCCTCCCGACACAGGCATATTTTTGCTTACCGGGCGGCTCCATCAGCTAAATCATGGCAATTTGTGTTTAAAACAAATAAAGATTTTTGTATTTTTTTTTTTATTCAAAAAATCGTCAGCCAGTTGTATCGCGCTGGAAAGAACGTCAGCTGGTCGCATGAACGTGTCTAAAAGAAGCGCTTTTACCATTACGGTTTAATTTGGAGTGCGGCGAAACGTGCAGTCTCTGCCCGCTGCCTGCTTATTGATACATGTGAAAGCTTGTCTAAGATAAGATAAGATACATTTATTGATAAAATTGTACAAATTTTACACGTCTTATGTTGTTATATGTATTCGTTTCAGTGTTGGTACCAGATTTAGGCAAGCACAAGTGGGTGCGATACAATGTGGGGGCGAGAGGGCTGTACCGAGTCGCGCCCCAGAATCCATCCGCTGGAGAGGTAAGATTATTTAAAGAAAATATATTGAAATATTGTAAGAAAGTGTAACGGAACCCCGGACCGGTTTTTACAACCTTTTAGAGTTAGACCAAGCTAAAGTTGGCAGCGATTTTGATAGCCCAGATTGTGTAAGTGCTATTTAAACGTAATAATTTCTATTTGCGTGTTGAAAGAAAAGTACAGTCAGCGATAAAAGCTTGTATCAATAGTTATTTGTGCAACAAGAGAGGAAAGTTGGTTTTTCTTGCGAGTGTTTATTTTGAGTCCCGAGAAAGCGAAAGATTCTATAATTGATTCACGAGCGAAGCGAGTGATTCTAAGTTAGAATCTTGAGCGTAGCGAGGGACTCAAAAACACGAGATGTAAAATAACTTTGCTCTCGTGTTGCACACATAATTTTTCACCTCAGTAGTGAGAACAAATTAAAGGTTAAAATGTATTTCGAATTACACAGAGAATTTTTTTTTATAAAAATATGAATTGGCAGTTCATGGCTTTAACTAAATTAAAAAGCTACTTTGTTTCACTCCCTAGAGTGAGGAAAGTCGCACTTTCCTCACTCCAGGGAGTGACGAAAGTAGGCTTGTTCGAGCTACTGAGGTGAAAAAATAATATAAGTTATAAACGTTGCAGGCGGCAGAGGCGGCCGCCGCGCGCGCGTCCGCGCTGTACCTGGGCGGGGCGCCGGCCGAGCGCGCGCTCCTGTTGGACGACGCTTTCGTACTGAGCCGCGCGCGCCGTCTGCCCGCCTCGCGCGCCGTTGCGGCTGCAGGTAGGCAATGCCAGCAGCCCAGAGGCCTTTCTAAAGGACAACATTTGTTTTTGAAGGTTTCGAATTCAAAAACAAAACAAAAGGATTTTGCGATCCAGAAGAATATTATAAGAGGCAGAGCAATATTTTTAGGATTAATAAATATTTTGTTTAAAAACGTACCCACACTTTCTTATGAAACTAACAACTGTTGATACCTGTTGATATATTTAATACCTTTATGTACCTACACAGTTTACAATAAATAAATTACTTACTTACTAAACTAATATAAGTCTAAATTACGTTCTTCGGATGGGAGCGTGGGCCAAAGGGGGATAGGGTTATCAACCAGATAACATTTTGAAGTCCTTTAAAAATTAACTAATTAGACAGATAAAAATGTAATGTAAGTAAGTAAGTAAATTTTCTTTATTGCACCAAAAATTATACATTTTACATACATAAATAATGTAATGTTCTCAAATATAATACAAAAATGGCCCTTTAACCTGTTATAGTTACGTACGTTTATTAACATTCAAGTATTAAGTGCTGATATTATTTTCCATGTCTTCGGAAAGGTGTTACAGGTAAAAAAGGCACTTCACATCACTATGTGTTTCAGAATGTGCCTTGTGCCGCAAGCAATAATCACTAAATTTGCTCACTTGTGGCTTTCTCACTGTAATCTTATTGCACATTTAGGCACTTTATTGTGGTATAATTAGTAACAAAATACTTTTTCTAAAATATGGCAAAAACTACAAAAGTTTGTCGCCTACTTTGGTTATCGGTTTACGTTTATTTCTTAATTGTGTTGATTAATTTTGATTTAAAGTTCTTTTTAACATTTTATCGTATTTCCCGCAGCCCGCCTAAATAAGGAGACGCACTGGGCCCCATGGCGCGTGGTCCTCAACCACTTATCCTGGTGGAAAGAGCTACTTCGTCTTACTTCGTCCGGCCCGCCTCTAGCCAAACTGCTGGTCACCCTACACCCTGATACTGTGACCATATACACCAGTCAGGAGATGGAGACGCTGAATGAAGACCAATTGTAAGTGTTAGTTAATAGTACACTAACCTCAGCAGTGGTTGGTCCCATAGTAAAAGTTGCCCAGTATAATCCCAAAATCTTCCTGGCAACGGGAATGCAATTATGTTTTGGCCACCCTGTATATTTGTGTTAGTCACGTCAAATATTGATAACGAAGGTCTAGCCTTCTACCTTATATTTTAAATATTTTTGTGACAGATGGCTAAGCGGCGCGCTGCTCACAGCCGGTGTGGAGTGGGAAAACGAGAAAGTGACGAAACAGGCGGTACGTCTGTTCGATTCCTGGCGTAACGCCAACAAGACCATACCGGAGATATACCAGGAGGTGAGCACAAATTTCCAGTCTACCACTTGGTGGTCTAAATCGAAAACGTGACCAATTATGCGTCTTTTCATTAACTAAAAATTGTAAAAAAAACCCCAACGCAATAAAACGGATGAACCGATCTCAATAAAATCGTCTAAAAACCAGTGCTAGAAAACCTGCTTTCAAATAAATAAATAAAACCGCATCAACCGCATAGCGATCAAACTTGTTACACCCCTCTTTTTGCGTAGGGGGTTAATTCGAACGGAACCGCGGGCACAGCTAGTAATTAACAAATGTCATTTACAGGCGGCCTTCACAGCGGGCGTGCGCACTTACGGCCTTGTCGGCTGGCAGACCTGCTGGAAAGCTCTAACAGCATCCTACGCGGCCCCGCGTCCTTTATATAGCCACCGGGCGCTGCTTGCTGCGTTGGCGTCGCCGAAGGACGACTGGCTTTTCTACAGGTAGCACAGTGTTTGTCGGCTGGAAGATCTGCTGAAAGGCATTAACAGCATCCTACGCGGCCCCACTTCCTTTATATAGCCACGGCCCTGCTAGCTGCATTGGCTTCGCCGAAGGACGGCTGTTCTTCAGGTAGGACACTAGGCTTTGTAGGAGATATGATGGAAGACAATAACGGCATTCAACTCGCCGCCGTTTTCTTTGCACAGATATTGTGGCAAGCAAAATAAGTACCTAAGTAAGAATGTAATAGGTGTATAATATAAAGTAATGTATTTTTATTTGAAGATGGATGGAAGTTGTCATGATCAAACATGGCAAAAAGTTATGAAGATGGTTTTGAGCAAATTTTTCACTGGGATCAACCTCGAAATGGCAAAAAAAACAATCAGCTTTTCCATCTGTATAAAATCTCGAGAGCTCATATGAAAAAAAACTGACCAAGCGCGAGTCGGACTCGCGCACGAAGGGTTCCGTTAGTTCCGTACATTACGCAAAAAAAGAAAGAAAAAACACGTTTGTTGTATGGGAGCCCCACTTAAATATTTATTTTATTTTGGTTTTAGCATTTGTTGTTATAGCGGCAACAGAAATACATCATATGTGAAAATTTCAACTGTCTAGCTATCACGGTTCATGAGATACGGCCTGATGACAGACAGACAGACGGACGGACGGAGTTTTAGTAATAGGGTCCCGTTTTTTTCGTTATAGCTTAGAACGTTTTTTCTTCAGTTTGTCAATAGATGTCTCTATTTTAACCTAATTCGTGTTTGCAGATTTGCATTCACCGCGCTGTCGCCGGAGGCGCAACGTGGCCGCGAGTGGAAGCAATGGGTTACAGCGCTCTGCGCGGCCGCTTGCAGGTACATTGTCTATTTATTTCCATCATTTCATTCATTTCATTTATTTATTTCTTTAACAATAATGCATTGTGTTAGAAATCTTACGAACTAATTACATACATGCTTATAACTTAATTAAATTAAACTGAGTAATTATGGGACATGTCAGCAAATAAATATATTTTTAATAATAAAATTAAATAAATTAAATAACAAGTGAAAAACAAATAAAATAAAATTCATAATTTGTAATAACTACATACAATTTAATTAATTATTGGGCGTTCTTGGGCGTAACACACTTGAATCCCTCACTACGCTCAGGATTCTACTTTAGAATCCCTCGTTACTCTCGGGATTCTATTATGGAATCCTTCGCTTCGTTTAGGATTCAATGTACGCCCTCGCCGTAAATACGTCATTTTGCTCCCTTGTAACACAATCTACTATTATCACACTTGGGAGAAAAAAAGGGAAATATATAAAACTTTGCCTAATTTTGTACGCACGTTACAGCCCTAGGTCGAAATTTAGGATTTACGGACCGCCTAGCCTGTTTGTTGAAAACAATTTTTGAAAAAATAAAATCGCCTATAAATAATTAAATAATTATAAATGGTTAAGTGCAGTTGACTATAAAGCTACTGAAGATATAATTCGTAAATAAAAACTTAAAATATAACGACACACACACACACACACACACACACACACACACACACACACACACACACACACACACGCATGCACTCACACGATGATTAAAATAAATATGTAAGAATAATTTTAGGAATAAGTACCTATGTAAATATGTAAAATTAATAAATGTAAATGTAGTTGTTAATTTGGCAAACTAGTTAATTCATTATAAATTTATAATGTTAATGTTAACTTTATTTACTTCTCTTAGTATAGATTAAAAAGAAGAGCGAGGTCTCCTGATACAGGTACTTCATACCTAATAGGAGGACTCGACCACTATGTATTTACCAACTAAGATTGAAATGAAATAAATTATTATCTTATCTTATCTTATCTATCTATCTTATATATAATTTTTTTTAAGCATCAAGAGCCGCAGTTAGCCGATCTTTACTTTTGGGTGATAAGGCATCATAATTGACGGGCGTACCGGAATGCGACCTTGGTACTGTCCGAGGCCGGTTCGATCGAATGGAAAGTGGTTCGTTCGTTAAGGTGGTTCGGTACGTCCATTAAGGCCGGAACACACCGTAGCACCGCACCAAGGTCATTGTGCGACGCATCCATAAGTAAGAGCGAGAAAGCGATATCTCATTCTCGCTCTTACTTATGGGTGCATGACCTTGGTGCGGTGCGATGGTGTGTTACGGCCATTAAGAAGGCGGCTATAAGTGGCTATAAGCGAGAGCGAGAAAGGACCAAGCTTGCGGTCGGTACGCTCGTCCATGAGTGTTATTGAGATGGTATCTCTGCTTTTTGTCACTAGATGGCGCGGCGCGGCGAGCACCTGGCGCGTGCTCCGCGCGGCGCCCGCGCCCGCGCCCGCGCCCGCCCCGCCGCCTCCCGCGCTGCTCGCCGCCGCGCGCTGTCTCCATCAGCCACACGACTACTACCGGGTATGGGCTGACTAGTTCACAGATTATGAGCGTTTTCACGTTGTTCGATCCGATATCGGATGTAGGATCCTACATCCGTGTAGCCGCCGCGGGCGCGCCGTCTTTAGCGGTTACGTACACTACAATAACCATTATGCCTACACATACGCACACAAACGTATATTATCGGTCCGACAGCTGACGGGGAGCACGCGTCAATAGTTATTTGTGCAACAAAAGAGGAAAGTTGGTTTTTCTTGCGTTTATTTTGAGTCCCGAGAAAGCGAAAGATTCTAAGTTAGAATCTCGAGCGTAGCGAGGGGCTCAAAAACACGAGATGTAGAATAACTTTGCTCTCGTGTTGCACATATAATTTTTCACCTCAGTAGAGAGAACATATTAAAGGTTAAAATGTATTTCAAATTACACAGAATAATACAGATAAACAAAAAAAAAACAATTTGTAATAGAAGTATGAAATGGCAGTTCATGGCCTTCACTAAATTAAAAAGCTACTTTGTTTCACTCCCTGGAGTGAGGAAAGTCGCACTTTCCTCACTCCAGGGAGTGACGAAAGTAGGCTTGTTCGAGCTTCTGAGGTGAAAAATCATTTACAATAACCTTTACATACATTATACGTACATACGATAAAGTTAAGCTTTTACACACATCATTATTTGCAATGTATGGGGGAGGATAGGAAGTCCGCTAGACCTTCAGCAACCTTGCCCTCCTCGTCCATCGGCTGACGACGCCCATGACTATTGCATATATTTACATACCTACCAAATCTGATTTGTAAAAACAAAATTAAATTATTTGAATGTATTATTTCATGAAATAAAACTATGAAAACGGATTATATCGCGTATATTGAATTTATAATACATCCCGACGTTTCGAACTCTTTACAGCGTTCGTGGTCAACGGGCGGGTCCGTTTTCATAGTTTTATTTCATGAGTAACTATCGCGGTAACCGAAGACAATATTATGTATTATTTCAGTTTAAAGAATTATTCGGCGAGCTAAGGGGAGCTGTGGGCGCGTTGGACACCATCGCGCTGAATGCAGCGTGGGTAGCGCAGGCCGACATAGATCTCCAGCGGTATTTTAACGCCGTCAAACCGTAGGTCACAACTGACCATACCCAAGCCATGTGGAAAATACTCTACACCTCTGACCCGAGAAGATACTTGTGCAAGAAACTCGGCGTTAAACAAAGCCTTGAATTTCATTTTTCAACGCCCTTTTTTGTCGCTGTTACGTGATAAGCGGGAAAATAAAGTTTAAAAAATGTTATAAAACTATGAAAACGGATTATATCGCGTATATTGAATTTATAATACATCCCATCATACTTTTTTTTTTTTTTTTTTTTTTTTTTTTTTTTTTTTTTTTTTTTTTTTATCGCGTATATATATATATCTTTACTTGAAAAATAATTATAGTGTATAACTAGCCTTATGAACCGATTTTGCATGTACAACCAGCCTTAAAGTTTGTAGTCTATGATTGTTCATTATTTAAGTATGTGGGTATTTTTGCATTTTGTAATTTTTCCTCAGTCACCCGTTGACCACGAACGCTGTAAAGAGTTCGAAACGTCGGGATGTATTATAAATTCAATATACGCGATATAATCCGTTTTCATAGTTTTATTTCATGAGTAACTATCGCGGTAACCGAAGACAATATTTTAAAAAATGTTCTCTAAATTCTTACCTAATATGTCTACCCCTTAGGGCCAATACAGGTGGACCGCGATTCGACTGCAATTAGTATATGAACTGTAAACCAACTACAACTTCGGGTTGCAGTCCGCCTGTACCGGCCCTTAGGAGTACCTCTGGCGGTTGGTAGAAGTTGTGCCTTGATTTTGTTTTTTAGAAAGAGTAAATCTTGTTTAGGTATATATCGATATCCTAGTTCACTTCACACTCGTAATAATTACGCGGAAAATTTGGTTGCAAAGACTTTGTTAGTGCAATCCATACTATCCATACTTCCATACTAATATTATAAATGCGAAAGTCTGTCTGTCTGTCTGTCTGTGTGTTCCCTCTTCACGCTTAAACCGCTGAATCGATTTAGATGAAATTTGGCATAGAGATAGGTTGAGTCCCTGAGAAGGACATAGGATAGTTTTTATCCCGAAAATTGTCCCTTAAGAAAGTAAAAAGCGGGGTGGAATTGAAATAATTAATGAAGTGTCTTCTAATTTGTGTGCATAATATGCTCAAATTAAATAATTGCTATAAGACTTTCTCCAGGCGCTATTCTTACTCTAGCTGGGGTTACTAAGTCCACGCAGACGAAGTCGCGGGCAAAAGCTAGTAGGGTAATAATTACAAAATTTTCATCATAATTAATACAATTGTCAACTAGAGTATCGATTTTACATTTTTACTAAACTTAACATAAAACAAATCAGCTTCGTGCAGCCAAGCCTTCAGCAAGTTCAGCCGCTTCTTATCAACCGCCTCAGTTAGCCAGATAGGCCTATAGTTTATTTTATTGCAATAATTTGTAAGAACAAGTTAAGAGTCCCTGGCAAGCTCGGCCGAATTGCACCTGCCCATACAAACGTAGTTCCGCTCTCATTTTAAAATTACGTGTTGGATTGTAATGAAACTTTGCACATACAATGCCATGAGGTATATCTAGGTCTGAAATTAGTTTATATAGCTCTAGTTTATAAAACAAACGAAATAGAACAAAAACAAATTTTGTATGAAAAACTTAAATTCGCTGTATTTTTTTAACTATGGTATCTGAAGCTACATAAACTAATTACAGACCTAGATATACCTTATCCTATTGTAAGTACAAAGTTTCAGAATAATCTAGCTAGTCGTTTTAAAATGAGAGCGGAACTACGTTTGTTTGTATGGAAAACCGAGCTTGCCGGAGACCCTTAACACAGAATGTAGGTATTCATTAATTTTCTTATTACTTCAAAATATTTATCAGTACGGTTTTTACTCACTATTATTTTTAGTCGCTTTTGGCGACATGTTTCGGATTTTTTGGGAATCCATCCTCAGGCACGACGTACAACCGCCGCGGACACTCGTGCCTGAGGATGGATTCCCAAAGAATCCGAAACATGTCGCCATAAGCGACTAAAAATAATAGTGAGTTAAAACCGTACTGATAAATATTTTGAAATATGTCTCACGATAGTTTAAGTGCGATTATTTCTTATTACTTGTTGTAATATTTATTATATTCCGGTCCATTCATATGATTCCTGCCTATTTTGCTCAGTATTTCAATTATGTTATAATTAACTTATTTTTTTAGATATTTATTAGTACCTAATCTAAAATCGTAACCTGTAGTGTAGATAATTATTTTAGTGAAAATTTAATGTTTTTTTTTTGTTTTGTTGATTTAAACTAAAATATATGGTAACATTTTGAACCTTATCACTTTGTAATAAGCTGCAAAATATCAACATTATTGATGTACAGACACCATCAGATATATCAGTGCGGGTAATGTGCTTATAAATATCTGAACACACTTCTACTAACTAAAACTATAGCATAATTCAGATATTTAGAGCACCTAGGCCGCTCCAATATATCTTATGACGAGTGTATACAAAATACATTTTTTAATCAACTTATTTTATCTAAATTAATTTTTAACAAGCAGAAACGTCTGCGATCGATGTTATTAAGCTTAGAATAAATTTAAAAGTGGAAAAATTACTGCCTTGGGTGAGACTTGAACTTACGGCCTCTGGCTTTGGCTTTGGCTGGAGACCGTGAGTTCAAGTCTCACCCAAAGCAGTAATTATTCCACTTTTAAATTTATTTTATCTATTTCAACTGTCATTTTCTTTGTCATTCGCTCAATCCGAAGATGCGTAGTTTATTTTATCGCCGTCGGTATAAAGCATTCTTTTTCGCTCTAAGAAAGTCAGAAAGAGAACTATATAACATAAGAGAAAGAGATAAGACGATAAAATGGACTATTCAACTCGTATAATCCATATATCTCTATCTATTCTATATAACATAAGACACATAAGTTCCAGTGATTTACCTGAATACGAGAAGTATATAGAAATAGTGCTAAGTTCGCTCCAGTATTAAAATATATAGAGAATGTAATCAAATATTTATGAAATTACTCACAGTTATTTATGCACAGATTTGTTTATTATAAAAATACGTTTAATCAGAAATATTATTTTGAATACGTCTTTTCATTATATTAAATATTATTAATGGTGGAACTTGAATTTCCTAATTGTATTATCGATACGACTAAGCTAACTCCTGCACCGTATTTGATAGCACAGAGTGTGGAAGTGTTATTTTAAATGTCATAATTTCATATAGGTAGGTAAGTTTGATGTTTATGATAACACTACCACACTCTGTGCTATCAAACACGATGCAGAGTTAGCTTAGCCTGAGTCTATTATAAAAATCAGTAAAAAAATGATAAGGTCAATATGGAAAAGACCGTTTATAAGGTAATTGGCTCCTAACTCAACTATAATATTCATTTCGATACGCTGTAGTGAACTATAAAAAAAAATCCAATCACGTGCCGCGCTTCCATAGAAAAGACTAAACGGGCAACAATAGTCGCGCGTTGATGTCTTTTGTACTACATTTTTGTAGTACCAATTTTTATTAATTATTTAGGTTTTACAGTAAAAAAGTATCATTTTCGATGACTCGTAGAAAAAGTATAGTATACAATAGTGATATAATCAAGCTTTTAAATCTCGTACCTCACCTTAGGCAACTCAGCAAGCTTCGTTGCCTAAACACGGTACTCGACGGAAAAGCTCTCTATTATATCACTATTGTAAAATACAAACTAAACAAAAAGGTCGTGTACCTACCTGAATGTAATTTTGGAACTGGCTTGTAAAGATGTTTATGAACTCCCCAGTACACATACTCCACTTACAGAAGGTCGGTGGAACAGAAGGTGCAAACTCTTTATTTCTGACTGTCCGAACGACGTACGTATACAAATACCAAAGTTATTAATATGTAACACTTTAATCTCCCGCAAAAAGGTTAAAAGGTAAAATAATGAAATTTAATCGTGTTAGAATTAGACCCGTTAATGACAAATTACGAGAGTTCTAGCCCTATAACGGTTTTCCCGATAAAACATTTTGTATGACGGTTTTCTCTGTAAATATTTATCAGTTTTTACTCACTATTATTTTTAGTCGCTTTTGGCGACATGTTTCGGATTCTTTGGGAATCCATCCTCAGGCACGAGTGTCCGCGGCGGTTTTTTTCTGTATTGACCTTATGGCTCCTCTATACGATGGGCACATACTGGCCCACTAAGATGGGCCAGCGTGTAGGGTAGTGGTGTCGGATGGCTTATGGCGCGGCGGGATGGCGATGGGATGGCCACGGTGTCGGTTTTTCGTCCGCACATCAAAGATAGTGGGCTAGCGATGGTGCGTACGCATCTACACCTGGCCCATTCCATAGTGCGTGCTCTCAACCATCGCATGGCCATCTCGCTGGGCCATCGTGTAGAGGAGCAATTACCTGTCGAATTTTTTAAAAGGTAAAGAAAAGTTTGAAAATTCGTGACGTATTTCGAAGAATATTTCTAAATGTAAACTAGATAATGTCAAAATGTCTAAAATTATTGAGTAGATTAGAATTTATTTCAATGCAACTTGGCCTGATTGAATGGACTTTTAGAGGATATTTTTACATTAACAAAAAAAAAAGAAATCTTCGATCGACGTTTTTCTAAAATTTACAAAATAAATTCTAGTCAACTTTTATACGATCAGCCTCTAGTCTTATAAATAGTACAATATGGATAAGAATCTTTTCCTCTATTCAAAAGTATAAAACGTTGCTTTTATTATAACTTAATGATATAAATTCAGGATCTCCGTTCGACTCAAATATCATCAAATCATTTTCTTGACTCTTGGCACAGAATAAGTATTAGTATTATCATACAGAACGGCCACGCACTGCCCCGCCCCGACTCTAATTACCTCGCCCCGCGACAGCAGATTGACGGCCGTTTGCCGGCCGCTCAGTACTGTTTACTTACTCACACTATGACGCATGACGCGTGTACAGACGTGCCGTTCACACATAGAAATGCAAGTGATTTTTGATGTATAGCGTGTCCGCCCTGTTGGGGCCAATTTCAACATGACCCTTTGACATCAAAATGATATCTAAATAGATGATGACATTTAGCTATCATTATTTCGTACATTTCGCTCGTATTTGTTCGTACATGTATTAGCGCAAGCGGTACGTACGGACGAATGATAACAATACATAATGACATCATTTTGATTTCTGAGGCTACTCCTTGTTCAAATTTTTTATATAACATGAGATTATTACAGTAGCGATGTTTTTGACTTTTCACACATTCACTGCCAGCTCGAGCTACTACGCGCTACGACTGTAGCCGATCACATGCGTTTTCAGCTTTGTAGCGAAAAGCGCCTACGAACAGAGAACTCGCCATGCGAGTCGCTGGCAGTGTGTGTATAAAATCGAAATTTTGTGTGATGTAATTAATAGATGGCCCCGAACTAGTTAAGATTCAAAATTTGTAATGTAATTATTCATATCAGGCTCACGTGTAACCATTTATGTAAGAATATCTTGATGCTTGTAAATTGCGAAGTTGCAATAAAAACGGTTTCGTAGAAATTACGAAAATCAATTAAATTTAAAGAATGGTAGCGGCTGCCAATATCAGAACGATACCAGATGTTTAGTTACCGGTAGTAATTGAGTACCGATATCGAGTTACCGGTAGTAATTGAGTACCGCTACCAAGTTACCGGTAGTGTTTAATTGAACTTTTTGAATTTAGAACGTTGTTTTATGAAGAAATTGGTAATAAAATTAATAATCGGTGAAAACATATTACCGGTAGGTACCATTACCGCATTATCTTTACTTGATCGATATTGTAAAATTTTATTTACAATAAATAAAATTGAAATTGCGGAAGAAAACATTCAATACCAGCACATTACTTAATTATTTGAAATCTATCTATATATGCTGTGTGAGTATGAATTATTGAATCTCTGTTTTTATAGAACATGAATATCGTTATCGACATACATTATATCATACATACATACATTCATTCATACATTTTCGTGTATTGCATAGGAAGAGATGCTTTTGTCTATAGAAGTGTGCTGATAGATCACCGTACGTATGGCCTCTCCAAACGTCACCAATAATAGCATGCGATTTGCAATAGATTGCGGCATTTGGTCGATCGATTTAGTTATTTGCTCCTACTTGGCCATCAATTATCTAAAATCGCATGCCACTTATTGCAACGTCTGTACAAGCCTTTGTTTAACTTTACGTTACAGAAGGGCGTACCGGACCGATCCGAGGACTGTTCGATCGTGTGGAAGGTGGTCCGCCGTACGTAGGTACGTTAAGAACACAGCTATACGTGAGAGCGAGAAAGAGATATTTTCACCGGACCAAGGTCGCGGTCCTGTTCGCCCATCTGTTACAGTAACGTTAAAGATAGTATCGTTAAGCCGGACTTCGCGGCTTCGCGCCGCGATTCGCGCACGAGTGTGGAGGGCGCTTTAGTTAAATGTTTGTTGAATCGTAACCAGTGTTATAGCTGGTCAAGCAAATTTTGTCAGTAGAAAAAGGCGCGTATTCAAATTTTCTATGGGACGATATCCCTTCGCGCCTACATTTTTTGAATTTGCCGCCTTTTCTACTGACAAGATTTGCTTGACCAACTATAGTTTACAGGCACTGTGTGGATCTGTGTCCTAAAGGCAAAATATCTAAGTGTTGTGTACCTAGATCAAAGGAATATGTTCTCGGTACAAAAGTTAGCTTTTTACTCAACATGTCTTAATGTTATACCTGTGGTGTGGTGTGTGGTATACCTACAACGTAACGAACTTCTCGAAAACTTATTACTAAACTAATTTTTATCAAGCCATCTGTACATCTGTAAGCGATACTTAAAATATTAAATTAAAGGTGGAAAAATTCACCGCTTTTGGCAAGTTTCGAACTTGTGGCCTTCTAATGTCGCCATGCGCCTCCCTAAAGGCGTGTAAACAAAAGAAAGGAATGGAAAGATTCCCACGTTTCTGGTTAAGCTTCGGTAGCTCAGTTGGTTAAGTTAAAGAGTGATTGGACCGGTGTTGCAAAAGGTCACAAGTTCGAATCTTGCTCAAATAGCGGTGAATTATTCAATTTTTCCTTTAATTGTACCAAGGATGCTGGCGCCATTTCCTCGCTGTATCGCTATGCTGATACGTTGTGCAAATATTATTATATTCGCTATATATATCTGGGAAGAGTTTGACGTTTTAATTTTCTGCAGTTAACGTTTTGATTTCCTTTAGCTAGTTAACTATCAGGTAACATTTTTCGGTATACCGGTACCGGTTTTAAAAAGCATTTCACCGGGAAACTAGATAAAACGGTGCTGCTTAATATAAATTAGAAATTATAAAAACAAGTATCAAAACTGGTTGTGTCCATCAGTATTGCCGTCTGTAGTTTTGACATTTTGTTAAAAAAATATGTGTCAAAATGGTGTTTAGTACCGAGCCATTAATGATTAGTTAAAAAAAACAGGCACAAATATGTACTCTTATTTCTATATTACTTTACCCTAATTGTGTTTTCTAATTTCATTGCGAAATAAAGTACTTATTCGTGCGTAGTTGATAGCCAAACGAAACTGTCCCTTAACTCCAAGCACTACGGTTCTTATCTGAGTGTACATAGGAGGCTGTTCTGTCTACATTGGTATGTCATTTTGTAAAAGCTTTTGTAATAAACTTTCCTAATGTAAATATGTTGTTTATTATTTAAAATTTTCAATGTCCGAACCGAAGTTACGTTGGCAACTAAATTGTATGGCGCCCCTATCAAAGCCAGGGTGACCTTTGATAACATATACTAATCTATGACCTTTGACCGTCCCGTCGGAAGCTTCGTTGCATAACAAGCCGTGTGTGTAGAGGGCGCTTACTATACTACAATATTTCCATCGTGGGATTACCCCGTGATTTATCCATAGACAGATATGCTTAGGGTTACTACACGCAAAGTACCCAATTTACTACTCGATCCGTGGTTATGTTCGTGTTATCTGAACGCTAATTCTTTTAATTATTATTTTAAAGCCAACCATTTACTGGAGCTTTTGTTAACCCTAGAATTCTCTCGCTATGAGCATTTTACCGCCCGTGACGAAAAAACTGATTACTTGAACACGGTACATTTGTCAAGGTACCTATTTTTATTAAATCATTTTACGGTTTAGACTCACTTGTTTTAGTCACTCGCGCGACATGTTTCGGAGAGCCTAGGTCTCCTTTCTCAAGCACACACGCACACACGCACGCGCACGGTCGTCGTGAACGCTGCTCGCACTATTAGTGCTTGAGAAAGGAGACCTAGGCTCTCCGAAACATGTCGCGCGAGTGACTAAAACAAGTGAGTCTAAACCGTAAAATGATTTAATATTAGTATGTCTCACAACAGTTTAAATTCGAGTACCTATTTTTATTACTACTATGTGTTAAAATATAATAAATGTAACTTTTTGTAATCGTTTTTGATAAATTTAATCCCATATAAATGACGTCAAACTGATTTATCCATTATTTAAAGAAAAACGTTCCCGACGCGAGTTTTCGGCGGCAAAATGCTCCTAACGCGAACTCGCGTTTCATGGAAAGGCGCGACTACTTTAGGCCTTAGGGTTACCCCACTTAGAGTTAAATAATAACACATAATTGATCTTACTCATTTTAAAATTACATTACAGTGCGACATAAAATAGTAGATAATAAATGAGGACGCCACTTCCTACATAACTGTAATATTTTTGACATAAAATGCTTAAACATGGCAATAATTTAGTATGGATTTTTTTTAGTTCCATTTTTTTAATTGCTACTATTTTATGTCGCACTATACTTTTTAACATTAAGTTAATATTTACCCTATTTTATGGGTAAAGTAATTCTCAAGAAACACTGGTGACACTGGTGACAGTCTGACAGTGACAGCTCGGGTGACTCAACCGCCAATCGAGAATCGACCTCGACTCTCAAGACCTGTCAAAACTTGTACAACAACCCACGTATTTTGGGCGTACGTCGTTACGTCTCTACAAATTAGTTTACTAAATATTTCACTATTAAAACAGTAATGAATTTATACTATGCACCACGCCATAAGTGAGTTCCTATCCCCGTAATGCTAGTGGAAATCATTAATAACATGTCAGAAATTAAGTGTTACTGAAGTTGTTTTTGAAGGTTTGTACTTATTCTTGCTTTAATATGTTTGCAACAATAAAATAACGATTAAGAAAAGGTCATTCCGCACTGATAATTTCTACTTTCAATAATCACTATTTTATGCAAAGTTAACTAATTGCCGATGCCGTAGTGAGAGAGAGTATTAATGCAGCCGAAAGGCACTATGACAAAGGATTAAAGAGATACAGTTCAATAATGATGGCATTTTGGGTTGGACTAAAGCAAAGGGAGTGCCGCCACTTAGAAATTTTTTCATTGGAGTGATGTTATTATGACACCTATTTTTTATTATGTTATCGTAGAGAATACGCTAAAATATGCATGTTTTGTAGGAAAAACTTTTCTCTAAAATAAAAATGGCCGAGATATTTGACCCGCAAGTTGAAACCACTACTTGACAAATTAAAATCAATCATTCAGAACAGTAAATTTAAGCAACAGAGACAAGATAGGTGCGACGACGAGCGAAGCGAGGAGGAGTGTGTTAGGTTGACCGCGATGATCGCGCGACAGAGCAGACAGACATGTTATTGTACCTACTAAAAAAAATCTAAGTCTTTTTTTTTGCACCCCCTTTGCTTTAGGCCAACCGCATTTTGGCTTCATTATAATAATTATTACATATTTATATTACAACCAGATTTAGAAGATACTATGAGATCATGTCAAAAACTCATTTTGAGCAGGAAAGTATTAATACACTAACAAAAATGTAAAAAAAGAAATGGCACTGATTAGTCTATAATGCCATATTACACTGAAAATTGTATTGGACGTGATCATATTAGGGACTTTTATATTTATAAATAGGTAGGTATTAAATTGTTATTTTAATCTTATCTGAGAAGACACTTTAAAACGTGTATCATCACTGCCCTGAGAGTGAATCACAAAAAAATTGTACATAGTTAAAGCCTTGTAATTAGTCAACTCACAACCAATTAAATTCAATGTAATAATTTTTTGCCTTTTTTTTATACCAAGTTGGTGGCAATCTAGCATACGGCCCGCCTGATGGTAAGCAGTTACCGTAGAATCTTTAGAATTAGAATTGTTTATTGCACTCATATTAGTATACAGTTCTTAAAACTATTTAATACAGTTCCACATGAACCCTGTAAGGGTATAGCAATATACTTAACACTAACTTATGAGATAACATGCATCATAGGCATAAGCCAATTCCTAAAGACTAGTGTATAATTTATAATGGTCACTCTTGTAACCTTTAATTAATAGATAGTTGTTTTGACATGAAACATTGCAAGTATAAGTGTTTTATGTTTTATTTTATTTATTAGGCACACAAAATAGATAACATCTATTACAATGACATATTGTTTTAAGTATAGGTTTTGGTTGGGAATATTATCTAAATCTTAAGCATGTATGATTAGTTGGTTACGATTGGCTGCCGACATATATGTATAATGTACTTACCCTCATTTAATAAACGGTACTAGTTTCAGAATTATGGAAGAAGACGACTCCGATTCCGATTGCACAGTGCTGCTGATAGACTTTGTTAATGAACCTCAGAAAGTCGACGCCAAAAGGCGGAGATTGAGCCATTTACAAGATAGGAGCAAACAAGCAGGACATGACGAAAACACAGCACGAAATGATGTAAGTCAAAATATACAAACAGATTTACCAAAGAATAACATCGAAAAGAACTGGCTTATAACAAAATATTTATCAGGCATCAATAAGGCTAATATACGAAATAATACCTCTCATGAAAATGCGCCTAAATATGCACTTGTTTCTAAAACTTATGCTGGAAATACTGAAAATACAGCTAAATTTAACGATATTGTCATATGCCTGGATTCGGATGACGAAACGGAAAGCAATGAAAAGTCTCAAAACCAAGACACAAATAAAGGTCTGACTGAGATTTCTTCTGCTAATGATCTCTTACATGAAACAAAATTAATAGTGCTCAAGCCTGCAGCGATCAACGCTCAGAGACCTACTACCAATATTTTTGAAAGTAATCAAATGTTTTCTAACGAACACGTGTCACAAAGACCAAAAGGAAATGAACCTGCCAGACTTAAAGTCTTAAAACGGTCTATAATTACTGAACAAAAAGCAACAACGCATTTTGAAGAAAATAATTTAAAGCGTAATTCGAGCAATGGAAAAGAGAACATATCGAAAAATGATAAAATGGAAAGTGGTAATAATAAACTAGCTGATATAGATAGTTATAGATTTATACCTCCTAGATTGTCTCCATTAGAAAGTAATATCCCTAATACTACCAGTAGTACTAGTTCAGGCACTAATGCTGGTATACGTGTTGCGTCTCAGGCTGAAAATAGTCTAACATCAATTTTAACCGTGTCAAATAACAAGTTATATACCAATATTTCCGATAGTACTATCATAGATAATAAAGATTTTCAACAAGATACAGAAAATAAAACAGTTGCAAACATAAAAGCAAAGCGATACGGTAATAATGAAACACAAATAGAGCCTAAACGCATTAAAATGAACCTGAAGCCAAAATGCTCAGTCAAACAACATGCAGATACTGAACAGATGATTAATGAAAAGTGTAAAGCGAATGTTATGCGTGAGGAAATAAGTAACGAAGAAATAGGTCAAGAACTTCGTGAACAAGAAACGTGTGATCGTGATAAGCAAAATAGAAGCAAAATGCAAGAAAATCGAGATGAAACAGTACAAAGTGAAGCAAACATTGAGCCAGTAACCTTCAAAGATAATGACTCAGCAAATGAAGAACTAAATGCAGAAGGTGCTATCAAAATACTAAATAAAACAACACTAAGCACGACAAACGAAGCGCAAGAATCGAAACAAGTTCAAAATGAGCTCGAAATTATTAAAGTTCAAAACGGGCAAATAAAAAGCAAAGCATGTGATAAGCAAGTAACAAACAATCTATCCAGTAAAAACCAAAAAACAAGCCAAGTCGTTAATGAAACAGCACCAACTGAGGCAAACACTGAGCCAGAAACCTTCGAAGATCAAGATTCAGCAAATGAAGTATTAAATACAGAAGGTGCTATCAAATTACTAGATAAAACAACACTAAGCACGACAAGCGAAGCGCAAGAATCGAAACAAGTTCAAAATGAGCTCGAAATTATTAAAGTTCAAAACAGGCAAATAAATAGCGAAGCATGTGATAAACATGAAACAAACAAACTATATGAAGAGCAAAGAACAATTGAAACACTCAATAGAGAAGACAAAGAAGAAGAAACACGCCAAGTAAGCGGTGAACAAACTACAAATGAATCACACACCAAGCAAGGAACGGATCAGCTAAATAAAACACCAAGAGAAGTAAGTCTCAATCTTGAAGATAATAAACGTGGGTTGAAATTCCAAATTTTCTTTTTAACTTACATTTTGGAAAATCTCATAAAAGACGAGTACCCACAATTTGGAATAACACTTCAAAATATCATCGAAACTTTACTCATTAACGCTAGACATGGGTCATTTCAAACCCATGTGCAGTATGCTTGTCCTGAATGTGGCTGTTTATCTAATTATTCATCAAATTTGACAAAAACAAAATCTGGTGTAAATAACACCGAAAATTCTCAAAACTGCGATCTCTGTCGCGGCGTTGGCGTTATACACACTTCTTACCTGGAAAAGTACTCTAATAAAAAATATCACATTGGTATAAAAAAAGAAAATGTAGAAAGAACACCGGCAAAAAACAATCATGTAAAACAACTAGTGGAGGAAAGCGACAAATCAGTAACACGGGAAACTAGCAGTAATTCTAAAGCAATATTAGAAGAAAATGATACTAACGAATCGGTCTCTAGGTGTGTAGTAGAAGACATATGTGCTGTTGATAAAGAGAAACAGACCGACAATATTTCGTCAACTCAGAGTGCTCTGGAGACAAAAACAGGAAATCATAATAACTCAAAGGAACATGCAATTAACAGTGATACACCTTTCATAGAAGCATCTGAAACCAAAACTGAAGGAAAAATTAAAATAACTAATAGTAGTAATATGAATGAAATAGTTTCAATTAAAGATAAATTAACAATAAGTAACAAAAGAACAAATGAAATTGACGAACAATCCGTTATTCATAAACGGATGAAAACTGTCACAGAAAGTAATAAGACTCAAAATGAAGAACATCTGAAGACAAAAGATAATTCTTCATATTTGACAACTGATTTCCAAAGTGACAACAGTGCCATTGAAAATAACAAAAAAATTGATCAAGCAATGCAAATATATAGTAACTTGGCCGTTGAACTGCCAAAAAATATATCATTAATACAGAATGTAATCCCAAGTATAGGAAGTAGTCGTGAAAACAATAAAGCTAGTTGTTCAAAAAGAGATAATATCTCCAATCTTGTAAATCCTGTAGCGGTGGTAAGCAATAGTGATGCAGATTTAAACCGCGATTTACGTTCTGCACAAAATGTCTCTAATACAGCTGTCATAGCAGCAAGCGAATCACCGGTAGAGACACATACGCATACTACTAATTTAAATACACAAGAAATGTCTTTAAAACTCGAAAGTCATAGTGACAACATAATAACAGCTGAAACTGATCAATTAAAGACGAAGAGCGATAACAACAGTAATGAAGTTGCCAATGAAAAACCAATAGACCCGACTAGTCAAAATGTATTACGTGTCGAAGTAGAAGAAAATGATAAACATATTGAAAATTCTTGTAATAAATCTGCAATCTCCGATAAAGTTCACGAACACAATCAGAGTATAATAAAATCACTGGTAGAAAATCCACAGTTGAATAATAACGTTAACGAGGAAGAAGGGAGCCATGTAGCACAAGAAAAAGACAAAACCTTACTAGATTTAGCGTCAAAAGAAAGTTTTAGCACTGATAAATTAATAAGTGGTGCTACCATAGCATATAAATATATATGTCCACATTGCACAAGCACTTATACACATCCTTCTAAGTTATTACGCCATTTGAAAAACGAATATAACGTAATAGTTACAAAAATACCCAAAAACTGTATTAGACTTCAATGCCCATTTTGCGACTACCTTTTACATCAGAAGAGTTATAACAAACATGTTGCGCGTTGCAGGTCTGCTATTCATGAAAATACTAATGTTAATAAAGAAGAAAACGAAAACCATAGTAAAATTAAAAACGTGAGAGCATATAGTAGTGGAAAGAATGAACAATTCGAAACTTCAAAATTAATAAGATTTAAGTATTTTTGCTCTATTTGTGATGAAACACTCACTACTGATTATGCTGCAGCCAGGCAACACAGGACTCAGTTCCATTCTGAATTTAAACACCATGTTATTAAAAAAATTAGAATCGGAATTAAAAGTAACAATGAACAGGAGGAAAAACAAAATGATGACAGTGAAGATCCAGTTGCAGATAATGTTGATAATTCAAACACGAACTGTGGGAATGTAGATGGTGCATCAGAAACTATTACCACCGAGAATATTTCCAACCAAACCACCACCAACTCTAGAAAGATAAGAAAACCAAGTACTAGTCGTGATATGAGTTGCAATAAGGACGAAGAAAGATGTGACAGTGACGAAACTTCGAGTAAATCAAGCGACGAAGATGACGACGATAAAAGGGATGAAAATAAAACAAAGACATTGCATACAAGCGGAGAAGGTACATCTACTAATAAAAATGCTAACAGTACAAGCAAACGTCAAACTTACACTTTTATATGTGAGTTATGTAATCAAATGTTATATTCTGATTATGCTAGACGAAAACATAGGATTCATCAACATCCAAATATACAAGGTAGGACAATATTCAAAAAAATTAAAAACGTTGAACCGAAGGGCAATGCATCGAAGTCAAAGAACGAAAGCAAAAAATTCTTAGAAGATAATAACAGTTCATCATCCACTGATAGAGTCACTAACGTTGAACAGGTCAATAGCACAAGGGACGGTAAACTTAGAAAACGTTGCAAGGCTAATAAAGGTGAAAACGCCAGCGATAGTGACTGGAGTCCGGTTAGTAATTCAGATTGTTTTAATGAAAGCTCTACTAGAGAACGAAAAGCCCACAAAAATAAAAGATGTACAGGAAATACAGAAACAGTTAGTGAAGATGAAATTATAAAAGCATCTGATTACTTAACTAGAAGGAGAAAAAAACGCACCACTAAGCTCTTTGGTGCTGAACGTCAAGGCTTGCGTGCAACTACTCTACAAAAAACAGCTGCAAGCGAAGAAAGTGATAGTGATTGGATAGTCAGTGATGAAAATAGTCATGAAAGTGCAGACAGTTTTGATGAAATGAAGTATTGTGATAGTCAGAATACAGGCATCGATGAGAGTACTGATAATGAAATGGAGGAAGATTATGACAGTCAGAAGACAGATGTCAGGGATAGTAATGATGACAGTAATTTAACTACTGACGAAGAATACCTACCAGTTAGTAACAATAAAACCCTAATCACATCAATGCGCACAAGTAAGAAAAGGAAACAAAGCTTTTTAAAGTTTGTTAATGATTCAATTGATACCGATGAAACAGATGGCGATCAGCAAGTAGCGAGCGAAGAAAGTGACAACGAACTATTAACAGGTCCCGATAATCAATGTGATAATAATGAAATTGCTTCAGAAAGCTTCGGAGAAGAAAGGCTTAGTGAGGATGAAATTATAAAAGTGTCTGAGAATACCCGTAAAAAGAGGAAAGAACGCATGTCGACTCTTTTTGACGATGATATTGAGATTTCATTACAAAATAACGACGGTAATGCACAAGAACAAACAAACAATTCAACTAATCATATTATATCCGTCGTTGATAAAAGTGGAAATAAAGATGTTGAAATTAATAAAAGTCATGCGGAGAGACCTGATTTGAGAAAAGGTGAAAATGGTCTTGAAAACTTTATAAATGTAGCAGACCACCAAGTACAAAATAAAGAAGTATACTGTAAAACAAATGATAGGGATCTAGCAACTGAATCTAGCAATACTACGGTGGTTAGCGAACAGAATAACACTAGTAAATTAAGCAACGTGATACTCCGCGACGATGATCGCCTCGAGATAGACCTGATTGACTGTCTTCTTAAAGAGTACAATACTCGTGATGAACAGCGAAATGATTCATGTACAGACAAAGCAAAGGATGGCGAAGATAACAGAGATCCTGATATCCATAACGATCAAACAGGAGCAAACATTGACAATCAACCTTTACTTCCACCTGAAATCAACAATTGCTTAGAAAATATACAAATTACTAATGTAAGAAGCATTGCAAATAAACTGTATATTTTCATATGCCAAGAATGCTCTTACGCTACGGACACCTATGACGATACCATACGACATTGCCAAAATCATTACAATCACATTGAAGATCCAGTTACTTATTGTAATATTTGTCAAATTAAATACGATTCGTCTTGCTTTGAAAGACATGAAATCTCACATGACAAATATTTGATAAATATCAAGATTAAATTCTCATACCAATGGCTGTTTTCGAATTGGCCAGCAGTCTTCGAAAATAATCACATATTGTTAGGTGAAGCGGAAGATATGCAAGTGCAAAGCATATATAAGACACATTGTGTTAATATGACTGTTAAAGAACACGGGCCGTGGCAATCTGCCCTATATTTATGTGCTAAGTGTAACATTTTCGTGCCACCTTTAGATATAGAGAAGCATGTGCAGGAAAAGTGCACGCTTACGTATTACGCGTGCGCCATATGTCACCGCGCATTTTTGACGCATGAAATGCGAGAGCACCATAAAATCTACCATACCGATGAGGTTACTCAACCATTTAAAACTATTGTATTTAATGAAAAAAAGTATGAACGCTTTAATTCAACATTAATTCAAATCAAGTTACAATTAGCGCAAAATAAAGAAAAACAACGAATTGTTGAGATTTACAAATGTATATGCGGCCTGTGTTTCGTTACGTTAAGAAAATTCAAATTGCACTTTGTCGACTGTGAATCAGACACAAACGATGGAGTGCAGTGTACAATGTGTTCTGGTTTACGACGGTTTCTCCCTTCAGATTTAGAGATACATATGTCACTTCACCATTCTGCAACAAAATATGAATTTAGAGTACAACAAATCACCTTCCAAGAAGAACGCGATTATGACAGCTCTGAACCATTAGAATCTACCACAGATAATAATGTTGAAGACTTAAATATTAAAAATGAGATGTTAAAGGATGAAACATTATCACAAGGTGACATAAATATTAATCAGGAAGATTCAGAGATCTTAAGTTCATTAGAAGGTAGAGTTCAACAAATGTCGATTAATGCAGATTCAGATATTAATATAGAGGTGAAAAAAAATGAGTTACTGTCACAAAATACCAATGACAATATAGATACTATAGAAGGAAATATAAATATGAATAGCATAGCAGATAATTCGGCACAAATAATGTTTACTGCTGACGATGTCAATTTTAAAGGAGACTTCAAGAAGAGAGATAGTAAAAAAACCCTGGATATTTATAAAGAGGATTTCGCAAACAAAATTACAGTAGTTAATGCAACACAAATAGAGTCTAATGTTGAAGATTTAAATATTAAACAAGAGATGCTAAAAAATGAAGTATCTTCACAAAATACTATTGAAGAGGACATACAAGAATACACGAAAGCTTTCGAAGAACATTTGGAGTCCGTTGCTTCTGTACAATTATTGGTTATTGATGAAGACTTAAATAATAAGAAAGAGATGTTAAAAGACGAATCATTTTCACAGAATACCAATGAAAAGAATAGTCAACAAAGTCAAGATGTTATCGAAGAGAATTTAATGAAAAAAACTGCAACGACGATAGACGATGCTGCACAGATCAATTCCAACGTTGAGGATTTAATAACTAAAACAGATGTGCTAAAAGATAAAACATTATCAGAAAATACTATTGAAGAGTCCACGGAAGAAAAAACGGAAATATCCGAAAAAGCTGAACAGAATAGAAGTTCAACAAATATTCTACTCGTTATTCAAGGTCACAATATTAAAGGAGACATGTTAAAAAACGAACTTACGAGACAAAATACTAATATAGATATTCAAAACCGTCTGCATATGGAAGACTTCGTAAACAATATAGAAAATCCGACACAAGAGATATTTTCTAATGTAGCCTTAAATGTCCACTCATTAAAATCAGGAGTAAATAATGAAGAAAAAAATTTGGAAAACAAAAATGCTGTTGTAGATCTAGAAACAGAAAATTCAAAAGTTGTGGAATCTGAAGATGCTATTGTTATAGAAGACTCGGATGATGGTGATGTTGAATTGATTGGAGTTGTAAATAGGGTTTTCAATATCCGTCAATTTTTCAGATCCGGATATTGAAATATGACGGATCCGGATATATCGGATAATACGGATATGTATAAAAAAAAGTTACGTTCTACAAGGATTCGGTATAAAAAGGCTATTTTCTTAGATAGTAGGATTTATTTGATATTAACGTACTGAAATCGGTGTAGAAAAGTATGAAAAAAATTAAACATTTATTCGCAAATTAACAATTAAATAATAACAATCAGTCTTTATATAAAAAAATACAATGCTATTATGTAGCATATCAAGCACGTGTTATTTATTTTAACAGAAGATGGGGAACCGACACGATAACACAAAAAAGTCAATGATAACAACACGACACGCACAAGCACTAATGACGTTCCAGGTCGACGACCAACAGGCGACTGGGCGAAAGCCTGATAACAATAGGGTATTCTACACTACTAAATCAGTTTCTTTTTTATAACTGTCAAAACGATTTGCTAATATGGAATTTATATGAAAAATTACATCGTGACGTCACGGTCAACTAACCTACTTTTTATACTTCAATCCAATTGATTAAATAGAAATTGTGGTTACAAAATAACTGCTATCTATGTTTTTCTAATAATTATCTGGTGCTTTATTTCATGCGTGGTGTGAAATAATTTATTTTAAATACAGTGTAATATCCTATTACTTTAAAACATACTAATGCTTACCCTTATTCCAGTCAGATGGTTTACACTTTACACTATCCAGATAGCTAGTTTTAAGTGTTACTAGTACTACTGTTTCGTTAAAGCAATATTTGTATTTATTTTATGACGTTATCGCGTGATGTCTAGCTTGAGGTATTTGAATTTAAATAAAATAAATGTACAACCAATATTTAACGGATCCGTGAGATCCGAAATATCCGGATCCTATGAGGCGTTGGATCCGGATTCTAGATTCGACGGATATCCGGATTGCAAACCCTAGTAACACATAACCAGATTTAAGGTAGGGTAGGCCAAGAGGGGATTTTGGGAGTTAAGAGTTAGAAAAAGAAAACTCTGCAGAGATTTTGACAGTACACGCAGTGCAGGTGTTATTTTAAACGTCAAACTTCTATAAAATTATGACGTACAAATAACACTGGCACTGCGTGTGCTGTCAAAATCTCTGCTGACTATTCTTGGTCTAAAGGGGCCCACTGATTACCAGTCCGCCGGACGATATCGGCCTGTCTGTTGTTCGGAACTTTCAAATTTTTGTTCTAACTGACAGGCTAATATCGTCCGGCGGACTGATAATCAGTGGGCCCCTTTACTCTAATCGAGTTTGGCAGATTAACATAAGGCTATTTAAGTACCTACCCAGGTAGCAAAGTGACGTCAGCGACGTCATTTATACGTTATAATGACGTAACGGACGTCATAATGACGTATGAATGCTACCTGGGTACATGGAGACTATATAAAGGAGCCAAATCTCTATGTATGAAAAGTGTCCATCAAAAAACAGTAATTAGGCGGCGCCACCATACACCGAAATACTACCAAAAACAACCTACGTAATTTGGTCGGGTTATTTGTTGCCTTATATGGTTCATGTTATACTCATGTCCCAGAGCCTAACTAGCGCCACCGGAGAGATTAGGAACTATTATTTAAAGCTGAAAGCGGTCACTTTTGCAACAATTCTTCCATAAGAGATTGGCATCCTTTCTATACCATCCATACCTAGGTAGGTAATAAGTAAATTGAGTTTTTTGACGTTTCTTCTCAGCAGTGATTTTTTAACGAAGCGCTGGTATTAAACGATTGAGACATGTAAGGAAGATTTATTTTTACATTTGCAATAAAAGAATGTATACATTTGATGATAATATTGGTATATAATATTTTTTAAGAGTTTATTTTTAGACATAATACAATAATACATATTTTTATAAATTATGAATGAAATAAACGTGAATGTTAAAATTATTTATTTTTTAATTAGCTTTACACTTATCTTCAACACCACTCCTAACAATAAGATTTCATGTAGCTTTTGTTTAGTAACTCAGAGCCTCTCTATGATCGCTGTTAATTTCGCCGCTTGGGGCGCTAGTGTAGATGGAGGTCTTTCAAAATGTCAAATGCATAGAAGCTTGGGGGTTTCAAGCTTTTTTATCGGGAATTTTCACTCCTTATTCATAATTGTGGTAAATCTTTATCCATCTTTGATTAATCATGGTAAACAATAGATATAGCTCAATAAATGTTAGTGGTCTAAAAAAAGTGCCAAATAAAATCTATGCAAATTTAAACAGGTTGAAGGTAGACGTTAAAATACCTTTGTGTGTATTATAACGTATTGATTTTATAAAAATAAGCATAGAAGAATTTTGAGATCTGTTTTTCTGGACCTACATATACAGTGGCGCCAACTAGTGAGCACAAAAACGGTAGCCCTTATTGCCATACAAAATATTATTATGTTATTTTGAGGGTAACACATGCTGTACAGTCGTGCATAATTATTTTCCATCGTACTTTCACGGAAACGTACGAACGTGTCTTTCTATTTCAGCCAGTCTCGGTACAAAAAGTACTGAGGTTGACTGAAGTAGCATGACAAATACGATGGAAAACAATTATACACTATCTGTACATCATCATCATGTCAGCCGATAGACGTCCACTGCTGGACATAGGCCTCCCCCAAGGCTCGCCACTCCGACCGATCCTGTGCCGCTCGCAACCACCGAATTCCCGCGACCTTCACCAGGTCGTCGCTCCATCTCGTTGGAGGCCTACCGGCAGTTCGTCTTCCGGTACGCGGACGCCACTCCAGAACCTTCCGGCCCCACCGGCCATCAGTTCTGCGAGCAATGTGCCCCGCCCACTGCCACTTAAGGTTTGCAATTCTGCGAGATATGTCGGTGACCCTAGTTCTACTGCGGATATCATCATTTCTGATTCTATCACGCAGAGAAACGCCGAGCATAGTTCTATTCATTTCCCTTTGCGTGACCTTGAGCCTTCTTATGAGGCCCATCGTTAGCGCCCACGTCTCAGATCCGTATGTCATCACTGGCAACACACACTTAAGGTCACGCACTGAAGGCTCAAGGTCACGCACTATCTGTACAATTGTGCTTAACAAAAAAAAAACGCAAATTACAAAATTACATCTTTAATTAAAAACATTTAATAATTAGATACTTTCCTAAAAATCATATCAATTTTATAATATCAGCTCACTCACTGTTCATGTTTGATTTCTACTTATTAAAAAAATATTAAATACTTCTACATTGCCAGTTACATGACTTTTAACGAATTGATTAACGTTAAAATAACTGACAATTGACAATCGCTTGCGCTACAATAACGAAACGCTTTGTCTCTCTATCACTCTTGCATATTAGTGTGACAGTTGCGTTTCGTTCGCTACGGAGCGTTAGCGATTGGCATGTTGGCTACGCACCCTGCTCAGATTTCCTAATATTTAGTTATGTATCTCCATTCGTCCTCGTGTATAAATTTTGTATCGCATGAATTTATAACAACTGATTATGAATGATATTTATTAACAAAAAATAACAGTTTAGTAATAGTATATTACGATACAAGTGCGAAAAATAGGAAATTCGAAACGAGTGGCAATAAATTAAAACACGGCCGAAGGGAGTGTATTAAATCGACACGAGTCGCGAATAACTTATTCACACGTGTATCGTACGTTTTACAGTACATATGGCCCTTTAAACTTTCGACATATGCACGAAAAGTGCTCTTTTACGCACTAGTGCGAGAAAGTAGCACCATATGTACTGTAATAGTACAATTACGATACAAGTGCGAAAAATAGGAAATTCGAAACGAGTGGCAATAAATTAAAACACGGCCGAAGGGAGTGTATTAAATCGACACGAGTCGCGAATAACTTATTCACACGTGTATCGTACGTTTTACAGTACATATGGCCCTTTAAACTTTCGACATATGCACGAAAAGTGCTCTTTTACGCATTAGTGCGAGAAAGTAGCACCATATGTACTGTAATAGTACAATTACGATAGAAGTGCGAAAAATAGGAAATTCGAAACGAGTGGCAATAAATTAAAACACGGCCGAAGGGAGTGTATTAAATCGACACGAGTCGCGAATAACTTATTCACACGTGTATCGTACGTTTTACAGTACATAGGGTCGTTTAAATTTTCGACATAGTTACTTAATATGCTAATTACCGCACTAGTGCGGTAAATTAAGCACCATATATACTGTAAAAAAAACCTAAGACTGAATCCATAAATCAATTTGGCTTAGGTTTTAAAATTTTAAGAAATAATCATTTTAAGTTATAACTATCTGTCACAGAACTATATCAATATAGTTCTGTGACAGATATGTCTATACTTGATATAGTTATGTGCTATCTGTCCATTTGATAGTAGATGTAATACAAGACGAGATCCATGGAAGTAACATTTAAAAAGATATGTGAATATAATATATTTTCGAATACGATATGTATCAATCATGTTACAGTAAAGACAAAATATACTTTATAATTATAAGAATGGAAGAGTTATAACATCCTAAGGCCCAGCATACTACAAAAAACATAAAACACAAAAATGCCAGGTAAATTTTAACTTATAGTGTATAGAATGACAGAAAAAATACAATTCATCGAAATGAATAAGATTAGAAATTGTATGACCTCAAAAGTAGAGGTAACTTTTTTCCTCCAATATAAAATCTGAGTAACTATGCACTGAAATATAGTGTCGTTTACATAAATTACATATTATTACGCAATATCCGGGTCCACACAGAGCGAACATACGCGCGAGGCAACGGCCAGTGTAGACGTGCCTCGGCCGAGGTGGCGCGCGCGAGGCATGTCTAAATATGTCGATAAAACACGCGCGCCTTGGCCGAGGCACGTCTACACTGGCCGTTTTGTGTGCGAGGAAATTGCCTCGCGCGTATAATCGCTCTGTGTGGACCCGGCTACTATTAGGCATCATTCCATAGCATTTCGGAAGAAAAACTTAATTACTATTTTTGAGGTTAGGAAAAACTAATCATTAAAAAAACGGTGCATATATGTAGGACCGTGAGCCTTAGGAAGATAAAATGTACCATTTTCAACCAAAAGAGTACTTATTGTCGCTTGTCAGTAAGGCGCTATTTCCATATAGCTTCAATTAGAAATCAACCTTATCGACAACCGACAATGTGGTACCTTTTGGTTGAAGCAAATATATATTAATGTGTAAGTCAGTCTCTGGTCCGCAGGCCCCAAATTGATGTTCTTCTAGCACCGACGGTCGGTCGCGCTATCGCACTGGATCAAAACAGTTTAGATTATTATATAGTAGATAATAATATATATACATAGATATACGTTTGTGTAGCTATGTAAGTCAATTACATGTTTATCAGGCCCGTTTCGGCACGGTGACAGGTGCGACAATTGTCGACATCACTATTACTGACGTCACAGGCCTCCATAGGCTACGGTAACCGCTTACCATCGGACGGGCGGTCTGCTTGTTTGCCATCAACATTTTAATTAAAAAAAACTCAATCATATCGCCAATAAATAAGTAACTTATTTTGCGAAGCTAATGACAATTGTCACAGGCCCTCAGGCAGGCATGAGACGGTACCGTTTCTTTTCATAAAATATCCCGCTCGGTCGGAAGGGGAAGGATCAAAATCACGTGATGAGTGCAGACCACGGACCTGTATGAACTTGTTTTCAGCTTTTTAGGCAGTTTTAGCCCAACCGAATATTCGGTTTGGTATGAGCTGAACCGAATGATCGGCTTAATATTCGTATTCGGCCCATCTCTACATCGAACGAAACGAAACTGAAAGTTGAAATTATTTTATTCGCTGTACAGTTAAATAACAAGTTTTTGGAACGATTTTAATCGTTTAATTTTCTTTCCTAATCAGTTTTGGGTTATAAAATTACTAATATTTTTTTTGTGAAAAATATTAATAATACGACTTAATTCGTTTTGCCGATTTCATTGAAAAAATGTGACGTCACACCAGGGGGGCAGGGGTTTGCCAAGTGTGACAAGGAGGGGGGAGGGGTCAAAAAGGGGTTTTAGTTACCTGAACATGAACTGGTTGACTTGTATGGCGGGCAGGGCGGCCCTCAAGGCATTTAAAGATGCCGTCTGCAGCATCCCCCACACTTCTAAGTACTGCAGCGACGGCATACTGCTCAGCTTTCTGTAACAAATTAAGTTGACTGTACCTTGTTCCAAGCCTTCAAATTGAGATGGCAACATTCGTTTCTTACTGGCAACACCACCATACCATACCATATTTTTTACAAAACCAGGCGTGTCTCACTCCGCGACGTCGCTACAAGTACCTGCGGCCGCCCCAATTTTGGGGTTTTGCCACAGTATTTGCCGCGCACCACTATGGAACGGACGCCTTGCGCGGAGTAGACGCGCGACTATTTTATAAAAGCTATACTAACGTCAAAACATGTGGAGGCAGCAGATAGCACCGACTCAGAGCGAGGTGTTCTAACCGAGGCAGTAAAGCTACTGAAGTCACCGCTTTAGCCCCCAGTCGGGAGCAGTCAGACAAGTCCAATTCAAGAAGTCGGGAGCCCCGAGAGCACAGCGTAGCCACCACTGGAAAAATATTATATTATTAATGATGTTGCATGACAAATAATTAGGGTCGGACCAAAACAGTTTTTATCGAAACCAATGCTTCTATTTTGGCTCTAGATTCGACCGAAAGCGAAATTTTTATGGATGTATTAAAATTATTGAATAAAATGTCAACAGTCCGGTCTTTTTAAGCGGTAATGAACAATGAAATATCTATAATTGGCGTAAGTCGTACAAAATAAAACAAGTGAAAAAATGTAATATTTCGGTTCACTTTTTAATTTTAAGATGTCACAACCAAGATTCACTATACTAATAGTAGTTTATGTGACTGCTACATAATGAAAGGCATTAAAACACGAGTGTGGGTTTATGAAACGAACGAAGTGAGTAAAAGGGTAAAAACGGGACCCTATTACTAAAGACTCCGCTGTCCGTCTGTCTGTCTGTCTGTACGTCTATCACCAGACTGTATCTCATCAACCGTGATAGCTAGACAGTTGAAATTTTCACAGACGATATATTTCTGTTGACGCTATAACAACAAATACTAAAAACAGAATAAAATAAATATTTAAGTGTGGCTCCCATACAACAAACGTAATTTTTTTGCGGTTTATTGCTTAATGGTACGAAACACTTCGTGCGCGAGCCCGACTCTCACTTGGCCGGTTTAGTTAGGAGTTAGACCACGCTAACTTCTATGAAATTATGACGTTCAAATAACACTTGCACAGTCTGAGCCGTCAAAACCGCTGCCAACTTAGCGTAGTCTAACTCTGCAAGGTCCAAGTATCATAAGGAAACCATCCAAATCCATACTAATATTATAAATGCGAAAGTCTGTCTGTCTTTCTGTCTGTGTGTTCCCTCTTCACGGTTAAACCGCTGAATCGATTTAGATGAAATTTGGCATAGGGATAGGTCGAGTCCCTGAGAAGGACAGAGGATAGTTTTTATCCCGAAAATCATCCCTTAAGAAAGTAAAAAGCGGGGTGGAATTGAGATAATTAATGAAGTGCCTGCTAATTTGTGTGCATAATATGCTCAAATTGAATGATTGCTATGAGATTTTTTCCAGGCGCTATACTTACTTTAGCTGCTGTTACTAAGTCCACGCAGACGAAGTCGCGGGCAAAAGCTAGTTTGTCATATTTTTTAGATCTATAATACGTACTACGATAATACGATCTATAACAAAGAGAGTGAAAGGGAGAGGTAGAAACGGGAGTTGGAAGGGGCAGACCTCTGCGGACATTCTCTGATAAGATCGGGGAATCCTGAAGAAAGGCCAGGTCAAGAGCACCCTAAACCGGCGAGCGTGTATGAGGAATGTTATGAAAGTGAAGGAAGCGAAAGAGGTATGTCAGGATCGTAGCAAGTGGAATTCCGTGATCTCTGCCTACACCTCCGGGAAATAGGCGTGATTATATGTATGTATGTATGTATGTATAATACGTACTGTCATCTGTCATGATCCTCGCGCCGCCCAGATTCAGCCGTTGCAGTTTCTGCGGCAGTTTTGACACTAGGACCGTGAGCGCCGCTTCGCTCAGATTGCACCAAGATATATTCAATGATTGTAAACTGGAAAATAACAAATTACTCTTTAGTTTTTTGAGCAGACTTGTAAATGAAGCGACTTTGAAGCCTCGTGAACATCAGCTTCGGCTCTAGGTATCAGCAAAGATAGATATAACACCGTAATAGATGGATACAGTCTAAGGAAAAAACGTGCCTCGAAAATCACGAAAATTTGATACTCGATCAGATGGCGCCACTACCTATGGCCTATCTCGTGTAGAGGGCATTGACGGTTTCGTTTTTTATTTAACAATTTTAACGCATATCAGTGAAAGAACATGGATCAAAATCATATAAAAATAATTAATGCATATAAAAAAAATCATTTATCCATATTTAAATATATTTTATCGTATTTTTAAAATCTTCATTTTTAGTTTTAAAGTGTGTCAATAAATGACAGTGAATTTACTGTTGTTACAAAATTTACTATGACAGTACCGCTCTATCCTTATCCTCTTTGGTATCAGTCAATTAAGAATTTGTCAAATTACCTATAGCTAACTCAATTTATTGAACAAAAATAAAATCATTTCTCAATAATGAGATGACATTAAGACAAACACTGGAGAATTAAAAACTCTTTATGCCCTTTATGGAATCGCAATATTGGTTGGTGGTGAGTCATTGGTTGGTGACAACAGCCCGAAACAAAATAAACTACACTTCTTCCTCGTGTTGTCTCGGCATTTTGCCACGCTCATGGGAGTCCAGTCCGCTTGATAACTAATCCCTAGAATTGACGTAGGCACTAGTTTTTACTTGCGATTGCCATCTGACCTTCCAAACCAGAGGGTAAACTTATCGGGATTAGTCCGGTCTCCTCACGATGTTTTCCTTCACCGAAAAGCAACTGGTAAATATCAAATGATATTTCGTACATTTTTGTACAAATGAGTACTTTTGTGAGATCAATTTGTTAGTGTTTCCGGGGTGCTTTTGATTAATCGGCCGCAATTTCGTTTTACCCTATCTCACCTTAGATTATTTTCATGTATTAAGGTGGTTCGATTTTCATACAAAATTCAATCTGCTTTAATTAAGGCACTACACACTATTACTACAGAAATATTTGCTCATTTATCTACTTCTGAATATTCGTTTGCGCTAAATTAATAGAAAAACTTTGTTTCATACAGAAATCATACATAAATCAACGTAATTTTTTCATCAATTTTACGTATGTGTGTGTCACAAATGTCGTGTACAAATACGTTGCGTGCGGCGTTGCCACTCTATGACGTTGGCGACGTTGCCTGGCCGACCTGGCAGGATTTGCAGTGCCGTCATGTTTAGTGCATTTTTATTTGACAGTGTTGACACTGACACATAGGGTCATGTTTATTGTGACATCAATTTGTTTGTATAAATTGAAAATGATAGCAACGTCTAAATCAAGTTACAAAAATCATCGGTGTTCTGGTCCGCGAAAATCCAGAAAAAATCAGAGTCAATTGAAGCGGAATTCATGATGGTGAAGTTTTGTAAGGTAGGTACAGTTTCATTCCTTCATTGTACATTGTAATTTTCTCGTGCCGATCTTTTTAGAAAATAATTCTCACTTCTTCCGTAATGGTAGATATAAGCAGTGAACAATACCTATATAATGTAATTATTACTGTTTTGGTTGCCGAATAGTCAATGTGTCACTAACTCTAGGTTTTTTTAGGTATTGTGCAAAATGAAGAGGCATTCTTGGAAATAAAATGTTTTCCTTCATTAGCCAGAAAAAATCAGGACATCCTCACTGCAATAAAGTATAATAAAACATTTCCTCTTCTTTCTTCCTATAACATTAGAGATTTTGTGCTATCATGATATTAATTTTCTTTCAGGTACAGGGACAACTACGGATAACAAATATGAAAAAATGTTATTTCATTTGTTGTGTGAATCCATCTACACCAACAAGACATCCACTGCTGGACATAGGCCTCCCCAGGGATCTCCACAACGACTGGTCTTGCAAGACCGGCCAAAATATCGAGAAATAAATAATATAAATAAACATGATAAATATCCCGTTTTCTATAATAGTTATAATTAGAAGGCAAGCTATGTTGTTACTCACTGTACCTACTTGAATAAAAAAAAAAATATAAAAAAAGTTTTAATTTTATTTTACAATTACTACTTTATTATTAGTACATTACGATACAAGTGCGAAAAGTAGGAAATTGGCAACGAGTGGCGATAAATTGAAACACGACCGAAGGAAGTGTTTTAATCGACACGAGTTGCGAATTACCTTTTCGCACGTGTATTGTACAACGTTTTACAGTACATAATTATGGCCCTTTACAGTTTCGACATATGCACGTATTGTACTAATTACCGCACTAGGGCGGTAACGTATATGTAGCACCATATGTACTAAAAAGTATTTTACAGTACATATGGTGCAACTTTCTCGCCCTAGTGCGTAAAGAGCACTTTTCATGCATATGTCGAAAGTTTAAAGGGCCATATGTACTGTAAAACGTTGTACGATACACGTGCGAATAGGTAATTCGCAACTCGTGTCGATTTAAAACACTCTGCGGTCGTGTTTTAATCTGTCGCCACTCTTTTCGAATTTTCTCTTTTCCGCACTTGTATCGTAAATAACTATTTCAAACTGCAAGGGTACGATGATAGATCTCAATTCAATATAATTTTGCAACATTGGGCATTATTAGGTTATAAATTGTATGGAGATGAAATCTATCATCGTACCCTTCCAGTTTGAAAAATACTATAGAGGCTGGGCAGTAAGGGATTGCTTTACTTGTAGAACTATATTTAGCGCTTTAAAAAAAACTGATACCTGACAATTACAAACCTGGACTTCCTTGGGCTAGTGCTACTAAGAATCGTCAGTATTCTCCATCCTTTCTGAGTTGGAAGAACCCAAAAAGGTGAGATTTGTGAAAGTCAGGTTTTCAATATATGTGGCGTTTTCAACCAAACGGGTACCTACTTATTGTTGTCATATTTCCATAAAGCTTCAAAATGAAATCAACCTAATCGACAACCGACAATGTGGTACCTTTTAGTTCAAAACGTCACATATTTTTATAAAACGTCATAAACTAATTTATTAATAATACTGAATATCTGGGAGAAAAAGAAAACATAAGTAAAAACTCAAAAATGCTCGTTTTCCCAGAGATAAGACCTAGCTCGATCGAACCCCTTACAGCAAATTTCATCGAAATCGCTAGAGCCGTTTCCGATATCACTGAAATATATTTCGGTTATATCGGAATCGGACAAGAATTCGAAGACTAAAAGGTATAAGAAACATAACACAAAAAGGACAAAAAAAAGTACCCCTGACGTACCAGTCTCGAACCCGAATCCTCTTGCACGTATTTCCACGAACATACCGCAACGCCATTGCAGCATACTTACACTGCATGAAATTGTCTACTACAAGCATCACGGAAACACTGTTTGCATGTGTGAGTAATAGTAGGAAATAGCATGACAGAAACACTCTGTCGACTTTAAAAGTGTTTTTTGCACTAATGAAGTATTCAATGTTTATTATAATAGTTCAATATTTATGTAAAGAGTGCGCTAAACATACTTTTAAGTATACAGATACCAACACTATTCCACAAAAAAATAAAACCTGAAAATTTGCGAAAGTGACGCCATCTAGCGGGGTTTAAGCTTTGGGTAACCTAGTCGAACCACCTTAATTAAATTATTTTGATTATGTGTAAGGTTTCATATTATTTTCCTTTACTATGGCATTACGGCTTACCTAACACAGCCTTCTAGTATCGCAGTCAGTCCTTCGGCGGTGACCCCTTGCGCCATAGTCAGATTCAACGTTTCTAAATTACTACATTTGCCTGAAAAATAAACATACAAATATTTAATGTATACAGTAAGTACAGTAGCTGGCAGCTGCCACACCCTAGAGAATATATAACCATATCAACAAAAAATATACCATAGTTAACACAAGTCCTTAAGAGATTGTACACACACACACACACACACACACACAATTAATAAAGAAACATAGCTTTAAGAATAGTATAATACTAAATAATTGTAATTTGGATATGGAAGAGCGGTGCCTCCTAGCACAGGTTATTTTGTAAATAACTTAAAAGGAGACACCAGCCACTATAATATTTGTAAAGTTTTTGAATGAAATAAAACAATTTTGATTTTTTATTTTTTTTTGATATATGTGGTTGTCAACCGCCGCTGATTCGTTCGTTCATTCGGTGAACCGTTTTTAGACCGCGGGCCAGGAAGAGGTTTCCATGACCAATCGCCTCCCGGGCCAAAACTAGTATAGTGGTTAACGGCTATGTATGATGAACTCTCGTGAACGTCAGCTACCGCTCCGTTGGTGGGTTTTTTTTTTTTTTTTTTTTTTTATTTATTTAAGAAACAAACAGTCGTTTACAAACAAGTTTACAAATATTTCTTAAATTAAGACCTGGAGTTTCATTATTGTATATAAATTGCAGTCTATAAAACAACAAAAACATAAAGTAGGTAGGTACTAGGTAGTAATAGTTTGAAGGTAGGTATAGGTAAAACTCACGAGAGCCGGCGGAAGATTTGTACTGAAACTGTAAATTTATTTATTTATTTATTTAAACTTTATTGCACAAGCAAAGAAAAATGTACAAATGGCGGACTTAATGCCAAAAGGCATTATCTACCAGTCAACCATTAGACTAAAAAAATTAAATCTGGAATGTGGTTAAATTATATCTAAAAGAAAATCCTCGCCGATTCTCGTGAATCGACCCATGAGTAGGTACAGGTAATAAAGTTAATAAGTAATGTAGGAATTAATAAGTAATGACATGATTTCCGGAAAGTGACATAAGTATACATAAGAAAAATTTACATAATTAATTAACTACCGAAAAACACATTTTAATGAATTAATGGAACAGTTAAACAAATCCAAATTATTAAGTTTTTCATTTTCGTTAAAAAGTTTACAAACACGTCTTATAAATACATTTCGTGCATAGCATGTTCTACTATAGGGAATAGAAAACATTTTTTTCTTCTGACAGTGGCGCTGACGTCTACGAGGAACTCTCAAACGTATTTGATGTAGTAGTGAGGGGACATCTAATACATTGTTCATAATTTTGAAAAGTAGGACAGAATCTACACAGTCTCGTCGACTAGCAAGAGTTTGGAGCTTATGATGTATCAGCGACTCGTTATAGTTAAGGTGAGTATGACCAGTTCTAAAATCGAGGGTTCTAACAAACTTTTTTTGTATTCGCTCCACTCTTTCAATATGAACATTATGATAGGGTTTCCATACTGCGCAGGCAAATTCTAGGTGGCTGCGAACAAAACTGTTAAAAAGGATTTTGTAAGTGACACTATTTTTAAATGGCTTTCCCACCCGTATAATGAAACCTAGTTGTTTGTACGCCCTTTTTATAACCGATTCTAAATGAGGTATAAACGTTAGTTTTGAGTCCATAATAACTCCAAGATCGCGGATTTGTGTTACTCTACTCAGATTATTGTTGCCTAATGTGAAATTATAGTTAACATTATGTTTTTTCTTAGAAAAACTGATGACACAACATTTATTCAAGTTTAAAAATAAATTATTTTTAGTACAAAATGTCTCAAAATTTTTCAAATCATCTTGGAGCAAATAATAATCTTCAACAGAATTGATAATCTTATAAATTTTTGTATCATCTGCGTAGAGCAGCACTTTCGAGTTTTTAATATATTTATCTATGTCATTAATAAAAAGCGTAAACAGTAAAGGGCCTAAATGAGATCCCTGTGGTACTCCGGAACTAATAGACTTCCATTGAGAGGCGTAACCTGCTAGAACAACACATTGGCTCCGATTCTCTATATATGACTTTATCCAGCATCCAGGAATGGCAGCAAATAAAGTCTATAAAAAATTTTTTGTCATCGCCTCCCGCTTGATACTTTGTCAGATGATAGTTTAGATGCTATTGTGAATAAACAAAATCGTCAGCCGATTGTATCGCTGTGGAAAGACCGTCAGCTGGTCACATGAACATGTAAAAAAGAAAATTCTTTTTAGGCATCGGCGTCATCTCCTCCCGTTTGATACTTTGTCAGATGATAGTTTAGATGCTATTGTTAATAAAACAAATAGTCAGCCGGTTGTATCGCGGTGGAAAGACCGTGTTACGCGTTTCGGAAGCTGCCATTTCTCAACCCACCAACGGAGCGGCAGCTGACGTTCACGAGGGTTCATCATACATAGCCGTTAACCGCTATACGAGTTTTCGCCCGGGAGGCGATGACTGACGAAATTTGCGCCTGGCTCGCGGTCCATTTCATTGGTCGATAGGCCCCTCATGCGGGGTGCGGGAGATTTCTATAACGCATGCCAATATGAGTTTCACTAGTCGTTTATCCACCAATGAAAATGAGCCTTGAGTTGTGTATATTGAAACTTACCAATAAGTTGGCAAGTGCTATCCTGCACTTTAATACTCTCGAGGCTGAGCTTCTTGACGCCCCCGCATCGTTCTAGAAGACAGTCGAGGGTGCGGGGGTCTATGGTGGTCATGCTGAGGTCTAAGTACTGGACTCGAGACTGTTCTGGCGGTGAGGTGGGGTGCCATTCTGAGATCTAAAACAAACGCAAAATATTAATACAAACTGTAAAATAGTATCGCTGTTCCATCTTCTAACCTAACCTTTATTGCACAATACAAGAAAGTACAAATGGCGGACTTAATGCCATAAAGGCATTTTCTACCAGTCAATCATTGGGCCAAACAGAAACTTGCAATTGGTGCGGAAAAGAAACAACTTGGGTATACACAAAGATTTTTTATTTTATAAAATGGCCAATTTACTAGAATTTTAAAATTACAGATCGGTTAGACAAATTAATAAGCAGTATTTTTAGTGTTTGGTATACACGGTGGCTAAAAAATAAGTGCATTCCAGTTGGCAGGGAGGTTTTGGGATTATACTGAGCAACTTTCACTATGGGACCAACCCCGAAATCGCGAAAAAAATTTGGCTGTTTCATACATTTTGACTGGTCCATTTTCTATGGGACGGTAAATTTTTATTCGCGATTTCGTGGCTAGCCCCATAGTAAAAGTTGCTCAGTATAATCCCAAAACCTCCCTGGTAACGGGAATGCACTTATTTTTTAGCCACCCTGTACAAAAAAAAAAAGTGTTGATAAAGATAAACTGTAAGGTATTGAGTGCAATTATTGAAAGTTGAGCGTTGTGAATGATTCAATATCCTTACCTCTGAACTCGCAAGGCGAATTATGACGGGCAATCGTCCCAGTATCCTTCCCAGGGCGTTTTTGTTGAGGGTTTTGTTGCCTAAGTCCAGTCTTTGCCAAAGCGTCTCGTCGCACGCAACACGGTGCCACCTACACCAGAATAGAAAATATTTAAAGCTGGCCGTACACACCATGGCCTTACCCAATAACAAAGTAAATTCACTGCCATCTATCGACACACTATTAAAACTAAAAATGAAGATGTATAAAAATACCATAAAATGCAGTATATATTGGATAAATGTTTTTATTTTTATTTTCAAATAATTAATTTTATATGATTCTGACCCATGTTCTTTCACTGATATGCGTTAAAATTGTCAAATAACAAACGAAACCGTCAACGCCATCTATTCGAGAGTAGGCCAAAGGTAGTGGCGCCATCTGATCGAGAATCAAATTTTCTTGATTTTCGATGCACGTTTTTTCCTTAGACTGTATCCATCTATTACACAGTTATATCTATCTTTGCCCAATAATAAATTGTTTTATATTGGATTCGAAAATGAAATTGGCAATAAAACGTATCATTTTTCTTATGGCCTCACCTTTTGCAGACAAGCATGCAGTGCGCCAGGGTCCGCTTGGGGAGCCACCTGAAGACGCTCAGCATCATTTCATCCGATAATACTGAGAAAGAATCTACGCCCGTCTGATAGTTGGTCAATTGCAGCTCGGCTATGGGTGCTGAAAAAAAAAAACAAATTAAAAAAAACCGGCCAAGTGCGAGTCGGACTCGCGCACCGAGGGTTCCGTACATTACATAATTTTAACAATGTATTTTTTATGCGAAACGTGAGTGAAAGGTAAATTGCGGTTTACGATTTATGACGTATTAAAAAAAATACTACTTACCAGATATCGTTCAAACCAATTTTCGGTGGAAGTTTACATGGTAATGTACATCATATATTTTTTTCAGTTTTATCATTCTCTTATTTTAGAAGTTACAGGGGGGGGGGGTTACATTTTACCACTTTGAAAGTGTCTCTCGCGCAAACTATTCAGTTTAGAAAAAAATAACATAAGAAACTTCAATATCATTTTTGAAGACCTATCCATAGATACCCCACAAGTATGGGTTTGATGAAAAAAAAAATTTTGAGTTTCAGCTCCAAGTATAGGGAGCCCTAAAATTTATTGTTTTTATTTTTATGTGAAAATCTTAATGCGGTTCACAGAATACATCTACTTACCAAGTTTCAACAGTATAGTTCTTATAGTTTCAGAGAAAAGTGGCTGTGACATACGGACGGACAGACAGAAATGACGAATCTATAAATAAGGGTTCCGTTTTTTGCCATGGCTACGGAACCCTAAAAAGAGTAGGTACAACGATACGACCGAATTTCGATTCGTATAAACTTACAGTGACTGACATCCTTATCCTTGTCCTGTCCGTCCTTGGTCCCCGTGTATATGGACAGCGGGGACTGCCCCGGAGACGCGGGCAGGTACCGCGGAGCCACGGCCACTGACTGACCCATCGGGGTCTCTTCCTCGATCACATAGTCGTGGAGCAGTGTGGATTCCAGGTCCGTTGGGTGCAGGGGTTTCGCTGAAATGTAGGGTATGTTAGTATGGTAGACGAGCGCCGGTGGCCTAGCGGTAAGAGCGTGCGACTTTGAGTCCGTAGGTCGCGGCTTCAAACCCCGGTTCGTACCTATGAGTTTTCGGAACTTATGTACGAAATATCATTTGATATTTACCAGTCCCTTTCGGTGAAGGAAAACATCGTGAGGAAACTCCCAGGAGGACTAATCCCAACAAGGCCTGGTTTCACCTCTGGGTTGAAAGGTCAGATGGCAGTCGTTTTCGTAAAAACTAGTGTCTACGCCAATTCTCGGGACAGTTGCCAAGCGGACCCCAGGCTCCTATGAGCCGTGGCAAAAAGCCGGGATAACGCGAGGAAGATGATGGTGAGTATGGTCATGTATGATAGACGAAATATAAATTGAGCCAATTGTTCATAAAGAAAAAAAATATATCGACAAAAGCAAGTACAAAATAGGTTTTAAAGTCCCTGACTTCTGAGCTAGGTAAAAACCTGTGTTACAGAAATCAATCATAAAACTATATACTTATCATAAATCATTTATTTCGTGATAAACTAACATACATACATACAAAAGTAACAATATAAGGAAAATATAACATTTAAAACTTTCGCGGTTTAAACACATATTAAATCACATTTAGAAACGGGTCTATCGCGAATTTATTTTGTTACCTTTATTTACCGACGTTTCGACACAGGTTTCACTGGTCGTGGTCGCGGCTAACAGTTAGCCGTTAGCCGGGAATAACTACATACATATAATCACGCCTATTTCCCGGAGGTGTAGGCAGAGACCACGGATTTCCACTTGCTACGATCCTGACATACCTCTTTCGCTTTTCGCTTGGGAATAACTAGTTATGATACTTTGCGTTTCTGGGATAATATCGTCCACGTATCGTATGGACATGACAATACATTAATAATAGTTATTTACGAAATAAATGATTATGATTATACTGATATCGTCCGAGAAATGGGCCATATTTTATACAAACGCATGTTTATTCGCTAGGGCAGCATTTGTAACAGATTCGGCACATAAAATTGTTAGATTTTTTTGTTAATAATAATAATGTACAGTCAAGGCATTAAATATTGAGACGGACAAAGTGCCAAAAATATGTATTGACGACTTTATTGCGCGTACACATTAAGGTAGTATGTACATATTTTTGGCACTTTGCCCGTGTCCATATTTAATACCTTGACCGTATAAGGTGTCAGCAAATAAATGAGTTCATTATTCAGCAAATTAAAATATAAACAAATCATCAAAAACATCAAATGTAGTTCAATTCAAACTAGTACACGGAATCATCAGAAATATTGGTAGTCAGCAAATAAATAAAGTGTGTTGGTGATACAGCTTTATCATCATGGGTTTTAATATATTATTTTATGAAAATTTTGATAGGAATTCAACTTCAATTCAATAACAACTAAATCAAAATACTACTAGGTCAGGGAGGTTTTGGGATTATACTGAGCAAGTTTAACTATGGCACAGAATAAGTAATAGTATTGTCATACAGAACGGCCACGCACCGCCCCGCCCCGACTCGAATTACCTCGCCCCGCGACACCAGATTGACGGCCGTTTGCCGGCCGCTCAGTACTATTTTTAAGCAACTTACTCACACTATGACGCATGACGCGTGTACAGACGTGCCGTTCACACATAGAAACGCAAGTGATTTTTGATGTATAGCGTGTCCGCCCTGTGACTATGGGACCCACCACAAAATCGCTAAAAATAAATTTACCCTCCCATAGAAAATTGACCAGCCAAAATGCAAACAGCCTTTCAGGAATGCACCGTGTATATTTAATTTACACGCCTCTAAGAAACTGAAAATACCAGTCTGTACCTATATATTATATATTTTAGGAATTGGCTTGTACAAATGTTTGTGAACTCAAACCATTATACTGTTCAAGAAATACAGCCAACTGACAGACAGACCTGAAAGTAGGGTTCCAATTGCTATCGATACAAAACCCTAAGTGTGGAATTTAAGGATATAATACAGTACACACACAAATAATGTACAAATGGCGGACTTATTGCCTATGCTCTAACAGTCAACCATTGGGCTATACAGACATGTAAAAAGATACTGTGGTTTACTATTGACCTTTTTTTTTTTATACCACGTCGGTGGCAATCAAGCATACGGCCTATGGTAAGCAGTTACCGTAGCCTATGGACGCGTGCAACACCGGAGATATTACACGCGCGTTGCCGACCCTAACACTCCTCTCCCTCATTGAGCTCTGGCAACCTAGCGGCAGGAACACAACACTATGAGTAGGGTCTAGTGTTATTTGGCTGCGGTTTTCTGTAAGATGGAGTTGACCATTTGCATTACGGATAGTTTATGTTCATACATACATTTCTCAGAGCTCCTAGGGCTCTTGGCTTTAGAAGGCCCCGGGCTGGGGCTGCATATCTTGGCTCTGGGGCTCCGGGGGCTATACTTGGAGCGTGGTGAAGTGATACTGTTCACGTTCGGGTTCACATTTTCTATGTCATGCTTCCGTTTTAGGTTGGGTTTTAGCTGTAATAAAATAATTTTATTAGAATATGCAAGTCAAGAATACTGGCTGTAATCCTGGAATACAAGCATCCTTTGGGAGAGCTGAATAGATATAGTAGACAAAATAACCTTCTTAGATAGTTTACCCAATGAACCTAATTTCATGACTACTAAGAATAAAAATGTATATGGTAATAGGACTTTGGTCCTCATACGTGCTCATACGTGCCTAAAACTCTAAACAGCTTTCCCAGAGATGTAATTGAAGATATAATTAAGAAACCTGGTAATATTAAGGCTATTGTTAAAAAAGCGCTGATAAACAAATGTATAAATGTGTAAAATATTTAATTAAAATTTAATAATGTAAGCAGGGGTTGCATCCCCATATCCCTTAGCCCATATAATCTTAAAAATATAAGATTGGAGCTAGGAATGTTGTAATTCTTGTTCTTTATAAAAAATAAACAGTTAAAATTTTAAATTTTTTTTTTTTTTTAAGGGTCGCGAAACTATGGCTCGTGGCTTTTTGGTTGGCAACTGTCAAAGAAGACAAGAAGATTGCGGGTCACTTCTGGATGAGATTAGCTCAGGACCGGGACAAGTGGCGTACTGGAAGAGAGGCCTATGCTCAGCAATAGGCGATTAAAGGGCTGATATGATTGACTGAAATGAATTGTTAAAGGTTGACATATACACTGCTGAAAACATGCATATCGCAGCAGTGTCTCATATGGAGATATTTTGTTTTACCCGCCGATAACTTATTGTAATTAGGTAATCTCATTTCTAACTTTATATAATTTTTGTTTTTCCTATGTACCACAACAATGTTTAAATGTAAAATGTATCCACGAATGCAGTGTCGATACAAACCCGATAGGGTTTCACGGCACTTTTCTGTCTGATGTAATGTAAGATTTTAATATAGAATAAAAAAAAATAAAAAAAAAATATGGGCAGTCAAGTCTGTCCGCTATCATACACAGGATAGGGTTAGGGCTGGCCCGCACCCAGCGCACCAGGGATTTGCATTATTTGCGCATAGTCGCATAAAAGCAGTCCACGCGCGCTTTGCGAACATCCCTGATCCCTGCAGAAACGAAGCAGCCCTCAATACCCGGAACACGTTGTTGTATTGGATCCGGAGGGCCCCGTAGGCCCGCTGCGTATAGAACTACCATGGACGCCAGAGAAAGAGAGAGAGAAAGAGAAGAAATCAATAATAATCAGCGAATTTTGTAAATTCTTTTTGAGAACAAAGTTCTTAAACCATAATAATAACAGCATAGGTTTTACCTGTCACCAAAGGATTACCTGGGCCTAGAGTTGTACCCACAACTCTACCTGGGGCCATAACCAATGTTTTGGTAGGGCAATAAAAATAAGGTAAAAAAGCTGTAACACACATTGCTAGACACTGTGAGTGTACACTGTACAAGCGTAACAGCAGACTTAATGATTTACAACAAGCATTTTGATTTTGGCTCCACAACAGCAACAAGAAATATTAATATTTTGTGACCTTCTTCTTCTTCTCGTGTCGATGGTTTCGTATACATTTCATATTAAGCGGGACTAGAAGGTAGCGACGCTTAAAGCCCTGTCCGTTGCATCCCGTAGATCTTGCTCGGAACATGTGTGAACATTTTGTGACCTAATAAACACTTACCGGACTGGCCACTGTTTCTGTTTCACAAGGCTGCTCATTTTCATCTGAATCTAGAAAACTAACTCCCATCTCTTGCAGCACCTGATGAATAAAAAAAAAACATTTAATAAAATATGGTAAAGGCACCCCAACACATTAAAATGCTAAACTATAGAACTTAAACCATCACTGAAAATGTATAAAAAGATTAAAAAGTAATACCTAATACTGTACCATGAGTTTTGAATAATTTTGACCATGCTACGCTGGCTAAATTTAGGATAAATTCAATGCATACAAAATCAGGAAGATGTAAATCATGTCTTGAATAAAACATGATGGTTTGGCACATACACATGATGTGGGTAATTTTACATGCTTACATAATATGTGCCAATAAATTTGATACTTCAGGATCATGATTTCATGTCACATTGTACCAAGAGTTTTAAGTTCTAGCCTGCATGGATGTCAAAATGCATTTAAGTATTTGGTTATCTTATTACATATGAAATTTATAGTTAATGCGTTATAAATGAAGATTAAATCTTGAAGAAAAGTGTAATTAAAATAACAGTGATAATATGCCTGATTCCAAAATTGAGGCTAGAAAATATAGCGGGAACTGACCGGCACTTGTCAAAATTAAGGCGTTGGAAACTTACCTCCTGATCAGTTTTCCTGTCCGTTAAGCTCCAACTTTTACGTGCTGGGCTTTCAATACGCATACGCTTCCTAAAAATACACGTAGCATCAGTATATTTTGTTTAATAAGCTAAAATAATTCATGACACGTTTCGCGCCTTTTGACTTTTAGCGCCGAAAAATCAGCTGTCAAGAGGTACAGGTGAAATTTTAAAGGGTTTGTGAGAGGAACAGATAGCTTACCGAGGACTATCCACTTCGTCCAAGCCACTGGATAAAGGATGCACATCGTCGAAATTGTTAACGCTCATTACGTTATGAAAATTAAAATTATTTCACGCAAAATTAGCGGTCAATGATCTTGATCGCACATCACATCACACAGCGAAAAATAGACATAGACAAGTGGATGTGGATCAGTTAATGTTGCCATATAAAAGCGGGTGAATCAAAATTCATTTTTTTACGAAAAAAAAAAACAATTAAAAATATAACAGTAATGAAATAGTATTACTAAAACGCTATTAAAATTATTTCTTTTTCCTAAGAACTATTCATAGTTCTAATTTTTTTACTAGCACAGAGAAATAACCGCCATTTTAGGTCAATGACATAAGCATAAAATAAATCTACTGAATTTATAGATCCTTAAAACCCAATTTTTGGTGTGAAGGTCGTAAAAGTAAAGATTTATATAGTTTGTTAAGGGATTGTCCCATTTCAAACATAGACAGAGAGAATCATACTATCTTTGTCTTACACTAGTATTAGCACCCAAAAGAAAAGGATAAGTATAGTTTTTTTTGTTCCTATTTACTGACAAGATTTGCTTGATCTTTTAGATTTGTTTGAAATATATAATTATTTTTAAACAGCTAAAAGAAAAAAAAACAGTTCTTTTTTCCACCGGTAACATTAATTGTTGTTTACAATATGTTGACCAATGACGGCGTGCCGCCGTCACCAATAATGCTGCTATTGGTCCAATATCCCGCACCATATTTTGGTTTTGCACCTCCATCCTGTCAAAACAGAAAACAAAGGCGCACGATCACGTACGCTTGGTTCGTCGTATTTAATACGCAAAAAGTTCGCGAAACATTGATTTAAGTGATTATCTATATCCAAAAACGAATTTTCAAGTGCAGTGTTCACGTTTATCGTTGAAATGGCGACGCGGAAGCTGAACACCATCGAAGATTTGAGCGGTAAGTGCACCGTAAATAAACAATGATGCTCCGAGCTGTGACGAAATTTATTCTACGTATTTACTTAGATTTCCGACATCTGTGCGGTTCGTTAGCTCGTTATACGCTTGATTAATTGCGATTTAGCTCCTGTTTGATCAATTACGCAGTTAATTTAGTACAATTCTGCAACAGCTGTCTTTGTTTACTTGAGCGGTGATCAGAGACCAGAGCGCTCAAATATGGCGTCATTAAGCATTGAACTTTTTAAATAGCAGAAGGGTCATTGCAATCCATTTGCGTCATGCAATTAATGTTAGAGATTGCGTACGTGATTAAGCTTACTTCGAATATTAACCGTCTATATAATGAATGCGTATATATCATTGTACTGAGTAGGAAGTGTGGACTTCCTAATTTGGTAGTGTTTTATTTTGTAGTAAAATGCCTCTTGGTGAATGCTGATTTCCTGGTACCTGTACCTATTGATCGGTAGACATTTTGTTTACAATTTTTGTTTGTAAACAAAGATTCTGCTTACCTGTCGCCTGAGAAACATTATTACCACATCACAGAGGTAAATGTAATTTCACTGGAAATATTATAGATCAATATAATCTTTTTCAACTTTTGGATAACGCTTGCTTACTTGTTTGATACACCCACTGTTCATTTCAAAAACTAGCTCTGTTTATGTTTCCCCGTTTCCTACCCCTACCTCCCAGATAATTATAGGCTTTTGGCCAGCCCAGTGCATCACTAAAATAGGCTAAAAAACCGACCAAAAGCGAACGGACTCGCGCACGAAGGGTTCCGTACCATTACGCAAAAAACGCCAAAAAAAATCACGTTAGTTGTATGGGAGCCCCACTTAAATGTTTATTTTATTCTGTTTTTAGTATTTGTTGTTATAGCGGCAACAGAAGTTCATCATCTGTGAAAATTTCAACTGTCTAGCTCTCATGGTTCATGAGATACAGCCTGGTGACAGACGGACAGCGGAGTCTTAGTAATAGGGTACCGTTTTTACCCTTTGGGCACGGAACCCTAAAAACTACATAGCAACATACATTGCAAGTTCAATCAAAGCTAAAAAGGAACTACATCTTCCCGTTACAAAACACTAAATTGAAGTGTCTTTTCAAAAGGCTTATTTCTCTTTGCAAACCATATAAAAATAAGACCCTTTGAAAAGATACTCCTGAATCACTACAGTTGCATCCAATTTAGCCAATTTGTAACCAATTTGAGTCCATAGACCCAGCTATATTTGGAGCATTTGAGCATTTACTCAATCGAGACTGCTATTCTTGTATGATTGCCGGATCTCATGTGACTGTGGGGTCATATGAATGTAAGGCATATTAATTTCTTAGAGGCTAAATCTGAAAATAAAATATATGGGTGTATTGGATTGTAGTTCTCTGTACATAGTGTGTAATCTCTTATTTATCTTCTTTTTTGCCCTGTTAAACCAAAACGACTATCATTTTGGTAGTCGACATCTAGTGTCAATTAGTGGGATTATCAGTACTGCTACTCGACAATAGATATCGCGACGAACGGAAAGTCTAATGCTCAATGATTTTCAGCTAATATTATAACTGGAACTATATTTTATGCTTATAATATTGGTTGTAAATTGTTGAGCAATTCACTTTTCGTCAATCGCGACACAAGTGTGCTCGGTACTACTTACAGGGCTAGCATGTTTTATTTGAAATATTTGTAATTTTTGGGCAGTTGTGAAAAAGTCTGTGACAACCCTACTGTGTTCTTGTGCGGTGTCGGCATTTACGCAAACATCAAAGGCGTCGGTCCACTGTTACTTTTTTTTCTAAAGCACAGAATAAGTAATAGTATTATCATACAGAACGGCCACGCACTGCCCCGCCCGACTCGAATTACCTCGCCCCGCGACAGCAGATTGACGGCCGTTTGCCGGCCGCTCAGTACTGTTTTTAAGCAACTTACACTATGACGCATGACGCGTGTACAAACGTGCCGTTCACACATTTGCATTTCTGCAAGTGATTTTTGATGTATAGCGTGTCCGTGTCCGCCCTGTGGCTAAAGGTAGACATCCACAGGGCCGTATCGCACGCATCGGACGCACGGCCCTGACCTTAATAGTATTGATCTAGGTCCTAGGATATGAAAACAAAGCTTAGTTCTAAATTTCCATAGTCCAGGTTCAATACAAAGTAATTAATTCGAGTAGAAGTAGGGCAAGTCAATAATCAATTCCACGTCTAAACAATAATGAGATTACGATGTCATCTGTCGTTCCTTCCTAATTAATATGTCGTTGGCTTAAACGCTTATAAATCATTTTAATTGCTATGATAAGACAATTACGAGTTGTTTTTTATTTATTTTTAATGTTCAGAGAAAAAAGATTGAGTATATTTGTCTGGAATATTTACGATATGACGATACAAGTGCGGAAAGTGAGAAATTCGCAACGAATGGTGATAAATTCGCAACACGACCGAAGGGATTGTTTTAAATAGACACGAGTTGCGAATTTAGACCCTGTATTTAAAGTTTTTCCTAGTTTACCTACAGTTTATCGGTTAATCCTAACTCTCGTAACGCCTAACCTCGCTGATAAGCTATCAGTTACCGATAAGTATTGGTTCGTTACGCTATACGCACTTTAACGCGTAGGTACGTTATTTGTGGTATTTTCGACTTTCTACTTCCAGTGCCCAGGGCTGGAATCAAACTAGCGTCCTTAGGGATGGCCAGGGGCACCATAAGCCATCAAGAAATTGCATACTAGGAAAAATTCGACCTATATGTCGCCGTAACCCGGGTAACCTGTAACCTGCAGCAGAGGACGCTGGTTCGATTCCAGTCTTCCAGCCCTGGGCACTCGAGGCCTTGGTCACTTTCTTTGTATATGACCTTTATTTCGGTTAATAACATGTATACAAGTACAGTCGCCAATGCCGCCATCAGATATATCAGAGCGGCTAATGTGTTCACAAATATCTGAATGAACAAAGCCTGTATCATCAAGACGTTAAAGTTGTTAAGATATTTTTGAGCATCATGGGCGCTCCTATATATCTGATGGCGACTGTAGATAAACGTAAGATCCCATCCTACTCGTACGAAGGGCCTGAGGGCGTTGACCTTTTATAAATAACCTAATTGCGCAAGATATTCGTTCGTACGGCGGTCATCCGTGGGGACAAGCTCTGTTTCACTTGATTTATTGATATTGTTTTAATGATAGGTAATCAATTCTTTTTATATCACGCTGGTGGCGAACAAGCATACGGCACGGATGGAAAGCGGTAACGCGGAATTTCAAATTGTTACTAAGTCAAGTCGGGTATCGTTTTAAAGAGCTCTTGTACAGCAGGAAATGCCTTTTGTCTAACTGTTCATCCTTGTTTTTATATATCCCATATACTAAAGTAACAGTTCGACTGCCCCAATTTATCCTTCCGTTATTGACCGAGCGAAGCGAAGGTCTCCGTTTCAGGTGGGGCAAAAATGCTTCTGCATATCCGTCTGTTCTCCGCTATAGGTCGCATTGCTCGACCGATTCTCCTGATCATTTGTGAGCAGGTTTAATCGTGAAGATGTAACAGACAGACATCATTTATATTATTTGTAGGGATTTGTAAAATAAAATACCTAGCAACATTTATAGTTGAACGTTAGCACTATTTCGACTATTCGCTCTGCATTAGTTGCAATATGTTTAGGCACTGGCTTTCCGTGCACCAAAACGGGAACAAAAAATAGTGTAATTTATGCTATTTAAATTGTTCAACTTATTTTATTTTATTTTATTATTAAGTACTACTTCTTTTGGCGCTACTACTTTTAAATTCACTCTTGATATGGGTGTACGAATGTATTTTTTGCCTAAAATAAAAATTTATTTATTTTATTTTATTTTATTTATTACTCTGCAATAAACACGATTGCAGAAGCTATCAATTATAAACGCAAATAGCACTGTTAAAGGCTAATTCTGTTCTCAATAACACATAAAATATTTGCTCTGTTTTAGGACTCTTTGCTCTTGCAATTAGGCCTAAAATCGTTTGCAGAACTTCACTTTTATAAACCATTCTGGTTCGGGACTGCATGTTGCTCTCGAAAGCATATCAGTGTGTTTTACATTAGCATACTTATCAATGTTGCTGGTAAGTGGTATCTAACATGTATTGTGTGGTTTTATAGGCGTTGGACTGGGAATATCATTTGGTATTTACCAGTTGTTTGGCGAAGGAAAACATTAAGAGGAAACTAGTGAGGACGTATATAGATAGACTAGCTGTTGCCCGCGACTTCGTACGCGTGGATTTGTATGTTGGTGGTTATATATTATACATGAGCATAATATAGAACATTATGCAGCAAAAGATATCAGTAGGGACGGTTAATCATTTGTTATACAACGCATGAAATTTGTCTTTCACAAACTACGAAGTTTCAAGACCCTAACTGAAAAAAATTGTTTCCGATATAATCCCTCTCGACCCTCTTAGAAGATTTACAAGTCCACTATTTAAAAAAAAAATATTCGCTCCCGAAACTATTAATACAAACTTTCAGTAATCAGTTTTCGTCTATTTTAATATAATGCCCTGTTTACCAAGTTTCAAGTTCCTAGCTTAAAAGAAAATTTGTACCACATATAAACTTACATCCCCTTTTTAACCCCTTTAGGGGTTGAATTTTTAAGAACGGTAAAATCACTTTTCTTGTATTTTAATAATATGCCTTTATACGAAGTTTCAAGTCCCGCATTTAAAAAAAATTATGATACAAACTTTCAACCCCTTTTTCACCACCTTAGGGTATGAATTTTGAAAAACCCCTTCTTAGTGGATACTAACGTTATAAAAACTACCTATTGTAAAAAAAAAAACAGCTCTAGGTCCAACGGTTTGGGCTGGGCGTTGATTTAAGTGAGTCAGTCAGTCAGTCAGTTAGTCAGGACTTTTACGTTTATATACCTATATATAGATATTAAATAATCTTTAGAAAAATATTAACAAATGGAGACTTACATGTCGAATATCGATTACATCGAGAGCACCTCAGCCTTTATTTGCATCCGCTACTATTTCTCCTTCACTTCGCACGATCTTTATTGGTATTTTTTTAAACACTTAGGTTTAAAGCCGTTCCATCGGTTTGCCGCTGTCTTTGTCACATTTCGCAAGAAAGAACGGGAAAGAACATACGCGCCAAGTGTCAATTTTGATCGAATTTTGTCGGTTTTTATTTATTTTAAAAACGTTACTTTACAATATCGAAATTCTAAAGCTATGAAATTACTATTTACGTTAAGATTGTTTTTTCTTCTTTTTTTGTTTATAGTATCACATAATAAATAACCGAGTAAAGTAAGATTAAAAGTCCGAGTGAGCGGTTACTTTGGGAATTAATTGTATCGAGCGAAGTGTCATAATTCGTGTATCGGAAGCTATGTTGTTAAAGATTATATAGTCAAGAACTACATATATTTTTTCCACGTCTACAAATATCAAAGAAAAACATGATCATATAAGGAGATTTTTCGCCTTCTGGCCTTAAGCAGTTTTTACAAAACATAGGATCGCATAATCGTCCACACATGCCCTTTCTAAACTTTGTTACAAATACATTATACATAATTATGGTCAAAAAAGGAGTGTACAGGTTTTTAAAGGGTCGGCAACGCGCATGTAATATCTCTGGTGTTGCAGGCGTCCATAGGCTACGGTGACCGCTTGTTTGCCACCGACGTGGTATAAAAAAAACCATATGGTCCACCGATGGTCGGTTAAAGAGTTGCAGTTTATCTGCTACATAGAATATTCTATAAATAATAATGTTTTCACTTGTTGCGTCAAATGCGCACGTTTTTGGCAAGTGTCCACTTCATTTCACCATCGATTCTAATAAGACCATTGGTCATTCTAAGGCCATTCTAATAAGGTCTCACCTGTGGTGTCAATCGGTACGGTTTCCGCTTTATTTCATAGTTAAATATTTTTAACTATATTTTAGTTATTTTCACCACGCCAGCTGATAAAGGCTTTTAATTGTTCAAAAACTGATGAGAAAGTTGCGTTTTATCCACATGTGGGGTAAAGTAATCAAATGCAAATTTTTAATTGTTTTTTGCTTATGTTGGCTGGTAAAATTGACTTTTAAATGATAAATATTAAATAACATTAATTTTGAATCGATTTGCTTTGATTTTGATTGGTATTTTAATTTTAGAGTAAGTATTTTCCTTGTGTAGGTATGGTGAAAAATCTTGTGTTTCACTCGGTGGCAAAATTTGTTTAACCCTCGTGCCTTGAAACCCTCGTAACAGCCGTAACGCTCAAGATTCCATTTTTCGAAACACTCGCTACGCTCGTGGTTCTATTTTGGAATCTTTCGCTTGCTCGGTTGTCAATATTATAATTATAATAATAAACAACAACTTTGCCCCCTTGTAAAACAATTAACTCTTTTTCTCGAAATGATGTGTTTCACATATTTGTGAACCTACGAATGCTGACTACGTAAATGTATCTTCCTACGTCTCATCCAAATTTAGATCTATCCATGCTCTAATAAAAACGAAAACACTCCTTTCTCACTGCCGGCTAAAAAATAAACTGCCTATGTTTACAGTCCATGTGTTTATTAAGTACTTTAATTATAATTACCATATCTAAATATTGAAAGTCGTCGCGTTAAGGTGCATCCACGCCGCAGTTGACTGCGCAACGTGTAAACATTCGGTAGTTTAAGTACAGTCGAACGCAAAAATATCGATCCAGACAAATAGCTCAAAAATATGTGAACACGACTTTATTGTCTAAGGTGTAAGAGCGTACACATATTTTTGAAACTGGGAATGTATATATATATGTATGCCCTTGACTGTACATAGATACTTTGATGCACCTTTATGTAGATACTGAGAGACAAGCACAGCCTTAACATTAAAGGTATTAGGAACTTGTAATTCGGAATATGTATAATTAACCGAGCGAAAGCGGAGGTCTCCGTTTCAGCTTGGGCAAAAACTCTTCCGTATGACCGGACGTTCTCCTCTGCAGGCCGTAGGTTCGGTAATTTTAAATATGTAGATTTATTTTATCAATGTAGCTTTTGGAAATTTATCAAAATGGCGGAGCCATGGGGAATCGCGAGGTTTACAGCTCATAGCTCACTAGTATATCTATTTGTACTGCCTACTTCGAATGTTGTAGAAAGGATTTTTGAAAATTTTAAGACGCGGGCGAAGTCTCTAGTCTCGCTATATCTATGCAACTGTTTTTGTGCCTGTACAAAAACTACAAAACATATTTTGTTTACCTATATTTCGTGGATTTGGTAACTTATCTTTTAATTTACATAAAGAAGGTCAAACTGCTACTGCATCTTGTAAACAAAGATGGCGGCGAGCGATGAACTTGAACCGCAACTTTACATTTACAGTTCAACTTGACGCTGAAGTCTAATATTTGCACGCAAACTGTTAGTCCGCGATTTAGCCACCGGTAAAGATAACTTTGTTGTTAAGTTAGAGAGGCAATTTTATATTTACAGTTAAACTTTAGCTGAAGCCAAGGATTTGAAAGCAAAAGTGTTTTAAGCATCCGGTGAATATAAGTTGGTATTGATAAGCGCGGGAAACGACGTTCGATTTTCGAATTTATTTAAACGGTGCTGCATGATAGGATGCACTTATTGCATGCTATAATGAAGCTATTTAACTATGTAGGCATGCATATAAGGAATCTTTGGAATTTTACAGCACATCTCCGTCTGATTTTGTAGGCAGTGAGGTGCTGGTGTTGCATAGGTTTGCATAGATTTCTTAATCATATAATGTGGATCCTCCATTTTATAAATCAAATAAATGTGGCTTTCTATAAGAGAAGGTTCCTCATGCTTCATCTGCAATAAGGGTGTTTCTATCAGGATTTCTGTTGGAATTTCAGACGGAAACGCCTTATTGCACTTGAAGCATAAGGACCCTTCTGTAATGGAAAGCCACAAATATTTTAATAAAGTTTTATAGTTGTGAAATTAGTTGCAGTAATTACCTTATTTTTCTGATTTTCTGTATATATATAACCTATATTGTGTCTAGACTTGGTCGCTACTGAAGGTTATCTTTTGCGATGTCTGACTGCATATATAAAGAAATATACGAATAGGTACTTATATTTATTTCATTGAAGCCACATGAAGAATGAGGCTATCTACCTACCTATATATTATTTCACATTCGGTACCAGGCGACCGATCGATCGGCCAGGGCTTCCAAGGTCGAAAACCTAGACGTCTCGTCTCGTGTAAGGTTGGTGACCCTGCGTGTTTTGAAAATTCTTCCCCAGCTTCTGCGTTTGATGGTCGCCTGGTACTTCAGACTGAATGGTGCCTGTGAAATTAGCACTAAAAATGGACTAGACGGTCTAGATTTTTTGGTAGGTTTATAGGAAGATTAGTTCCCTTATTTTGCCTATTTTTTTTTAATAAATCGCAAAAATGTTTTTATTTTTAATATTTTATAATATAGGATACATAACCTTAAATCGTGTCCTGGTATAAATATAGGTTTTCCCTAGAAGGAAAAAATTACAACAATAATGTACTGTGTGTAGGTGTAGGCATAAAAGTAGCGAAAAACTTATGATGCGAATACTTAATTCACCAAACAAAAACCTTGACGTAACAGGTAGGTAACTAACTAGGTACAGGTATAAGTATAATATTTAAGTTATGTATACTTGCAGTCCGATACTGTTTGTAAAACTGCTTACTTTGTATGAACATTTTCATTGCTTGTCTCCATGAGGTTTGTCCGTGTATATTGTATTATGTATACTGTATATTTCTAAAACAGCATCCTTTTTGGAAACACTCGACTACCTACGGTTATTCTCAAAAAAATATGTCTGCGATCTAATTTCCGCGACCCATACAAAATGTATGAAAGGAGTCATGGCAATTAGGCGCAATAGCAGACATATTCTCAGAGAATGACCCTCTAAAGCAGCGGTTCTCTAAGGCCTACTGTCCACGGAAGCGTAGCTGCATAGACGCGTACTCGTCATTGTACGCTTGCTTGCAGCCTACATACAAAACCGCACAACTCTGTCGACGGAGCGGCAACGTCACGTCACCGACGCTGCATGCAAGCTTCACGCCGCTGGGCGTACTGCATGTCATACGCCGGGCTACATCGCAAGGAATAGCACGTTGAGTTTTTGTAAATAACGTCTTCATCGTTGGACGACATTCTCACGAATGAAAGGAAATGTAGGCTACGATACGCTTACGCTACGCTTCGTGGACAACGTCTGTACGCCGGGATGCATGGCAGCTGCACTGCGTATTCATGCAGCGTCCATGCAGCTACGCGTCGTGGACAGTAGGCCTAACTTTTTTGGCGACGGAACCCTTTTGGAAAGCGAGATATTTGACGGAGCCCCAAGTAAAATAAAAATCGTTCGTCACTATTTAACTGTGGATCCGAGATATAGAATTTGTTTATTATTGATTTGTTTTCTCTTTTTCTCGCGGAGCCCCAGAGGCTTTGCGGAGCCCTATAAATGCCGGCTAAGTAGGAGCAACGAATCTATCAAATGTCGCAATGAATCGCAAATCGCATGCACGCACGGAATCGCACGTTTGAAGAGGCCTTAAGAATGCAAGAAATATACCAACTCGTGATTGCAGCTAATATTAATGTTATCTCGTAAATAAATTAATAAAGATTCTTATATTAAAAATAAGTGATGCATCATAGCATTCACATGCAGCATAACATAAACAAGGCGAACTTTACGATAACATGTTTTGCACAGTGCCGTGTTGTTTTGGTGCGTTGAGTTGAGACGCAAATAATGTCATGACATTGACATTGGGACTAGGGTTTCCCAGACCTACTTATATTAAATATTTGTACAATATTTTTTGGGTTGGCTAGTCTGGCTACTTTGTATTTATATCCCAGATCCTCAAACGACAGTTTAATTACTGTTTTGCAAATTTGTAATTGCGCCGCGCTAAGTATTTTATTTTTAATAATGTTGGACATTGTAAAATTAAGTCTAGATAAGATTAACAATACATTTTTTTTTTCATATATGATATGCTATTAAAATGTCAATACATAACATAGGAGTGCGCGCATATACGACAAAAAAATATGTAATACAGCGCGATTCTAAAATCGTGTCGCAGAAATTGAAATCTTAGTACGCGCTTGGCCTAATATGACCAGCCTTATTTAGAGTATTTATTTGGTGAGCGGATGATAAGGGTTTTTTAAGGGTATTTGGGCTACCGATTACTCAAATGTGGTAGCTTTATATAAGGGTTTTTAAAAGCAAAACAAAGGGTTTCGTCTGGCAAAGGGTATGGTGAGTTAAGCCTTATGCAATACCCTTATAAAACCCCGATAAGGGATAGCGGGCCGGTCCCTGTTTGTGATGTCGGTGCATTTGTTAAAGATTATCTTCCATCGAGAATTAAACCTGATCAACTTGAAATTGATAAACAAGAGCATGATGTGGGCCGAACGGTAGGCGTGTAAAGGTCGCCGTGTCTTGCGTTGTTGCGTGTCACCGACTCAATAGGGAATATTACGCGAAACTCTGCGTAGGGGGCGCCGCTACCATAATCTGAGGGTCTACTCGTATCGGGAAACAAGAAAATCGAAATTTCGTTATCTAACATCTCTGACACTCTTGCATATTCGCGTTTCCCGGTAGGTCCTCTGTAAACAAACCGCCTTGATGCATCAATGTCTTATTTTATTATCTCTGAAAACTTGTCAAAAACCTATGTATAAGCACAGATTAATAAATAGTTACTACGTAACAGATACATCATTCCGATACAAAAGCGAAAATACCTACGCTATAATAGCCTACAAAATCTTAATAATAATACCTGCTGCTCAGGACGAGAAGAAATGTACCATAAGTACGCGCACAAAGAGTCGAGACTGCCTTGCTCGCCGTGCGAGCCACGTGCCAACGCGTCATCGTAAGAATGCGCTAGGGTTGTATTGTTACTTATGTTATTATTGTAATAAAACGAATGTTGCGAATCAACCATATTTTATATTAGTCAATCAAATATTTAAAAACAACACTTATAATACCTGACTCAAAAAACTCCTTAATTTACGATTTATCTACTTATGTTCAAAGTAATAAATAGTGAAAAAATCATAAAGATAGATTTAAAATACTACTCATCTTTCTTCGTCTCTCGGAAATGAAAAAACCGGCCAAGTGCGAGTCGGACTCGCCCACCGAGGGTTCCGTACTTTTTAGTATTTGTTGTTATAGCGGCAACAGAAATACATCATCTGTGAAAATTTCAACTGTCTATAGCTATCACGGTTCATGAGATACAGCCTGGTGACAGACGGACAGCGGAGTCTTAGTAATAGGGTCCCGTTTTTACCCTTTGGGTACGGAACCCTAAAAAAACGACAAATTTTCTTTTGTTTTTTGACTTTTACACCCATCTACTGCACAATAATTACGTGGTTTCGGCATTTCGAAGCGTAAGCGCGGGAAACGTGCGGTGCGAGCGCTCAGGCGGGCGTTCGGCGGCCCTCTGTCGATTATATCGTCGACGATACGCCGAGCGGTAGGCATATAGCACGTGGCCTTGAGCGAGTGAAGGAAGCCTGGTATAAGTTACTCTATGGTTTACTAAAAAGGCTTGTGCTGCACTCTGCTGGCAGAACATTGCAGTAATATACCCTATAGGCATTTCATTCGTGGCAGTTCTTATAGAAATCATTGTATTATTTACATACAGTTGCCGTCAGATATATCGTGAGCGGCCGAGGTGCTCAAAAATATCTGAACACACACTATAGCGCCTTAACAATACAGGCGTGTTCAGATATAAGTGAGCACCTCGGCCGCTCCGATATATCTGATGGCGACTGTGCATTTAAATAGCTATCTTCTAAAGCGGGATAGTTTAGAAAGTGTATGTAGTGCTATGTAGGGCGGACACGCTATACATCAAAAATCACTTGCGTTTCTATGTGTGAACGGCACGTCTGTACACGCGTCATGCTTCATAGTGTGAGTAAGTTGCTTAAAAATAGTACTGAGCGGCCGGCAAACGGCCGTCAATCTGCTGTCGCGGGGCGAGGTAATTCGAGTCGGGGCGGGGCGGTGCGTGGCCGTTCTGTATGATAATACTATTACTTATTCTGTGGCTATATAGTGGTTCTGGGGTCCTAGTCATGGTGACAATAGAGCAGAGAAACGAAACAAGACGCTATCTGTATCTATCGCACGAATATGGAAGTGTGATAGGGAGACAATTAGCTTTTCGTTTTCTGCAAACGATTGTCATCTATGGCTTAGGCCCCCAAAAGTACTGTATAATTTGATATTGACACTTGTTCGCGACAGTAACGCTTACCAAGGCATCTCTCATTACTCAGACAAAATCTTTGCACCTTAACACATTGAGTACCGGGAACCCGCTCGGCGAGCGCTCTGTTCGTAGTCGCTTTCCTATAAAAAGCGGGAAAACGATAGAATCTGCTACGTGTGTCTCTTCTCTTCTTCATTTCCTGTTACCCCCTGCTGGGGTGTAGGGCTCGAATCTTGTTTTTCTATTGATTTCGGTCTTGAGCAGCTTGGGTAACCTCCTCCCACCCCATCCCCAATACACCCAGCTCTTGCTCCACAGAACGACGCCAAGTAGATTTAGGGCCGTGTGTAGCGCTACGAAAACGTTGGCAGTGAATGCGTTAAAGTGAATACGACACGTAGGTATGAGTCGCTTGTTTCTATAAAAAAAAAACGATATTAATTGCATTGACAAGTTTTGATAACTAATCTCGGCACGTATTACTTTCTACGCAGCATTTTCGCTACCTAGCGGGAAAACATTCGGAATAAACTACGTCATATAGAACAGTGGGCGTGTCAAGGTCTTCATGTCTTACGATGTTGCCCATCGACCCAATAGGGATGATGACATGAGTCGTGAATATATAAAATGTTATGTTTTTACCATAGCAGGGAATCAGGGAATATTAGAATGTTGAAAATCATATTTTGTTAGTGTAAATATGCGTAATAAATTAATTAAAAATAATTAAAAGTATTAAAAATAATGAGAAACGCGCACAGACAAGTTGTCAAACCTGGTGGTCCTCTGGCAACTGGCACTGACAGCAGTTTGTTTTTCACATCGTTACGTCATCAAGACCACGTGACAGCTTGGAGCGTTTTTGCGCGAAATTTAATTAAACACTAAACTAGTTCGTCGATTTTTTATAAAAAATTGATGAATAAAAAATTTTTTTTTTTCAAAATTACGTGTACGAGTATATCTATAAAATGAAAACAGTTCTTAAAAATTGTCAACATCCCTATTGACCCATCCATGATTTTATTGACGGCAAAATGCTGAGATCGAGGAGTTAGTGGCCGAACACAATATCATCGGCGAAAAGAAAAGCCCACAGACTTCGCTAGTTTGGTCACCTACTCAGAACTCAGAATGGGAGAGGATCGGGCTGTCAAGAGGACGTTCTTGGGACGACCGACTGTAGCCGTCCGGTGGGTCGGCCCAGATATCGTTGGGAAGACAGTGTGACGGCGGATCTGAGGGGCTACCGCGAAAACCGAAATTCGCAAATGGCGGGGATCCAATCCCTCTCCCAATCACTCGGAGAGGGGATCTCTTTTACTCCAATGAAGGTGTAATTTGAGTGACAGAGAAAAATGCCCGCAATTTGCGAACTTCGATTTTCGCGTTATAGCGTTCGCGAACGTTCAGCTTCGCGTCAGTAGCTGGCAGGAAGTTGCGCAGGATCGGGACAGGTGGCACGCACGCTCTCGTTTCGAAGGCCAAGATTCTCTTTGGATCACTGAGCCAAAATAGTTAGTTAGTTATTAGTTATGATTTAATTGACTCGATTGTTGTTACCACGAATTAATAAACTAGTGGATGTGAAATGACTCCTATTTAGTATGAAAACCAGTGTCGCTAAACTCACACATTCATAGCCTCGTTAAAATACGTCACACACTTACAAAATTGCTCTGATTCGTAGCAACTTTCCATACCAAAAAGTTATTACCGGTGGACATTTTTCGAACGAATATCAACTGTAGGCTACATGAGTGACGGTTTAAATTATAATGTCAAAGCTATATGACATACGACTCTTTCATTATCTCATTCATCTCACAAAAGCTCGCTCAACGTTCACCTAATACAACTACTCAACACCAGATGGCGTTATTTTATATAATTTTAAAATCACTTACTTAACAGGCGAGAAAAGGGCTAAAAAACCAGTATAAGTAAGGTCTAATTACGCATGGTTTGTTACGGATCTCACGGTCACGTTACACTGGTGTTTTCGAGACCTCTACACGCGTGCGAGTAGCTAACCGTTGGAACTTCTTTCCATTCGACGATATAGGGAGGGGACAGTGTAATCGGAGTGTTTTATCGATATTTGTGTGTTCAGTTAGGTATTGATATTTCATTACCGTATGTTTTAACACATTTAGATGATACTTTATTTATGATTATAATATAGGTAGTGATAATCGTGATTGTATGAAAAATAATATGTAGTACAGTACAACAAATATCTAACTAGAAATTTGTTTCTTATTAATTGACCAACTAGGTTGTTAATGTGAACATTAAATATATCTTAAAGTCAAACAGATAAAATCATAGTTCTTTAAAGGTCTATTAACTCGGTATTGCTGTTATTTTGTGATCACAAATCTGCAATTACTTACATAGGTAAGTATTCGTCTTTAACAATATTTACTTGTAGCAGCATTTAAGGCCAATCTAGACGGGACAACCTGATTAAATTGTCAAATTAATTGTATGGTGTGAAAGCATACATGAAACTGGCTCATCGATCCCACTTGATTTGATTGTAAGATTGTGACCTATCAAATCAGGAAGGGGGGCGGCAAAATTCCAATATTTCACGCTAGTTTGCGTGGTACGGAACACTTTTTATTAATTAAGTGAGCCCGAATGTCACTAATAATTACTAAATTAGTAACTAAGTTTTAGGCGTGTGGACGCTAGATGAGATGTATGGCAATTTTATCCCCAGAAATCTTTCTCTAAGAAATGCTCCTAGCAAATGGTGCTATATTTCTGCGGAAACTAATTTTCTTGCCCAGTAGCATTGACCCATTTATTTTTAATATCGGCATCTTGTGGTAACCTACAATAATTAATAATAAAGAAATAGAAAATATAAAACGTTTATTCATGGCACATTGCATGCATTGTACGCATAAGTGCATTAAGTACCTAGTCTAATTATATTAACGATGAAAATATGATGGGTGTAAAAAACAAAAACGTATGTAAAGGAATACGAAGGTTTGAAAGGTTGCCATGAAATGACCCCGACTTAACTTAGTGCTTGATGACCAGAGCTGCCATATTTACTAAGACATTGATTATCCCAAATAATAATTAGAAACGTGTCTAAAATAATAATTTATTACCGAACTACCAAACATCAAACTTGAAATATCGTAACTTTAACTTTATCGATATAAATATCGACATTGCGCAGCATCTGAGTAGCGAAGTTATTTGACATTTAGGATAGCGAATATTCCAGATAAACGTAAAGAATAGTGACAAAGGATTGTGAACTCTAAGTTCTAACTGATAAAATATAGATTTACTTAACGAACATTCGTAAATAATGCAATAGAAACAGATTTTTCGTATTTATCGGATTATATTTAAATAAATAACCACCGGTGATAGGAAATACCTCCACGTGAAAGATTTTTTAAACCGCTGTGATTTCTGCAGCTTAATACTGCACAATACGGCATTTTAAATTTAATTATCAATTTTTGTTAGACGAGCGTACGTACGACGTGAATGTCATTCGAGCATTAAGTTTACACAACAACTGAGCATAGTCTGTGCATAAAGTGAGTCGGTCGCTACTAACTGTCGGATAGACGGGAACGCCCACTTGCCATCTCCATCCTACTCCGTGGTTGTTACGGTGTCGTCAATAATAATAATAAATCATTTATTTCAGACCGAGCTGATCCATAGTTTGTTAGTTACAGAGTATCTTAATAACTATGTTAGTGGCACAATACAAAAACAACAATAATTAAAATTTAACAATACAATACAACCTTAACCTTTTGTCCGCTTTGTAAGCTTGTTGAATCATTGCCAATATGGTTCTTGGAAGAATCCACCGACGTCACAAATACGTCAGTTATCTGCATCAAAGATATAATATATGTAACTCCGTATAAGATAAGTAAAGTCTGTTTATATTTGCGTTGGATAAATAGTATTTGTATTGTATTGTTGTTGAAACGTTTAGGTACTATGTCTTAATGTTATTTAAAGAAAGAAAGTGAAATTTATTGCTTTTCGAAAGTTAAATCAATGTTACCTATTTAAAATAAGTACCGCACAATCCATACTCCATACTAATATTATAAATGCGAGTCTGTCTGTCTGTCTGTGTGTTCCCTCTTCACGCTTAAACCGCTGAATCGATTTAGATGAAATTTGGCATAGAGATAGGTTGAGTCCCTGAGAAGGACATAGGATAGTTTTTATCCCGAAAATCATCCCTTAAGAAAGTAAAAAGCGGGGTGGAATTGAGATAATGAATGAAGTGTCTGCTAATTTGTGTGCATAATATGCTCAAATTGAATAATTGCTATAAGATTTTCTCCAGGCGCTATTCTTACTCTAGCTGGGGTTACTAAGTCCACGCATTCGAAGTCGCGGGCAAAAGCTAGTGTAACTGTAAGTATATTCGTACCGATTTTCATACTTTTAACACCATTTGCAGCATTTTACTGAATTTCGGGGTGTACCGCTAGGACTACTCGAAGTAAATTGAGTGAACCATAACTGACAGGTCACCCTATTCCTAGAATGCAAGCCCGCATCCCGCATGAACGGAAACATCTGATCAATCCAGCATCTGTTGAGATAAGTTGCAGACGAAACTGACACGAGAACGAAACTGCAAGTCTAACTTCCTCAGTCCCGATGTGCTTTTAAAAGGACAAAATCAAATCAAGTTTTGAACTACAATGGAAGAAAAGACAGTTCCAAATTCAAAACTGCAAAAATGACTCGTCTTAGGAAGATAAATATGTATGGATCACCATTTGTGGTTTTTTTTTGTAAAATTAGTTTTGTGATAATTTTTACATTGGATGAATTCAAAATTTATAGCGCGTCAAATATCAAAAACACTGATTTAAACTTTCGAGATTTTTACTCATTATTATTCAAAACTTAATTTTCCGTCGTTGTTAATAATAAATATCAAAAAGTAGGCAACATATCATGATCACATGATTTCTTAGTCCCTTTCCTGGAATAAAAAAAAACCGGCCAAGTGCGAGTCAAACTCGCGCACGAAGGGTTCCGTACCATTACGCAAAAATGACAAAAAAAACACGTTTGTTGTATGGGAGCCCCACTTAAATATTTATTTTATTCTGTTTTTAGTATTTGTTGTTATAGCGGCAACAGAAATACATTATCTGTGAAAATTTTAACTGTCTAGCTATCACAGTTCATGACAGACAGCCTGGTGACAGACGGACAGACAGACAGCGGAGTCTTAGTAATAGGGTCCCGTTTTTACCCTTTGCGTAAGGAACTCTAAAAACAAGCTTAGTTCGCATTGAAGGAAATTTGTATTTGATCAATCCAGCTTCTGTTGTGATAATACTGATATAATGCTCACGACCTTGCCGATAAGGATCGTAATTACTAATTACTGTTTAGATTGCACGATTAAACAGTGGGGCATTCATTTTACCTTATCTTTGTTTGAAAATTTGCTAATGGGTCATGCATAAATTCAGATTTTTTTTACTGTTCCCGTTACACATAACACAATCTGCGGTGTCAGCATGGTTGCATTTTTATCACCTGTCACTATGCCTGTCACTTTCGCACTTCAATCAATCTTTATGTAGAATGGCTCCATCGATACTGTCGATGATTTCGCCAACGTCAAAGTGGGATACACGTGGGATCGAGTTATATTTCTTCAATCTTCATGTAAATCAGCCAGTGTACGGTAAAAGTATAAATAATACAATTATGGCTTCTAGGGCTCTATCCAGATACGGTTAGAGGTAGAAATTCCAAATGCTCTTAGAGCACGACGTTGTTCGGTAGTATATTATGAGCTCTTGTATAGCGATAGCGACTATACAAGGGCCACGTGGAGCTACTTGGCGTTGACGCCAAAACGGTGGATAAACTCGTATCTAGATTAATTATTCATTATCCGCACACGTCTTCATTAGTTTACTGCATAATAAGCTATCAGTATTACACTTCAAACAACGTTAATGAGCAAAAACAAAAAATTAATCCCGACTCGATGTCGCCAAGATGGCGGTCGTCAAGCAACTCACTTTCGCACTTACATACTTCTTAGAACGTGACAGGCATAGTGACAGGCGATAAAAAAAATGCTACCGTGCTCAGCCCGCTGAAAACCACACTTGGAAGCGGTGTTAGAGCCAATACTAGTCAAAAGGGGGTACCACCGAAATTTTTTTGAATATCAGAGTATTTTTGTTTATTAGACATTTATTGCTTGCATTTATTAAAAAGAATGAATGTGGAGGGAAGTACGAGGAGAGGAAAACCGAGGAAAAGGTGGATGGACTGTGTGAAAGATGATATGAAACTAACGCAAGTGAATGATGAGATGACGGGTGACAGAGATGTATGGAAGAAAAAGACATGCTGCGCCGACCCCAAGTGAATGGGACAAGGGCAAGCGAATGATGAGACATTTATTGCTTGCTTTATATTTCAATATTTTTGTTGGCTGACAAAATTGTCACAGACAACGTAAGCGTAATCTTTTTATTTATACCCCAAACGCTAAAATTACAAATCCATTGCCCTAATTTGTCCGACCGAATTGCCATTTTAGTACAGATTTGGTACTGAAGCAGTTTAATTAACGGCTCCTATGAGGACGAAGCACGAAGTCACAGGCGGTCGTTTTTTAAAAAAATATTGAAAACCTGATTCTTTCAAATATGGACATACTGGGCCCTGCCATTAAAAAAAGATATTCCAAAATGTTCATTCCATTACGTCACGTTTCAGTGTAAACAATTTTTCACTTGTATGTGCGTACGTAAAATTTTCATTCAAATTGTTGGGACATTTTTTTTTAATCATCAGAATTGAATATGCTAGTGATTCTGAGTTGAAAGAACTCAAAACCACCACGATCTGTGAGAATCAGGTTTTTAATATTTATTTTAGAAAACGCCCAGGCATACACTCCTCAATATACGTGTAGGACTTTTGAACGTGCCCTAAAAGTGAAACTGAGTAAGCTTGTTGATGCATTGCCAATATATTATGTAATTCTTGGAAGAATCCACCGACGTCACAAATACGTCAGTTATCTGCATCAAAGATATATGTAACTCCATATAAGATAAGTAAAGTCTAAGGAAAAAGCGTGCCTGGAAAAATGAAGAAAAATTTATGCCTCTGGCCTATACTCGTGTAGATGTCGTTGGAGACACCGTTTGATATTTAACAATTTTAACACATATCAGTGAAATAACATGATAGGTCTAAGTCATATGGCGTTCTAAAAAATAAAAAATAATGTATGTATCCAGGTACTTGATAAAAAAAAAGGACTACGCTGGGACGGTAGGACAGTGCAAAAAAAAAAAAGAAATATTATGTACCTGCTTTTGATGTATAAAAGAGCGAGCTCATCGCCAAAAAACTGCACCGCAGTTTGGCGAAACATTGTATTATAGTGCACATATTGTATTTCCCATGTTATTATCAATAAAAAAAAAAATATGTGTATATACATTTTTTGATACTTTTAGTCAATTTCATTTTTAGTTTTAATCCTGTGTCTAAAGATGGCAGTAAATTTACTGTGACTACAAAATTTACTATGACAATAACCCTCTATACTCTCTGCTGGTATTGCGACATGCACTGTGTTGCCATAATTGTTCTCACACAATAGACGCATGGGACATCACGTAGACAGACATAAAAGGCGGTTATCACACTGGTACCGCTCCGGACTTGGCGTCAGTGTGGTAACCGCCTAAATCTGGGGTAGCGGTACCTATGTTGTAATATTTGACTCCAGTGAGAATTTTCTAGGTAATTGTCCAAATAAGCTTACGAGTCCCCGGCAAGCTCGGCCGAATTTCACCTTCCCATACAAACGAAGTTCCGTTTTCATTTTAAAACTACGTATTGGATTGTAATGAAACTTTGCACATACAATGACATGAGCATAGAGTAACTTATACTAGAGCGGTACTGTCATAGTAAATTTTGTAACCACAGTAAATTCACTGCCATCTGTCGCCACACTTTAAAACTAAAAATGAAGATTTATAAAAATACGATAAAATGTATTTAAATATGGATATTTTTTTTTTATTTGCATTAATTATTTTTATGATTTTGACCCATGTTCTTTCACTGATATGCGTTAAAATTGTTAAATAACAAACGAAACCGTCAACGCCATCTATACGACAGTAGGCCAAAGCTAGTAGCGCCCTCTGATCGAGAATCAAATTTTCTTGATTTTCGAGGCACGTTTTTTTCCTTAGACTGTATCCATCTATTACGGAGTTATATCTATCTTTGTCATGAGGTATATCTAGGTCTGATGTTTATAAATGTCCAGTTTATAAAACAAACGAAATAGAGCAAAACACGTTTTGTATAAAAAACGTAAATTCGCTGTATTTTTTAGGGTTCCGTACCCTAAGGCTAAAAACGGAACCCTATTACTAAGACTCCACTGTCCGTCTGTCCGTCTGTCTGTCTGTCACCAGGCTGTATCTCATGAACCGTGATAGCTAGACAGTTAAATTTTCACAGATGATGTATTTCTGTTGCCGCTATAACAACAAATACTAAGTACGGAACCCTCGGTGCGCGAGCCGGACTCGCACTTGGCCGGTTTTTTTTAACTATGGTATCTAAGGCTACATAAACTAATTTAATTTTCTCTTAATTTTTTGTTTTCCATTCATCAGTTCTCTGCTGATTGCCACGATTAGTCCGTCAAATGCGTCTGGTGCAGAAAAATTAAACAAAACAGGGCAGTGTTACAACCAGCACGCGTATTATGGATGGCTTTATCCACGTGATAAAATAAGTCACTTTTTAACATCGCAGGATTGAAAATGATAAAACTACGACCACCATATGTGGTATTTTCTATAAAAAAGGACCTTATTGTCGATGGCGCTTACGCCATTATTAACGATGCTCCGATATAAATTCAATGCCGTGCGGCGTAAGCGCCATCGACAATAAGGTCCCTTTTTATAGAAAATGCCCCATATCCGCACAGCTGAGGGCAACAAATCGCGATTTGTTTTTCCAAGGGGGTCGCGGCATCCATACTAATATTATAAATGCAAAAGTCTGTCTTTCTGTCTGTCTGTTTGTCTGTGTGTTCTCTCTTCACGCTTAAACCGCTGAATCGATTTAGATGAAATTTGGCATAGAGATAGGTTGAGTCCCTGAGAAGGACATAGGATAGAAAATCCCGAAAATCATCCCTTAAGAAAGTAAAAAGCGGGGTGGAATTGAGATAATTAATGAAGTGTCTGCTAATTTGTGTGCATAATATGCTCAAATTGAATAATTGCTATAAGATTTTCTCCAGACGCTGTTCTTACTCTAGCGGGGGTTACTAAGTCCACGCAGACGAAGTCGCGGGCAAAAGCTAGTGAATAGATAAAACTGGACGTGGGACAAATTTTTATCAATCTCTGTCATGCATACGTGACCGATGTCAGGAACATTTAATTGTTAATGCGTTTCATGACTCTTACAGTTCATTGTCCCTTGCGCAAGAGCTTGCCAAATTCTTTTTCTCGAATTTTTTAAACTACTGGACACGTTCAATGAAAATATGACGTGTGTAGTGGCGCTGCCACACTTCGTCGCTGCCAACTTGCCAAGTCGCAGACTTTTGGATTGACTTGTTCTTGTTGCCCACCGCCAACATCGACAAATCGAAGATCGTTAGAGTTAGAGAGCTTAGCACACTGGATATACGATACGCACGTCGCTCCGGTGTTTGAGCGAGAGAACGCTATGCGCGTATTATAGCGACTAGCGACATCCCGCTCGCACATCGGAGCGACGTGCGAGTCGGATCCAGTGTGCTAAACGCCTTAGACCAAGATAAGTCTGCAACTATTTTGATAGCCTACTGTGCAAGTGTTATTTTAAACGTCAAGCTTCTATAAAATTATGATGTATAAACAACACTTGCACAGTCTGTGCTGTCAAAATCGTTGCAGAGTTATTTTGGGGAAATCCATACTAATATTATAAATCCGAAAATCTGTCTATCTTTCTGTCTGTGTGTTCCCTCTTCACGCTTAAACCGCTGAATCGATTTAGATGAAATTTGGCATAGAGATAGGTCGAGCCCCTGAGAAGGACATAGGATAGTTTTTATCCCGAAAATCATCCCTTAAGAAAGTAAAAAGCGGGGTGGAATTGAGATAATTAATGAAGTGCCTGCTAATTTGTGTGTATAAATATGCTCAAATTGAATGATTGCTATGAGAATTTTTCCAGGCGCTATACTTACTTTAGCTGCTGTTACTAAGTCCACGCAGACGAAGTCGCGGGCAAAAGCTAGTAATAAAATAAATAGCGATTTTAGGCCCTCAAAGACCATCAATTTGACGACCGGTCTGGCCTAGTGGGTAAATCTCGGTAAATCCCGGTAAGGGCATTTATTTGTGTGATGAGCACAGATATTTGTTCCTGAGTCATCGGTGTTTTCTATGTATTTAAGTATTTATATCTATACATATAATAAAGCGGAAGAGGGTCGAAAGTCTGTACATGGAAGATATTCGAAAAAAAATTGGCTGGGGATACTTAGAATCGATAACAGAACACATTCCAACAGTTTTTAGAATTTTTGTCTGTTTATCTGTTTGTCTGTTTATCTGTTTTTCTGTTTATCTGTTTGTCTGTTTATTTGACCGCGCTACAAATGAAAACGGCTGAACGAATTTTGATGCAAACTTTACTAATCTGTCGAAAAAATCCACGGCCAGGTTATAGGCTATAAAAATTTGAGAAATTTTACCCCTAAAGGGGTTAAAAAGGGGATGAAAGTTTGTATGGAGTTCAAGATTTATTTTAAACTAGCAATTTGAAACTTCGTATGAAGATATATTATTGAAATACAAGAAAACTAATTTCAGCGTTTTTGAAAATTCATCCCCTAAGGAGGTGAAATAGAGGTTGAAAGTTTGTATGGAGTTCAATTTTTTTTTGAGTGCGTTACTTGAAACTTTGTATAATGGGCATATTATTATAATACAGGAAAAGTAATTTTAGCGTTTTCAAGAATTCGTCCCCTAACAGGGTTAAAAGGGGGTTGAAAGTTTGAATCCATTACAAATGCTTTGAAACTTCTTAGAAATGTATGATAGACGATTACAAAAAAACTAATTTTGACGTTTTTGGAAATGTAACCCCTCAGGGGGTTGAAAAGGGGATGAAAGTTTGTCTTGGGGTGCAAATTTTATTTTAAGCCAGGAACTTAAAACTTTGCAAAACGTTAATTATATTAAAAAGCAAGAAACCATTCCCGAGTGAAAACACAAAAAAATATGAAAAAACCTTTTTTAATTTCTCTTTACGCTTAAACCGCTAAACCGATTTAGATAAAATTTCGTATAGAGATAGTTTAAATCCCGTGGAAGAACATAGGGTAGTTTTTATCCAAAAAATGGAGACTGCGTTTGCATGGAGAAGCGGCCGTGTCCTTTCCTCTTAATAATGGTCACGAAGGTGGGTACTTAAAAAAAAAAACATTTTTCAGTAAATGTCAAACGATTTGGGACTTATACGCGTTACTATGCCTTCCCGAAAAAAATCGAATCTTTCGCGAAAGTCTCGCAATGCATTGCGGCCACAAGGGGCACGGTCTCAGGAGTCTAAGAAAAACCACGGTGAGAGACCCAGTGGCGCTCTAGCCAGGCAGGTCGCTTCGCTTTCGGCTGAAACGGCAAGCCAGCGCGAGTCTCGATTGTGATCCCAAATACATCGTACGCAATACATATGTAGGCGCAGATCCTGACGGAGTGTGGCGCCGGAGAAGCCGTGTTCATCCTGCGAATCCCCCTCATTCCGAGCAACTTCCCGTTCCGCTTTAAGCGCCTACAGGTCCCCGTGAGCGTCTGCTTCGCTATGACTATCAACAAGTCGTAGGGGCAGACGCTACGCAGTTGCATTTCCCACTCCGAAAACAAAAAAAAAAGCGGCAGACACTGCCCGCCGCCGGCGTCATGCTTAGACTGATATCACTGGAGGACCGATTTGGATGACATGATTTTGATGGGAACACCCAAATATTCCGAAATACGTTTTTCCGATTTTTATAACCACGACTTTCATAATCCCGATTATTTATAAGTCCGAAATATCAAAATTACGATTTTTAAAAACACGATGGAATAAAATCACGAATGTGCTATTTCCGAAAACTTTAAATCCGATTGTCACTTGACAGAAAGCTTAAAGTTCCGATTTTACACTTTTCCGAAAATATTTTTTTTCCGAATTCCTAAATTCCGAAAAATCATTGTCCGATCGGACTCACGTTTTAGTAATTATTACGGGTACCTGTCGTGCCGCGTCATGTTAAATTCGGCATAAAATATTTTTGGCATAAAAATTCGGCATAAATAAATTAGACAGAACTGCGAACCCGAACTGTTGCTAGAAGTGGGTTAGGTTAGGTTAGAACTGCGACCCCCAAGAAAACGAACTGTTGCCAGAAGTGGGTTAGGTTAGGTTAGAATTGCGACCCCCAAGAAAACGAACTGTTGCCAGAAAAGTGGGTTAGGTTAGGTTAGAACTGCGACCCCCAAGAAAACGAACTGTTGCCAAAAAAGTGGAGATTTAAAAATTGGGATATTTAAAATAGGAATCACGTTAATTCGGAATAAGGGCAATTCCGAATTCGTGATTTTGAAAATCGTTAATGTTAAATTAGGTGTTTGCCACCATCGGAATTGTTATAGTCGGAATTATGTAGTTCGGAATTTACAAAATTCGGCTTTTTGGGTTTTCGGAAATATAAATCTTCGTGATTTTCATCATTCGTAATTATGACAGTCGGAATTTTGATGGGTCGAGCATTTAAAAATCGGAATGATAAAATTCGACATTCTAAAATTCGGAATAATTTTTTTTCGGAAATATGTAGTGTACCCGATTTGGATAGGTACAGTCAAAGACGTAAAATACAAAAATGGTACTGTATCGTTCGATATACACCTACTACTCTATGCCGTTTAAATCACGTCAAAAATTTGAATAAGGGCAAAAAAAAAACATTTTGGAGTGTAATTTTATTTAGTGGTAGCAAAGAGGATGTAATATTATAGAGCGGTACTGTCATAGTAAATTTTGTAACCACACTAAATTCACTGCCATCTATCGACACACTTTAAAACTAAAAATGAAGATTTATAAAAATACGATAAAATGTATATAAATATGGATAAATGTTTTTTATTTTATTTGCATTAATTATTTTTATTATTTTGACCCATGTTCTTTCACTGATATGCGTTAAAATTGTAAAATAATAACAAACGAAACCGTTAACGCCCTCTATACGAGAGTAGGCAAAAGGTAGTAGCGACATCTGATCGAGAATCAAATTTTCGTGATTTTCGAGGCACGTTTTTTCCTTAGACTGTATCCATCTATTACGGAGTTATATCTATCTTTGGTGGTAGGTACCTAATTGTAAAATATTTTATCTGGACTACAGTCCTCTAGCGTATCCATTTGTCAACTTTATTTTAAGTTCCGTCTCCAGGGGACAGGGAGATAAATTAGGGGTGAATTAGCCGCTTACTGACACAGACCGAATTCCACGCAGGCGAAGCCGCGGGCACAGCTAGTATTATATATATCGTTGTCTGAGTACCCATAACACAAGCCTCCTTGGGCTTACCGTGGGACTTACTCAATCTGTGTAAGAATGTCATATAATATTTATTTATTATTTATTTATTTATCAATGTCGAGAATACGTGACCGATAGCAGGAACACGTTCCGTGACTCCTGAAGTTCGTTGTCCTTGTGCGGGCATTTGCCAAGTAAATTTCATGCAGAAAAGCGTAACTTACGAATGAAATGTGCCATTTTCAACCAAAAGGGTACTTATTGTCGCTTGTCAGTAAGGCGCTATTTCCATATAGCTTGAATTAGAAATCAACCTTATCAACAAGCGACAATGTGGTACCTTTTGGTTCAAGACGACACAAATATCGACGTCAGTTTTAACAATTTTCTATACGTCCTATTTAACAATACGGTGGTGCATTTCAGCACTCATCAGCATCGGCGCCAGACTTTCGTGTAAATTTACTGTTTTACACTTCACTTCCCAAAGTTTTTGGAGAGGTTTTTTTTCTCTTGTGTGCTAAACACAAATTAATTGTAATTTAAATTAAGAAAAGGTAAGGACAGTACAGTTAGATTTTTTTATGTTTTCGAGTAGCATGAGTTACAATATATATATTTAAGACAGCTGTAAAAAATCTAACGAATTATACAAAGGCATTTTTTTTTTAGTTTTTGATGTGCAATTCATTGTTTGTCCAAATATTTTTAAACTTGACCCAAAGTCGACTCCGTGACTCACCCTCTCGCACAAATCTTTCTTCTCCCTTGCACACGGCGCACGCGCCGCCAGTCACGCATCCTGGCGACCTTCAACTCTTAATAACCAGTAACGGTCTTTTGTTGATTCTTTAACAGTTTCACCTTCGAGATATTAAAATTAGGAAGCCGTGTAGTTTTTCATGTAATGTTTATAATAAATACGTGTCTTTTAAAATATGTTGCCTAGAGTCTAGAGTAAGTACGTTTTTGACCGTAGTTGGGAGATTTATAGATGGGTGGTTTCATTTTTTTTTATCATTCGAGTTTTGTGGATTGCTATTTACAGTTAAATTATGATGAACAACCTTTGATTTAAAAATAGAAAAAAGTGTCCCTGCCTTGACAATTTTGTGACGTGCTCTTCATTTCATTTTATATGGACCAGCTCCAAACATACTCATCAATTTTATATGGAAAACAGGGGACAATTTTTTTTAAAAAACGTACTTAACGCTTTTGACCGTAGTTGGGAGATTTATAGATGGATGGTTTTATGTTTTTTTTTATTATTCGAGTTTTGTGGATTGCTATTTACAGCTAAATTCTGATGAACAACCTTTGATTTAAAAATAGAAAAAAGTGTCCCTGCCTTGACAATTTTGTGACGTGCTCTTCATTTCATTTTATATGGACCAGCTCCAAACATACTCATAAATTTTATATGGAAAACAGGGGACAATTTTTTTAAACAATTGATTGTTTTTTTTTCTGAAATAACCCCTATGTATACTAACTTAGCGGATTCACTCACGTATTTTTAGTCGTGTATTTTTAGTTTTTAGTAACATGTCGCGCGAGTGACTAAAAATACGCGAGTGAATCCGCTAAGTTTGTCTCACGATAGTTTAAATTCGAGAACCCCTATGTGTCTTCAGGTTCCAAGTACTTTAAGTACTATACGTATATTAATCGGTTTATTATTTGCGGACTCGATACCAAATATTGACATATCATTTGGAGGCCATGCGATTAGTAGCACTTTACTTAGACTATTTACCCAATAATTTATACAAGTCTGTCCCTGAACTGAACTGGCAACGTCGCATTTTAATCTCGCCCGTTTCAAGGTTTTAATTGATCTGGAATATACATATTTTTTTGTGACTCTCACATCTGTACTTGCTGCCAATTATTTGTTTAATAATTAGTTAGTAATAACCTAATTAGTTTTAAGAATTGTGTTGCTAATTGCTATGCCCTGACAGGGTAACCATGCATGCACTTAATACATGTTAACACCTTAATGTAGTAGTAGTAGCATAGAGTAACTTATACTAGAGCGGTACTGTCATAGTTAATTTTGTAACCCCAGTAAATTCACTGCCATCTGTCGACACACTTTAAAACTAAAAATGAAGATTTATAAAAATACGATAGAATGTATTTAAATATAGATAAATGATTTTTTTTATTTGCATTAATTATTTTTATGATTTTGACCCATGTTCTTTCACTGATATGCGTTAAAATTGTTAAATAACAAACGAAACCGTCAACGCCATCTATACGACTGTAGGCCAAAACTAGTAGCGCCCTCTGAACGAGAATCAATTTCCTTGATTTTCGAGGCACGTTTTTTCCTTTGACTGTATCCATCTATTACGGAGTTATATCTATCTTTGGTAATAGATAGGTAGAATGTAGAATCCGTCTAAACTAACTCTGCACCGACTTTGACAGACTAAAGTGTGCAGGTGTAAGTCATATTTCCATAGCAATGTGACGTATGTGATGACATTATCACACTTTGTCTTAACTAATGCACCGTACCATACCATACCGCTCTAGTATAAGTTACTCTATGCTATTACCCCGCCCCAAAACTCGTTTTGCCCCGGCCTCCCCTACTTCTATAGCTAACGGTTGTATAATGTATATGTATAATAAAATTTAATACAAATGATTGTCAGTGTTTATTTGATATATATGTATGTAAAAATGGAGGCCAATCTTTTAAAAGTAGAATATAACAAGAAAGGGGAAGTGACAAAGAAACCAAAATAAAATATGAATCAGCGGCTAAAACAAGTCCAAGCATGTAATGAGGATGCTTTTAGCTTCATTTACAGTTATTCATTAAATGCAACAACAGCTTTTGTATGAATCCTGCTGTTTTCTAACAATACATAATATGTATTATTAGGAATGTTCTATAACAAAACCTCGTAAGGCCCAATAATGTGCATTGGATGGAACCATTCATAAACCAAATTTAAATTGTTTCATTGCTTACTCAAAGAAAATAAATTTTATACAACAAGGTTCAAATTAAAATTAGGATTTTTTACGATTATATAGGTTTAATAAACACCGGATTAAAAAACATTGACCGTTTAGTAATACGAGGCAGGCAATCCCTATTTTGGATGAGATTAATATATGTTATAATGCTTTTCCAAAAGAAATGGATCATGAAAATACCTACACTATTTAAAAATTAAATATAGGTAAAGTAGGTATTGTTACAAGTTTTACGTTTTCAATAAATGTATAATTTCTTACTAAAACGTAACACACGAACCGGATTTTTAATTGGTATAAATCAGCTAATCTGGTAAAAAGTGAAATCAAGGCCGCGTTCACACTCTCATTTCCTATGACTTTTTGCTGATAAAAACCTCTAAACATTTGTAGTCATTTGTAGTAATCTGTCACTTTTAGAGTTACAGAGAACAATATAAATACTTCCATACTATAAATCGCGTCTTGGCGGGGGCACTGCCGTGCCCCAAGATACACAATTATGGCTGTGATGCCAATACCTAATTTATTAATTTCGGCTACCTAAAGGCTGTCTGGAAGAGATCGGTTTTAGCGATAAGGCCGCCTGTTGTTTAACTTCTTCTTTTCTGCATTCTTTGTATATTGTTTTCTGTAATGAGGTGTGCAATAAAGAATTTGTATTGTATTGTAAAGGCTTACCAAAAAAATATATTTTGGTGTAAGCCTTTGTGTATAAATCTGCTTTACCTATTTCTTTTCTCAATATAAACTGATATTAACGCATAAAGATGCTTTAAATAAACGTCAATTTATGTAAACAGCAGATGACAGGACGATTTTCGATGCTCCTGTGCGCTAAACAGTGTTTGTGTTCAAAAACCGTTCAAATTATAAATGTAAATTAATCGTTACACAATACGATTACGATGATTCCGGAGGTTTTTAGGGTAAAAACGGGACCCTATTACTAAGACTCTACTGTCCGTCTGTCTGTCTGTCACCAGACTGTATCTCATGAACCGTGACAGTTGAAATTTTCACAGATGATGTATTTCTGTTGCCGCTATAACAACAAATACTAAAAACAGAATAAAATAAATATTTAAGTTGGGCTCCCATACAACAATCGTGATTTTTATGCCGTTTTTTGCCTAATAATACGGAACCCTTCGTGCGCTAGTCCGACTCACACTTGGCCGGTTTTTGCTACTTTATTTCCTAATACAATCTGAGGCCCTACCGCGAAAAATGGAAAACGAATTTTCTTTATCTGCCTCTCTATTGCTCGAATAGGCAAGAGTGATAGAGGTAGATAACGATATTTCGATTTTCGTTTTTTGCAGTAGGCCCTCTGCAGTTTTTCTAGATTTCCTCTTATTTCTAAGTCGGTTATCGTCGTTACGCTTATAAATTCCGTATATATATGTTTTCAGACTATCATGTCAGATTTATATAGAAAATCGAGGAAATGTTGGAATTTATAACCGCAGCGATGTTAAAATGTGTATATATATCACTTGTGTCAACATCGCCATTGGTAGCTTAACCTATCAGACGTAAACAAGAAGTTGTGTCGTAACCGTCCCGTCAATAACAATGACTATCCCTCCTTTGTTTACACCGCAAACCTTACTGATGTTCGCTACGCTCTACTGTCTGTGCCGCTTTCCATATCACCGACATAAGTTGATCTTCTCGGGTAATGCCCCTGATAATTCGGAAAGAAACGTTCGTGGTCGGAAAAGTGGTAGGTGAAAAACCTTAGGGCCCCCTACCAACTAGATGGTGCGAAGTTAAAGGCCACCTCAGGCAAACTCCATTAAGTGAGGGCTACGGGAGATCAAGACCAATGGAGACAAATCACAGGTGCTGCTACACCAAGTGGTCACGATCTCACGATCCTCAGTAATGAGCGGCCGACAAAGGAGAGAGAATTCGTAAACATTCTTAATTAAAGAGCCTAACTGGAAATCTAGTAAAAGGACCATTCCATGAACTGTCTACCATTGTCCCGTACAAAAGCAAATTTTCTGAAGAATTGCTGCAAGGAGTTTCTTTTTCTGTGACAACAGCCCGTGAAATGCTAAAAAAGTGAATGCATGTGCTTGGTGGTAGTGGGGCGTGTGTAGAAATCGATTTCCGTCGGCTTACCTATTAATTGAAGTAGTTAGAACCAAATTGTATCATGTCTTGTCCTGTGGATATGTTTTGACGCGCACTACCGGTTGTTTGAACGTACAACTAATCAATTAGAGCTCTTTTAGACGGCGCGAGACAAATCTCCAGCCACTCAAAAAGAGCAAATCTCCAGCCACGTATGCCAATTGCCAGTCTCGCGTCTTCGCTCAAACCGTACGCGAGTGTGTAGTGTTTTGAACTCCGTAAAAAAATTGAGTGTTAGACTGTGTAAGCAATTGCAATTACGTGCAAGTGACTCAGTTTAAAGTCTCAGCGCTCAGTCTCGAATCGTCGCTCAAACTGAGCAGACGCGAGAGTTGTGTTTTGAGCTGCTTAAGAAATGGTTGCGTGAGCGTTAGACTATTCTCAGTTATCAATAGGAATTACGCTCAAGCGAAGTGCCTTAAGTTTTAACACTCAGTCTCGCTTTGTCGCTCAAACTGAGCGCACGCGAGTGAAGTGAAGTGTATCGTAAAAAGTGAACGTACTACGCAATAAGTGATATTATACATATAGACAATCTATTTTTACTCCACCATGCTCGAGCCAAAGACCTGTACAGACGACCTCGGTTTGTTTATTATTGTTTACTTATGTTTACACGTGCTGTTTGTTTACGTCTTTGTTTGATTTTCAATGATACTCGGTGCATTGTATAAATTGTATGTGTTCTATAAAATGCGTTGTACGGAAATTACGGAATACGGTACGGATTGTAGAACTGTACTATGTGTATTTGTATATTTATATTATAAAATGATATTTATCTACATTAATATACCAAGATCACTTTTTAATCGATTTGACATTGTGATTTCAATTTTTAAGGGATTTTTTTTTGCCAATCGTTTAGTTATTAGAGTGATTTTAGTTATGTCTAATGAATATTATACACGCATTTAAATTCATTCGCATATATAAAATATAAGTAAAAATAGTAAAAACAAAATAGTGTTCGTAGGTCATACTGTAGGTACAACTTTTTCTATAGGACCGAGGATCTTCGTTTACGAAAATAAAAATGCCCTTTAATATATTTCGTCTAATCATAAGTATGTTGATATTTTCTGTAGAACAGTTGATTTATTTTGTGATGATGAATGACTGCAGGCCAATTCTAAAATAACGAAAAAAAAAAACGATAAATATGATTAGTCAAAATGTATGAAACACATTTCTTTTCGCGTTTTCGAGGTTTGCCATATTCACCACTCAACTCAAACCATCATAGTCAGACATTGACATTACCTACTAAATCATCCTGTACCTATATCAGTATTTAGTATAGCTTTTCAACTCGATCCCTGGCACTGTAAGTACTTATGGTTGGACATGAGATTTTTTTTCGACAATAACGTTTTATTATCCAATTTCAATTCTATTTATTTCATTACATCACAGGTAACAGTTAGGTGACAGTATTAATACAGTATTATGTACTACATCAGCCATGATGAGCCGTTTAGGCGCACGAAATTTTACAAAACCAAACAAAAAATTATAAATTTTTATTTATTTATACTTTATTGCACATAAAATAAGTACAAATGGTGGACTTAATGCCTTAAGGCATTCTCTACCAGTCAACCACTGGGCCAAAAAGAGACGTTTGTTGGTGCAGGCTTTGTACTGTTTTGAAAATAATTAAACGATATCACTACCTACTATTTACAAATTAAATACTAACTATAGTATACCTATTATATTTAAATCATAAACTTAAACATATACTTTGTATGATACACTTACATACATATCTACATATATACTTATACATGTACCTACTGTGAAACATTACTTACATCTTTCAGACAAATGCTTGCGCAGCATACGCTTGAACGTGAATTTACTTTGAGCTTTTCTGATATTGAGTGGAAGGTCGTTCCACAGGCGTGTCGCCTGAACAGTATAGGAGTTGGTCAGGAAACCAGTGCGATGAGGGGGAATGGAAAGCTTAAGGCTACGGGAGGGACGGAGAACACCACCAGGGCGAGCAGTAACAAATTTAAATTTGGATCTGAGATATTCATAAATAATAGTAAGAAGCTTGGGAACTTGAATGAATGAATGATTTATTTGCATATGAATATTGGGTTACATAAGTAGGTGTTGGGTACAATATTTTGAATTTGTTTCACTAAGATTCTACCTATACAGGTGTACATGCACTGTATATTGGGTGTTCAGGATTATCCCTCCCAAATTTTACGATTCTTTGTCAACATCATAAAAAGTTATCACCGAATAACTATTGAATTAATAATCGATAAAGCCCTCTACGCAACAAAGCCTTACATCATTTTGGAAAAAAACTGATACTCTTCAAACCTGCTGGATCGATTTTTATGAACCACCGCAAGGAAATTCGCTTTCACGCATCGAAAGCGGTCCATCCGTGTTAGAGCTGGTGGAGGTTCGCGCCGCGACAGAGACAAGCGCAACATATAAGCGACAGTTCGCCAGCTCTGTCTCTTGTCTCGCTCGCGAACTGTCGCTTATATGTTGCCTACCGTCAAGTGACGGTCGCGGTCTCCGGTCGCTTGTCTCTGTCGCGGCGCGAACCTCCACCTTACGATGCCACAGACAGACATTATTGGCGTCAAACTTATAACAACCCTTTCTTTTAGAAAATCCTTAAGTCAAACTATAAGTATGGCGTCGTCCCTTAGTGCCTGGTTATCATAATATTTGAAGCAGCAGAACTGTGTGCCTGTGTGATTTTCGAAATGACAATGAATCAGATCAGCAGGTGATAAAATAGTTATTTTCGATATAAGTGCGGAAAAGAGGAAATTCGAAACGAGTGGCGATAAATTAAAACACGACCGCAGGGAGTGTTTTAAATCGACACGAGTTGCGAATTACCTATTCGCACGTGTATCGAACAACGTTTTTCAGTACATATGGCCCTTTAAACTTTCGACATATGCACAAAAAGTGCACTTTCCGCACAAGTGCGAGAAAGTAGCACCATATGTACTGTAAAATAAGTTTTATTGTTATAGCGGCACATATTTTTTGTCCACTCCAGAAATCTTTAGGGGGAGGGAGGGGGTCTAGAAAATGTGACAAGGGGGAGGGGGAGTCACCAACTTTGTGACGTCACTTTAACTTCACCTATAACCGAAAATTGTCTTGATTTATTTATGTTCGCTGTACAGTTAAATAACTAGTTTTTGCTATGTTATATCGTTTTTGTTTGCGTAATTTTGGGAGGAGGGGTTAATATAATCATGAAATTCGTGTGACGTAATTTATGAATGACCCCTACCCCAGTAAGAAAATATTGTTTTTCATTCGTGAAAATATAATGATAAGTCAATAATTTAATGCAAAGCACAGTGTAAACAGCGAGCAATCAAAGATGGCCGCTTCCGGTGCGCGTGAGTCGATTTTTCTGCATCCGGTTCGCCATTCGCGATCATAATCTAGCGTACACAGTATGAAACGTAATTATTAGAAAAAAACGTGAGAGATTTCATCTAATAACAGGCAAAGCGTTTGAAAAACTGTCAACTTATAGGGTTTTTCGCAAAATCTAGTTTGAAAGTTGTTTAAGAATGTAGCTTATGTCACGATAAGACGTTTCGGAAATTGACTCTTGAACACAATACACACATTCCCACAGACAGGCAGCGGTGGTTAAGCTGGTGGAGCGAGGCTCCGGGCGGAGGTAGACCTTTGCGAGGCCCTTGCCTTTTGTTTTAGGGTTGTTGCGCGAGGCCCCTGCAATAGCGTTATAGTGTCTAGATTTCAAACAGTCCCCTTACGGCTTATCCTTTGTCAATTGTTTAGTGAAACCGCAAGTGCTACTTACTAGCATAAAAAAATGGTAGGGCAGTTTTAACCGGTTATTCAATTACCACTCTATGGAGATTGCAATAAGGTTTAAAATGAACTAATGGGAAAACATATTCCATAGCTGTGTGGTCTTTGCGGTCACTGAGTGCCGGCAAGTCGAACGCTACAGAACCAGTCTAAAATGTGTCATCGATATGCGTAACAAAGGCGCGTTATTGGAGAGCGCACTTACACTGGTTTTTTTAGCGTTGGACTAGCCCGCGCTCAGGTGCCATTTAAAATTATGCACGAACCAGGTAAGGGACAGGGACGGATTGCGATTAAATCATTTTGATGGATTCAGGACGTTTTTTTTTTTTACCCCGGGCGAATGCCCTGCTCGCCACCCCTATAAAGCCTAGTTGGACATGGAGCATTAAGGACCCTTTAGGCATGCAAAGTCACAAATACTCGCCATTCGACTAAATTACTAACGTAGTCAGAACTAGGCTTAAGGAATGACTCATGTTAGAACGGCCCGGGTCAACCGACACTTCGTTTTCTATGACAGGTGATGACGTGATGCTTTCTATACGAAATGTCGGATGCTTCGGCCCGGACCCGGGCCATTCTAACGTGTCATTCTTAAGGCGGCCGCTGTACAGTCAAGGGCATAAACATATATACATTCCCAAAGTTTCAAAAATATGTGTACGCTCTTACACCTTATACAATAAAGTCGTGTTCACATATTTTTGAGCCATATGTCTGGATCGATATTTTTGCCGTCGACTGTACATATCCTCTATTAGCCGCTCACAAACCAAAACATTTGATTTGTCAAAATAAATATTCAAAACTGCAATATCAACTAGGAGGCATTTTGGGTGGTTAGAGGATATTATTAAATACATAGGCTGCTAATGTCACTACTCGCGTCGTCGTCATCATAGTCTGGTAAAAATAACTTTGGTACGTCACTTACACGATTATTAAACGTCACTCGATTAGTACATTTTATTAATTCCTGCATTTGTTAATCTGTAGTATGTATTCTGCTGTGTGTATTTAATTATACATTTAAACTATAAATATGAAATAAATAGGTAGTTATTTATACGTTAACAAACCGCAAACTGACGCATAGTAAATACAATGATGAATGAGTAGCATCAGCTATCCGACTGGTTTTTATGTTTGAATATGTTGATGTTTATATGACTGAGGGCCGGTACAGACGGACTGCAACTCGAGTGCAATTTGTACGGCAACTGCACGACGACATTGCAGTTCCCGTACAAACCCAGTTGCAGTACCGGCCCTAAAGGCAGGGAAAAACTGAGCCCACGCGACACGCAGCACGCAGCGATGCAATGTTAAACTTGAAAAGGTCACAGGTCACAGCTAATAAATTTAAACCTCCTAGTCCAAAGTACTGAGTTAAAGTCATGCACACACTTTGTGCCTCAGATAACGTCGCCTGATAACCCATGCTCTCCTGGTATTGCATTGTCGATAAAATGTCTGCGATGTCTGCAATTTAGAAAGTATGCTGGCTATGTGATATTTGGTTTGCGTAGCGTAAAGTAAACCGTGCCTATGTCGACCCCCATCCAATTACTTGTCTAGAAAAATTGGGGGTCACGGGGTATTTTAAAGGTCCAATCAGTGGTCATAATCAAAATAAATACAAGCGATAAAGAATATGCTATAGCTGTTCCGAATAAGCATAATTATCCTCCCCTCCCGCGGACGCTTCGGCTGTCAAATGAGCTCCCTGCCGAGGGTTTCCCGAGGGGGTATTTCAGGCGGGCCGTATGCTTATTTGCCACCGACGTGGTATTAAAACAAGACAGAATTAGGCTTAGTTTTAAGTTTTTAGCTAATTTTGCGTCTTAGTCTGAAAGCTTAGACTCGTTAGTCTTACGAGTGAAAGGGAGGAAAGGCGAATTATGATTACTCTAAACAGACCTAAAGAAAACACAAAAACCAGCTTATGACTCCGAGAGTTTTAATGGCTCGAGGCTTGAAGACCGAAATTAGCGCTAAATTAGGCTTAAAGTTCATATAAAGACGAATTATATCTCTTTCCAGAATCATGGGTGGAGCTGAACAGCGGCGGCGGGCTGGCCGCCGAGAACGAGTACATAAGACTGCTTAGGGAAGCTCAGAGGGAGAGCCGGGACTCCTCCGTGAGGCACTCCAGGGCTTCCAGCGTCAAAGGAAGGTAAGGGGGGAAACTGTGACGGACAGAGTACATAAGACTGCTCAGGGAAGCTCAGAGGTAGCCGGGATTCCTCCGTGAGGCACTCCAGGGCTTCCAGCGTCAAAGGAAGGTAAGGGGGAGGCTGTGACGGACAGAAAGGGTTCATACTGATTAGGGAGACTCCTCCGTTTGACACCGGGAGTTTCCAGCGTCAAAGAAAGGTAGCCAAGGGGAAGCTTTAATGTAACGGACATAAAGAGTTCATTAGACTGATTTGGGAGAATAGATTAGAGAGAACCCACAATCGGTATCCCTTCCTAAAAATATTGTATCGAATTCCTGTAACTGACATGAAGAGTTCATTAAGCTGATTTGGGAGAATAGATTAGAGAGAAGAGAACCCACAATCGGCTTACGTTCCTAAAAATATCGAATGGAATTCCTGTAACTGACATAAAGAGTTCATTAAGCTGATTTGGGAGAATAGATTAGAGAGGACCCACAATTGGCTTACCTTCCTAAAAATATCGAATCGAATTCCTCATCCCTAGAATTTAACAAAAACATTTTAAATAAAATCACATGAGTCACATGACATAAAGAAAACGTACTCTAAACCTACACTTCTCGTACACTGTTTAGGCTGTTTTCCGTTGCTAGCACGCTAATTAACCGAAGCCTCATTAGTGCACGCGTTTGCTACACTGCACTGTTATGAAATTTTAATTACTGCAACGATGTGAGAGCGTGGGTAAACTGCCTATCTATGGAAGCTAAAATGTTTTAATTTGAACAGTACTTAACATCAAAAGTAGCGTATGAGACTACGCGTCAAAACGCTTACAAAAATTATAGTTATTTTCGCACAAGCGTAGCGGGTGGCTCCATAAGTGGCATCTTGAGCGTTTCGAGGGTTTCAAAGCACGACGGTTAAACAAACTGCTATATAATTTGGGTAAAACTCAAATTATTTCATTACGAGGAAAATACTGGCTGTTACACAGATAAAAACCAAATGTTGATGACCAAAATTAGCTGATGTTTACTTGTTATTATTAGTTAAATATAAACGAAACAAATGTATTTAAACATCATTTTGGGAAAGATAACTTCGTAATTGACAATACCAAGGCATATTTGTGATGTACATACATATAATCACGCCTATTTCCCGGAGGTGTAGGCAGGGACCACGGATTTCCACTTGCTACGATCCTGACATACCTCTTTCGCTTCCTTCACTTTCATAACATTCCTCATACACGCTCGCCGGTTTAGGGTGCTCTTGACCTGGCCTTTCTTCAGGATTTCCCCGATCTTATCAGAGAAAGTCCGCCGAGGTCTGCCCCTTCTAACTCTCGTTTCTACTTCTCCCTTATACTATACACTCTCTTTGTTAGCCTTTCTCTTTGTTTGTTTTGTTATATTTGTGATAATTGTGATAAAAGGCCATTGCCTTTTACTGACATTGGTTCTTATCAAATTTTCATGATAAAAATCCGCCTTTGTGACAGTAAGCGCCACTTGCACTATAACCCGGGGTTAATCCCTTAAACCATTAACCTAGAGTCAAATTGTCCTGGTAACCATGGTAACTCCAGGTTTAACCAGTTAACCCCGGGTTAGTATGTGGTGCTAGTGGCGCTAACAGCATATAATAATATGTATGTTTTACATAATATAAAACAAAGCCGCTTTCCGCTGTCTGTCTGTCCCTATGTATGTGTAGATCTTTGAAAGTACGCAACGGATTTTGATGCGGTTTTAATAAATAGATAAAGTGATTCAAGAGGAAGGTTTATATGTACAATGTATGTACATTTTTAAACTAAAAATGTAGATTTATAAAAGTACGATAAAATGTATTTAGATATGGATAAATGATTTTTTTATTTGCATTAATTATTTTTGTATGATTTTGACCCATTTCTTTCACTGATATGCGTTAAAATTGTTAAATAACAAACGAAACTGTCAACGCCCTCTATACGAGAGTAGGCCAAAGGTAGTGGCGCCATCTATTTGAGAATCAAATTTCCGTGGATTTTCGAGGCAAGTTTTTTTCCTTAGACTGTATCCATCCATCTATTACGGAGATACCATTTTAAGTTGTTTCCTTATGTTAGCTGGTAGAATTGACTTTTAAATGATGATTTTAAATAATAATTTTTTTATTACGTTCGTTTTATAGTATATTTTCTTCGCGTTGGTGTGGTAAAATTTTTATGTTTCACTCGGAGGCAAAGTTTGTTTACTTTGTTTTACCCTCGTGCCTTGAAACCCTCGCAACGCTCATTAAGACACATTAATTAATGTGTCTTAATTATTAAGAGCTGCAAACAAACAATGCTATTTTCCTAAATTTGATCAATTATTTGATACATTCCGATAGTACCTGGCTCTGACAAAGAATGTTTGCCACACCAAAACCAAAACATCTTACGAATGCCAGACCCGCTGGACCGGTCCCGAGTACCAGGAGACCAGACGGTGGAGGCGGTGGCGTGTTTGTAAATAAAGAGAAATCCGCATACTACGACTACACCCTTCTAAAACGGCTTAAGTAACGAGATGGGCAATCGAAATACAACCTTAAAACCATGTGTGAAAGTCTAAAACCGTGTACTGCGGCGTCGGATAGCTTATATCTAAAACGTCTTTAGTAACTACACGTGTATTCGAAATTCAACCTTAAAATCACGTGCGATGGTTTAAAAAAGCTTACTAATCTAAAAGGACTTAAGTCTGTGATTATTTTTATTCTAAATTGAACTTTAGTACGAAGACTGACGGTAGAGTTTCAAATGAATGGCTTTTAAATTAGTGTGATTCTTATAACGCTTGTAAGTGATGATGCCTTGGTATTTTTGTCGGGGAAATTGTATACGCGGATTTTAGTAGTAGTAGTAAACACTTTATTGCACAACACAGAAAGAATATAGTAAATGTGTACAAAGGCGAACTTGTCCTCTCCCCCTCCTCAAGGGATCTCTTCCAGCTAACCTTTAAGTAACTGAGAGAGATACGTACGAAATGGTAGTCAAACTAAGATAATATGTACATGACGGCAAGACTAAAGAAATAGCTAATCCTAGAAACAATACGATACGATGCATTAGGAATTTTATTCGTTTTTAGGGTTCCGTACCCAAAGGGTAAAAACGGAACCCTATTACTAAGACTCCGCTGTCCGTCTATCCGTCTGTCCGTATGTCTGTCACCAGGCTGTATCTAATGAACCGTGATAGCTAGACAGTTGAAATTTTCACGGATGATGTATTTCTGTTGCCGCTATAAGAACAAATACTAAAAAGTACGAAACCCTCGGTGCGCGAGTCCGACTCGCACTTGGCCGGTTTTTTTTTGTAAACCGAAGATCAGCAAGTTTATAAACATGTGTATATTTTTATATTGTATATTCGAATTGCCGTTATGTCTTTGTTTTCCATATACATAATCTGATAGCTGTGTGTTTTCTAACCGTCTGACGTTCGGCTCACTCTCTTCCTTGTACAACAATAGTAGATTGTGTCACAAGGGTGAGGGATTCTAAAAGAGAATCCTGAGCGTAGTGAGGGATACAAGTGTTAACGCCCAAGTTGGAAATAATTTTCATTTAAAGTGCCACTTTTCTGTTCTAGGACACTTTTTTTGCATAGTGTCCTAGAACTGAAAAGTGGCACTTTAATCCCTGCTAGCAGGGAAGAAAAGTGCCATTTTGATCCCTCCTGGCAGGGAAGAATATGAATATGAATATGTGATGTGCATAATAAATCAAAACAGAATATATGCACGTCACGTATGATCCCAAAGGATAAATAAATAAATAAATATAGGACATTCTTACACAGATTGACTAAGTCCCACAGTAAGCTCAAGAAGGCTTGTGTTGTGGGTACTTAGACAACGATATATATAATATACAAATACATAAATACATAGAAAACACCCAAGACTCAGGAACAAATATCTGTGCTCATCACACAAATAAATGCCCTTACCGGGATTCGAACCCAGGACCATCGGCTTCACAGGCAGGGTCACTACCCACTAGGCCAGACCGGTCGTCCAGGATAATGTCCTTGTAAAGCGGAAGCTACCGATATTGCAACACAAAACAATGACATCTACATATAATATATAGTACTTACATATATAGTCGTGTCTAAAAATTGACCATTCGTACACCGTATTACAAAGACATAAGATCTACTATTGGTTAGGTAGAAAATATCTATATTATGTTACAAGTGCACAAAGAGACCTTTCAAACGCCGCCGACCGCGACGCGTGCAATGCAATATCTTGATTAAAAAAACCAGGCCAAGTGTGAGTCGGACTCGCGCACGAAGGGTTCCGTACCGTTACACATAAAACGACAAAAAATCACGTTTGTTGTATGGGAGCCCTATTTAAATATTTAATTCTATTTTAAGTATTTGTTGTTATAGCGGCAACAGAAATACATCATTTCTGAAAATTTCAACTGTCTAGCTATAACGGTTCATGAGATACAGCCTGGTGACAGACGGACAGACAAAATTTACTATGACAGTACCGCTCTATCTTATAACTTATTATATCCTCTTTGTATTCGACTGAAAGCTCTCAATTATACCACGATTATATAAAATACTATTGTCATTATTAACGAGGTAATGTTTGTTCCAGCCCGAAGTCGCCCCCGAACAGTCCCAACCTGGAGCCGTCCACTGAAGACGAGCTCAAAGGAGTCTACATCAATTGCTGGAGGGTAAGTTTACAATCACCAGCCTTTGTCCCATGACAAAACCTTTCAATATGCCAAATTTCATTATTTGTTTCTATTTTTTTTTTTTTTATTATAAACTGATCGGCGATTGGCCCTAGTCACACCTGATGGAAAGTGAAGACAGGGCCTAAGATGGAGCTCACCGGTTCAGTAACAGCCTATTCACTCTTGTTTTAAAGAGACAGAGGTCATATTGATCAGGGAATACAGTTCTATTTTTATTGTTCTTGTGTGTTGGGTTTTTATTGTTTAGTGTAAGTTTTGACATTGTAAATTTATTTATATTTTGGATTTGTAAGTATTTACATATTTACTCTTATTCTAATTGTGTTGACAATCCTTATTGGAGCTATAATTTTATATCATTAGTATTGTTGTTATTTTCATTTTTATTTTGACGATCATGATAGAAATTCTAATATTTTTGACATTAATGCAAACTTATAATGTAATTGTCTTTCATGAAATAAATCATCTAATCTAATTTAATCATCAATATCATAATATTGATGATTAAATTAGATTAGATGATTTATTTACTTTCTTTATTTTCTTGGTATTAGGGAAACCCAAGAGGGGATTTTTGTGGTTCGAGCGTATCGAGTCCCCGGCAAGCTCGGCCGAAAAATAGAGTTTGGTTATCATTTTAAAATACATGTTGGATTGTAATGAAACTATGCACATACAATGGCATGAGGTATATCTCTCTGTGTGGTCGCTCCCTCATGACTGAGGATCGTGGTCATCAGTGGATGCTCCACACCTGGTTCTTGCGATCTGCCTCCATCGGTGCCTGTCCATCGCGTCTCTGACGACCGCGCAAAAGCTGGTTGAGGAGCAAAGGCTAGTTTATATAGTTCTAGTATAAAAAACAAACGAAATAGAGCAAAAACAAGTTTTGTATGAGAAACTTAAATTCTCTATTTTTTTTACTATGGTTAATGACGGATATATCGGCACCGCAGGTCCAACGCCAAAGACCTATTAATCGGTCAAAGACCACAGAACAACATAGACGATTGTATAAAGTTCAATTTCAGTTTTGACATTTCGGTGACGTGGCGTCCGAGTGACAGCTTTTGTGTTTGACACGGCGTCAAAAAGGTTAACTAATTACAGACCTAGATATACCTTATCCCATTGTAAGTACAAAGTTTATTTGTTTATTTGTTTATTATTATACATATCAGCACTTACAGATAAACCTTACTAGACCTGTACCAATAACTTCTGAGGTTATAAGAATATTAATGTTGCTTATTTTTTATATATAGTTTCCAGACCATATACTAAACCTAAAAATAATATTTTGTGTCATCCTAGGTATTTGCTTAGGTAGAAATTTAGGTATTTCTTTTTTCAATCAGCATTCTGTAAAAAAAATATTAGAGACGAAATTCTTTGTTTCCCTGTAAAGGCAAAGTGGCTTCCGACATACACACGTATTTTGTGTCATTTTCATCCACGGGTATAATGGCATTTAATAAATACCTAATATTGATCCTAAAACGCCTAAAAAAATATTATAGTCAGTAAATGAAGTGTTGTACTTTACAGAACATTGTTATATGTTATTCAAACAAATCTGTGTCAAATTCATCCACCGCTTTTATTAAAAAAAAATTTTTTTCTAATTAACACCCTGTATCTGCCACAAAAAAAAATTCATATTAATAAGTTTACGTCTACAATATTATAATACCACATTGAGACATTATTCATAATTTGGGTCATTTTGATCCACGGTTTTTTTACTATCTGGCAAAATAAAACTCAATTGAGCAAGAAGGGCGTGCGCGGGGAAGGGTACCTACGCGGGTGGGGTGCTTATTATACTTGCCGCAATATTAGCTGGCGGCAAATAATCTATCTATATCTATATCTTAATACTATCTCCTTTACCCTTGTTAAGACCAACCAAGAGTGAAAGAGATGGCATTATGAGCTGTCTCGCCACTTAGTTAATGTATCGCAAGATACAGTGTATTTATTTCAATTCGGAGGCATAATTACATTGTCTTATCAACCTTACCAATCTTACCGTAGTGTGGGAGTAGGTATGTAAATATAATTAAAAATAAACTGTAGGCTGCACTCCTCATACTGACCAACATTTGTGACGTTCCTAATCAAAAGGTACCTTATCTTATGGCCGTGGACCAATATGGGTGCAACGACCATAAAATACCTAGACAGCTAAAGAATAGGTCATTAAGAGAGGACAGAAGACCACAATATCTCGAACCACAAAGTTGTAATTACTATGGGGAAAGAACACTACATTATATAACTCCTAGAATCTATAACAACATACGATTTCTGTCTGTAAATGAAAATATTACCAAAGCAGCGTTTAAAAGAAAATTAAAAATCGAGATGTTGGAAACATACTTACCTAAAAATGTATAAGATCAGTGTACAAACCTAACATGTGCGTATTAAAATATATTAACAACATACGTACATAAAATGTAAAATTATTCTAACATAAATAAATGCATGCTTTCTTTTCCTTCTCTTCTACTAACAATAGAATAAGTCACAAATGTAAACATTTAATTAAGTAAGAATTGAGCGCGGCGCGCCAACAAACTGGTTGCTCCAGTTTGGCGCATTTATAGTATATGTGTTACTGTGTAACTGTATTATATGAATAAATTCATTAAAAAAAAAAATCGTCTTTATGGTAAACGACAAAGTGGTACCTACCTTTTGATTGAGAATGTCACATCAGCGACTTTTTTGTTTCGATTTTTAGTAGACTTTTTAAGTTTGGCTAGCTAAGCTACTGGACCAATTAAGTTGAAATTTGATACAAGTATGTAAGTTTGTGACCCAAAGATGGACATGTAACGTAAACAAATTATTTTTAAACACGGGGGCCACTTTTGGGGGTAAATGAGAAAATTAAAAAATAAAGTTTGTCAAACTATATCGTGCTACATATCACATAAAAGTGCATATTGTGGGAATCTCAAATTTTTTTTTATAATTTTAAGATAAATAGTTTAGAAGTTATTTAAGAAAATAGGCAAAAAATGACCACTCCCTTTATCTCCGAAACTACTGGGTCAAAAATTTTGAAAAAAATACACAAAATAGATCTTTACCTACAGATTACCGGAAAGCCTATTCGAAATGTGCAGTCAAGCGTGAGTCGGACTTAATTACTTAGTTTTTGATCCGACCCCTACGGGTCTTTTAAAGACATTTCACATAAAAAATACATTGCTTAAATTGTGTAATGTACGGAATCCTTGGAACGCGAGTCCGACTCGCACTTGGCCGGTTTTTTTTTAAATATAAATTAATGGTTGTGACATAAAGGGGACCGAAAAGTTGATTATTTTTGCACTACGACGCACGGTTTAGGAGATGTACAGCCCTATAAAGTTTTTTTTATTGTTTTTTTTTTCTTTTTTTTCATTGTGTTTTTTGTATATTACTTTGGGGTTTCATAAAGGGGACCGAAATTTTATTTTTTTTGCGCTACGACGCATGATTTAGAAGATCCAGCCCTATAAAGATTTTTTTTCTGTTTTTTTTTGTTTTTTTTTTTTTTGCGTTTTTTTTTGTATAAATTAATGGTTACATAAAGGGGACCGAAAAGTTAATTATTTTTGCGCTACGACGCACGGTTTAGGAGATACAACCCTATATAGATTTTTTCTTTTTCTTTTTTGCGGTTTTAAATCTTAGTTAAGGGCTTCTTAATGGGAACGAAAATTTGATTATTTTTCGCTACCATGCACGGTTTAGGAGATTTATCCCTAAAGTTTTTTTTCTTTTTTTGACATTGTGTTTTTTGTATATTACTTTGCGATTTAATAAAAGGGAACGAACATTTTATTATTTTTGCGCTACGACGCACGGTTTAGGAGATACAGCACTAAAATGATTTTTTTCCTCTTTTTCTTTTTTTGCGTTTTTAAATCTTAATTACTCTTAATTCTTAAAGGGGAACGGATATTGATTATTTTTGCGCTACGATGCACGGTTAAGGAGATACAGCCCTATAAAGATTTTTTTTTTTTTTTTTCTTTTTCTTCATTGCTTTTTTTGTATATTACTTTGGGGCTTCATAAAGGGGAACGAAAATTTTATTTTTGGTGCGCTACGCCGCAGGGTTTAGGAGATACAGCCCTATAAAGATTTTTTTTCTGTTTTTTTTTGCGTTTTTTTTTGTATAAATTAATGGTTACATAAAGGGGACCGAAGAGTTAATTATTTTTGCGCTACGACGCACGGTTTAGGAGATACAACCATATATAGATTTTTCTTTTTCTATTTGCGGTTTTAAATCTTAATTAAGGGCTTCTTAAGGGGAACGAAAATTTGATTATTTTTCGCTACCATGCACGGTTTAGGAGATACATCCCTAAAGTTTTTTTCTTTTTTTTTCTTTTTTTGACATTGTGTTTTTTGTATATTACTTTGCGATTTAATAAAAGGGAACGAACATTTTATTATTTTTGCGCTACGACGCACGGTTTAGGAGTTACAGCACTAAAATGATTTTTTTCCTCTTTTTATTTTTTTTGCGTTTTTAAATCTTAATTAGGGCATTCTGAAAGGGGAACGGATATTGATTATTTTTGCGCTACGATGCACGGTTAAGGAGATACAGCCCTATAAAGTTTTTTTGTTATTTTTTTTCTTTTTCTTCATTGCTTTTTTTGTATATTACTTTGGGGCTTCATAAAGGGGAACGAAAATTTTATTATTGTTGCGCTACGCCGCATGGTTTAGGAGATACAGTCCTATAAAGATTTTTTTTTCATTTTTTTGCGTTTTTTTTTAAATATAAATTATGGGTTGCATAAAGGGGAACGAAAATTTTATTATTTTTGCGGTACCACGCACGGTTTAGGAGATATAGTAGCTCTATAAAAAAAAATCCTGTTTTTTTTTAGTTTTTTTTTTTAAGTATTAATTAAGGGTTTCTTAAAGGGGAACGAAAAAATTGATATTTTTTTCGCTACGATGCACGGTGTAGGAGATACAGCCCTATAAAGTTATTTTTGTTATTTTTTTTCTTTTTTTCATTGTGTTTTTTATATGTATATTACTTTGGGGCTTCATAAAGGGGAACGAAACTTTTATTATTTTTGCGCTACGACGCATGGTTTAGGAGATACAGCCCTATAAAGTTTTTTTTTTTCATTGTTTTTTTTTGTATATTACTTTGGGGTTCCATGAAGGGTAACGAAAATTTTATTATTTTTGCGCTATCACGCACGGTTTAGGAGATACAACCCTATATAGATTTTTTCTTTCTCTTTTTTGCGGTTTTAAATCTTAATTAAGGGCTTCTTAAGGGGAACGAAAAATTGATTATTTTTCGCTACCATGCACGGTTTAGGAGATACATCCCTAAAGTTTTATTCTTTTTTTTTCTTTTTTTGACATTGTGTTTTTTGTATATTACTTTGCGATTTAATAAAAGGGAACGAACATTTTATTATTTTTGCGCTACGACGCACGGTTTAGGAGTTACAGCACTAAAATGATTTTTTTCCTCTTTTTATTTTTTTGCGTTTTTAAATCTTAATTAGGGCATTCTGAAAGGGGAACGGATATTGATTATTTTTGCGCTACGATGCACGGTTAAGGATATACAGCCCTATAAAGTTTTTTTGTTATTTTTTTTCTTTTTCTTCATTGCTTTTTTTGTATATTACTTTGGGGCTTCATAAAGGGGAACGAAAATTTTATTATTGTTGCGCTACGCCGCATGGTTTAGGAGATACAGTCCTATAAAGATTTTTTTTTCATTTTTTTGCGTTTTTTTTAAATATAAATTATGGGTTGCATAAAGGGGAACGAAAATTTTATTATTTTTGCGGTACCACGCACGGTTTAGGAGATATAGTAGCTCTATAAAAAAAAATCCTGTTTTTTTTTAGTTTTTTTTAAAGTATTAATTAAGGGTTTCTTAAAGGGGAACGAAAAAATTGATATTTTTTTCGCTACGATGCACGGTGTAGGAGATACAGCCCTATAAAGTTATTTTTGTTATTTTTTTTCTTTTTTTCATTGTGTTTTTTATATGTATATTACTTTGGGACTTCATAAAGGGGAACGAAACTTTTATTATTTTTGCGCTACGACGCATGGTTTAGGAGATACAGCCCTATAAAGTTTTTTTTTTTTCATTGTTTTTTTTGTATATTACTTTGGGGTTCCATGAAGGGTAACGAAAATTTTATTATTTTTGCGCTATCACGCACGGTTTAGGAGATATGGCTCTATAAAGATTTCTTTCCTGTTTTTTTTTTGATTTTTTTTTAAGCATTAATTAAGGGTTTCTTAAAGGGGAACGAAAATTTGTTTTTTTTTTGCGCTACGATGCACGGTTTAGGAGATGCAGCCCTATAAAGATTTTTTTGTTTTTTTTTATTGTGTTTTTTGTATATTACTTTGGGGTTCCATAGAGTGGAACGAAAATTTTATTAGTTTTGCGCTACAACGGTTTAGGAGATATAGCCCTATAAAGATTTTTTTCTGTTTTTTTTTGCGTTTTTTTAAATATAAATTAATGGTTACATAAAGGGGACCGAAACGTTGATTATTTTTGCGCTATGACGCACGGTTTAGGAGATACAGCCCTATAAAGATTATTCCTCTTTTTTTCTTTTTTGCGTTTTTAATCTTAATTAGGGGCTTCTGAAAGGGGAGCGAAAATTTGATTATTTTTGCGCTACGATGCACGGTTTAGGAGATACAGCCCTTAAAAATTTTTTTTTTTCATTGTATGTTTCATTCATATATTACTTTAGGGTTACATTAAGGGGAACGAAAATTTTATTATTTTTGCGCTACGACGCATGGTTTACGAGAAACAGCCCTATCATTTTTTTTTTACAATGCATGTGCTCGAAAAGTGCGTTTCCTACGGAGCCATATCATGCGGAAAGTAGTACTTTTCCGCACTAGTGTTTTTTGTTTTCAATTAGTAAAGATGATTTCCGCACTTGTTGCATAAATAGCTATTTTTTTATCAAAGTAGAATTTTATCAAAGAATGAAAGAAAGTCACGGTATTAATAACCAAATTTTACATTAGTGGTACCTTTTCCCTATCACTGTCACAAATGTATGTGGCGTTCACGTAAACGCGATATTTTTAAGCTTTCCCTGCGCAATGTTGCCAGCTCGCTCGCAAATCAAACATGTACTTACAGTTCTTTTGCAAAATGGCGACATTGTACAATATCTATAAGTTTTAAATAGGTAAAAGATAATTCGAAGCATTCTTTGCTTGTAGTAGTATAACTTCTTTGAATAAGTTGCGTTAATTTGGCGCACAGGCGAAGTAAACATGAGTTGCGTACGGCAAGGTCACGCCGCGGCCCAACCCTGCACGGCCTCCGTTGCCCATTCAGACCGCCCGCGAGCTTCGTTTGAACGCAAATAATATTTTTGTAATATTTGTTTATGCAGTGGATGCAAGTGACACAAATTCATATATCTTATTTATCCTGCATTTCAAATTAATAAGATGTAAACTCTAATATCTTTAATATTCTTTTGTAACGGTGACAGCCTGTTACAACAAAATCATCAAATATCTTATGAAGCTATGCCTTAATAAGACACAAAATCATTTAGTGGACCTATTTAAACGATTAAATTCGACCTAAGTATTTTTTTTTAACTTTAAATTTTTTTTGTGTCATTTAGAATATTATGACATAGTATCATATTGCATTGGACGTAATTCACACAAACTATGTTTTCACACTAAAAACACTATCCTAAATGCAACACAGTTACATGTTTTCTCTCGAATATTTTTTTCTCCAAAATAATTCAAAATAAAAAATAATTACCACAAATTAACAAATTACTAAAAAAGCAAATTATATATATGACACAAAACAAAATGTAAGATTTACATCTTAACAAAGTATTCATAAGCGAAAACAGAATTGACTTTAATATTTTTATAACCTAGGGGTCAAAATATAGCCAGCGGTACAGGTCTATACGTGCTAATAGTGTTGTTAGTAATTATTTCATGTGATTATACACTAATATAATTCTACATATTCATCTTTCTGTTATTATACAATTCTATCAAATGTTTCATTACGAATTATTTATTAAAGTTTCAGAGCAGTCGTTTTACAATGAGAGCGTAACTACGTTTGTATGGAGAACCGAGCTTGCCGGGGACTTAAAAGTTCGAAACACATTATCCGTTGCTGTGGGGAGTGTGGAGTGCGTACTGATAACAATAACTACGTTTTGTATGGAGAACCGAGCTTGCCGGGGACTTAAAAGTTCGAAACACATTATCCGTTGCTGTGAGGAGTGTGGAGTGCGTACTGATAACAATAACTACGTTTTGTATGGAGAACCGAGCTTGCCGGGGACTTAAAAGTTCGAAACACATTATCCGTTGCTGTGGGGAGTGTGGAGTGCGTACTGATGACAATAACTACGTTTGTATGGAGAACCGAGCTTGCCGGGGACTTAAAAGTTCGAAACACATTATCCGTTGCTGTGGGGAGTGTGGAGTGCGTACTGATGACAATAACTACGTTTGTATGGAGAACCGAACTTGCCGGGGACTTAAAAGTTCGAAACACATTATCCGTTGCTGTGGGGAGTGTGGAGTGCGTACTGATAACAATAACTACGTTTTGTATGGAGAACCGAGCTTGCCGGGGACTTAAAAGTTCGAAACACATTATCCGTTGCTGTGGGGAGTGTGGAGTGCGTACTGATAACAATAACTACGTTTTGTATGGAGAACCGAGCTTGCCGGGGACTTAAAAGTTCGAAACACATTATCCGTTGCTGTGGGGAGTGTGGAGTGCGTACTGATAACAATAACTACGTTTGTATGGAGAACCGAGCTTGCCGGGGACTTAAAAGTTTGAAACACATTATCCGTTGCTGTGGGGAGTGTGGAATGCGTACTGATAACAATAACTACGTTTTGTATGGAGAACCGAGCTTGCCGGGGACTTAAAAGTTCGAAACACATTATCCGTTGCTGTGAGGAGTGTGGACTGCGTACTGATAACAATATCAGTACGAAAAAAATTAAACATTGCGTGGTCCAGTTCGCGATGCACACTTAGTGTCCTGTTATTTCTGCTATTGTTGTCTGTACATGTTCGTATATGTTTTGTGATCGTCACGAATGAATTTTATCTTTTTATCTTTACAATGACATGCTGTGTTATGCGTGTTCTCAATTAAAATTACTTTTAATTTTAATTAATTTATTTTACAATTTATGTGTGTTTACTAATATATTTTTAAGAACTGTAAACTAACAAAATATGGGCCGACAGACCTGAAATAAAGATTTTCAATTCAATTCAAATAAAAAAAAAATATTCCGATATCTTACCATACAAAGACGCAATCCTTGTGCATATTTCTTCACGCTATACATATGCATAGAGTAACTTATACTAGAGCGGTACTGTCATAGTACATTTTGTAACCCCAGTAAATTCACTGCCATCTGTCGACACACTTTAAAACTAAAAATGAAGATTTATAAAAATACGATAAAATGTATTTAAATATAGATAAATGATTTTTTTATTTGCATTAATTATTTTTATGATTTTGACCCATGTTCTGTCACTGATATGCGTTAAAATTGTTAAATAACAAACGAGACCGTCAACGCCATCTATACGACAGTTGGTCAAAACTAGTAGCGCCCTCTGAACGAGAATCAAATTTTCTTGATTTTCGAGGCACGTTTTTTCCTTAGACTGTATCCATCTATTACGGAGTTATATCTATCTTTGACATATGTAACTAATCAGCCGATGTAACGTTTCAGGATGACTCCAACGACTGGGTGTGGGAGTGGAGCAGTCGGCCTGACCAGATGCCACCCAAGTAAGTAACCTAATTCTTATTTTAATTCTTACTTTTCTTTATTCGTTCTATATAAAGAGTTCTTCTTTTAATAAGTTTATTTTCCGTGGAAATAATAATAATAATAAAAGACGTTTATTCAAGAAGTTGTAACATAGGTACATAATAACTATACTATACTAATATTGAATTGACTCTGTCTTTGGAATGTAATTTATCTAGCTATTATATATATATTACTATTGTATTTTAGGAATAAGTCTATTGTATACCCTAAACCGGTTGATTGTGACACTTACTATTATAAGATACTATTGTAACATCTGTATACTGACATGCACAATCTGACAATAAATGATTACTTACTTACTTACTTAAAAGTACACGATAATGCTTACAAACTAATTGAAAGGGGAGGTGGCTCAGCTGATGTCTGTGCCAAAAAGGCTAAGGGAAATGTGTTGTCATCACTTATTACTTTACATTACTCATTACTTTAGTACATTACTTTTGTAATAATCAAACTGCAAACCACCGTGTTGTGCGCGCTTAAGTAAAGCGTGCCGGCAATGGATTGTCGTATAACATTGCCGCCTCAGCCCTAAAGAGTGACATTTAGCGCGCGCCGTACAATGAACTTTTGTTATTATTGTTAGGGTTCCGTACCCAAAGGGTAAAAACGGGACCCTATTACTACGACTCCGCTGTCCGTCTGTCGCCAGGCTGTATCTCATGAACCGTGATAGCTAGACAGTTGAAATTTTCACAGATGATGTATTTCTGTTGCCGTTACTAAAAAGTACGGAACCCTCGGTGGGCGAGTCCGACTCGCACTTGGCCGGTTTTTTTAAGTTGTATTTCCACCCATTTTTGAAAATAAAATAAAAATATAAGGTGCTTTTATGTATTCATTATTCTATAATCTATATTAATAATAACATATGTAATGTTTACGTTATTTTATTTGAATGACATTGACAGTTCCAAGTATAATCCCTTGCTTAAACTCTCTGACTGACGGTAAATGACCGGACGGTGCGGTTTTCTGCAAACCTTTCGGGCCTTGCCCCCACTTGTCTATAATCAATATTAATAATAAAATATATATTTAATTGTTTACGTTATTTTATTTGAATGACATTGACAGTTCCAAGTATAATCTCTTGCTTGAACTCTCTGACTGACGGTAAATGACCGGACGGTGCGGTTTTCTGCAAACCTTTCGGGCCTTGCCCCCACTTGTCTATAATCTATATTAATAATAAAATATATAATTGTTTACGTTATTTTATTTGAATGACATTAACATGAGTGACAATGACAAGACAATTAACTATTTCTCCACGGCCGTAGAGGTCTCATAGTACAAAATAGGTATAACATATGCATTGGACTATAACAAAATGGATTTACATTCTTTCAAAGAATCTTGCGTATTCTCTATTCCCTTTTTACCAGTCTTTGTATTTTAAGTCACAATTGTAGCTAGTCTTTTTAGGGTTCCGTACCTAAAGGGTAAAAACGGGACCCTATTACTAAGACTTCGCTGTCCGCCTGTCTGTCCCGTCTCTCCGTCTGTCACCAGGCTGTATCTCATGAACCGTGATAGCTAGACAGTTGAAATTTTCACTGATGATGTATTTCTGTCGCCGCTATAACAACAAATACTAAAAAGTTCCGAACCCTCGGTGGGCGAGTCCGACTCGCACTTGGCCGGTTTTTTTGTTTTAAGAAAAATATTTATTTATTTAGTCTTTTAGTAACATATGGGTTTGTGATGCAGGGACTGGCGGTTCAAGCACCCGGTGTCGGCGCGCGGGCCGCCCTCCGCAACCTCCTCTATCGAGGTGCTCGAGCAGCAACTCTGCGTCCCCTCCAATCAACAGGTATGAATTCATTCACAGAAAAACTAACATACACATGAGTAGAAGAGCGTGTATGTGGATGGATGTTCTTTGTAATGCAATGTCCTCTCGGCAGTCAGTCGGTATATCGCAAGCGACGAGGTTGCGTTTGAGGATATCTTTATCTGCTTTCGCTTTCCACAAGAGAACATTACAAATCTCGGAATGGCGTTTTAGTGTTCATAGGATTGTAGACCAATTTGAGCAGCAGCGACTGGAAGACCTAGATGCTAAGCGTCACATCCGCAAGACACGACCTAAGGCCTACACGTACACCCGCAACTCGACTGGACAACTCCATTGCGCATCCTGTGACCGCATCAAGACAAAGTTTGGTTTTGCGAGCCACATTAGGTCATTTCATTATCCGGATAGGAATTAGCTCCATGCATGAATTTATTTTTATTTTTGGATTCATAATTTATATCGTTGGAACACCGGAAATGATAAAAATACTTTTGTAAACCTTAACATTATTTTATTAAAAAATATTTAAAATGTTGAAAATTTTTGAGCGGTTGAAACGCTCATAATTTTTGGCGCGAATTCGACAGAGCGTGATGACGTCACACGTTGGGCGGCCCAACTGACGTTTGCTACTAATGACACTAATCTGTCGAACGCGTGACGTCACGTGGCGTTTCGAGCGTTTCGCTCACTAGCTTTTCGCGGGCAAATTTTTGTACTTTTTATTTATAATTTTAAGTAATTAAATGGTAATTTAAAAACGGAAATGCATTTGTAACATGATATAACGGTAAAAAACACCCGAATAAAACATATTTCGTTCAAATATAAACTTCATGCATGAGGCTAATTGTAAATGGGGTCGCCATTGCCGGATGCGGCAAGGAAGAAGAAGAGAAGAGAGGGAGGGATGTTATAGGGAAATATTAGCAAGCGGGCCTTAGCAGTTAATGTATTTAAAAGTACCTATATAACAATCGAAGCGCTGTCATTTTAAAAACGACGTTCTGAAATAACATGTAGTTTGGCGATTCTTCTGCTCATTTGCCTCTTATATTGTAAAAAACTAAGCATTTATTTAAAAGTGGAAAAATTACTGCCTTGGGTGAGACTTGAACTCACGGCCTCTGGAGTTCAAGTCTCACCCAAGGCAGTAATTTTTCCACTTTTAAATTTATTCTAAGCTTAATAGCATCGATCGCAGACGTTTCTGCTTGTTAAAAATTAACTAAGCATTTGTTAAATATACATAGTGTGTGTATTTAACATTGTACTACCAAAAACAAACGCATCCATATACAAAAAGAGCACTTTTGTAACAGCTATTCGAGTATTTAATAACCTTCCAGCTGATATCAAGGCACTTGAAGGTAACCGATTCAGGGTAAGGTTGAAAAACTGGCTACTAGAAAAAACATTTTATAGTTTGAAAGAATATTTTGAATATTAATTGGAATGTAATTATCTTTGCATGTTATTTTAAGTTTAGTTCATAAGTTACTTAAGTATTGCTTACCCGGAATGGGTAACTGTTGAAACAAATTGTATCATGATTACCATCTGCAAATATACACAATACTGCAATAAATCATTCTTATTCTTATTCTTAATATTTCCAGAGCCACTGTCTGTCGGTGCGGCGCACTTGCCTGTTCAGCCGCGGCGCCATCGCGGCCGTGCTCGTCACCAACCTCGTGTCGCTGCTGCTGGGCGCCGGCATCGGGTAACCACCTCCGTCACAATGTTACACACAACACACTACACACACACACACCGGCCCGACACACATTAACCTCCGCCTGTCCCCACCTGTCGAGACAGCAACTAGTGGCTCTGTGAGCATACATACAACACATTACACCGCGTATAGAATGCAAGCAGGTGCCTGTTCATGAGTTTATTGCTTTGTACCCTAATATTCATTGCGACGTAAACACTTGACTTTGCAATAATGTAACTTATAAACTGAAATAAATGTCGCATACTAAGAAAAAGTGACCAAGGCCTCCAGTGCCCCAGGCTGGAATCGAACCAAAAAAGAAAATAAGTATTTTCTGAAAATAATTTATTTGTTCTAATACTTCTAACAGTATTAATTGGCAGCGCCATCTTTCTCACTACCTCGGAATCACATGGATGATTCAGTTGGAAGTTTGAATACACAGTTGATAGTATGCTCATTGATCTTACAACTGCGTAATACAGTTGATAGTATGCTCATTGATCTTACAACTGCGTAATACACAGTTGATAGTATGCTCATTGATCTTACAACTGCGTAATACACAGTTGATAGTATGCTCATTGATCTTACAACTGCGTAATACACAGTTGATAGAATGCTCATTGATCTTACAACTGCGTAATACACAGTTGATAGTATGCTCATTGAGCTTACAACTGCGACGCGGCCCCCGGCGGCTTGCTCTCTCTCTAAAGTCGTCGTCAATAGAACTTGCAATATTTATTTGTGCAACAAGAGAGGAAAGTTGGTTTTTCTTGCGAGTGTTTATTTTGAGTCCTGAGAAAGCGAACGATTCTAAGGTAGAATCTTGAGCGTAGCGAGGGACTCAAAAACACGAGATGTAAAATAACTTTGCTCTCGTGTTGCACACATAATTTTTCACCTCAGTAGTGAGAACATATTAAAGGTTAAAATGTATTTCGAATTACACAGAATAAACAGAAAAAAAAGTATTATAATATGTACGATACGATACGAGACGAGACCGGACCGGACCGGACCGGACCGGACCGGACCGGACTGGACCGGACCGGACCGGACCGGACCGTACCATAAAAAAAAGTAATAAAAGTATGAAGTTCATGGCCTTCACTAAATTAAAAAGCTACATTGTTTCAATCCCTGGAGGAAAGTCGCACTTTCCTCACTCCAGGGAGTGACATAAGTAGGCTTGTTCGAGCGAACAAACCATTTTACCTTCATTACTTCGTAATCTCACTCTTTAAAAGGACAACCATGACCTTATCGACAGTCTACATACTTAAATATTTTATTTGTATAAATTTTTAGTAAAATTAAATATTAATTATTAATATTTAAAATAAAATAAAAACGTAAAAATGTTAGGTTATGTGTCAATCGCTAACAAAATCTGTCATATTTCTTTACATCATTTGCAAGTTCTATTGACGACAACTTTAGTATTCTATGCTCTGAGATTTTACCATTTTCAACCACAGGTCAACTTAACCCTAAATTAAGCAAAGCTTGTACTATGAATATATTTGTCTACGACTTGTATGTTTGTCTGTTTCAGCGTTTGGCTGAGCAAACGCGGCATGCTGCCCCACAGACTGATCGTGCTGAACTAGACAAGACTGAGGCTCCGGCGAGGCGGCTGCACACCCTGTATACCATCGTGCATCACCCTGTATATTATCTACGAAATCCGCGGTAAAATCTGATCCTAAAAAACTTGACATCTTGTATACATTCGGTTGAAAATACTCTGTAAATTTGTTTTTTATACGTCGGGATGGAGCTGATTTCTAATGGGAAAAGTATGTGCAGGATAATATTCATAGATTGAATTAAAAATATAGTCTTAGGTTGGTATTCCATCTCTAATATCTTGGTCCAATATGCATTTGCGTCTCACATTTTGCTTAGTGAGAGAGTGAGACGCAATGCACATTTACAATAAATGACTGTTTCGTTATAACGCACCACAAACTGTAGTTTGTGGTTTTAAATAATTCATTCGATTTTATACTTTAATTTGAACGAAATAGAGTCGATGTTTTATTTATAACGCGACCCAATAGTATGCTTATAATATGTGACGTTTTCAACCAAAAGGTACCACATTGTCGCTTGTTGATCTACAAGCTTATCAATTTGTGGTTGATTCTAATTGAAGCTATATGGAAATAGCGCCTTACTGACTAACTGACTGCCTTTTGGTTGAAAATGGCACATATTATGGACTTAATAATTATTGAAGTAAGGTAGAAAATCAAATGTATAACCAAGTCGTGTGTTGCTGCCTTTCGTTGGTGTGTGTAGAGTATTTTATATAATGAGTGTTATATGTGATGTAGTGATTGCACTATTATATTTTACATATATTAATAATAAATGTATAATTATTTATACTCATACTGGATATTTTCTGATTTGACAGCGTTTAGGTGTTATTATGTGCTTCAGAGAGTTCGGACCAAGCTAACTCTGCATGACATTTGCAATGACAATGTCTTTGTTGTTGTTGTTTGTGTGGACAGTCCAAATCGGTGCAAAGTTAGCTTGGACGGACTCTTATTAACTTTCGGACGATCATAGAGTTATTGTAAAGTCTAAGACAAAATCGCGCCCAGAATTTGACGGAAAAACTAGATGGCGTTGTTTTGTGTTTACTGAATTGACAAACTTTTGAAACTTTGCATAGTTTGCTTTTATTAATTCATTCAATTTATTTCTCTCTCTGCACCAATTGTATGTATCTCTGTTTGGCCCTATGGTTGACTGGTGCAAATGCTATTTGGCATTAAGCCCGCCATTTGCACATTGTCGTATATATTTTGTGCAATAAACTTTAAATAGAATAAACTTCAAGAGGAGGTAACGCATAACGTACGAACTCGTACGACGCCATCTACGTCAGCTGTCATATTCGAGACACGATTTTTTAGACTTAACACCACTTCTACAATCAATACTTCTTACACAATAATAAAAAACAAAATAGCATTACGATGTCTTTGTACGCTTGTCACATAGAAGTCCAGTTTTCAAAATGGCCGCCGTCACTACATCGACATGAGTGTACGTGAAATGAGTAAAAAACAAAAAGCTCTTAAAAACTGTATTTGTTAGAATTAGGACCACTTTTGTATTTTCTTACTCTCGCTCATACTGGTTCCATTATGTTTTAATTTTTTATACTAAATAGACGTTTAATAATATGACGTTACTATGAAGACTTTATAGTGGCACTTTGACTCTGTCATTGTACGGTCGAGTCCACAAACATTCATAAAATATATTTTCATCACACTTGCTCATAAGTAAATGGTATGGTACACGTAGGCGAAGGGATGTAATGTATTTTTTCATCACTCTTGCTAGGCTTAGCGGTCCGTAAATCCAAAATTTCGACCTAGGGATGTAATGTACGTACGAAATTAGACAGAGGCTTTATTTTTTTCCCATTTTTTCCTCACACGTGTGATGAAAACATTGTATGAGCCACGAATTACAGGAATTACGAACTCGGTGTTAATAAAGCCCTCGCCTTCGGATTCGGCCTTAAATTCACACTCGTTCGTTAAATCTTGTTTACCGCCCTACACATAGTACTATTTGGGACGATGGCTTGTAAACTCGACTGTACATCACTTTGTCTCATTCAAATATAGTAGAGATATATAGTTTTGTGTTAGATGAAAAGTTAAAACATACGTAAATGTTGGAATCAATTTTCGACTCATAAGATTTTAACTACAGTACCGGCCAATAATATATCACCTTTGAGTGTTTTTATATGAGCTTGTATAGAGTAAACAATATAGGTTATTTTGTAAATTGCATATTTTACTAGTCATTGATGAATATTGCAATGAAATGCTGTAAATTACAATAGGATACCTACTCAGCATATTACTAAAAACCTTTAGTAAAAAAATGAAGTTAACAATACATAAAAAAACTATGTAAAAACCATTACATGAGACCAATTTTTCTCATCGCTTGTACAAAGGAATACTACTAGACTACCTAAAGCAGTGAGGTGGAAGTCACTCACAAATATATATAAAAAAAGTTATACCATTGTTGAGCGTAGACTATTTTTCCCGAAGCTCGTACGCCGAAGACTGGAACGCGCTGGCCGAAGTGAAGCTGCCGCTGCCAATTACCTCAGAAATACCACCACCATGTTACCGGGTAGTGTGAGGGTTAGTAAGAACACTTATTTTAGGGTTAATAAGTTGTTAAGTGTAGAAGTGTTGTAGAAAGACTGACGAGGCTCGGTTGGGCGGTCATATTTATATGAGAGCGCGACCGCGCCCCGCCCACTGTGTCACGTGGGTGAGTTGTGCAGAGTCAGTTTCCATTTATTGGCCAATCAGCTTACGCTATTTTACAAAGTTAGGGAATAGGTAATATTTATTGTGGGACATTGATTCTTAATAATAAACATTGATTGATTTATAACTATGCACGAAATATAGAAATAAAAACATAAACACACAATGATTAAAAGACATAGAAAGTTACACAACAATAAAACACAAAATTAGAGGATCACAAAACGTACAATAAAAAACATCTTAAAAGCTATATGCGACAACCATAAAAACATGGAGGTGATATATTATTGGCCGGTACAGTACCTAGTCTGATAAGTGTATAATTATATTGTGGGCTTGTGATATTTTAAAATATTGCTACGTAATTATTTTATGTTCTGTTCTTTTATGCATTTCATTTTTTTTACTTCTACGCAAAGTATTTTTTTTTTGTATTTTCGGGATATTCTTGAACAGTCAGCAGCTAAAGTTGCTAAGCGGGCGAGGTGTTCAAAATTATCTTAACACGCTTTTATTCTCTTAACAATAAAGTCGCGTCAAGATCATTTTGAACATCTCGCCCGCTTAGCAACTTCTGCTTCTGACTCTACTTTGTTAAGTTAAATTTAAATAACGGAAGATATCTTACTTTTTGTTTTTGTAATATTTTAAAATATCACCCATTTAAGTTAAAATGCCATGTTATGTTTCATTTATTGTAAGATCATTTGGACTTAAGTCATATCAATGATGTATTTAAGAAAGAAGATATATTTGAATATTTTGTTTTGAATAGCAAGGTTAGAAAAATTATTAAAAACCAGTATCATTGCTTAGAATTTTAAGTAAAAAATTTGTTCTACAATTTCAGTTTTTAAAGCGATTCAGATCCTTAAGTATCCCCATCTTTTTTAAAGTTTTTATATACATAATTCCCAAAAACTAAACTATTTCCAATATAATTAGGTACTTTACGACCGAAATAATGGTTTGTTTAACTTCTTAAATATTACCAATCTACAGAAAACTTTTTTAATATAACTGGACTTTTGAGTATAAAATTGGTCCAAAAGCAGGACGCGTAAATTAAGCTTTCATATCACATTCGAAATATTTTTTACAGTACATATGGTGCTACTTTACCGCACTAGTGCGATTATTAGCACGTAACGTAACTATGTCGAAAACTTAAAGGGCCATATGTGCTGTATAACGTTGTACGATACATGTGCGAACAGGTAATTCGCACTTGTATCGTAATGTACTATTGCGACCATTTTCTCTGTATTTACATTATCTAATGGTGCCCTACACCGCAGTTACAAAACATTGTGTGACAGGGACAACATAATATAACACTATTCAATACTTAAATGTTAATATATTTTCCCTTTTTATTGTGGGACTTACCACATTATTACATCTGTATACACAATTTATAAACTATCATATAATGTTATATAACGTTATATAACCGCCGATGTGTGAGCATTTTAACCACCCGCTGAGCTGCTATTGACTGTATAACTATGACAGAAAATGGAATCCTATCGCTAGCAAAAGTGACAGCGGCACTGTCGCGCGTCAAATTTTTTTTTTTATACTACGTCGGTGGCAAACTTACGGCCCTCCTGATGTTAATAAGCAGCCTCCGTAGCCTATGTACGCCTGCAACTCCAGAGGAGTTACATGCGCGTTGCCGACCCTAACACTCCTCTCCCTCGAGCTCTGGCAACCTTACTCACCGGCAGGAACACAACACTATTAGTAGGGTCTAGTGTTATTTGGCTGCGGTTTTCTGTAAGGTGGAGGTACTTCCCCAGTTGGGCTCTGCTCTAGATCTGGAATGACATCCGCTGTCCTGTGCCCTACCACACAAAGCGAGATGTCATTCGCAGTGCCCATACCTCTCTTTTGGACATAGTTTAAGGACATACCCGGGTCCGGACGTAGTTTATGGACATACTCGGGTCCATTATCCTACTTTCAAATGAATACAGTAAATGGTTATCATTATCACGCGCGACTTGAGTCGCGGCAGTACTTTTACTATGCTGACAGAAAAAGATATCAAGTGATCTAAGCTGTATTAATATACATATATATATATAATTATCACATTACCCAATTTTCCTGGATTGGGGAAATCAAATTTGCCAATTTAGTATGTGTGATATGTAGTCTGTCGAAGTTAACTCTGCATAGCATTTTCAATGACAAAGTGTGGCAATGTCATCGTTAATGTCAAAATTCTATGAAAATATGGCGGTTGTAATGACACTCCCTCACTTTGTTTTGTTTAAATCGGTGCAGTCTATCTTGGCATATCTGTTAGCATATTGTGGCTCATTCTATGTTTAATTATAGGCCTTACTATTACTCGTAAATATTTCGTTTTTTTCATGTGAATTTACTGTTTTATTTGGTTTTTTATTTATTTTACAGATGTGTAATAAAAAAATGAAAATGGAAACGAACGTTCGTTTCGTTTTCGTTATTGTTTTTTTTTCATGTAATCTCTTAGTATTTTTTTTTTTTCAATATTTGCTTCATATCTCCTTGAAAATTATAAGAAAATGTTGATTTTTAGTTTGACAATTTAAAAGGGCCACAATATTCAAAAATTTCAAAACAAGATTCGAAAAAAATGCCGTAGGGCTATATTTTTGTTTTTTTCTACTTCATGTAAATATTTATATTTGTACTACATGTATCACATTCGTGTCATTTGTACTCTAGGATAAGTGCTTAAGAAATATAAGGATTCATTTTTATACAAGTATTTTTATTCCTTTTTTTGCAACGTATATTTTTTTCCTTTTGATAAAAAAAAAATTGTTAAGGCGGTTCCCTGAGCAAGAAGGCGAAAAATCTCCTTATACGATCCTGTTTTTCTAAGAGGCGTTGATATTCGTAGACGTGGAAAAAATATATGTAGTTCTTGACTATATTATCTTTAATATCATAGCTTCCGATACACGAATTATGACACTTCGCTCGATACAATTAATTCCCAAAGTAACCTCTAACTCGGACTTTTAATCCAACTTTACTCGGTTATTTATTATGTGATACTATAAACAAAAAAAGAAGAAAAAACAATCTTAACTTAAATAGTAATTTCATAGCTTTCGAATTTCGATATTGTAGGGTAACGTTTTTAAAATAAATAAAAATCGACAAAATTCGATCAAAATTGACACTTGGCGCGCATGATCTTTCCCGTTCTTTCTTGCGAAATGTGACAGAGACAGCGGCAAACCGATGGAACGGCCTTAATTGCATTCAAAAACTTTACAAATATTACAGTGGCTGGTATCTCCTTTTAAGTTATTTACAAAATAACCTGTGCTAGGAGGCACCGCTCTTCCATATCTAAATTACAATTATTTAGTATTATAGTATTCTTTATTAATTGTGTGTGTGTGTGTGTGTGTGTGTGTGTGTGTGTGTGTGTGTGTGTGGGTGGGTGTGGGTGTGTGTGTATGCAACAAAGCTTTTATCGCTGACTGTAGTTTCCTCGCTGCGCCAGGAGTAGTGACACAGAATAAGTAATAGTACTACCGTACAGAAAGGAAACTTCCTACAAAAGCGAAGTTTGACAGCGATTCAGGGTCGAATCATGCTGTCCCTTTCTAATATATGGCACTATCCCTTTCGGCTATTTAGGGTTGTCAAAATTCAAGTCATTATCTTATCTGTGGTCGTGCACGCAAAGGGACGTCAAGTTGTGCCAACCCTAATAATTGCTCGGAGCAATGCTAGCCGAACGGAGCCGAGTTTGCCCGAAGCGAAGCCGCGAGCCCTTAAAAAGCTCTGCTTTTTGCTAGTAATTTCACAGGCTATCTTATTTTTTAGATTTTATTAATTTGGAGAGGTTAATGTTTGTATCGTTTTACACGCTGCAGGAGTCTTTGATGATCGAATATTAACCTTTTCGACGCCGTGTCAAACACAAAAACTGTCATCCACTCGCCACGTCACCGGAGTGTCAAAACTGAAATTGAACTTTATGCAAATGCATGTAGGTCTATGTTGCTCTGTGGTCTATGACCGATTAATGAGTCTTTGGCGTTGAACCTACGGTGCGTATATATCGGTCATTGGCGTCCAAAAGGTTATATTAATACCTATGCTAAAAGTAGATAACTTTGCCCTTATACGTACTGCCTTTAATCTCAAATAATTCGGAGCAGCCAACATGCACTTTAACTTCTTAATAATAGCTTTGTTCTGATATTTGTGAACACCTTTGACGCTTCAATATATCAGATTGACGTTCTCTGACGATCTCGTTTCATTATGTAGTCCTGTGAAAAAGGAACTAATAAGGTATTTAAGTGAAAATAACTAGTTTTTTTTTAAATCTTTATTTCATATTATGTTAACCAATTAAAAATTTTAGTTTTTAACACCATACTCCGCCACAAACGTTCTAATTTCTTTGGCCCTCAGTTTAATAATCAATCCATCATCATCATACTTCTTACCCTCTTTGGCTCTATTCACGCTTTCGTTCCCATACTCTTTGTTAAAACTTTCAGAAAACTCTTCATCTGTATTCCATTCCCACTGTTTATAGTCTTCAAACCAAATATTAGCTGCTAAAGTAGTTTCTTTTATCGATCTAATCTCAATAGTATTAAAAACTTTAGTCAAATCTACAGAAACATAATCAGGGGACAATTCTTTATCTAAATAATTTTCGAAACGTATCAAAATCTTATTGTTCCACGGCTCCAAAGTCAACAAATGAACGCCTTTAGGAAGATCAGTTTTTAGAAAACTGTATACGTTTGTCATAGTTTTGAATTTGTCTAAACTGAAAGGTGCCTCTGCTACAAAAAGCTGAGGCTCAGAGAAGAATTTTAGACTTTTTTCAGCAGTATTTATTAAGTTTTCTTTAGTTTTAGAAACGACTTGTAACATTACAGTATCAATGCTATACAATCCTTTGCCTCCAACAGTTTCGTTAAGCGCTTCTCCTACGCCAAAAGCATCATCATGTTTTAGCCTACGATGCTGCATAATTTCAAGCCAGCCATCTTCAAGCGACGCGCCACCTCTAGCCCTATCCACATTTACAACTACCCTCAAATCTTCATCTTCTATATACATCTCTTGAACTACTGGGTAATAATTGCCAGAAATCGGTTCAGCTAAAGTAAGATTCCATTGCGGGCGAGTGTTTCGAATTCTTTTCAACATCTGTCTACCATTTGAGTCTGTATAAAAAGCGCCATCACTTTTCAAGTTAGTTTGGAATCTAAGGATATATTCTGTGCCTAATTCTATGCTTAAAATAGTTGAAAAGTACACAGTATCGTCTTTCAAGCTGACAGTGACAGAGACAGAGTCATCGTAGTGTATGTGGACCTCCTGCAGCACTGACTGGACGACGTTGGTGACGGGGAAGTCATGGAAGGTGTGGAGGACCGGGGTGGAGGTCATGTTGGGGCGGAAGACGTAGGCGCCCGACGAGCGGTTGGCTGCTACCTGGAAACAAAGATTGGATATGAAAATAAAACATACATTGTTAGTTAGGCGAAGATAAAAGAAAGACTAGAAATAAAATTTAAGACTCTATTTAGTCTAAATTAATCTGCTTTACGGATGGTTCAAGAAGAAGCTCGACGAAACTAGCAGGAGCGGGCATAGTGATCCCTAAACTGGGAGAGAAAGTATCAGTATCACTAGGTAGATATGCTCCACACCTTTTTGACATGATTCGGAGGTTCCAGGAGTCCCCGCACTAGGCTAGGTCTGTATCGCGGGAGACCAGATGTACATTTTTATGTCATGCGAGTTAACTAGAATAATATTTTTACAATTGAGGACAAAAATGAGATTGAGGTTTATATACCTGGATTAAGATAAATACAATTTCTGTTATTAGTTATTACATTATTACTATAAACTGACTCTGTCTGTATCTTTTCACCATTCAATCCCTGGTAACATAGAATAGGTTTTTTCCCGACTATCATTCCTTAAGTGGGTGTAAATGGTGGAATTTACTATGAATTGAAATATAAAAATACTAATTCTACGCAATATAAGCTAATACCCTATTGTTGCCCACGCAGCCGATGTAGTAGCCAGGCACAGCAAGGAAGCTGAGCGTAGTGCCGTCAGTCCTGGACGTGTAGTTCATCCAACCGCTGTCCTTGTTGATAGATAGGGTGATGTACTGTAATATAGTTATTTATTTTAGAGATCGTACATCATCAATTCATCATCAAGATCAAGAGCGTTGATCAGTCAATAACAGTGTACAATATTATAAATGTAAATTGTCCCGTCTGGACACTACTTCAGCATGGTGCGGGAAGCAACATCGCTGGTATTCTGCCAGTGCCTTACATAAAAAAATGCAACGCTTTTTTTTTAACAGTGCAATTGCACAGTACCTACCTATAGTTTTTATTTCTTGAGTGCGTGTGTTCATTCTTATGGACTTTTGGTAACATTATAATCCATAGTTCCATACTAATATTATAAATGCGAAAGTCTGTCTGTCTGTCTGTGTGTTACCTCTTCACGTTTAAACCGCTTAACCGATTTAGTTGAAATTTGGCATAGAGCTAATTAGAGTCCCGGGGAAGGACATGGTTTTAATGTCGTAAATCATCCCTAAAAAGAGTGAAAAGGGGGGTGAAATTGAGAGATTTAATGAATTGCCTGATAATTGATGTCAAGCAATTAAGATTATGCTCAAATTGAATAATTGCTATTACACTATATCCAGGCGCTAAACTTACTCTAGCTGCTGTTACTGATTCCACGCAGACGAAGTCGCGGGCAAAAGCTAGTAGTAAATACAAAGAGGTATATGCGGGTGCTGGCAAAGTAAACCTAGCTAACAGTTATATACATATGCTGTGGTTAACTTACGTCGTTCTCCAGTACTATGTCTCGCGAACCTTCATCGTCGCTCGTTACCGTTTTGCTGTCGCTGTCTCGCGCCGATTCTGAATGTTATTTATGAAGGTTATTTTATTATACTCGTATTATATTAGAATGATAATCGTATGATTTCTCATCTTCTCTTTTTTTTCATACCTTTTTTAACATAGAAGTTTTTATAACCGAGCCCGGGCAAGTTTTTCGCGAAGAAGCATAGGTTGTGCGTGGCGTTGGATTGTCTGGTTGGCATTGAGAAGTATTCTGATGACAGTTTCTGTATTTCGCAGGGTATGCTGGTACCTGAAAAAAATTATTGAACACAATCAGTTAACGCTTTGCTTTGTGTGCCGTAGGTGCTGGCAGCGTTACCCCGCTGAATTGCAATGCTAATGCGCTGTGCGGGGAAGCTAGCTAGCTCTACAGTCCCCGGTCGGATCCACCAGCCTCTTTGACAAGGCCCTGTAGAAGGTGATGAGAGGTCCGGGCACTGGCACTGGGACCCCAAGGGCTGAGCGTTTCAACACCGAAAGATACCGATACCGATAGATATGGTAAGATTTTTGCTAGACGCTGCCTGATTCATTTTGACTGAGAGGTGATGGGTTAAAATTAAACCCTGGTTGGTTCAAAGTTAAATTTCATTTGATATTTTACCAGGCCAGGGGCTCTGAAATTATCTAACATGTTTATATTCATAATGAAACCTATTTATATTCCTGGCATCGTTCTGGATTTTTGGCATACGATAGAAATAGAACTTAATACCAGTCTCGTCGTAAACTGAGTATCCAACGCCGGTGACGGGCAAGTCTATCTTCGCCGAGGCTTTGGGCATCACCTGGTTGTTGAACACTGTAACCTGCCAAAGTTATAGTCATTAATACAAGTCCAATAGGTCATGATAGGGAAGTACTATACTAACTAATAGTGGCTATGTGAGCTGTAGACCTCGGGAGCATACCTATAGCTCCGCCATTTTGAAAAACATCCAAAAGCTGATGTGTCACCAAAAATATATATTTACCGAATCATCGAAAATGCTTACAAAATTTCACGAGAATCGGTTGAGAATTGCGACCTGTAGAATTTATGCCCAAGCTATTTAGCATTTTTGCTAACGGCCACTCAACTCTTTATGAAAGGTCAAAACTTTCTTTACTATGAATGAGAAGAGAGGACGTTGGCATCACAGTGAATCCACTTCTTTTTAGGCCGTGGATTGGACGCCAGCGGGCAGCGGGGCGACAAGCGGCATTTCATAACATTGAACTTGAACTGAATTAAGTTAGTTATTGCTTCGCGTGGCAAACCGATCTTTTTGCGTGAACCCACCTAAAGTCTAAAGATTTGGACAGTCAAGTGAGTGAGTGTCTTTATAAACGTATAATCTACTCACGACAAAGGTCTGGCTGCGCTCGGTGACGCTGCATTGGGATTGGTTGAACTCGCAGCGTTCATAGACTAGACTCGCCTCTGGCATGAGCAGCTTGCTGTAAACATTGCAATATGCTTAATTTTTAGCGTTTAGAGGTTGGTGGAATCCGAGCAGAAAGGCGTGCGATTCTCAAACCGAAGGTTGCCGGTTCGAACTGACGATGCATTAGACCGGATGAATATGGAATTTGCCGAATACGAATATTCTGCCGAATCTTCAGTCCAGATCTTACCGCACCGAATATTCGGTAGAAGTATTAGGTTCATCAGTATCAATCTAATAAACCATTTAAAAACGCTTAATTAAATTAGCAGCTAGAGGTGACTCGCTTCCTAGGCAATTCCCTAGAAACGAATAAGTCAAAGGCAAGGGACTTGCAAATCAATCAACACTTCAAATAATCGAAACATCTTATGGATTTAACATGTCTCATTACTCTCATCATATGTTTTAATGACAACGGGAAAACGTAACCTGTTGGAAGAAAGGAACTTTTACAGTATTGCAACAAGATAAACATAATTAATAAAAACTATTTACCTATTCGGTATTTAACAGAATAATTCGGCCGAATAATATTGGAAAACTAGCCGAATATGCTGAATACCGAATTCTGAATACCGAATATGCTGAGGTTACTCCTGTGCTGCCCCCTACAGTTCGGATGGTGAGGATAGGGATATATTGTGCAACACGTGCTGCTTCTCGTTGTTTTTATTTTTTTATTATCCTTGTTTAAAGAGCTTTTTTTCATTTCATTTCATTTTATTTATTTACAAATAAGCTTACAGTCTATAACCAAGGCGCTTACATGTTATTATACCATACATGGTATGTTACACTTACACTATAAAATTACATGTCAAAATTACAAAAAAAAAGAGAAACAAATTCAATTATATAATATTATGTCAGTAAAGTAAATAAATAATTATCAATTAAATTAAATTCAAAAATTCATAAATGCCTTTGATAACTGGGTAAGACGCATGATAAAAAATGTCAACGTCAGGTAATCGCAGAGACATATCATTTAACAGAGCGATAGCTCTTGCAGAGGGAGCGTTTGCAGCCCAGCGCGTGCGCCTCACCGAGCCCGGGCACGCGAACAGACGCCGGCGCCGCCGCGAAACCACCGCCCCACCCTCCCCTGCCGCTGGGCAACGGCGAGGGGGCGGCACCGATAGACCTATTCTAGACAGTGCAGATGGATTCGCGACTTGGTTGCGAAGTAGCTTATAGTAATGTACCATCAGTAACAACTTCCGCCGCAACTCTAATGTATCCATCCCGACCATACCACTGACAAACAGTGATGGATACAAATAAGGATAATATCCAAACTTTTTCCTATACAGAAATCTAGCAAATTTCCTCTGGATTTTTTCTATCATGAGGGTATACTTGCTTTCGTGTGGATCCCAAACACAAGCGCCAAATTCAAGTTTGCTGCGAACATAGGCGTTGTATAGCAGCTGCAAAACACGAGTGTCACGAAACTGGCTAGATACCCTCATGACAAACCCCAGGACCTTATTCGCCTGCTTACAGATGTTGGTAACGTGCGTCCTAAAGTCAAGTCTCGAGTCCAAGGTCAGCCCCAGGTCAGTTATCTCATCAACGCGATCCATCACTGCGTCTTTAATGTGATATTGTTTAATGTGAGGTGACCGAATTCTCGAGAAAGTAATAACTTTACATTTGGAGGTGTTAAAATGCAGTTTATTGTTCTCACTCCACTCGGTCACCGCGTCAATGTCCCTCTGGAGATCTTCTAGATCAGACTTGTCTCCTGCTCCCAGATACAGTTTCAAGTCATCAGCGAACAACAAACAGCCAGCAGTGTGTACCACCCTCGGCAAGTCATTTATCATTATCGTAAATAATGTTGGGCCAAGAGTGCTGCCCTGACTCACGCCGGACCGAGTGAAAAAGGGCCTTGAACTATATCCACCCCATTCAACATACTGGTTTCTGTCACGAAGGTAACTAGATAGGAAGTTCAGTAGGTGCGGCGTAAAACCCAGGGCACTGCATTTTTGAAGCAGGATATCGTTGTCTACCAGATCAAATGCCTTTTTGAAGTCGAAATAAGCCGCATCCACCTGCCGACCTGCATCCAGTTCATCTCTGACGTGGTCCACAAAGTTCACATGGTTAGTGACAGTAGACCGTGCACGACGAAATCCGTGCTGACTGTCACCTAACCAACATTGTATCTGAAGGCTGATGCGGCTTTCTATTATGGACTCAAATAACTTGGCGAAACCTGGTAGCACAGCTATAGGTCTGAAATTGGACACATCACGACCGGTGCCGCTCTTAGGAACAGGAGTCACCCTCGAGACCTTCCAACATGCTGGATACTCCCCATTTTTCAGACTTAAGTTAAAAATGTGTAAAAGTGCTGCCTCGAGAACTGAAATACAGTCTTTTACCAGAAAAGATGGTATGTCATCAGGTCCAGCAGAAGCTCGTGCTTTTAAATCTTTTGCTGCTTTACTAAGGTCTGCAGCATCTATCTTTTCCACTGCCACGCGTGCACTACTAACTGGAAGGCCGGAACAACTTTGCGCCGCCAACTTAGCATTCAAGAGTGGAACAATTTTGTCACTTTTGTGACGATGTCGCTCTGTACGTATACAAAAATGTGACTATCTTCTATTTAGTCCAAGCGCAACAAGTTTATTAAACATTTTGTATCCTCAAATAGTGGATGCCCTAAAATTTGGTTGCAACCCCCAACTTCAAATAAGGTTACGTTCATGTCCTTTCTCTCACTTTCGTTTCGGACACACTCCATGATGACGTGGTATGCATGCTCCAAAATGTCACATTCGTCACAGTTTGGCGACGGCGCCTTTTTCATTAGATACGCAAATTTATTTAATGGGATGTGTCCGGAATGTAGTCTAAATGCTAAAACTAGTTCGCGTCGACCCATGGACGAGTCCTCAAACCATGGATTCCTTAGAAGTTGTGGCTGGATCGTTTTATATCATATCGCCTTATCTACCGACTCCACATTTGCCTACATTGTTTTATGACTAGGCCGAGCTTGCTACGGACTCTTAAGTTACTCGAAAGCTAGACTTACATTATAGTTGAACACGGCCTTCTTAACTAATAGTAAACAAAATAGTTATTTGTTATACAAGGGTGCAAAGTTGTATTTTACCCGCGAGTGTTTCAACACACGAGAAGTAAAATACATTTGCGCCCGTGTGTAACACAAAACTTTTCACCTCACTATAGCGAGGAAAGTGCAACATCCACAGGCGTTAGATCATCTTCGTCACTGGAATTACTCATTTCTTTACGATATTATAACAGAAAACTCTGGAAGTTGTGTATTTTTACGCGAATCGGTGAGAAAAGGTTTTAAGTAAAAAAAATGTTGACAATGTTGACATTTCTGATGTATGAAATGTCAAAGATGCGTTTCGAAATTGCATCGACTCAACTTGTGCGTTCAGAATTATATTTAACATCATTATTAAAAAAAAAACAAACGTTTCTTATGGAATTTTAAAGTTTATGACTTAAAATCATTAAATAAAGCTAAATTTGGTATTTTTATTAGATTCCCAAACCATTTATTTAATGATAATTAATATCGAACGAACCATTATCATGAGCGTTTTACGTTTTGTTATCTGTTAAACACGCTCCATCCAAGGTCAAATTACTTTCCCCACTAGTGGATAAAACGCGTTCTTCCCCGCTTCTATTGAAGGATAAACGACAACTTTCCGAGCTAGTGAGGGGAAAACATACTTGAAAGCCTGGTTGCCGATGATATAGGCGTCGTCGACCGCCCGCGCCACGATACGCTCGTAGTCATGCGTCACATGTTGCTTCTCAGTGCCCGTGATGGCGTCGTGATGCTGCATCACACCTGGAAGAGCGAGCAAAATGTCACTAGGGTCATGAGGAGAGTAACATAATAGTATAGTTATAGTTATTAAGGATAGTTATGTATATAGTTCTAACACTTAGATAAGATTATTTAGATTTAAGGTAATTACTAACCCAATGATCCCCGATGGTCTTAAATAAAGAATTTTATTTTATTTATTATTATTTATAATGTATAACAGCGGTACCTACTCAACCTGCGGCCCGCTGGGTAATCCTGGTATAGATACATAACCTTGCCATCCGAACGTCACCTTTAAGCAAAATTATCTTGCGGCCCGGGGCTACACGCAAAACCGTCTTTGTGGCCCTCATAAGAAAAAGGTTGACTACCGCTGATAGAGAGTAACGATCGCGAAGAAATTTATTCTAGCTTTTTGGACAAAGTGAGTGAAATAATAATTATTCATAATAAAAGACAGAGAATAAGGAAACTGAAATGCGAACGGGTTTTCTGATTAACCCTTTGAAAACCACGCCTTTCGTGAACCTTGATATGGCGGGCAAAGTGTTAAATAATGGGTCAGTTCCACAATTCGCACCAGGCTAACAGCACCGGATAGAGGTGAAAACAAAATGTAGGTACTTACCCACAGCACTCTTTAGTTCATTCAGACTGACCATGTTGGATTCGGGTAGACTCGTTAGGCTTTGCAGCAGTTTGAAGGTCTGAGAAAAAAAACATTAAATATAGAATTATGTCTAAACAAATCAAACTCTATCTTATACATGGAATTATACTTTTTGTGATGCGACAATTTGGTAGATTCTATGATCTAGTTCATATCATAAATCAGTTCTCCCTCAGATCTAATATAAATTAGGTTGAATTTTGACTGAGATAGGTAGTTGTTGTTCTCTTTCTTCAAGTCTTTGGTGGTCAAGGGGGTAAGGAATCCAACAGGATTCCTTAACAAGAGTAGGGACCTCCAAACTCTTTGATCCGAGGGACTTAACCAGGCCACTGCCATTTCGGAACCTGGAATTTATGTAGATTGTATGTGACATAGTTTATTCCTTTGAACGCAAGGGCCTGACACTCTTTGATAGAGAAAGATAGTCGTATTGCGATTCTTATAAGAGGAAAGAGAAAATGGTGCCATGCTTTGTCCTTATCACCGACCGGGTGGCATCATAGGTAGGAGGCGATGGCGAAATACCGAAATTTATAAGAGTTAAGAAAAAAAATCCTATGCTACCCAAATTTTATATGAATATTCTTTCTCTTACCCCCGGTCGCTCGGTGGCGCGTCTATAACTACTTGTATATACTATGTCTATGTTTGAACGCCACGGCTATCGTGTCCATGCTAGAGGGAGATACCTGTAGATAGTTGTGGGCCTCTCTCTCCATCCACTTGGTGGTGGGGCGGGAGGTGTAGTAGCCGGTCCAGTAGGCAGTCGAGGAAGATGCATACGGGAAGAAGTCGTCTTGCTTGATGGGTAAGGTTGGGCTGCAGAAACATATGATAATGTATTGTAACATCCCCATACTGTATCAATGCAAATAAATAATTTCTGATTTCTGATTTAATAAATTAAGAGGAAATAGTACATTGTGCAACGAGGGGGGTAAGTGAAAATTTGCAAACGAGGTCTTTGATGCACGACAGCCGCAGGCGAGATTGCAATATTCTTACCCCCGGAGTTACACAAAATGTTTTTCATGACACTTGCGAAGAAAAAACTAAATTTTAAGCGAAATAATTCTATACAGTGACATTTCAAACATTCGTCCGCCATATTGCCGTTCTTTGACAGTTTAGGCATCGAAGGCCCAGACTTATCCGGCATTCAGCCACGATTGAAAATTATGTGAAAATATTTTAAACGGCTATTTAATTAATCAAATTAAATATTTCTTAACATAAACTATATATAAATATATATATAAACATAAACTATATATAACTATATATAATATATATAAATGATAAACGTCAGTATTAAACCAAGAAAACTCTGCAGAGATTTTGACAGTACACGAAGTGGAGGTGTTATTTTAAACGTCAAACTTCTATGAAATTATGACGTATAAATAACACTGGTACTGCGTGTGCTGTCAAAATCTCTGCAGACTTTTCTTGGTCTAACTCTACTTGGTTCGTATGAATTAGGGAATATTACGCGAAACTCTGCGTAGGTGGCGCCACTACCACAATCTGAGGGTCTATCGCGAAACAAGAAAATCGAAATCTCGTTATTTAACATCTTGTGAGCTTGTGAAGACCCTCGACACCTCTGGGGTGCCTTAGGACAACAGCAACAATAGGTTGAAAGAAACTTACTTGGCATCCTTGACTGCCTTCAAGTAGCAGGTAGGAGTGGAGTAGAACAGCTTCACCTTCAGATTCTCCTTGGCCGCTTTTAGGTTGGTGTATCTGTGAAAACATTTAATATTTTCGTTATTTTATCGGTAAATCGGGCCAGAATGTTCAGAATAAGAGCGTGTCCAGGTAATTTTGAACACCCCGCCCGCTTAGCAACTTCTGCTGCTAACTTTATATTTGCAAGCATTTATTAAATAAGCGTGATATAGCGGTGGGGCTCACCGTGGCTAAAGCACTGGGTGCAGCTACATGCCCCATTATGTAAGAATCTCTTTTAATGTTATGTTTGTAACTTTGTACTAACCCTAGATTTAAGTACAAGTATGTATGATTACTATCACATTATGTACTTTTGGTCGAAATAAATGATTAGGTATTGATTGATTGATATCAAGCAGCTTCCATTTAGCTCGTACTAAACTGTGGCTAAAATCGTGCAATTTTATATTTGTAAAATTATTTATTTATTTATTTATTTAATCTTTATTGCACAAAAGAAAACTTTACAGTACAAAAGGCGGACTTAATGCCATAAGGCATTCTCTACCAGTCAACCTTAAGGCTAAGCAGAGAAATTGTGGGCGGTGCTACAAATACAACAGCAAAAATAAAATAAAAATAACATATAATCACATATATACAAATATAATATACATATATACTATATATAATATATATATAAATAACGACGAGACTCATTATGAAACTAATAAAAATACACTAAGAAACTTTCTTTCCGCTAGCATAGAAAGCACGTAAGGATTTTTTGAACGCGAACTTATTTGGCGCATTTTTTATGTTAAAAGGAAGTCCGTTCCAAAGGCGCGCCACCTGCACAGTGAACGAATACGACATGAACCCGGTTCGGTGAAAAGGGATGGACAGAGACATATTGCCAGAAGAGTTAAGTTGGCGGTCGCGAGAATTATGAGTCCGTGAAATCCGTGAAATAATACCCAACAACAACAACTGTATGATCTTGTATAATTTGCGTGCACTTACTTTATAAGCTTGTCAAGGTTGTTAAACCACAGCGACGCGTCCTGATAGAAGAAGTCTTCCCCCATCGTCACCAGGATGTTGTTGGTTCGGTAGGCTTTCGACATGTTTGCGGCTACCTCTAGGAACGTTGCCACCTGCAAGCGCGTTGCTGTTATCGACGCGACAACGACATTATAGAGCAAATGTCACTCTTGCTAACAAAACATAGGGTTACATTCTCTTTTTTTATAGAAACAAGACGATTTATTCTGTCATTATCACGTTTATAATTGTTTATCATACGCCCAGTGATTGCTAAGCTAACCCGTGCACACCAATTATTATTATTATTATTTATGAAATAGGAGGCAAACGAGCAGACGGATCACCTGATGGTAAGCAATTACCGCCGCCCATGGACACCCGCAACACCAGAGGGGTTGTAAGTGCGTTGCCGGAATTTAAGATGGGAATACGCTCTTTTCTTGAAGGTTTGAAGGTCATATCGGTCCGGAAATACCGCAGGCGACAGTTCATTCCACAGTTTAGCTGTGCGAGGCAGGAAGTTTCTAGAGAAACGCACAGTTGAGGACTGCCAACCATCTAAGTGGTGAGGATGGTAATGTTGTCGCGTAGGGCGATGGCGAAAAGAAGCTGCAGGGATTAATCCGAACAATGATTATGATTACCTACTGTGACTGTGTCAAGTCAACGTAGCACAAAGGGTTCCGATAATATTCCTATAGGGTTTAATGACGTTTTATGACTGCTATCAAATTCGCTGCAGAGTTAGCTCGGTCTAACTCTGTTACCTTAGCATCGGCATTGTACATAGGCGAGGAGACATCGTCTATAATCGGCTCGTCCTCGCAAAACACGTCGAAACAGAAGCCGGTAGGGGGTGCATAAGTGTTGTACAGCACGCCGGTGAAGATGTCGGATGACTTGCCTGGAACAACAATTATACTTACTTTTTTATGTCTGTTTTTCGTGTGTTTGGAGTAAGTGTCGCCACTTACTCATAGTTTTAAGTCAGGTCCTCACTGAAAACCAGCGCCACGGATTGCCGCGGCATTACTACGTCCTATTTTAGCGTCCAAATGTTTTTTTATGTCTGTATGTCATGTTGTGGCGTTAAATAATAGTTATTTGTTATACAAGGGTGCAAAGTTGTATTTTACCCGCGAGTGTGGAATTGAAACACGAGCAAGCGAAAGGATTCTATAGTTGAACCACGAGCGAAGCGAGTGGTTCTAAAATAGAATCCTGAGCGTAACGAGTGTTTCAACACACGAGAAGTAAAATATATTTGCACCCGTGTGTAACACAAAACTTTTCCCCTCACTATAGCGAGAAAAGTGCAACATCCACAGGCGTTAGATCATCTTCATCACTGGAATCACTAATTTTTTTACGATAATACGATATTATAACAGAGAACTCTGGAAGTTGTGTATTGTATGTTCGACTCAACTTGTGCGTTCAGAATTACATTCAACATCATTAAAAAAAACAAAAGTTTCTTATGCAATCCAAGGTTTATGACTTAAAATCATTAAATAAATCTAAATTTGGTATTTTTTATTAAATTCTCAAACCATTTAGGTATTCATGATAATTAATATCGAACGAACCATTATTATGAGCGTTTTACGTTTTGTTATCTGTCAAAAGCTACTTAAACACGCTCTATCCAAGGTCAACTACACTAACACTAGTGGATAAAATGCGTTTTTCCCCGCTTGTATTAAAGGATAAAAGACAGCTTTCCGAGCTAGTGAGGGGAAAAAGTATTTTCTTTCTTCTTTCTAAACTAGTTTTTATTTATGCAAGGACGTCGCCACAGCTGATAGGCTAGGGAGCAGTTCTGTTGATACGGCCCATGCCCAAGTGGAAGGGGAAGGCATTAATTTAGTTACAAATTTTATCTCCAGGAGGAGAGGCAGCCTGCCCTCCCCTCCCTGCGCCCGACGCGACGCCTTTGTATTTATGAAATAAAACATTTTAAACACAAACAGGTTAAGAACAAATTAAATTATTTTCTATGAAAATATATACATGAAAATAAAACTATGAAAACGGATTATATCGCGTATATTGTCACCCGTTGACCACCAACGCTGTAAAGAGTTCGAAACGTCGGGATGTATGATAAATTCAATATACGCGATACAATCCGTTTTCATAGTTTTATTTCATGAGTAACTATCGCGGTAACCGAAGACAATATTATAAAATATATACATTTTTTTTTCAGTTTACAAACAGGTTATATCATTTTCGTTCCACCGTAGGTAACCCTTGAGTAATTTGTAAATAACACAATAAAAAATGAAAAAAAAAAAAAAAACTATTGTGGCGTATCTCCTAAACCGTGCGTCGTAGCGCAAAAATAATCAAATTTTCGGTTCCCTTTGAGAAAACCCTAATTATTATTGAAAAAAAAAGCAAAACAAAACCTTTTTAGGGCTGTATATAATAAACCGTGGGTCGTAGCGCAAAAATAATACAATTTTCGTTCCTCTTTAAGACACCCCTAATTAATATAAAAAAAGAAATAAAATAAATATCTTTATAGGGCTGTATCTCCTAAACCGTGCGTCGTAGCGCAAAAATAATAAAATTATTTTCCTCTTTAAGACACCCCTAATTAATATTAAAAAAAGAAATAAAATAAATATCTTTATAGGGCTGTATCTCCTAAACCGTGCGTCGTAGCGCAAAAATAATAAAATTATTTTCCTCTTTAAGACACCCCTAATTAATATAAAAAAAGAAATAAAATAAATATCTTTATAGGGCTGTATCTCCTAAACCGTGCGTCGTAGCGCAAAAATAATAAAATTATTTTCCTCTTTAAGACACCCCTAATTAATATAAAAAAAAGAAATAAAATAAATATCTTTATAGGGCTGTATCTCCTAAACCGTGCGTCGTAGCGGAAAAATAATAAAATTATTTTCCTCTTTAAGACACCCCTAATTAATATAAAAAAAAGAAATAAAATATATATCTTTATAGGGCTGTATCTCCTAAACCGTGCGTCGTAGCGCAAAAATAATAAAATTATTTTCCTCTTTAAGACACCCCTAATTAATATAAAAAAAAGAAATAAAATAAATATCTTTATAGGGCTGTATCTCCTAAACCGTGCGTCGTAGCGCAAAAATAATAAAATTATTTTCCTCTTTAAGACACCCCTAATTAATATAAAAAAAAGAAATAAAATAAATATCTTTATAGGGCTGTATCTCCTAAACCGTGCGTCGTAGCGGAAAAATAATAAAATTTTCGTTCCCTTATAATACCCCATGCACTAAATAACCTACCACAGTAGAACATGAAACAATCATCATCATCATCATATTTGTATGATTATTTCATTGCAATGTTTGAGAAAAGCACTAGTTAAGGTGTTGCCGGCCTAAGTCACTACGTTCTATTCGGCCGGCAACCCCTTGCTTCACGGCCTCTGTAGTAACGTACTATTTTAGATTGTATAGTAGAAACAATTGCTTCATAAGTCAGAAACGCGCATGTGACACCCTTAATATAGCAACATCCATAGACTACGAAAACTGCTTAGCGTTGCTTGTTAGTCTCCATAGGCTACGGTGGCCAAAATCGAGAAAAAAACTGTCTAAAAATTGAATTTAGCCCGGAGCAAGTACCAGGGCCTCATGAGTTACGAGAAGGTGTTGACCAACCCGCCTGTCCCCGACGGCCGGTGCGACATTTTCCACCATTTTCTCACCTAGGTCGTCGCTTCCTCGCCACAGCATCTCCATAGTTCGCTCTTTGAGCCGAAGAGCCTTGTCCTGGTAGTCGATGCGGCCGAGGAACAGGCCGTCATAGCCCATGGACGCCAGATTGGCGGCGAACTCCCGCGAGTGCCCGAACGGGTCGATCTGCCAGCCGACACGCGGACGCCCACATTCGCCGAACGTGTCATTTAATTTTCTGGAAATAAATAAATTTAACAAATAAAAACCGACCAATAGAACACCGAAAAAAATAATATAGTATATGCTTACACACGAGTGTAGGTACCGAGACAATATGGGGCCGTGATCATGTCCGAGATATAAGTACTACCCGTCACCCGTCTCTTACTAATTATAAATAAATAATAATTATTATTATTACACAGATCAACCTAGCCCTATGGGTGCTAGGCGACGATATACATTACTTATATAGATAAATACATACATATTTATATACATAGAATACTCCCATGACTCTGGAACAAATATTTGTGTTCATCACAGTACAAATAAATGTCGTCACCGGGTTTCGATCCCAGGACCATCGGCTTCACAGGCAGTGTCACTACCCACTAGGCCAGACCGGTCGTCGAGATTAACACAGTGTGAGAACGACCAATCTAATATCTTACGCGTGAAATACTATTGCAGTTACAAGAAAAAATATGGCGTCGTAAAGAGACATCAACTTGAGCAGTCAAACTGGAGCCATCATTGGTAAAATACGCGTCACATTTTCAGAGAAAATCGTGTAATTTCCACGCACTGTGACCTGACTGTGACGTCTTTAATAAGTAAGAGTAGCAAAGTATGACACAGGCACTTCCCAGCCAGCCCCTAAGTGAACTATCAAACTGGATTAGCAAAAGTGTAACGACTAAAATAAGTACTCACTGTAGTCCCCAAGTGAACTGGTCAACAGTGCTCTGATAGTGGCTGGCTGCTTCATCATTCATACTCCAAGCCCCGCCTACGAACTGCAGCCGCCCCTGCCTCACCAGGGTGTGAACCTGGGACTTCACGAACGCAGGCTGGGCCACCCACCACTTCCAGAAGAACGCTGTTTCTACGTAGATGAATCTGGAAATCAAATCGGTTTTAATTATCTTGTCAATATTACTAGAATAGTTATTTTAAGTTGGGTTAGTTTATATTTTGTACCTTTTTGTGGCAATAAAGTATTTAATCTTTGTTAGAGACGTTAGAGACTCGTCAATAAATAGGCAACTAATGAAATATATAGCTCAGTTGGTAGTAGCAAATATATATATAACTCCGTATAAGATAAATAAAATGTAAGAAAAAAACGTGATGATGGCGACACCGTTTGATATTTAACAATTTTAACACATCATCAGTAAAAGAACAAGGATCAAAGTCAAATGGCGTTCTAAAAGTTTTAATCATGTGTCGAAAGATGGCAGTAAATATACTGTGACTACAAAATTTATTTTGACAATACGCCTCTATACAGTCTATACTAAATTCTCGTAGTAGCGATTGGACCGGTGATCAAAAAAGACGTAAGTTCGTTCTTGCCGGGGATTGGGAATTTTTCCATTTTTCTTTAATACAAAAATTTATTGGAATGTTTACATAACTCACTTCCTTTTGGGGTCTAACCATAGTTCTTTCACGACTGAATTCAGGATACACTCGACGCAGGCAGACTGAATGGTGTTTCGACCTGAAACGAATTGGTGTAAAATATAAAAAATAATCTGCAATAAAAACAACAAAATCTGCGATAAGTTCTTAATTAGTGTAGGTATGAAATTTGCTACTGTGATATACTTACTTACGAAAAAACAACTTTTATTATCTATAACACTTAAAAATTAAAAACTTATAAATAAAAAAATTGCCCTATATATCACGCATCCGTTGTTTTTTGGGTAAAAACGGGACCCTATTACTAAGACTCCGCTGTCTGTCTGTCTGTCCGTCTGTCACCAGGCTGTATCAGCTGTATCTCATGAACCGTGATAGCTAGACAGTTGAAATTTTCACAGATGATGTATTTCTGTTGCCGCTATAACAACAAATACTAAAAACAGAATAAAATAACTATTTAAGTGGGGCTCCCATACAACAAACGTGATTTTTTTAACCGTTATTTGCGTAATGGTACGGAACCCTTCGTGAACGAGTCCAACTCGCACTTGGCCGGTTTTTTTTAATTCAGAGACAGACTGCCATATCGTTCGACATGAAGTAAAATGCGAAATTTGACAAAATTGTTTGCAACAATTGCAACTGACACTTCATTTCAAACAAAACGTCATCTCGACTGATATTAGAATAGAGGCCAAATCAAATTTCTTTGTTTCTCAGAGATGTTCTAAATTTGAATGTAATTAAGGTATCGGTTATCGATAACGTAAAGTATTACGATGCACCCACAGATACATGTTTTTAAATATAGGCCGTTAGCTTATCGTTTCTGAATATATTATATTGTAGATATGTAGATAAAAAATGCATAACTAGGGTATTCCCTATTAAACAAGTATTTGATTGATATAACTTACTTCCATAGTAGTACTGGTCGAGAGTCTTTAGCCAGCCGACGTCATCATGCGTGTGCGCTACTAAATGTACGTTGAGGACTCCTGGCTCTGCTTCGGTACAGCTCTGAAACAAAAACATTGTGGTGAGGCTGCTCAAACTATTAAACATATAATAGAGGATTGCCCCATAACGCGCTATGCCAATGGACCTCCTGAAGATCTGATCGTCCTTAGCGACGAGGCCATCGAGTGGACTAAATTTGTATTTATAACTGTTTTACTATGCCATACGATTAAATAAATAAATAGGTGCATATTTCAGGGATCAAATACCGGTATTTTCATCCAAATTATAATCTCAAACTCGGTTTCTCAGTAAAAATACAGTTTATTAAGTTAGTAAATAAAGATCCGTTAAGGGATCTCTCCCGTCATTTAAAAGTACTCACATCGTAACCGCAGCTTTCACCATCTCTCGGAGTGATCTCGTCGAAGGACGTAGGCACCGTAGACACCAGCCCGACTACGCCTAGCAACAGCAACCAACGCTGCATTTCCTGAAATAGAAATATTTTAATATTGTATGTCTTTCTCATCACGGCATAATGGACAATGGTGTTTCGGACCTTTGGTGGCGTGCGCGGAGTCGAAGTCAACACGTAAAAGCCCTTTTGACACTTTTAATGAAAGGGGTACACCGAGTGGATGCTGCCATTTTTCCCTGTCAAACGACGCACGTAGAGGCAGCACCCGCCAGGATGTAAGGGCTATTGAGACTATTGATAGTTAATGGAATTTAAAATGAACTAATGGGTGAAAGCGATGGACTAAGTACTGAGCTGAGCTGTGGGATAGACACATTGAAAACACCCATGATTCAGAAAACATAAATAAATGGTTTACTAATGTATTGCCAAAAAACGTTTCCCAAAGTCTATTTTACGCAAATTATCATTTGGCAAAATTTCATTTCGCAAATTTTCATAATCCAACCTAACCCAACCAAGTACGTCATTTTCATTTCGCAAGTATGGGGTTGGGAAATGAAATGGTTGCGAAGTAAAAAACTTGCTAAAATTTCATTTAGGAAATGAAACTGATGCCATAAGTTTGTTGGGAAGTGAAATTTGGCGAAAAATATTTTGGCTAAACGGCGGTATCCCCCCGGTACCATCGGCTTCATGGGCAGGGTCACTACCCACTAGGCACTAGGCCAGACAGGTCGTCTAGAAATGTGTATGCGGGTAGAAGATATAAATAAAGTATTAATCCCTGTAGTAGTATTATATAAGCGCTATCTACTCGTGTTGCAAAACCACTCCGTGTTTACAGTTGACATATTTATGCAATAATATATGTTTTTCAGTTTAAGAGTCCCCGCAAGCTCGGTTCTCCATACAAACGTAGTTACGCTCTCATTTTAAAACGACTAGCTGATTGCCCTGACTTTGTACTTACAATAGGATAAGATATATTATATCTATGCCTGTAATATAGTTTATGTAGCTTCAGATACCATAGTTAAAAAAACGAAAACTGTAATAGATGTCATATATTAAAGAAAAAATGACGAAGCCCTCCAGTGGTGAAGGCCGGATTCGAACCGGCGTCTTTAGCTATCGCGGCTAACGCCATGAACCCCTAGGCCACCCCGCCACGGCGGTGCCCGTCCGAATTTCTCGACTATATGCCATCTTAGTAAGAATAGGCGTCTTTGTTTTTATATATAGTAGTGTGACTACTTAAAAAAAAACACAAATCAAAATATTTAATAAAATAATTTGATTTGTTCCCAAACTTGTTTAAAATACAGCGAATTTAAGTTTTTCATGCAAAACTTGTTTTTGCTCTATTTCGTTTGTTTTATAAACTGGAGCTACCTAAATAAACCAATTACTGGCATAGATATACCTCATGTCATTGTATTTGCAAAGTTTCATTACAATGAGGGCTATCGTTTTTTTGCTCACCAGTTGGCGCCTCTGTTGATGGTGGTCCAAAAGACTAAAGAACAGCTGTCAGTCATTGAAGTGACAAGTGACATTTGACATTTCGGACTATGGAAAAGACCACCATCTACACTAGCGCCCCTAGCGGCGAATTCATACGCGTAAGCCCTCATTGTTACAATCCAACACGCAGTTTTAAAATGAGAACGAAACTCGGTTTGTATGGGAAGGTGAAATTCGGTCGAGCTTGCCAGGGACTGCACATCAATCAATCTAACCTTATCTATCGGATGATGTAAACATATAACCAAACTGATATCTACTTTAGCAGTTTAATCTACATCATTTCTCGACATTTGGAATTTTTTATCTTATTTGCCAAGTAGGTACCTAATATACTTATTTACTGATAAAGACCGTCAGCAGAGACGTGTTGCCTTTATGCTTCTTAGGGTTCCGTACCCAAAGGGTAAAAACGGGACCCTATTACTAAGACTCCGCTGTCCGTCTGTCCGTCTGTCTGTCTGTCACCAGGCTGTATCTCATGAACCGTGATAGCTAGACAGTTAAAAATTTTCACAGATGATTCCCTCCCCCATTTCATCTCTACATTATTATACCTCTATGGTTCATGTCATAGAGTCTCCTGTATATTACAATACTGTTTGGTCTCAGAGCCTAACTAGCGCCACCGGAGAGATTAGGAACTACTATTTAAAGCTTAACGCGGTCACTTTTACAACAATTCTGCCATAAGAGATTGCGATCCTTTCTATACCATCCATAAAAACATTACAGAAATACACAAAAGTAATCAATAAGATATAATTTATTAGACTTACCAGAGCAAGTAAGGATATGAGCTTAAGTGAATCTACGGATCTTCTATTAATGAGGGAAAAGTTTATTCTGACTTTGCTTATATACCCAAATTTTGTGACACAGCTGTTCCAGATAACACAGCTGTTTCATTGTATAATTGCTAAGTAATTAAAGAATTCTATAAGCGTGTAAGATTTGCAAATAATGATGTATTGAGACCTTCGAGACACCAATTTTGTGCAAGTAATATAGACCTTAAATATGTATGGCGCTTAAACCGCTTCAAGAAACATTTGTATTGAAAAATTATCAAAAATGACGTTAGTGCCAAACTATTTCCAGGCAGTTTTTCTTTGAGATATCCATACTAATATTATAAATGCGAAAGTCTGTCTGTCTGTCTGTGTGTTACCTCTCCACGCTTAAACCGCTAAACCGATTTAGTTGAAATTTGGTAAACAGATAGTTTGATTCCCGGGGAAGGACATAGGATACATTTTATCCCAGAAGTCACCCCTCAAGGGGGTGAAAAGGGGGGTGGAAATTTGTATGGGGAATCAATAACCGCTGAACCGATTTAGATGAAACTTGGTATGGGGATGGTTTGAGCTGTGGGAAATGATATAAAATAACTTTTATCCCCGAAATCATCCCTTAAGGGTGTAAAAAATGGGGTGGAAATGTATAGTGTGGACCAATTTGGGGGTGAAGAAAGGATGGGTTAAAAAGCAGATTTGTTTAAGAATTAAGATACCCAAATTACTAATTCCACGCAGACGAAGTCGCGGGCAAAAGCTAGTATATGATAAAGTTAAGTAGTTACGAGTTTAATTGTCTGAGAATTTAAGAATGTCGGTGCGAAGCGAATCACCCATACAAATTTGGAATTTCGCGTAAGTAGCAGGCGCTAAATGACTTGCTACAGTTGTTACTTACACAATTTTAGGTTCTAGGCAGCCTGGCGCAAGTAAGAACAAAAATACAATATGTATGGAAATGTGCACAATACTAATGGCGGATATTGCCTTCATTCTTTCACTTCATCTGATAGTCGCCGTTTTTATCTGCTCTGTGGCCATATTGTGTTGTCGGGAGCTTCAACAATTTCTGTTAGTTTTCGAGCCTTTCGTCGTTTGGTTTTAATTCGTGTTATCATTATATAAAAATCGTTTACGTAAACGGATTGTGCATATTTACAAAAATACGACCAAGGAAACAATATAGAACTTGTGCTTTTTGTGGAATTATTGCCTACCGATGTGAAAATATAGAAAGGAAGTGTATGGCGAGATTTCCTTTGGATCCGCAAGGACATTGACCGGTAAGCAAGAATATATATAATATTTAGTTCCGTGTAACGTGAAAGCACAATTGTATGCTTTATCCGAATTTACTAGGTGACGATTTAAGAGGTGACGTCTTCCGAGTATTATTAAGTCTAAAACGCATAATATTATTATTTGTGAACTCGGCAGCTTCTTCTGAAAACTCTCCTGTCGGGGCTATCGGTAACATCGCGTGGTCAGTCACTCCAGCTCAGGGATGTTGCGGATACAGAATTTTTGACATCCGCGGATGCGGATTTTTAAAGGCTCACATCCGCGGGTGCGGATGCGGATGTCGAGATTAGGCACATAAAAAACGTCAAATATTACACTTTAGTAATTTTTATTTAAAAAAAAGAAACTTATTATTTGAACAAGAATATAGGTGCCCCACAATCGCATTAAAGTCCAAATAAAACAAACTTTTCACTTCTTAGAGTTTTGAATGATTCACGGTTAGTTTCACTAGACTTATATTGACCGGGATATAGACCGTGAGTGTGTTTGGACAGACCAACGAGTGTGAACGCGACCGGACCAACAAGTGTGAATGCGACCGTTGGTAACGTTGAAAGTGAACGCAGCCGACGCGCAAGAATGAGGGTAGACAGAGCGCTGTCTACACAACTTTGACACCCACCCGCTATCTTCAGTCACCCGTGAACATGATGCATGTAACTGCGTCGAAATATCGGGAGCTCACAAATAATACAAAAGGTAATCACGGTCTATATCCCGGTCAATATAAGTCTAGTTTTCACTTCTTGTCGCTGTCCGAATCACAAAAACGAAACGAGATTCCTAATGACGAAATTACCTAGCACTTATGCCGCCGCTAAGACGTTCTTGTACCTACCTGTTCCACATTCGCATCCGCATTAAGCTCCGCATCGATTTTATGCGGATGCGGATGCGAATATTCGCAACATCCCTGCTCCAGCTCCATGAATGAGGACTTTATGAACAGAAGCTGGCATATAATACCATCCACATCCTCCTGTAAGCTGCCGGGCTGTTTCTAACGCATAATCAATATATTTCTTGCAATTTATTTTATTTCCAGAATTATATTATCAAAATTGTACTAGATCTATCAATACATTCTTTTTTAATACCAGTTATTTATTTATTTAAACTTTATTGCACATAAAATTATAAGTACAAATGGCGGACTTAATGCCATAAGGCATTCTCTACCAGTCAACCACTGGGCTAAAAAGAGATGGTTGTTAGGTGCAAGGTGCCAGATTAATACTCGAAAAATTAAAACGATAATCGCTATCTACTATTTACACAATAAGTATTTACAAAATAAGTATTTACAAAGTATCTCAGCTGAAATAGCAGAACTTTCAAAAAACCTGCGTGCCGTATTTCCATAATTGTATGTTCCACTCCCTTCGCTACGTTTTGCTTGTCAATATGGTCAGCAATGGCATTATATTTGCGTGATCTCTTTTTCCAATAGCTTGATAGTTGTTTTCATAAATTATCTACGTATTTTTGTAGATTTCCAACACTGATGTTTTCAGCGTCGTCTGGCAACAGTTGTTGAAGTGATCGGAGGAAGAAAAACCAGTTACATTGCACCATAAAGGATGACTCACGTTAGACCGGGCCGTGTCCGGGCCGGAGCTTCCGGCGCTTACTTTTCTATGACATGACAGGTGATCACGTGATGCTTTCCATAGAAAACGAAGCGCCGGAAGCTCCGGCCCGGACACGGCCCGGTCTAACGTGAGTCATCCTTAATTCATATATAAACATTTTCGAAAACGTGCACTGAAAAAAACGCGAAAAAAAAAACCAAAAATCGTTTGAAAGTATAATTCAAGATTGGTAAAAACACAACTAAATTTCGTAGCGGGTGCTACGAAATTCGTAGAGGGCTTATAGCCTTCGGTAGAGCACAACAGAGCAAACAAAATACAATGATCCCATAACTACGCTTTATGTACACTTTATGTATGTAATGTCATTGGCCCCATATGTACAGGACACTTTTAAAAGCTACCGTGAATACTCTTAATAAAAAGCTTGGTAACATTAGGAGGTCACGTAGACCCCAAATTATTTGATCTTATTAAATGAATACCATGCTACTAATAAGAAATAATAATAGTACATACAATTTTAACAACAAAACTTTCGTGAGACACAGACATATTAAACATTATTAATAACGGGTCACTCACGTATTTTAAGTCGAAAACGCTCGACATGTTACTCCGTACCGAGAAGCGTCATCAGGAGCGTCACGTAGTGAGTGTTGTGTGCAACCCATCATTTGACAATAATGCCGTAAACGAGGGTAGTTTCTCGCCCCCCCCCCCCTGCCGCCACCGGCGCCCGCGCCGAGTCATCGGGCGCGGAGGGCTGCGGCCCGCAGTCTGCGCCGGTCCGTCACCGTCGACGCAATCTCCTGATGACGCTTCTCGGTACGGAGTGAAACATGTCGAGCGTTTTCGACTTAAAATACGTGAGTGACCCGTTATTAATAATGTTTAATAGTACATACCTTTGTTTACAACTTCCATAATGATGCAATTGATAACAATTTAAGAATTTAGAAATATGTGCCGTAAACAATGTTTCACTTCACCGTGTCACTGATAGCGCTCATAATGAGGGCTATCGTTTTTTTGCTCACCAGTTGGCGCCTCTGTTGATGGTGGTCCAAAAGACTAAAGAACAGCTGTCAGTCATTGAAGTGACAAGTGACATTTGACATTTCGAACTATGGAAAAGACCACCATCTACACTAGCGCCCCTAGCGGCGAATTCATACGCGCAATAATTCATTACGCGTGGTCGATCTCACTTCGAGAGTCCGAAAATTAATGAACTACTTACTTAAATAATTTAGAAACTATATAAAGTCTCAGGTGAAAAAAGCGCTGGTGGCCTAGCGGTAAGAGCGTGCGACTTTCAATCCGGAGGTCGCGGGTTCAAACCCGTCGTACCAATGAGTTTTTGGAACTTATGTACGAAATATCATTTGATATTTACCAGTCGCTTTTCGGTGAAGGAAAACATCGTGAGGAAACCGGACTGATCCTAACAAGGCCTAGTTCCCCCTCTGGGTTGAAAGGTCAGATGGCAGTCGCTTTCGTAACAACTAGTGCCTACGTCAATTCTTAGGATTTGTTGTCAAGCGGACCCCAGGCTCCCAGGAGCCGTGGTAAAATGCCGGGATAACGCGAGGAAGAAGAAGATAAAGTCTCAGGTGGTATGGCTATTACTTAATCCAAATGTAAAATGTAAGATTTTAATATAGAATAAATAAATTGCCATAGATAATCTTTACCCAAGTCACTATGGGTTTCTTAAAATTATGGCCTACTACGGAGCCACTGTGCATTCGGGTTTTTCGAGAAGTTTCACTCACGTTTCACGTACAAAAATAAAACATTGTTAAAACTTGTGTGATGTACGGAACCCTTGAAACGCGAGTCCGACTCGCACTTGACCGGTTAATTTTATAATAACAGCACACTCTTGACAATGATTATATATTACTGGTCAGGCGTTACCAGATAAAGCCTGATATGATATGATCATGCGCCATGTTGCGGAATTTCAATGGAACTATTTTTTTCATACTATATGAACTGTCACCCTATACATGAGAATGAACAGCGCCCTCTTGACAATGATCATATATTACTGGTCAGGCTGTGTTATGTAAAATTTCATACGGTTTCATGAATTTAAGCATTCTGTTTTATAACTAGTGCCGTAGTGCCTCTGTGAGCTGTAGACCTCGCAATAAGCTTAAAAAATAAAAATACTTACTACTGTTATATTCTTCAGTAAGGGGCTTCTTAAAGTAAAGTCAGGTAGATATATCAGGAACAGTTTTAATATAGAAAAATTTATATCGAGTATTTGTGAGATGTACCTACCACAAGGTACCGCGCGGACTCGATCAAGTACAAAGCTACTATGAATTCTTGGTTTCAGGATCCGTCTTTTTATAGTAGGCTACTGACGATACTGTTGATAAATGTCGTGTGCAAATTTGGAGACGACCTAGTTCTATCTAGGGTGAAACCCAGATAGATGCCCCAGTTGGATAGGTGCCTCACTTTCAAAAAATCTATATCGAACCGAAAAAACAACATTATTATAATTCTAACAACTTTTTTATGAGATTCGTAATTGTAAGTTTATGAGATAGGTATTATAAAAAATATATTTTGAAGCATTAGTAGGTACGCATCATTGTACGTCGCAAGACATATTACAGAGAACAAACTGTTTATAACACCTGTATTCATTACCTGTAATGCACAATTGATGAATAAATGATTCTAAATGATTCATACAGTTTAGGTTTATTCTTTATTGTTAACTAAGCCCTGGTTTATTATTTTTGGATTTATGTCCGATAAAAGTATTTTTGATAATACTGTTTAAGTATGCCGCGACTTAAGTACAATCATTTATTCCATAAGGCATCTATTCGTGTTACTAGTTTTAATTTTTATTCCATAGGGCATAAGTAATCTGTCTTAACAATTTAACCTGTGAGGCATCTATCCTCAAAAACATCTTCTGGAAAAACGAAAATTTTGCATAAACTGTAGAAAGAACATGTCTCAGAGTAATACAAAAGATTTAACTGAAATGATTCGCGTAAGATTAAAACTTTTAAAGTTATGAGGCTTTTCCAAAAAGTACGGCATCTATCCGGGTTTTACCCCAAGTACTCTGCGACTTGTTTTTATCTTTGTTTAGAGATTCGCACGTGCACGATAAGCTTCGAAAAACAACCTTATCAAATCAATTAAGGTCCATTAGGGAGAATAACTAACAATTTGCACAAGAGGCACATTATGACCGTGCACGACGACTCGACGCGACGACAGTGCCAGCGCCACACAGCGGCAGCGGTTGCAACCAGTTACCTTACCACGACTTTGACACTGGCATATTCGCTAACGTCTGCGTAACTTACTTTCTATACATCTTGCTCGCATTGCCCGTACGAGCGAGATGCATAGAAAGTAAGTTACGCACACGCTAGCGAATATGTCAGTGTCAAACTCGTGGTAAGGCTACAGGGCTCGTAACCGGTATTGAAACACCTGTTAATATCGTTCCAAAACAACCTTATCAAATCAATTAAACAGGTCCATTAGGGAGAATAAGTAACAATTTACACAATGGTCTCCCTCTGTAATCTCTCACAAATCGGCAGGATTAGCGGCATTGTATTATTGTTTTGTGCCGTTAATGTTTGTTATTTGTTGCGGATATTTTTGTTATATATTTTAATTTATATTTTTTAATTTATTTATCTATATTTACTGCACTTAATATCTGAAGATGATACTATTTTATCTCTTGGTTCTTTTAATACTTCACACTCTTTAAACCATATTTTAACTAAACACACGACGACGACGTACAACCGCCGCGGACACTCGTGCCTGAGGATGGATTCCCAAAGAATCCGAAACATGTCGCCAAAAGCGACTAAAAATAATAGTGAGTAAAATCCGTACTGATAAATATTTTGAAATATGTCTCACGATAGTTTAAGTGCGATCATATTTTAACTCATTTTCATCAATTTGACACTTGCCACTTTAAGCTGGCACCTTCATCAACATTGTAAATGTAAAACGGGATTTTTAATTCAGCCGCCTAAAAACTACAATTCGACCCTGGATTAGCCCTTCCGCGATTTCCAATAAATTGGTTTCTCACCAAACGCTGGCATTATCACGCGGACAGCCCGCCGTCGGCACGTGTAACCGCCGTAACCGGGCCTCAATCTGCGCTTGAGCAGGTTTCGCACTGTATGAAACCGCGCGGTGGTGGCCTCCACGTGTGCACTCGTTCGGTGCGCTTCGTGCGTCGTGAAAACCGATGTGACAATGTTAGTACCTTCCGGCGCACGTGTGAGCGAGATGGCAGACTGCCTGGTTGTTATGCAGGCTCGGCCGTTCGCAGTTTGTTGACCTTTGCAGTGTTGACATTGCCGGTGAGATAGCTTTATGCGGTGGTGTTATATGCTGGAGCGAGACGGGGGACGGAATATCGCTACCCGGCTTATCGAGTGTCCTCGTCCGTTGACCCGCGTAACAAGGTGAAATGACGTAAGGTAGGCCCATCGGCCCACTGTTATTTGCGATACTCTTTCGAAAACAATAGGCTCCTCTTCTCATATTTACATTGCAATCAAAACCTTCATGCTCAGTACTTGGTTCACAAAGACTGCAATCTTTCTTCACTTTTTCAATCTCATTTACTGCACTTCGCGTGTTGCGTAGTTTTCCTTAATGTAAGCAATATCTTGCTGCAAAACGAGAATATCTGTGAGCAGACGAGTAGTCTATGTGGTCGAAAATTCGAAATACACAGAGGGGAAGACGATGCAGGTCCTTTGCAACAAAAATGGGCACTCTCCAGATTAGCTTTTCTTAAAAGTTTTACAATATCCTCCAAATCTCTTGATGACTTACCTTTGCTTTTCCTTGTGAGCAGACTGTCGTTGTTTGGCACCGGCACCGCTTGAAAAAGCAAGGTTTTTGCACTTTTAATTTCACCCTTATCAAACGTCGAAGTGCAAATTTGTATTAAACTTTCATCATTCATTAGGTCAATTTTATTTCTTATAAATGTTAACACCTCATTTATCAGTTTTATCACAATTGCAAGACACGTATTCGTATTTATTTGAACCCAAAAAAACGGCCAACTCGACACGTGATTTCAATGATCCCTCGCGCTGCGACAACACAACCTTGCTCGGGAACAGCTGAGATCGCACTGACTGAAGCTGTTGGGGGGCTTTCCCAGGCCAAGAAATCTGAGGAATTTCCAAACATCGGTGAAATTTCCACACATTACGGTGAAATCGGTAAATAAAATTAAATCGTCGCTTCGCTGTACGTACACATCTGGTAGCAACGATTACGTGCTGCCTTAAAGAGTTTCCAGTTGTCATCCGGGCGTTTAAAGAGCCCGAAAGCTCTGTTCCTCCTCCTCATTGCCATTCGGACGCCCTCAGTAATCCAAGGAGCCGGCGGACGCCTAACTCTAACTGTATGAACAGGCGCATGTATGTCGAAAAGCCCTAAAATTGCAACATTAAACAGATAAACCTTAGTGTCAGTTGATGAGGTCGAGAGCGGAGACCAATCGATAGCAGCGGCGTGTTTTAAAAGAAATTCAGTATTAATCTTGGCGAAGCTACGCATATAAATTAGAGCACATTGCAATCAAAACCTTGATAGAAGGGGAGAGATAATTTATATGATTTAGGTATATATTTAACTATATAGATACTTAGGTATATATAAATGAAATAGAGCTTTTGGGCGGTCAAATACGAACTGGTTTATTAATAGAACTGTAAGTAGAGTGAACCATGTATTTATCGAAGCAGCCAACTTGTACTGTAACTTATTTTAATAATAGACGCTTTGTTCAGATATTTGTGAACACCTTTGACGCTTCAATATATCAGATTGAATGTACGCTTGAAAACTACCCTCATTTCATTATATAGTCCTGTGAAAAAGGAACTAATCTAAGGTATTTAAGTGAAAATAACTTTTTTTTTTAAATCTTTATTCCATATTATCTTGACTAATAACAATTACAAAATTCAGTTTTTAACACCATACTCCGCCACAAACGTCCTAATTTCTTTGGCCCTTAGTTTAATAATCATTCCATCATCATCATACTTCTTACCCTCTTTGGCTCTATTCACGCCTTCGTTCCCATACTCTTTGTTAAAACTTTCAGAAAACTCTTCATCTGTATTCCATTCCCACTGTTTATAGTCTTCAAACCAAATATTAGCCGCTAAAGTAGTTTCTTTTATCGATCTGATCTCAATAGTATTAAAAACTTTAGTCAAATCTACAGAAACATAATCAGGGGACAATTCTTTATCTAAATAATTTTCGAAACGTATCAAAATCTTATTGTTCCACGGCTCCAAAGTTAACAAATGAACGCCTTGAGGAAGATCAGTTTTTAGAAAACTGTATACGTTTGTCATAGTTTTGAATTTGTCTAAACTGAAAGGTGCTTCTGCTACAAATTGTTGCGGCCTAGAGAAAAATCTTAGACTTCTTTCAGCAGTAGTTAATAAGTTTTCTTTAGTTTTAGGAACGACTTGTAACATTATACTATCAATGCTATACAATCCTTTGCCTCCAACAGTTTCGTTCAACGCTTCATCTACGCCAAAGGAATCATCACGTTTTAGCCTTCGGTGCTGCATAACTTCAAGCCAGCCATCTTCAAGCGACGCGCAACCTCTAGCCCTATCCACATCTACAACTACCCTCAAATTTTTATTTACATCTTCTATATACATCTCTTGAACTACCGGGTAATAATTGCCAGAAATCGGTTCAGCTAAAGTAAGATTCCATTGCGGGCGAGTGTTTCTAATTCTTTTCAACATCTGTCTACCATTTGAGTCTGTATAAAAAGCGCCATCAGTTTTTAAGTCAGTTTGGAATCTAAGGACATATTCTCTGCCTGAATCTATGCTTAAAGTAGTGTAAAAGTACAAAGTATAGTCTTTCAAGCCGATAGTCATAGAGACAGAGTCATCGTAGTGTATGTGGACCTCCTGCATCAGCGCTGATTGAACGACGTTGGTGACGGTGAAGTCTTGGAAGGTGTGGAGGACCGGGGTGGAGGTCATGTTGGGGCGGAAGACGTAGGCGCCCGACGAGCGGTTGGCTGCTATCTGGAAACAAAGATTGGATATGAAAATAAAACATACATTGTTAGTTAGGCGAAGATAAAGAAAAACTAGAAATAAAATGGACTCTATCCAGTCTAAATTAATTGAGCCGATTTCGCAGCGACAAAATGGGGAAACGGCACATCGTTTTATAGGAATTTGACGATTCATACCACACTATTGCTTGAGTCGTTTTGAAGCACTGTATGTGATTTTGTGTACTAAAATGACACATTGGTCGGACATTTTGGGGCAAACGAATTCACTACTAATATTATTAACTAACACTGTCTGTATCTTTTCACGAGGTAGATTTAATCCCTGGTAACCTAGAATAGATTTTGTCCCGACTATCATCCCGTAAGGGAGTGTAAAAACCCTTAAGATATTTGATATTTGATAAATGGTGGAATTTACTATGAATTTGGATATAAAAATACTAATTCTACGCAATAGAAGCTAATACCTCATTGTTTCCCTCGAAGGCGGAGTAGTAGCCAGGCACAGCAAGGAGGCTGAGCGTAGTGCCGTCAGTCCTGGACGTGTAGTTCATCCGACCACTGTCCTTGTTGATGGATAGGATGATGTACTGTAATATAGTTATTTATTTTAGTCAAATATAGATACAAGAGCTTTGATCAGCATACATCGGGGTTTTCGGTGCGGGAATGATTTGTCTGAAAAAACATCATATTATGCGTAATGAATCATGGCCTCTCTCTGAATTTTATACACACTGATACAATTTTATTTACACCACACAAGCTCGTAAAGACCCTCTTTATCTTCCAAAGTTGCATTTTATCCACAAAAGTAGTGAAGTAGTTTGATGCAAATTTTGAGTTGATTTCTAATGTCGGCGAGTTGAATTGACTTTTAAATGATGAATTTCAAAAATAGGTATTAGTATTAAATAGCATTTATTTGTGTTTGATTTGTAATGTTTAACAATTAGTCAATAGGTGCCTAAACATTTACCCAAAACTTTACTACGATTGCAAATCAACAATTACAAAATGGTTAAAATCAAAAAGCTACGAGGAAATAGAAGACTTACAAAAATAAAATACTATATGTTACTAGAGATTCACACATCAACTTACTAAATACATACATACATACACACACACACACACACACACACACACACACACACACACACACACACAAATTACTGGCTCCTTTACTCCTTTTTTAATTTTAATTTTAATTCCTCTAATTCCTTTTTTATTACTGCATGTCTAACAACCCAGTTATTCACTTAGTTCTTTAAACAAATGTTATATATAAAATTTTAATTGTATACATGTTTATATTACTTAAACTAGTACTTAAAAAAAAGTTTCGTGTAACAATCTGTTAATTAAGGAAGAGCGGTGTTGCCCAACACAGGCAAATTTTGCTTACCGGGCAGCACTATCCCCTACTTATAGACACCTGTATATTTTACGAAAATAAATAATTTTAATTTTAATTTTTAATTTAATTTTAATTTTTAATTAGTATTTACCGTTGGTGTGGTGAAAAAAAAATGTCTCACTTGTTAGCAGTGTTTGTTTAAATATAAAAAAAGTATTATGTTTAATTTAATCTTGTGGTTAATTAATTATCCATAAGGTAGAAACCTGCTAGAGTGCATTCTGTTTTGTAAGTCAATACCTACTCTTTGGCTAATGTCAAATATTTCCTCACCGAAAACCCCATGTATGTTAATCAGTCAATAACAAAGTGTACAATATTATTTTTAATTAATCCCTTGACCTTGATTCCAGGGATCGAAATTTGCCAGTAAAAAACAGTCCAAATCGTCCACAGATTAAAACGCCCACTATTTCAGAAAATACACTATTATATAACGTCCACTCTATCAGAATGTGTTAACTGAATACAGTGTATCAAATGTATCAAATGTATACGCTGTCTGTTCCAGCTTCTTTCACATTTTATTGGTAATATTGGTCATAATCGGCGATCGAAATCGGCGAGCCAAATTGGCGTTTGTGTCCGCACGGCCTGATTTGATCGGACAATTTAATCAGATTGGCGAAAAATTGTCCCGTCTGGAATCTACTTCAGCATGGTGCGGCAAGCAACATCGCAGGTATTCTGCCAGTGCCTTACATAAAAATAATATATGCAAGTTATTCAACGCTTTTTTTTAAACAGTTGATGCAAGAAATAAAAGCTATACTGTGCAATTTGTGTGCCTATGTGTGTGTGAGTGTGTGTGTTCTTTCTTTTGGACTTTTGGTAACATTATAGTAGTAAATATGAAGAGGTATATGCGGGCGCTGGCAATGTAAACCTAGCTAGTTAACAGCTATATACACCCCAGGCCAAAAGTATGGAAACAAGCTTGTATTTCAATAGAAATGTGTGATCTTTTAAGCGATGGATTTTATAATACTCATTGACAGTTTGGTGAAAATAATAATAGAACATTTTAAAAGTAAATTACTCTGGCTGTGATAGTTGCCAATTCAACATTTTGTCATGTAATTAAAGGGTACTGGTAGGTATAATTATGTAACTTTTTCCTACTTTATTTTTTTAGCTTTTTGGCAATATTTTAGGATGTTTTGATATTAAGCGTGTATTTTTAATCTATTGGGTTTGCCTAATGTAAGTCTTAGTTTACAAATATATACAACAAAGATAGAAATATGAGATATTGAAGAAAACAACGTTGTTTCCATACTGTTGGCCTAGGGTGTACATATGCTGTGGTTAACTTACGTCGTTCTCCAGTACTATGTCTCGCGAATCTTCATCGTCGCTCGTTACCGTTTTGCTGTCGCTGTCTCGCGCCGTTTCTGAATGTTATTTATGAAGGTTATTTTATTACTAGTATTCGTAACAGGGATTTCTGTGACAGTACATAGTTACTCGTACCAAATAACGTAACAGTTGAGGGAAAAAATCCCTGCTGTCGCTGTCACGAATAGTTCTTAATAACGATTAGAATTGAGTCGTTTAACTTCAAACTCGAGTAAATCCATCTTTCAGATTATGCGATTTTGGTATTAAAAAAAGGTAATTAATAACGTACCTAACTATATTTGCTGAGGGTCGAATGGATTTACCCGAGTTTGACGTTAATCGACACAATTATTACTTATAACCAGTTTAATAAGTAAGTCGAAGCTCTTGCAGTGAACTTCAGTGTCTTTTTTTCGGTTTATTTATGTATATATACATACATCCCGATTTTTTAAAGTTTTTTTTTTTAATTGGTATAGCCATGTTGTACCTATTCCAGAAACCCGGAGAAATACAGGAAAATAAAGTAATTTGGGTATTTTTTATAATGACTCGTGCATTTTCTCTCGTGCAACATTTGGCATGTTACAGTAAGAAGCTTAGAACCAGAATTTAGGTCATGAGAAATCATTTCTCCCGGGAATTATCCTCTAAGAGGACAGGAAGAGATGATATGGAAGATTTTTAGTTAGTAGGTATGGGAGTACTAATATAATTTTTCATTTATGTTAGAATGATAATCGTATGTTTTCTTAGTGTCTCTTTTTTCTTTCGTACCTTTTTTAACGTAGAAGTTTTCATAACCAAGCCCGGGCAAGTTTTTCCCGTAGAAGTATAGGTAGTGCGTGGCGTTAGATTGTCTGGTTGGCATTGAGAAGAGTTCTGATGGCAGTTTCGCTGTTCCGCAGGTTATGCTGGTACCTGAAAAAAAAATTAGCATACAATCAGTTAACGCTTTGCTTTGTTTTATCTAAACTTAAAAATAAAATATCACCCCGCGGCAAGGTACCGTAGGTGCTGGCAGCGTTACTCCGCTGAATTGCAATGCCAAATGCGCTGTGCGAGGAAGCTGCCAGCTCTACGGTCCCCGGTCGGATCCACCAGCCTCTTCGACAAGGCCCTGTAGAAGGTAATGAGAGGTCCGGGCACTGGGACTGGGACCCCACGGGCTGAGCGTTTCAACACCGAAAGATGGTGAGATGGTAAGGTTTTGTGTTAGATGCTGCCTGATTCATTTTGACTGAGAGGTGATGGAATAAAACCCTGTTTGGTTCAAAGTTAAATTTCATTTGATATTTTCCCAGGGGCTCTTTGGATGAAGGAAATTATCTAACATGTTGATATTCCTAATGAACACTTTTTATATTCCTGGCGTTGTTCTGGCTTTTTGGCACGGCTCATGGGAGCCTGGGGTTCAAGGTCCGCTTGACAACTAATCCCACGTTGGAGTAGGCACTAGTTTTTACGAAAGCGGCTGCCATCTGACCGTCCAAGGGGAAGAATAGGCCTTGTAGGGATTAGTCCGCTCCTCACGATGTTTTCCTTCACCGAAAAGCGACTGGTACCTAAATATCAATTGATATGAGGAACCTATTTATAATATTGAAATTAATAGCAGTTTAAAAACTACCTTCCATCTTATTGTTGCACTGTATCATTTATCGATAGTGCATAAAATAAATTAGTCTCCTGTTGATATTTTTTAGCTTGGTTCTTATATACGATAGAAATAGAACTTAATACCAGTCGCGTCGTAAACTGAGTATGCATCGCCGGTGACGGGCATGAATATCTTCACCGTGGATTTGGGCATCACTTGGTTGTTGAAAATGGTCACCTGCCAAAGTTATAGTCATTAATACAATTCTAATAGCTCATGATAGGGAAGTACCAACTAGTGGCTCTGTGAGCTGTAGACCTCGCGAGCATAACTTAAAAATTAATAAATGTGTGTTGGGTCGGCAACCGCATGTAATATCTCTGGTGTTGCAGGCGTCCATAGGTTACGGTAACTGCTTACCACCAGGCGGGCCGTATGCTTGATTGCTACCGACGTGGTATAAAAAAATGTACGGCTCCGCTATTTTGAAAAACATCCAAAAACGGTATCATCAAAAATATATATTTACCGAATCATCGAACCTGCTTACAAAATTTCACGAGAATCGGTTGAGAATTGCGACCTCTAGAATTTATGACCAAGCTATTTAGCATTTCCGCCAACGTCCACTTCACTCTTTATGACATTTCAAAACTTTCTGTATATGAATGAGAAGAGAGGACGGTGACATCACAGTGAATCCACTTCTTATTAGGCCGTGGATTGGACGCCAGCGGGCAGCGGGGCGACAAGCGACATTTCATAACATTGAACTGAATCAAGATCGAGCTGCTTCGCGTGGTAAACAGACTCTTTCTGCGTCAGACCTAAAGTCTAAAGATTTGGACAGTCAAGTGAGGGAGTGTCTTTATAAACGTATAATCTACTCACGACAAAGGCCTGGCTGCGCTCGGTGACGCTGCATTGGGATTGGTTGAACTCGCAGCGTTCATAGACTAGACTCGCCTCTGGCATGAGCAGCTTGCTGTAAACATACAATATGGTTAATTTTTAGCGTTTAGAGGTTGGTGGAATCCGAGCAGAAAGGCGTGCGATTCTCAAACCGAACGTCGCCGGTTCGAACTGACAATATGGAATTTGGCGAATCTTCAGTTCAGATCTTACCGAACCGAATATTCGGCCGAATTATTAGGTTCAGCTGTATCAATCTAATAAACCATTTCAAAACGAAAAGTAAATAACAATATATAGCTAATATTATAAGCAGGAGGAGTTGAAAATAGAGTTCCGGTTAATCCGGTTATAATATTAGCCGAAAATCGTTGAGCACTAGCATAGACATAGCACTAGACTTTCCGTTTGCCGCGACTTCTATTGTCGAGTAGTAGTACAGAGAGTTCCGCTACAGGATGCGCCTCATACCGAGTACATAACGAGTTATAATAAGCCGCGAGTACATAACGAGTTATAATAAGCCGCGAGTACATAACGAGTTATAATAAGCCGCGAGTACATAACGAGTTATAATAAGCCACGTAAGCTTCAGGAAGGCTGAGTTGGTTAAATAATAAGTGTACCTTAAGTTACTCGAAGGCTTGGCGACCGAAGAGATACCTACATCCAACAACCGATGTCTGACTATCAGTTCGACTACTAACAGTAAACTTACTTGAAAGCCTGGTTGCCGATGGCATAAGCGTCGTTGACCGCCCGCGACACGATACGCTCGTAGTCATGGGCTACGTGTTGCTTCTCAGTGCCCGTGATGGCGTCGTGATGCTGCATCATACCTGGAAGAGCGACCAAAATGTCACTAGGGTCATGAGGAGAGTAACATATATAACACGACTGGTCTGGCCTAGTGGGTAGTGACCCTGCCTGTTAAGCCGATGGTCCTGGGTTCGAATCCCGGTAAGGGCATTTATTTGTGTGATGAGCACAGATATTTGTTCCTGAGTCATGGGTGTTTTCTATGTATTTGTATATTATATATATCGTTGTCTGAGTTCCCATAACACAAGCCTTCTTGAGCTTACTGTGGGACTTAGTCAATCTGTGTAAAGGGGCCCACTGACTATCAGTCCGCCGGACGATATCGGCCTGTCAGTTGTTCGGAACTGTCAAATTTTTGTTCTAACTGACAGGTCGATATCGTCCGACGGACTGATAGTCAGTGGGCCCCTTAAGAATGACCTATAATAATTATTTATTTATTTATAACAGCGGTACCTACTCAACCTGCGGCCCGCTGGGTGACCCTGGTATACAGGATGTCCCTAGCCATTGGACAAAGCCAAAATGTACGTATGCATTAGGGTATTTAGAACCAGTATACAAATTATCATAACAACCGGTGCTGTAGCGATTACGAAGAAATTAACAAATTACGACTTTTTACTTTGGAGCAGCCTGTTCCAAAGTTCTGTGTTGTGTGCTGTGTGTGTGTGTTGTTAGTAGCTCCTGAGGTCATAAATAATGGAAGAGGTCATAAAGATGGTTTCCTAATGCAAGAGCGGGCTCTCTCGCCACAAGTATTGTTATACTTAATGGGACACTCCAGCCTTTTGTTAAATAAGTGTTAAATAATGGGTCAGTTCCACAATTCGCTTCGCTAGCACCCGATAGAGGTGAAAACAATATGTAGGTACTTACCCACAGCACTCTTTAGCTCATTTAGAATGACCATGTTGGATTCGGGCAGATTCGTTAGGCTTTGCAATATTTTGAAGGTCTGAGAAAAAAAACATTAAATATAGAATTATGTCTAAACAAACCAAACTGTCTATCTTATACATGGAGTCTGGGGGCAAAACAAAGAGGCACGGCCGTATACCATCCTTTTCTCGAAGCTACTCAGGCCATTTTCAAAGTCCGGTAATTTTGTGTTGGCTAAAGCTAGAACCCTGAATCTTCAGTGACACATAGGACATAATATGGCTTATATTCCAAAGAACATTCAATTAGAACTTGTAGTTAAAGAATTATTGCTTGTCAAAGTTCCTTACTTTTGTCACTGACACACTCACTTCACTAACCGATCATCACAATTCTAAGGTACTTCTAGCAGACCAACAAGCTTCACATTATAAACATAAGTAGTTTTTAGCTTATCAAGCCATAAAAAACCTAAAAATATTGCAATATAAGTCACGTTTTAAAGATTTGAGAACTGCGTAAGTTAGTTTGTAATCCCATATAAATATATGCTATTACAAAGTTACTTTAGCAGTTCCTACAAGTAGTAGGTAATTAAAGGTCTACGATGTACGCGATGTGAGTATGAAAATGTGTATACCTTAGTTATAATATGTGTATAGTATGAGTATTATATGGTATGACTATGGTATGAGTATGGTAAGGATATAAATATGGTCATGGAGCGTATAATCGACGCAAAGCTCCTGAGATACCTAGAAGAACACGACCTGATCAGCGACCGTCAGTATGGTTTTCGCCACGGTCGCTCGACTGGTGATCTTCTAGTGTATCTCACTCACCGCTGGGCTTCGGCCATTGAGAGTCAAGGTGAGGCATTGGCAGTTAGCCTTGATATAGCGAAGGCGTTCGATCGGGTCTGGCATCGTGGTCTCCTGTCGAAGTTACCATCTTATGGATTGCCGGAGGGACTATGCAAATGGATCGCTAGCTTTTTGTCTGGCAGACGCATACGAGCCGTAGTAGACGGTAGCTGCTCCAATAGCATGGACATTAACGCTGGCGTTCCGCAAGGCTCTGTGCTATCCCCAACGCCGTTTTTGCTGCACATCAATGACATGTTGTCTATCGACGACATTCATTGTTATGCAGACGACAGTACTGGGGATGCCTTTACGCAGGCCGTGCCAACATCCCTCGTTCCGTGGTGCTAGAGAGTCGTGAAAAGCTTGTGTCGGATATTGAGGGCACTCTATCCAGAGTTTCGGTGTGGGGCCGGGACAATTTAGTGCGATTCAACCCCACCAAGACACAAGTTTGCGCGTTTACCGCTAAGAAAACCCCATTTACTGTGGTCCCACAGATCGAAGGCACAGCCCTTACCATGTCAGGGAGTATTGGGATCCTCGGTGTCGACATCTCCAGTGACGTCCAATTCCGTAGCCACCTGGAAGGGAAGGCTGATCTGGCATCCAAAAAACTCGGTGTGCTCAATAAAGCACGGCGGTACTTTACTCCGGGGCAAAGACTGCTGCTATATAAATCGCAAGTCAGACCCCATATGGCTGTGGAATGAGCTCCCTGCCGAGGTTTTCCCGAGGGGCTACAGTATGGGGTTCTTCAAAAAAGGAGTGTACAGGTTTTTTAAAGGGTCGGCAACGCGCGTGTAATATCTCCGGTGTTGCAGGCGTCTATAGGCTACGGTAACTGCTTACCATCAGGCGGGCCGTATGCTTGATTGCCACCGACGTGGTATAAAAAAAAATGGTATAGGTATGAGTGCGGGTATGGTGTGGGATGAGTAAGGGTATGAGTATTTCGTGTGCATGCTAGAGGGAGATACCTGTAGATAGTTGTTCGCCTCTCTCTCCATCCACTTGGTGGTGGGGCGGGAGGTGTAGTAGCCAGTCCAGTAGGCGTGCGAGTCAGATCCGTACGGGAGGAAGTCATCTTGCTTGATGGGTAAGGTTGGGCTGCAGAAACACAATGATAATAAATTAAGAGGAAATAGTACATTGCGCAACGAGGGGGGGTAAGTGGAAATATGCAAACGAGGTCTTTGATGCACGACAGCCGCAGACTGGAGTGCATTAAAGACTTGAGATTGCAATATACTTACCCCCGGAGTTACACACAATGTTTTTCATCACACTAGCAAAGAAAAAACTAAATTTGAAGCGCTTCTATACGGTGGCATTTCAAGTATTCGTCCACCATATTTTGATTCTTTGACAGCTTAGGCATCGAAGGCCCAGACCTATCCGGCATTCAGCCACGATTGAAAATTGTGTAAAAATATTTTAAACGGCTATTTAATTAATCAAAATCAATATTTTTTAACATCATCAATAAAAATAAATGATAAACGTCAGTATTTAAAAAAAAACCTCAAATATACCTACTTGGTTCGTATGAATTAGTGATACAATTAAAAAAAAACTCCCTCCCCTAACCTAACCAGGTATAAGATTATTAATTACGATTGGCAAAAGTTAGAAAGTCTTTCGTAGGACAATCGATCCATTTTTACAACAAAATACCTAGTCACATAACAGATTTACCATATCATCAATTTAAAAGAGTTGTAAAAACCACTTTAACTAAGAAAGCCTACTATAAAATATCAGATTATTTAACTGATAAAAATGTTTGGGCTGATTGTGATATTGTAGCGTAAAAAGTAGATACTATTAAGTCTGTATAAGTGTTAATTATTACTACTAATAATATGTAACAATAATATAATGTACACGATGGACACAAGTGTATCTTGTATATCTATGTGGGAAATAAATAATTAACAATTAAATTAAAAATTAAAACAACAGGTTTTTCATGTGCGTCACTTCACTGTACATTGGTTTGTTATTAATAAAACAAAGATCAGTTCATGTCCTCATGAGTTCAATAGCGGTAATGGGTTGAAACGAAAATGCAACCATCGCTTTTGATTGGAAACCGCCGGATGAAAGCCGGAGTGGCTCCGGGCGGCCTGTACACAGTGTACACTCTTGGCGACGGTCCCTCGAGAGCGAGCTACGAGGGGTCGGGCTGAAGTGGGGCGAGGCCAGAGGGGTCGCTGAAGACAGGAAGGCGTGGCGCGAGCTTGTGAAGACCCTCGGCACATCTCGGGTGCCTTAGGACAACAACAACAATAGGTTGAAAGAAACTTACTTGGCATCCTTGACTGCCTTCAAGTAGCAGGCAGGAGTGGAGTAAAACAGCTTCACGTTCAGATTCTCCTTGATCGCTTTTAGGTTGGTGTATCTGTGAAAACAATTAATATTTTCGTTATTTTATCGGTAAATAGCGCAGTTAGCCCTCTTAAATATATTCGTTGCCATGGTTACGTTTCCCTGGACAAATCTTAAACCCCTGATTTTCATGATTTTTTGTGGTAGCATGTCTCTCCCTGAGGCTGCACTTCCACCAGATATATGCGATAGCAGGATACAACATGTTACGCAAAGCCTAAACAACAGGATAATATCTAATGTTATTAAGGTTTTTTCTTTTAAATAAATATTCTTATTCTTAAAGCAAGATTAGTAAAAAGGAATGTTGTAAGGTAGTTCATGAATACATAATTAATTCAAGAGAGAAAATCAGGTGACCCAATTATCAAATTAAGTAAGTTTGGAGAAAAAAGAAACCATCTTTTTTAAATACGATGGCGTATAAAACATTGTTTTAACCGTCTCTATGGACAGACTAAGAATAGAAGTAAGGATTTTTTGGCTATAATAGGGACAGGCTGAACAGTTTTCCAGTTAAGTCCGAAAACCTGTTCTCGTGTTAAGCATACAAGCTATGTATTATACCCAGTGTGTGATTATTTTTTTATGTTACCTTTTATGTTAAATAAAGATATATTTTTTTAATTATTTAAATGCAAAATAGGTAAGCATTTCTCTACAATCTCACATGATGGTACGTAAAGTGGGGATGCGGTAGAAGATAGAGTATTTGTTTAAAATCTGTGTAAAGCGTTCCCTGTGCTCAAAACGTATCTCACTCAATGACTTTTTATTAATAATAGACGCGTGACGTCCATTCTTGACAAAACTAAAATGCAGGCAATATTTAGTAGAGATTTTGACAATCTTGACACATTGGCGTCAGGCGTACGACATACTCAATATAGGTCCCGGAACCTATATTTGATGGCTCACGAACGAGCGCCTGGTGCCATATCTACCTCCCTTTACTTACATCCATGATCTCACTTGATAAGTTTGTCCAAATTGTCGAACCACATTAAACTACATCAAATCATACTAAATATATGAAAAGTTTGACCGAGTTTGAGAACGACCCTCCAATGAAAGGTAAGTGGCTCGAACACTTTGTTTGTTACTGCAAAGAGAGTTACTGTCTTTCGATTTCTGGAAGAGGGTTGAAGCGATTTGGAAATTATTTTTTATTGAAGTACACGGTCAAGGAATTAATTTCAGGACCATTTCGTATATTGTCACAGTGAGAATAGTATGAGGTCCCTAGCGACGTTCGTATTGATTGTCAACGTGACAAGGTACGAAATGGCACTGAAATTATATTTTTTGACAGTACCAACAGCAAAAGTAAGTACCTACCATATTGATTTTTTGCGTTTAAGTGTTATAAGTATGTTGGTATAGAAAGGATCGCAATCTCTTATGGCAGAATTGTTGTAAAAGTGACCGCGTTAAGCTTTAAATAATAGTTCCTAATCTCTCCGGTGGCGCTAGTTAGGCTCTGGGACATGAGTATAAGATGAACCATATAAGGCAACAAATAACCCGACCAAATTACGTAGGTTGTTTTTGGTAGTATTTCGGTGTATGGTGGCGCCGCCTAATTACTGTTTTTTGATGGACACTTTTCATACATAGAGATTTGGCTCCTTTATATAGTCTCCATGGTTATAAGATTACTTTCACTCTAACCATTCATATTGCCAGTTTAAAATACAAATAAAGTTTGCATAATCTAGATTGTTTTTGAAAGCTGACATTTTTTCTAGAAAAAAAGCTCGTACTTTTTGTGCTTGAGCAAGATCTAAGCTAATTAAATACCGCGTATGAAAAATATGTCTATTTATTAGGTCACCCGAATTTTCGAAATTTCTTGATTTAATTATACTGTTGTGTAGTCAACACCAGAAGTTGCTAAGCGGGAGATGTGTTCAAAATGATCTAGACGCGAAATTATTGTTAAGAGAATAAAAGCACGTCAAGGTAATTTTGAACACATCGCCTGCTGCTAACTGTATATTTGCAAGCATTTAAAGTTACGTAAATAAGCGTGATACATCAAGCAGCTTCCAGCTTCTTAGCTAGTACTAAACTGTGTCTGTAATCGTGCAATTTTATATTTGTAAATTAGGACAAAATCCATGCATTAATACTCAACAACAACAACAATGCATGATCTTGTATAATTTGCGTGCACTTACTTTATAAGCTTGTCAATGTTGTTAAACTGCAGGGATGCGTCCAAATATCTGAAGTCATCCCCCATCGTCACCAGGATGTTGTTGGTTCGGTAGGCTTTCGACATGTTTGCGGCTACCTCTAGGAACGTTGCCACCTGCAAGCGCGTTGCTGTTATAGACGCGACAACGACATGATAGAGCAAATGTCACTCTTGATAACAAAACATAGGGTTACATTCTCTTTTTAGGGATCCGTACCCAAAGGGTAAAAACGGGACCCTATTACTAAGACTCCACTATCCGTCTGTCCGTCACCATGCTGTATCTCATGAACCGTGACAGCTAAACAGTTGAAATTTTCACAGGTTATGTATTTCTGTTGCCGCTATAACAACAGATACTAAAAACACCCATACAACAAACGTGACTTTTTTTGCCGTTTTTTGCGTAATGGTACGGGACCCTTCGTGGGCGTGTCAGACTCGCACTTGGCCGGTTTTTTTTAAAGAATTATCGTGTCATTATCACGTGTATAATTGCGTCTATCATACGCCCAGTGATCGCTGAGCCAACCCGTGCACGAATAGAATTCCTAGAGGGTATAATGACGCTTTCCTGATAAATTTGTATTGTATTTAACATTTTAATGTATGATAAAACAACATACCTGCAACTGGTAGGAAATATCACAATCTATTACAAACTCAGATCATTACAAACATGGAAATTATAGAACCGAATGTTTAGGACTAACTCGAAAACTATAGTAAACCGATATTGCTTTACTAGCGCTAGCAGAATCTAAAAACTTAGCTTTAATTTCAGATTTCGTTCCAACATATCTGTCTCTTGTATTGTGTATTTGTGTCTGTGCCTGTTCAACTTATAATTACTCAACCATTTAACTATTATAACTATTAGGTATAGTCAACAGCAGAAGTTGCTAAGCGGGCGAGGTGTTTAAAATTACCTTGACACGCTCTAGATCGTTTTGAACACCTCGCCCGCTTAGCAACTTCTATTGCTGACCCTACTCAAATAATATAGACCATGTAAGAATGCATTTTGCGTCTTTGTTGCTCAGGGACTCAAAGTACGATAAGTTTACGTTCCTTTACAAAATTACGAGAACAATTACAAACTTGAAAGCTAAATATGTAAAAATGCAAATTCACAACCTTGACACTACTGACAAAATTGGCTACCAGACTATAGTAAAACGTAGTGATTATATTCTCTTTGGACTATAAGTTTGAATATGTACTAGGATAATAAGAAGATAAATATAATTAAACCAAACTAATTCTGCAGCGAATTTGATAACACAGACTGTGGAAGGGTTATTTTAAACGTCATCTTGTCATAGACATTTGAATTTATCACTCTCTGCTGCCTAACTAACTAACTCTGTTACCTTAGCGTCGAGATTGTACATAGGCGAGGAGACATCGTCTATAATCGGCTCGTCGTCGCATAACACGTCGAAACAGAATCCGGCAGGGGGTTGGTACATGTTGTACAACACGCCGGTGAAGATGTCGGATGACTTGCCTGAAACAACAATTAAACTTAGTTTTTTATGTCTGTTTTTTGTGTGTCGTTTGTCGTTTTTTTAGCGTCCAATGATTTTTTCTGTATGTCTTCTTTTCCATATGTAGGTAATATGTTGTGGCGTTAAATACAGTAGATTGTACAACAAGGGCATAAAGCGATCCATATCTATCCGAGGCAATTTATTGGTCCGAGCGACTTTTCACTTCGATTGTGAGTAAAATATACATGCATTTTTTTTTTATTAATCGGCGATTGGCCCTAGTCACACCTGATGGAAAGTGAAGACAGGGCCTAAGATGGAGCTCACCGGTTCAGTAACAGCCTATTCACTCTTGTTTTAAAGAGACCGAGGTCATATTGATCAGGGAATACAGATGGCGGGAGCGCATTCCATTCCTTAGCCGTCCGTACCAAAAAGGAGGAGGCAAAACGTTTCGTCCGAACAAATGGAATGTGGACCACGAACGGGTGCATTCGCTTCCCTCGCCTGGATGTCCGATGATGGAAAAGGGGAAGGTGGGATCAGGTCGTGCAGTTCCTGTGCGCACTCCCCGAAATGTATCCGATAGAACACCGATAGGCAAGCGACTCGACGGCGATGCTCAAGGCTCTGTATCCTTGACTTGACAGATGGGTCATCGCCAAAGAGCCCGGCGCTCTATTGAGTCCAGGGCCGCCAGCTGATATTTGGCAGAACCGTCCCATAGGTGGGAGCAGTATTCCATGCACGAGCGTACCTGTGCTTGGTATAGGGAGAGAAGCTGATTCGGCGTGAAATACCGCTTCACCTTAAATAGGACACCAAGTTTTTTGGCAGCAGTTTTAGCCCTAGACTCAATAGTCGACCCGAAGTTTAAGTTTGATTTTAAACTTAGACCAAGAAGCTCTAAAGTGTTGGTCACGGGAAGGGACACACTTCGGAAAGTGGGAGCCAAGGTGAACTGGCTCCGTTTTGCGGTGAAAAGACACGCCTATGTTTTAGTGGCGTTGAATCCAACCAAGTTGGCCTCGCCCCATTCGGACACGGCATCCAAGGACAGATTCAATCGCTCCACCATGGCTTCACTGACCCTCGCGTCACAAAGGTATCTCTCCGTAACCGTGCTGTCATCCGCGTACCCAAAGATACCGGGCTTGAGCAGATCGTTGATGTGCAGCAGAAAGAGGGTCGCGGAGAGCACTGAACCCTGTGGTACCCCGGCATTAATAGCCAAAAGATCAGAATCCATCTAGGACAACTCGAATAGATCGGTCCCTCAGGAAATCAGTGATCCAGGAGCGCAGGCCAGAGGAGATTCCATACGCGAAAAGCTTGCTAATTAGGCTGTCGTGCCAGACCCTGTCAAAGGCCTTGGAAAAGTCGAGGGACACGGCGATAGCCTCACCATGTCTCTCGATGGCCTCGCCCCATAGGTGGGTGGCATAAATCAGAAGGTCCCCAGTAGACCGGTTCCGGCGAAAACCGTATTGCCGATCACTGAGGAGATCGTTACCTTCGAGATATGCCAGGAGCTTGGTGTTCAGAACACTCTCCATAATCTTACAAAGTATGGAGGTGATCGCGATAGGCCGATAATTTGACGGGTCAGCACGACTACCCTTCTTAGGTACAGGCTGTAGGCAAGCTTCCACGACTCGGGGACTTGACCCGACCTCAGGGAAAGACGATACAGGCGTGTCAGTACTAGAGACAACTCAGGCGCACAAGTTTTCAACACAATCGCTGGAACTCCATCAGGACCACTAGCTTTGTTCACGTCTAGACAGCGCATTGCTGTCAATACCTCCTTTTGGTGTATTTTTATTTCGGGCATTGAAGCACCAAAGGTAAGGTAAGGAGGGAGGCATAGTGACGCCAGCGTCCTGACGTGAATTTTCAGCGAAAAGAGAGGCAAACAGGTTTGCCTTGTCTTTTGCTGTATGTGCCAGTGATCCATCTGGCCTCAGCAATGGAGGTAAACGTTGCTGTTATAAAGCCTGTACAAAAACTTCCTTACACACCCTATAGACATTGTCGTACGGGTCGCTGATTCTTAAAAAGCTTTATACAAAAGATCAATAAAAATGGGTTACTTTGTATAAATATTTCGATACAAAAGGAACCGCTTTCACTGCTCTAAAATGTATTAAAACGTGTTATTCTTTCTAACCGAGATCGTCGCTCCCTCGCCATAGCACTCATAGCACCTACATAGTTCGCAATCTCCTTCTGTCTTCTGCTCACCTGGTACTTTGGCAACATTAAGATATTTCAGATGCTCCTTTTTAGGGTAAAAACGGGACCCTATTACTAAGACTCTGCGGTCTGTCTGTCTGTCCGTGTGTCACCAGACCTATTTAGTGTGCAGGGCGCTCCGGGCGCCCTGCATGCAAGAGCGCGCGAAGCGCGTTGAATGTCGGTCCGTCCGACCTATTTGGTGTGCAGGGCGCCGGGTGTAAAAGCGCGCGAGGCGCGCTGAATGTCGGGCTCTGCCCGACCTATTCAGTGTGCAGGGCGCCCCAGGCGCCCTGCATATAAGAGCGCACTAAGCGCGCTGGATGTCGGGCTTCGCCCGACTTATTTAGTATGCATGGCGACTTATTTAGTATGAATGTCGGGCTTTGCCCGACCTATTAGTGTGCAAGAGCGCGTAAGGCTAATTATATGCCAGCGGCCCGCGGTCGGAATCCACCGCCTTCCCGACCAACCTCCCTAATAAGTGTCTCGGAGGTATATATACACGGCAAGAAAAATTTCGATAGCGCGATAGCGCGATGTAGAACATTCCAAATTCGAAAATTTACTGACTGCTATTTTTCAATTATATGACACTTATGCTTATTCTATATATGTTTCTAAGGTTGGTATTCCGTCTGTCCAATGTTTATTGCGTCTCACTCTCTCACTATGCAAAATGTGTGACGCAAATACACATTGGACAAAGAAAACGGACAGGTGGAATACCACCAAAAAAAAAAGAAAATTGAAAACTGGCTATTATATTGTTTTTATTTTTTTATTTTAAGAAAAACTATATTTGAGCCACTATGATCTGAGCATTCTTAGAACCCAAGAGGAACCTTAGCACGAATCTAAAGTCGAAATTGAACGAAACGGTCGCCATGTGACCCCATGCGTATTTTTGCATGTTTTTAAGGTTTACAGTATAGGGGTTCTTAAAAAAACTTGTATGAAACACTATTTTCTCACCTAGCTCGTCGCTTCCTCGCCACAGCATCTCCATAGTTCGCTCTTTGAGCCGCAGAGCCTTGTCCTGGTAGTCGATGCGGCCGAGGAACAGGCCGTCATAGCCCATGGACGCCAGATTGGCGGCGAACTCCCGCGAGTGCCCGAACGGGTCGATCTGCCACCCGACACGCGGACGCCCACATTCGCCAAACGTATCGTTTAATTTTCTGGAAGTAAGTAAGAAATCAATTTAATAAATAAAAAACCGCCCATAAGAACACCGAAATAAATTAATAGTTTAAAAAACACTAGAAAAACACGCTTCTCACAAGTGCAAACACGACTATGATACGATATTCCATCATGGAATGCCAGCTTAGGTATCTTTCGGCTTCATCATCAGAACTTGAAACCTAATCGTGGTCAAAGTTCATTACAAGACTTTTCTAACAAATCCAAACACAGCTACGATACGATGTTCCATCATGAAGTTCCAGTTCATATCTTCCGGCTCCATCATCAGATCAGTTCGACAGTAGGTACCATATTATTGTATTGTCGTCAGAACTACATACAGCTGCCAATTTTTATGACACTACGAGCCTTGGAAGATGGTCAAATTAGTTACCTAAGATTCCATTACATAGTTACATACAGGTCAAGCTAAAGCGTGTTAAAAAATAATACAGGAAGTGTTTGTCTTGACACAGAATAACTAATAGTACTACCAAAGATAGATATAACTCCGTAATAGATGGATACAGTCTAAGGAAAAAACGTGCCTCGAAAATCACGAAAATTTGATTCTCGAACTGATGTCGCTACTACCTTTTGCCATCTTTTGCCTATTCTCGTATAGAGAGCGTTGACGGTTTCGTTTGTTATTATTTAACAATTTTAACGCATATCAGTGAAAGAATATGGGTCAAAATAATAAAAAAAAATAATGCAAATAAAAAAAATCATTTATCCATATTTAAATACATTTTATCGTATTTTTATAAATCTTCATTTTTAGTTTTAAAGTGTGTCGATAGATGGCAGTGAATTTACTGTGGTTAAAAAATTTACTATTACAGTACCGCTCTATAATATTATATCCTCCAAATACAAAAAGTATAAAATTTCTGTTTCCGCCCGGGATCGAACCGGGGGCCTTGTGCGTGTGAAGCACACGTGATAACCGCTACACTACGGAAACTTGAAAGTGTATGACGAAATCATAGACCAATAGATATGCACAGCACGAGTGTAGGTACCGAGATAATATCGCGCCGTGATGCCCGTGATCACGCCCGAGATATACCTAAGTACAAAGATAGATATAACTCCGTAATAGATGGATACAGTCTAAGGAAAAAACGTGCCTCGAAAATCACGAAAATTTGATTCTCGATCAGATGGCGCCACTAGTTTTGGCCTACACTCGTGTAGAGGGCGTTGACTGTTTCGTTTGTTATTTATAATTTTAACGCATACCAGTGAAAGAACATGGTTCAAAATCATATAAAAATAATTAATGCAAATAAAAAAATCATTTATCCATATTTAAATACATTTTATCGTATTTTTATAAATATTTATTTTTAGTTTTAAAGTGTGTCGACAGATGGCAGTGAATTTACTGGGGTTACAAAATTTACTATGACAGTAACGCTCTAGTATAAGTTACTCTATGCCTAAGTACTACTCGTCTCTTACTAATTATAAATAAATAATAATAATAAATATTAGGCGACATCTTACACAAATCAACCTAGCCCCATAATAAGCAAAGCTTGTACCTACTATGGGTGCTAGGCGACGATATACATTATTTATTTATATGTTTTAATACATACTTTTATACATAGAAAACACCCATGACTCAGGAACGAAGATTTGTGTTCATCACACAAATAAATGCCCTTACCGGGATCATAGAGTAACTTATACTAGAGCGGTACTGTCATAGTAAATTTTGTAACCCCAGTAAATTCACTGCCATCTGTCGACACACTTTAAAACTAAAAACAAATATTTATAAAAATACGATAAAATGTATTTAAATATGGATAAATGATTTTTTTTATTTGCATTAATTATTTTTATGATTTTGACCCATGTTCTTTCACTGATATGCGTTAAAATTATAAATAACAAACGAAACCGTCAACGCCCTCTATACGAGTGTAGGCCAAAACTAGTGGCGCCCTCTGATCGAGAATCAAATTTTCGTGATTTTCGAGGCACGTTTTTTCCTTAGACTGTATCCATCTATTACGGAGTTATATCTATCTTTGCCGGGATTCACAGGCAGGGGTTTGACAATGTATAGAGAGGTGTGCTCAGATATTTATGAGAACCTTGGTTGCTCCAATATATCTGGTGGTTTTGTGCCCTGTGGAGATCTCTCTGATGCTAAAAAACCCGGACAAGTGCGAGTCGGACTCGCCCATCGAGGGTTCTGTACTTTTCAGTATTTGTTGTTATAGCGGCAACAGAAATACATCATCTGTGAAAATTTCAACTGTCTAGCTTTCACGGTTCATGAGATACAGCCTGGTGACAGACGGACAGACGGACAGTGGAGTCTTAGTAATAAGGTCCTTTACCATTTGGGTACGGAACCCTAAAAAAGTTAAAAAAGAGTCCCCAAGTGAACTGGTCAACAGTGCTCTGATAGTGGCTGGCAGCTCCATCATTCATGCTCCAAGCCCCGCCCACTAACTGCAGCTGCCCCTGCCTCACCGGGGTGTGAACCTGGGACTTCACGGACTCAGGACAAGCCACCCACCACTTCCAGAACATTTGACGACTGATGTACGACGCTTCAGGTACAACAAACCATCGAAGGCGTGTCCGCTGATGTAGATGGCGCTTCGGTTGCCACACAACACATATCATTTCTTGGCTGGTGTAGATGGCGCTTCAGTCACAACAAACCATCAAAGGCGTGACTGCTGATATAGATGGCGCTTCAGTTGCCACACAACATAACATTTGACAGCTGGTGTAAATGGCGCTTAAATTACCACAAGTTATTTTGATTTGCCTTTTAAGGCATGTCCGTAGATCTAGATGGCGCTTTCGCAATTACCACAAGCTATAATGACGCTATAAAGCACCGTCTTTCAGCTGTCAAACTGGACTAGCAAAAGTAACGACTAAAATAAGTAAGAGTAGCAAAGTATGGCGCAGGCACTATACTCACTGTAGTCCCCAAGTGAACTGGTCAACAGTGCTCTGATAGTGGCTGGCTGCTTCATCGTTCATGGTCCAAGCCCCTCCAACGAACTGCAGCCGCCCCTGCCTCACCAGGGTGTGAACCTGGGACTTCACGGACGCAGGCTGGGCCACCCACCACTTCCAGAAGAACGCTGTTTCTACGTAGATGAATCTGGAAATAAAATCGGTTTTAATTAACTAGTCAAGAAATTAATTATATTAACACTATGTTGTCCTACTCGTATTATAAAGTATAAAGCTATTGGTTCTCCCTAACATAAATAAATAAATTAATTATACAGAAGTATTTTAAACAGGTGCCTGTTAATATTGTCTTCGGTTACCGCGATAGTTACTCATGAAATAAAACTATGAAAACGGATTATATCGCGTATATTGAATTTATAATACATCCCGACGTTTCGAACTCTTTACAGCTACGCTCCGCTATAATCCGTTTTCATAGTTTTATTTCATGAGGTGCCTGTTAAGATATACTAAATTTATATTCCTACGGGTAGATATTGCTATGCGCCTTCCTAAGCCGCGTAAGCATTAAAGGAAGGAATGGAAAGCATTCGCAGTTCTCCGTAGCTCAGTTGGTAGTAGCAAAGATATCTATAACTCCGTGTAAGATAAAAACTTGCGTCCAAAAATTAAGAAAAAGTATGCTTGAAAAGATGGCGCCATACCTTTGGCCTATACTCGTGACCTCGTGTAGATGGCGACACCGTTTGGTATTTGACAATTTTAACATAAAGTAAAACAACAAGGATCATATTCAAATGGCGTTCTAAAAGTTTTAATCCTGTTTCGAAAGATGGCAGTAAATTTACTGTGACTACAAAATTTACTTTGGCAATACGCCTCTATGCTCTTTGGTAGTAGCGATTGGACCGGTGATCCGTGAAGTCGCATTAAGTTCGGTCTTGCCGAGGGTTGTGAATTTTTTGATTTTTCTGTAATACAACATTTTTTTGGAATGTTTACATAACTCACTTTCTTTTGGGGTCTAACCATAGTTCTTTCACGACTGAATTCAGGATACACTCGACGCAGGCCTTCTGAATGGTGTTTCGACCTGAAACGAATTGGTGTAACATATATAAAATAATCTGCAATAATTCAACAAAATCTGCGAGAAGTTCTTAATTAGTGTAGGTATTAAATTTGCTACTGGAATTTGATATATACTTATGAAAAATCGTTGGCTATGCAATAGTATGATAACCTTGAGTTATTTGAGAAAATATAATGATGGAGACTGAAGATGGCCACAAGAAGTAGTACCTAGGTGACTAGGTAGTACAACGCAACCTCATTGAATTTGGTTTGTTATAATGTCTCAATGAATAGGTACTTAGGTAGGTAGGTCATATTTTTACTCTGTTCGAGTAAAAGTACTTACGAATTTTTACCATATAAAACACCCTCCATTTTGAAAGTCGGTTAATAGCCTCGGCCGAAGCGACGCGCGCGACTCGCGCGAGGCACGTCTACACTGGCCGTTTTGTGCGCGAGGAAATTGCCTGCATGCCTGCAACTACCTATATGCAAGCTGTCTCCGCGTCGGTACTGAAACAACTCACTTCCATAGTAGTACTGGTCGAGAGTCTTTAGCCAGCCGACGTCACCGTGCGTGTGTGCAACTACCTATATGCAAGCTATCTCCGTGTCGGTACTGAAACAACTCACTTCCATAGTAGTACTGGTCGAGAGTCTTTAGCCAGCCGACGTCACCGTGCGTGTGTGCAACTACCTATATGCAAGCTGTCTCCGCGTCGGTACTGAAACACCTCACTTCCATAGTAGTACTGGTCGAGTCTTTAGCTAGCCGACGTCACCGTGCGTGTGTGCAACTATCTATATGCAAGCTGTCTCCGCGTCGGTACTGAAACAACTCACTTCCATAGTAGTACTGGTCGAGAGTCTTTAGCCAGCCGACGTCACCGTGCGTGTGTGCTACTACCTATATGCAAGCTGTCTCCGCGTCGGTACTGAAACACCTCACTTCCATAGTAGTACTGGTCGAGTCTTTAGCTAGCCGACGTCACCGTGCGTGTGTGCAACTATCTATATGCAAGCTGTCTCCGCGTCGGTACTGAAACAACTCACTTCCATAGTAGTACTGGTCGAGTCTTTAGCTAGCCGACGTCACCGTGCGTGTGTGCACCTACCTATATGCAAGGTGGCTCCGCATAGGTACCGAAACAACTCACTTCCATAGTAGTACTGGTCGAGAGTCTTTAGCCAGCCGACGTCACCGTGCGTGTGTGCAACTACCTATATGCAAGGTGGCTCCGCGTAGGTACCGAAACAACTCACTTCCATAGTAGTACTGGTCGAGAGTCTTTAGCCAGCCGACGTCATCATGTGTGTGCGATACTAAATGCACGTTGAGGACTCCCGGCTCTGCGTCGGTACAGCTCTGAAACAAAAACATAGGTGCATATGTCAGGGATCGAATACCGGTATTTTCATCCAAATTATAATCTATCTCGGTTTCTCAGACATATTTTTCTAGTTTATTAAGTCAGTAAAATAAAGGTCCGTTAAGGGATCTCTTCCATGCTCCAGCGATCCCTTGACGGGATAAGTTCGCCTTTGTACTAGTGATGTGTGTTTCTAGGGTTCCGTACCCAAAGGGTATAAACAGGACCCTATTACTAAAACTCCTCTGTCCGTCTGTCTGTCGGTCACCAGGCTGTATCACATGAGCCGTGATAGCTGGACAGTTGAAAATTTCACAGATGACGTATTTCTGTTGCAACAACAAATACTACAAAGTACGGAACCCTCGGTGGGCGAGTCCGATTCGCACTTGTCCGGTTTTTGAGCATTTGTTGATTACGAAATATTTTAATTTTATCATGGGTCTGATTAGATTGACTACATTAATTAATTCTGTCCAACAAAAAATATATCTTAGCAAACGTTGTGCTTTGTTGGCTAACAGTTTTCATAATAATTGTGACTCAAAATGTTTGCATGTCATACCGAATATTCGGCGCTTCGGCCGAGAGAGGGTCCAAATATTCGGTATTCGGTATTAGGCCAAGACCACTATTCGGGGCATCTCTCATCTCTTATGATAATACACCGTTAAAATATAAATAACGAACTGACCAGCGATAATGCCTTTATTAAAGCATAAAGGCAACGCACTCTAGTCCCCGTTGACGGTCTTTATCAGTAGGTATTCAGTAATGATATCTTTGACACTGTTATCTTCCCGCGTAACTATTTATGGCATCTACCTACATGTTTATCTTCACTGTGCCATGTGCCAGCTTTCTAATTTTACAACACAACAAATTTTAAATAGATATTGGATATAGGGCAAAAACCATTAGAAACAGGGTTACCATATGTGAATACATTTCACATATGTCGCAGCAGGCAGTGTAAGATTCGGATTTATTTATTTCATAATGGTAGCATCCCTAGTGCGCAAAACGTTCAAGTTAATAAACAAGACCAAGTGCGGGTAGTTCGAAAAACTCGCGCGCCTAGAAGATGTTGATGTCAACTTTAGCCAGTCTTCTCCGAGACCACGGGGACAACGCCGTCCTCGAAACGTCGGAGGTAAATTTAAAACTATTTTACGCGATTAAGTCCCGTCGTTGTAAATAATAATTCATAATATTACATTGTAATATAAATTATTATGTCAATATAGATACAAGAATTAATATTATGATCGTCAAGAGTACATTAATAAAATATGAGATATTCTAACAAACAATACAAGGTCAAGGTTTCAGGAATTCGTCCATACAATATATAGGTAGTGTTTTCTCTAGCAGTATTTTCTTTAGTTGGGACTGAAATTCCGACACACTGGCTACGTCTTTCACACGTTTATGTAACTTTTCATAAAGGGATGGTTCCAGTACCCCGGGGATCCTTTGTACATAGGGCCCGCCTTTTACAAATGTTCGTGAGGCGATGAGCATATCGTGTGTTGTGGACTTCATCGGCTCGTTTCAATGTCTTCCAGTTTCGCTTTACATTCATCACTGTATTGTATATATACATCGAACATATACACACAGAACTGATATTTTTACACATTTTCATTGTTAGTTTTAGACTGTTACTTATTATCTTTATTTGTCTTTCATGGACCGACGTACAATACGCGACGTGTCCAAAATTACTAAATTATTAAAATTAGCGAGAGTCTCTAGGTGTTGGTCGAGACTCTTCGCTATAGCCGTTCGCTGACACGACTATAGGAACAATGATCGTCGAGTCAACATCCCACATGGCGGTTATCTCGTGAGCCAAGAAAAACTGTTAGGCTATAATTATTATTATTTGTAGAATTTTCTGATGTGTTGTAATAATTTGTCTAATTATTCATATTGACTATTGATTATCGATTTTCAGACAATACTCAATACTCAATAAAGATATTGAGTATTGTCTGAAATAAGGCATAATCACCGTAGTCACACTGCTGTGATGACTAAGCCTTATATATAACTGAGGCACTCGCCATCTCTCGGAGTGATCAGGTCAAAAGGCGCGGGCACCGTAGTCACCAACTCGACTACGCCCAGCAACAGCATAAGGCGTAGCCACTATTAGTCAATCGCCTACGCCTACGCCCGTCATTTAGAAGTACTTACATCGTAGCCGCAGCTTTCACCATCTCTCGGAGTGATCTCGTCGAAGGACGTAGGCACCGTAGACACCAGCCCGACTACGCCTAGCAACAGCAACCAACGCTGCATTTCCTGAAATAGAAATATTATTAATATTGTATCTTTCCCATCACGGCACAATGGTGTTCCGGACCGTTTGGTGGCGTAGCTGGTGGTAAGCAGTCACCGTAGCCTATGGCCGCCCGCAACACCAGAGATATTACATTACATGCGCGTCTTCTTGTGTGATCTTATTTGCCAAGTAGGTACCTAACCTGCTTATTTAGGTACTGAATTCAGACATAGAAGTTTTTGTGGCAAAAACGAGTGTTTGAGAAAATGAAACATTGATAAATCTGTTATCGATAAGTAATAGATTAATATTTAAAAGATGTAACTTCTACTTGCTGTAGGTAAGTTACCGAGAAATTTCAAGAATATTTTGTGTAACCCGTGCTAAGCCGTGGCGGGTTGCTAGTTCTATTTATAAAAACATTTTTTTTGACAAAAAATATTCTATACAGGTCCGTCGACGAATATGTTTACGCACAACCTGTTCGACGGGTACTGGGCGCCCCCTGGTTTCTGTTTCAGCAAGCTGTGTACCGATCCACTGCTGGTTACCTCTAGCAGACTCTTTTCTGACTTAACGGACCGGGTGAGTAAAATAACAGTTCACAAAATATTGTCATAAGGCTCATTGTACATATTTGTTGTCATCTAATTAGAACCTCCAAATAAAGTAGCATTTCTTTTGTTTGATTGCTTTCTCAATCACAATTTACTATACCTACCTACAACAAGATTCCAATTAAAAATAGGAAAACCTTGATATGGACACAGAATTACTAATATTACTACTATTGAAACTCTAGGTCCATGGGGTCCCAGCGCGCACAAGTCGTTTGCAGAAATCGCGAAGCGTCGGTTGACGTAACTGGCGACCGAAAAGCTGGCGGCTTCCTCGCACAACGTATCAGCATTGCGATACAGCGAGGAAATGCCGCCAGCATCCTTAGTACAATGCCCAAGGGCCTATTTTAGATTAAAGCTAGTTATTAATTTCGTTTACGTAGTACCACTGTACATATCTTGTATGTAAATAAAGAGTTATAACTTACCTTTATCTAAAATATAGTACTACCATATATGGAGATAGTTTGAGGCATTGGAAGCACATAGGATAGTTTTTATCAATCATCATCCCAACCAAACGAAGTCGTGGGCAAAAGTTAGTAAGATAAAAAATTTATAATATTCGAGTGACGGTTCCCTATTGTTGCAGAAAGTTTTTTGACATATTTTTGTAATGCATGTGACTACCCCAGTGTGAGTGTTGTGTGTCGGACTATTGACAATAATTAACTTTTATGTGTAGTGGGTGGTTTGAAAATGTGATGTCTCCTCAAACTTTAAGTGCACTTTTCGTGGGGTAGTCACACAAATCTCTGTTTTGACATTTTGCTGGGACGTCAGTTAGCCGCGAACACGAACAGTGAAACCTGTGTCGAAACGTCGGTAAATAAAGGTAACAAAATAAATTCGCGATAGACCCGTTTCTAAATGTGATTTAATATATATAATGTTACTTGGTAGAGATATCGTTTGTCAGAAATAATTTTGGCATACTGCTTTCCGCATAATATTACTTGGCAGAAAACCCTAACCTTACTAACTTAGAATAATATGCGAAATGACTATTATGGCAAGTATATATTTATGCGAAAGTATCATTCGAGTTTTCTGCGATACGTCGTGTTATGCGAAGTGTATTTGTAAAACATGTACAGACAACAACAGCAAGAAAAAAAGAGATCATCAAGTATGCATCACGAAATGGACCCAACTCAGCATAATGCTAGCTATAAAGCCAGCGCTGGTCTTCCGTAGGGCCCATTCGGTGATGCCACGACAGATAACATATAAAGATACATATTAAAACATTACAAAAATACATAAAAGCAATCATTAAGATATGAATTTATTAGACTTACTAAAGCAAGTAAGGACTTCTTCTTCGGATATTCTAATCGACACTAACACTTATTATTGAGCGAAAAGTTTATTCTGACTTTATATACCCAAATTTCGTGACACAGCTGTTTCAGATAACACAGGTGTTTCAGATAACGACGAAGTTTCATTGTTGCTAAGTAATTAAATAATTCTATAGGCGTGTAGCAAATAATGATGTATTGAGACTTTAGAGACACCGATATTTTGCAAGGAATACAGACCTTGAATATATATGGCGCTTAAATCGCTTCAAGAAACATTTGTATTGAAAAATTATTAAAAATGACGTTAGTGCCAACCTATTACCGGGCAGTTTTTCTTTGATATTATAAATTATTAAGTATTTAGTTACGAGTTTATTAGCTGAAAATTAAAAAAACCGGTCAAGTGCGAGTCGGACTCGCGTTCCAAGGGTTCCTTCCGTACATTATACAATTTCTAACAATGTATTTTATTTTATTTTATTTTTTTGTGAAATCCGCAGGGGTCGGATCAAAAACTAAATAATTAAGTCCGACTCACGCTTGACTGCACATTTCTAATAGGTTTTTCTGTAATCTATAGGTAAAGAGGATTTTATATTTTTTTTAAACAATTTTAGAGCCAGTAGTTTCGGAAATAAAGGGGGGGGGAATGATAAATGGCTATTTTCTTAATTATCTTCTAAACTATTTATTTTAAAATGACAAAAAAAATTATTTGAGATTCTTATAACAATCTAGAACATTGATATGTAACACGATATAGTTTTAAAGGGTTTCTGATGTATTACCGAATTTTTTTTGCCAAATTTTCATATCCCAAAATATCTTTCCCAAAAATTTAAAACCTAACTAATCATTTCCCAACTTAACAAGTCGCAAATAAATATTTCCCAAGAGAACGTTATCCAAAAAATATTTTGACATTTCCTTACTTTGCCAACATTTATTATACCAAATTTTTATTTAAAAGATTGAGTTGACAAACGTGCAGTTGGTAAAGTTTGGTTGGGAAACGAAATTTGGTCAAAAAAAATTCGGTTAAATGAAGGGATCCCAGTTTTAAAAACTTTATTTTTAAATTTTCTCATTTACCCCCCAAAAGTGGCCCCCATGTTTAAAATTAATTTGTTTACGTTACGTTATGTCTTTGGGTCACAAACTTACGTATGTGTACCAAATTTCAACTTAATTGGTCCAGTAGTTTTAAAGAAAATGGGCTGTGACAGTCGGACAGACAGACAGACAGACGCACGAGTGATCCTATAAGGGTTCCGTTTTTTCTTTTTGAGGTACGGAACCCTAAAAATGTCGGTGCGAAGCGAATCACCATGCAAATTTGGAATTTCGAGTAAGTAGCAGCCGCCAAATGACCTTGCTTACTACAATTTTAGGTTCTAGGGTGTGAGGATGAACACCCTGCCGACCCTGGCGAGCGGTGCGGTGATAGAAAGCGGCCGTTGGCATCATGTCCAATGCCATAGCCATAAATGGAATGGTGCTACAATCTACAATATTAGGTCAAGTTTGTGGCTCTTTAAAATACTGATTAATATGAACGAATTCAAAACTTTTGTTTAAGTACTGTTTAAAAACACCGGCCAAGTGCGAGTCGGACTCCCGCACCGAGGATTCCGTACATTACATAATTTTAACAATGTATTTTTTATGTGAAACGTGAGTGAAAGGTAAATTGCGGTTTACGATTTATGACGTATTAAAAAAAAGCTACTTACTAGATCTCGTTCAAACCAGTTTTCGGTGGAAGTTTGCATAATGTACATCATATATTTTTTTCAGTTTAATCTTTCTCTTATTTTGGAAGTTACAGGGGGGGGGGGGGGGGGACACATTTTACCACTTTGGAAGTGTATCTCGCGCAAACTATTCAGTTTAGAAAAAAATGATATTAGAAACCTGAATATCATTTTTGAAGACCTATCCATATAAATTTTTTTGAGTTTCAGTTCCAAATATGGGGAACCCCCAAACTTTATTGTTGTTTTTCTATTTTTGTGTGAAAATCTTAATGCGGTTCACAGAATACATCTACTTACCAAGTTTCAACAGTATAGTTCTTATAGTTTCAGAGAAAAGTGGCTGTGATATACGGACGGACAGACAGACTGACATGACGAATTTATAAGGGTTCCGTTTTTTGCCATTTGGCTACGAAACCCTAAAAACGCTTGTAGACGGAATTGGCCGCATTGACAATTAAGGTTTGACTAGAAAAAGAAAGCCAAGAACTTGGAACTAAAATATAGCATTGCATTGATACCTACCAACGGAATATGCTTTGGTGTTTGTCTGTCCTTACGGCTGTCGATACGTCATACTAGAACCGTATAGGTGTAGGTAATACATTTACGATATAAGTGCGGAAAATAGGAAATTCGAAACGAGTGTTTTAAATCGAGTTGTGAATTAGGTACCTATTCGCACGTGTATCGTACAATGTTTTACAGTACATATGGTGCTACAGCACTAGTGCGATAATAAGCTCATAACGCAACTATGTCGAAAATTTAAAGGGCCATATGTACTGTAAATATGTACGGCCAAAGATAGATATAACTCCGTAATAGATAGATACAGTCTAAGGAAAAAACGTGCCTCGAAAATCAAGAAAATTTGATTCTCGATCAGATGGCGCCACTAGTTTTGGCCTACACTCGTATAGAGGGCGTTCACTGTTTCGTTTGTTATTTAAAATCAATTTTAACGCATATCAGTGAAAGAACATGGGGTCAAAATCATAAAAATAATGAATGCAAATAAAAAAAATCATTTATCTATATTTAAATACATTCTATCGTATTTTTATAAATCTTCATTTTTAGTTTTAAAGTGTGTCGACAGATGGCAGTGAATTTACTGGGGTTACAAAATTTACTATGACAGTACCGCTCTAGTATAAGTTACTCTATGGTACGGCCAAGCCACATATTTTGACTAAGGTGTAAAGTTTGTGAAGTTAGGGCTTGTAGAGTTAGGGCGTGTAGAGTTAGAAGCTTGGCTCTACATGAGATTTGATAAGTTTTTGACGGTGCGAGCCATATGGTCTCGTCTTGGATATTTTTTCATGAAAAGGTTTTTGGTGGGATACTCATATCTATGGCTGCAGGTATACTAGTTCCCCAGCAGCATTTATACGTCATAATGACGTCAGCGACGTCATTATGACGTAATAATGCCGTCATTATGACGTCAGCGACGTCATTTTGCTACCTGGGTTTTATTGCTAGAAATTGAAATACCCTTGTAATAGTAGTACTAGTGGTAATCACTTTATTGTACCCAACATTTATATAAAATTAAATGATTTTAAGCTAATTTTGCTAGGTCTCCATTTTCAAGCACTAACAGTCCCTGAGTGAGTAGCGGTCAAGACGGGTGGGCGTCACGTACTGCAGAGCGCCGCGTCACGTTCTGCAGCGCGCGATGAGATAACCGGTTGAGGGAGGTCTTGACTCTTGCGCTGTCGCTTGTCGTTGTGGGCGGGCGCGGTGGCGCAATTATTTGGGTCACCCAACACTTGTAGCGATGAACAACACGAACTCACTGCACTGTCACAACACGCACCGGAGTTTCGTCCCAGGATTTACAGGAGTGATTCTCAAAAAAGTGGCGTCGGCACGTCGGCAGGTAAAAGTTAACGAAAAATATATTTTTGTACTTTTTTCACTTTTAAGAATGAAAAATATTTTACAGTACATATGGTGCTGCTTTCTCGCACTAGTGCCTAAAACAGCACTTTTCGTGCATATGTCGAAAGTTTAAAGGGCCATATGTACTGTAAAACGTTGTACGATACACGTGCGAATAGGTAATTCGCAACTCCCTGCGGTCGTGTTTTAATTTATCGCCACTCGTTTCTAATTTCCTCTTTTCCGCACTTGTACCGTAAACTATTTCCCCTCACTAGCTCGGAAAGCCTCTTTAAAACAAGCGGGTAAAAACGCATTTTATCCACTAGTGGGGAAAGTAGTTTGAGTAGCTTTTGACAGATAACAACCCGTAAACCTTCATAATATTTCGATAAGTAATGCAAATATTAAGATCAGTCAGATAATCATAATAGCTTGTTTAACATCACCTTGAGCGACGCAACCGATTGCCTGTCTGAGCGAAACAGGCAGCTCATTCCACAGCTTCACTGAACGCACTGCGATTTCTGCGAAGGACTTGTTGTATCCACGAGATTTGTGAGGGGGGATGGCAATTCTCATATAATAGGTATATGATAGTATTTATATCCATGCAGTTAGCTGGAGCCGAACTACTATTAATTAATAACGTGAATCGGAGATCTACTTGTTCGGTGTACTCCTCAATTAAGCTCTTCTGATGAAGAATGAAGGAACTCCAGGATAGTACTAATCTTCTTTTAATTAACTTAATAATTAATAGGTATAAGTAACGTTTAGGTACTCGATATATCTATATAAAATAATTGATATGTCAATTCAATTCAATTCAATATTCAATATATTCTTTATTCAAATAGGCCTAGCAACAAGCACTTTTAAATTGTCAAGTTTTAAATATTACCTTAATCTAAATATCAGAGCAATTTATTGATGCAGTTATTATTATTCTTAAAAACATTGAATTATTATAGATATGTCAAACTTAATAATAAGAATTCACAAAAGGATCGTCAAACACCAAAATTGTATAAAAAATACTAGTCTAGAAACTTTCTAGAATAAAAATCTAAATGTCAAAAAATACGGATTACCTAATATAGGTATTCATTGAATTATCAATTTCATCATTATTGATACAATAATAAATAATTAATTATTTTCAATCACAATCCCACGGTGTTTCATCATTCATGTAGTCTTGTGTGCTATAATAGGCTTTAGAGATAAGTTTACGTTTTACATATTTTTTAAATTTATTAACAGATAATTCAGTGATGATATTTGGAAGTTTATTATAAAATCTTACACAGTTACCCATGAATGATATTTTAATTTTATGGAGCCGAGTGAAGGGTACTGCAAGCTTATGCTTATTTCTAGTATTAATGTTATGTATGTCACTGTTTTTCTTAAAACTGGCAATGTTTTTATGTACATACAGAATATTCTCAAAAATATATTGACAGTGCACTGTATATTATGTCAATTTCCTTAAATTTATCTCTAAGTGAGTCTCTATGGTTCATTTTATATATTGCTCGAATAGCCCTCTTCTGCAGAACAAAAATGGTATTTATCTCTGAAGCACCGCCCCACAGTAAAATACCATATGACATAACGCTATGGAAGTAACTAAAATATACTAATCGAGCTGTTTTCACATCAGTGAACTGACGGATTGTGCTCTATGTCTATTCGAAAGAGTATCAATATGGGGACCCCATTGGAGTTTAGAATCTAAAGTTATACCAAGAAAAACTGTACTATCAACCAATTCCAATTCCTCGTCCTTCACAATGACACTTGTTTGCACAAGCCTTACGTTACTACTAGTGACAAACTTAATACATTTAGTCTTTTTCTCATTTAGCAACAAGTTATTAACATTGAACCAATTTACTACTTCTGAAATAGCATCGTTTACATCACTGTAAGCTTGTTGCTGTCGTTTGACTTTGGAAATAAGTGAGGTATCGTCTGCAAACAATACTATATCATGGTGGGTCTTAAGGTATGGCAGGTCATTAATGTAGATAAGGAACAGGAACGGCCCCAATATTGATCCCTGCGGTACACCCATAGAGACCAATGACCCCGGTGATCGTTGTCCATTCACATCGACCCTTTGTATTCTACCGTGTAAGTAGGACTTAATTAAGTTCAGTGCCGATCCTCTTACTCCATAAAAGTGCAGTTTCCTGATCAATGTTTCATGACAGACGCAATCGAAGGCCTTAGATAAATCACAGAAGATACCCAAAGCATCCTGCGACTCCTCCCAGGCATCGAAGATCTGTTTAATTAGCTCAACACCAGCGTCGGTTGTTGAGCGACCCCGTGTAAAACCAATATGTGTAGCCGCTTCGGCTGTACGGTGCAGTCTAAATGTAGGTACGCGGAACGGGGAGCCGTGACGTATGTGTGTGACGTCATGTGTCGTCAACCGGTCTTCGCTGGTACTTATGTTGCGCCAACACTACTATAAAATCGAGCGTCATCAAAGTCGTCATCATCATCATATCAGCCCTTTATCGCCCACTGTTGAGCATAAGCCTCTCTTAGTACGCTTGTCCCGGTCCTGAGCTAATCTCATCCAGAAGTGACCCGCAATCTTCCGGATGTCGTCCAACCAACGAGCCAACGGACGCCAAATCGTGCATGCGTGCTGGCGGGGAAGGACGAATAGGTATCCAGTATATCCACAGCCCCTTAAACATGTAGGTACCTACTTAGATATTATACTATACGATAATATATGCACGGGTTACACAAAACCTTTACAAAGTATACACTGAAACCTTCCTCATGAATTACTCTATTGATAGGTGAAAACCGCATCATAAACCGTTGCGTAGTTTTAAGAATCTAAGCATACATAGGGGCAGACAGCGGAAAGCGACTTTGTTTTATACTACGTAGTGACATTACATACAATCGTCATCAGATGTATTTATCGAAGCAGCCAACTTGTACTGTAACTTATTTTTTAATACAGTTGCTCAAAAAGTGCTACTTTCGTAGCTGTTTAGCGTGTGGAAAGTCGGTTTTCGCGAACTAGTGCTTTTTACTTTTTCAATTTTTTAAATGTATACTTGTTCCAACTCATGACTACTTATTGATGAGTATATATATTAGTATTATATTAGTTTCCTTTATTTTATTTATTTATTTTTTATTTTATTTTATTTATTTGGGGCATCAAATTTAAACGACGTAATCAACATAAAAACCTACTGTTAATGTAAGAATACGAAAAATATACATATTTTATAATTTAATTACTTACCTCATCATCATTATAACACGTTTATTTTTTAATATTGAATATTGAAAAATCGTTCTTAATACTCGTAAGTTGTCTGAATGGAACGGAATGGCTGCCGAAACGTCTGTCAAAGAAGAGGCGTTTTTTCTTAATGTTACTACCTACTAAGAGGCGTTTTAAGTTTCCAAAGTTTTTATTCCTTACTTGTTGTTTTTATTATTTTTTCGCAACTGTATTAAAAAACGTCGTTAGATACACGTGCGGAAATGTCATACTTTCCGCACTAGCATCGAAATGTACTATTAATAATAGACGTTTTGTTCCGGTTTTTTTGAACACCTTTGACGCTTCAATATATCAGATTGACTGTACGCTTGAAAACTACCCTCATTTCATTATGTAGTCCTGTGAAAAAGGAACTAATCTAAGGTATATAAGTGAAAATAACCAGTTTTTAAAAGCTTTATTCCATATTATCTTGACTAATAACAATTAAAAAAATCAGTTTTTAACACCATACTCCGCCACAAACGTCCTAATTTCTTTGGCCCTTAGTTTAATAATAAATCCGTCGTCATCATACTTCTTACCCTCTTTGGCTATATTCACGCCTTCGCTCCCATACTCTTTGTTAAAACTTTCAGAAAACTCTTCATCTGTATTCCATTCCCACTGTTTATAGTCTTCAAACCAAATATTAGCCGCTAAAGTAGTTTCTTTTATCGATCTAATCTCAATAGTATTAAAAACTTTAGTCAAATCTACAGAAAGATAATCAGGGGACAATTGTTTATCTAAATAATTTTCGAAACGTATCAAAATCTTATTATTCCACGGCTCCAAAGTTAACAAATGAACGCCTTTAGGAAGATCAGTTTTTAGAAAACTGTGTACGTTTGTCATAGTTTTGAATTTGTCTAAACTGAAAGGTGCTTCTGCTACAAAAAATTGCGGAATAGAGAAAAATCTTAGACTTGTTTCAGCAGTATTTATTAAGTTTTCTTTAGTTTTAGAAACGACTTGTAACCTTACTTTATCAATGCTATACAATCCTTTGCCTCCAGCAGTTTCGTTCAACGCTTCATCTACCCCAAAAGAATCATCACGTTTTAGCCTTCGGTGCTGCATAATTTCAAAACAGCCATCTTCAAGCGACGCGCCACCTCTAGCCCTATCCACATTTACAACTACCCTCAAATCTTTATCTTCTATATACATCTCTTGAACTACCGGGTAATAATTGCCAGAAATCGGTTCAGCTAAAGTAAGATTCCATTGCGGGCGAGTGTTTCTAATTCTTTTTAACATCTGTCTACCATTTGAGTCTGTATAAAAAGCGCCATCAGTTTTTAAGTCAGTTTGGAATCTAAGGACATATTCTCTGCCTAAATCTATGCTTAAAGTAGTGTAAAAGTACAAAGTATTGTCTTTTAAGCCGACAGTGACAGAGACAGAGTCATCGTAGTGTATGTGGACCTCCTGCAGCACTGATTGGACGACGTTGGTGACGGGGAAGTCATGGAAAGTGTGGAGGACCGGGGTGGAGGTCATGTTGGGGCGGAAGACGTAGGCGCCCGACGAGCGGTTGGCTGCTATCTGGAAAGAAAGATTGGATATGAAAATAAAACATACATTGTTAGTTAGGCGAAGATAAAAGAAATAAAATGGACTCTATGCAGTCTAAATTAACTGAGCCGATTTCGCAGCGACAAAATGGGGAAACGGCACATCGTTTTATAGGAATTTGACGATTCATACCACACTATTGCTTGAGTCGTTTTGAAGCACTGTATGTGATTTTGTACCAATTTTGTACTAAAATGACACATCGGTCGGACATTTTGGGGCAAACGAATTCACTACTAATATTATAAATTAACTCTGTCTGTATCTTTTCACGAGATAGATTTAATCCCTGGTTACATAGAATAGGTTTTGTCCCGACTATCATCCCTTAAGGGAGTGTAAATGGTGGAATTTACTATGAGTTTGGATTTAAAAATACTAATTCTACGCAATAGAAGCTAATACCTCATTGTTTCCCTCGAAGGCGGAGTAGTAGCCAGGCACAGCAAGGAAGCTGAGCGTAGTGCCGTCAGTCCTGGACGTGTAGTTCATCCGACCACTGTCTTTGTTGATAGATAGGATGATGTACTGTAATATAGTTATTTATTTTAGTCAAATATAGATACAAGATCGTTGACCAGCATACATCGGCGTTGTCGGTGCGGGAATGATTTGAGTGAGAGTAGAGATTAACAGATAGATTAGTCTGAAAAAACATCATATAGGTAATGCGTAATTAATAATAGTCTGCCCTCTCTGAATTTTATACACACTGATACAATTTTATTTACACCACACAAGCTCGTAAAGACCCTCTTTATCTTTCACAAACGGAAGAGAAAGTTGCATTTTATCCACAAAAGTAGCGAAGTAATTTGATGCAAATTTTGAGTTGATTTCCAATGTCGGCGAGTTGAATTGACTTTTAAATGATGAATTTCAATAATAGGTAGTAAATAGCATTTTTTTGGGTTTGATTTGTAATGTTTTACAAGTAGTATTTACCTAGCGTTGGTGTGGTGAAAAAAAAAAATGTCTTTCACTTGGTAGCAGAGTTTGTTTAAATATAAAAAAAGTATTATGTTTAATTTAATCTTGCGATCGAAATCAGCGAGCCAAATTGGCGTTTGCGTCCGCACGGCCTGATTTGATCGGACAATTTAATCAGATTGGCGAAAAATTGTCCCGTCTGGACTCGACTTCAGCATGGTGCGGCAAGCAACATCACTGGTATTCTGCCAGTGCCTTACATAAAATAATATATGCAAGTTATGCAACGCTTTTTTTTAAACAGTTGATGCAAGAAATAAAAACTATACTGTGCAATTTGTGTGCCTATGTGTGTGTGAGTGTGTGTGTTCTTTCTTATGGCCTTTTGGTAACATTATAGCATGGTAGTAAACATGGGGCATTTTCTATGAAAAGAGACCTTATTGTCGATGGCGCTTCCGCGCGCAGCGCATTTATATCGGAGCATCGTTAATAATGGCGTAAGCGCCATCGACAATAAGGTCCCTTTTTATAGAAAATACTACATATGAAGAGGTATATGCGGGTGCTGGCAATGTAAATCTAGCTAGTTAATAGCTATATACATATGCTGTGTGTGGTTAACTTACGTCGTTCTCCAGTACTATGTCTCGCGAACCTTCATCGTCGCTCGTTACCGTTTTGCTGTCGCTGTCTCGCGCCGTTTCTGAATGTTATTTATGAAGGTTATTTTATTAGTAGTATTCGTGAGAGGGATTTCTGTGACAGTACATAGTTGCCAAATAACGTAAAGGGAAAAAATCCCTGCTGTCGCTGTTACGAATAGTTCTGAATGTTCACGCTGAAACTCGAGTAAATCCATCTGCCAGATTATGCGATTTTGTTATTAAGAAACAGGGTTCACAAAGACCTAGCTTATAAGTTTACCACATGTACAACTACCTACTTTGTACTACTAAATATTGAGTATTGAGTAAGAAAAGGTAATTAACGTACCTAGATGGATTTACCCGAGTTTGACGTTAAACGACACAATTATTACTTATAACACCCGTTTAATAAGTAAGTCGAAGCTCTCGCAGTGAACCTTAGTGTCTTATTTAGGGTTCCGTACCCAAAGAGTAAAAACGGGACCCTATTACTCAGACTTCGCTCTCTGTCTGTCTGTCTGTCCGTCTGTCACCAGGCTGTATCTCATGAACCGTGATAGCAAGACAGTCGAAATTTTCACACATACCTATGTATTTCTGTTGCCGCTATAACAACAAATACTAAAAACAGAATAAAATAAATATTTAAGGGGGGCTCCCATACAACAAACGTGATTTTTTTGCCGTTTTTATAGATAAAGGTACGGAGTCCGACTCGCACTTGGCCGGTTTTTTTGGTTTATGTATGTGTACATCCCGATTTATTAAAGAGGATGTTTTTTTTGAAATGGTATAGCTATGTTGTACCCATTCCAGAAACCCGGAGAAATAGAGGAAAATAAAGTGATTTGGGTATTTTTTATAATATACTAGCTGTTGCCCGCGACTTCGTACGCGTGGATTTGTATGTTGGTGGTTATATATTTTACATGAGCATAGAGTATTATGCAGCAAAAGATATTAAGTAGGGACAGTCAATCATCATCACCACATAGTATAAAACAAAGTCGCTTCCTACTGTCTGTCTGTCCCTATGTATGCTTAGATCTTTAAAACTACGCAACGGATTTTGATGCGGGTTTTTTTAATAGATAGAGTGATTCAAGGGGAAGGTTTATATGATCAGCATTGCACCCGTGCAAAGCCGGGGCGGGTCGCTAAGTTGTTAATAATTATAGAAAGCGTGAAGTTTACTTTCACAAACTACGAAGTTGCAAGCCTCTAACTGAAAAAAAAGTGTTCTCGATATAGTCCCTCTCTATCAACCCTCTTAGAAGATTTTTAAGTCCATTATTTAAAAAAAAGTTTCGCTCCCGATGCAAACTTTAAAAAACGGTGAAATCAGTTTTCGTCTAGGTATTTTAATATAATGCCCTTTTACCAAGTTTCAATTTCCTAGCTTAAAAGAAAACTTGTACCACATATAAACTTACATCTCCTTTTTAACCCCCTTAGGGGTTGAATTTTTTAAGAACGTTGAAATAACTTTTTTGTAATCTTATACAATGCCTTTCTAAGAAGTTTCAAAGCATTTGTAATGGGCTCATACTTTCAACCCCTTTTTAACCCTTTTAGGGGATAAACATTTAAAAACGCTAAAATTTTATTTTCTTGAATTTTAATAAAATAAAATAAATAAATTTTAATTTTTGAAAACGCTGAAATTAATTTCCTTGTATTCTAATAATATATCTTTTACCTTTGTACAAAGATTAAAGTCCCGCACTCAAAAAAAGGTATGATCTCTGTCATTACAGTCCAAACCCGTCAACCCCAAATTAGTTTTTTCTCTTTTCAATAAATATATTTCTACGAAGTTTCAAAAAGTACCTAGCTTAAAATAAGATTAGGACCCCTACAAACTTTCAATCCCTTCTTAACCCCCTTAGGAGTTGAATTTTCAAAAACGTCGAAATTACATTTTTTTGTATTATGGCTTTCTAAGAGGTTTTAAAGTATTTGTAATGGATTCAAACTTTCAACCCCTTTTTAACCCTGTTAGGGGATGAATTTTTAAAAACGCTGAAATTACTTTTCCTGTATTCTAATAATATGTCCATATACAAAGTTTCAAGTCCCGCGCTTAATAAAATTTTTGGTCTCCATACAAACTTTCAACCCCTTTTTCACCACCTTAGGAGATGAATTTTTAAGAATTAATTTCCTTGTATTCTAATAATATATCTTCTAACAAAGGTTCAAATTGCTAGCTTAAAATAGAACTTGAACCCCATACAAACTTTGGACCCTCATTTCATCCCCTTAGGGAATGAATTTTCAAAAATCCCTTAGTGGATACTAATGTTATAAAAACTACCTATTGTGAAAAATTCAGCTCTCTAGGTCGAACGGTTTGGGCTGGGCGTTGATTTAAGTGAGTCAGTCAGTCAGTCAGGACTTTTACGTTTATATATATAGAAGATAGATGAACTCGTGCATTTTCTCTCGAGTGCAACTACGGATGAACATTTGGCATGTTACAGTAAGAAGCTTAGAACCCGAATTTAGGACATGGGTCATGAGAAATCATTTCTCCCGGGAATTATCCTCTATGAGGACAAGAAGAGATGATGTGGAAGATTAAAAGTTAGTAGGTATGGGAGTACTAACATAATTTAACTCACCTTCATTTATATTAATTAGAATGATAATCGTATGTTTTCTTAGTGTCTTTTTTCTTTCGTACCTTTTTTAACGTAGAAGTTTTGATAACCAAGCCCGGGAAAGTTTTTCCCGTAGAAGTATAGGCTGTGCGTGGCGTTGGATTGTCTGGTTGGCATTGAAAGGAGTTCTGATGGTAGTTTCTGTGTTCCGCAGGGTATGCTGGTACCTGAAAAAAAAATAGCATACAATCAGTTAACGCTTTGCTTTGTTTTGTCTAAGCTTAAAAATAAATTATCACCGCGGCAAGGTGCCGTAGGTGCTGGCAGCGTTACCCAGCTGAATTGCAATGCTAATGCGCTGTGCGAGGAAGCTGCCAGCTTTACGGTCCCCGGTCGGATCCACCAGCCTCTTCGACAAGGCCCTGTAGAAGGTGATGAGAGGTCTGGGCACTGGGACTGGGATCCCACGGGCTGAGCGTTTCAACACCGAAAGATGGTGAGATGGTAAGGTTTTGTGTTAGATGCTGCCTGATTCATTTTGACTGAGAGGTGATGGGTTAAAATTAAACCCTGGTTCAAAGTTAAATTTCATTTGATATTTTCCCAGGGGCTCTTTGGATAAAGGAAATTATCTAACATGTTTATATTCCTAATGAACACTATTTATATTCCTGGCGTTGTTCTGGCTTTTTGGCACGGCTCATGGGAGCCTGGGGTTGAAGGTCCGCTTGACAACTAATCCCACTAGACTTATATTGACCGGGATATAGACCGTGATTACCTTTTGTATAAACCTTACCTTACCTTGTGTTACCTTTTGTCAATATAAGTCTAGTGAAACTAACCGTGAATCATTCAAAACTCTAACTAATCCCACGTTGGAGTAGGCACTAGTTTTTACGAAAGCGACCATCTGACCGTCCAAGGGGGAGAATAGGCCTTGTAGGGATTAGTCCGCTTTCCTCACGATGTTTTCCTTCACCGAAACTGGTACCTAAATATGAGGAAAATTTGATATGAGGAACATATTTATAGTATTGAAATTAACAGCAAAAATAATAAATCAATAAATAAATATTAAATAAATAAATATTAAATTAATTAGCAGTTTAAAAACTACCTTCCATCTTATTGTTGCACTGTATCATTTATCGATAGTGTATAAAATAAATTAGTCTCCTGTTGATATTTTTTATCTTGGTTCTTAGATACGATAGAAATAGAACTTAATACCAGTCGCGTCGTAAACTGAGTATCCATCGCCGATGACAGGCAAGTCTATCTTCAGCGTGGATTTGGGCATCACTTGGCTGTTGAAAACGGTCACCTGCCAAAGTTATAGTCATTAACACAAGTCCAATAGGTCATGATAGGGTAGTACTATCAACTAGTGGCTCTGTGAGCTGTAGACCTCGCGAGCATAACTTAAAACTGAATAAATGCGTGTTGGGTCGGCAACGCGCATGTAATATCTCTGGTGTTGCAGACGTCCATAGGCTACGGTAACTGCTTACCACCAGGCGGGCCGTATGCTTGATTGCTACCGACGTGGTATAAAAAACCGGACGTGCGATTCGGACTCGCCCACCGAGGGTTCCGTAATTTTTAGTATTTGTTGTTGTAGCGGCAATAGAAATACATCATCTGTGAAAATTTCAACTGTCTAGCTATCACGGTTCCTGAGATACAGCCTGGTGACAGACAGACAGATGGACAGACGGACAGACGGACAGACGGACAGACGGACAGACGGACAGACGGACAGACGGACAGACGGACAGACGGACAGACGGACAGACGGACAGCGGAATCTTAGTAATAGGGTCCCGTTTTTACCCTTTGGGTACGGAGTCCTAAAAATGTACGGCTCCGCCTTTTGGAAAAACATCCAAAAACGGTCATCAAAAATATATATTTACCGAATCATCGAACTGCTTACAAAATTTTACGAGAATCGGTTGAGAATTGCGACCTGTAGAATTTATGCCCAAGCTATTTAGTATTTCACTCTTTATGAAATGTCAAAACTTTCTGTACTATGAATGACAAGAGAGAAGAATGTTACGTTATGATTTAGTCTATAGTTTTACTTAATTAATATTGTATTCTGTCTGCACACCTATTATTAACGAAAATACTATACCATTATAATCCATTTACAAACAATAATTAAAACTAATAATCTAAAACTAATAAACTAAAGGTCTAATATGCGCCTCCACCCTGCATCGTACCCGGCTCAAAAGTCCCCATGATGCCTGCAGCATTCCCTCGCTGCACTGCAATTGAGATCTGTTGAACCAGGTACGATCCAGAGCGGATTTACAGTTTTACTTTATGGTTAGGTTAGGTTAGGTTTATGTATAGTCCTTGCATATGTTGTGGACACTGTGGTGCCGGCGAAGTTGCCGCGCTTGGTGAAATTTTACCAGACTCACCCATTTTCAAATTTAACATGTATTATTTTATACTTCTGACACCATATTTGTTAATTTAATCACTATTTGGAGAATAGTAAATTATAAGACAAATACAAAACTATAGACTAAATCATAACGTAACAGAGAGGACGGTGACATCACAGTGAATCCACTTCTTTTTAGGCCGCGGACTGGACGCCAGCGGGCAGCGGGGCGACAAGCGGCATTTCATAGCATTATTAGCATTGAACTGAATGAATTAAGATCGAGCTACTTCGTGTGGCAAACCGATTCTTTTTGCGTAAACCCAGCTAAAGTCACATTTGGACAGTCAAGTGAGGGAGTGTCTTTATAGGTAAACGTATAATCTACTCACGACAAAGGCCTGGCTGCGCTCGGTGACGCTGCATTGGGATTGGTTGAACTCGCAGCGTTCATAGACTAGACTCGCCTCTGGCATGAGCAGCTTGCTGTAAACATTACAATATGCTTGATTTTTAGCGTTTAGAGGTTGGTGGAATCCAAGCAGAAAGGCGTGCTATTCTCAAACCGAAAGTCGCCGGTTCGAACTGACAGAGTATTAGAGATCGGCCGAATATGGAATTTGCCGAATACGAATATTCAGCCGAATTATTAGGTTCATCAGTATCAATCTAATAAACCATTTCAAAACAAAAAGTGTATTGCTCTTCAATTTATAACTAATATTATAAGCAGGAGTTGAATATAGAGTTCCGGTTAATCCGGTTATAATATTAGCTGAAAATCGTTCCGTTTCCGTTTGCCGCGACTTCTATTGTCGAGTAGTAGTACTGAGAGTTCCGCTACAGGATGCGCCTCATACCGAGTACATAACGAGTTATAATAAGCCGCGAGTACATAACGAGTTATAATAAGCCGCGAGTACATAACGAGTTATAATAAGCCACGTAAGCTTCAGGAAGGCTGAGTTGGTTAAATAAATAAGTGTACCTTAAGTTACTCGAAGGCTTGGCGACCGAAGAGATACCTACATCCAACAACCGATGTCTGACTATCAGTTCGACTACTAACAGTAAACTTACTTGAAAGCCTGGTTGCCGATGGCATAAGCGTCGTCGACCGCCCGCGAAACGATACGCTCGTAGTCATGGGCTACGTGTTGCTTCTCAGTGCCCGTGATGGCGTCGTGATGCTGCATCATACCTGGAAGAGCAAGCAAAATGTCACTAGGGTCATGAGGAGGGTAACATAATATATAACAGCGGTACCTACTCAACCTGCGGCCCGCTGGGTGACCCTGGTATGTATCCTGTAGGATGTCCCTAGCCATTGGACAAAGCCGAAATGTACGTATGGTTTAGGGTATTTAGAACCATTATACAAATTATCATAACAACCGGTGTAGCGATTACGAAGAAATTAACAAATTACGACTTTTTACTTTGGAGCAGCCTGGTCCAAAGTTCTGTGTTGTGTGCTGTGTGTGTGTGTGTTGTTAGTAGCTCCTGAGGTCATAATAGATGGTTTCCTAATGGAAAAGCGGGCTCGGGAGTATTGTTATACTTAATGGGAGACTCCAGCCTTTTCTTAAATAAGTGTTAAAAAATGGGTCAGTTCCACAATTCGCTTCGCTAACAGCACCCGATAGAGGTGAAAACAATATGTAGGTACTTACCCACAGCACTCTTTAGCTCATTTAGAATGACCATGTTGGATTCGGGCAGATTCGTTAAGCTTTGCAATATTTTGAAGGTCTGAGAAAAAAAAACATTAAATATAGAATTATGTCTAAACAAACCAAACTGTCTATCTTATACATGGAGTCTGGGGACAAAACAAAGAGGCACGGCCGTACCATCCTATTCTCGAAGCCACTCAGGCCATTTGCAGTCCTGTAATTTTCCTTACTTTTGTCACTGACACACTCACTCACTAACCGATCATCACAATTCTAAGGTACTTCTAGCAGACCAACAAGCTTCACATTATAAACATAAGTAGTTTTTAGCTTATCAAGCCCTAAAAAACCTAAAAATATTGCAATCACGTTTTAAAGATTTGAGAACTGCGTAAGTTAGTTTGTAATCCCATATAAATATATGCTCTTACAAAGTTACTTTAGCAGTTCCTACAAGTAGTAGGTAATTAAAGGTCTACGATGTACGATGTGAGTATGAAAATCTGTGTAGTTATAATATGTGTATAGTTTATGAGTATTATATGGTATGGCTATGAGTATGGTAAGGATATGAATATGGTATAGGTATGAGTGCGGGTATGGTGTGGGATGAGTAAGGGTATGAGTATTTCGTGTGCATGCTAGAGGGAGATACCTGTAGATAGTTGTTGGCCTCTCTCTCCATCCACTTGGTGGTGGGGCGGGAGGTGTAGTAGCCAGTCCAGTAGGCGTGCGAGTCAGATCCGTACGGGAAGAAGTCATCTTGCTTGATGGGTAAGGTTGGGCTGCAGAAACACAATGATAATAAATTAAGAGGAAATAGTACATTGCGCAACGAGGGGGGTAAGTGAAAATATGCAAACGAGGTCTTTGATGCACGACAGCCGCAGGCTGGAGTGCATTAAAGACTTGAGATTGCAATATACTTACCCCCGGATTTACACACAATGTTTTTCATCACACTAGCGAAGAAAAACCTAAATTTGAAGCGATTCTATACGGTGACATTTCAAATATTCGTCCACCATATTTTGATTCTTTGACAGGTTAGGCATCGAAGGCCCAGACCTATCCGGCATTCAGCCACGCTTGAAAATTGTGTAAAAATATTTTAAACGGCTATTTAATTAATCAAAATCAATATTTCTTAACATCATCAATAAAAATAAATGATAAACGTCAGTATTTTAAAAGTAAAACTCAAATATACCTACTGGGTTCGTATGAATTAGTGATACAATTAAAAAAAAACTCCCTCCCCTAACCTAACCAGGTATAAGATTATTAATTACGATTGGCAAAAGTTAGAAAGTCTTTCGTAGGACAATCGATCCATTTTTACAACAAAATACCTAGTCACATAACAGATTTACCATATCATCAATTTAAAAGAGTTGTAAAAACCACTTTAACTAAGAAAGCCTACTATAAAATATCAGATTATTTAACTGATAAAAATGTTTGGGCTGATTGTGATATTGTAGCGTAAAGAGTAGATACTAAGTCTGTATAAATGTTAATTATTACTACTAATAATATGTAACAATAATATAATGTACACGACGGACACAAGTGTATCTTGTATATCTATGTGGGAAATAAATAATAAAAAATTAAATAAAAAATTAAAACAACAGGTTTTTCATGTGCGTCACTTCACTGTACATTAGTTTGTTATTAATAAAACAAAGATCAGTTCATGTCCTCATGAGTTCAATAGCGGTAATGGGTTGAAACGAAAATGCAACCATCGCTTTTGATTGGAAACCGCCGGATGAAAGCCGGAGTGGCTCCGGGCGGCCTGTACACAGTGTACACTCTTGGCGACGGTCCCTCGAGAGCGAGCTACGAGGGGTCGGGCTGAAGTGGGGCGAGGCCAGAGGGGTCGCTGAAGACAGGAAGGCGTGGCGCGAGCTTGTGAAGACCCTCGGCACCTCTCGGGTGCCTTAAGACAACAACAACAATAGGTTGAAAGAAACTAACTTGGCATCCTTGACTGCCTTCAAGTAGCAGGCAGGAGTGGAGTAGAACAGCTTCACGTTCAGATTCTCCTTGATCGCTTTTAGGTTGGTGTATCTGTGAAAACAAATAATATTTTCGTTATTTTATCGGTAAATAGCGCAGTTAGCCCTCTTAAATATATTCGTTGCCATGGTTACGTTTCCCTGGACAAATCTTAAACCCCTGATTTTCATGATTTTTTGTGGTAGCATGTCTCTCCCTGAGGCTGCATTTCCACCAGATATATGCGAGTATGCGTAGCAGGATACAACAGCAACATGCAAAGCAAGCAAAGGAATGTTGTTAGGTAGTTCATGAATACATATTTAATTAATTCAAGACAGAAAATCAGGTGACCCAATTATCAAATTAAGTATGTTTGGAGAAAAAAGAAACCCTCTTTTTTAAATATGGCGTATAAAACATTGTTTTAACCGTCTCTATGGAGAGACTAAGAATAGAAGTAAGGATTTTTTGGCTATAATAGGGACAAGCTGAACAGTTTTCCAGTTAAGTCCGATAACCTGTTCTCGTGTTAATCATACAAGCTATGTATTATACCCAGTGTGTGATTAGTTTTTTATGTTACCTTTTATGTTAAATAAAGATATATTTTTTTAATTATTTAAATGCAAAATAGGTAAGCATTTCTCTACAATCTCACATGCACATACATACATACATATAATCACGCCTATTTCCCGGAGGGGTAGGCAGAGACCACGGATTTCGACTTGCTACGATCCTGACATACCTCTTTCGCTTCCTTCACTTTCATAACATTCCTCATACACGCTCGCCGGTTTAGGTAATCTCACATGATGGTACGTAAAGTGGGAATGAGGTAGAAGATAGAGTATAATTTGTTTAAAATCTGTGTAAGACCATTAAACGACGTATTAAAGCGTTCCTGTGCGTTCAAAATGTATCTCACTTGATAGGTTTGTACAAATTGTCGAACCACATTAAACTCCACCAAATCATACTAAAAAGTGGAAAGAAAATTAAATTAAATTAGATTAAATTAAATAATTATTTAATTCAGAAATTCAATTTCCATAATATATTAGTAACTTATTCTATTAACTATTAACCTATGTTAGTGACAATATCTATGTAAAAAGAAAAGTATATTGTATATGAAAAGTTTGACGGAGTTTGAGAACGACCGTCCTATGAAAGGTAAGTGGCTCGCACGCTTTGTTTGTTACTGCAAACTGCAAACTGCAAAGAGAGTTACTGTTTTTCGATTTCTGGAAGAGGGTTGAAGCGATTTGTTTTTTTTTTATTGAAATACCTATACCATGTTAACCAAAAATTATCTTTTGGTTAACATGGTTAAGGAATTAATTTCAGGACCATTTCGCACATTGTCACAGTGACAATTTAATAGTATGAGGTCCCCAGCGACGTTCATATTGATTGTCAACGAGACGAGGTACGAAATGGCACTGTAATTAAATTTTTTGATCTCATGAATCTAAGCTAATTAAATACCGCATATGAAAAATATGTATATTTCTTAGGTGACCTGATTTTTCGAAATTTCTTGATTTAATTACCTATATTGTTTGTAGTCAGCAGCAGAAGTTGCTAAGCGGGAGAGGTGTTCAAAATGATCTTGACGCGATATTATTGTTAAGAGAATAAAAACATGTCAAGGTAATTTTGAACAATTCGCCTGCTGCTAACTGTATATTTGCAGTTATATATGTATATTTAAAGTTACGTAAATAAGCGTGATACATCAAGCAGCTTCCATGTAGCTAATACCAAACTGTGTCTGTAATCGTGCAATTAGGAGAAAATCCGTGCAATAATACTCAACAACAACAACTGTGCATGATCTTGTATAATTTGTGTGCACTTACTTTATAAGCTTGTCAATGTTGTTAAACCACAGAGACGCGTCCAAATAGTTGAAGTCATCCCCCATCGTCACCAGGATGTTGTTGGTTCGGTAGGCTTTCGACATGTTTGCGGCTACCTCTAGGAACGTTGCCACCTGCAAGCGCGTTGCTGTTATCGACGCGACAACGACATGATAGAGCAAATGTCACTCTTGCTAACAAAACATAGGGTTACATTCTCTTTTTAGGGTTCCGTACCCAAAGGGTAAAAACGGGACCCTATTACTAAGACTCCACTATCCGTCTGTCTGTCTGTCACCAGGCTGTATCTCATGAACCTTGATAGCTAAACAGTTGAAATTTTCACTGATGTATTTCTGTTGCCGCTATAACAACATCAGATACTAAAAACAGAATAAAATATATGTTTAAGTGGGCCTCCCATACAACAAACGTAACTTTTTTTGCCGTTTTTTGCGTAATGGTACGGAACCCTTCGTGTGTTGTAAAGTACGATAAGTTTACGTTCCGTTAAAAAAACTACAAGAACAAATACAAACTTAAAAGCTATTTTACCTCTACATATAAAAATGCAAATTCACAACCTTGGCACTACTGACAAAACTGGCTACCAGACTATAGTAAAACGTAGTAATTATATTCTCTTCGGACTATAGGTTTGAATACGTACTAGGATAATAAGAAGATAAATAGAGTTAAACCAAACTAACTCTGCAGCGAATTTGATAACACAGACTGTGGAAGGGTTATTTTAATTAAACGTCATCTTGTCAAAGATATTTGAAGTTATCACTCTCTGCTGCCTAACTAACTAACTGTTACCTTAGCGTCGAGATTGTACATAGGCGAGGAGACATCGTCTATAATCGGCTCGCCGTCGCATAACACGTCGAAACAGAATCCGGCAGGGGGTTGGTACAAGTTGTACAACACGCCGGTGAAGATGTCGGATGACTTGCCTGGAACAACAATTAAACTTAGTTTTTTATGTCTGTTTTTTGTCGAATTTAAACTGTTGTGAGACATACTAATATTAAATATTCTATATATATATATATATATATATATATATATATATATATATATATATATTATTATATATTATTATTCTGTTTTTTGTGTGTCGTTTGTCGTTTTTTTAGCGTCCAATGATTTTTTCTGTATGTCTTCTTTTCCATATGTAGGTAATATGTTGTGGCGTTAAATACAGTAGATTGTACAACAAGGGCATAAAGCGATCCATATCTATCCGAGGCAATTTATTGGTCCGAGCGACTTTTCACTTCGATTGTGAGTAAAATATACATGCAAAAATATCCAATAAAATAAATAAAATAAAAAAGCCTTTTATTTCCAAATTACAATTATTTTACATTAGAAGTTTTAGCGTATTGGTTAGTAAGTTTCTTATAGTTAGTAGTTAGTGTTAGGTTTATGTATTCTATTTACTATCTATTTATTTAATTTGGACCCCTCTTTGGGTGTAGGCCTCCTCCAATTCTCTCCATTTCTGCCTGTCTTCCGCTTTGTTTAGCCAGTCTTTCCCTGCAGTTTCTTTTATGTCGTCCAGCCATCGTTTATATGGCTTTCCTACTTTCCTTTTGCCAATAGGGCCTTTCCATTTCGTTGCCAATATTGTCCATCTATGGTCTTTATACCGTGCGATGTGTCCTGCCCACCGCCATTTTAATTTGAGGGCTTGAGTTAGTGCGTCTTGTAACTTTGTTTTTTCTCTTATAGATGTACTCTTTATTTTTTGTATCTTTTTTATGTTGAGCATGCTCCTCTCCATGGCTCTTTAGGTGGTTCTCAATATCCAATATTGTAGGTTATTTTACCGTATTTATTCAAGACTAAAGAAAATCCCATCAAAAACATTACATGTAAAAAGATGCAAGTCTCGCAACGCAATTCTTGCACTACAAAAAGTTTTGAGATGTAGGTCATGTGATACCAAGTCGGTTATTAGTCAGTGCCAGGGGGTGTAAAACCGTATCAATACATAGGTACTAGATATCTTTAATTTTTAATACGTACATAGAGTAACTTATACTAGAGCGGTACTGTCATAGTAAATTTTGTAACCCCAGTAAATTCACTGCCATCTGTCGACGACACTTTAAAACTAAAAATGAAGATTTATAAAAATACGATAGAATGTATTTAAATATAGATAAATGATTTTTTTTATTTGCATTAACTATTTTTATGATTTTGACCCATGTTCTTTCACTGATATGCGTTAAAATTGTTAAATAACAAACGAAACCGTCAACGCCATCTATACGACTGTAGGCCAAAACTAGTAGCGCCCTCTGATCGAGAATCAAATTTTCTTGATTTTCGAGGCACGTTTTTTCCTTAGACTGTATCCATCTATTACGGAGTTATATCTATCTTTGATACGTATAATGACTTGGCAATCGCACATAATGCTTTACTCGTACCGTACTCGTAATTATGTTCCTCATCAAACTGCATGTGATTAGCGCTAGCGTTATGTTCAATTATAATTATTTATATTTTCTCAAACATGCAATGAAATGTCGTCATTACGTGCGTTATAACAGGCTTCAAAGTATCACGTTTCGGGCGGAGTAACGAGCAACTCGAGGTAACGTTAAGGAATGTCATACAAAATTGCAGGCCTAAGCCAGGAAGTAAATTTGAATGTAAACATGGCGTCTGTGTTCATGAAGAGGCTAAACAGCTGAATTATATTTTTTTTATTTTTTCATCTGTATCTCCTAAACCGTGCCTCGTAGCGCAAAATAATCAAATTTTCGTTCCCATTTAAGAAACACCTAATTAATATAAAAAAAATATATATAGGGCTGTATCTTCTAAAACGTGCGTCGTAGCGGCTTATTTCATCTTATTTCACAACTAGTTATTGATAAATACCAGTTATTTCACTAATTCTTTAAGATTTAAAGCATATTTTTGGTAGATCGCGCATATTTCACAAAATCTATTATAAAATTTTGGTCCCCGCTTGGGCGATTTATACATACCTACCCGCCATATTTGTGTCATTTTCAACCAAAAAGGTACTTATTGTCGCTTGTCAGTAAGGCGATATTTCCATATAGCTTCAATTAGAAATCGACCTTATCGACAAGCGACAATGTGGTTGTTGTTTTGGTTGAAAACGTCACATTTATAGTTCAAATACTCGCAACTTTTACCATGGGACCAACCACGAAATGTAGTTATCGCGAAAAAAAAAATTACTCTCCCATAGATAAAAAATATTTTTTTGGAGAAAAAACCTGACAAATATTTTTGTGGCTTAAAGCATGATAATAAGATATTACCATAGCCTATCGACGCTGATAGCTCTAGTAGTGTCACACGTGCGTTGCTGTTTTAAAACCTGTACAAAAGCTTTCTTACACACCCTATAGACACTGTCGTACGGGTCGCTGATTCTTAAAAAGCTTTATACAAAAGATCAATAAAAATGGGTTACTTTGTATAAATATTTCTATACAAAAGGAACCGTTTTCATTGCTCTGAAATGTATTAAAACGTGTTATTCCTTCTAACCGAGATCGTCGCTCCGACTAGCACCTACATAGTTCGCAATTTCCTTCTGTCTTCTAATCTGCTCACCTGGTACTTTCGCGACATTTAGATGATCCTTTTTCAATACAATTTCGATGATTAAACATGCAAAAAGCTTGATGATAAGCTGTTAGTTCACCTATGAATGCCTCACGGGTGTCACATGTGTATTTCTCCATGTTAGTCAAGGTTTGAAGTATGGGGTTCTTCAAAAAACTTGTATAAAACACCATCTTCTCACCTAGATCGTCGCTTCCTCGCCACAGCATCTCCATAGTTCGCTCTTTGAGCCGCAGAGCCTTGTCCTGGTAGTCGATGCGGCCGAGGAACAGGCCGTCATAGCCCATGGACGCCAGATTGGCGGCGAACTCCCGCGAGTGCCCGAACGGGTCGATCTGCCAGCCGACACGCGGACGCCCACAGTCGCCGAACGTGTCATTTAATTTTCTGGAAGTAAGTAAGAAATCAATTTAATAAATAGAAACCGGCCAAAAGAACACCGAAATAAATTAATAGTTTAAAAAACACTAGAAAAAAACGCTTTGACCTTTCTCACAAGTGCAAACACGACTATGATACCATATTCCATCATGGAATGCCAGTGCCTATCTTCCGGCTTCATCATCAGACCTTGAAACCTAATCGTGGTCAAAGTTCATTACAAGACTTTTCTAACAAATCCAAACACAGCTATGATACGATGTTCCATCATGAAGTTCCAGTTTATATCTTCCGGCTCCATCATCAGATCAGTTCGACAGTACCATATTATTGTATTGTTATCAGCTGCCCATTTTCATGACACTACAATCCTTGGAAGATGGTCAAATTAGTTACCTTAGATTCCATTACATAGTTACATACAGGTCGAGCTAATAAAAGCGTGTTAAAAAATAATACAGGAAGTGTTTGTCGGACAGAACCAAACCAAATACAAAAAGTATAAAATTTCTGTTTCCGCCCGGGATCGAACCGGGGGCCTTGTGCGTGTGAAGCACACGTGATAACCGCTACACTACGGAAACTTCAAAGTGCATGACGAAATTATAGACCAATAGATATGCTCAGCACGAGTGTAGGTACCGAGACAATACCGCGCCGTGATCACGCCTGAGATATACCTATGTACTACTCGTCTCTTACTAATTATAAATAAATAATAATTAATAAATATTAGGGGACATCTTACACAAATCAACCTAGCCCCATAGTAAGCAAAGCTTGTACTTTGGGTGCTAGGCGACGATATACATTGTTTTTTATATATTTAAATATAGGGTGGGCCTGTGATAAATTCTCTTTTCGTATCGTCTTTCGTTAAAATGCATTTATCATTGGCCCACCCTATACATACTTATATACATAGAAAACACCCATGACTGAGGAACAAATATTTCTGTTCATCACACAAATAAATGCCCTTACCGGGATACGATCCCAGGACCATCGGCTTCACAGGCAGGGTCACCCACTAGGCCAGACCGGTCGTCAAGGCCTAGGGTTCCGTATTTTTTAGTATTTGTTGTTATAGCGGTAACAGAAATACATCTTCTGTGAAAATTTCAACTGTCTAGCTAATGAGATAGTGGAGTCTTAGTAATAGGGTCCCGTTTTTACCCTTTGGGTACGGAACCGTAGAAAAGATAAAAAGAGTACTCACTGTAGTCCCCAAGTGAACTGGTCAACAGTGCTCTGATAGTGGCTGGCTGCTTCATCGTTCATACTCCAAGCCCCTCCCACGAACTGCAGCCGCCCCTGCCTCACCAGGGTGTGAACCTGGGACTTCACGGACGCAGGCTGGGCCACCCACCACTTCCAGAAGAACGCTGTTTCTACGTAGATGAATCTGTAAGTAAAATCGGTTTTAATTAACTTGTCAATAAATAGGCAATTAATTATATTTACATTATGTTGTCCTATTATAAGAATAAAGCTATATATAGGTGCTCCCTAACATAAATAAATAATACAGTAGTAAAATTGTCTTCGGTTACCGCGATAGTTACTCATGAAATCAAATAATAGTTTTATTTTATACTACTGTATAATATAAAACTATGAAAACGGATTATATCGCGTATATTGAATTTATAATACATCCCGCCGTTTCGAACCCTTTACAGCGTTCGTGGTCAACGGGTGACTCCCCCGGGGACCGAGGGTTCGAAACGTCGGGATGTATTATAAATTCAATATACGCGATATAATCCGTTTTCATCATAGTTTTTATATTATACAGTAGTATTTTAACTAAGAACAGCTGTAAAAACCGACCAAGTGCGAGTCGGACTCGCGTTCCAAGGGTTCCGTACATTACAGAATTAAAACAATGTATTTTTTATGTGAAATGTCTTTAAAAAACCCCTAGGGGTCGGATCAAAAACTAAGTAATAAAGTCCGACTCACGCTTGACTGCACATTTCTAATAGCTTTTCCGGTGATCTATAGGGAAAGATCTATTTTGTGTATTTTTTTCAAAAATTTTGACCCAGTAGTTTCGGAGATAAAGAGGGGGGAATGGTCATTTTTTGCCTATTTTCTTGAATAACTTTTAAACTATTAATCTAAAAATTATAAATTATAATTTAATTTAATCCTGTTTCGAAAGATGGCAGTAAATTTACTGTGACTACAAAATTTACTTTGGCAATACGCCTCTATGCTCTTTGGTAGTAGCGATTGGACCGGTGATCCGTGAAGTCGCATTAAGTTCGGTCTTGCCGAGGGTTGTGAATTTTTTGATTTTTCTGTAATACAACATTTTTTTGGAATGTTTACATAACTCACTTTCTTTTGGGGTCTAACCATAGTTCTTTCACGACTGAATTCAGGATACACTCGACGCAGGCCTTCTGAATGGTGTTTCGACCTGAAACGAATTGGTGTAAAATATATAAAATAATTTGCAATAAATCAACAAATTCGGTGGTTGCGAGCGGCACAGGATCGGTCGGAGTGGCGAGCCTTGGGGGTGGCCTATGTCCAGCAGTGGACGTCTGTCGGCTGACATGATGATGATGATGATGAAATCAACAAAATCTGCGAGAAGTTCTTAATTAGTGTAGGTATTAAATTTGCTACTGAAATTTGATATATACTTATGAAAAATCGTTGGCTATGCAATAGTATGATAACCTAGAGTTATTTGAGTAAATCTAATGATGGAGACTGAAGATGGCCACAAGAAGTAGTACCTAGGTGACTAGGTAGTACAACGCAACCTCATTGAATTTGGTTTGTTATAATGTCTAAAGGTAGGTCATATTTTTACTCTGTTCGAGTAAAAGTACTTACGAATTTTTACCATATAAAACACCCTCCATTTTGAAAGTCGGTTAATAGCCTCGGCCGAAGCGACGCGCGCGACTCGCGCGAGGCACGTCTACACTGGCCGTTTTGTGCGCGAGGAAATTGCCTGCAATTGCCTGCATGCCTGCAATTACCTATATGCAAGCTGTCTCCGCGTCGGTACTGAAACAACTCACTTCCATAGTAGTACTGGTCGAGAGTCTTTAGCCAGCCGACGTCACCGTGCGTGTGTGCAACTACCTATATGCAAGCTGTCTCCGCGTCGGTACTGAAACAACTCACTTCCATAGTAGTACTGGTCGAGAGTCTTTAGCCAGCCGACGTCACCGTGCGTGTGTGCAACTACCTATATGCAAGCTGTCTCCGCGTCGGTACTGAAACAACTCACTTTCATAGTAGTACTGGTCGAGAGTCTTTAGCCAGCCGACGTCACCGTGCGTGTGTGCAACTACCTATATGCAAGCTGTCTCCGCGTCGGTACTGAAACAACTCACTTTCATAGTAGTACTGGTCGAGAGTCTTTAGCCAGCCGACGTCACCGTGCGTGTGTGCAACTACCTATATGCAAGCTGTCTCCGCGTCGGTACTGAAACAACTCACTTTCATAGTAGTACTGGTCGAGAGTCTTTAGCCAGCCGACGTCACCGTGCGTGTGTGCAACTACCTATATGCAAGCTGTCTCCGCGTCGGTACTGAAACAACTCACTTTCATAGTAGTACTGGTCGAGAGTCTTTAGCCAGCCGACGTCACCGTGCGTGTGTGCAACTACCTATATGCAAGCTGTCTCCGTGTCGGTACTGAAACAACTCACTTCCATAGTAGTACTGGTCGAGAGTCTTTAGCCAGCCGACGTCACCGTGCGTGTGTGCAACTACCTATATGCAAGCTGTCTCCGTGTCGGTACTGAAACAACTCACTTCCATAGTAGTACTGGTCGAGAGTCTTTAGCCAGCCGACGTCATCATGTGTGTGCGATACTAAATGCACGTTGAGGACTCCTGGCTCTGCGTCGGTACAGCTCTGAAACAAAAACATAGGTGCATATGTCAGGGATCGAATACCGGTATTTTCATCCAAATTATAATCTATCTCGGTTTCTCAGACATATTTTTCCAGTTTATTAAGTCAGTAAACCCAACCCAAATCAATCCCGGCCTATTGCTCTGCTACCATCAGTGTCAAAAAAAATTGAAAAAACTATGGCAAACAGGTTATATAAGTTTCTCGAAAAATATAACATCTTAGACTCAAATCAACACGGATTTCGAAAACGCCATTCAACGGCTTTAGCAGTATACAAATATATAACACATATCTTAGAGCACTTAAATATAAAACAATATAGTATAGGGCTACTCTTAGACATGATTAAGGCATACGACAAAGTATCCCATGAGATCTTATTGACTAAACTATACGGCATGGGAGTACGCGGCATGGCCTACAAATGGTTCCAATCATACCTACAGAATCGGAAACAATATGTCCAAATAGATTATTACGACCACCAGCCGACAGGTAGCGAGCGTAAACTCTCAGCTACGTCAGACCACTTGCTCCCTCCCTCAAGGAAGTATTTTGGCCTGTACCCAATTCTTAGTCTGGAAGAGATCGCTTTTTAGCGATAAGACCGCCTGTTGTTACTTGGTTTTATTTTTTCTTTAAATATTTCTCTGTAGTTTTACATGTATGTAAAATGTATAATTTTGGTGCAATAAAGAATATTTACTTACTTACTTACTTAGCGTATATCAACGATCTGCCCAAATTTTTTGATGAAAATACGAAATGTGTCATGTTTGCAGACGACGTCTCTGTGCTGTTTAGCGCTACGGACAGTACCGAAGCTAACCTAAAACTCTCGACCCTTTTACACACTGTCAAAAAATGGCTGCCGAGCATAATTTAGATATAAACCTACAGAAAACAAAAATTATTCAATTTAAACCGACACAGAAGAAACCATTAGAATTGCAACTACAAATAAATAACAATACAATAGAAGAGGTTTAGAGGTAAATGATTTCAAACTGTTGGGTACATCGAACATATACACACAGAACAGATATTTTCATACATTTTCATTTTTAGTTTTAGACTGTTACGTATTATCTTTATTTGTCTTTCATGGACCGACTTACTATACGCGACGTGTCCAAAATTACCGCCTTCTGCATCTGACCCTTGATCCAACTACCTAGCGAGAGTCTCTCTAAGTATTGTAACGTTAATTTTTCTTTAGTTTAATATTCTTGCCAACCGATAAGTACCGATGTCGATATTGTCGATACTATCGACTTTTCCAATCGCGGCCGCGAACCGGCTTCTTGTTTACGCGATAGCCGGCGCCATGTTATAACGGGCCGCCGCAGCCGCCATTGGAGATCTGACTGCAGCGCTGTACGCACGTCGCTCGTGCATGAGAGCGCTAACGGCCGCGCCTTGTCTCGCGATGCCGAAAGTAATACTACTTGTATAGGGAACATGTGCTCTTCCACTGCTGTGCCACTAAGTTTCCGATATAATCAAGTGTGTCTGTTTTCCCCCGCTTTGGGTAAGTTTGAACACTTAAATACCTCTCTTAGGTTTAAGTTTTCTCTGTTCCGTAGCTTGCTACTTTATCATACAGCCTTATGCTTTACGCTACGCCAAAATGGCGAACTATGATTTTGAATGTTAATGTACCACTGTACCATAGATGTAAAATATATTCTTAGCCTAAGTATGTGATTTTAATCTGTAATTATCATGCGTAAGACTATAACTAAATATTAATGTTCTAGCTTCCATAATATTGCACTTTGCCAATTGCAACCTTACGCTTATGTTCCTAAGCCTTTTTATCTCCGTTCTGAATCTCCATGTATCGACCGCCACAGACAAACTGAACCTAGATTAAATAACCACCAGAATGTCTTATGCTGTCAAGACATGAGCCGTAATATAAGGCGGGACGCTCCATGGAACTAATTTTACTGCGGAGTCTTAACACAGTGGAATACAATTCCAGGGTCTACCCTACGGCTAACTGGTTGTTCAACCTCCGCGCCTGTGCTCCTCTCGCTGTCCAGCGCTAAACGCCGGGCTGCCACTACGCCAGGAACGCCAGACCAGGACAGTAATATCCGGCTACACACCGATCCAAGTGCCGTCACCAAAAAGGCTAACGACCCACGCGATTAAGCCCCAATAAAACACTATTTTTTGTAGCCTAGGCCTTGTCACTCATCTGCCCTAGATACCTAACGCTACAGTATTGATCGAGATACTTCGCTATAGCCGTACGCTGACACGACTATAGGAACAATGATCGTCGAGTCAACATCCCACATGGCGGTTATCTCGTTAGCCAAGAAAAACTGTTAGACTATAATTATTATTATTTGTAGAATTTTCTGATGTGTTGTAATAATTTGTCTAATTATTCATATTGACTATTGATTATCGATTTTCAGACAATACTCAATACTCAATAAAGATATTGAGTATTGTCTGAAACAAGGCATAATCACCGTAGTCACACTGCTGTGATGACTAAGCCTTATATATAACTGCGGCACTCGCCATCTCTCGGAGTGATCACGTCAATAGGCGCGGGCACCGTAGTCACCAATTCGACTACGCCCAGCAACAGCATAAGGCGTAGCCACTATTAGTCAATCGCCTACGCCTACGCCCGTCATTTAGAAGTACTCACATCGTAACCGCAGCTTTCACCATCTCTCGGAGTGATCTCGTCGAAGGGCGTAGGCACCGTAGACACCAGCCCGACTACGCCTAGCAACAGCAACCAACGCTGCATTTCCTGAAATTAAAATATTATTAATATTGTATCTTTGCCATCTAGGCACAATGGTGTTCCGGACCTTTGGGTGGCGTGCGCGGAGCTTCGGCCAACACGTAGAGCCCCTTTTGACACTTTAATATAAGGGGTACACCGAGCGGATGCTGCCCTTTTTCCGCGTCATGGGACGCACGCAGAGGCAGCACCCGCCAGGATGAAAGGGCTACTCATATTAAGACTATTGAGAGTTGATGGGATCTAAAATGAACTAAGTTATTGCATGTGAAAGCGATGGACTAAGTACTGAGCTATGGGATAAAAAACCGGACGCCTACCTAATAAAACGGTATGCAATTTTATTTCCGGCAGACTCGCCCTCAATAAAATTAATATGATTATTATAGAATATTATCACACAAGTTGACTAAGTCCCGCAGCAAGCTCAATAAAGCTTGTGTTGTGGGTACTTATACAACGATATATATAATATATTAATATTTATAAATACTAAAATACATTAAAAACACCCATGACTCAGGAAAATAGCTGTGCTCATCACATAAATAAATGCCCTAACCAGGATTTGAACCCGGTACCATCGGCTTCATAGGCAGGGTCATTACCCACTAGGTCTAGAAATGTGTATGCGGGTAGAAAATATAAATAAAGTTTTAATCCCTGTAGTAGGTATAAGCGCTATCTACTCGTGTTGCAAAACTGTTTACTGTTGAAGTGTTGACATATAAACGAGTGTTTGAGAAAATGAAACATCGATAAATCTGTTATCGATAAGTAATAGATTAATATTTTAAAGATGTAACTTCTACTTGCTGTAGGTAAGTTACCGAGAAATTTCAAGAATGCAAATCAATTACAAAGCGGTAAATAATTTATTTATTACATACCTATAGTACTTAAAAATTAAAACTTAACCATGTAGTTATACCGTGCAAAAAAATAGAAAACTACAAATATATCAAAAGAGATAAGACATCGAACGTGTTGTGTATCGCGATAGCTAGCTTCTTTTATAGTAAGTTAAAGTTTAATGTTATGACGTGAGATAAATAAATATAATGATTTAAATTACGTAAACGAAATTAATAACTAGCTTAAATCTAAAATAGGCCCTTGAGGCATTGTACTAAGGATGCTGGCGGCATTTCCCCGCTGTATCGCAATGCTGATACGTTGTGCGAGAAAGCCGCCAGCTCTTCGGTCACCAGTTACGTCAACCAGACGCTTCGCGATTTCTGCAAACAACTTATGCGCGCTGGGACCCCATGGACCTAGAGTTTCAACTCCAAATGGAACGAAATGATACTCTCTACCGAGGCTCTTATATTTATTACGTTTTAAAATTTCGGCGCTTTCCGCCGCTCCGCCCGCTTTTACATTAGTCCGTTGGAGGTGGGACGGTGCCAGTGTGTCTACGCAGGTAGCATCCCACACCAACATCCGTCCCAAGCTCCAAGGAACCAAGGACATCCCATCGAGCCTCTTGCCATCATCTCTGATAATGCCAGTCGGCTCAAGAAGAGCGGCATTGATGGTGGCAAGAGACCGACGGATTATGTCATTAGCGACGCATGTCTTGAAAAACGGCCGGCACTTTTTTGACAAGATAATCCATGGTCTCCCAGTCGGTCCACGTCCGTGCCACAAGAGCATATGTGTGGCGTACACACCGAAACCCCGAGTCGCAAACCAGTCGCCAGTCTAAGGGAGGCCGGATCCAAGAAAGTACCAGTACCAGCTAGCTTCTTATAACATGTAGTTAATAAATATCTACTTTGATCCCAACCAAACGAAGTCGTTGGGCAAAAGTTAGTAAGATAAAAGATAAAGATAAAAGATTTAATATTCGCGTGACGGTTCCCTATTGTATTGCAGAAAGCTTTTTGACATATTTTTGTACTGCATATATAATGTTACTTGGTAGAAATATCGTTTGGCAGAAATACTTTTGGCATACTGCTTTTCGCATAATATTACTTTGCAGAATTTCTTTTCGCATAATATTATTTGGCAGAAAACCCTAACCTAACCCACTTAGAAAATTTTGCCAAATGAATATTATGCGAAATGACTATTATGGCAAGTATATATTTATGCGAAAGTATCATTCGAGTAAAAGTTTTCTGCGATACGTGTTATGCGAAGTGTATTTCTGACAATAGTTATTTGTTATACACGGGTGCAAAGTTGTATTTTACCCACGAGGGTGGAATTGAAACACCGAGCAAGCGAAAGGATTCTATAGTTGACCCACGAGCGAAGCGAGTGGTTCTAAAATAGAATCCTGAGCGTAGCGAGTGTTTCAACACACGAGAAGTAAAATACATTTGCCCGTGTGTAACACAAAACTTTTCACCTCACAGCGAGGAAAGTGAATCATGCAAAAAACAGCTCGTAAAAAAATAAGTCTTTATTTGTACACATTATAATCATCATCAGGTTAATTATAATCATCAATAAAGTATAACATTATTTAAAAAAATTGTTGACATTGTTGACATTTCTGACGATGCGTTTTGAAATTGCTTCGACAACTTGTGCGTTCGGAGTCGTAGCACGGTACGCTTATCACCATGCCTGTCACGTTCTAACAAGTATGTGAGTTGTGAGTGCGAAAGTGACGGACTTAGTGATAGGGGAAACCATGCTGCGCGGGTAGAATTATATTCAACATCGTTATAAAAAAACAAATGTTTCTTATGGAATTTTAAGGTTTATGACTTAAAATCATTAAACAAAGTAAATTTGGTATTTCTTATTAAATTCTCAACCATTTATTTTATGATAATTAATATCGAACGAACCATTATTATGTGCGTATTACGTTTTGTTATCTGTCAAACACGCTCCAAGGTCAAATTACTTTCCCCACTAGTGGATAAAATGCGTTTTTCCCAGCTTGTTTTACAGGATAAAAGACGGCTTTCCGAGCTAGTGAGGGCAAATAGTTATTTGTTATACAAGGGTGCAAAGTTGTATTTTACCCGCGAGTGTGGAATTGAACCACGAGCAAGCGAAATGATTCTATAGTTGAACCACGAGCGAAGCGAGTGGTTCTAAAATAGAATCCTGAGCGTAGCGAGTGTTTCAACACACGAGAAGTAAAATACATTTGCCCGTGTGTAACACAAAACTTTTCACCTCACAGCGAGGAAAGTGAATCATGCAAAAAACAGCTCGTAAAAAAATAAGTCTTTATTTGTACACATTATAATCATCATCAGGTTAATTATAATCATCAATAAAGTATAACATTATTTAAAAAAATTGTTGACATTGTTGACATTTCTGACGATGCGTTTTGAAATTGCTTCGACAACTTGTGCGTTCAGAATTATATTCAACACCGTTATAAAAAAACAAATGTTTCTTATGGAATTTTAAGGTTTATGACTTAAAATCATTAAACAAAGTAAATTTGGTATTTTTTATTATATTCTCAACCATTTATTTTATGATAATTAATATCGAACGAACCATTATTATGAGCGTATTACGTTTTGTTATCTGTCAAACACTACTACTTAAACACGCTCCAAGGTCAAATTACTGTCCCCACTAGTGGATAAAATGCGTTTTTCCCAGCTTGTTTTACAGGATAAAAGACGGCTTTCCGAGCTAGTGAGGGGAAAACAATATTATGCCAGATGAGGGGAACCATTAACCATTAACCCATTCGTGACGGTCACAAAACATGTACAGACAACAACAGCAAGAAAAGAAGAAATTATCAAGTGTGCATTACGAAATGGACCCAACTCAGCATAATGAAGCTAGCTATTATGTCATACTTGTTATGAACAAAATGCTGCACTTCATGATAAAAGCAAGCCGCTCTGCACAGTGATAGTAGGGACCAAACTGAGCGATTTGACCCGCAGCAGCGGCAGTTTCACCCCTTAGGAACAGAGATGGCGCCACTTCTTTAAAAAATATTTCAAAAAATTCTACAAGCTAAACCAATGAACCGATTTAAATGTTTAATATCTCAAATGAAAGCGCATTATATACATTACTTTTAAAAAAATACTCAAAAAATATATACTCAATACTTTTGATAAAAACGGGAATTTTAAGTTTGTTTTTTTACTCGATTGATAGTTTTTACTTGATTTCTCAAAAAAATTGTATGGAATATGAATAGTTTAATGCATGTATATATTACTGAATAAATAACAAGTATTATAAAAAAACCCGACACCGACATCTCTCATACTTCTCGAAATATGAAAGTTTGAATGTGAGTGTAAATTTCTTCAAGATATATTCCAAATAATTCTACAAGCTAAACTATTCGACCGATTTTAATGTTTAATATCTCAAATAAAAGCTCATTATATATACTACTTATAAAAAGATATTCAAAAAACATATACTGAATACTTTTGGCAAAAAACGGCATCTTAAGTTTTTTTTCTTACTCGATTGATAGTTTTTACTTGATTTCATAAAAGAAATATATGGAACACGAATAGTTTAATAAATATATATATATAGTACTGAGTATATAAAAGTATTACAAAAAAACCCGACACCGATACCTTTCATTCTTCGCGAAATATTTAAGTTCAATTATGCACGTTCTTACAAATAAATTCTTTAAAAGAAATCTTCAACCGCAGTAAGTGCACTGATTTTAATATGAAATGTGTCATATGAAAAGAAATCACCCAATTTATTTTAATAAATAAAAAAATTAATAAATAAAAACTGAATAAAGTTTTTTCCTGGTGCTGAATTACAAAAAAATATAACAAATCTAAAATTAGGAATTATTTTTATTTAAAGTGACTACATTTGTAAACAAAAAACGTAAATGTCCTCTTCGGGTTCACCGGTAGATGTAGAACTGAAAAAAAAAGTCGTTTTGAGAAGTACTCGTACCATTTGAATACTTCAAAATCACCGATCATACATGAACTGGTTGCTGTAGATTAAATAAATAAAATAAAAATAAAAAAGCCTTTATTTCCAATTTTACATTGAAAGTTTTTGCGTGTTGTTAGTAATTTTCTTATAGCTAGTAGTTAGTGTTAAGTTTGTGTATGTTATTTACTAATTTAATTTAATTTGGACCCCTCTTTGAGTGGAGGCCTCCTCCAATTCTCTTCATTTTTCTTTCCCTGCAGTTTCATGTCATTTTGTAGTGTTTTTCTGCATACAGGTTCTTCATTTGTTTTGAAATAGTTTTTTTGTTCAAGTTTCTGTTGTGTAGTTTTTTGTTGTTTAGTTTCGCTGGGATTACTGGTTAGAGTTTTGTTGCGCATGATTTGTTTGTGTTTCTTTCGTTGGAGGGTTGCGGTCATAATTCCCCACGATGACCGCTATTCGTCTTGGGGAATGATAGTTTATGTTGGTTGCTTGATCTACTGTGGTGTGTTTCCGGGGTCTGTCGTTCGTTGCTATTCTTCGCTTCGTTCGCTCGTGGACTGATATGAATTTGGTTGCTGTAGATTACTGTTGGATAATTTTTGTGCCTGTAGATTTACTTTTGAATTATTTTTATGCCTAGTTGATTACCATTAAACCTATAATTTTGTGCCAGACCTGTAATCAGTGGTCAGCATGCAAAATAACTCTGGATTGAAAATTACATTAACTTACTTTTGATTTGTACAGCCACCTTTGCATGATTTACACTGGGCTGTGCATGGTAAGCTGACGCGACGACACTCACAACGCATAGTTTCGCAGCCAGATTTGCAGCCACAATTGTCCAAGAGGCTTAATTGCGACCAAATCGCTGTAACTGCCGACCATTCCGGAGTCCAACTCTCTTTTTCCTCAGTCCATCCCCAAGAAGATGGACATGGTATGGAAACTTCTGGTTTCATAGCGTTTCCCCATATATGGCCCGCTTGGTAAGCCGCTCGAAGTGCATGTTTATAGAGAGCAGCTGATGTAGGTGGCAGGCTTGTCACAAGCTTGTTTTTTGAAGCAAACAAATATTTGTGAATTTCATTTTTCTTTATTTCCGTTTGGCCAAACAATAACACAAATCTAGGGTAACTTTTACTAAAATTAAAATATGTAGTTACACACCTGACAACTGACAAAATCAAAAACTTAAAAGTTGACATACTCCTATTTTCCCGTCTTTTTATAGTGGCCAGAGAAAGGCAGCTTGATCTGAACGAATTCTTCCAGTACAAAAACCAAATTTGTCCACCTTCGTTGTCAGTCAATGGACGGCGTCGTTCAGGGAACAAATCTGATTTGGCCGAGAAATTAGAACCTGCCAACCCTGCCACCTACATCAGCTGCTCTCTATAAACATGCACTTCGAGCAGCTTACCAAGAGGGCCATATATGGGGAAACGCTCTGAAACCAGAAGTTTCCATACCAAGTACATCTTTTTGGGGATGGACTGAGGAAAAAGAGAGTTGGACTCCGGAATGGTCGGCAGTTACCGCGATTTGGTCTCAATTAAGCCTCTTGGACCATTGTGGCTGCAAATCTGGCTGCGAAACTATGCATTGTGAGTGTCGTCGCGTCAGCTGACCATGCACAGCCCAGTGTAAATCATGCAAATGTGGCTGTACAAATCAAAAGTAAGTTAATGTAATTTTCAATCCAGGGTTATTTTGCATGCTGACCACTAATTATAGGTCTGGCACAAAATTATAGGTTTAATGGTTATCAACTAGGCACAAAAATAATTCAACAGTAATCTACAGCAACCAGTTCATGTATGATCAGTGATTTTGTAGTATTGGAATGGTACGAGTACTTCAAAACGACTTTTCTTTTTTAGTTTTACATCTACCGGTGAACCATATAATTTGACATCACCTAATAATAATTATTTGCCCGTTTATTTTTGTATTTAATACACTGACAATTATCTGACAATGATTCAATTCGGCTTATATGTATAAAATCTACTAAATTGACCTACTTTTATATTATACACATAGATTTAAGATTAGATCCTAAGTATGCATGTAATATTGGTATGCCCCCACGGGGTCCATGTGGAACTACCAAGAATTTGTAATACCTATAAAACCATGGTTGCAATAAATAAATATGAACCCGAAGAAGACATTTAAGTTTTTTGTTTACAAATGTAGTCACTTTAAATAAAAATAATTCCTAATTTTAGATTTGTTATATTTTTTTTGTAATTCACCACCAGGAAAAAACTTTATTCAGTTTTTATTGATAATTTTTTTATTTATTAAAATAAATTGGGTGATTTCTTTTCATATGACACATTTCATATTAAAATCAGTGCACTTACTGCGGTTGAAGATTTCTTTTAAAGGATTTATTTGTAAGAACGTGCATAATTGAACTTAAATATTTCGTGAAGAATGAAAGGTATCGGTGTCGGGTTTTTTTGTAATACTTCTATATACTCAGTACTATATATATATTTATTAAACTATTCATGTTTCATAATATTTTTTTTAAGAAATCAAGTAAAAACTATTAATCGAGTAAGAAAAAAAACTTAAGATGCCGTTTTTTGCCAAAAGGGTTCAGTATATGTTTTATGAGTATTTTTTATAAGTAATGTATATAATGAGCTTTTATTTGAGATATTAAACATTGAAATCGGTCAAATAGTTAAGCTTGTAGAATTTTTTGAAATATATTTTGAAGAAATTTACACTCACATTCAAACTTTTATATTTCGTGAAGTATGAGAGGTATCGGTGTCGGGTTTTTTTTATAATACTTGTTATTTATTTAGTAATATATACATGCATGAAGCTATTCATGTTCCATACATTTTTTTTAAGAAACCAAGTAAAAACTATCAATCGAGTAAAAAAAAAAACTTAAGATGCCGTTTTTTGTCGAAAGTAATTAGTATATATTTTTTGTGTATTTTTTAAAAAGGAATTTATATAATGAGCTTTTATTTGAGATATTAAACATTTAAATCGGTTCATTGGTTTAGCTTGTAGAATTTTTTGAAATATTTTTTAAAGAAGTGGCGCCATCTCTGTTCCTAAGGGGTGAAACTTGCGCTGCTGCGGGTCAAATCACTCAGTTTGGTCCCTACTAGCACTGTGAAAAGCGGCTTGCTTTTATCATGAAGTGCAGCATCCGGGCAAAAAATGGCCATAACAAGTATGACTATTAAGCCAGCGCTGGTCTTCCGTCGTAGGGCCCATTCGGTGATGCCACGAGATAACATATAAAGATACATATTAAAACATTACAAAAATACATAAAAGCAATCATTAAGATATGAATTTATTAGACTTACTAAAGCAAGTAAGGACTTCTTCTTCGGATATTCTAATCGACCCGAACACTTATTATTGAGCGAAAAGTTTATTCTGACTTTATATACCCAAATTTTGTGACACAGCTGTTTCAGATAACACAGGTGTTTCAGAAAACGACGAAATTTCATTGTTGCTAATAAGTAATTAAATAATTCTATAGGCGTGTAGCAAATAATGATGTATTGAGACTTTAAAAGACACCGATTTTTTGCAAGGAATACAGACCTTGAATATGTATGGCGCTTAAATCGCTTCAAGAAACATTTGTATTGAAAAATTATTAAAAATGACGTTAGTGCCAAACTATTACCGGGTAGTTTTTCTTTGATATTAGTTTATTAGCTGTAAATTAAAAAAACCGGTCAAGTGCGAGTCGGATTCGCGTTCCAAGGGTTCCGTAGGTACATTATAGAATTTTCAACAATGTTTTTTTTTTTGTGAAATCCGCAGGGGTCGGATCAAAAACTAAATAATTAAGTCCAACTCACGCTTGACTGCACATTTCTAATAGGTTTTTCTGTGATCTGGTAAAGACCTATTTTGTATATTTTTTCAAAATTTTAGACCTAGTAGTTTCGGAAATAAAGGGGAGGGGGGGAATATAACTTCTAAACTATTTTAAAATTACAAAAAAAAATATTTGAGATTCTTATAACAATCTTACATTTGATATGTAACACGATATAGTTTTAAAAACTTTATTTTTAAATTTTCTCATTTACCCCCCAAAAGTGGCCCCCATGTTTAAAATTAATTTGTTTACGTTACATCCGTCTTTGGGTCACAAACTTACGTATGTGTACCAAATTTCAACTTAATTGGTCCAGTAGTTTTAAAGAAAACGGGCTGTGACAGACGGACAGACAAACAGACAGACAGTCAGACAGACAGACAGTCAGACAGACAGACAGACAGACGCACGAGTGATCCTATAAGGGTTCCGTTTTTTCCTTTTGAGGTACGGAACCCTAAAAATGTCGGTGCGAAGCGAGTCATCCATGCAAATTTGGAATTTCGAGTAAGTCAGCCGCCAAATGACCTTGCTACTACAATATTAATCTAGGGTGTGAGGATGAACACCCTGCCGACCCTGGCGAGCGGTGCGATGATAGAAAGCGGCCGTTGGCATCATGTCAAACAATTCTTCAGAGCACAGCCCATTGTACAAGCGGTAGAACACACACATGGAGGCAGTCTCTCCTCAGACTTAAAGGTTGAATACTGCTTGTGAGTTTGGTATCGTCGACGATTCGTACAGCGCGCCTTTGAACTGAGTCGAAGAGTCCAAGCTGGCATCCGTACATGTAAATAAATGAAATGGTGCTACAATCTACAATATTAGGTCAAGTTTGTTACCGTTTCTTACTCTTTGTCATACTCAAAACTTTTGTTTAAGTACTGTTTAAAAAAACGCTTGTAGACGGCATTGGCCGCATTGACAATTAAGGTTTGACTAGAAAAAGTAAGTCAAGAACTTAAAACTAAACTAAGAATGACAAACTTGGAACTAAAATATAGCATTGCATTGATACCAACGGAATAATATTTTATTTTAGCAGACTTTGGTGTTTGTCTGTCCTTACGGCTGTCGATACGTCATAAGAGAACCGTGTACGACTGTACGTGTAGATTTACGATATAAGTGCGGAAAATAGGAAATTCGAAATGAGTGGCAATAAATGAAAACACGACCGAAGGGTGTTTCAAATCGACACGAGTTGCGAATTAACTATTCGCACGTGTATAGTACCTTGATAGTACATAGTTTTACAATACATATGGCCCTTTAAATTTTCGACATTAGTGACATAATGTGCGGTAAAGTAGCACCATATGTACCTACTGTATTTACGAAATAATTGCGTAAAATAGGAAATTCGAAACGAGTGGCAATAAATTAAAATACGACCGAGGGGAGTGTTTTAAATCGACACGAGTTGTGAATTACCTATTCGCACGTGTATCGTACAATGTTTTACAGTACATATTATGGTGCTACTTTACCGTACTAGTTCGATAATAAGCTCATTACGCAACTATGTCGAAATTTAAAGGGCCATATGTACTATAAAATATGTGGCTTGGCCATATATATTTTGTGTATTTTTTTCAAAATTTTAGACCTAGTAGTCTCGGAGATAAAGGGGGGGGGGGGCATTTTTCTTGAATAACATAGGTATAGAGTGTTCATCCAAAATATAAAATATATCTGCGATTCTCACAATGAGCGCTTTCATTTGATATATAACACGATATAGTTTGCAAAACTTTGTTTTTAATTTTCTCATTTATCCCCCAAAAGTGGCCCGTATGTTTAAAATTCATTTGTTTACGTTGCATGCCCGTCTTTGGGTCATAGACTTACGTATGTGTACCAAACTTCAAATTAATTGGTCCAGTAGTTACGATTTAAATGGGCTGTGACGGACAGCCAGACGCACGAGTGATCCTATAAGGGTTCCGTTTTTTTTCCTTTTGAGGTACGGAACCCTAATGAAGATATATTATGCATACAATTCTAACTATGAAACTAAACGCAACTTCGCGTATAAAGTGGGCACCGATTATATAGGTATATATGTCTCTGCTTGTCTTTTAGATGGGGCGGTAACGTAAGTCGTTCGTAGTTTACTTAAGCTTACGGCTGACTCAGATAGGCTGAGTATAGCGGATTAACTTACCTATTTTTGAAATCGTCCATACAAATTCCAGTATTCCAGTTCCAGTATGTAGATGGGATGACATACACAATATATAATAAACTGCCACAATCGTTAAGAGACATGCCATTTATTAAATTTAGACGTGCAATTATAATATTTTTAAGCGAGCGCAATTTTTATAGCGTTAAGGAATATTTTAATGTAGATTTTTATTAATCTTGTGACATTTTATTATTTATTAATTCGCCTATTCTTGGCTCTAATTTCAATTTGTAAATGTAAATGTTTAATAAATTATTGTAATTGATTGTGTAAATATGTAATATAATGTTAATAGGTTTTAAGTTTTAAATTATTTTGCATGCCTACTATTATAAGGTATTGACATTATCTGGACATAATACTTTTGACTCTACCATCTTATCTGTACATAATGTTAAGCAAATAAACGCATTTCATTTCATTTTATTTCATGGACGATCTATTGTCAACTAGCAGTACTGATGAATTCCGCTACTTGACGCTAGATGTCGACTACGAAATAACTCGCGTTTTGGTAAGAAAACCGATTGTATGGAGTTACCACTCTTTCTTTACTTATATTTCTCTATGGTTGTACGACACTATATGAAGATTAGACATTAAACACCATTACACAATAAGAAGAAAATTTAATTTTAAGAATAAATACTTGATATTCTTTTATACTTTTCAGGCTGACTGTCATGTCATTCTTATATCTCGTTCGCACTTGCGCCAGCGCCAGCGTCATTGTGAACCATTTCGTTCCATCTGTTTTCGGTTTCACTCAGTCTATCAGCTCACCAATCTCAGGAGAAGGCAAAGGACCGAGTCTGTCGGACTTAATCAAGTTGTGTAAGAATGTCCCTATAACATTTATTTATTTATTTATTCTTGTCCATAGTAGGCTCTGCCATCATGTGGCCTACATTGGAAACATAAACTTCACATTTACTAATCGCGCCGAAAATCTGACGGCTCCTGTGCTGCCTCGTGTAGTTCATGCACGCCTATACATTTAAAAGACAAATCTTTCTACACGCTGCAGTTTTTGATAACTTTGCCCTTATACGTACTGCCTGACTGCCTGTGATCTCACATAATTCGGAGCAGCCAACATGCACTTCTTAATAGTAGAAGCTTTATTCTGATATTTGTGAACACCTTTGACGCTTCAATATATCAGATTGACTGTACGCTTGAGAACTACCCTCGTTTCATTATGTTTATGTAGTCTTGTGAAAAAGGGACTATTCTCAGGTATTTAAGTGAAAATAACCAGTTTTTTTTTTAAATCTTTATTCCACATTATCTTGACTAATAACAATAAAAAAATTAGTTTTTAACACCATACTCCGCCACAAACGTCCTAATTTCTTTGGCTCTTAGTTTAATAATCAATCTATCATCATCATACTTCTTACGCTCTTTGGCTCTACTCACGTCTTCGTTCCCATACTCTTTGTTAAAACTTTCAGAAAATTCTTCATCTGTATTCCATTCCCACTGTTTATAGTCTTCAAACCAAATATTAGCCGCTAATGTAGTTTCTTTTATCGATCTAATCCCAATAGTATTAAAAACTTTAGTCAAATCTACAGAAACATAATCAGGGGACAATTCTTTGTCTAAATAATTTTCGAAACGTATCAAAATCTTATTTTTCCACGGCTCCAAAGTTAACAAATGAACGCCTTTAGGAAGATCAGTTTTTAGAAAACTGTATACGTTTGTCATCGTTTTAAATTTGTTTAAACTGAAAGGTGCCTCTGCTACAAAAAGCTGAGGCTCAGAGAAGAACTTTAGACTTTTTTCAGCAGTATTTATTAAGTTTTCTTTAGTTTTAGAAACGACTTGTAACATTACAGTATCAATGCTATACAATCCTTTGCCTCCAGCAGTTTCGTTCAACGCTTCTCCTACGCCAAAAGCATCATCATGTTTTAGCCTACGATGCTGCATAATTTCAAGCCAGCCATCTTCAAGCGACGCGCCACCTCTAGCCCTATCCACATTTACAACTACCCTCAAATCTTCATCTTCTATATAAATCTCATTAACTACCGGGTAATAATTGCCAGAAATCGGTTCAGCTAAAGTAACATTCCATTGCGGGCGACTGTTCCTAATTCTTTTCAACATCTGTCTACCGTTTGAGTCTGTATAAAAAGCGCCATCAGTTTTCAAGTCAGTTTGGAATCTAAGGACATATTCTCTGCCTAAATCTATGTTTAAAATAGTTGAAAAGTACACAGTATCGTCTTTCAAGCCGACAGTGAGACAGACAGAGTCATCGTAGTGTATGTGGACCTCCTGCAGCTCTGATTGGACGACGTTGGTGACGGGGAAGTCGCGGAAGGTGTGGAGGACCGGGGTGGAGGTCATGTTGGGGCGGAAGATGTAGGCGCCCGACGAGCGGTTGGCTGGTGCCTGGAACCAAAGATTGGATATGAAAATAAAACATATTGTTAGTTAGGCGAAGATAATGAAAAACTAGAAATAAAATGGACTATTCAGTCTAAATTATTTTGAGCCGATTTCGCAGCGACAAAATGGGGAACGGCACATAGTTTTATAGGAATTTCATGATTTAATTCAACACTCTATTGCTTGAGTCGTTTTGAAGCACTGTATGTGATTTTGTATTAAAACGACACATCGGTCGGAAACTTTGGGGCAAACGAATTCACTACTAATGTTATAAACTAACTGTCTGTATCTTTTCACGAGATAGATTTAATCCCTGGTAACATAGAATAGGTTTTGTCCCGAATGGGGGTGTAAATTGTGGAATTAATTACTATGAATTTGGATATAAAAATACTAATTCTACGCAAGCTAATACCCTATTGTTGCCCTCGCAGCCGATGTAGTAGCCAGGCACAGGAAGGTAGCTGAGCGTAGTGCCGTCAGTTTTGGACGAGTAGTTCGTCCAACCACTGTCCTTGTTGATGGATAGGATGATGTACTGTAATATAATTATTTATTTTAGTCAAATATAGACACACAGACAAGAGCGTCAGTCAATAACAAAGTGGAAAAATTATTTTGAATTAATCCCTTGACCTTGAGTTCCAGGGATCGAAATTTGCTAGTGTTTAGTATGTTGTTTAATACACCATTCCCTACAACAATGCCAAAATACCCTTATACAAGAATTATTTCTCCCGATTGGCAATTTTTGGTTTCTGTTTGGTGAGCTAAACGAGGTATATGCAGGTGCTGGCAAAGTAAACCTAGCTAACAGCTGTATACATATGCTGTGGTTAACTTACATCGTTCTCCAGTACTATGTCTTGCGGGCCTTCCACGACGAGAGGATCATCCGACAGCATCCGCATCTCGTCGTCGCTCATCCTCGGGAACACCGTTTTGCTGTCTTTGCTGACTCGCGCCATTTCTGAATGTTATTTATGAAGATTATTTTATTTGTAGTAATTTGTAAGAGGGATTTCTGTGTCAGTAGTACCAGTTACCAAATAACGTAACAGTTGAGGGGAAAAAATCCCTGCGGTCGCTCTTGCCGTCTATAAATACTTTAATACATAGAAAGCACTGACTCAGGAACAAATATCTGTGCTCATCACACAAATAAATGCTCTTACCGGGATTCGAATCCAGGACCATCGGCTTCACAGGCAGGCTCACTACCCACTAGGCCAAACCGGTCGTCAAAAACACACAGACACGACACTTTCTTTAAAACTATATTTGAAGGCAAGATGAAGCGAGATGAGTAAAACCACGAGCAAGCTACACACAACAACTGAAAGCAAAAGCCAATGTCGTGTCTTACAGGGATCTAAAGAACGGCCGAGGACCGCGAAAATTGGCGCATACTCCTCCGACATGAGCCAATGCTCTTAAATTATGGCGATGGACTTCAAACTCGGGTAAATCCATCTGTTAGAATTTGCGATTTTGGTATTAAGAAAAGGTAATAGAGATTGCTGAGAGGGTCGAATGGATTTACCCGAGTTTGACGTTAAGCGACGCAATTATTACTTATAACTCGTTTAATAAGTAAGTCGAAGCTCTCGCAGTGAACTTCATTGTCTTTATTTTTCAGTTTATTTATGTATACATCCCGATTTTTAAAGAGAGGAGGATTTGTTTTTTTTTTTTGAAATGGTATAGGTACCTACTTTTTTACAATTGTATCCATTCCAGAAACCTGGAGAAATAAAGGAAAATAAAGTGATTTGGGTATTTTTTATAATAACTCGTGCATTTTCGCGAGTGCAACTACGGATGAACATTTGGCATGTAATATTAATAAGCTTACGAGTAGAACCCAAATTTACGACACGGGTCTTAAGAAATTTTTAATCCCGGGAATTTTCCTTTATAGAGGATGACATGGAAGGTACAAGTTAATACTGGAGTACTAAAATAATTTAAAGAGGGATACAGCTTAACGACTCACCTTCAACAAGCTTCTTGTTCGCTTCCTTAAGTATACCCTGAACCTCTTCCTCATTTTTCTCATCTCCATCTTTCAAAACATCCCAGTTGATATCTTTATCATAATCATGAACCTCTACATTCAAGTTATCTCTAACTGGTACCTTCTCGAATACATTCGTATCAGAGTTACCCGCAATCGTTTTAGCTTCTGCATTATTTATATCAACCTCAATTTTGTCTCTAATGTCTTTCCAATAATCATTTATATTAGAATGATATTCGAATGTTTTCTTAGTGTCTCTTTTTTCTTTCGTAACTTTTTTAACGTAGAAGTTTTTATAACCGAGCCCGGGCAAGTTTTTCGCGAAGAAGCATAGGTTGTGCGTGGCGTTGGATTGTCTGGTTGGCATTGAGAAGTATTCTGATGACAGTTTCTGTATTTCGCAGGGTATGTTGGTACCTGGAAAAAAAAATTGATTACAATCAATTAACGCTTTGCTTTGTTTTATCTAAACTTAATAAAAATATCACCGCGGCGAGATACCGTAGGTGCTGGCAGCGTTACCCCGCTGAATTGCAATGCTAATGCGCTGTGCGAGGAAGCTGCCAGCTTTTTGGCACGGCTCATGGGAGCCTGGGGTTGAAGGTCCGCTTAACAACTAATCCCACGTTGGCGTAGGCACTAGTTTTTACGAAAGCGACTGCCATCTGATCGTTCAATGGGGAGAATAGGCCTTCTCCCTGGATTAGTCCGGTTTCCTCACGATGTTTTTCCTTCAACGGAAAGCGACTGGTAATTGGTATCTATCTAAATATATATGATATGAGGAACCTATGTTATAGTGTTGAAATTAATATAACAATTTAAAAACTACCTTCCATCTTATTGTTGCACTGTATCATTTATCGATAGTGTGAAAAATAAAAAAATCTCGCCTGTTGATAATTTTTATCTTGGTTTTTAGATACGATAGAAATAGAACTTAATACCTGTCTCGTCGTAAACTGAGTATCCATCGCCGGTGACGGGCAAGTCTATCTTCGCCGAGGCTTTGGGCATCACCTGGTTGTTGAAAACAGTCACCTGCCAAAGTTATAGTCATTAATACAAGTCCAATAGGTCATGATAGGGTAGTACTACCAACTAATGGTTCTGTGAACTGTAAACCTCGCGAGCATAACTTAAAACTGAATAAATGTATTGCTCCGCCATTTTGAAAAACATCCAAAAGCGGTATCACCAAAAGTATATATTTACCGAATCATCAAACCTGCTTACAAAATTTCACGAGAATCGGTTGAGAATTGCGACCTGTAGAATTTATGCCCAAGCTATTTACCATTTTCGCTAACGGCCACTCCACTCTTCATAAAATGTCAAAACTTTCTGTACTATGAACACTATGAATTATGAATGTGAAAGAGAGGACGGCCCCATCACAGTGAATCCACTTGTTTTCAGGCCGCGGACTGGACGCCAGCGGGCAGCGGGGCAACAAGCGGCACTTCATAACATTGAAATGAATCAGATCCAGCTGCTTCGCGTGGCAAACCGACTCTTTTTGCGTGAACCCACCTAAAGTCTAAAGGTTTGGACAGTCAAGTGAGGGAGTGTCTTTATAAACGTATAATCTACTCACGACAAAGGCCTGGCTGCGCTCGGTGACGCTGCATTGGGATTGGTTGAACTCGCAGCGTTCATAGACTAGACTCGCCTCTGGCATGAGCAGCTTGCTGTAAACATTACAATATATAATTTTAAGCGTTTACAGGTTAGTGGAATCCGAACAGAAAGGCGTGCGATTTTCGAACCGAAGCTCGCCGGTTCGAACTGACACTGCATTGGAGACCGGCCGAACATGTAATTTGCCGAATACATAGGTAGGTATATTCTGCCGAATCTTCAGTTCAGATTTTACCGAACCGAATATTCAGCCTAATTGTTAGGTTCATTAGTATCTATCTAATAAACTATTTCAAAACGCTTAAATTAAATTAGCAGCTAAAGGTGAATCGCTTACTAGGCATCGCATTCCCTAGAAACGAACAGATCGAAGAGGCAAGGGACTCGCAAATAAATCAACACTTTAAATAATCAAAACATCCTATGGATTTAAGAGGCCGTAGTCGATTTTGGAGCAAAAATTTTAAATTGATAGATTTAGTCGTTGAAATTATACACGTTTTGTTACGTAATATCTAAATAACAAGTATTGGTTTCTATTAGCACGTTTTCTCATCTTGCCTTTTAATAATGTGGCGACCACGTAGCGACCATGTGGCGTGCGTCACCGGTAATATATGAAAAGAAGGGACAGTTTTTAAAAATTCATCAAAAATTTATGGTGGTATATTATACAAATTGATGTATAAGAATAGTTTCAACAAATGTTGTAGATTGTTTAAGTATCAAAATTACTTTGAAATTAAGTCGATTTTCAGAGAAATTGTCACTTGTTTTGAAGTAATTTCTGGAGAAAATTGATTTCGTCTAACTTTCATTTACACTACTTCAGTCATAATAATAAAAATGTAGTCTGATAAACGTCAAGTAAAGGATATGTGTAATACAAAATTACCATGTTTAGCCGTCCAAACTTTACGAAATTTACAAAAAAGAGCGACAAAATCAGTGCTTTACGCGCGTTTACCTAAACGTCCATCAGAAAAGCAAACATTACTAATTTAGTGAGTCTGTTTTCAACAAATTGATCTGATAAAAGGTAAGATAAGAAGATGCGCTAATAGTAACCAGTACTTGTTATTTCAATTAGGTAACAAAAGGTGTACAATGTCACCGACTAAATCTATCAATTTTACATTTTTGCGACTAAAATCGACACCGGCCTCTTAACATGTCTCATCATGTGTTTTAATGACAACGGGAAAACGTAACTTGATGGAAGAGAGAACTTGAAAAGGTTGGAGGAACTTTTGCAGTATTGCAACAAGATAAATATAATAAAAAAATATTTGTATCGTACAAAGTTTTATAGTACATATGGCCCTTTAAACTTTCGACATATGCACGAAAAGTGCTCATTCCCGCACTAGTGCGAAAAAGTAGCACCATATGTACTGTAATAGTATATGATGCCAGCATTAACGCGAGGAAGATGATGATTAGATAAAAAACTGAGAATTTAAATAAGTAAACATAATATGATATATTATGATAAGATAAATATATTGTTATGCTTGTGTGTGTGTCGCTGCGCCCAGATTAGAGCAGCCCGTGGTTTCACTCGTGTCCTCGTACTCATCAATAATATTGTAATCATGATAATTAAAATTGTAATCAATAGAACTACGAATTGAATCATTATACATATGGTTGACATTGTATATTATAGTATGGTTGAATTGACGTGTAAAATTTGTACAATTTCATTAATAATTGTATCATATCTAATTTTACAGTACATATGGTGCTACTTTCTCGCACTAGTGCGTAAAAGAGCACTTTTCGTGCATATGTCGAAAGTTTAAAGGGCCATATGTACTGTAAAACGTTGTACGATACACGTGCGGATAGGTAATTCGCAACTCGTGTCGATTTAAAACATTCTCTGCGGTCGTGTTTTAATTTATCGCCACTCGTTTCGAATTTCCTCTTTTTTCGCACTTGTATCGTAAATAACTATTAAATTGTGTATGATCGCGAGCTCCTAGCGCTTTACATAACTGTAATGCACTTTCTTAAGGACTAATAGAGGGCATAACAATAACATCATTGTCTAGACGGGCAACAACACAGACCACTTACGCGAGCACCGAGCAGCAGCGACACACACACTGTTTTTAGTACCTCAAAAAGAAAAAGCGGAACCCTTATAGGATCACTCGTGCGTCTGTCTGTCTGTCTGTCCGTCTGTCACAGCCTATTTTCTCCGAAACTACTGGACCAATCAACTCGAAATTTTGTACACATATGTAAGTTTGTGACCCAAAGATGGACATGTAACGTAAACAAATTAATTTTAAACACGGGAGCCACTTTTGGGGGGTAAATGAGAAAATTAAAAAATAAAATTTGTCGAACTATATCGTGTTACATATCAAATGAAAGAGCTCATTGTGAGAATCTCAAATATATATTTTTTATAATTTTAAGATAAATAGTTTAGAAGTTATTAAAGAAAATAGGTAAAAATGACCATTCCCCCTTCATCTCCGAAACTACAGGGTCAAAAAATTTGAAAAAAATTCACAAAATAGATCTTTACCTATAGATCACTGGAAAACCTATTAGAAATGTGCAGTCAAGCGTGAGTCGGACTTAATTACTTAGTTTTTGATCCGACCCCTACGGGTTTTTTAAGATATTTCACATAAAAAATACGTTGTTTAAATTGTGTATTAATGTACGGAATGTTTTTTTCAGTGGCCATTGAAGGAAAATACGAATCTATAGACAATAACGGAAAACTGTATTAAGGTACCGTTCGGATCCAGACTGCACTAGCATTACTGCAGCAGTATTGCAGCGCAACGCTCAAAGATATAACTCCGTAATAGATGGATACAGTCTAAGGAAAAAACGTGCCTCGAAACTCACGAAAATTTGATTCTCGATCAGATGGCCCCACTAGTTTTGGCCTACTCTCGTATAGAGGGCGTTGACGGTTTCGTTTGTTATTTATAATTTTAACGCATATCAGTGAAAGAACATGGGTCAAAATCATATAAAAATAATTAATGCAAATAAAAAAATCATTTATCCATGTTTAAATACATTTTATCGTATTTTTATAAATCTTAATTTTTAGTTTTAAAGTATGTCGATAGATGGCAGTGAATTTACAGTGGTTACAAAATTTACTATGACAGTACCGCTCTATCTTATTATATCCTCTTTGCTATGCTAAAAAAGTGACGTACTCAGAAAGTGGCGTTCTCAGAAAGTGACATACTCAGAATGTGACGAACTCAGAAAGTGACAAACTCAGAAAGTGACAAACTCAGAATGTGACGTATTCAGAAAGTGACGTCCTCAGAACGTGACCTAACTCGAAAGTGACGTCCTAAGAATGTGAAATACTCCGCCTAAACTGTCTTGTCTACGCGAGGAAATCAGCGTGATATGAAGTCACAGTTTCGTCTCAGCAATTTTACCACTGTCTATTTGTTAGGGTTCCGTACCCAAAGGGTAAAAACGGGACCCTCTGTTACTAAGACTTCGCTGTCCGTCCGTCTGTCACCAGAACCGTTCTGTCTCATGAACCGTGATAGCTAGACAGTTGAAATTTTCACAGATGATGTATTTCTGTTGCCGCTATAGCAACAAATACTAAAAACAGAATAAAATATTTATTTAGGTGGGGTATCCCATACAACAAACGTGATTTTTTCCGTTTTTTGCGTAATGGTACGGAACCCTTCGTGCGCGAGTCTTAGGTTTTTAGGGTTCCGTACCCAAAGGGTAAAACGGGACCCTATTACTAAGACTCCGCTGTCCGTCTGTCCGTCTGTCTGTCAATAAGCTGTATCTCATGAAGCGTGATAGCTAGACAGTTGAAATTTTCACAGATGATGTATTTCTTTTGCCGCTATACTTAACAACAAATACTAAAAAGTACGGAAACCTCGGTGGGCGAGTCCGACTCGCACTTTCCGGTTTTTTATTTACTCTGTGGTTATAGCGACAAATGATACCGAATATATATTAGGTGTTTTTAACTAACATTATATTACGTTTCATGTTGACGTTTCGTCGAGATGTGGTTATTGACGGTGCTGTCATTTTTGTAAGTATGTTTTTATTGAAATGCATTTTATTTGTGTTCGGTGCAAAACTTTGTTTTGACAAACGGAACACTTATGGGATCACTTCGGTCTTGCAAATCAGTTAAATGCGTTTTTCTCAGAGACCGTTTGAGGTAAATACCTGAAATTAGAAACAGTGAAAACAATTACCACCACTAATATTGCAAATAAGTCAAAACCGCTTATTTTTAATTTTAGGGGGAGGGGTAACCAGTTTTTTATTTATTTGTAAGAATAGTGTGGGGTACCATTAGAAAGCTTGCAAAAAATTGAGTGGATGGACTGATTTTGACTTCATTTTAGAATGCAGTAGTTTCGATAAAAAATGCATTTAAAGTTGCAAGTTTTCATACAAAAAGATTCTCCTCTGTCCTGGGGATTTTCGTAAAAACTAGCTAACAGGCAGCTAACCAGACAACAACCAACTAAAACGAGCATGAAGACGCGGGGAAAATTATCAGGATAACCCTACCTTTACTAGTTTCATAGAGTAACTTATACTAGAGCGGTACTGTCATAGTAAAGTTTGTAACCCCAGTAAATTCACTGCCATCTGTCGACACACTTTAAAACGAAAAATGAAGATTTATAAAAATACGATAAAATGTATTTAAATATGGATAAATGATTTTTTTTTATTTGCATTAATTTTTTTTATGATTTTGATCCATGTTCTTTCACTGATATGCGTTAAAATTGTTAAATAACAAACGAAACCGTCAACGCCATCTATACGACAGTAGGCCAAAGCTAGTAGCGCCCTCTGAACGAGAATCAAATTTTCTTGATTTTCGAGGCACGTTTTTTCCTTAGACTGTATCCATCTATTACGGAGTTATATCTATCTTTGCTAGTTTTTTGACTGCAGCCTGATCTAGGGTTACTTAGGGAATCAGTACTTGGTAACTCTGTACTTTACACTTACCTTAAAAAAAAACCGGCCAAGTGCGAGTCGGACTCGCGTTCCAAAGGTTCCGTACATTATACACAATTTAAACAATGTATTTTTTATGTGAAATGTCTTTAAAAAACCCGTAGGGGTCGGATCAAAAACTAAGTAGTTAAGTCTGACTCACGCTTGACTGCACATTTCTAATAGGTTTTCCGGTAATCTATAGGTAAAGATCTACTATGTGTATTTTTTCAAAATTTTTGACCCAGTAGTTTCGGAGATAAAGGGGGGGGGGAATGGTCATTTTTTGCCTATTTTCTTGAATAGCTTCTAAACTATTTATTTTAAAATTATAAAAAAAATATATTTGAGATTCTCACAATGAGCTCTTTCATTTGATATGTAACACGATATAGTTTGACAAACTTTATTTTTTAATTTTCTCATTTACCCCCAAAAGTGGCCTCCGTGTTTAAAATTAATATGTTTACGTTACATGTCCATCTTTGGGTCACAAACTTACATATGTGTACCAAATTTCAACTTAATTGGTCCAGTAGTTTCGGAGAAAATAGGCTGTGACAGACGGACAGACAGACAGACAGACGCACGAGTGATCCTATAAGGGTTCCGTTTTTTCCTTTTGATGTACGGAACCCTAAAAGCAACCTTATTCGAATATACTGCGTAACGACGCCATTTTCCATAGCTTTGACTAGACGCTCAAAGGACGCTATTGTAGGGTGGCCCGGTGGCCCTAAGTATTAGATCTATTTTCTGATTTTTACAGTGCTTTATCCCGAGCCGATGATGTCGTAACACCTAAATTAGGGAAGAGATTCCCTGAAAACTTCTTGTTCGGTGTTGCAAGTTCTGCCTACCAGGTTGAAGGAAGCTGGAATATTGACGGTACGTTTGTTTTAATAAATCCACCCTCTTAGGGAATAAATTCAGGGATAAAAAATATTCTAAGACTTATACCAGGTTCTAAACTAACCGCGTGCCAAATTACATCAATATCCGTGCAGTTGTTTTTGAGTAATTGAGCCATAAACATCCATCATAAATTTAAGAGCTTCGCTCTGCAATCTACATCCAAATTATGCAAACATTAAATGTTAATATATTTTTCCTTTTTTATTGTGGGACGTACCACATTATCACAATCTATATATTGTATATACAGATGTCAATTACAATGAAAAAATCAACGATGATCAATCAAACCCCTGGTCAACGTGGGACTCGAACCCACATCCTTGGATTGCCGGTCCAATGCGTTACCAATTGCGCCAGCTGACCATCCGTCAATCAACGCGAATTCAATCATTGCAACTGTGACGACGTCACTAGCGACATCTGCATATTAAGGTTCACAACCTTGACCACCTCTGAGGACATGCGTTAGCGCATGACTTACCTCCCGACCACACAACATAGTTGTATTAAGCCGGCGCGAGAGATGGCGTTGTTATCAACTTAAATGTTAATATATTTTTCCTTTTTTATTGTGGGACGTACCACATTACCACAATCTATATATTGTATATACAGATGTCAATCACAATGAAAAAATCAACGATGATCAACTCTGATCTGATCTCTGATCTGATGTCTGATTTTTTTTCATTGTGATTGACATCTGTATATACAATATATAGATTATGCAAACATTGGTACTTACACTTTTATGACTTATAACACTTATTAAGGTGCAAGATAGGTTCACGTACTTTCAGAAAGATTGATTGTTACTTTTAATATAACAATAATATTTATGATATTTATCAGCATTTAGCTATCAGTTAACCAGTTGGGTTAAAAAAAATGTTTATTTGAAGTGTGTTTGATAGTTATTTGTGTGTTTGTTTGTTTATTTCTTGATTCAGTAGTAGCTAAGTAGTTAACAATATTCTGAACAGGAAAAGGACAATCTACATGGGACTACTACCTCCACAAACAGCCCGACATCGTCAAGGATTGCACCAACGCCGACGTTACCACCGACTCCTACCGGCTTTTCAAGCGAGACATACAAATGCTAAAACATTTGGGCGTCAAAAGCTACAGATTCTCCTTATCCTGGACTAGAATACTCCCAGACGGAACTACCAATCATATAAACCCACGTGGGATTGCTCATTATAGAAACTTTATAGACTTATTACTAGAAAATGATATACTGCCGCTTGTAACTCTATACCATTGGGATTTACCCGTCGCATTCGGTAAAAAAAGAGGCTGGTTGAATGAAAATACAATAGATAGGTTCGGTGATTACGCGAGAATAGCTTTCCTCGCGTTTGGTGATATGGTAAAGCATTGGATAACTATCAACGAGCCATTTATACACTGTTTATCAAGCTATGAACGTGGTTCATCTCCTCCTTTGATAAAATCTCCTGGAAAAGGGTTTTATGAGTGTGGGAGGAACTTGTTATTAGGGCATGCTAAGGCTTATCATATTTATGATGAGGAGTTTAGGTTTCAAGGGGGAAAGGTGGGGTTGGTGGTGGACGCTCAGTGGCCGATAGCGGCCAGTGGGTCGGAGGAAGATTCGGACGCTGCGAAGGACTACCTGGCTTTTTATGTAAGTTATCTTTAGAACATATATAAATATATAGCGATTTGCAATTAAATCCGGTATTTGTTCGGTCTATTTAATTGGTTCTAACTGACTAATTTTGTAACGAAAATGATTTGCTTGTGATTTGCTTAGTAATATAAAACTATGGATTTGCTTTAGTTATTATAATTGTAGTTAGTTTTAGTTTTATATTCATTTTATAATACTTATTATCTAATAAACAAATCACAGTTATTACTCATAAACAGGCATCGTAAACTGCGAGCGAAATCCATTGAAGTACTAGGGTTGTTACTTAGTCAAGTCAAGTCAAAGTACGTCATTTCAATGGATTTCGCTCGCAGTTTACTATGCCTGCTCATAAATTATCAATTGCCATTAAGTTTGTAAAGAGGCTATTTTTTTTACTAGCCTAATTTAGTGTCCCACTGCTGGGCAAAGGCCTCCCCTCGTTACCTCCACTCGACCCTGTCGTTTGTAGTGTCCCGCCAATCTGGATAAAATGCGTCCAATTCGTCCCGCCAATTCCTTTTCGGCCTGCCTGCAGCCCGGCCAGCACCATCTATGGTGTTCCGTGGGTCTCACTCGGTAACCATTTTGGCCCACCTTTCAGGGTGCATGCGGCAGACATGCCCAGCCCAGTCCCACTTAAGCTTAACGGTCTGGACACCTACATCTACAACTCGAGTTCTGGAGCGCAGTTCCGTGTTTCTGATTCTATCAGTTCTGCGAACACCTAGTATACTGCGCTCCATCGCTCGCTGGCAAACCTTGAGTTTGGACTTTAACGCCTCAGTTAATGACCATGTTTCAGCACCGTAGGTTAGGATAGGCAGGATACACATGTCGATGAGTTTGCGCTTGAGACACAGGGGAAAGGCACCCTTCAATAGCGCCTTCATGGACCAGAAGCTCTTCCAGGCGTTGTCAATACATCTATTGACCTCTATGGTTTGCCTGTTTTCGAAGGAGGCTATCTGGCCCAAGTAAATGTACTCATCAACATACTGTATATCCTGCCCATCTACCGTGACCCTGTGTGTGAAAGAGGCTATAACTCACAAAATACCGATTAGTAGAGTGACAAGGATTTTAGGATAAAATTGATCTCTAAATTAAAATTATGGATAGGGTGTAGATACTTAAACTCATCGGCGATGGCATCGGGGATGAAAAGTGAACTCTCTGCTTAAGGGATAGCAAAAGATGATGGATCGAGATCAGTGGGAGAGGGTGAAAGGGGGGTTGGGCTTTGCCGCAGTGGGACAATATAGGTTTTTAAAAACTCCTTTTTACGTAGGGCCTACGATCGCCAGTTGCCTGATTCCCAGTTGCATTGAACGATTACATAAGTTAGTATCAAATCTCGTTGTAGTTTAAAATGTGTTTGTTCTAGGTGGGAAAATACCTAGACCCAGTGTTCAAAGGCGACTACCCTCTACGCCTGACAGCCCGGGTGGCGGATGCTAGCGCGCGTCAGGGCACGGAATCCCGTCTCCGTCCGTTCAGTGAAGAAGAAAAGGAATACATCCACGGCACTTATGACTTCGTTGGCATTAACCATTATAGCAGCCTGATGGTGTACAGGTAGGTATCTTGTAATTTTAGCTTTCTTGGTTGCCTCTTAAAGTAGCCCAAGCAAGGTCTGCCGAGTCAATTTTGTATTAAGTTGAGGTCTGCAAACGATACTACGATGCATTGCAATTAAGGAAGATACAATCCGGGTTCTTCTATTGGCAACGTAGAATTCAGTCATGTTATTATAAAAAGGACGACTATCTGACCTATCTGACCATCTGAACTAAAGGAGAAGCTAGGTCTTATTGAAATCAGTCGTTTTCTCACGTTTTTATTCGACGCAACGATTAAATATCTAAATATCAAATTATATTTTGTACACAAATTACAAACTCATTGGTATGGGCCGAGGCTCGAACCAAAGTACCTACTTGTGCTGGAAAGCCAGGCACGCCTTAGGTACCTACCTTAGGTTAGTACCTAACCCAGGTAACTAAGGCGTTAGGTGACAGCGACTCTCAACGTCATGCAAGAAATCGAGGAACAAAGAAAAAAAATAACAGATTCCGCCAAATGAGAACCTTTTTGAAGACATTAAAGAACAGAAGTTTTTTTAACATTACAGAAACGAGTCAGTGATCGGAATGTACGAAAAGCCTTCGTTCGACAACGACGTCGGTATTGGCACATACATGAATGACACGTGGCCCGCGAGCTCGTTAGACATGATGAGGGTAGGTAAAGTTTTTTATAATTAAAGTAAGGACACTATAAGTACGTTTCGTATACTGACCCGTCGCCGGTTTCTATCTAGGTATATCCAAAGAAAATTAAGAATTCATAGTGCTCACTCCATACTTACATCGGTTTTGTTACCAATACCAAAGATAGATATAACTCCGTAATAGATGGATACAGTCTAAGGAAAAAACGTGCCTCGAAAATCACGAAAATTTGATTCTCGATCAGATGGCGCCACTAGTTTTGGCCTACACTCGTATAGAGGGCGTTGACTGTTTCGTTTGTTATTTATAATTTTAACGCATACCAGTGAAAGAACATGGGTCAAAATGATATCAAAATAATTAATGCAAATAAAAAAATAATTTATCCATATTTAAATACATTTTATCGTATTTTTATAAATATTTATTTTTAGTTTTAAAGTGTGTCGACAGATGGCAGTGAATTTACTGGGGTTACAAAATTTACTATGACAGTACCGCTCTAGTATAAGTTACTCTATGCCAATACCGATGTATGGAGTGAGCACTCTATGTCTTCTTAATAATCTTTGGTAACAGTCATGAATGAAGGTCAAAAAAAAATCTTGTCAAAACTTGTTTACAGGACAACGCCCCAGGATTTTACTCCCTACTCCTGTACCTCAAGAACACATACAACAACCCCGTTGTCTACATCACCGAAAGTGGTTTCCCTCTGTCATCAGCCGAGGGTCTCGACGATTGGAAGAAAACGAATTATATTAGGAACTATTTAGTCGCTTTGATGGACGCGAGGGCAGACGGGTCTAATTGTCAGGGGTATTTCTTTTGGTCACTGATGGATAGTTTTGAATGGAACAATGGATATGAGTAAGTAATTAGATATATTTAGCATTAGGAATATAAGGAATGAGATTTTAGGGCAGAAAATGTGCTGCGATTCCGAGAATTTACTTTCTCACTCATGATAAATATGTATTTAACATCTTGTAACTTACCTATGTTGAACAAATAAATCTTTGAATCTTTGAATCTTTGATAGAACGCTAGAACGGCCTTTTTTTTATTACGCAGGGGTAAATGCATTTACGCATCTCACCCCCCGGGCTGGGGAAGCCGGGGGGGGTGGTATGTGGGACTCGCTCCTCCCGTACATCCTCTAACCAGAGGATAGGGAGGAGAATACCCACTAACATCCCCTGCGGCGTCACCCTCTCAGACGTTGTATGGGGGCATCATGGGCTCGCGCATTCATTCTTCCACCATGCCCCCCGCCTTTTCCCGGTATTAGAGCGGGGAACCCGCACCAAAGGAGGGGAGAATCAGGGACGCTTCTGATTCTCCCCCCAGACGTGTAGGACCGTGCAATGTGGGCCCCCAACCCACTAGCCCTACCGAGGGAGGACGCGGTTTACAGCAGCGTACTGCGCACGTCTTCTCCCTCTTCGTCTGCGCCGAAGCGGGGGCGCGTCGGTCGCGTCTCCTTCTGCAAGATGACCTCCTCGCAGAAGGAGATTACCGTCTTCACGCTAGAACAGCCTGGGTCCGGGCAGAGGCAACCGACACTTCATTTTCTAAGACAGGTGACAGGTGATCACGTGATGCTTTCTACAGAAAGTGAAGTATCGGATGCCCTGGGCCCGGACCCGGGCCGTTCTAACGTGAGTCATTCCTAAATCGTAGATTTTTTTAAGTAAAATAAGACAGACACAAGACGTTGTTAAAGGACGGCACACCGGATGCCTTCGCGTAGACGTGCACGGTGCACGTTGTAATATACAGATCTTTATATGAAACGCCACACCGCTGACGTCTGCGTTGCGTGCATGTCTCCGACATCTTAGCGTACGCGCGCAGCCAGTGTGTTCTGGCCTTAAGGACGGGGATGTTAATCAGTCCAACATCTTGCTTATATGATCTCGATTCGTAATTCAAAATCGCACAAAAAAGGATAAGTCAAATAATCAGGCAGATCACGCTCCTTCGCAACGTCGCAGGCACAAGGTAGTTGTTTAAATGTTTAGTATGAACAAACTTTTAAAAACTGCCCATATGTGGCTTTCTATCCGCGAAAGGTCCTTATGCACATGGAGTAAGGAACCTTTAGACATGGAACATACGAACACATATTACCTACGATACGAAGCTACTATTATATTTATAAAATAATAATTCATTAAAATAATTAAGTAAGTATTAGGTAAAAAAAACCAATCAAATAATCATAAGCTTATAATCCCATCATCACGGGTAATCTATAACTTAAAATGGCAAAGAATATTAGAATTAACCTATTACTTAAGGGCGTCCGCTAGGTGGCGCGGTTGCACGGAGCAGGCAGGGGTCGGAAACCGGTATTTGCTCCATACAAAAATACCGGTATTATTACGTTCTTTTGTTTATAATTTATTTTTTAATGGGACGTTTTAATAATGCAAAATTGTTTCCTAAATACATGATTCAGTCCTACGTAATGAGCATAAAAAAAATCAAAATATTGGGCTATTTCGGGGTTTTTAAAAAATACCGGTTCCGAGCCCTGGGAGCAGGTGAGCGGGTTAACCAAAAATAGTATGGGCGTTGCTAACTGGCGCGCCCGCGCCAGCTAGCGGACAGCGGACGCCCTCACACCTACCGCTATGTTTCAGGTACAAATTCGGCCTCTACCAAGTGGACTTCGAAGATCCAGACAAGAAACGAACCGCTCGTAAATCCGCGCTGGTGTACAAGGAGATCATACGCACTGGGACTATTGACGTTAACTACGACCCGGATCCGTACGAACATAATGGAACTGTTTATTAAACGAATTTCGAGGGAATCTGCTTGCTTAGATAGTCTCATTGGAAGATCAGCGCTAGAAGCCACAGAGATGAGGCCATTTCGTGGCACTTTAATCTTATTTTATGTTTTCTTTTATATTATGTAATGTCTTGTTTGTTTGTGCTTACGAATAAAATTTTATTCTATTCTATTTCTATTTGAAACATAATTATTTACATATTTGCAAAATCCACGCGCGTAAGTGTAAGAAATTTTAACTGCTTTTTAAAGAAGTTACTCGAAGGCTTGGCGACAAAGAATTACCAACATCCAAAAACCGATTGGACAGGCGTCTAACAATTCGGCCATCCTGACTATCAGTTCGACTACTAACAGTAAACTTACTTGAAAGCCTGGTTGCCGATGATATAAGCGTCGTCGACCGCCCGCGTCACGATACGCTCGTAGTCATGCGTCACATGTTGCTTCTCAGTGCCCGTGATGGCGTCGTGATGCTGCATCATACCTGGAAGAGCAAGCTAAATGTCACTAGGGTCATGAGGAGGGTAAAATAATGTATAGCACCGCTGGGTGACCTTGGTATAGATACATAACCTTGCCATCCGAACGTCACCTTTAAAGCTTTAAGTTAAGCAAAACCGTCAAAGTCAAAAGTCAAAAGCATTTATTTGTTCAACATAGGTAAGGTACATAAGTACAGGTCTCACATAATCATTGTATCACTATGTTGTGCCGTAAGGCGTACAATTTTCCATTTATGGACTGTGGCTGCATGCTGAGCACAGTTACCATTACTTATCAAAATCATCTAACAAAAATTCACTTACACTATTATTTATTATTTTATTTATTTACGAGAACGGTTTACACCAATTACACTTGCCATTTACGTAATATTAACACACTTATACAAAAGTAACAGTGCAGAAATTATTCATCATTCACTCGTTCATATTCTCACAGTAAGCGAGGCACCTGGACGCTAGCTTAGACCAGGAATCAGTAAATAAATCTACTTGTAGATCGTTACTCAGAAACCCGTAACTATAACACTATAATATGCTTTGTCAATTAAAAATTTAAATAACTTACTTTTAAAACTAATCATGTCATCTGTATTTCTTAGCTCATTTGGAATTTTATTAAAAATTCTTTCTTGTGGCCCTCATAAAAAAAGGTTGAGTACCTCTGATGGAGAGCAACGATCGCGAAGGGATTTATTCTAGTTTTTTTAATTAATAACAAAGTGAGTGAAATAAAAGACAGAGATTAAGAAAACTGAAATTCGGACGGGTTTTCTGATTAACCCTTTAAACGCCACGTCTATCGTGAACCTTGATAGTGAAGCTTGATATGGGCTGTGCCCGCGTCAGTTGACGTCTTTGGCGGGCAAAGTGTTAAATAATGGTTCAGTTCCACAATTTGCACCAGGCTAACAGCACCCGATAGAGGTAAAAACAATATGTAGGTACTTACCCATAGCACTCTTAAGCTCATTTAGAATGAACATGTTGGATTCGGGCAGATTCGTTAGGCTTTGCAACATTTTGAAGGTCTGAGAAAAAAAAAATACAATTATGTCTAAACAAACCAAACTCTATCTTATATTTATTTATACTTTATTGCACATAAAATAAGTACAAATGGTGGACTTAATGCCTTAAGGCATTCTCTACCAGTCAACCACTGGGCCAAAAAGAACATGGAATTATACATGGAATTAGACTTTTTGTGATGCGACAATTTGGTAAAGATAGTTCATATCATAAAGTAGATCACGGAACTACGTAGGAAGTGGCGCCTTCAATAATTTTCTACAATTTCTTGTGTGTCTTGCCATTGTGAACCTTTTCGGAAAGCACGAAGGTTGATATTGCGCCATGCCCATTGTGTGCATGCTAGAGGGAGATACCTGTAAAAAGTTGTTGGTCTCTCTCTCCATCCTCTTGGTGGTGGGGCGGGAGGTGTAGTAGCCAGTCCAGTAGGCGGTCGAGTCAGATGCGTACGGGAAGAAGTCATCTTGCTTGATGGGTAAGGTTGGGCTGCAGAAACACAATGATAATAAATTAAGAGGAAATAGTACATTGTGCAACGAGGGAGGGGGGCAGGGGGGTGGGGGTAAGTGAAATTTTGCAAACGAGGTTTTTAGATGCACGACAGCAGGCTGGAGTGCATTAAACTCGAGATTGCAATATTCTTACCCCCGGAGTTACACACAATATTCTTCATCACACTTGCGAAGAAAAAAACTACATTTTAAGCGAAATAATTCTTAAATACGATGACATTTCAAACATTCGTCCGCCATATTGTCATTCTTTGACATCGAAGGCCCAAAACTATCGCCATTCAGCCACGATTCAAAATTGTGTAAAAATATTTTAAACGGCTATTTAATTAATCAAATTAAATATTTTTTAACAAACAATAAAACTAAATTATAAACGTAAGTATTTTAAAAGTAAATCCAAAGTAAATCCCAAATATACCTACTTGGTACGTACGAATTAGTGATACTTAGTACAATTTAAAAAAACTCCTCGGGAGAACTTTTTTACAATTTATAACTCCCGCGGGAACAATATATGCCTTCATCCTTTATTCTTTATTCTTTATTGTATTGCAGTCATGTTCATAATACATTAGGTATTACAGTTTGAGGACATGTTGTAGGTACATGACACCCTGTCAGGGCACTCAATTTTCTTAAGTCTAGGTAAAATTACATGCATCTCATACAAATAGCAATAAAATCTATATTTATAACTTTATATTTTATCGACGTTTATGCAACGTTAAATGTCAAGTTCGTTTAGAAAATTAGTAAAATAATAAAATAATGATGCTAAATATTAAATGTCCAGGTTAATTTATAAATAGATTTAAATAATGTGAAACAATATAGTTAATGTTAATTAACTATATGTTATTTTAGAAAAGTCCTTCAGTATACCTTCATGAAATAAGATCTTTTTCGATGAAATAAGGTTTTTCATGTGGGTCACTTCACTGCAGATCATCATTCGCTTGCCCTTGTCCCATTCACTTAGAACGGCGTAGCATGTCTTTTTCTTCCATACCTCTCTGTCACCCGTCATCTCATCATTCACTTGCGTTCGTTTCATATCATCTCCCACACAGTCCATCCACCTTTTCCTCGGTTTTCCTCTCCTCGTACCTCCCTCCACATTCATTCTTTACCTTCCTCGTCACATGACTCATCCCTCCGCATCACATGCCCGTACCATGCTAGGCGATTTGCCCTTACTTTTTTTGTTCACTTCATTGCACATTAGTTTGTTATTAATAAAACAAAGATCAGTTCATGTCCTCATGAGTTCAATAGCGGTAATGGGTTGAAACGAAAATGCAACCATCGCTTTTGATTGGAAACCGCCGGATGGAAGCCGGAGTGGCTCCGGGCGGCCTGTACACAGTGACGGTCCCTCGAGAGCGAGCTACGAGCGGACAGGAAGGCGTGGCGCGAGCTTGTGAAGACCCTCGACACCTCTGGGGTGCCTTAGGACAACAACAAACAATAGGTTGAAAGAAACTTACTTGGCATCCTTAACTGCCTTCAAGTAGCAGGTAGGAGTAGAGTAGAACAGCTTCACCTTCAGATTCTCCTTGGCCGCTTTTAGGTTGGCGTGTCTGTGAAAACATTTAATATTATCGTTATTTTATCGGTAAATAGCGCAAAGTGTTAGCCCTGTTAAGTATATTCCTATGCCATGGTTACGTTTCCCTGGACAAATCTTAAACCCCTGATTTTCATGAATGTTTGTGGTAGCATGGCTGCCCTAAGGCTGCATTTCTACCAGATATATGCGAGGATGCGAAGCAGAATACAACGTGTGCAACGTGCAAAGCAAAATTAGTAAAAAGGAATGTTGTTAGATAACTGATAGTTCATGAATACATAATTAATTCAAGACAGAAAATCAGGTGACCTAATTATCAAATTAAGTAAGTTTCGAGAAAAAAGTTACCCTGCACCATTTTAAATAAAATATGATGGCGTAGAAAACATTGTTTAACCCGCGTCTAAGGAGAGACTAAGAAGAGAAGTAAAGATTTTTTGGTTATAATAGGTACAGGCTCAACAGTTTTTCAGTTAAAAGGCCGGTAACGATTTGAAAACGCGCGAAGGAACGACTTTTACACAGTAACCGAAGGCCGGCCCCTGCGTGAAATAACGTGACCGCCATATTAATAGTCATGCGTATTATTAACAGGCATCGTAAACTGCGAGCGAAATCCATTGAAGTACTAGGGTTATTGTCAAGTCAAAGTACGTCATTTCAATGGATTTCGCTCGCAGTTTACGATGCCCGATTATGAAACGCTATCTACAAGAGAAATTGTCACTTGTTTTGAAGTAATTTCTGGAGAAAATTGATTTCATCTAACTTTCATTTACACTACTTCAAAGTCATAATAACAAAAATTAAGTGTATTAAAGGTGGAGTACAGGATATGTGTAATATAAATTTACCATTTTTAGCAGTCCAAACTTTACGAAATTTACAAATAAGTGCGACATAATCAGTGCTTTACGCGCGTTTACCTAAACATCCTTCAGAAAAAAATAATTACTAATTTAGCGAGTCTGTTTTCAAAAAAATGATCGATTAAAGGCAAGATAAGAAGACGTGCTAATAAAAACCAGTACTTGTAATTTCTATAAGGTAACAAAAGGTGTAAAATTTCACGGACTAAATCTATAAATTTTACATTTTTGCGACTAAAATGGTTACCGGCCTCTTAAGTCCGAAAAACTGCTCTCTTCAATTAAACATAATATTATTATTTTTTATTTTACCTTTGCGACTTGCAATCCGGAGGTCGCGGGTTCAAACCCCGGCTCGTACCAATGTGTTTTTCGGAACTTATGTACGAAATATCATTTGATATTTACCAGTCGCTTTTCGGTGAAGGAAAACATCGTGAGGAAACCGGACTAATCTCAACAAGGCCTAGTTTCCCCTCTGGGTTGGAAGGTCAGATGGCAGTCGCTTTCGTAAAAACTAGTGCCTACGTCAATTCTTGGGATTAGTTGCCAAGCGGACCCCAGGCTCCCATGAGCCGTGGCAAAAATGACGGGACAACGCGAGGAAGATGATGAAAGATATTTTTTAATGGTAAATAGGTAAGCATCTCTACAATCTCACATGATGGTACGTAAAGTGGGAATAAGGTAGAAGATGGAGTAGGTATTAGTTTAAAATCTGTGTAAGACCATTAAACGACGTATTAAAGCGTCCCTGTGTGTTCAAGAGGTATCTCACTTGATAAGTTTGTCCAAATTGTCGAACCACAAGGAAGCGTCCATAAACGTAAAGTCACCTCCCATGGTCACCAGTACGTTGTTGCTTCTATAATACGTGGATTGAGCTAGCACGAACTCAAGAAACGTTGTAACCTAATGGACAAATTGGTTTTATGTAGGTACTGACTAAGGTTTTCAATGGAGTTGGCAACTGTCAAAGGTTTGCAGAGATGGAGCCATCATAGCTTGCCCCTTTTTCTATGAGATTTGGCTTAGGCTTAATTGAAAAAAAAAAATTACACAATTCTAGGGATTGACAGGGCAAGCTATGCTGGCGCCATCTGCTAATTATTTCGACCGGCCAACCCCATTTTTCAGGATTTATTAGGGTTCTTGCCCCCAAAAAAAATTCAGCGACAGTGTGCAAGTGCCATCATAAATGTAAATTTCCTATAAAAGAAAATGGCACTCTCACACTTTGTTAATGCAAAGTGTGTGCAGAGTTAGCTTAGACGATTTCTGTATGTTTCCCGATTTCTGGATGACAGTTGAAGCAAATTGCATAATTGTTTATTGGGTAACAGGGGTAAACAACAAACAAAAACAACAAAATTACGCAACACACACATAGGGGGAAAGTGTTTTGCTATTTAAATTATGAACTATTTGAGCGAGAACACTAAAATCCCGTCACCTACAAAGATTTGATTCATACAAAATTCGCTCTGAAACAAGTGGCTCTTTCAAGACCTGTCAGGCCACTTTTCCACTACAGCAAAAGTATATCTACCGTATTTTTGTGTTTTTGTGCGTGTGTTAAGCGCGCTCCAGACTACGCGGCGCGAAGGCGCGAACACGAGTGTGGAGTCGATTTCGCTGATAGGCGAATTAGGCGAACTTGGCCCTTGGAGGGCCCTTTAAGTATAAGATTACCTTAACTCTACCCATTGATATTGCTAGTTAAAAATACCAAACAAGTTTGCATACTCTTATTTCGGTAAAAAAAGCCCGTACTTTTTGTCCTTGAGCAAGCTAATTAAATACTGCATATGAAAAATATGTCTAATTCTTAGGTCACCTGAATTTTCAAAATTTCTTGATTTCATTTTATTTAATCGTATGGCGTATATATATACATAAACATTCTATATAAAATTAGATAATAGTCTAAATAAAATAATTAAAAATCCACATTCATGGTCCCGAGCCACGAGATTACGTCAGGTGTTAAACAGATCTTCCGGGGGGCCTGCAAATGAGTGCAGAGGGCAGCGCTGTATAATATGCTCAACGGTTTGAACCTCTTTACCACAGTCGCAGAGAGCAGAGTCCCGCCAGCCCCATTTATGACGAAAATAGTTACAGCGTCCGTGACCTGTCCTCAGTCTGTTTACAGTTTACACGACACTAGAGTTTTCGTGGCAGGCAAAAGCCGTCTGGTTTCGCTGTGGGATCTATGGCTTGTAGGGTAGTTCCAGCAGTAGCTTTGCTCCACTCGTTCTCCCAGCTCTGGTTGACGTCAAAATCACTCAGTTTTTGGGCTGCAACGCATGTTGGGTTGCGAGACTTAAGGCGCTGGGGTGGGCTGGGGTGGGCAGAAGAGCTGGTGGCAAGGTAGAGACTGTTGCGCTTGTTCTCTTTTTAGCGCTTGCAGTCTACGCAGATGCAGCGGAGCAATATGGCTGAGCATCGGGAGCCAATAAAGTGGCGTTGATTTAATTGTGCCTGATACGCATCGCATTGCTTCATTCAGCTTGGTGTCCACTTTCTGAACATGTGCGCCCTCTAGCCATACTGGAGCACAATATTCGGCTGCTGAGAAGACCAGTACTGTAGCCGACGTACGTAGGCAATCAGCAGATCCGCGAGGCAACCTTTAAGTCACTTTATGGAGACGTTCTTAGTAGGTCAACGTTCTATCCAGTGTCACTCCAAGGTACTTCGGATACGGGTTGTACTTCAACAGATTTCCATTAAGAAATACAGCCGGTTGGTATTTAGTTGCCAAACCGGTTATTATGGTGAAAACATGCCACTCCCGTCTTGCTTGCACTGGGTATTAAGCGCCATGCACTGAAGTACTTAATGAGTTCCACTAAACCTGACGACAACACTTCCTCACCTGACTTGAAATCTTTACTCCGGTAAACAAGTGCTATATCATCCAAGTAAATGAATTTAGTGGACTCAGTAGATGGCAAGTCGTGAATATAGGTTGAAAAAGACAGAGCGGCTTTTGGCATCACCAAGGTAGGAGGTAGTAGAGTCTCTATCGCTAAGCATTATGTCTGCCATTTCTCTGCTTGGGATAGCCTTGAGAATCTTATAAATCAAGCCTTGCTTCCATGCAGACAGTATCATATGCCGCAGTCAGGTCCACAAAGACTGCAGTAGACTTTAGCTGTTTCTGAAACCCTGCTTCAATATGTGTGGTCAGTATTAAATCACATTTACAATCGGGTCTAACGCGAATTTATTTACCGACGTTTCAACACAGGTTCCTTTGGTCGTGGTCGCGGGTCGCAGCTAACTGACGTGTCAGCAAAATGTCGAAACAGAGATTTGTGTGACTACCCGACGAAAAGTGCATGAGAAAGTTTGGGGTAGACCTCACATTTTTAAACAACCCTCTACACATACAGTACCGGCCAATAATATATCACCTTTGAGTGTTTTTGTATGAGCTTGTATAGAGTAAACAATATAGGTTAATTTGTAGATTGCATATTTTACTGGTCATTTTATACAAATACCTATATGATGAATATTGCAATGAAATACTGTGAATTATAATAGGATACTCAGCATATTACTAAAAAAACCTCTAGTAAAAAAATGAAGTTAACAATACATTTAAAAAAAAACCTCTATGAAAAAACCATTACATGAGACCAATTTTTCTCATCCCCCGTACAAAGGAATACTACTAGACTACCTAAAGCAGTGAGGTGGAAGTCACTCACAAATATAAAAAAAAAGTTATACCGTAAAAACATGGAGGTGATATGGCCGGTACTGTAAATGTTATCTAATTATTGTCAATAATCCGACACGCAACACTCACAACATCCACGCACACATCCGAAGATCCCTTGGCCTTAACTTCAGGATCACCGGTCTAAAGTTTTCGGGTTTGTCGTCCATTTTGCCAGGCGTCAGGGTTGCGATGACTTTGAATTCCCTTGGAAGGCAGTTGTTCCGTACAATGTAGTCGAAGAGGGAGTAAGCCAGCTTACGTTTGATTTAATTATACTGTTGTACAGTGAGCAGCAGAAGTTGCTAAGCGGGCCAGGTGTTTAAAATGATCTTGACGCGACTTTAAATTTACGTAAATAAGCGTGATATATCAAGCAGCTTCCATTTAGGTAGTACTAAACTGTGGTTGAAATAGTGCAATTTTATATTTGTAAATTATGAGAAAATCCGTGCAATAATACTCAACAACAACAACTGTGTATGATCTTGTATAATTTGCGTGCAGACTCACTTTATAAGCTTGTCAATGTTGTTAAACTGCAGGGATGCGTCCAAATATCTGAAGTCATCCCCCATCGTCACCAGGATGTTGTTGGTTCGGTAGGCTTTCGACATGTTTGCGGCTACCTCTAGGAACGTTGCCACCTGCAAGCGCGTTGCTGTTATCGACGCGACAACGACATGATAGAGCAAATGTCACTCTTGCCAACAAAATATAGGGTAACATTCTCTTTTTTTAAAGAAACAGACGATATATCCTGCTGCCATCACGTCTACAATTGCGTCCATCATACGCCCAGAGATCGCTGAGCTAACGCGTGCACACCAATTATGATTACCTACCTACTGTGACTGTGTCAAGTCAACGTAGCACAAAGGGTTCCGAAAGAATTCCTATAGGGTTTAATGACGCTTTTCTGTCAAATTTGTATTGTATTTAACATTTTAATATACAATAAAACAACATAAGTACCTACAACTGGTATAAAATATCACAATCTAAATTACAAACTCAAATCACTACAAACATGGAAATTATAGAAACGAATGTGTAGGACTATAGTCTGTATCTTTAGGTATTTAAAAGAATGTAAGCAAACCACAACTAGGTAATTTATTGAGCAAGAAAATTGTTCAAGTCAATTAATTTAACTCGATGTACCAAAACTTACAGAAGTTTTACTATTACGACTTACTCAATCTGGATGATTTGATTAGTCAATGGTAATTTAGTCTTATAATATTTGCTATTACTTTGCCCTAGTAAAGAACCTAAAACGGGATAGAAAATTTAGCCAGTTGAGGGTAGATCAAACATAACACGATAAAATGAAATAGGTTAAAGCCAGAACGATGAGGAATAGATCCAGGCAGTTTTCTACTTGGTTTATTTTTCTACTGATAAATGTTTCAAATGCCCGAAAATGTAAAAACACATTGTTTACATAAAGAAGAATAAAGAATAAAGATCATTTATTTTCAGCTAAAGGTTACAGACATTCCAGGGGTCTCCGCACTAGGCAGTTACACACACACGCACACGCACACACACACACACACACACACACACACACACACACACACACACACACACACACACACACACACACACACACACACACACACACACACACACACACACACACACACACACACACACACTCACACACACTCACTCACTCACACACACTCACTCACACTCACTCACACACACACACACACACACACACACACACACACACACACACACACACACACACACACACACACACACACACACACACACACACACACACACACACACACACACACACACACACACACACGCGCGCACGTTATTTAACTACCTAAAGATACAGATTATAACTCGGAAACTATAGTAAACCGATATTTTTTTTACTGGCGCTTGCAGAATCTAAAAACTTAGCTTTAATTTCGGATTCAGTTCCTACATTGTCTGTATTTGTGCCTGTGCCTGTTTAACTTATAATTATACAATAACTACTCAACCTCAAAATTTTACTAGATACAGTGAACAGCAGAAGTTATCGAATTTAAACTGTTGTGAGACATACTCACATTAAATAATTAACATGTCGCGCGAGTGACTAAAACAAGTGAGTATACCGTAAAAATAATTTAACAGCAGAAGTTGCTAAGCGGGCGAGGTGTTCAAAATTACTTTGACACGCTTTTAGGGCCCGTTGCACCAACCACAGTTACATACTGATCAACGTCACGCAGCAGAGATCTATGAAACTTCCCATACATTAAAATTTAATAAAAGCGAACGCTTTAATTGCAACCGACCCTAATTCTCTTAACAATAAAGTCGCGTCAAGATCGTTTTGAACACCTCGCCCGCTTAGCAACTTCTGCTGCTGCCTGTACTCAAATAATATAGACCATGTAAGAATGCATTTTGCGTCTTTGTTGCTCAGGGACTCAAAGTACGATAAGTTTAAGTTCCTTTACAAAAATTACAAGAACAAATAAATACATGAAAGCTAACCTCTACATGTAAAAATGCAAATTCACATCCTTGACACTACTGACAAAACTGGCTACCAGACTATAGTAAAACGTAGTGATTATATTCTCTTTGAACTACAGTTTTGAATATGTACTAGGATAATAAGAAGATAAATAGAGTTAAACCAAGCTAACTTTGCTGCGAATTTGATAACACACTGTGGAAGGGTTATTTTAAACGTCATCTTGTCATAGACATTTGACGTTCTCTGATATTAAATACGCTGCAGAGTTAGCTCGGTCTCTTTTACCTTAGCGTCGGCATTGTACATAGGCGAGGAGACATCGTCTATAATCGGCTCGTCGTTGCATAACACGTCGAAACAGAAGCCGGCAGGGGGTGAGTACGTGTTGTACAGCACGCCGGTAAAGATGTCGGATGCCTTGCCTGGAACAACAATTAAACTTACTTTTTAACCGACTTCAAGATTTCAAAGGAGGAGGTTCTCAATTCGGTTGTATACTTTTTTTTTTGTTTTTTTTTTTTTTTTAATGTTTGTTACTCCATAACTCCGTCATTTCTGGACCGATTTTGAAAATTCTTTTTTTGATTGTAAGTATATACATACAGATTGGTCCCGTTTTTGTCAAAAAGCAGTTCTGATGATGGGATCCATGAGGAATCGAGGGAACTCCTCAAATGTTAAAGGCATACATATAGTGATTTTAGTATTTTCATCAACAAATCAAGCACTTATATTTAAAAAAGTGACATTTGATGAAGTGGAACTGCTGATGATGATCAGAACGGAACTCTTCAATGACGCATAGTTCACGTTTGGCGATTTGTCCTCTTCGTTATGTTTGTTAAGCAAGTTAGGTTTTCAAGAAACATTTTGTCAAGCTCGAGTTCTGATGATGGGATCCACGAGGAATCGAGGGAACTCCTCAAATGTGAAAGGCATACATATAGTGATTTTTGTATTTTTATAAACAAATCCAGCACTTCCATTTTAAAAAGTGACATTTGATGAAGTGGAACTGATGATGATGATCAGAATGGAACTCTTTAATGACGCATTGTTTACGTTTGGCGACTTGTCCTCTTCTTTATGTTTGTTAAGCAACTTAAGTTTTTAAGACATATTTTTGTCAAGCTCGAGTTCTGATGATGAGACCCACGAGGAACCGAGGGAACTCCTCAAATGTGAAAGGCATACATATAGTGATTTTTGGATTTTCATCAACAAGTCCAGCATTTACATTTAAAAAAGTGACATTTGATGAAGTGGAAACTGCTGATGATGATCAGAATGGAACTCTTCAATGACACATAGTTCACGTTTGGCGATTTGTTCTCTTCCTTATGGACCCAGACCTAAACTTAACTTGGACCCGGACTCGGACCCGGACCCGGGTCTGAACATGGACCCCAACTCGGACCCGGACCCGGACCGAACTCTGACCCAAACTTGGACCCGGACAGCCCGACACGGACCCGGACTCTGATCCGGACCAAGACCCGGACCCGGAAATGCTACCAGAAAAGTGGGTTAGGTGGGTGGTTGGGTTTTGAACAGCGATTCTCACAGAACAGAACTGCTATCAGAAAAGTAGGTTAGGTTAGAGCTGTGATTGTGATCCTTACAGAAACGAAATGATATCAGAAAAGTAGGTTAGGTTAGGTTAGAACTGCGATCCTTACAAAAACGAAATGCTACTAGAAAAGTGGGTAGTTTTACCTCCTTTTCTACATAATTAGGCAAAAGATGCTTTCTTTTTCATTTCATTGTCTGGAATCTAAGAGTGCACCATCAACAATAAGTGAACTTTTAGCGGCCCCCATTGAAGTCGGTTTTTTTTTTCTTAAAAATTATTTTATGTCTGTTTTTTTGTATCGTTGGCGTAAGTGTCGCCAGTAACTCATAATTTTAATTTAAGTCAGGTCCCCACCGAAAATCACCGCCACGGATTGCCGCGACATTGTGCTGGAGGGGGTCCTATTTTAGCGTCCAATGTATTATTTATGTCTAACTAGTTTTTATTTATGCAAGGACGTCGCCAGCTGATGGGCCGCAGGGAGCAGTTGATATGGCCGATTGTATAAAACACCATTTTCTCACCTAGATCGTCGCTACCTCGCCACAGCATCTCCATAGTTCGCTCTCTGAGCCGACGAGCCTTGTCCTGGTAGTCGATGCGGCCGAGGAACAGGCCGTCATAGCCCATGGACGCCAGATTGGCGGCGAACTCCCGCGAGTGCCCGAACGGGTCGATCTGCCACCCGACACGCGGACGCCCACAGTCGCCGAACGTATCATTTAATTTTCTGGAAATAAATAAATTTAACAAATAAAAATCGACCAATAGAACACCGAAAAATAAAATATTGTCGGAGTTGTCGGACAGAACCAAATACATAAAGTATAAAATTTCTGTTTCCGCCCGCGGGATCGAACCGGGGGCCTTGTGCGTGTGAAGCACACGTGATAACATAGAAAACACCCATGACTCAGGAACAAATATTTGTGTTCATCACACAAATAAATGCCCTTACCGGGATTCGAACCCAGGACCATCGGCTTCACAAGCCGGGTCATTATACCCACTAGGATTTAGTGATGCTTAGCAGCACACTGCATGTATAATATAATTGGCACGCCTGCATGCAGGTTGAATATGTTTGTGGAACTATTGTATTTTTAAGACCTTTTATTGTAACCATGTTCTTGCAAATAAAAATTTATGATTATGATTTAGGCCAGACCGGTCGTCGATATTAATACAGTGTGAGAACGACCAATCTAAATATCATACGCGTGATATACTTATTGCAGCGTAAGTACATAAGTAAGTAAATATTCTTTAACGTGCACCATAAAGTTGTACTTGTATAATACTGCTGTAAGTTAAGCTTATTGTACACTACTGTAAAAAAAATTTAACTGCGACAATAAATGTTTTTTTTTATTTATTTTAAAGTTAAAAAACGTGAGTGAAATGTCTTTAAAAAACCCGTAGGGGTCGGATTAAAAACTAACTAATTAAGTCCGACTCACGCTTGACTGTACACTACTGTTTTTTTTACTGCGACAATAAATGACTTTTTATTTTTATTTTTAAAATATTGTCATCGGTTACCGCGATAGTTACTCATGAAATAAAACTATGAAAACGGATTATATCGCGCATATTGAATTTATAATACATCCCGACGTTTCGAACTCTTTACAGCCAGCCAGTTTTTTTATTCAATATACGCGATATAATCCGTTTTCATAGTTTTATTTTATTTTTAAAGTTAAAAAACGTGAGTGAAATGTCTTTAAGAAACCCGTAGAGGTCGGATCAAAAACTAAGTAATTAAGTCCGACTCACGCTTGACTGCACATTTCTTATAGGTTTTCCTGTAATCTATAGTTAAAGAACTATTTAGAATAGAATAGAATAGAATAGAAATAATTTATTCGTTAGCACACACAAATAGAAAATGTATTTGGTGTATTTATTTCAAAATTTTAGACCCAGTAGTTTCGGAGATAAAGGGGGCGGGGAGGGAATGGTCATTTTTTGCCTATTTTCTTGAATAACTTCTAAACTGTTTATCCTAAAATTATTAAAAAAAAATTACATATTTAAAATTCTCACAATGAGGTCTTTCATTTGATATGTAACACGATATAGTTTGAAAAACTTTATTTTTTAATTTTCTTATTTACCCCCAAAAGTGGCCCCCATGTCTTTGGGTCACTAACTTACATATTACATATGTATACCAAATTTCAACCTAATTGGTCCAGTAGTTTCGGAGAAAATAGGCTGTGGCAGACGGACAGACAGACAGACACACAGCCAGACGCACGAGTGATCCTATAAAAGTTCCGTTTTTACCTTTTGAGGTACGGAACCCTAAAAATACACAGAAAGCGAAATACAAGCTTAAGACTAGGTAACAACAGGCGTACTCAATTACAAAAATATCAGCTAATGTAGATGGCGCTTCAGATGGCGCTGCCTCACCAGGGGTAAACCCGGAACTTCACGGACTTAGGACAAGCCACCCACCACTTCTAGAATATTTGACTACTGACGTATGACGCTTCAGTTACCATAAGCCATACTGTGATATATGTACATGTATAGTTACGCAGGTACATACATAGACACGTATTACAGCTGATCGCTCGGTCAGTGAACTCGCGGGTAGGTTAAGATTTTTCATAGTTCAATGTCATAATTTGGTGGTAGTTGTAACTTGTCTTCGAATATATCTTTGAATACGAACAGACGTGCATTTGCCTTTTTAATTAGTTATCCCAATATTCCTGGCTCCTATATATCTCACATACAAGGCGTGTCCGCTGATGTAAATGGCGCTTTCGCAATTACCACAAGCTATAATGACGCCATAAAGCACCGTCTTTCAGCTGTCAAACTGGACTAGCAAAAGTAACGACGAAATTTGAATATCGCGCCTTTTTCTACTGTCAAGTTGGGTGTGTTTCACTATACAAGCCCAATCGTAACAGTTTAGAGTCAAACCAAGAAAAATGCAGAGATTTTGACAGCACACGCAGTGCAGGTGTTATGACGTATAAATAGGACTTCTGGTTCGAACGCCATCTTGATAGTAGCCTCGTGATTAATTACTTTGTTTTTTGCTCATTAATATTGTTTAAAGTGTAATATCGATAGCTTTATTATACAGTAATCTAATGTAGTAGTGTGCAGTGAATGGAGAATTAATCTCAAAGCGTGTTTAACCACCATTTTGGAGTCAACGGCCGGTAGTCCACGTGCTTCTCGTAAAATCCAGCTATCGGTTTTACGAGTCAACTACAAATAATAACAACCGAACAACGTCGTGCTCTAAGAGCATTTGGTATTTCTACCTCTAACCGTGTCTGGCTAGAGCCCTAGAGGCCCATTATTTGATTATTTACCGTACACTGGCTGAAATATTAATTCGATCCCACGTGGATCCCACTTTGACGTTGGCGAAATCATCGACAGTATCGATGGAGCCATAGAAAAAAAAAAACGACTAAAATGAGTAAGAGTAGCAAAGTATGGCGCAGGCACTATACTCACTGTAGTCCCCAAGTGAACTGGTCAACAGTGCTCTGATAGTGACTGGCTGCTTCATCGTTCATACTCCAAGCCCCTCCCACGAACTGCAGCCGCCCCTGCCTCACCAGGGTGTGAACCTGGGACTTCACGGACGCAGGCTGGGCCACCCACCACTTCCAGAAGAACGCTGTTTCTACGTAGATGAATCTGGAAATAAAATCGGTTTTAATTAACTTGCAGTAGTAGTATTAGTAATCACTTTATTCACAACATAGGTTTATAAAAATAAATTACAGTAAGAGAAGTACAAAGGCGAACTTATCCCTATAAGGGATTACTTCCAGCTAACCTTCGAGTAGATGAGTGGAAAACTAGTTAGGTCAGATAGACAAACTTACGGGACGTACAATAATATTTAAAAAGTAAACTAACATATTGTCTATTCATAAAATACATAAATAACATTATAGAATAAAATACAAAGATAAATAAAGCCTGAGACAAAAACGTCCCTCCGAAAATCAAGAAAAAATTATACTCCAAAAGGTGGCGCCATGCCTTTGGCCTATATTCGTATAGATGGCGACACCGTTTGATATTTACCAAATTTTAACACATATCAGTAAAAGAACAAGAATCAAAGTCAAATGGAGTTCTAAAAGTTTTAATCCTGTGTCGAAAGATGGCAGTAAATTTACTGTGACTACAAAATTTACTTTGACAATACGCCTCTATACTACATTCTCTTTGGTAGTAGCGATTGGACCGGTGATCCTAGAGGTCGCAAGTTGTCTTGCCGGGGATTGGGAATTTTTTCATTTTTTTATACAAAAATTTTATGGAATGTTTACATAACTCACTTTCTTTTGGGGTCCAACCATAGTTCTTTCACGACTGAATTCAGGATACACTCGACGCAGGCCTTCTGAATGGTGTTTCGACCTGAAACGAATTGGTGTAAAATATAAAAAAATAATCTGCAATAAAACAACAAAATCTGCGATAAGTTCTTGATTAGTGTAGTGTGTAATTTGCTACAGATATTTGATATACTTATGAAAAATCGTTGGCTATGCAATATTATAATAACCTTGAGTTATGAAATAAAACTACCTAAAGCCTTTGTACCTAAATTTATATGAATTTCATGTTATCAATTTTTGTTTTGTACAATAAAGTGATTTACTACTACTACTACTAAAACTATGAAAACGGATTATATCGCGTATATTGAATTTATAATACATCCCGACGTTTCAAACGTTTGACGTTTTAAAGTTTATAGTCTATGATGGTTCATTATTTTTAGTATGTGGGTATTTTTATTTTTGCACTTTGTAATTTTTCCTCAGTCACCCGTTGACCACGAACGCTGTAAAGGGTTCGAAACGTCGGGATGTATTATAAATTCAAAATACGCGATATAATCCGTTTTCATAGTTTTATTTCATGAGTAACTATCGCGGTAACCGAAGACAATATAACCTTGAGTTATTTGAGTAAATCTAATGGAGACTGGAGATGGCCATAAGAAGTATTCACTAAATAACTATTAGGTAGTACAACGCAACCTCATTGAATTTGGTTTGTTAGAATGAATAGGTATACTTAGGTAGGTAGGTCATATTTTAACTCTGTTGGAATAAAAGTAGGTACCCACCTACTTATGAATGTTTACCATATAAAACACCCTCCATTTTAAAAGTCGGGTCCACAGAGCGAGCGCATATCGCGAGCACAGCGCGAGGAAATTCCCTTGCGCGTATGTTCGCTCTGTGTGGACCGGCTAATAATGCAGCCTCAGTTACTCGGGCTATATTTAATTCAGATGAATCAGCTTAGTAATGTAGACTTTACACTTTTATAATATAAATAGTAATGAAACGGATTAAGTTTTAGGGAAAAAAATGCGAAATTATAGCTAACTTTGCGATTTTTTTCTATCGATGCAAATTCATTAAATCCATTTCCCATATATAATTGTAGAATATATCTTCCGTTAATGTAAAAACAATAAAAGCGGCCAAGTGCGAAACGGACTCGCGCACGAAGGGTTCCGTACCATTACGCAAAAAACGGCAAAAAATCACGTTTGTATGGGAGCCCCACTTAAATATTTATTTTATTCTGTTTTCAGTATTTGTCGTTATACCGGCAATAGAAATACATCATTTGTGAAAATTTCAACTGTCTAACTATCACGGTTCATGAGATGTAGCCTGGTGACAGACCGACAGACAGACAGACAGCGGAGTCTTAGTAATAGGGTCCCGTTTTTACCCTTTGAGTACGAAAGCCTAAAAACTATTTTTTTAATACAGTTGCTCAAAAAGTGCTACTTTACGTAGCTGTTTAGCGTGGGGAAAGTTGGTTTTCGCGAACTAGTGCTTTTTACTTTTCCAATTTTTTTAAATTTATACTTGTTCCAATTCATGACTACTTATTGATGAGTGTTAATATTAGTTTCCTTTAAACGTCGTAATCAACATAAAAACCTACTGTTAATGTAAGAATACGAAAAATATACATATTTTATAATTTAATTACTTACCTCATCATCATTATAACACGTTTATTTTTTTATATTGAATATTGAAAAACCATTCTTAATAAGTTGTCTGAATGGAACGGAATAGCTGCCGAAACGCCTGTCAAAGAAGAGGCGTTTTTTCTTACTTTTACTACCTACTTAGAGGCGTTTTCCAAAGTTTATATTCCTTACTTGTTGTTTTTATTATTTTTCCCCTCACTAGCTCGGAAAGCCGTCTTTTATCCTTTAAAACAAGCGGGGGAAAACGCATTTTATCCACTAGTGGGGAAAGTAATTTGACCTTGGATAGAGCGTGTTTAAGTAGCTTGACAGATAACAAAGCGTAAAACGCTCATAATAATGGTTCGTTCGATATTAATTATTATTAAATAAATGGTTAGAGAGTCTAATAAAAAATACCAGATTTAGCTTTATTAAATGATTTTAAGTCATAAACCTTAAAAATCCATAATAAACGTTTGTTTTTTAATAATTCTGTTAAATATAATTCTGAACGCACAAGTTAAGTCGATGCAATTTCAAAACGCATCATTGACATTTCATACGTCAGAAATGTCAACATTGTCAACAAAAATTTTACTTAAAAACTTCTCACGTAAAAGTACAGAATTTCCAGTTTTTTGTTATAATATCGTAAAAAAATTAGTGATTCCAGTTGATGAAGATGATCTAACGCCTATGGATGTTGCACTTTCCTCGCTATAGTGAGGGGAAAAGTTTTGTGTTACACACGGGTGCAAATGTATTTTACTTCTCGTGTGTTAAAACACTCGCGGGTAAAATACAACTTTGCACCCTTGTATAACAAATAACTATTTTCGCAACTGTATTAAAAAACGTCGTTCGATACACGTGCGGAAATGTCATTATTCACTCGTCCCGATCTCGGTACTCGTGAAGTAATGACATACTTTCCGCACTAGCATCGAAATGTACTATTTTTGTAGTTGTCGTTAAATTAATAAGTTAATCCATCTCCAACCCTTTGTATCTTCCTTTAAATATTTTAAGTGCATAATTAGGGAATAAAACGTGTATTTGATTGACATAACTCACTTCCATAGTAGTACTGGTCGAGAGTCTTTAGCCAGCCGACGTCATCATGCGTGTGCGATACTAAATGCACGTTGAGGACTCCTGGCTCTGCGTCGGTACAGCTCTGAAACAAAAACATAGGATCGAATACCGATATTTTCATTCAGTGTCAATGAGTTTAAGGATAAATTAGATAAGCACAAAGCAAATTCTACTCAACACTGAGAACTCGGTTTATGACTCTGGATACAGGCATTATCAGTTGTTTAAACTGCCTGCCTGCATTACAAATAATAAATAAATAAATAAAATTATAATCTATCTCGGTTTCTCAGTAATATTTCTCCAGTTTATTAAGTTAGTAAATAAAGGTCCGTTAAGGGATCTAGAGAATGGCGGGAAACAACGAAGAAAGCCGTACAACCACCTTAATGACCACGACTGCTCTGATAAGAGTATCCGACTGAGAAGAAGAAGGGATCTCTTCCAGCGATCCCTTGACGGGATAAGTCCGCCTTTGTACCAATGGCGTGTGATTTTTAGGGTTCCGTACCCAAAGGGTAAAAACGGGACCCTATTACTAAGACTCCGCTGTCTGTCTGTCCGTCTGTCTGCCGCCAGGCTGTATCTCTTGAACCGTGACGCTAGGCAGTTGAAATTTTCACAGATGATGTATTTCTGTTGCCGCTATAACAACAACTACGGAACCCTCGGTTTTTTTGTTCCGTTCGTTGTTTTTTGGTACAATTAAGTTTTTTACTACTAGTAGTAATCAGACTTAGGTACATGCATTAACCCGTCAAAACCCAGCCATTTATATAGGTACTATCCATACGTAAGTGTGTCTGTCTGTTATCTCTTCACGCTAAAACCGCTGAACCGATTTAGTTGAAATTTGGTATAGAGATTGAGTCCCGAAGAAGGACATAGGGTAGTTTTTATACCAGAAGTCATCAAGGGGGTGAAAAGGTGGGGTGGAAGTTTGTATGGGGAATCGATAAAAAGCAGATTGGATAAAAAATAAGCTACCCAAATTAGTAATTAGTAAAGCATAAAGGCAACGCACTCCAGTCTCTGCAATGTTGACGGTCTTTATCAGAAAGATAAGTGACCTTTGACACTGTTATCTGTCCGCGTATATAGACATATTCGTGGTTATCTTTACTGTGACAGCTTTCTAATTTTACAATACAACAAATTTAAAAAAAAACGGCCAAGTGAGAGTCAGACTCGCGTTCCAAGGGTTCCGTACATTACACAATTTTTACAATGTATTTTTTTAAGTAAAACGTCTTCAAAAATCTCGTAGGGGTTAAATCAAAAAATTTGTAATTAAGTCTGACTCACGCTTGACTGCACATTTCTAATAAGCTTTCCTGTCATCTATAGGTAAAGAACTATAAAGGGGGGGATGGTCATTTTTTGGTTATTTTCTTAAATAACTTCTAAACTTTTTTTTTAACATTACAAAAAATATATAGTTGTGATTCTCAAAATGAGCTCTTTCATTTGATGTAACACGATACAGTTTGAAAAGCTTTAATTTTTAATTTTCTCATTTACTCCCTAAAAGTGGCCCCCATGTTTAAAATTCATATGTTTACATTACATTTTATGTATACCAAAATTTCAACTTAATTGGTCCAGTAGTTTCGGAGAAAATAGGCTGTGACAGACGGACAGACAGACAGACATACGCACGAGTGATCCTATAAGGGTTCCGGTTTTTCCTTTTGAGGTAGGTACGGAACCCTAAAAACTAGAAATAAAGCAGAAATAAGGTTACCATATGCAAAGATGAAGTGCATAAGATAAATAAAGACTAAGAAAAAAACGTACCTCCGAAAATCAAGATAAAATTATGCTCGAAAAGATAGCGCCATACCTTTGGCATGTCTTTGGTCTATACTCGTGTAGATGGCGACACCGTTTGATATTTTACAATTTTAATTTTAACACATATCAGTGAAAGAACAAGGATTAAATTCAAATGGCGTTCAAAAAGTTTGAATCCTGTGTCGAAAGATGGCAGTAAATTTACTGTGACTACAAAATTTACTATGACAATAAGCCTCTATACCTACTCAATTCTCTTTGCCATGTGTGAAAACAGTTTATATATGTCGGCGGCTCGCAAATCGGGCTTATCGAGATATTCCAAGTCATATCATGAAACGCCGGTATTTCATGGTCTGACTAAGATTAACCCAGGCATATCACGAATCACGTACTGCCATAAAAAAGAGGCGGCAGATCAATATCAGGAGCAATGCATTCGTCGATATTCCTAGCCTCATACTGGGCGCATCGTAAAATAATTATTTTACGATGCGCCCGTCCGTCGGTGGCGCTGCGTCCGTCAGTGTTGTTAGATTAGTTTTTGTAAGGTTATTTCATAAGGTTCGGTTCAACCCGACTACGCCAAGCACCAGCATAAGGCGTAGCCACTTACTCAATCGACTACGGCTACGCCCGTCATTTATCAAACGAGCGAGCGAAGCGAAGTGAAGTTCTTACATTCAACTTGGAACTCACAGCTGGCTAGGGGCACGTCCCGGCATTTCGATGTTTTTAAGCTGAACTATCAGAGGATAGTTCGATGGACAATAACTTTAGTAAATTTGTTCTAACTTAAATGAAATTGGGTAAACGTGTAGTTAAGGGCATTATATTTTAGTCATTAAATTATGAGCAGGCTCGATCAAGGGGTTATGAAGCTAGAAGAGCCTAGAAGGGCAAAAAGCTATTTGTGAGGGCTCTTGCTATTCTGGTCATCATATTTGCAAGAAAGTATGGTCGAGGAGGTATAAAATGAAAGTGCTCGGTGTATATACATTTATAATATGTGTTATTTTTAAATTTACGATTTTAAAATAATTAGCAAGATAGTAAATATGAAATAAAATAAACATAATATAAATATTTTACATTTGACAATAAAAATTATGGCTTACCACAGATACAGTTTATTTCAATCGCTATCGTGACCAAAACGTAGTATAATAATTATATAGGAGAATCGTGACTTAAATCTATCAGTCAAGGGCTTCACAGACCTTGCAAGTTGCAATAAATCGCACGCGGTTTTCGATCCATTGCCGACTCATCTCATGCATTCAATTGATCTATCTTTTTGTTGAGCCGCGAGGTCTCAGTTCGGGGCGAACTACTAGTTTAGAAGTACTCACATCGTAGCCGCAGCTTTCACCATCTCTCGGAGTGATCTGGTCGAAGGACGTAGGCACCGTAGTCACCAGCCCGACTACGCCTAGCAACAGCAACCAACGCTGCATTTCCTGAAATATAAATATTATTAAAATTGTATGTTTTTCCCATCACGGTACAATTAATGGTGTTCCGGACTTTTGGGAGGCGTGCGCGGAGCCGAAACCAACACGTAGAGGACATTTTGACACTTTAAGGGGTACACCGAGCGGATGCTGCCCTTGCCCGTGTCACTGGACGCACGCAGAGGCAGCACCCGCCAGGGTGTATGGACTATGTATTGAGAGTTGATGGAATCTAAAATAAACTAGGCTTATGGGTGAAAGCGAAGGACTAAGTACTGAACTATGGGATAAAAAACCGGACGCCGGCCTAATAAAACGGTGTGCAATTTTATTTCCAGCAGACGGTGGCTCGCCCTCAACAATATTAATATAGAAATAGTTTATTCGTGGCACACTATACAGGTTAACAAGAGGCACGAAAAGCAAACTTACACATTACATTACATGACACAAAATATATTAGCCACGAAATGGTCCCGACTCAACATGGTGTTAGCCTGGATGGGCCAACGCTGGTCTTCCGTCGGGACCATAAACGAGTGAAGCACGGAAAGTACACAACATAAAAAAATGAATAATAAACAATGGCAATAAAACAAACAAATTAGAAATAAATAAATAAAAGATTACAGTTACATTTTATTATGTATATAAAATCAAAACTAAAAAGATGGCGATAAAAACTAAAAGAATATGGCAAAATTCGGCATCAGATCGGTTTGTAACGAATTGGTATTACTACGTCACCGTACTGCTGCATTTCGAGGTAGCTTCAAATATACAGCAACGAAATGCTGGAATAATGTACCTCCACCCCTCAAAAACTTAAATACAGTAAGTTTTAAATTGCGGTTTAAACAACATCTTATAGCAATACAAAACTCGCTACCTTCTGGTACTAGAGCCACGCTGTCATATTCAAAATGATTATATTTATGCACCTTATATTTTTATTTATTTTTACTATGTTAAGTATATTTACACTCATATCTATCTATCATAAGTTCATATACTTCCTTCACTTCAATATATAACTATTAAATTCAGCTTACACACCATACTAGCAATTGTTCTGTCCAAATTCTAAAACATATAGTTTACACTCATACATTATATATTAACATAATTCTAAGCCATTTAGTTTTTGACTAACAGCGAGTAAGGGATAATGTATCAAGGGTCTGCCTGAAAACCAGCGTTGTAGTAAATACACTGCAACATTATGCTGAGGCAAGCTCCTATTTAACACGCATGAATATTTCTCTCTTATATGTGCAACTCAGGGTTTATCTGTAAAAAATGTATTACGCTATCTGTTAACATACACACAAACAGACAGACGCGGCGGGGGACTTTGCTTTATAAGGTGTAGTAAAGTATTAATTAATACGTAGTGGATTATAAGCGCTATCTACTCGTGTTGCAAAACCACTCGTTTACTGTTGACACATTTAAGCAATATGTTTTCAGTTTAATCAATCAATCCATCAATCTAAACATATCTATCGGATGATGTAAACAATATATAAACAAACTGATATCTACTTAAGCAGTTTTACGTAGGTACTTCATTTCTCGACATTACGAAATTTTAATCCGTATATTATTTACGATATGAGTGCGTAAAATAGGAAATTCGAAACGAGTGGCAATAAATTAAAACACGACCGAGGGGTGTTTTAAAACAAACCCGAGTTGCGAATTACCTAATCGCACTTGTATCGTAATGTACTATTACATTAGGTACTAGGTACTTATATTAAGGCCCTTTAAATATTAATATGTACCTACTGTAAAGGGATTTTCTTATATAATGATTTGTAGTATGGAATTAAACGATACTGTTTGTATTTGTATTTTGTATTTATTTATTGCGTATGGTAATTCAGGTTACAATAGCAGGTACAATATTGCATGTTACAACCAAAGATAGATATAACTCCGTAATAGATGGATACAGTCTAAGGAAAAAACGTGCCTCGAAAATCAAGAAAATTTGATTCTCGTTCAGAGGGCACTACTAGTTTTGGCCTACAGTCGTATAGATGGCGTTGACGGTTTCGTTTGTTATTTAACAAAATTAACGCATATCAGTGAAAGAACATGGGTCAAAATCATAAAAATAATTAATGCAAATAAAAAAAATCATTTATCCATATTTAAATACATTTTATCGTATTTTTATAAATCTTCATTTTTAGTTTTAAAGTGTGTCGACAGATGGCAGTGAATTTACTGGGGGTACAAAATTTACTATGCTAGTACCGCTCTAGTATAAGTTACTCTATGTTACAACATAGTTTCACTGAACACTACCTTTACAGATGTACACGCTTGTATATACTTATTACTCTATTAATAAAAACTAATTATAAAATGTCAAAATAAATTAATATTAAGAATACCGCTAAATAATAAAAAAAATATAATAATTATGTGGGTTCAATGTCCATGTATTCTCTTAAACTATAAAAACATTTGTTTATAAGCCAATCCTGAGCTAAACTTTTAAATTGTTTGATGTCTAATATCTTAAAATTATCGGGCAATTTATTATAAATGTCTGTGTGTTTATCTGTTTATTAGGCTCAGCAACGGAAGATTCAATTTACCTACTTACTAAGAATTAACATACTAAAAGGGCATATTTGTTATTTATTTTAAACATCATGTTAACACTCAGAAAAGGACTTAGTAAAGACTTATAAATTAGCATAATTTTGAATAAGTATAATCACTAATTTACAAAACACCTAGTTAATATTCCACACAACGTACGTAATTAATGCAAATTAGCTGAGCCAGCTGCGGTTCTCAACAGATAATAATTTTGTTTTTAAATCACTGTCGTCAAAGATTTATATAACTCCGTAAGTCCGTATAAGATGGATACACAGTCTAAGCAAAAAACGTGCCTCGGAAATCAAGAAAATTTGATTCTTGAACAGATGGCGCCACCACGCTTTGAAATTCAGAAAAACATATTTCGGAATTATTGGGTGTTCCCATAAATACATATATAATTATTTGGATTATGTGTTATAATTATTTGGATTAATTTTGAAGTGACTGATTATGGTTGTATAATTGCAAATTTTACAGATATTTGATTTTTATAATATGCGATCTTATTTTAATTTTAACTTATTCATTTTACAATATTGTAATCTGATGGCAATCTTTATCATTATTTTTGACATGTAAACCGGTTTTATAAAATAAATGACTATTTATTTTATTTTATTTTATTTTATTTATTTGGGGCATCAACAGCAATGCAAAAATTAATACAAATCATAGTGAACAGAAAACATAGCGAATAACAGATGTCCACAAAAGTACAGTTAACATGCAATAACTAAGTGGAAACACAAAAAAAAAGAAGGGAGTAAAAAAGCATTCTATACAAACTAGATATGGCTTGCATAACATGTGTACGTGTTTGTTTTGAGTGATTGTATGTGCGTGACTATGACTATGACCATAAATACCATAAGATGTCTTAAAATCTTAATTTTTAGTTTTAATCGTGTGTCGATAGATGGCAGTGAATTAACTGAGTCTACAAAATTTACTATGACAGTACTCCTCTACCCTATATATCCTCTTTGCTGTCGTGAAGCACATCTAATGAGGGGACATTAGTAGCATGCTTGTTGTATAACTTGTATAGGCGAGGCAAATTTACCCCAGTAGCATTTATACGTAATTATGACGTCAGCGACGTCATTATGACGTAATAATGCCGTCATTATGACGTCGCTGACGTCATTTTGCTACCTGGGTACTGTTCCAAATAGATGTAATATGTGGTATTTTCTATAAAAAGGGACCTTATTGTCGATGGCGCTTACGCCATTATTAACGATGCTCCGATATAAATACAATGCCGCGACACGCTGTGCGGCGTAAGCGCAATCGACAATAAGGTCCCTTTTCATAGAAAATGCCCCATATTTTTACAGTTCGCGTTCAAAAGGTACCTTTCACAGTCTTATTGTTTTACATTAAGAGGAAAGAGGACGGCCGTTTCTCTATACAAACGTAGTCCCCATTTTTCCCTCTGGATATTGACATTATGGAAATATTATTACAAAATTTGATGTATATTAACCATAGCCAGGGCCGGATCTAGAGTAGAGCGAGTGGAGCGGCCGCTCTAGGCGCCAGTTGGCAAGGGGGGCGCCAAAATGGCAAATCAGAAAAAAAAATAAGTTTTAAAAGACGCGAATGTGACGCGGGCCCAAAATACGGTTCGTTTTGCTTTTGGGTAAAAAGCTTCAACGAAGTGCGCCAAAACCCGATTTCGCTCTACCCTGATCAAGGACTCGGGCCGGCACTGACCATAGCTAATATACATTTGACTTTTTTCGATTTTTTTTTTTTGATTATTGTAAAAATTAGGAGCGGAAAACAGATTTCATACAAATTAAAAGCAATGAAACAAAATAAATGCAACTTTATTTGGTTTACGTAAGGTTCTTACTTAGCTTGAAACTGAATGTACAATATAATGGACATTGGGCCTTACTAAGATACAAAGAAATTAAGCAGTTTTAATAAAAACTTCTACTAGCTTTATTTTCTTTGTTTTTACAATTTTTATGATTATGATTATTTAAATAAATACATATTTATATGTTATATATATCGTTGTCTGAGTACCCATAACACAAGCCTCCTTGGGCTTACCGTGAGACTTAGTCAATCTGTGTAAGAATGTGCTATAATATTTATTTATTTTTCAAAAAAATCATTGTTGGAATGTTTATTTGTACCTACCAAACCAAAGGTACAAATAAACATTCTGCCTAAGCCTGTTTAAACTAACCCTGCACCGTGTTTGATAGCACAGTGTGGAAGTATTATTTTAAACGTCATAAAAACACTGAAGACATAAAAACTGCGAATAGCTACAATTCTTTCGTACTCAAACTTAAAAAATACCTAGTCTCTGCTGCCTTTTACTCGTTAAACGAATTCTTCTGATAGGAATAGAATGTCACATGAGTCCTGCATATTTAAAACATTATAATATTATATATAATAAACATTTGGTTAACAATTGTGTACCGAATTTATAATAATGCATTGTAATTTTAATAATTTAATGTATGTGAATAATAATGTAATTTAGAATAGCATTGTAAATTACTATGAAGTGTCAAATTTCAATTTTATTAATAAATGATTGTATTGTATTGTATTGTATAGAAGTTTAAAAAAAAATCGCCCCCTCCCTCGTTCTTGTAAGAAAAAATAAGATATGCTCAACCCCCTCCCCCCTAAATCGTCTTACGTTATAAATGAATGGCGCCCTGGAACGAATTATTCCATACTAGCATAACATATACAGCGCCCTCTTCACAATGATCAATATGATCATATATTACTGATCAGGCTTTACCAGACATATATACCTGTAGGAAAAAATAAGATATGTTCAACCCCCTCCCCCTAAATCGTCTTACGTTATAAATGAATGGCGCCCTGGAACGAATTATTTCATACTAGCATAACATATACAGCGCCCTCTTCACAATGATCAATATGATCATATATTACTGATCAGGCTTTACCAGACATATATACCTGTGTTATGTGAATATTCATACGTTTTCATGAATATAACTAGTGGCTCTGTGAGCTGTACTCATCGCGATAAGCTTAAAAAAATTAAAATACTTACGACTGCTATATTCTTCAGAAAGGGGCTTCTTGAAGTAAAGTCAGGTAGATATATCAGGAACAGTTTTAATAAAGAAACACTTATATTGAGTATTTGTGAGATGTACCTACCAGAAGGTACCGGACTCGATCAAGTACAAAGCTAATATGAATTCTTGGTTTCAGGGCCCGTCTTTTTATAGTGGGCTACTGTCGACACTAATAAGTGTCGTGTGCAAATTTGGAGACGACCTAGTTCTATCTAGGGTAAAACCCAGATATGATAGATAGATGCCTAAGATGCCCCAGTTGGATAGGTGCCTCTCTTCGACCTAGCGTTTTCCCGGCCTAGCGTCAGGGTCCGCTTTCCTACTCAATTTTCTCCACTTCTGGTCTTCAGCATCCCCAGGTGTGAGATTGTTCTCTTGCATATCCGCTATCACGATGTCCAGCCAGCGCTTCTTAGGCCTACCGCGGCCGCGTGATCTAGGGCCTTGGAAGTGAGTTGAGGCATCTGTTTCCGTGTTTGTCTCACTTTCAAAAAATCTAATTTCCCAATATCGGAACGAAAAAACAACAGTTTAAATTGGAAGCCCAAGCCCCACACACCTCAGTCTCTCCGAAGCCGTTGGCCAGGAATGAATGTATTTGCATTGTTTTTGCGATAAATAATATCCGCGGCGAGTGCGTAAATCGCTTCACAATTTCGGTTGGATGCCCTAAGCTTAGATTGAAGAACTGCTGCAAGAGGGACCTGATTTTCTTCGATATTCAACCTCACAATTGGGAGTCTGAGGCTGAAATGAGACGAGAGTGGCATCGAGATCTCAAAGCGGGTGTAGACACATGACGAAGACTGGTTAGAGAACCTTAGGCAGAAAAGACTCCGCGCTGCTAGACCGTTTGTGATTGGCATAAGATGCCGCTCTGGTATTGGACTCTTCATGTCATCGTAGACGTTGCTATCAACCTTCCCGTAACACCTGATTATACCCGACGCTTCAACAATCATCTGCTATAGATATCGTGGCCAATGATGATGATGATAGGTATCTGAAGTTACATAAACTAAAACTATGAAAACGGATTATATCGCGTATATTGAATTTATAATACATCCCGACGTTTCGAACTCTTTACAGCGTTCGTGGTCAACGGGTGACTGAGGAAAAATTACAAAACGTCGGGATGTATTATAAATTCAATATACGCGATATAATCCGTTTTCATAGTTTTATTTCATGAGTAACTATCGCGGTAACCGAAGACAATATTACATAAACTAATTCCAGGCATGGATATACCTTATCCTATTGTAAGTACAAAGTTTCAGAGCAATCTAGCTTGTCGTTTTAAAATGAGAGCGGAACTACGTTTGTATGGAGAATGCTGCGGTCTTAAGCAGGTATGCCTACATATGTATAGTTAGTTTGTTAGTTAAGTCGATATACCTATTAGTAATATGAATAACGATTCATTTACGTAAGCAACTAATTAATGCAATCGTTATGATACGATAAATTTATCAAAGCGTATACACATTAGCAATTTATTTAAATTTAGGTTCAAACACCTAGTACTTTTTATTCTTTAATATTTTTCGCGTACCTAGTCACAAGGTACTGGTTAAAATATTCGAGCTTTGAAATGTTTGATTCATATTTTAATTTAAAAATAAAATTATAAATATCAGTCGATCACAACATCGTTAAAAAAAATGCTAAGTTCCCATGAAATATTCTCGGTATTTTTTTAGGGTTCCGTACCCAAAGGGTAAAAATGGGACCCTATTACTAAAACTCCGCTGTCCGTCTGTCTGTCACCAGGCTGTATCTCATGCACCGTGATAGCTACAGTTGAAATTTTCACAGATGATGTATTTCTGTTGCCGCTATAACAACAAATACTAAAAAGTACGAAACCCTCAATGGGCGAGTCACGTTTATTGCCAATAAATCTTACAGTTAGTTTCGATTTATTGAAACGCCAATGAGTGACGTAAATGGTATACATAAATGAAACAGCCGTAATACTTAATCCATAATCTCCACTTTCGGAGTGGAAACTTAAATGAGAACTTCCTCATGAAAGTTAAACAGAAAATTAGTGAATTTATAAAATATTCTGCAACTTTTAACCAAGGGATGAAATGATGCCTTTCACCCGAGAACACACTACTTAAACACTCTACTTTTCATTTCGAATACGAGGAAAGTAAAATACATGACTTTTTTTAAACATGACTAAGTATAATTTTTATAGCATTTCTTGAGGGTACTTTCAATTAACTATGTAGTTAAAAGTATTGTTATTTATGTAATGGGGAGTTAAGTATCAAAATGGAAATTGTATAATAAATTCATTTAAAACCACAGAAATAAATATACCAGCGTATATATTAAATCTGTGTTTAATATACCAGCGTATTACATTAAATCTGTGTTTAAAACCAAATTTCAATTTAGAACAATAATGACCTTTTTCAAAGCATTAGATATGAAAAGATCCGATACTACAGTTCGACTCAACATTACAAACTGTGGAACATAATCCGGTTCACAATACCAGGCTAACAGAACTAGGACTACACAGAATCAAAGCGCAAAAACTAGCCCCGGGACGGGACGAGCATCCTGATCGCCGTTATAGGTACGAGACTACGAGTACATGTGCGTAGAATTTGTGGCGCTTTTTTATTGCACTGACCTGGGCTATAACCGCGAAAATCGAAGTTCGCAAATTGCGGGAATTTTTCTCTGTCACTCTAATTACGCCTTCATTGGAGTAAAAGAGAAAGATCCCCGCAATTTGCGAATTTCGGTTTTCGCGGTAGCCCTCGGCTACACTTTTAACTGACAGTTCGTAAACCTTATTACAGTTGCCATCAGATATATCGGAGCGGCCGAGGTGATCAAAATATCTGAACACGGACTCTAACGCGTTGACAATAGAGGCGTGTTCTGATATTTGTGAGCACCTTGGACGCTCCGATATATCTGATGGCGCCTGTACAAAGGGATAAGGTCAACCGATGGACAACTAAGAGTGTATGTATTTTTTCCACCAACACAGTTCACAATGAATAAACCTAATTAAATGCACTAAGATTTAATAGGTACAGTCAAGTGCATAAATATATACGTTCCCAATGTTTCAAAAATATGTGTACGCTCTTACACCTTAGACACTTTGAGCCATTTGTCTGGATCAATATTTTTGCCTTCGACCTTCGACTGTACCTAATATATAATAAAGGACCTAAGCACACCTAAGTGATAGGTCTGAGATATTATCGATAATTTTCTCATTTTTTTGACTCAAAACAAGTTTAATATACGATATCAACTGTTTAAAATGTGTTAATTATTTATTTTTAAATGTTAGTATTGTAATTTGTGATTATTTGTATATTGTTTCTTTTTCTTTTTGTATTTTCTCTGTAAGTTAGCAGTGGTTTGGTATTTTACTGTCATACTATTTAACTTGTTTGATAAAAAAAAAAATATATAAAAAAAAACGTACGCGTGTGTCATCTTTGTATTATCAATAACCGTTATGATAAGGTTGATGAACTTTATTATCAGAGATACCTAAATAAATAGGTAAGTAAGCAGGTCATTAGATCAATGAGGTAGGATTACTTATCTATTTATTTAGGTACCTCTGACTATCGAGTTGGAACTTAATTCTGTATAACTAATCTCCGGTTCTGTATGAACCGATTTTGCATGTACAACCAGCCTTAAAGTTTATAGTCTATGATTGTTCATTATTTTAGTATGTGGGTATTTTTGCACTTTGTAATTTTTCCTCAGTCACCCGTTGACCACGAACGCTGTAAAGGGTTCGATAGTCGGGATACTCGGGATGTGTTATAAATTCAATATACGCGATATAATCCGTTTTCATAGTTTTATTTCATGAGTAACTATCGCGGTAACCGAAGACAATATAATGAACGTATTTGAATAATAGAGACTTGTCTGTCGATTAGAATACCTATATACAGTAGGCGAAGTTAGAGTTAGACCAAGAAAAGTCTGCAATGTGCAGCCGGATCTTATGAACCGAGAGTTAGAGAGTTGAAATTTTCACAGATGATGTATTTTTGTTGCCGCTATAACAACAAATGCTAAAAACCGGCCAAGTGCGAGTCGGACTCGCGCACGAAGGGTACAGTACCATTACGCAAAAAACGGCATGGAAATAACGTTTGTTGTATGGGAGCCCCACTTAAATATTTATTTTATTCTGTTTTTAGTATTTGTTGTTATAGCGGCAACAGAAATACATCATATGTGAAAATTACAACTGTTCATGAGATACAGCCTAGTGACAGACGGACAGACGGACGGACAGACAGCGGAGTCTTAGTAATAGGGTCCCGTTTTTACCCTTTGGGTACGGAACCCTAAAAAGTACGGAAACCTCGGTGGGCGAGTCCAACTCGCAATTGTCCGGTTTTTTTATATATGTAGGTATATGCAATTTCGAACCATGTTATATCATTCTGTGAGTAGCCAACAGCTACAAATTGGAAAATTACCCTTTCTTACCCGGTAGGTACCTACTCTTCCCTACGGTTTATTTGTAAATTTTGTAATATACAACTAACACTTACCTCACCAGTAAAACTCCAGCATCAGACAAGGAAACAACGACTTAATTATTTTTGTACGTAAGTAAATACGCGAAACGAATAACAAAATGGCATACACCCTCAAATGCTGACAAATAATGACTGAGGAAACTGATGAAGATGAAACGAAACTATAAACGAAACGAACTACCAAAGAGTATATAACCACTACTGCGAGCTACGAAGGGAACTTAGGCCTCATAAGCACGAGCGCTTTTTTGACGCGCGTTAGAAAAGCGTTTGAATGAATACACATGTATCCATTTGGATACATGTGTATTTATTCACACGATAGCGGTGGCGGTTTTTATCAAGCGTTGTTGGATTTTCGACTTTAAGCGTTGGTTGTTAAATCGAATTTAGAGTGCGGGCGGATTTAAGTACTTTTTTAACGCCGGTTGAAAAAGCGCTCGTGTTTGTGGCATCTAAATTTTCACTATATGTTCTTTTGGTTCTTATTACCTATAGATGGGTGGCAAAAACGACGAAAAGATGTAAATATAGTTTTTATAATAAATTATTTCTTATTAATACCTTAATAAAAATAATGAATCCTTAAACAATACGTTTTAAGGATATAATAAAAAAAAACACCGGAAAATGTATAATCCAAGAACTTGCCTTTTTTGCTGCGGCAACATTTCAAGACCTGTCAGTCAACTGTCAGTGGGTTACATTCAAGTAGAAACGAGTAACATTAATCAAAATCGAAACGTATTCGAGTATTAGATAAGGTACATTTTGTATTATATATAAGCGTGTATGTGTAATGTGTATTTTGTAAATTTATACCATACTTCTATTTTCTGCAGGTTGAATGAATATGAATGTTGTATTGATCGCAATCCAATGTTGTTGTTTTGCTTGACCTTTGAATAAAATCGATAATCAATCTAAAAATAAACAGACCGGCAAAATGTCGGGCGGCTGGAGATTCTGTCCGGCCACACAAACCGTCGTAAAAAACTTAAAAACGCGACTGACACCGGAAGAACGTGAGAAACGAAACAAGTGGCTGGCGGAGTTTAAAAAAGAATGCAAGACCGACTTCGGCGTGAGCTTGTACAGTCTGCTGGTGACTTCAGCCAACAACCGCGACAAGAGGGAAGCTGCCGAGGCGGAGGCCGAGAATACAAAGCAGGTAATAAACCCTACAGAAGCTTTCTGTGAGTCTGTTGAGGTCGCACCAGTGGCGCGTTTCGACTACATGCTTGAAGAGGGCACGAAAAACAACATGCTATTCAAAATTCTCGCCGAACGTCTATCAGGTGATGCTGTCGAGAGAATTTGCAAACACATGTTTGAAGCGAAGAATTTAAAAATGCTTGAACTTGACAGTTTTTTCTGCAACTTCTTCCCTATTTATCTAAAGCGGGCACAATCTTGGTTCTCTCTCGATATCATGGTTAAAGCCAATAAGGCTTATCCATTATCATTCCGCTCTTTACTGCTCATATTATTGCAAGACCTCGAAATATCAAATACTATGATAAATGACTTCGTCTTAACGTTGGACGAGGCAGGTAAATATGAGTTTATGTCAACTGTTATGGAGCTCGAGCTGTCAACTGAAGAATTTATTCATAACCTCATTTCAATAACGTCTGCATATAAAGGAGCGGAAAAAACGGATAGACTCCAGCACTACATCTATAACAGTCTTATTCAGCATTCGACACAGTGCTTATCGGATTGGAATTACGGGAGACTATTGCTTGCGCACCTCCACTCAATCAGCCACGGACAGTCCAGCTTTGATATCAGGATGATGGAGCGTCTGATTGAAATGCACCGATCGCCGTTGAAGCGGCCATGCATGGCAGTGCTCAGGGATGCTATGGCAGCTCTGAATGAAGCGGCCATCCCTCCGAATCCAACCTGATACAGGGAGTGGGTGTGGAATGCTCGCCGCATGAAGCACTGGACCGAGTTTTAAGGCTTTCAAGGATAAACGGGAAGCAAAAGGTTGTGTCACAATATTTGGCGAATTTTCGAAATTTTCTGTGTAAAGAATATCTACTAAAAGCCGATTTTTTGCTAAGATTTGCAGAGCTGAGAGAATATTTAATTTTGGTGGGAAGATGCCCCATAAGAACTTTTTTATCAAAATAATCTCTTCTATCGTAAATAAAGGCAAGAACATTTAAATTTAAACTACAGTTGCAATTAGGTTTATCTTAACATGTACAACTATTATCAACTATAGGTAATTAAAATAACAGTTGTATTAATTTTATTGCACATTAGAAAAAGCTCAAATGATGGGATGGAAAAATCTTAAGACCTTAAGGCATTCTCTGCCACTGACCAAAATTGCAACTGACATAGTAGCTTTTGATAATTTACCTATTTTTTCCCTAAATTAGGAATGATGGACCGAAAGTGATGAAACTGATTTTATACGTGAATTTAAATTGATTTGCTCAAAAAGACAATTTTGGCAACTATTATGAACTGGAGTTTTGTATGTTTTGTAATTTTAAATATGTAATAATAAATAAACCTTGTTTTTATAACCCAGATACTAAAGTAACACTTTGAACAACCCAATTTGTTTAGACAACTGATAATATGTCATTTAAGTACAAAAGTGATTAGCTAGTAAATTGGCCATTCAAACTGTTATTTCACAGCCTCCTAGCCTAGTTGGTAGTTACCTACAATGCAGGAGGTCCCAGGCCGTTCCTGTTCCTGTTCGTGAGTTATGAATATTTCCTATGTATACTCATCGACAAATTTAGAGGAACGCAAATAAAAAAGTTTAATTAATAATTTCTAAATTACTTTAGGTGGTGGTAATCCAGTAATTAAACCTTTTTTTATTAGCCTTATTAAGCTTACTGTGGGGCTAGGTCAATTTTATGTAATGAGATTGTCCCATAATATATATTATTTATTTATTTTAGTATCTGTGGTTTATAAAAATATAGGATAAACAGTTGCTTTATATATTAAAATATAAAATAAATATATATTGCATTGTTACCCTTATTTTAAGGCAGAAGTTGTAGTATGGGTGCCAATGATGGTTATTATGGGGTCAACTAATACCAGGTAACATTTATACGCCATTGTGACGTATAAATGACGTCGTTATGAAGTCATTATGACGTCGCTGACGTCACTTTGCTACGTGGAATGGATGTTCAATCTTATTGATAAGGATAAATCCTTAAGCCAATTAATTTTCAAGTTACTAAAACTATTATAATAAATAAATTAAAATATTCTTGTGTGTATGTGTGCGATTGGGACACTGATATTGAAATTAAATTGTAATCATATTAGAATTCAATTTTGTGATTTAAAAGCCTCTTTCCATTATTTCATGTGATTTGCAAATTGAGAAATGAGAATATATGTACGTTCCTCAGTATGGCTGTATTAAAAAACAATTTGAATTTGTGTGATATTTTGCAACATATTAAGATTTAAAAAATTGCCGTTTGACTTTACAGTATTATACATACATGAAACCTATACTGTAGTAAAAATATACAAAAATGTTCAAAAATATCTTACATAGGTGTTAATTGTTCAGAATTTTGCTAAATATACTTAGTAACATATTTCTACATATAATAATCTGTATAATTACAATAATAGTCAAATTAATCATTTACTATTACTATTGAAATAGTTACATATAACATATATAATACAATTTTTGGCTCTAATACACGTAATGAATAACATAATTATAACTTTAAACTGTACTTTAATATTTGCAGTAAGTAACAAAAAAAAAACATTTACTTACAAATATATTGTAATAATAGGCCATAATTTGAGTTAATTTCCTCTGTTGTGTTTATTGTAGGCAGTGTTGGCCGAACGTTCATTGCAATTAACCATTAACCAGTACAAATTGAACCGTAAACCCTAACGGTTACAGTTTACGGTTCAATTTGTACTGGTTAATGATTAATTGCAATGAACGTTCGGCCAACACTGATTGTAGGTATACACATCGAGTACATACCTACACAAGTTAATAATAAAAACAGTCAACCTCTATAAAGTTGAATTTATGGAGTTACGGAAGAGAGATGAAAACGCCTTACACGATACAAATCAAAATTCTATCTGCAATTTTGTTTAAAAGACTCGCCAGTCTTGTGTATATTATTTACTTGTGTTTTAAGTATTGTGTTTTGTGAAAATTTTGGTCAATACTAGTAGTAATGTGCTCATCATTAATTTTACAGTCCATCTGGTGCAACAGTACGACACTGGTGCTATAATAAGCACATTATGTAACTACGTCGGAAATTTAAAGGGCCATATGTACTGTAAAACGTTGTACGATACACGTGAGAATTGCCTATTTATAGCACTTGTATCGTAAATAAACTAATAAGTATATATAATTAATAAACAACTAACTTATAAAACTTAAAAAACTAATCTTAAAATAAATAACTAAAAACTATATTCCCCTGCGGCACGCGGCATGGTGCCGTAGATGCTGGCAGCATTTCCTCGCTGTATCGCAATGCTTACTCTTTGTGCAAGGAAGCTGCCAGCTCTACGATCACCGGTGACGTCTATTATTTTTTTAGCCAATTGCTTAAATAATGAAGACGCATTCGGACCCCACGGGCCAAGGGTCTCGACCCCAAAAGGTACGAAATCGTATTCGGGGCCGAGACCCCTATATTTTGTCTTTTTTAATTGTTGTTAATAAACTAATTGTTGTTAGGTTGTAATACTTAATTAAGTATGTAATTTATTGGGGACCAGGGACCGGCCCGCTATCCCTTATCGGGGTTTTATAAGGGTATTGCATAAGGCTTAACTCACCATACCCTTTGCCAGACGAAACCCTTTGTTTTGGTTTTAAAAACCCTTATATAAAGCTACCACATTTGAGTAATCGGTAGCCCAAATACCCTTACAAAACCCTTATCATCCGCTCACCAACACCTTGCATATTGCTTATAAGGGTTAGCCTTATAAAGGGCTTCCCTTTTAGCATATAAGCGTGCTAATTTAAGTCGTCTACCTTGTTCATAAAGCACACATTACTTCGAATCCGAGCGATCGTCGGCGGCGACGGCGGCGTTCTTTGATAGGCAAGTATTTTCTTTCCTTTTCATACACTACCGTAGATATATACTAATCCTGTCTCTTTCACGCAAAGGGAAACCTTTATAAAAAGCGCTTAAAGATAAGGGTAACCCTTATTAAGAGCTAGCCCTCTTTTTGGTTAGCTTTTCGGTAAGGGTTAGTCAAAGGTAAGGGTATGAATGGGCTTGCAGCTCAAAAGGGAAAGTCTTTCAATGTGTTAGCCGTGTTTAAGTGTCGCCCATTGAAAGGGTTGTATCGCGGAAAGGGTTGTCCGGTCCCTGTTGGGGACACTAAATGTGGATAAAATAAATATTATTATTAAATGTCGGAACATTAAACAGTATTGTATTATATTTGTCTAGGCACTCAATCGATTATTTGTATTTTATGAAGCAGATAATATATTGTCATTGTGTGCATAATTAAAAATTAATGAATGTGATATTAAATTGAGTAATTGGACTGTCAGGGTTTTATGAAAGAAGGGTATTACGTTTGGCTGTGTGTGTGTATATGTATACTAACCATTTGCATTAATCTATATAAGTTTTCTATGTCCGTAGTATTCAAATCATCACACTATATTGTTGTCCATTTACTCTGTAGAGTTCCTGAACAAATACAATTTGTAACTGTGTATCAAATGTTTTTAATGTTAACATTGAAGTGTCAAAATTGTACTTGTTGTATTTTTGAAAATGTTGAATGTTGGTAAATAAATGTCTATGAACAATTGTCTGTATTATTTACCTGTCCGTATCCTACCAATAATTTTCGAAAAAGTAAGGTCTGTTCTGTAATTCTTTACAAAATGCACAGGAAACTAGGGATTTCAATGAAATGTGCAGGCGAACGTGACACACTTTACGCTGCGTCTTAAAGCTGGCCATACACACTAGGGTACGCCTGCGCAGTTTTACCTGTACAGTCAAGGGCAAAAATATACATACAATCCCAAAGTTTCAAAAATATGTGTACGCTCTTACATCTTAGACAATAAAGTCGTGTTCACATATTTTTGAGCCATTTGTCTAAATAGATATTTTTGCCTTCGACTGTACAGCTCAACTGCACAGGTAAAGCTGGTTAGAAAACTGCGCAGTCGAATGCCACACACGCTACGTTTTACCTGTGCAGTTGGCAAAACTGCGCAGGCATATTTACCCTAGTGTGTATGGCCAGCTTTACGTGAGCGAACAACTCGCGACCGCGAAGCAAAGCGGCGCAATCGGCGCGGCGGGACCACGGCGTTCGCGTTCGCAACGAGATCGCCCACGTTACCCACGTAGGACACTTCTATAGGTGTCAAAGGATTGATTTGCCCCGCGCTGCACCGCTTCGCGTTCGCGTGTTGTTCGCTGCGTTTATATGGTAATGTAAGCATGGCGAAAGGAAGTTTGAATAATAAAGTGTTCCAAAATAGAACTCCAAGCTTAGCTATATAATAATCCTAATTTATATGTCCAACTAATGGAACAGGCGCCTATTTCACCTGAAAATTACATTTTCTCATACATTTCTGTATCGGTAAGTAATGACGGTACGGTATCTCTAGCCTAGCGTCTGTGTTTGCTTGATGGAATGGACCAGCAATGTACGGTAAATTATCATTGTCAGTGTGTTAAACGAGCCAGAAAAGTCCGAGAAGTTATCTTAAGTAAGAGAAGTGTGTAATAAAACGCCAAATTCCAAACCTCACACGTTTAATCAGTCGAAAACCGGTGTCCCACGAAAATGATAACAGTCAAAAAATAACCAACAGTCGGCCGTTGCTAGCATTGACACAAACTAAACAAAACTATGTATAGAAAAGTGTGAACAGAAAGTAATGATAGACCTTAAGATGAAACTATATAAATTAGAAACTTGAAAAACATGCATATCTCATCAACGTTTTGTATCAAAGCAACAAATGTTTTTCATCCTTTACTCATTTATAAAATAATCTTACGTTTCGTAGTTTTGTAACTTCTAACAAAATGGTGCTAATGTATTTAGTAAGTACCTAACTCAATAATAGCAGTCCAAATAGTGCTCTAATTAAACTAAGACCTATATATTGTTGTGTACAGCATCACGACCTATAGACATCGTTATTTTCTCATATAATATGTAGGGGCTCAATTTTATTACTTTTTAGACTAGCATGATTAGATTGATTAGGTACGTTTCCTTGCTACATAAGCACCATTTCGTGAGAAGCTAACAACGAAAAGTAAGATTTTTATATAACTTCGAGCGGCAAAGCAATATTTTATACAGGTACACAAATAAATTATCGCGAGCCTCGAGGCGGCAAGTTGGTTTTCAATATTAATAAAAATGGCGGCCGCCGCATTCGCGGTTGTCGGAGAGCGTCCATTATTCGAGGCATCTTGCCGCACGAGGGGATAATCGAGGAAAGGATGAAACTCCAAACTTTGAATTAGTTTGTGTAAGCTGTTTAACTCTTACACCTAAAAAGAAGGATACAAGTACCTAGTACATAAAAGTCAGATTATGCAATGCTTGAAACGACCGTTACATGATATGAACACGACTTTGGAGATCACAGATATTGTACCGAATCGGCCAGACGACACCGTTGAAAAACCCAACCTTTAAAGAAAAAAAGATTAGTAAAGTCAAAATGGAAATTAGCTTAAATAGTCAAAGTTAAGTTGGATCTTTCTACGGTGCCGTTTTAGGTCGGATAATATGGGAGATATATAAGCCTATTTAAATGGTTTGTTTTAAATCGAAAGTATTACCTAGGCTGCAACTGAAACCAGTACCTAAACTAAACGATTAAAGCTTGTCAAAGAGGCAATAATACAAAATTTACGTATTCTTTCTTTATGCAGATTTTTTTTTCAAGTGCAATATTCTGTTTACATTTTCTAAAACATAAAAAATTCGAAATCGATTAGGAACAGAGATATCTCCAATAGTATACGACCTTTTTCTTTTAGTATTTTTAAAAACTATTATAACAACAATTTGGATATCAACATTAAAAATCACAGAGTTTTTTAGCATCCTTAGAAGTAGTTGGTTTATTTTAGTCTCAGTATGTGACCATGACCATTGTGAACAATTTTGAGAATCTTACATTAATTCTGACTAATTTAAAATTGCCCGTTAATGCTCTTATATTTAATACGAATAACTATAATTATGCCAAAGTTACTTATTATATGGTATAATACCAAAACTTATATTAGTGATTAATTTTTATATTAGTTTAATAATAGTATACTAAGAAGCTATGCCCAAATCCTACAGTTACGAAAACTTTTTTAATCACCAATTGCGTTGTTTTTGTTAAGTTTTTTTTATTACAAATAATAAATACCATTTTGTATAATAGTGTGTATGTGAAATGTTATCATACATAATAATAATTAACGTTAAAAAAAAAACAATATAAGTTGAAAAATTATCGGAGTGTGTTATATGTGTACCTCTCTAGTATTTTATATTGCGATTAAAACATTAAAAATCGTTTTCGTATTAGCCTTTTAGTATGTCTGAAATTCTAAACCGCGATTATGTCTATTCCTTTTAAAATACAAATCGGATTAGTGAACTTGTCAGACCTGACATTAGCATTTAATTTTATAGCGGAAAGCGTTTGTCTCTCTCTCACAAAGCTGATAAATAGAGACAAATACGTGTCGATAAAACACCTTGATAGTCCAGAACGCCTAGTGTAAATTTCATTCGATAGCGTGACGTCCGTTCGCGTTTGCGTTATGTCCATTTTTGTATGGGATTTTTAACAGCGCGCCAAGAGGGACGTTTTGGGAAACTCAAAATCCCATACAAAATGATACTTAACGCGTATGCTATCGAATGAAATGTACACTAGAGGTACAGAAGTGTGTTGGCACAAGTGGCACAAGCGATGACCCATTTATCTCAGACAATTTATAGAAGACATATTAAATCACATTTACAATCGGGTCTATCGCGAATTTATTTTGTTACCTTTATTTACCGACGTTACCTACCCAGTTCCAGTGAAACCTGTGTCGAAACGTCGGTAAATAAAGGTAACAAAATAAATTCCCGATAGACCCGATTGTAAATGTGATTTAATATGTGTTCAAAACGCGAACGTTTTAAATGTTATAATTTATAGAAGAAATGGGAAAAAAGTTGTCAGGCTCCGTGTGGTCCGACACTTTTTAGAATTAATAATAATAGGTAAGGCAATCGACAGGGCAAGGCTGAAAGGCACCAAATACTATTGGAATTTTGAACACCATGTGGATGATTGGAGCTGCACCTAAAGTGGAAAGTGGTATCTATACCTAATGAAGCTTACACACATTGATCCGGTATGTACAGCTACCGTCACGGAATTTGAAGGTTTGTCACTTTTGAAACCATTACATAGAATCAAAAAGTGACAAAACTTCAAATTCCGTGACGGTACAATGCAACTTAAATATAGGCCATGGATTTTACATTATTTTGTAATTTATTATGAAATAAGAATAAATAACGAGTGCAAAATTCTACGAAAAGGCAAAATATTTTTCTGTAGATCTGAATGGAGTCCTGATTTTTATTTAGAATTCCGTGATTATTTACAGAAAATAATCCTTTATTGTATTTAAATACATAACGAACGAATACAATAATACGAAACTGACTTCTGATTATTTAGATTCTATTGTTACTGCAACTAGTGCGATGTGATGTAAATTATTGTAAATATTAAATTAATTTAAAATCATTTGGCTGTTATCTCCAATTCAACTATTGGCCGTCTGGATCAATGTGAATAAAGCTTAGAATTAACTGCGTATGCAATAAATATCATATTATCCTCTTTTTATAAAATAAATTTAGGAAATAAGTAGGTAAATAGAAAAAAAAATACATTTACATAATGTCCAGAATCATGGCTAAAAACATACTATACCTATGTGTTTACTCATATTTCACAGTAACAAACAAAATATTTAGATCACTACGGTTTCTCCCACTATTATATTAGTCGCTTTTGGCGACATGCGACCGTAGTGATCTAAATATTTTGAAATATGTCTCACGATAGTTCAATTTCGGGTAACAAACAAGAATATATTTTTAACACTTTCAAAACTAAGCATTTAAAAATAAAAAATAACAAGATATCACGAAAAGACTTAAAAAAAAAGAGCAATAAATATGAAATTTAACTTGTAAACGCATTCAACTCCAAAATTCGGGGCAGCTATTATTTTAAATGTAATTATTATTTAAATATTACTTCTACAATACAGATAACCCCAATATTGGAACCATTAATTTTATATTTTAAATGCCCCCTTAAATAACGTTAGCATACATGCATACATAAGCGTACAATGTTTATTACATTTTTTTTCCTTTTTTTAATTAAAACGATTACATTAAATACATATTCTTGGAATGTTTTGTGCATCGTTTCCATAAATTTCGTTTATATTTTATGTGAGAATTGACTTTTGACTTTAAAGCAGAGTTTGAGAATATGGCATAATTATCTTAATAAATAGGTTATTATTCTAAAGTGACTCGTATTCGAGTGATTATTTGATTATTGTTTTGGATTATAAGACTTGGTCGCGAACATTTTAACCTACTGCCGTGTATGTAGTACATTTTTCAGACTTAAGTGACGGATACATTAGACATAGTAATAAAAACTGATTACTAATAAGAAAGACAGATAAATCTTACAATATTGTGTTTTTGTATAATATCATAGAGAAAATATGAGTAAGAAAAGTGCTAACATCAGTTTTCTTACCAGAACGATATTTATTTCGTGTTCGATATCTAGACCATCTCGTTGTAATGGATTTATCAGTACCGCTACTTGACACCAGATGTCACGAGTGTCGCGACTGACGAAAAATGTATTGCTAAAACAATTTACAACTAATATTACAAGCAGGAGTTGAAAATAGAGTTTTTTTAATCCGGTCCGGTTATAATATTACCTGAAAATGGTTGAGCATTAGACTTTTCATTAGACGCGACATCTATTGTCAACTAGCAGTACTAATAAATTCGCTACTTGACGCTAAATGTCGATTACGAAAATAACTCTCGTTTTGGTAAGAAAACGGATGTATGGAGTTAGCACTCTTTCCTTAATTACCTTTATATTTCTCTATAATAATATGGATAAAATCTTGCGTGCTTTTTTGTTTCTTACGAGTTTATAAATATGGAACTTTCAAGTCATCAGAAAACAGTCTCAACGGTATTTTTGAAATATAACAACATAAATTGAGCTACATTATTTGTTTATATAAATAGAGATGGATCCAATTTATAACCACTGTCCCTATTTAATTAGATTAACTTTTTTTATAAGAGTTAGTATAGCTTAATATTACAATAACCATATCTAATTCTACCATACACATTGTATATTATCTTAGAGTACGTACAGGCGGCGCGGCGAGACAGTAATGAAATAAGTCAAAAATTTCGTAAAACAACGGAAAATCTACTTTTAAATGCACAACCATGTATAAATTCTCTATTTTTTTTTTCATAGGACAACAGTTTTTTTTTTTAAAACGTTAATTTGTAACTTTTTACAAAATTTTTGACTTACTACCTCAAATTTTCAACAGTGGCATCAAAGTAATCAGTCTTTTGGGTTGGGTGGATTATCTACAGGATTGAGATCATAATTATTGACAGTTTTGACATTTTTAGTTGGTGGCTTAATTCATTGTGTTGATAAAACTATTTCAGTTCAGTGAAAACTTATTGCTCAAAGTTTTTTTTTCTATTTTAATTAAGGCAAACTAGATGTTAAAATGTACACTTCTATTGTGTAATTTATGCTACTTACGTAATACAAAATAAAATCTAAAAATAAATCAAATTTCAACGAAAAAACAGAAATTTTAAATACTATATCGGACGTTAAAAAGCTATTTTGTAAAAAGTACTAAATTTCAATATGAACACGTGGTACATGAATTAAGCCATTATCTCGCCTATTTGAGAATCACATACTACAAAATACTTAAAAAAACTTTCTTTTTTTTCGAATTTTGAATTATGCTTTTTCACCTATAGGCTACTTATGATACGCTACTAGTGCTTACTCTAACTAACACAATAGTGCTAAAAAAAGGCTTAGATTACGAACAAAAAACTTCAAAATGTGGTAAGTCTTTAGTAAACCCTGTTTTGAAAATAAATTAGGGCAGGTTCGTTTTCTTATAGACTTCAGTAGATAATGTGGCTTAGATTTATCTAGGTTTATATTTAAAAAAATATATATACAAAGAAAATAGAGCGGGTAGACGTTTTGTATGTAAAACTTCTGCTCGCTATTTCTTTGTATAACAATTTCTAGCAACGAAAACTCGGACCAGACATAGAGTTAGACCAAGCTAAGTTGGCAGACTGTGCAAGTGTTATTTAAACGTCATAATCTCATAGATGTTAGACGTTTAAACACTTCACCGTCTGGGATATCAAAATCGCTGCCAACTTAGCTTGGTCTAACTCTAGATATATGTTACTTAAATGTTCATGTCAAAGTTCACATTATTTCAGACTATCGAATTAAAATAAAAGCATTACTTCGATTGTGTGGAGGCGGCTAGGTTACAATGTTTTTATACATTAGTCATATAACATGTAGACGAGCCTGATGGAAAGCGGTCATCGTCGCCCATGGATATAAACAACTTCAAAATAGCCACATGTCTACAAGACTCATAAGAAAACGAAAGAGTCGGTACTAATTTATCGATTGGCCTTAATTTCTCTAAATCTCAGTAAAATGGGCGGGAAATATCATGAACACATCAAACTTTAGTTTCGGCAGTGAGCACCTAGATGTTTGCGCCGTCCGGTAGAGGCCGTTAGTGCCAAAGCAAGATTTTTAGTATAGAAGATATTTAGGAGAAAATAAGGAAGAAATTCATTGATTTTTACATAAAAATCAGATAGTCGAAAGATTAGTAAGTAGTTGTCAAAAAATAACAGGTGTAATTTCTTGTGAAATATCTTTTTATTATTATTGAGGTTAAATCATTGATTTGTTGTTACGAACAGATGAATTTAATGCAAATAAAACAAATATTGAAAATAAACGCTTACGTGTAACTGTGTAATATTCGGGGCATATTAGAAATAGTAATAAATAGTCAGACTAGTAAGTTTGGTGGGCATAGGCAGTAGCGGCATCTAGCGAATTTGGTCAGCAAACTCAAACAAAAACAACTTTAACCTTATATCAACAACAATATGGCATAATTCGCTTTTTTTTTTCGTAAAAAAGACGATAAATAAAAAGGTATACAATAAAAGATAACTAGAATTGAAGAAAAGTTAATATTTGAGCTAGATCTAGGATATTACTTAAAGTTATTATTATTTTTGTGTAAAAATATAAATATGGTAACCAATAAGTCTAGAAAAGAAACTAGAATTGATTTTAGAGTTCAGAGTAAATAATAAATAAAAATAAATAATATTTCTGTCCTTTGATTTAGTTTTAAAATGAATTTGATTAAAAGGAAGCCCAATATATTATTTTATTAATCATGTTTGTTTTATTAAAAAAAAGGACAGAAACTGTATAACATAATAAATGGCTTTGCGACTGTCAAATTACATTTTGACAGTTATTGCAAAACCCATAATTCTGTCCAAAAAAATCTATGCAATTCTAAATTTGTAATAAATTTAGAACTCACATAGTTAAATTTTTTTGACAGATTTAAATTACAATTACATTGCAATTTTAAAGAGTATGTGTGTATTTAAGTTAACTGTGTGTATTACTTATGCTTGAAATAATCAAATGTAAGCTAAGTGGGTTACTTCTTAAGGAAATATTAATTTATTGCACAAGTATTATTGAGTAGAATATTCACACATGCTCTTTAAGATAATAAAAAAAAACCATGCACTTACTCTATGATTTCATCTAACTTTTCTCGTCTCTCAATATGTCCAGACTCTAAAATGTGTGCCATCAGGATGGATTCGCCAGCGATAGGATTCTCGAAGCAGAGGGAGCAGGCATACACAGCTTCTCCAAAGCAGACAATCTTGTTAACATCCCGGTACATTGTCATCGGATTGAGCACTGTACTTGGCTGTATTTCTTTTCCAGCAGCAACACACTTCTTTATATAAGCTGTTTTGTATTGGAAATGTATCTTCTCACAATGTGTTTGGCTTAAAATGTGACGTAGCAGACTGTTCTCGTCAGTTTCAGTGACTTTACAAGATGGGCAGTAGAATTTTATAACATTCTTGCATTCAAAGTCTTGATTGCTCACTTCACTCTTGAGTTGAACACTGTGGACTTGTACGTAGAATGTGATACGTTCAATGGCTGGTGTCTGAAGCAAATCGTTGTACAGGCTTGTGTCTTGGAAGCTGCAGTAGCTAACAATTTGATCGAGAGATTCGGAATAAGCTGTTAAGGTGGATGAATCTAAGCTGAAGTTACCGATTGATGATGTTATAGATTGATTTGATAGAGATCTTTCATCCGATTTAGATGTCAAGCCAGAGTCGGCTTCAGCTTGAGAGTGACAGTTACAGATACATTTGGAGTCATACAGATCTGTGTTCTGTTCTTCTGTGCCAAATAGATTAATCATGGCTTCACGCAAATCCGGAAAATCAAAATGTCGCATTTTCTTCTTACGCCTCAGCTTAGTTGTAAATGGTTTTCTTTCTTTTGATTCATTTAAATAACAATTGACAAATTCATCTATAGTATGTTTCACAGACATGAGCTGCTTTTTAAATTTTTGCTTGGTAATAACGTCTTCTTTTTCAACAATGACATTCCATGGGCCTGAAGGGCTTGGAGCGCGGCTGTCCACGAATGCAGCATCTAGCATCTTCGGCTGTTTGACTTCACCCCCTGGTACAGTTGGCACAAGAGATCGGCAATGAAATATTTTAGAGACTTCTATATTAAATTGGAAATCAGACAGAAGTTTATTCATGAAACAATCAATTTTCTCTAATTTGTTTTGATAGTTCAGAAGGAGTGAGATCCTTTCTTCTTCATTCTTATCCAACTCCATGTCTCCAAAAGACTCAAGGCTGGTAGACCGTATCAACTGTTCTTCCTGAATTGGTTGGACTTTGCGACACATTTTGACTTTCTCTCGTGATGTTATAGAACAATCGGAGTCTGAATGGTCTGGGAGAGACTGAATATCACCGTTATCATCAGAATCATCGTCAGACAAACCAAAATCAAATGACTTGTTAAAATCAAAGTCTTTGAATATATCAGCACTCTGGACTTCCAAATGCACATGTTTAGGTGTGTTCTCGCTGGGGGTATCATCAGAATTTTCCTGACTATCGCTAATTCTTGCGTCTACATCAACCTTCAGTTTTTTACATTTTCTTTTAGCTTTCTTTGAAACTGGCGTCTCAGGGACGTTTAAGATATCAGTATCAGAGAGAGAAGACTTCTTAGCAGCAAAATTTTTAACTGATTCGGGTAATTTTAGGCTTGTCGCATACCTGGATGTGGAATCGGGTTCCGTCCTATCGAAATCTATGCTTTCTGATGTTTCGCCAAAATGCTTTTGCGCTCGTTTGGCCTCCTCGTACTCAGTATCGCCTGGTTTGCCGAAATAATTGATGTTAGAAAGCATCTTCCTGAGAGAAAACGCCATTTTTGTCCTATCTAAGGCTCCAATCGCAGAAAAATACTCCCCTCGTACCAATCAGCTGGTGACAAAAATATTTTCATTTAGCTACACGTATAGACGAACAAAGAGAAGTGAAGATGACAATTATTGAACGATCATTACCTTTTATCAATCCTCCAGCGAGTAACAAAGAGTTATTAAATGTATCACGTCATTATAACAAAGAAAATGCAATGTTTTATTTCAGAATACCTGCTAAATGTAAAATATAAAATTGCGACAAAGATTCTAGATTGACAACAAATGGTATACTGCACGACTAAATTAAAAACCACTACGCCATTCTTCTTGGCGCTAGTGGTCATGGTATCAAGTACCATAAATATAAATAGAGCAGCAATATGTGACTTTTTAATTTTTACAGATAGCAAAGTACATGGCACATCAATATTTGACGAAGGTTTGAGTAGCACCTATATAATATATTATTCTATCATAAAATATTAAATTACTTTTATCTTAATATTAATTTATTTCTTTTAACCCATTTTTCATTATTAATTAAATATAGTATGGTATATTTTGGTCTACTTAAACATTTACAGCTGTCAAGTGCCAATGAGTCCAATGACATGCCAATAACCCCATTCTTGACGTAGTTGACGTTTTGTGCAACAAAAGCAATGCTGAAGGAGCTGAACCAAACAACAGAATCTCGTGTTTTACTCATAAATCTCATAAATTAGCAATTCTGACCACCATGAAGCCCACAGGCGACATAGACTCGCTCCGCACCGAGCACGAATCCGACGAGCAGTGGACAGTGCGGCGGAACTTCATGATCGAACATAAAGACGATTTTGGAGAGGACGAGTTGATCACGTTGGCGCAACTCTTTACCAATATCGAGTTCCTTGGATGCAGGTAATTTTACGTGGTTTTTATTTATTTTGTAACACGCAGTTACGACGCGCCTTTTCTCATAGCGTCAAGAATACCCAAAACTTATGGCATACGTGCCTTCATGTATTCAGGTGCTATGGGCACGACAACTCACGACGATTATTAAAAAGACCTTAAAAAATAAAAGAGCGCACAGGTTTTTGGCCGCAGCGTAACTTTGTTTTTGCACGCGTCCATAGGGTATGGTAACTGCTTATAATTAAGCTGGCCGTTTACTTATTTGCTGTTGACGTGGAACTGACTAAAAATATCGATCTATTGCAACTGTTATCAATAATAGGGTGGATTTTTTATTATTATAATCCATGTTAATGTGTAGTTATAATGTAAATAATGATGTTAGGTTAAAGTTTCTTAGTGAGAATAAAGAATCTTAAACCTAAAGTTGATATAATCATTGACTCTAATATACAATTTATTTTCACCAGATACCCACCAGAGACTATGAAGAGGATAGCGAAGCTGTCGGAGAAGGTGGCCTCCAACTACCGGGACAGCCGCAAGAACAAGTTGAAAAGGACGTTTGTGCAAGCCAGCAGCGCTGCCGAGCAGAAGGCTAAGAGAACTTTCAAATAAATGTGACATAGATTAATCAGTTTCAATCCTTGGACTGCCACAAACGTCGACGCGCGTGGCCCAATATGATCCTTCAAACATTCTGACCACATACACAATGCAGTGATTAGCCATTAGTGGATTAGCCATGTGATAAAAGTAGTAAATGCCACGGGCCCCGCTCGTTTGGGGGCCCCGCCCACCTTTACATTGTTGCCGTAAAAAAAACCAAGTTTCACTTAGTTCACTTTGTCCAAGAGAATTAAAACAACCCATGGACCCCGTGATAGAATTTGCTACAGGCCCTGCGCTGGTTTAATCTGGCACTGGTCACGATGACGCGCGTACGACAATGGCGCTCAAAGGGTTAAGTAACGTAAAAAGTATAATATTGTTATTATTAATCATTCATAATATTTAGTCTCTGTTTGTAACTTCATCTTTGTAAAATTTGTTGTCTGCACCAGTCCCTCCACCTTAAGGGCTTATTACACTTATCCTGCCTTCGGACGGTGAACGATCGGCTACGACATCGGCCCGATATCGGGCCAAAGGATCATTTTCCGTTTCACGAAGTATTAGCACGTCGTTTACAATATTTCTTGGTATAAAAAAATTGTTCAACTACAAAAATATCAAACATTAAACATTTTTGGCAATTCGAGGCAAAGTATTTTTTACATGTTCAATAACTTCAATATTTATTTATTTATTTATTTTATTTAATCTTTATTGCACAAAAGAAAATACAATCGTACAAAAGGCGGAATATCGTTAATGATGTTCTTATATTTCGTGAAATGGAAAACGATCTTGGTCGGGCGCGACGTCGGGTCGGCCGCAATAGTAAAGGGCCCTCCACACTCGTGCGCGGATCGCGGCGCGAATCTCCGAACGCGAGTGTGGAGTTTAGTTCGCAAATCAGCGAAATCGACTCCACACTCGCGTTCGCGGCTTCGCGCCGCGTAGTCTGGAGCGGGCTTAAGGCCCGACGGCAGGATAAGTGTAATGATAAGCAATTTTTTTTTTCTCAATTGCAACCCGCTATGCACCCCCAATGATTATGGATGGTATAGAAAGGATCGCAATCTCTTATGGCAGAATTGTTGTAAAAGTGACCGCGTTAAGCTTTAAATAATAGTTCCTAATCTCTCCGGTGGCGCTAGTTAGGCTCTGGGACATGAGTATAACATGAACTATATAAGGCAACAAATAACCCGACCAAATTACGTAGGTTGTTTTTGGTAGTATTTCGGTGTATGGTGGCGCCGCCTAATTACTGTTTTTTGATGGACACTTTTCATACATAGAGATTTGGCTCCTTTATACAGTCTCCATGCCGATGATGATGATAAGCATACCCTGGATTTTCGGGTGTGGGAATGATTTCGTGTGTTTATTACTATGTTTATTGTAAAACAGGGACCGGCCCGCTATCCCTTATCGGGGTTTTATAAGGGTATTGCATAAGGCTTAACTCACCATACCCTTTGCCAGACGAAACCCTTTGTTTTGCTTTTAAAAACCCTTATATAAAGCTACCACATTTGAGTAATCGGTAGCCCAAATACCCTTACAAAACCCTTATCATCCGCTCACCAACACCTTGCATATTGCTTATAAGGGTTAGCCTTATAAAGGGCTTCACTTTTAGCATATAAGCGTGCTAATTTAAGTCGTCTACCTTGTTCATAAAGCACACATTACTTCGAATCCGAGCGATCGTCGGCGGCGACGGCGGCGTTCTTTGACTAGGCACGTATTTTCTTTCCTTTTCATACACTACCGTAGATATATACTAATCCTGTCTCTTTCACGCAAAGGGAAACCTTTATAAAAAGCGCTTAAAGATAAGGGTAACCCTTATTAAGGGCTAGCCTTATTTTTGGTTAGCTTTTCGGTAAGGGTTAGTCAAAGGTAGGGGTATGAATGGGCTTGCAGTTCAAAAGGGAGAGTCTTTCAATGTGTTAGCCGTGTTTAAGTGTCGCCCATTGAAAGGGTTTTATCGCGGAAAGGGTTGTCCGGTCCCTGTTGTAAAATAGTTACCAAACTATAAATAAAAAACATAGAGTAACTTATACTAGAGCGGTACTGTCATAGTAAATTTTGTAACCCCAGTAAATTCACTGCCATCTGTCGACACACTTTAAAACTAAAAATGAAGATTTATAAAAATACGATAAAATGTATTTAAATATGGATAAATGTTTTTTTTATTTGCATTAATTATTTTTATATGATTTTGACCCATGTTCTTTTACTGATATGCGATAAAATTATAAATAACGAACGAAACCGTCAACGCCCTCTATACGAGAGTAGGCCAAAACTAGTGGCGCCATCTGATCGAGAATCAAATTTTCGTGATTTTCGAGGCACGTTTTTTCTTTGATAAAAAATAAGTAGTAAGCTCCAAACGGACTTAGAAATGTTCAAATAGTTTATTTTTAACAATTTTTACCTATTTTTTCTAGTGTAAAACATTCCCGCACCCAAAAATTCGGTATGATAATAAGTAACTTTGATTTCGTTGCCACATATTGCGTTGCAGAGAAATTAATTTCCTTGAACTTAGGCCTAAAGGTTGCTTAAGATTGCTTACGTACTGTCCGCGCGCGAATTCCGTGCACGGCTGAGGAATGTTAGGAATGTTGGGCGTCATGACAGTGTGAAGGTGACTGGTGTCATATTGTACGTACGGGCGCGGCGCACACCCTCCCACTTCCTCGACCTCCGAATGCACGGAATTGGCGCGCGGACAGTAAGTACCTTAAAGCTTACTAGTGTATCTTAGCCTTACAATAGAACAGAGTATTCATTATTGTAATAAGTAAATAAAAAGCTATTTTCCCTTATAATTTTTTTTTTAAAGATCTTTCATTTGTGTCGGTTATAGTTTTATCTATCTCATGTAGTTCGGCGACCTAATAGTGTAAAATAGGTAACGGACATCCAGAATTACAATCGCATTTATAATATTATTAGAGACAAACTAATTTTATCAAATTACTGAAGCTGTGAATTTTAATCCGGAGGTCGCGGGTTCAAATCTCGGCCCGCACCTATTTTCTAAGCGTTACCACTAACTTTTCGGTGAAACATCGCGAGGAAACCTGCATACATCCGCGAAGAACTTGTACTATTTAATTGATTGAGCATAATAATAACATAATAACATTAATTAACAATAAACAAAGCCTTACAGTAAAAATTAAACTACAATTAACTAAACTAAAACTACTATAAAACTAAAAATCAAAATCTAAAATGGGCCCCCGTGGCATTGAATATTATAGTCGATTTGGAAGCCCATACATGAAAGTACCCAATTACAGTTTGGTATACGAAATCTTAATTCAACCATTACATAATATTGTCTTCGGTTACCGCGATAGTTACTCATGAAATAAAAAATAAAACTATGAAAACGGATTATAAAGAGTTCGAAACGTCGGGATGTATTATAAATTCAATATACGCGAAATAATCCGTTTTCATAGTTTTATTTCAACCATTACAGTCGACGAGTAGAAAAACCGGTCAAGTGCGAGTCGGACTCGCGCACGAAGGGTTCCGTACCATTACGGAAAAAAACAGCAAAAAATCACGTTTGTTGTATGGGAGCCCCATTAAAATATTTATATTATTCTGTTTTTAGTATTTGTTGTTATAGCGGCAACAGAAATACATCATCTGTGAAAATTTCAACTGTCTAGCTATCACGGTTCATGAGATACAGCCTGGTGACAGACAAACGGACAGACGGACAGCGGAGTCTTAGTAATGTAATAGGGTCCCGCTTTTACCCTTTGGGTACGGAACCCTAAAAACTATTTTATTGGTGAACATTTCTAAGCATATTGGAGAAATCATTTATTTTACCGCTCATAGATCGTCCATACTGGCATTTGTACGGACGATTTCCGTAAAATTTAAATAGCAGGGACAATCGTAAACCGTAAACGTGAGGTTAAGTAAACTACAATCGACTACCGTTAGCATTATCTAAAACACAAGCAGAGACATCTAGCGACAAATTGCGAAACTAAATCTCAAACTTTTCGTTGCCTGATTTATACGCGAACCGCGAAGTTGAGTTTATTTTTATAGTTACCATTTATTATAGCGTTACTTATGTACAGTCGCCATCAGATATATCGGAGCGGCCAAGGCTCTCACAAGTATATGAACACGCCTCTATTGTCAAGGCGTTAGAGTGCGTGTTCAGATATTGTGACCACCTCGGCCGCTCCGAGTGGATATATCTGATGGCGACTGTACCTAATAATAAAATGGCATTAAGGATTGCATCATTTTATCATTTTTAAAAGCAAAATGATAATTTGCATGCGCCCCATGATCGTCCGGGCCCATTAATGGCATCATGACAAGTATAGTTGGTCAAACCAAATTGGCATTAGGTAAATAAGAACCAGAATAACTATATACTCATCCTTTTTTTTGGGTGCTAATACTAGTGTAAGACAAAGATAGTACCTATGATTATCTCTGTCTATGTTTGAAATGAGACAGTCCTTTGATAAACTATAAGTAGGTAACCTTTTTAGGGTTCCGTACCCAAAGGGTAAAAACGGGACCCTATTACTGAGACTCCGCTGTCCGTCTGTCTGTCCGTCTGTCACCAGGCTGTATCTCGTGATCTGTGATAGCTGCAGCAGCTGAAATTTTCACAGATTATGTATTTCGGTTGCCGCTATAACAACAAATACTAAAAACAGAATAAAATAGAGATTTAAGTGGGGCTCCCATACAACAAACGGGGTCAGTACTTGGATGGGTGACCGTTTTTATAGTTAATGGTACGGAACTCTTCGTGTGTGAGTCCGACTCGCACTTGGCCGGTTTTTTGTATGCTTGTAAAGAGGTTAAGCCTAAATTATTTTCTTTTGTCAAACCTCAAACTTAAACCTAAATTTGAGGTTGAGTGTCACTCTGTTACGTCTAATAAATACATTTTTGGCATATTTTTACTACCTACGACAAACTACAACGACGCATTTATTAACTCTTGATTATTTCCAATATAGAATTATGGGAAACGGTAGTAGGTTTCAACGAAAAGATTACTTACTTACTGCGAATGTGTTTGCCTCTAGCTCACAACATCCAGCCAGACCTGCATGTTGGTGCACCGCCACATCGCTCAGTTCATGTCATAGTAAATTTTGTAACCCCAGTAAATTCACTGCCATCTGTCGACACACTTTAAAACTAAAAATGAAGATTTATAAAAATACGATAGAATGTATTTAAATATAGATAAATGATTTTTTTTATTTGCATTAATTATTTTTATGATTTTGACCCATGTTTCACTGATATGCGTTAAAATTGTTAAATAACAAACGAAACCGTCAACGCCATCTATACGACTGTAGGCCAAAACTAGTAGCGCCCTCTGAACGAGAATCAAATTTTCTTGATTTTCGAGGCACGTTTTTGCCTTAGACTGTATCTATCTTTGCGTATATACACGGGAAGTAGACTGGATTGATCAAGGGATGTTATGTTTAATTGCTGTCGATTATAATCTGATAACTTGTTTACAATTATATTTCATGGAATGTTGGTTGTTTACTACGTTTGTAAGTATTTAAAGTTCGTAATTTGTTAACAGCAGTTATTTTACGTTTGGTGGTTGAGTAGCAACGTTCAGAAGTGAGTTTCAGATAAATGTTAGTTTCCAGGTTTCCAGTGTTTAATAAAATTGTCAAAAATAAACCTAATAGAAAATTCAAGTTACCTAATTGAGAATTTTTACGGGAATTTGGATAACCTATTGGCTTTATTTGGGTGTCATGTATACGAAAGATGTGTCCCGCCGAGTTAAGAGTCCTTATTCCTACAAACGAGCGTATTTTGCAAAATGCTACCTTTTTCATTCAACATTACGACGTAACTATTAGTATTTATGCAAAAACTTTTAACGTTCTTAAATAATCATTTCCTAAACTAGCGGCTGAAATAGTTAAAGTTTCCATTTTGTCTTTTTAAACCTAAAATAAATGAGTTTTCAAAATTTGCAGTGAGAAGTGTCGTTTCGGTTGCCAATTTTGCAGTAAACAAGAATCATTTGGTACATGAATGATTACAATTCAATTCACCATATCTTGTACGAGGGGCTGAAATGATTGAAAATCAAAGATTCATTGAAAAAAATACCGCGCGTCAACGCCATCTATTGAGTGTTATTTCGTGAAATCGATGAACGCTCCAGGGAATAAGGGCTCTTAATTTCTTGCCGGTATTACCCATATTGGGATACCCTCCACCAGTTAAGGGGGGATTCAAATCATCTCGAGGTCGTGGTGTAGCTTTTTTTGACGTTCATAAGCGCATTGTAATATGCCTACTTGAATAATAAACTTATTGGAAATTGGAAAGAGGCAGAGTGCGGCGGAGTGGTTGATAGAGAGAAAGACAGATGAGACAGACATGGAGCACACATTTTTATTATATTATAATTAAGCTACATACACGTGTTAACCGGTGGGCGGCAAGAGACGGAGAGCGAGTCAGAAAAGAACGGTATAGTTTGACAGTGACAGATAATGTATCATCGAGTTCATAGATTAACAGACTAAACAACTGTATTTTTGAAAAAGGGTGTACATACATTCCAACAAAACTATCTTTATGTAGGTAGGTATCTACCATCTTCAATATAATAAAGAAAGAAAGAAACTTCCTGCCTCGCACAGCTAAACTGCGGAATGAACTGTCGCCTGCGGTATTTCCGGACCGATATGACCTTCAAACCTTCAAGAAAAGAGCGTACTCCCATCTTAAAGGCCGGCAACGCACTTACAACCCTTCTGGTGTTGCGGGTGTCCATGGGCGGCGGTAATCGCTTACCATCAGGTGATGCGTCTGCTCGTTTGCCTCCTATTTCATAAAAAAAAAATTGTATGTTCAGCTTTCTCAGGATCACGAGCGATAGCTTCTTCTTTTTTAGGGTTCCGTACCCAAAGGGTAAAAACGGGACCCTATTACTAAGACTCCGCTGTCCGTCTGTCCGTCCGTCTGTCTGTCACCAGGCTGTATCTCATGAACCGTGATAGCTAGACAGTTGAAATTTTCACAAATGATGTATTTCTGTTGCTGCTATAACAACAAATACTAAAAACCGAATAATATAAATATTTAAATGGGGCTCCCATACAACAAACGTAATTTTTTTGCTGTTTTTTTCCGTAATGGTACGGAACCCTTCGTGCGCGAGTCCGACTCGCACTTGGCCGGTTTTTTTATTTCTGTCGATAGACCTTACAACAGAAAAAAAGAGCCCCTAGTTTTTTTCATTCCGTCACCATATACTTTGTATGACGGTAACGGAATGTACGGTACCTATAGAAATGTATGGAAATGTTGGGTCTTCATCTCCCGTAGGGATTGAAAACCCTATATGATTATGAGTAGAATTAAATAACATTAAATGTCCCAAATAAAAACAATAACAGACAAATTTCTGTAAAATAGATATTTTTACCACAATGCTTAGTAATAAAGAACATAGAGTAACTTATTCTAGAGCGGTACTGTCATAGTAAATTTTGTAACCCCAGTAAATTCACTGCCATCTGTCGACACACTTTAAAACCAAAAATGAAGATTTATAAAAAATACGATAGAATGTATTTAAATATAGATAATTTTTTTTTTTTACTTGCATTAATTATTTTTATGATTTTGACCCATGTTCTTTCATTGATATGCGTTAAAATTGTTAAATAACAAACGAAACCGTCAACGCCATCTATACGACTGTAGGCCAAAACTAGTAGCGCCCTCTGAACGAGAATCAAATTTTCTTGATTTTCGAGGCACGTTTTTTCCTTAGACTGTATCTATCTATTACGGAGTTATATCTATCTTTGTAAAGAATAAGTGAAAAACTGTCTCAACTGAAACATCCGGATTACCGGGCCGCCGCTCTACCAACTGAGCAACCGAGACTTACCCCGTTGACAGCGAATATCCTCGATAACCTTCATAGAATTTGCCAGTCTATATATTAATCGGTCTCTAACAGCAATGAGAATAGAGTATATAGAGGGTTATTGCCATAGTAAATTTTGTAGTTACAGTATTGCCATCTTTGGCCACATGATTAAAACTAAAAATGAAAATGAATAAAAATATCAAAAATATAGATAAATAAATATTTTTTATTATTCTTAGAACGCCATATGACTTTGACCCATGTTCTTTCACTGATATGTGTTAAAATTGTCAAATATCAAATAGTGTCGCCCAGAGACCGGACAACCCTTTCCGCGATAAAACCCTTTCAATGGGCGACACTTAAACACGGCTAACACATTGAAAGACTTTCCCTTTTGAACTGCAAGCCCATTCATACCCCTACCTTTGACTAACCCTTACCGAAAAGCTAACCAAAAATAAGGCTAGCCCTTAATAAGGGTTACCCTTATCTTTAAGCGCTTTTTATAAAGGTTTCCCTTTGCGTGAAAGAGACAGGATTAGTATATATCTACGGTAGTGTATGAAAAGGAAAGAAAATACGTGCCTAGTCAAAGAACGCCGCCGTCGCCGCCGACGATCGCTCGGATTCGAAGTAATGTGTGCTTTATGAACAAGGTAGACGACTTAAATTAGCACGCTTATATGCTAAAAGTGAAGCCCTTTATAAGGCTAACCCTTATAAGCAATATGCAAGGTGTTGGTGAGCGGATGATAAGGGTTTTGTAAGGGTATTTGGGCTACCGATTACTCAAATGTGGTAGCTTTATATAAGGGTTTTTAAAAGCAAAACAAAGGGTTTCGTCTGGCAAAGGGTATGGTGAGTTAAGCCTTATGCAATACCCTTATAAAACCCCGATAAGGGATAGCGGGCCGGTCCCTGGTGTCGCCATTTACACGAGCATAGGCCACAGGTACCTATGGCGCCATCTATTCCAGCATAAATTTTTCTTGATTTCCGAGGCACGTTTTATTCTAAGACTTTAGGTACTTATACGGAGATACATATATCTTTGCTAATAGCATGTTGCTGCTGGTGCTGTTGCTGGCGCACGCGGCGCACGCGCAGTACGAGGCGAAGGAAGAAGATGGCGTCGACGTGTTGACCACGCCAATGCACGGCGAGGCTTGCGGATACGCGGTAAGCACACTTTTCTTTCTTGCACACCGCGTCTTTTTAACGCTAAAACGAACGTTGACGGCTCGTTTTTCACATTTCTTTTTAATTATAAACTGATCGGCGATTGGCCCCAGTCACACCTGATGGAAAGTGAAGACAGGGCCTAAATAATCATATCACCGGAGCTCACCGGTTCAGTAACAGCCTATTCACTCTTGCTTTAAAGTATTAAGGCCGTTCCATCGGTTTGCCGCTGTCACTGTCACATTTCGCAAGAAAGAACGAAAGATCATACGCGCCAAGTGTCAATTTTGATCGAATTTGGTAGATTTTATTTATTTTAAAAACGTCACCTTACAATATCGAAATTCGAAAGCTATGAAATTACTATTTAAGTTAAGATTGTTTTTTCTTCTTTTTTTGTTTATCACAATAAATAACCGAGTAAAGTAGGATTAAAAGTCCGAGTTAGAGGTTACTTTGGGAATTAATTGTATCGAGCGAAGTGTCATAATTCGTGTATCGGAAGCTATGTTGTTAAAGATTATGTAGTCAAGAACTACATATATTTTTTCCACGTCTACGAATATCAACGCCTCTTAGAAAAACATGATCATGTAAGGAGATTTTTCGCCTTCTGGCTCAGGGAACCGCCTTAAGCTAATATAATGTCATCTCTAACATGATGCAGTTTGTTTGCGTTTGTCGCGATACAAGGCGCGTTTACGGCGCGTGTTGTTTTGACTGGCGGGTTTTCCAAGAAAGTCTACGAAGAAACGCATTTAGCCAGGGCGTCTGTAGCGATACAAATGCACCGTCAACGTGCGTTTGCATCAATGTAGGTATGCAAAGGTCTAAAAGCTGCGTCTGATTACTTGCGTCGTATGTATCGATACAAACGCGCGTCGCCGGCGCGTTAAAACAACGCGATTTTAGATATAATTTTCACTTCTCATGCTAGTAAAGTTCGACTTTAAGTCGTGCGTAGACGACATAAAGTTGCTTATTATGTTCTAGAGCATAAAGTAAAATCAATTACGACCCTTATTGACTTAGCAATAAAGTCTAAAATCTGCCATACAAACTGCCAGCCCTGCCGGGGCGCGCCCGACCGGCGCGCTCCGGACCGGCGTGACCCGCGCCCCCACACAACCGAGTACAATTTGCTTAAGTCTTCAATAAATACGGTAAAATAACCTAAAATAATGGATATTTTTGTATATTTTACTCACACTCGAAGTGAAAAGCAGAGTGTATAACTCAGGCATAAATGTCCATTTTTATCCTCGACTATATCTATTGATACTCGCTGCGCTCGAACCAATAAATTGCCTCGGAAAAAATGGATCGCTTTATGCCCTTGTTGTACAATCTACTATTTTATGTCATCTGTATGTAATCTTATAAAAAAAATGTTATGATTTTCGTTTATTTGTCTAGAGCTGCCTTCCCATCCAGCCAGGCTGGCTGAACGTGCACATCGTACCTCAAACACACAGCGAGTTGGGACACGGATACAATTTCCATCAGCATTTCACGGGAGGTAACCACTAAATTTGTCCGAATATTAACAAAAGTGCTAACCCGTTTTTATATATATACTAGCTTTTGCCCGCGACTTTGTCTGCGTGGACTTAGTACCCAAGCTAGAGTAAGAATAGCGTCTGGAGAAAGTCTTATAGCAATCATTCAAAATATTAGGCAACTCATTTATTATCTCATTTCCACCATGATTCGACCCCGCTTTTCACCCTCTTAAGGGATGAGTTTCGGGATAAAAACTATCCTATGTCCTTCCCCGGGACTCAAACTATCTCTACGCCAAATTTCAACTAAATCGGTTCAGCGGTTTAAGCGTGAAGAAGTAACACACATACAGACAGACTTTCGCATTTATAATATTAGTATGGATAAATGAACATCTTATTTGCCAGAGGACCCACCCTTCCCGAAGAACACGATAAACATGAAGAGGATCCTGGACGCTATACTCACAGAATTATGGAACGAAGAACGTCGCAGGTTAGTTTTTAGGGTTCCGTAGTCAAGTAGGAACCCTTAGAGAGGCCACACACTAGCCAATTCGGCTGCTGCTCTAGTCCAGAGTGTGCAAGTGTTATTTTAAAAGCCAGAAATGAAATTATGACTTTTACTTTGACTGGGCTATCAAAATCGCTGCCAACTTAGCTTGGTCTAACTCTAAAAACTCCGCTCCCGCCTCACCGCACCCCGCTCGCTTATTTGAAAAGAGCCCGCTACACATCCTTCTCCTGTTTTGTATGTACAAAAACCTCGCGCCGCTCTTCCACATCTCTGGTGGAAACGCAGCCTAAGATTCCACTTAAAAATAAATTAAAAGTGGACAAGTGGAAGTGGTTCGCTGCATTGGGTACGGTCTTGGTGGCTCAGATGGTAGAGCACTGTACTATTAGTGATCCAGTGGTCGTGGGTTCAAGTCCCACCCAAGACAGTGAATTTGTCCACTTTTAATTTATTTCTAAGCTTAATAGCATCGTTTGCAGACGTTTCTGCTTGATACAAAATAAAATAAAATAAAATAGAATTTTATTTCAGACAAATTTTCATTCCTTCTTGACACAAAATTAATTTAAGATTCCACTTTTCGAACCACTGGCAACGCCGATGACTCATTTTTGGAATCTTTCGTTTACTCAGGTATCAATATTAGCACGAGAGATATTAGAACAATAACTTTTACCCCCTTGTAATACAAATAACTATTTCAGATTCACACTATCAGATACGGCATATCTTTTCCATTGGTGGAAAAATCGACATCCTTCAGGTAAGCACCTTCCCCTTTCCATCATCGGACATCCAGGCGCGGGGAGCGAATGCACCCGTTCGTGGTCCACATTCCATTCGTTCGGACGAAACGTTTTGCCTCCTCCTTTTTGGTACGGACGGCTAAGGAATGGAATGCGCACCCGCCATCTGTATTCCCTGATCAATATGACCTCGGTCTCTTTAAAACAAGAGTGAATAGGCTGTTACTGAACCGGTGAGCTCCATCTTAGGCCCTGTCTTCACTTTCCATCAGGTGTGACTAGGGCCAATCGCCGATCAGTTTATAAAAAAAAAAGCCTAAACTGTCTATAGGAGCTGAAGCACGTACTGCTCGCCCTTAGATCGCTCGGTCAAAGACGCCTAGTCTTACGACTACTAAGATGGCATATAGTCGAGAAATTGGGACGGATTCCGCTGTGACAAGATGGCCTAGGGGTTCTTAGCCGCGTTAGCTAATAAAGACGCCGGTTCGAATCCGGCCTTCACCACTGGAGAGCTTCGTCACTTTTTCTTTAATATATGATATTTATTTCAGTTTATAAATTAAAATTGTTTTTCAGTCCATCGTATGATGTACCAGCTGATCCGCCAAGGCCGTCTGACCATCGTGGGCGGTGGTCTTGGAGTCAGCGACGAAGCCTCCACCAGCTACCACGCCATCATCGACCAATTCAGCTACTCACTCAGGTGAGAACTGTTCGTCAAGGCTGTATGTGTCTGACCATTGTGAGTCAGCAACTATGCCATAATCAGCAATATGTACACCATCTTACGAGTCCGCAGCAAGCTCGGCCGAATATCACCTTTCTATACAAACGGAGTTTCGTTCTCCTTTTAAAACTACCCGTTGTATTGTAATGAAACTTTACAAATACAATGACACACGAGGTATATCTATACGAAATAGAGCAAAAACAAGTTTTGTATGAAAAACTAGAATTCGCTGTATTTTTTCACTATTGTATCTGAAGCTACATAAACTAATTACAGGTAAAGATATACCTTATCCTATTGTAAGTACAAAGTTTCAGAGCAATCTAGCTAGTCGTTTTAAAATGAGAGCGTAACTACGTTTGTATGGAGAACCGAGCTTGCTGCGTATCTACTCTTTACACGTAATCACACAGTTGATATACGATATGAACTATATTAGAGCTATCTTCTTTCCATTTCTCTTCCAATATTTGTATCACACAGGGGAGAAATAATTGGTCTGCGCTTGGAGAGTTACTATTATGCTATTATCAAACGGTACACCTATTCAGGTAAGAACAGTTTGTCAGAGCTGTCTGACCATCGAGGGCGGTGACCTGGGGGTCAGCAACGAAGCCCCCAACAAGCCACCATGTAATCATCCACCAATTCACCTACTCACTCAGGTGAGAACTGATAGAGCGTTTTCACAAACTAACAATATGATTGACACTTCCGATAATTTCAGTCATAAACTTTATATCAAATGAAAAATTGAAAAATTTACGCTTCCGGCAGGACTTGAACCCTCGACCTCTGCAATCCGTGCATCGCTCTTAACCAACTGATGAGCTACGAATCAGATTATTTTTCCACTCTTGTGGATAAACTGCAACGTTCTCATCAGTTTTTAAAGTATAAAGATATCCTTTATGATCTGGTATGGTGAAAATACTCTATTATCTCTCGCAGGAAGCTGAATTCTACGTTCCGCGCATGCGCGCGCCCTCTAGTGGCGTGGGCGGCAGACGTGTATGGACATTCGCGGGAGTTCACGTCTCTCATGGCACAGATGGGGTGAGTTCACTTTCACGTGCTTTCAGATACTCACTGCCATAGAGAAATAAGTAACATTAGAGTACCTACCTACCAACTCCATACATCTGTTTCCTTACTTAATAATAATAATATTATGGGACATTCTTAGGTACACAGATTGACTAAGTCCCACGGTAAGCCCAAGGAGGCTTGTGTTACGGGTACTCAGACGACGATATATATATAATATATAAATACTTAAATACATAGAAAACACCCATAACTCAGGAACAATTATCTGTGCTCATCACACAAATAAATGCCCTTACCGGGATTCGAACCCAGGACCATCGGCTTCGCAGGCAGGGTCACTACCCACTAGGCCAGACCGGTCGTTACATAATAAATGACAAGTTGTATGGGAGTGAGAGGTATTTTAAAACGTATTAATAATAAGTTTAAAACTCGCTTGTTTGTTCGTTTGTTATTATTCTTTCACTACACCTTATAAAACAAAGTCCCCCGCGGTGTATGTATGTTCGCGATAAATTCAAAAACGACTGAACGGATTTTCATGCGGTTTTTACCTATCAATAGAGTGATTCTTGAGGAAGGTTTAGGTGTATAAATAGTTATTTGTGCAACAAGAGAGGAAAGTTGGTTTTTCTTGCGAGTGTTTATTTTGAGTCCCGAGAAAGCGAAAGATTCTATAATTGAATCACGAGCGGAGCGAGTGATTCTAAGGTAGAATCTTGAGCGTAGCGAGGGACTCAAAAACACAAGATGTAAAGTACAAGTTGTATGGGAGTGAGAGGTATTTTAAAACGTATTAATAATAAGTTTAAAACTCGCTTAATACGGGAGAGTCGGTTATATCGTACCAATTTTTACTTAAACGTGGATGTTTTGTTTTTGGAAGTAGTTACAAATATGTTTGACTGGGCATATGAAAGTTCAGTATCTTGGCTACATTCATTATGAAGATGAGCATTCTAGAATTAAATCAACATAGTCGAAATGCATTTTTTCGGAAGCACTGCCCTCGGTACGATTTAGCCGACGCATATTAAAATTGTAACTATGAAGCAAATAACAAATATTTATTACCAGAAACCAAAATCTTACTACAGGTGTACGATATACGACTCAAAAATACTTGGGATGAAATAGTAAATTATCTAAGTAAATGGGGCATTTTCTATGAAAAGGGACCTTATTATCGATGGCGCTTACGCCGCACAGCGTCGCGCGGCATTGTATTTATATCGGAGCATCGTTAATAATGGCGTAAGCGCCATCGACAATAAGGTCCCTTTTCATAGAAAATACCATAAATATCTGTCGTTTTCTTGCAGATATGACGCGTTATTCATAAACCCAATCAGCTACGACGAAGAAGTGGCGCGCATGCGGCGAAAATCATTGGAGTTCTTGTGGCGCGGCAGCGACGACCTTGGTAAGCAAACCACTTCAATCTACCCACATACCATGGTGATCTACCCTCATCATATAATCATGTGCACTATTTCTCTGCTATCGTTCGTATTCTCACTTTGAACTCGGTCACTTTTACGACACAAAATATTACACGAAGACTCCAATGCATGCAATTTTTAAACACAATTTACTTTCGAAAACAGATGACTTAAAAATTTTTTTTCCATTTGCAACCTAACTAACAACGAAAGGTCGTTTGCTAGTTTGTTGTCGGTACAAAATCTAGCGGAAAATTAGAATTAAAAAAATTAAGGACCTCTTATCCTGTAACCGCCCGGAGGCCTATAAAAAGGCCTTCCGTTTAATAGCATTTTGAATATTTATTTAGACAGAATAAAATTGCATTTGTCTTGGCAAGTTTTAATATGAGGGGGGTTGGAGGATAGATTATGCTGAAACTTCACAAGTTTACATGCTTATGTAAGTAAGTTGGGTGACAATACAATATTATAACACTTTAAACTCTCGTTTTTCACACATATTTAGTGATATGAATACAATATTATGGTACCATCGAGCTGATCTGTTGATGGAGACCGGAGTTGGCCATAGGAACTCTGTGATAATACAGCGCTACCTCATTGTATTTATTTGTTCGAATTGTCTCGATATTTTGAGAGAAGAAAAATATAGATACCGATAAAAGCTTGTATCAAAAACATCATGTATTTTGCTTATGCTGTCTTGTGCTTATGTCTTTCTTCTTTTTCTGTTACTTTCCTTGATTATTTCTCACTTGATGGTCTCATCGGAAGATCAACGCTGCTTCCAGCGCTGATCATGCACCATGCTAAGATGAGGCCATTTCGTGGCACTTTATTTCTTCTATGTTTTTCTTAATTATAATATGTAATTTGTCTCGTTTGTGTTTACTTGTTTGTTCGTTTGTTATTATTCTATCACTACACCTTATAAAACAAAGTCCCCCGCTGTGTATGTATGTGCGCGATAAATTCAAAAACGACTGAACGGATTTAATGCGGTTTTTACCTATCAATAGAGTGATTCTTGAGGAAGGTTTAGGTGTATAAAATGTTAATGTTTTAAGTAACCCGTGTGAAGCCGAAGCGGGTTAGTAATAACTAGTTCTATTTTAAAAATGTATTTTTTTTGACAAAAACTTATTTTATACAGGTCCGTCGACGGATATGTTTACGCACAACCTGTTCGACGGGTACTGGGCGCCCCCTGGTTTCTGTTTCAGCAAGCTGTGTACCGATCCACTGCTGGTTACCTCTAGCAGACTCTTTTCTGACTTAACGGACCGGGTGAGTAAAATAACAGTTCACAATATTATTCTCGTATGGAGATATGTAGATAGCGTAAGGCATGTGGAAGCACTTAGGATAGTTTTTATCAATCATCATCCCAACCAGACGAAGTCGTTGGCAAAATTTAGTAAGAAAGATAAAGATAAAAGATATTTATTCGTGACGGTAACAAAACATGCACGAACATGTACAGACAACAACGGCAAGAAAAGAAATCATTAAGTGTGCATCACGAAATGGACCCAACTCAGCATAATGAAGCTATTAGCTAAAGCCAGCGCTAGTCTTCCGTAGGGCCCATTTAGTGATGCCACGACAGATAACACATAAAGATAAAGATACATATTAAAACATTACAAAAATACACAAAAGCAATCATTAAGATATACATAATTTATTAGACTTACCAGAGCAAGTAAGGACTTTATCTTCGGATCTTCTATTCGACACGAACCTTAGAAAAATTTAGAGTATAATTTTATTTCACTGGTCTTTTAACGATTGCCTGTTATCGTCCACAGGTAGACAAATTCATCGAAAGCGTGCTATACCGCCAAGCACCGAACTTCGAGACGCGGAACGTGATGGTGATCATGGGACATCGGAAAGCCTACTCTGATGCCCGCGTCTGGTTCGAAAACATCGAGAAACTAATCGCGTACGTCTTCTCCTAAAGGTCCCTCCACACTCGTGCGCGAATCGCGGCGCGAAGCCGCGAACGCGAGTGTGGAGTCTAGTTCGCAAATCAGCGAAATCGACTCCACACTCGCGTTCGCAGCTTCGCTCCGCGTAGTCTGGAGCAGGCTCTAGATTTTGCCCTTGCCACGGACGGTATACATTTCGCCGTTTTCCACAGATTTTCTAGTAGATAGAGTGACGAAATCGAGCGCTCAAAATTAAATAAGTGCGAGTCGGACTCGCGTTTCAAGGGTTCCGTACATTACACAATTTTTAACATTGTCTTTTTTATGTGAAACATGAGTGAAATGTCTTTAAAAATCCGTAGGTGTAGGATCAAAAACTAAGCAATTAAGTCCGACTCACGCTTCACCGCACATTCCTAATAGTTTTTCCTGTGATCTATAGGTAAAGGACTATTTTGTGTATTTTTTTCAAAATTTTAGACCCAGTAGTTTCGGAGATAAAGGTCATTTTTTGGCTATTTTCTTAAATAACTTCTAAACTATTTATTTTAAAATTACAAAAACAATATATTTGAGATTCTCACAAGCTCTTTCATATGATATGTAACACGATATAGTTTAAAAAACTTTATTTTTTTATTTTCTCATTTGCTTTGTACCAAAAATGATATTTTTGGCATAAACTATTTTTTTTTATTCAGACAATTATTTTTTCCAGTCACACAAATTGGAGGGCGAACCAGAAAAAACTCAACGTAACTATGTTCTACTCAAACCCGCCGTGCTACCTGGCCGCTGTCCATGACGAGATGTAAGCATTCACCAACCGATACGAACTTCAAACCTTCAAGAAAAAGCGTAGAGCTCTTTCCCACTATGTCGGATGTCGGGACGATTTTTAATCGGGTGTCGGTGCCTCTGTTCACACTAGTCGGCTGTCGGCCACGACCGCAGCTGGTGCCATTTTAACGACAGTTCAAACGAGGCCCCACACGCGATGCGACGCGCGGGAGGCACAGGGGGTGCGGCGCGGGCGGGGTCGGCCCGACATCCGACATCATGTGAACAGCGCCGCCGACACGATTTTTTTCCGGACGGAAAGCTGACAAAACACACGATATTTTATGTTGGTTCCGACACAAAATCGTTGTTGTTCGTGTGTGAATAGCTTCATATAAAACAGCTACGACACCCGATTAAAACTCGTCCCGACATCCGACATAGTGGGAACGAGCTCTAAGACGAAAGAAGTGGAGAATATCCAGAGAAGAAAATGGGGACAGCGTTTGTATCGAAATGCAGCCGTCCTCTTTCCTCGTAAAGGGTGAAACGCACTTGCAAACCCTCTGGTGCTGCTGGTCTCCACGGGCGATCAGGCGTTTTGTCTGCTCATTTGTCTCCTATACCTTATATCATTAAAAAACTGAATTACTAGTAATAATCCATACTAACATTATAAATGCGAAAGTCTGTCTGTGTTCCCTCTTCACGCTTAAACCGCTGAATCGATTTAGATGAAATTTGCCATAGAGATAGGTCGAGTCCTTGAGAAGGACATAGGATAGTTTTTATCCCGAAAATTATCTCTTAAGAAAGTAAAAAGCGGGGTGGAATTGAGATCATTAATGAAGTGCCTGCTAATTTGTGTGCATAATATGCTCAAATTGAATGATTGCTATGAGATTTTTTCCAGGCGCTATACTTACTTTAGCTGCTGTTACTAAGTCCACGCAGAGTACGCAGACGAAGTCGCGGGCAAAAGCTAGTAGTTCAATAACTAGACTAGTTGTATCTTACGTCACGATGTCAGTCATCAGTGTTAACATACTTATATTTATATCTCATCGTAATTTGTTATAAAATTATTTACCACTTCTTCATATGGATATAAGAAATTGTGTACTAAAACCACCACCGAAATCATCAATCATAGACATGTTAAAAAACCGAGCCTTAAAAATATTTCAGCCCCGAGTTGGAGACAAAACAGGACGATTTCTTCCCGTACGTGCACGACAAGGACAGCTATACAGTCGGCATGTACTCTTCGAGGCCCACGTTCAAGTACCTCATCAGGGAGGCGCACGTCTACCTGCAGGTAAATACAAACGAAACAGGACGATTTCTTCCCGTACGTGCGTGACAAGGACAGCTATACGGTCGGCATGTATTCTTCGAGGCCTACGTTCAAGTAATTCGTTAGGGAGGCGCACGTCTACCTGCAGGTAAATACAGACGAAACAGGACGATTTCTTCCCGTACGTGCGTGACAAGGACAGCTATGACGGCAATGTCGGCATTTACTCTTCGAGGAGTAGGAGGCGCATATCTACCTGCAGGTTATTTTTTCGAAGAATATTTTAGTCAATTCCTACAAAAAACAATAAAATCAAATAGGAATTTGAGTTTCAAGTTCAAGCAAGTTCGTGGCGGCGACCACTCTATACTTACCAACCAAGTCGATGCAGCTATCTCAAGCTTAGTGCGAACCAGGTTTCCAAATTTTTTAAACCGAGAATTAAAGTTTCGCGGTCCTAATACTTACCTGTATTGCTATTTCTTTTTTACACAACTTAAATATAATAAAATAGCCCTAATCGAATACAGAACCCTCCTCCTTCTGGGAAAGGTAGTCCGTTAAACAAGGATCTCACGAATTTTCAAGTCGAATATTGCTTGACATGTTTTGCTCCATAACGAGTCGTTCGGGAGCACGTGTTGGCGTAGAGCTGCAATCCGCAGACTGCGTTGGTCCACGCAAACTTACTGTTTGTGACTCATCACAGAATAACAGAAGGTTCACTCTCTAACAAAATGCGTCTATTACGACAGATATGACCGCTAGGTGGCGCAAGCGAGAGCAGGCGTCCGTTACGTAGCGGTGCGCGGCAACTACTATGGCTGGACACCAAAATTGGTGTGGGCCGCATGTACTTGTAGCGACGCGACGAAATCGCGGAGTGAGCCGCCTGGTCTCATGAAAGTTTTGTCATTTTACCCTCTCATAATGATCATTGTTGAATATTATTTGCAGATAGCGAAGCAAATGCAAGTGACTGCCAACATGGGCCCGTATACAAACATGTTTGAAGACTTCAATTGGGTCATGGGTAAGTCTATGATCGCCTAAGTGCTAGTTGCACCATCCGCACTTGACAGACTGAGCAACGTCACCCGGCGCGCCGCGGAAACTATGAAACTTTCCGTACAATAAAATTTAGCGAACGCTTTAACGATGACAGACGGTTTGGTGCAACCGACCCTTAGTCTTAGGCCCTAAGACGTCAACTGACGCGCGCGGGTATAGTCCAATGTGTGAACGGCACGTCTGTACACGCGGCATGCGTCATTGTGTGAGTAAGTTGCTTAAAAACAGTACTGAGCGGCCGGCAAAAGGTCGTCACTGGTGTCGCGGGGCGAGGTCATTCTAATCGTGGCGGGGCGGTGCGTGGCCGTTCTGTATGATAATACTATTACTTATTCTGTGCCTTAGGCGTGGCGTTCAAACTTTCAAAGGGTTTTAAGTTACGTTTTTAAGTGTTAAGTCTACGGAAGCTTCAAATCTTGGGCATTAAGAAACCTGTGTCGAAACTTCGGTAAATAAATGTAACAAAATAAATACGCGATAGACCCGATTGTAAATGTAATTTAATATGTATTCAAAACGCTAAGGTTTTAAATGTTATATCAATGACTCATCGGAATTTCCTCCAACAGTGGTTTTATTTTCGGTATTTTAGGTTTTTACGATATCTTTAAGAGGCCGGTGTCGATTTTAGTCGCAAAAATGTAAAATTGATAGATTTAGTCGGTGAAATTGTACACCTTTTGTTACCTAATTGAAATAACAAGTACTGGTTTCTATTAGCACGTCTTCTTATCTTACCTTTTATCAGATCAATTTTTTGAAAAAAGACTCACTAAATTAGTAATGTTGGCTTTTCTGATGGACGTTTAGGTAAACGCGCGTAAAGCACTGATTTTGTCGCTCTTATTTGTAAATTTCGTAAAGTTTGGACGGCTAAACATGGTAATTTTGTATTACACATATCTTGTACTTGACGTTTATCAGACTACATTTTTATTATTATGACTTTGAAGTAGTGTAAATGAAAGTTAGACGAAATCAATTTTCTCCAGAAATTACTTCAAAACAAGTGACAATTTCTCTGAAAATCGACTTAATTTCAACAAAATTTTCATACTTAAACAATCTACTACATTTGCTGAAACTATTCTTATACATCAATTTGTATAACTTACCACCATAATTTTTTTATGAATTTTTAAAAACTACCCCTTCTTTTCATAAAATACCGGTGACGCACGCTCGCGACCTCATTATTAAAAGTCAAGATGAGAAGACGTGCTAATAGAAACCAATACTTGTTACTTAGATATTACGTAACAAAACGTGTATAATTTCAACGACTAAATCTATCAATTTAAAATTTTTGCTCCAAAATCGACTACGGCCCCTTAATGCAATCGGTTCATCAACGAAGAAGTTGCAAATGGCGTCCACTTTTTCAAATTCTAGTTTTTTGGGTCATGTGCAGGGGTGGTCCGTCTAAAGTGTATTCATGTGCAGGGGTGGTCCAAGACCATAGCGTGGCGTCCGGGGTGCTGCGGCAGCGGGTCAAGCAGTACTACACGACCAGGATCGACGCGGCCGTCACCAAATCTACGGACTTCATTTCTAAAGCTTTTACGTGAGTTGTCCTTTTATAGTGTGAAAAATGAAAATGAAAAATGAAATGAGAAGGTTTAAAGAGGCAAAAAAACATTACATCAAAAAAAACTTGACAGTGGTCCCCAAACTAGGCCGAGCCTGTATCTTGGGAACCATAGAGAGTTCATAAGTATTTAAATGTATGTTACACTTATGTTAAGGTTTCATAAAAAATATTTGATTTTGTTCCCTAGTTTTACTGGTAGCCTTTAGAATTGGTCAAAGACGCTAAAATGTGGTATTTTCTATAGAAAGGGACCTTATTGTCGATGGCGCTTACGCAATTATAAACGATGCTCCGAAATAAATACAATGCCGCGCGACGCTGTGCGGCGTAAGCGCCATCGACAATAAGGTCCCTTTTCATAGAAAATGCCTCATATATTGTTGTAAAAGTGCTTTCGGCGATAAAAGCACTTATTGAAATGCTTTGTCGGCAGTAAGCTACGCTCGAGTCCCAACCACGTGTCGTACTACCGGTGCCAGTTCAACATATCTTCGTGTTATGGGTCGCGGTTCATCAAGTATAGCGTGAGTAATAATAATACAGTTATATTAAATATATTAATAACGGGTCACTCACGTGTTTTAAGTCGAAAACGCTCGACATGTTTCACTCCGTACCGAGGAGCGTCATCAGTAGTGAGTGTTGTGTGCAACCCATCATTTGACAATAATGCCGTAAACGAGGGTAGTTTCTCGCCCCCCCTGCCGCCACCGGCGCCCGCGCCGAGTCATCGGGCGCGGAGGGCTGCGGCCCGCAGTCTGCGCCGGTCCGTCACCGTCGACGCAAGCCCCTGATGACGCTCCTCGGTACGGAGTGAAACATGTCGAGCGTTTTCGACTTAAAACACGTGAGTGACCCGTTTTTATATATTTAATATGTCTGTGTCTCACGGAAGTTTTGTTAATAATACAGTTATATTGGATACCGATATTCGAATGGGTTGTTATTGTTACCTTGTCTTATGGCGTCATCATCATCATCATCATTCTAGCCTTCAGTCGCCCACTGCTGAGCATAGGCCTCTCTTCGTGTACGCCTCTTATCCCGGTCCTGGGCTAGTCTCATCCAAAAGTGCCCCGCGATTTTTCGAACGTCATCCACTTAACGAGCCAACGGACGCCAGGCGCTTCTTTCATCCGAAAGCGGCCACCAATCTGTCAACATTTTGGTCCACCTGCCAACACTCTGCCTGGCAACATGTGCCTGGATTTTGTCTTATGGATATGGGCTTTATAGTCAAAATTAGTGTTTTTTGTCGAGAAAAGTGAACTTACCTATAGTTTCGTCATCGGTATATTTAATAAGTATTAAGTAATAAAAGCGTTTTCACATTGCCCGATCCGATTTTGAATGGAAGTAAAATGTAAGACATGTGTTTTACTGTATTTAATTAAAAGATCAAATTATATCATTATTAGTAGAAAACGATAACGAAAAAAGGGCGCAGTTGATTCCATTTGGCACTCTCCTGCAGCCGTTTTTCTCATAGGCGCCTTCCGACATACGATACCGGAAAGGCGCTTCCGATAATTTCAACCATGTCGGAGGTCACCGTCAACTGTTGGACTGATAATATTTGTTTGTGTGCGTATGTGTAGGCATAATGTTTGTTGTAGTGTGCGTGACCGCTAAAGACGGCGCCCCCGCGAGGGTCGCAGCACGGTACGCTCGACACCATGCCTGTCACGTTCTAACAAGTATGTGAGTGCGAAAGTGACGGACTTAGTGATAGGGGAACCATGATGCGCGGGCTGGGTGCCTAGCCAAGGTGACAATCGTTTGCGCTACGATAACGAAACGCTTTGTGTCTCTCTATCACTCTTCCATCGCACTAATGTGCGACAGTGACGGTTGCGTTTAGTTCGCTACGCATCCTACATCCGATATCGATATCCAATGTATAAACGCTCTAAAACTGTTTTGAAGTCAGTCAAAAATGTAATTTTGCATGACTAATTGACGAAGTATTTTGAAATGTCCCCCGCGCACTGTGAATTTGCACAGTGATCAACTTTCTGAGGATAATGTTGAGCTATTCTGGCTTGCAGATCCAGGTGTACAACCCGTTGGGCTGGCCCGTGACTACGCCTGTGCGGCTACCCGTCTATCCCACAAACAGCTTGTTTAAAGTCTACAACAACGACGGTAAGAGCATTGAAGCATTCATTATTATAACTTGCAGATTCAGGTCTATAACCCGCATAACAGGCTACCTGTCTATCCCAAAAACAGCGTGTTTAAAGTCTACAACAACGACGGTAAGAGCATTGGAGCATTCATTATTATAACTTGCAGATTCAGGTCTATAACCCGCATAACAGGCTACCCGTCTATCCCACAAACAGCGTGTTTAAAGTCTACAACAACGACGGTAAGAGCATTGACGAATTCATTATTATAACTTGCAGATTCAGGTCTATAACCCGCATAAAAGGCTACCTGTCTATCCCAAAAACAGCGTGTTTAAAGTCTACAACAACGACGGTAAGAGCATTGAAGCAATCATTATTATTACTTGCAGATTCAGGTGTATAACCCGCTACCCGCTAACGGGCTACCCGTCTATCCCACAAACAGCGTGTTTAAAGTCTACAACAACGACGGTAAGAGCATTGGAGCATTCATTATTATAACTTGCAGATTCAGGTGTATAACCCGCTACCCGCTAACAGGCTAGCCGTCTATCCCACAAACAGCGTGTTTAAAGTCTACAACAACGACGGTAAGAGCATTGGAGCATTCATTATTATAACTTGCAGATTCAGGTCTATAACCCGCTACCCGATAACAGGCTACCTGTCTATCCCAAAAACAGCGTGTTTAAAGTCTACAACAACGACGGTAAGAATTGGAGCATTCATTATTATAACTTGCAGATTCTGGTGTATAACCCGCTACCCGCTAACGGGCTACCCGTCTATCCCACAAACAGCGTGTTTAAAGTCTACAAACAGCGTGTTCAAAAGAGATTGTAAAATCCTACTTGATTAAATGAAATTCTATTCTATTCTACAACAACGACGGTAAGAGCATTGGAGCATTCATTATTATAACTTGCAGATTCAGGTGTATAACCCGCTACCCGCTAACCGGCTACCCGTCTATCCCACAAACAGCGTGTTTAAAGACTACAACAACGACGGTAATAGCATTGAAGCATTTATTATTATAACTTGCAGATCCAGGTGTATAACCCGCTACCCGCTAACCGGCTACCCGTCTATCCCACAAACAGCGTGTTAAAGTCTACGACATTAACGGTAGCTTTGAATTATACATTATTAAAGTGAGCTGTTAATTCTTTATAAAAGCTTTTCTTCTCAAGATGTAGTGACAAAAATTGAGAAAGGTATGTTGAGATGGTTTGGACACGTTAAAAGAATTCGTGAAAGAAGGCTAGCAAAGAGAGTGTATAAGAGAGAAGTAGAAGCGGGAGTTGGAGAGGGTAGACCTCCAAGAGCACCCTAAACCGGCGAGTGTGTATGAGGAATGTTATGAAAGTGAAGGCGAAGTGAAATAGGTATGTCAGGATCGTAGCAAGTAGAAATCCGTGGTCTCTGCCTACCCCTCCGGGAAATAGGCCTGATTATGTGTATTCTTCTCAGGTATCACACAAGCAGGTGTTAAATTGGAATAATTATTTGCAGGCGAAGAAGTAAAATCAGCGACAATAAGATTGCCAGACACAATATTGAAAATTAAAAATCGCCCAAAAGCAGACTATGAAGTGGTTTTCATTGCAGCCAACATCCCACCGGTGGGATTTCGGTCCTATTATATAGAAGCACAGTTCTTTAAAGGTAAAATGTTAATTAAAAGAGGGGGCGAAAGAACCGAAGAATATGAAGACGGTACAGAAGAGAAAACTATGCCATCTGTTTGGAAAGAAAGTAAACAAGAATCTAGACCAAGAAAAGATAAACATGAAATGAAAGTATTGGGTTTAGAAGCCAATAAACGAGAGAAGAAAATGATTGCACCTGAAGCACTTAATACCCTAAATATGACTAAACGTGAGAACGGACAAATGCTAGCTACAGAGGTATTAAAAGATACTGCAAATAATTACATGAAGGACAGGATTCATGTTGACGACGTAGATAACGATCAAATAGAAAGTACTACAGAAGAATTAATGCTTCCGATGCTAAAGGAATTTACTAAGCCGGAAGCCGGAGTTATGCTTCCCATGCTAAGAGACTTTTTACAAAAATCTAAAGTTCTTAATAAGTTAGACTTCGTTGACACTGAAAAAGAACTATTATCATCTCAGGAGTTGAAACATGAACCTGTAACAGAGACTGAATTTGAGACTACATATACAACTGAAGCAGATATAAAAATCCCTTTCAGAAAAAACATTACAAGATTCAGTGAATTACAAGATATAATGGTAGAACCGGATATAAGAGTACATATTGTTCGTTCTACAAAGGGACCAAATACACAAATACCACATGGAATAAAACCAGAAGAGCCTTATTTTAGACCGTTTAGAACAACAGCAGTACCAGATATAAGAGTATTTATACCGGGCAGAGACAGGCCAGATATAAAGAAATCAGTAAATACAGATATAAAAGTACCAGTTAACAAATCTACAGTTAAAACTAAGGCAAGAAAAGAGTCAGAATCAGTAGACTTTGAAGAAGCTAAAACAGAATCATTAGAAATAGTGCCCGTTCAAACGACTTCAACAAGATCTGCAGTGTATGTAGCTGAGTGGTCTAGCACAACTGAATCAGTATTAGTAGTACCAGTTAGAAAAATGTGGGAACAAGATGCTGAAACAAAAAATAATGAAGAAGCTCTAGAATATACAACTGAATCAGTAAATACACCAGTCGATGTAGCACAGTTAGAAAAGAGACGAAAAAACGAAATACCGCAGGCTTTTAACGTAGAAGCGAGTAGAAATACCGATACACTTATAGATACTGACTCGATAGTAGACATAGGTGGCCAGAACGAAGACATTGAGCAAATTGAAAATTCAGAAAGGTTCAGAACATACTCACTAACCACTGAAGAGGTAGAAAGGTTCGTACCATACTTACAAACTACCGAAGGGATTGAGCGAGTTCCAAATAAAGAATATATTGAATCAAGCACTGGCGTAGAACCTACTACAACTCAGAGTACCGATGACGTATCTAGTTCCACTGACAATATTAGATCTACTGGAGCATATGACGATAAACTATTGTCTGTGTCTCCAATTGCAACTAGAACTCCAACTTTTGCTGCAGCTGCTGATATTGTTGATTCTAATGAAAAGTATTTCAAAGTAGATGATGGAAGCCGATTATTCATTGGAAACAAGGTGTGTACATTCCTAGATTATATTTTAGGAAATAATATGGCATCAATATCATTTTTTGTGACACATGCTTTATACGATACTTTTGTTTTTCCTTTACTAGATGCGCTTCTCTTTAGCGGATTACTTCAACTTTCTTTATTTTTCAATGTTCCTGTTCTTCTTGTTGTTGTAGGTTTTCTCTACTGTTCTCAATCTCGACAAAATCGTTATCTACTTCTTATACTACACGTTAGAAATTCTTCGTTGATTTTATTGCCCATTGCATTATGCGTATCTAGTGTATTATTTATGTTTTTACTTTTAGCCTACAGTCACCTGAGGATAGTTTTTTTAGCGATATTATCATGTTTTGTATACCTTATTTGCCACGTACACTTGACTTGAGTTTAATACATTAATTCTTATAATTAATCGTTTCCATTTTGTAACAAGTTGATATTTAAATACTCTTAATACCTAAAGGTTGTCTGCGACTTCTGCGAGAGATCGCTTTTTAGCAATAATACCCTGTTGTTTGCCTCTACTCGAGTTTCTGCTTTCATTGTATTGTTTCCTGTATTTGTATTGTATTCTTCTCTCTTTCGCTATTCAGTACGTCCGCGTCAACCTCGACGAAAGACGCCGTGTCACCAGCATCTTCCTTCGGAACGGAGTCCGCATCAACCTTGAGATCCTCATGTTCCACTATGTCTCCGACGACCCCGCCAAGTTTGACATCAGGACAGTACCACGAAGAGACATCAAGCCACCTGGAGCGTACATCTTCAGACCTATTGACCCTTACATTATTAGGTCGGAGGACAACTATGATGTCAGCATTGTAAAGACAGATATAGTTGAGGAAATGCGTATAACTTTTAGCAATTGGACGTCTTTGCAGCTGCGGTTGTATGTGGATAGTCCGGTTATTGGTAAGATACATATATATAAGGTACAGATATTACAATTTATTTGGTTTTACATTTTTTGTTTCTCACATGTTCCATTTTGGTTTCAATGGTAATAAAACTGTCTAACAATGTATTAAAATTATGCAAGTAAATTTCAATATGACTTCAGTTGTATCGTTTAGGTACTTATCAATTTCTCCGAAACCATAAAATTTCGCTAAACGTGCATAGGGGCTAATCCCCCTGGCTTTCGTTTGATCTGTAAGTAGTGAAGACGACCCTGTTGTATGTACGGTTGAGTTCACATACATCTTCACAAGGCAACCTTCCAGAAAATATATTTTCACGACCCTAGTGGTAGTGTTAGTCTCTAAGAAGCGTTGGTCCAGTCCAAGGTCTTTCAATGCCAACAATAGAAAGTTCCCAAAATCTCCCACGACAAAGGGACGAGTTATGCTAATAATCGGTTTTCACCGTCACCAACAGAACTGCACTGGTTGGTCGGCCCGATCCCCACAGACGACGGCCTGGGTAAGGAGGTGTTCATCCGATACAAAACCGACCTGGACCACGACGGAGCCTTTTACACGGACTCCAACGGACGACAGACCATCAAGCGGATCAGAGGAACTAGGGCCACGTACGAGCCTGTAGATCTGGACCCTATCACAGGTACCTTTACCATGATTTTTAACCAGGTCATTCGTTAAACGCAGTCCAAGAAAATTCAAATTCAGAATAATAAAACCTCAAAGGGCACAGAGGGTGTGCCGTAAATATTGTTTTATGTCTTAAACAGCTAGGGCTAGGTGACCGTTAACTCCCTTATTCATAAAACTTAGCAAACCTGTTAAATTTAGTCTCTTTCTAACCAACAGAAATGTCAAAATGACAAATAGGGACAAACGATTAGCAACGTTTATGAATAACGCCATAAGAAGTTACAAATCATGTATTCGATGTCGTTCTAACTTAGACCTACTCTCCACTTTTTACGATATCTGCCCTTTCTGTATATCGCTTACTCTTCTGATAGGAGGTGGTCTGTCGCCATATGCCAGACGCGAGAGAATGACTCGCGTTAAGGGCCCTCCACACTCATGCGCGTATCACGGCGCGAAGCCGCGAACGTGAGTGTGGCGTCGATTTCGCAGATTGTTCACGCCTTCGCGCCTAGTTCCCCGTTTTTTGTCGGTTTATTAGCCCGCGTCAAAGGAGGCGCGAAGCGCGAACTGGCAAGACTCCGCATTACACACTATTTTGACTCGTATGTAGCAAGATAAATAATAATTATATTATATAAAGCGGCTATATTTTACGGCTCTACAACAAAACAAAATGGAAAAATAGCTAAATCACGTATGATGCCATAGATAACTAGCAGTTAAGCTCGATCAGCTGATGCTTTTCCGCCATCTTGGCGAGAACCAAACTGCGAAATCGCCGTGAAGTTTGCGAGTGTGGAGTCATACGTCAACGTCGCGACATGTTCTCTCCGCGAAGTCGCGCCGCGATTCACGCACAGTCTGGAGGGGCCTTTAGGACGGTTCGTGTCCGGGCCGAGGCGTTTTGTTACGTAAAAGAAGACACACTAGATGGGTCCGGCATCTAGTATGGGTCTTCTTTTACGTAATATTTTTTTTCCTTTAAGAGGAAGTCTTATTTGTAACAAATATAGTTGTTAGACTTGTTAGGGAGAGACTATCTGCATGTATACAGTCAATGTTAAAAATTCACTTCTCATCAGGCAACCTATACCCCGTGACGTCAAAGATCTACATCGAAGACCTGAGGAAGAACATCCGTTTCTCGGTGTTCAACGATCGGTGCCAGGCCGGCGGCGCTTTGATAGATGGCGCCATTGATCTCATGCTGCATCGGAGGCTTCTCACTGACGATATAGGTATTTTAGCTTTTTTGGGATTCGTACCCAAAGGGTAAAAACGGGACCCTATTACTAAGACTCCGCTGTCTGTCTGTCTGTCACCAGGCTGTATCTCATGAACCCAGTGGCGTAGCTAGGGGGGGCTAGGGAGGGGGGGCAAGTGCCCCGGGCGCCATCCAAGAGGGGGCGCCAAAATGGGCAAAAGGCAGCAGCAGGGAAACTTTTGTCAGTCGTCAGGGGGCGCAAATTTGGTGACTGCCCCGGGCGCCATATCCTCTAGCTACAGCCCTGCATGAACCGTGATAGTTAGACAGTTGAAATTTTCACAGATGATGTATTTCTGTTGCCGCTATTTGTTGTTACTAAAAACAGAATAATATAAATATTTAAATGGGGCTCCCATACAAAAAACGTGATTTTTTTGCTGTTTTTTTCCGTAATGGTACGGAACCCTTCGTGCGCGAGTCCGACTCGCACTTGGCCGATTTTTTTTATTTAGCACCTCTTTGCCATCTGGAGGTGGATAGAGATCGGAATGTGGAAAGAGCGTACCTGGGCCGCCTAGGAGGGCGTCTTGTCGGACGCCCCAGTAGCGATCAATACGCTAGTCTCTCAGTCGCACTAATATGGAAGAGTGATAGAGAGATTACCGTTTCGTTCGCTGCGGCGCAAAAGATTGGCATCTTAGCTAGGCCCTCAGGTATCACTGGAGCGACATGGTGGAGGCGGATACAGGAGTACAAAGTTAAATTTTGATGTTGATTTAACTGTCGTGTGCGAGTCCAAGTTTGACTACAAGTATAGGCTTTAAGCAGCTTTAAGGCCGTTCCATCGGTTTGCCGCTGTCACTGTCACATTTGGCAAGAAAGAACGGAGATATGCGCGCCAAGTGTCAATTTTGATCGAATTTTGTCGATTTTTATTTATTTTAGAAAGGTTACCTTACAATATCGAAATTCAAAAGGTATGAAATTACTATTTAAGTTAAGATTGTTTTTTCTTCTTTGTTTTGTTTATAATATCACATAATAAATAACCGAGTAAAGTTTGATTAAAAGTCCGAGTTAGAGGTTACTTTGGGAATTAATTGTATCGAGCGAAGTGTCATAATTCGTGTATCGGAAGCTATGTTATTAAAAATGATATAGCCAAGAACTACATATATTTTTTCCACGTCTACGAATACCAACGCCTCTTAGAAAATCATGATCATATAAGGAGATTTTTCGCCTTCTGGCTCAGGGAACCGCCTACGCCTTAACAATTTTCTGTGTAGGTTTTAATACAAACTTTTTTTTTCTCAGGTTTTGGCGCATTTTTAAACGAGACAGAAAACGACGAACCAATCAGAGCAGCAGGCACCCACTATCTCTACCTCTCTAAGGCGCTCAGAAACAAAATATTCGAAAAGAAATTAGCTAAAGAAATAGCTTTCGCTCCCCGCGTTTTAACATCCAACCACCTAATGTACACCGATGATATGAGAAAACAGTTTTATGATAGTAAAAACGAATTTAGTGCTCTTAAAGAGAAATTACCTCTTGGTGTGCATCTTTTAAGTCTCGAAAGAATAACTCCGGAAGAGATGTTAGTGCGACTCGAAAATTACTTGGAAAAAGTTGATGCGACAAGTGACGGTGTACGGTATGTGCGATTAAGGGATCTTTTTAAAGACATAAAGGTTGTTTGGTTGAAAGAAACGCTGTTAGCCGGTAATATGTACAAGGAGCAATGGAAGCCGACGCAGTGGAGAAAGAAGAATTTGTTTTATAGAAGATTTAATGATTATTATGGCGGTAGGAATGATACTTTTGAAGAGGAACAGCTGGATGTAGGTGACGAGTTGGGTGGGAGAGGTGTTAGATTAGCTCCGCAGCAGATTAGAACATTTATTGTTAAATATAAATATAGAATATAAGATTTAAAATGTTTTTTTTTATTTGTAGTCTGCCTTTCAAAGAGATATACAGGGTGGCTAAAAAATAAGTGCATTTCCGTTGCTAGGGAGGTTTTGGGATTATACCAAAGATAGATATAACTCCGTAATAGATGGATACAGTCTAAGGAAAAAACGTGCCTCGAAAATCAAGAAAATTTGATTCTCGTTCAGAGGGCGCTACTAGCTTTGGCTTGCTGTCGTATAGATGGCGTTGACGGTTTCGTTTGTTATTTAACAATTTTAACGCATATCAGTGAAAGAACATGGGTCAAAATCATAAAAATAATTAATGCAAATAAAAATAATAATTTATCCATATTTAAATACATTTTATCGTATTTTTATAAATATTTATTTTTAGTTTTAAAGTGTGTCGATAGATGGCAGTGAATTTACTGGGGTTACAAAATTTACTATGACAGTACCGCTCTAGTATATTGGTATAAGTTACTCTATGATTATACTGAGCAACTTTCACTATGGGATCAACCACGTAATCGCGACAAAAAAAAATACCCTCCCATAGAAAATGGACCAGCCAAAATGTATGAAACAGGCAAATTTTTTGCGATTTTCGGGTTGGTCCCAGTGTAAGTTGCTCAGTATAATCCCAAAACCTCCCTGGCAATGGGAATGCATTTATTTTTTGGCCACCGTGTATAACTCCGTATAAGATGCATATAGTCTAAGAAAAAAACGTCCCTCCGAAAATTAAGAAAAATTTATGCTCGAAAAGATGGCGCCATGCCTCTGGCCTATATTCGTGTAGATGGCGACACCGTTTGATATTTAACAATAGGGGATATTACTGTAATGTTCTGCCGCCAGAGTGCAGCACTAGCCTTTTTAGTAAACCATAGAGTAACTTATACCAAAGAGGATATAATAAGATAGAGCGGTACTGTCATAGTAAATTTTGAAACCGCTGTAAATTCACTGCCATCTATCGACATACTTTAAAACTAAAAATGAAGATTTATAAAAATACGTTAAAATGTATTTAAATATGGATAAATGATTTTTTTATTTGTATTAATTATTTTTATATGATTTTGACCCATGTTCTTTCACTGATGTGCGTTAAAATTATAAATAACAAATTAAACCGTCAGCGCCCTCTATACGAGAGTAGGCCAAAACTAGTGGCGCCCTCTGATCGAGAATCAAATTTTCGTGATTTTCGAGGCACTATTTCCTTAGACTGTATCTATCTATTACGGAGTTATATCTATCTTTGCTTATACATACTGTACCTTTAACAGGTTTTTGACAAGTTTTCAGAGATAATAAAATATGACATTGATGCATCAAGGCGGTTTGTTTACAGAGGACCTACCGGGAAACGCGAATCCGAAATTTCGTTATTTGCCTCGTTTATCGCTCGAATATGCAAGTGACAGAGATGTTAGTTAACAAAATTTCGATTTTCTTGTTTCGTAATCATAGAGTAACTTATACTAGAGCGGTACTGTCATAGTAAATTTTGTAACCCCAGTAAATTCACTGCCATCTGTCGACACACTTTAAAACTAAAAATGAAGATTTATAAAAATACGATAGATTGTATTTAAATATAGATAAATGATTTTTTTTATTTGCATTAATTATTTTTATGATTTTGACCCATGTTCTTTCACTGATATGCGTTAAAATTGTTAAATAACAAACGAAACCGTCAACGCCATCTATACGACTGTAGGCCAAAACTAGTAGCGCCCTCTGAACGAGAATCAAATTTTCTTGATTTTCGAGGCACGTTTTTTCCTTAGACTGTATCCATCTATTACGGAGTTATATCTATCTTTGTTTATATGTTTATGTTTCCGATTCAGGCCACAAGATGGCAGAACCTCCAATTGATTCGAGTTAAGGGGACTCGACGGTTCGTGTGGTTCGCGACAAGGTCACGAGCACAGGCGAGGAGCCACAAATTCGAGTTGAAACGGCGAGTCGAGCTGCAGTTGTTGTAAAAAGGACCTTCGGATCATGGAATTAAGGTTTATTTTTGAATGGCCATAGTAGCAGTGAACTCCAGTTGAGACGGCGAGTCAAGCGGCAGTTGTTGTAAAAAGAATCTTCGGAACACGGAATTAAGGTCTTATTTTGAATGGTCATAGTAGCAGTGCGATAGTGTCGAGTTGGCGATTCATTCGTCGAGTTAGCGGATCGGAAACCAACCTACTGCCGATTTTGTTTTAATGTTGACCAATTATATCCTTTATCTCAGTGAGTTAGCGGTCGAGTCGATTCGAATTGCACATAGTCTTGATTCGAATTAACTCGTCTGTACCAAAGATAGATATAACTCCGTAATAGATGAATACAGTCTAAGGAAAAAACGTGCCTCGAAAATCACGAAAATTTGATTCTCGATCAGATTCCACCACTAGTTTTGGCTTACTCTCGTATAGAGAGCGTTGACGGTTTCGTTTGTTATTTATAATTTTAACGCATATCCGTTAAAGAACGTGGGTCAAAACCATATAAAAATAATTAATGCAAATAAAAAAATCATTTATCCATATTTAAGTACATTTCTACGTATTTTTATAAATCTTCATTTTTAGTTTTAAAGTATGTCGATTGATGGCAGTGAATTTACAGCGGTTACAAAATTTACTATGACAGTACCGCTCTATCCTATTATATCCTCTTCGGTCTGTACGTAGAATCAGACGATTCGACTCGCCCATCGCTAAAATTTAGCGTTTTATGGTTAGTCATTGGAAAACGGAATGAAATAAAAGCACAAGTGGACTACCGGTTCGAACGCCATCTTGATAGTAGCCTCGTGATTAATTCCTTTGTTTTTCGCTCATTAATATTGTTTAAAGTGTAATATCGATAGCTTTATTATACAATAATCTAATGCGGTAGTGTGCAGCGAATGGAGAATTAATCTCAAAGCGTGTTTAACCACCATTTTGGAGTCAACGGCCGGTAGTCCACGTGCTTCTCGTAAAATCCAGCTATCGGTTTTACGAGACAACTACAACAACCACCGAACAGCGTCGTGCTCTAAGAGCATTTATTTTGTTCCTACCCTTTTACGTGACATTGGCAACGGGCAACACCGCCCTCGAGTCCATCAAGAAAAGAAATAAAAGCACAAGTATTATTATAGTAGTATATTAGTCCTGTAAGAGTACCGGATGCTGCTGCAGCGAGTCCCTAAGCTCTGCGGGCAGGCTGGCGAGCTTGGCGTGTATGAAGAAGCGCAGCGTGCTGCGCAGCGCGGGCGGGAAGTGCTGCGGCAGCGCGCGCGCCAGCGCCGCGTAGCAGCCGGGGAGGTGCCAGCGGATCGGGGACTTCTCCTCTGACTGAAACAGTACATAAATAAAATAAAAATACTTATTTCTGCAATAATAAAAAAAAAAAAAAAAAACAAGAGAGGAAGGTTGGTTTTTCTTGCGAGTGTTTATTTTGAGTCCCGAGAAAGCGAAAGATTCTATAATTTCTCGCTTCGCTCGTGATTCTAAGGTAGAATCTTGAGCGTAGCGAGGGACTCAAAAACACGAGATGTAAAATAACTTTGCTCTCGTGTTGCACACATAATTTTTCACCTCAGTAGTGAGAACATATTAAAGGTTAAAATGTATTTCGAATTACACAAAATAAACAGAAAAAAAAGTATTATAATATGTACGATACGATAAGATACGATACGATACGAGACCGGACCGTACCGTACCGTACCATACCATACCATAAAAAAAAATGTAATAAAAGTATGAAGTTCATGGCCTTCACTAAATTAAAAAGCTACATTGTCTCACTCCCTGGAGTGACGAAAGTAGGCTTCTTTGAGCTGCTGAGATGAAAAATATATTTTTATTATAACATTTAAAACTTTTGCGGTTTGAACACATATTAAATCACATTTACAAACGGGTCTATCGCGAATTTATTTTGTTACCTTTATTTACCGACGTTTCGACACGGGATGTTGTGAGTGTTGCGTGTCGGATTATTGACAATAATTAACATTTATGTGTAGTGGGTGGTTTGAAAATGTGACGTCTACCTCAAACTTTAAATGCACTTTTCGTGGGGTAGTCACACAAATCTCTGTTTTGACATTTTGCTGGGACGTCAGTTAGCCGCGACCGCGACCAGTGAAACCTGTGTCGAAACGTCGGTAAATAAAGGTAACAAAATTAATTCGCAATAGACCCGTTTGTAAATGTGATTTAATATATTTTTATTGACAGAAGCAAGTACAAAATAGGTTTTGAAGTCCCTGACTTTTGGGCTAGGTAAAAACCTGTATTACAGAAGTCATGTGACACGGAAAATGGAAACTGTATAAAAAGCAGGAAATAATATGGGGCATTTTTTATGAAAAGGGACCTTATTGTCGATGGCGCTTACACCGCACGGCGTCGCGCGGCATTGTATTTATACAGGAGCATCGTTTATAATGGCGTAAGCGCCATCGACAATAAGGTCCCTCTGTCCGACGTCATTAGATAAAGGTCAAAGATATTGTCAGTTTCAGGTTTTGCTTTTTAGGGTTCCGTACCCAAAGGGTAAAAACGGGACCCTATTTACTAAGACTCCGCTGTCCGTCTGTCTGTCTGTCACCAGGCTGTATCTCATCAACCGTGATAGCTAGACAGTTGAAATTTTCACAAATGATGTAATCTGTTGCCGCTATAACAACAAATATTAAAAGTACGGAACCCTCGGTGCGAGAGTCCGACTCGCACTTGGCCGGTTTTTATCGATTTACATACCGTATAACACGTTTTTTTGTTAGTTTACATACGTTACATATTTATTTATTTTTATTAGTCTACTTTGGTGTCCCACTTCTGGGCAAAGGCCTCCCCTCGTTTTCTCCACTCGACCCTGTCATCGGCATTTTCCCACCATTTGGGGTAGAATGCGTCCAAGTCGTCCCGCCATCTTTTTGCCGGACGGAACGGAAGTCGTCTACAGACTATTCCGAGCCCCGACATCGAACTGAGTTATATTGGGACCCGCGGAGCCGTGATGCACGTGTTAAACCGTACTGCACCGATCTCCGAGATCCAAATGGGCTTTGACGTCGCACCTTACAAATAAAGCGCGACATAATACATAATATAATAATACTATGTTATAATTAATGAAAGTATAGGTCTTATTGTATATCTGCAAGTTTAAACTTATCTGTATGTGACTGTTTGTTTCCTAAAAAAAAATATATATATATATAAATAATTTTACGGTTTAGACTCACTTGTTTTAGTCACTCGTGAGTTCGTGCTGTGTGGCGCTACAAGTGTTAGGTGACCCAAACCCAAACACACCACTGTGCCCGCCTACAACGATAGCGCAAGACCTCCCCCAACCGGTTTTCTCGGCGCGCGCGCAGCGAGCGACGCGGCGCGCGGCAGCGGCAGTACGCAACACACGGTCGTCGTGAACGCTGCTCGCACTATTAGTGCTTGAGAAAGGAGACCTACGCTCTCCGAAACATGTCGCGCGAGTGACTAAAACAAGTGAGTCTAAACCGTAAAATGATTTAATGTTAGTATGTCTCACAACAGTTTAAATTCGAATGTATATATATATATTATTATATTGTTGCGTACCTTTATAAGCGCCAGTCCTCTCAAAAGCTTCTCAGTGAGCGGCCAGCTAGCGGCCCTTTTGTTAGCAGCCGCTATAGTCCTCGCGAACAGTAGCTGCGCCGCGTCACCGGCTTTATCGCTGTTGAGCGACAGCCCGGCGACGGACAGCGTTGCGTTCACGTACTGGGTTAGAAGCTCTTCTGTATCTTGTGTGGACTGAAACATTAAAAATGCAGTGAGAATATAGAGAAATATAGGGTGGGATGGGCGCGAAGTGTAAATGTCAAGTTTATGCCACAGAATAAATATATTATTACCGTACAGAAACCGTACCGTACAGTCGCCATCAGATATATCGGAGCGGCCAAGGCGCTCACAAATATCTGAACACGCGTCTATTGTCAAGGCGTTAGAGTGCGTGTTCAGATATTTTTGAGCACCTTGGCCGCTCCGATATATCTGATGGCGACTGTACATGACATTTTAAATATTTGCATTTCTACATGTATACAACATGTATAGTATAGTTGTTTTGATATCGCAAGTTAAAAATATTTGTAAACGTTTGAAAGATGTATATAATCCATACTAATATTATAAATGCGAAAGTCTGTCTGTCTGTGTGTTCCCTCTTCACGCTTAAACCGCTGAACCGATTTAGATGAAATTTGGCATAGAGATAGGTTGAGTCCCTGAGAAGGACATAGGATAGTTTTTATCCCGAAAATCATCCCTTAAGAAAGTAAAAAGCGGAGTGGAATTGAGATAATTAACGAAGTGCCTGCTAATTTGTGTGCATAATATGCTCAAATTTAGATTGCTATGAGATTTTCTCCAGGCGCTATTCTTACTCTAGCTGCGGTAACTAAGTCCACGCAGACGAAGTCGCGGGCAAAAGCTAGTATAATATAATATGATGCATGGTAATTATAAGCAATGTATTAGGGATAGCTTTAAGCCATAGTAATTAAGTAAAATTAAGTTATATTGCAGTTACAGGGTTTCATAGCTGAACCAAAGATAGATATAACTCCGTAATAGATGGATACAGTCTAAGGAAAAAACGTGCCTCGAAAATCAAGAAAATTTGTTTCACGTTCAGAGGGCGCTACTAGTTTTGGCCTACAGTCGTATAGATGGCGTTGACGGTTTCGTTTGTTATTTAACAATTTTAACGCATATCAGTGAAAGAACATGGGTCAAAATCATAAAAATAATTAATGCAAATAAAAAAAACACATTTATTTATATTTAAATACATTCTATCGTATTTTTATAAATCTTCATTTTTAGTTTTAAAGTGTGTCGACAGATGGCAGTGAATTTACTGGGGTTACAAAATTTACTATGAGAGTACCGCTCTAGTATAAGTTACTCTATGGCTGAACCAATAAAATGTACCAACTTGTATACCTATGACAGCAATAAACACACTGATTACTGAAAGAAAATTTCCTACAAAACCGAAGTTTGACAGCGGTTCAGGGTCGAATAATGCCTCGTTGCGTGATAATTAACTGCAACAGCCCAAAAATTGCGAGCACCCAAATGCAAAAACATATTTCCTATCACAGATAACTAATTTCGTATTTTTATAAATCTTCATTTTTAGTTTTAAAGTGTGTCGACAGATGGCAGTGAATTTACTTGAGAGTACCGCTCTAGTATAAGTTACTCTATGGCTGAACCAATAAAATGTACCAACTTGTATACCTATGACAGCAATAAACACACTGATTACTGAAAGAAAATCTCCTACAAAACCGAAGTTTGACAGCGGTTCAGGGTCGAATAATGCCTCGTTGCGTGATAATTAACTGCAACAGCCCAAAAATTGCGAGCACCCAAAGGCAAAAACATATTTCCTATCACAGATAACTAATTTTAAAATTATATTATGCGTAAATTTTGTATGAAAATGTCGGCACGCTTAGTTTCAATACAAATGGTGATATTTGCGTCATGTAGCGTATATATTAAATCAGTGGACAAATGAAACGTGAACCTACCTCGATGTGAGCTTCAATGACATCCACCGGATTCGAACCAAGCCGTTCCAGGTTCTGTAGCATGGGCTCTTTTAGAAAACGTTCTACGTCGTTCTTTACTTCATCCATGCCTGCCAACAAACAAAAATATGCAAACAATGTTTTTTCTAGCGAAATGTTAAGTCCCCGGCAAGCTCGGCCGAATTGCACCTTCCCATACAAACGTAGTTCCGCTCTCATTTTGAAACTACGTGTTGGATTGTAATGAAACTTTGCACATAAAAAAAATTGAAAATTTAAACTGTTTATTATTCATAAGGAACAAGAATTACAATATTCTTAGCTCTAATCTTATATTTTTAAGATTATATGGGCTAAGGGATATGGGGATGCAACCCCTGCTTATATTATACAACAACATACAATGACATGAGGTATATCTAGGTCTGAAATTAGTTTATATAGGTCCAGATAAAACAAACGAAATAGAGCAAAAAAAAAGTTTTGTATGAAAATTTAAATTCGCTATATTTTTTAATCTATTACAAGATACAAGACATTTATTGATAAGTTAACGTTTTACAGGGTGTATGGTATCTGAACCTACATAAACTAATTACAGACATAGATATACTTTATCCTATTGTAAGTACAAAGTTTCAGAGCAATCTAGCTAGTCGTTTTAAAATGAGAGCGGAACTACGTTTGTATGGAGAACAGAGCTTGCCGGGGACCCTTAAGTGTTTGCCTCTTAATAGTTATATGATGGTAGTGTAATCTTGGCATCCTGTCTCTCTTTAACATACCTGATGTATCTAAAGTGATGTTGTTGCTTGTCGCCATCGTGTTGAAGCTGATGTTGACGCTGTGTTGCGCGTCTTCTGTTGCACTGTCCTCTGTGTTTTCCTCGTCTTGGGACTCTCCGTCTGATTCTTCTTCTGATTCAGTGCCTGTAATATAAAACAATGTAAACCTTAGGGTTCATCCACATATTACGTCCGTAAAAAATCGAAATTTTGTACGATGTAATAATGAACAACCTCTTATTTCCATATGTAATAAAGTTTAAATAAATAAATAAAATATTAATAGGATACATGTAGTCATACTCATACCTTCGTCATCATCATCATCGTCGTCCTCGTCCCCACTCTCCCCTTCGTCATCCGTGAGTTCCCCGGCGGTCCCGAGTTGCGCCTTCATACCCTTTTTACTCGCCGCGTTACCTGTGAGCAAAAAAAAAAGTCATTTATTGTCGCAGTAAATAAAAAAAAAACAGTAGTAGGTACAAGATTAAATAACAGCAGTATTATACATATATGATATTTAGAATTATAGTTAAGGCGGTTCCCTGAGCCAGAAGGCGAAAAATCTCCTTATATGATCCTGTTTTTCTAAGAGGCGTTGATATTCGTAGACGTGGAAAAAACATGCATTTTACTTTCCTCATATTCGAAATGAAAAGTAGAGTGTTTAACTCGGGTGAAAGGCATCATTTCTGCCTAGGACATCATTTCTGGCAAGCAAATGGCAAATACCTCGGCAGAAATGAGTGCCTTTCATTCCTCGGTTAACAATCTACTATATCTTATCTTATCTATCTTACCGAGGCTGTTGCCAGCCAGAACAACACGTGCGAGTCGTTCTCCGCTGTCGGGCGGCGCGGTAATGGCGTCCACCACGCGGTGATGGCGTCCACCACGCGGTGATGGCGTCCACCACGCGGTGTTGGCGTCCACCACGCGGTGTTGGCGTCCACCACGCGGTGTTGGCGTCCACCACGCGGTGATGGCGTCCACCACGCGGTGTTGGCGTCCACCACGCGGTGTTGGCGTCCACCACGCGGTGTTGGCGTCCACCACGCGGTGTTGGCGTCCACCACGCGGTGATGGCGTCCACCACGCGGTGTTGGCGTCCACCACGCGGTGTTGGCGTCCACCACGCGGTGATGGCGTCCACCACGCGGTGATGGCGTCCACCACGCGGTGATGGCGTCAACCACGCGATGATGGCGTCCACCACGCGGTGATGGCGTCCACCACGCGGTGATGGCGTGCACGCCGCGCGACCGATTTTATTGTGGTGACGACTATATGCGTTCTCGGCACTTACCGAGGCTGTTGCCAGCTAGAACCACTCGTGCCAGTCGTTCTCCGCTGTCAGGCAGCATGGTGATGGCGTCCACCAGTTCCTTGCACGCCGCGCGACCGATCTCATTGTGGCTTAAGTCAAGACACTGTGAATAACAAAAATAACATGATATCAGCAACCAAAGATAGATATAACTCCGTAATAGATGGATACAGTCTAAGGAAAAAACGTGCCTCGAAAATCACGAAAATTTGATTCTTGATCAGATGGCGCCACTAGTTTTGGCCTACACTCGTATAGAGGGCGTTGACTGTTTCGTTTGTTATTTATAATTTTAACGCATACCAGTGAAAGAACATGGGTCAAAATCATATAAAAATAATTAATGCAAATAAAAAAATCATTTATCCATATTTAAATACATTTTATCGTATTTTTATAAATATTTATTTTTAGTTTTAAAATGTGTCGACAGATGGCAGTGAATTTACTGGGGTTACAAAATTTACTATGACAGTACCGCTCTAGTATAAGTTACCCTATGTCCGTACCCTAAGGGTAAAAACGGGACCCATTACTAAGACTTCGCTGTCCGTCCGTCCGTCACGGTTTTTCATAAGTAATGTATGACGACCTGATAAAAAAAACCGGCAAAGTGCGAGTCGGACTCGCGCACTAAGAGTTCCGTACTATTACGCAAAAAACGGCAATAAAATCACGTTTGTTGTATCGGAGCCTCACTTAAATATTTTATAGCGGCAACAGTAATACATCATCTGTGAAAATTTCAACTAGCTATCACGGTTCATGAGATACAGCCTGGTGACAGACAGATGGACGACGGACAGTGAAGTCTTAGTAATAGGGTCCCGTTTTTACCCTTTGGGTGCGGAACCCTAAAAACAGGTGTGATAGATCTGTGTTTATTCCGCAAACATAAAAATTTAGACTTTGAATTTCTGATAAATTCAGCTCGCTTATGGTGCGCCTTAAATTAGATGGTTCCTTACAAAAATTGTGGGATTGTTAACCCTTTATAAGCATACAGTCGCCATCAGATATATCGGCGCGGCTAAGGCGCTCACAAATATCTGAACACGCCTCTATTGTCAGGGCGTTAGAGTGCGTGTTCAGATATTGTGAACACCTAGGCCGCTCCCATTTATCTGATGGCGACTGTACATCGGGATTTTTGGTGCGAGAATGTTTTACACTAGCTAAAAAATAGGTAAAAACTAAAAACCTATATTATTTTAACATTTCTAAGCACATTTGGAGCTTACTACTTATTTTTAATTCACAGTTTGGTAATTATTTTACTATAAACAAAGTTTTAGATACACGAAATCATTCCCGCACCAAAAACCCGATATGTTTATAAGGCATAAGCGTGTCAAGAATTACACAAAATTGAACCCTATCACTTTGAAATAAAGTTCAAAATCAGGTGGGAAATATATTCCCTCCGCCTTCTCCCTCGGTCCCTCATTGCTGAGGATCGCGACCATATGCTCAGTCTCCATACTGTACGGTCATAAGCCATATGGGTCACGCACTGCATGTTGCCGCCAACCACCCTCTTCACACCATCAGACCGTCTCGTTGGTGCTTTTCCTCACCCACGCTTGCCATCCATTTGACCCAAGATACCCTTTCTAGGTCATGCTTTTTAGACCGCATGATATGACCAAAAATGCTGAGTGCGCGTTCTTGACATATTGCAGAGAGCCGTGTGTTGATTTTCAGCTCATCTAGGATGGACTTATTGGTCATAGCCATCCAGGGTATGCGTAGGAGCAAAGATAGATATAACTCCGTAATAGATGGATACAGTCTAAGGAAAAAACGTGCCTCGAAAATCAAGAAAATTTGATTCTCGTTCAGAGGGCGCTACTAGTTTTGGCCTACAGTCGTATAGATGGCGTTGACGGTTTCGTTTGTTATTTAACCATTTTAACGCATATCAGTGAAAGAACATGGGTCAAAATCATATAAATAATTAATGCAAATAAAAAAAATCATTTATCTATATTTAAATACATTCTATCGTATTTTTATAAATCTTCTTTTTTAGTTTTAAAGTGTGTCGACAGATGGCAGTGAATTTACTGGGGTTACAAAATTTACTATGACAGTACCGCTCTAGTATAAGTTACTCTATGGTAGGAGTCTTCGCCAACACCACATCTCAGAAGCGTCGAATTTTGCCCTGTCGCGACTTTTCAAACTAAAAACTTTCCCTCTGCCTTAAAAAGGCTATACATACCTCTAGGAGTGTAGAGTTGTCTTTAAACGCTTTGGCGAGTGTCCGCGCGCCTTTACTCTTGAGCAGGCAGTCGCCAAAGTTGATCGCTTTCAGGTTTTTTAATCTGTAACAACATTTATCAATTATATACCCGTAATATAACATACGATAAAAAAACCGGCCAAGTGCGAGTCGGACTCGCGCACTCAGGGTTCCGTACTTTTTAGTATTTGTTGTTATAGCGGCAACAGGAATACATCATCTGTGAAAATTTCAACTGTCTAGCTATCACGGTTCATGAGATACAGCCTGGTGAGAGACAGACGGACAGCGGAGTCTTAGTAATAGGGTCCCGTTTTTACCCTTTTAAAGTTTTCTGAGAAAGGTTTCTACAAAAAAATTACAACTCACTATAGGTGTGTTCAATAAATTTCAGTGTAAAGCGAGGTTTAGACTAGCAAGAACTTGCATGCAATTTTCATTACATAGCGTTATCTGCGTTAGCACAGAAAACAAAAAAAACGGCGTCGGCATAGTCGTGGATAAGAACTTCCAAGCTCGAGTAGTCGACGTGAAAAGGGTCAGTGATAGGATAATAACTGTGAAATTTGCACTTGACGATCAGGAATGTATGAATGTTATATCAGCGTACGCGCCACAGATAGGGCTATCGCAAAAGGAAAAGAGCGCTTTCTGGGAAGATCTTTATGAGTTGATACAATCTATACCAAGCACCGAGTCGAAATACATTGGAGCGGATTTCAATGGTCATGTCGGAGAAACCACCAACTCATTCAGAGATATCCACGGTAACAACGGCTACGGAAGAATAAATCCCCAAGGGCAAGACATCCTAAACTTCGCCGCCTCGTTTAACATGGCAATTATAAACACCTTCTTTTCAAAGCCCCAAGAACATCTCATAACATACAAGAGCGGTGGAAAATGTACACAAGTCGATTACATTCTCGCAGATCGACACCTACTTAAAACCTTCAAAAACTGTAAAGTGATACCCGGAGAACCTTTAACATCCCAACATCAGTTGCTAGTTGCCGATTTTATCGCACGAAGACCAGTGACAGTTAAGGCAGGTAGAGTACCCAAGATACGCTGGTATAAGTTAGATCAAGAAGAAGGTCTAAAACTCTGTTCTGATCTGGATGCCTACATACATGACATACAAAAAGACAAAGACGCGAATACGATGTGGAAAGAACTCCACGAGATTTGCATTCAGAAGGCCACAGGATATCTAGGCGTCTCAAACGGAATAACCAGAGAGGATAAAGACCCCACACTATGGAACCCAGAGGTCCAAGAAAAGCTTAAAATTAAGAAAGACCTATTTAAAACCTGGCAGAACTCAAAGAGCGAAATCAGTGAAACCGAGTATCGAAACGCAAAAAAGGAAGCCAGGCGCGCAGTTGCCCAAACCAGGGCAAAGAACAGGGAGGGCCTCTATGGTATGCTTGAAAATGCCAAAAACGATAAACAGATCTTTAAAATCGCCAAACAGAGACATCAAGACGCTCGCGATACCAAGGCAGTCAAGTATATAAAGGATCTCCAAGGAACCATCCTGACATCTAACAAGGACATAAATGAGAGATGGAAAGAGTATTACTCACAGTTGTTGAACGAGACATACCCATGCGAACCAGTTGCTCAGTCACCAACAGTCAAAGGACCGTGGCCTATCATTACACCTGACGAAGTCAAGGTAGCTGTTAGTAAAATGGCAAACAACAAAGCCGTTGGCCCGGACAACCTACCAGCCGAACTGTGGAAGAAATTGGGTGACACCGGAGTGTACTTTTTGACAACTCTTATTATTTATATGAATTTAAATTAAGAGAAAATGGTAAATTTTTGACATTCTAATTATTATTCTAGTCTATATTATTTTGAATCTGACATATTAATTATTTAAATTTATTGGATTTTGATTTTATTGTTAAAAGTTTTGTTTTTATTTTTAATGTATTTACTAACACATAGGTATAACGATGGTACTAACAATATTGTATGGAATTTTAAATGTTCTGAAATAAAGATTTTTTTTTTTTTTTTTTTAACAAATTTCCGTTGGATGGCATTCCTGAGGCATGGAGGAAAAGCTTTCTAGTGCCATTTTATAAAAATAAAGGCGATATAAGGTTGTATGGTAACTACCGTGCCATCAAACTGCTATCACACAGTTTTAAGATTTGGGAACGAGTTCTGGACCAAAGACTTCGCAAACTAACATCAGTGACAGAAAACCAGTGCGGCTTTGTCACCGGAAAATCAACAACCGACGCAATCCACGCCATCCGTATTTTAATGGAATCCTACAGGGACAACAAGAAAGACTTACACATGGTCTTTATAGACCTGGAAAAGGCGTTCGACCGAATCCCGAGGCCCCTGATTTGGCAGGCGTTGCGGTCCCAGAGGGTCCCTGAATGTTATATACGGATGATAGTCGACATGTACAGCAACGTCACCACAAAAGTAAGATGTCCAGCGGGAATGGGTGATGAGTTTGACGTAAATGTTGGAGTTCACCAAGGGTCAGCTCTCAGCCCGCTTCTATTCAACCTCGTTATGGACTACCTCACGTCTAATATCCAGAAACCAACACCTTGGAACCTTCTTTACGCAGACGATGTTGTCCTCATCGATGAAGATCCAAGCGCACTCCAAAGAACGCTGGAAAGCTGGAGGTCAGCCCTAGAAAAAGCGGGACTGAGAATAAGCAGAGAGAAAACTGAATATATGCACTGCAATTTTGCCAACAGTAACTCCCAACATACTTTACACCTGCAAAATACTGCGCTTAAAAGTGTACAAAACTTTAAGTATCTAGGTAGCGTAATAACCAATGACGGCTACATTGACAGCGACGTAGCGCATCGTAAAAGCACGGGCTGGCAAAAGTGGAGGGAGCTTACAGGAGTACTCTGTGACCCGAGGATGCCCATCCGCGTGAAGGGCAAAGTGTACAAAACCGCTGTAAGACCAGCAATGTTATATGGTGCAGAATGTTGGCCTCTCAAGAAGCAACAATCCGACCAACTTCACGTCGCTGAAATGCGAATGCTAAGGTGGTCTGCTGGAGTGACACTCATGGACAAAGTGCCAAACTGTTACATCAGAGGCTCGTTCAAAATAAGACCCATACAGGACAAGCTAACGGAAACACGACTCCGATGGTATGGTCATGTCATGAGAAGGCCGGAGGACCACATGACTAGGAAGGTGCTAGAGTGTGTGGAAAAGCCGAAAAAGAGTGGACGACCCCGACTTACATGGATGTCCGTAGTTAAGAAAGACCTAGAGAATAAGAATATAGACCCAACGACGACCCGGAACAGATACAACTGGAGAAAATTGATTAGGAGAGCCGACCCCAAATAAAAATGGGATAAGGCCTGAAGAAGAAGATAGCGTTATCTGATAAACATTTTGAATTCAATTTACCTTAGTAGTCAGCAATAAAGCGTAAATTGCATGCAAGTTCTTGCTAGTCTAAACCTCGCATAAGATTAAAACACTTTTGAAAATTTTGAAATTGACTTCTTGAAATTTTGGTATACGAGAATCGGTTGCTGCTACGACACGACGAATTTTTCAAAAAAAATAATTGAAGGGAGAGTTGAGGCAAGGAGACGGTGGGGGAGACCAAGGAGAACATACATAGATCAAGTAAAGGAGAAACTCAACGTCGTGTCGTATCAGGCTGTCAAGGAGAAGGCAGAGGACCGACACATATGGAAATCGCTCCACCGACAAGAGTATAACTCTTAAATATATGATGATGATGAGAATCGGTTGGGAAATGCGCTCTGTGGAAGAGAACAGCCAGACAGACATACAAATTTCCAAGCTGAAATGGATCAGAAAGATTTTATCTTTAAGAGTAAAGTGGTCGAACGTGCGCGCTCGATTCTCCATACAAACGTAGTCCCTATTTTCCTCTAGATATAACATTATACACATATTTTTACACGATTACAAATTCTCAAGTTGCTCCAAATCTTCTAGATTTTTGATTGACAAATAGTTACCTAGCAACAAAATACAAAAGGTATAATTTGGTTAAAATCCCGCACATATCAAATGTAAGCGTATTAAGCATAGCCCCTTCGTATGATTATATTCGATATTTTAATTATTGTCCCGCCGTTTGTTGCTGGTCCCATATTGGAATACCCTCCTTCAATAGGGGATATTACTGCAATGTTCTGCCACCAGAGTGCAGCACTAGCCTTTTTAGTAAACCATAAAGTAACTTATACATACTGTATACAGGTTTTTGACAAGTTTTCAGAGATAATGAAATATGACATGCATCAAGGCGGTTTGTTTACAGAGGACCTAGCGGGAAACGCGAATCAGAAATTTCGCTATCTGCCTCTTTATCGCTCGAATATGCAAGAGTGGCAGAGATATTATTATTATTATGTGTGAATGCACAGGCAGTTTAAAACTGATAAGTGCACATCAATGTCCACTTGTGTTTTGTAGTCTTCGAAAGTGTTCATCGAGTTTGTTTTTAAAAAAGTTTATCGAGGGTGCACTGATCACTGCCTCGGGCAAACTGTTCCACACTTTCACTACGCGGTTAGATAGGAAGTGTCGTCTGGGGTTGCTATTACTCTGCGTCGTATTAGAGATGTTTGATAACGAAATTTCAATTTTCTTGTTTCTCGATAGACCCTCAGATTGTGGTAGTGGCGCCCCCTACGCAGAGTTTCGCGTAATATTTAAATCGGGGGATTTAAATCTTCTCGGAGCGGAGGTGTTAGAGCCGGTGTTGCTTTATTTGACGTTCATAATCGCATTGTAATATGCCTACTTAATAATAAACTATCTTTATTTTTATTACAAGAGTTAGGATCTTACAAAAATATTTTCCATAATAAACGAAATAAATATCATATACAAAGGAAAAAATGAACAAGGCCTCGAAACGAACCAGCGTCCTCCGTTTACGCGACAGATGCCTCAACCGCTCGGCTTACTTACTTGTACTTGATACTTAGAGTATCTTCCATAATTTATTTATTTATTTAATCTTTATTGCACAAGACGCGAAGAAGACCATCCGGTAAAACTGGCCTTGAACCTGCCTATAACCCAGCCACGCGGCCATGGAAGACCACCCGCCACTTGGCTGACGACGGTCGAAAGAGACCTTAAAGAAGCTCAAATTGATAAAAACGCCGCACGCAATCGTGCTCAGTGGAGGATGCGGACGAGGAGGGCCGACCCCAAGTAAATGGGACTACCGGTCTAGGGGAAAGAAGAATCTTTATTGCACAAAAGAAAATACAATCGTACAAAAGGCGGACTTAATGCTATGAGGCATTCTCTACCAGTCAACCTTCGGGCAAAGCAGAGAATTTGTAGGAGGATAATAATAAATATTCTTTATTGCACCACAAAGAAACAAATTTTTTTAAACAGATTTACAATGTAAATAAAGGTAGCAACAGGCGGTCTTATCGCTGTGAGCGATCTCTTCCAGACAACCTTAGGGTAGCAGGATATGAAGAACAAGTTTTTATAAACAGGTAGTGCACGAATTAATTAGAGGAACAGGAATTACACATACATTAATCAGACCGTACATATAGTAAATTTTAGATAAATAAATAAATAATATAACACAAATAAATATATAAATATATATATACACATACATACACAATATATACACAGCAGCACATTAAGGAAGAGATAAGTAATGATTTTTAAGTAAGGTTTTAAAACTTTGAAGAGTTTTTGCGCACCTGATATCTAACGGCAGGCTGTTCCACAGCCGTACAGCTCGAAAAGTAAAAGAGTCATTGTAGAATTTCGTAGAGGATGGAGGGGGAATAAGTAGATATTTCCGTGAAGGCCTGACGGAGGAGAGATAAGAGAAACGCTCTTTAAGATATGGGGGAGTAGAGGGGTTGAAAAGAACGTTAATGTCAATATCCATGGAGGAAAATGGGGACTGTGTTTGTATGGAGAAGTGATCGTCCACAATCCTCTTAAATTTTACCTCGGTAGGGCTTTGGCGACGGCCTCAGCCCCTTTAGGCCCGATGGTGTTGTCATTGAGGTTGAGGCAGCTCAGCTGAGGGTTTTGCTTGAAAGCTTCAGAAAGAGCAGATATACCGACGTGGTATATACCGTTCTGTGGCATCGCTACCTCTTCTAGGGACCCCATTTTCTGAAAAATTAAGTTGAGTACAAACTATACATGATGTCACAAAAATAGTGGGAATCCGTTTAAGGATATTATTAATATGTGTAAGCGTCAAAAAAAAATTCTTCTAGTTTTTAGGGTTCCGTACCTCAAAAGGAAAAAAACGGAACCCTTATAGGATCACTCGTGCGTCTGTCTGTCTGTCTGTCCGTCTGTCTGTCTGTCCGTCTGTCACAGCCTATTTTCTCCGAAACTACTGGACCAATTAAGTTGAAATTTGGTACACATATGTAAGTTTGTGACCCAAAGATGGACATGTAACGTAAACATATTAATTTTAAACACGGGGGCCACTTTTGGGGGGTAAATGAGAAAATTAAAAAATAAAGTTTGTCAAACTATATTGTGTTACATATCAAATGAAAGAGCTCTTTGTAAGAATCTCAAATATGTTTTTTTTTATAATTTTAAAGTAAATAGTTTAGAAGTTATTCAAGAAAATAGGCAAAAAATTACCATTCCCCCCCCCCTTTATCTCCGAAACTACTAGGTCAAAAATTTTGAAAAAATACACAAAATAGATCTTTATTACCTATAGATCACCGGAAAACCTATTAGAAATGTGCAGTCAAGCGTGAGTCGGACTTAATTACTTAGTTTTTGATCCGACCCCTACGGGTTTTTTAAAGACATTTCACATAAAAGATACATTGTTTAAATTGTGTAATGTACGGAACCCTTGGAACGCGAGTCCGACTCGCACTTGGCCGGTTTTTCCTAATCAGAACACGATACCGATTATTTTTATTAGGTATATCCTGTATAACAAGATATAAACTACACTACCGCTCAAAATTATTTAGGCACCCGCAATTTTCACCATACAATTGTATACAAAAATTATTTTCAAAATCATACTGTTCGATCGCCAAGATCGCGAAGATGACATAAAAGGAACAGCCGGCACAGACTGGATGTCATTAGCACAGGACAGGGACAAATGGGCAGCACTGGAGGAGGCCTTTACCCACTAGGGATTCATGTAATTAAACACTAATTTTATGTTTAAGTTTTATTTTTTCAAATTTATATGTAACCGTTTTTACATCGAATAAAAGGCTTTTTTATTTTATTTTATTTACTGTTCGATCGCAGGCAAATGACTCTCTTAGGATTGAATTTTTATTTAGGTAAATATATTGAGCCTCAAATTGTTGCCAAAGACATCCATTAAAATTTTGAGTTTCCTTTACGCAACGATTTAAAAAACCCTTATGTACTAGTTCATACAAAATAAAACGATTTTGTACTGGAAAACGATTTATGGATTTTTTTACGCTTGCCATTTGGTAAATAGGCAATATACACGAATATTCTGCACATCATTTTGAAGCTCGATATGTCAGTTAAATTAAAAAAGTAAACTCCACAAAAAACTGTTACCCGACTGCGATTTAGTGATATAATTCTGAAAGTCGATTTTGTATACAACTGTATGGAAAAACTGTGCCTAGTTATGAGCGGTACTGTATGTCCGAACCATCTCCATACCAAATTTCATCTAAATCGGTTGAGCGGTTATCGATTCCCCATACAAACTTCCATCCACCTTTTCACGCCCCTAAAGTATGGTATTCGCCAAATTTCAACTTGCGGTTTAAGCGTGAACGAGTAACAGACAGACAGATAGACATATTTACGCATTTGCCACCACGACAGTTAAGTGAAAACTGAGCTTTTGTAAAAATATCCAGTGTACCTGGAACACTAGCGCCAGGGCGGTGGCGCCATCATTCTCCAGCCGGTTCCTGCCGGCTATGAACACCCGCAGCCTGGGGGGCCGCGACGACAGCGCCTTGGCTAGCAGCCGGGCTCCCGTGATGCCCAGACCGTTGTTATTCAGGCGGAGCTCCTGAAAATTATTCCTTTTAATTATCATGAGCCGAACTAAAACGTTAAACATCCGGCTACCACGTGACAGGCATAGCCTAGTGTGGGGCCACAGGATAATATCTAATGTTATTAAGGTTTTTTTCTTTTAAATAAATATTCTTATTAAAATAATAACTACCTCCAGCTCAGAGCAGACTTCACTCTGCAGCAGTTTCGCGAGGCCCTCAACGCCGATGGGGCCGAAAGCGTTATCGCTCAGATCCAGGACTTTGAGGCGGGCACCAGCGGCAATCATTCCATCTCCAAGCGCTTTCTAGAAGCATAAGAACCGTTTTAAAAAACGTATTCAAACTTAACTCAGACATTATAAGAATATTGAAATGTTACTAATGTTTTTTAAGTAAGAACGCCTCTGGATAAAGTTTGTTATGAAGCTAAATATGTCGAGCAATTGTCAACATACAAAACGCAAGTGTCCCGTTTTATTAGGTATATTTAATACACAAGAACTAAATTAACAAGATAGACGGATCCACACAGAACGAGCCGCCTTAAGGAAAAACCGGACAAGTGCGAGTCGGACTCGCCCAGGGCTCCGTACTTTTTAGTATTTGTTGTTGTAGCGGCGACAGATATACATCATCTGTGAAAATTTCAACTGTCTAGCTATCACGGTTCATGAGATACAGCCTGGTGACAGACGGACAGCGGAGTCTTAGTAATAGGGTCCCGTTTTTACCCTTTGGGTACGGAACCCTAAATATTACCGCGCAAAGCTACTCGGTCTGTGTTGACGTACCTCAAGCACATCTCGTATTCATATCCACTAGAATATACTTCATCATAGAGATTTTACTTGAAAGAGAGAAGACAAATTATACAGAGATTTAGTGAAAGGTACAGCGTTTCATGGGCTTATTTACTTGTAACAGTTGTGACACTACAACAAACACTTCTGTCAGAAGAACTTACTAGAGCAGGCGGAATCTCCGTCTTCATCCGCCCAGTGAACATATCTGACCAGCGGGCCACTTTCAACTCAGGGTGGGACTCCAGAGCCCTGGCGATGGCTTCAGCCGCCGCCACGCCAAGTGTGTTGCCCGTCAGCGTCAGGTAATACAGGTCCGGGCATGCTGAGATCGCTGCTACGATGTCTTTGGCTGAAAATGAGAATCGGGTTTATTTTTAATGAAATAAAAAGTTTATTCAGTAATTCGTAATAGTATACTTATATGTTTTTTGTATTATCTGTCTGTCTGATACACTTCATTTCATAGAAGATTAGAGAACATGGGCATGGTCATAGGCTAACCAGGTTGTCGGTTCTGTCAAACGGGGATGAATAGGGATAAAAACTGGGAATGATATTTATCTGATAATTTCTTATAAACCTCCCACATAAATTGTATCGTGTGATTGAAAATAATAGTAAGTAGATTTTGCATGAATTCACCTCATCCCTATTCATCAGGTAAAACAGGTTGAAGGTAATTTATTTTTCGAAAGGAATAATTTGTTAACGGTTACCGCGATAGTTACTCATGAAATAAAACTATGAAAACGGATTATATCGCGTATATTGAATTTATAATACATCCCGACGTTTCGAACTCTTTACAGCGTCACCCGTTGACCACGAACGCTGTAAAGAGTTCGAAACGTCGGGATGTATTATAAATTCAATATACGCGATATAATCCGTTTTCATAGTTTTATTTCATAAATAATTTGTTCTTGAAAATGAATGCTGGCATATCTTGTTTACTAAAAAGAATACATCATAGTTTATTGTGCTCAAAAAGTAGGTATAATGTTGATGTATAAAATTTAAAACTTTCGCGTTTTGAACACATATTAAATCACACTTACAATCGGGTCTATCAGTCAATCAGGGTCAGGGTCGGGTCAGTGAAACCTGTGTCGAAACGTCGGTAAATAAAGGTAACAAAATAAATTCGCGATAGACCCGATAGGGTTGGCCATGTTGCCAGACTCCAAGACGAGAGGTGGACTTTTCACACAACGGCCTGGAAAGGTCCAGACGGAAAGAGGAAGAGAAGACGGCCATTGGCACGATGGTCGGACGACATAATTAAAATAGTGGGGGCCAACTGGATATGGGAGGCCCAAGACCGAAGAAAGTGGCAGATTTTGGAAGAGGCCTATACCTCTTAGGAGGGTTCTGGAGTGATCATTAGATATTAGACATTTAGAAAAATTTAGATTAAGTTTCAACCCAGAAATAAAAGGCTTTTTTATTTTTATTTTTATTTTTATTTTATTTATTTTTTTAGACCCGATTGTAAATGTGATTTTATAATGTTGATGTTTTCAAGTTAGTGATTTCTATGAAAACCATGTTTCATTGTACTATTTACAGTTACTGTTTTCCTAGTCTTATTGTAGTCCTAGTCTTACAGTACAAAATACATTCTTACCTACACTACATCCACATATCAGCCCCACATATCCATATACGCACACTAATAACACATATACACATAAAGTTATAAATATAGAGCTGTACCTAAGAAGGGTACATTATGATAGTAGCGACCGACCCCAACCTCCCCGGGACCAGTCTGAAAATCAGCGCGGAGCCCTCTGGCACCGCACATGCTGAGATTGGGACCCTTTGCCTCACCATAGATTTAAGTTATAGTTATAGTTATTATGTTAAGTTGATATTTAAGTTTAAGTTTAGTTTATATTGTATTTTTAAGCTATCCTTTCACAAATTGTAGATTTTTTTCCTAAGGTGTGGCAATAAAGATTTTTTTTTTTTTTTTTGTTTTTTTTTTATTGTTTCTATTTGCTTTATGTGAAATAATAACATATTAATTACCTATTTTGTACTTACTGCAGGACCATTATATATTTCCTCAAAAATATTAAAATTCATAATACAACTATCACACTCAGTACAGTCAGGGTCAATGCAGCTGATATGACTATGCAAAGTTACAAGACTCACTAACTTAAGCCCTCAAATTAAAATGGCGATGGGCAGGACATATCGCACGCTTTCCGGTGGCGAATGCAATAGTCCCAAAACGCACTATTAGTCAATACACTCTAATTTCGAAAGCCCCTCTAAGAAAGTAGGCCCAAAACACCATATTCCCAAAAGGTCCCATGACCCGATTTACACTAGAACTATTGTGAACTAGTCCCAAAATACCCCAAATTGTGTTCGCCTGTAGGTGGCGAAATACTTTTGTCTCATAATGCATATAATTCTTAAAACACTAGTCCCAAAATACTCTATTTTTTTTTCTTTTATTTCCGCATGTCCCTTTGTAATTACTTTCAGCCGTAACCGTTACCCGTTTGACGCCAAGACTCGTTTTACTAACAGAGGGCATATTTTTAATTCTAACTTTTAATTTTACCACTTGGTCGGCTTACGAAAAAAACCAATTTCTTTGCCAAATTTCAGCTCCCCAGTACAGTAAACAGACATGCGGAAAGTAATAGGAAAGTATTTTGGTAAATACGCATCCTCAAAAGCATCAAAATAATGCACATTTTAAAAGCAATTACAAAGAGAAATGCGGAAATAAAAGAAAAAAAATAGGGTATTTTCAAAAAAATAAAAATTTTTTTTGGGACTAGTGTTTTGAGAACTTCGCATTATGAGACCGGCGAAATACTTTAACAGGTAAACACAATTTGGTGTATTTTGGGGCGAGTTCGTAATGCGGAAATAAAAGAAAAAAAAATAGAGTATTTTGGGACTAGAGTGTTTTAAGAATTATATGCATTATGAGACAAAAGTATTTCGCCACCTACAGGCGAACACAATTTGGGGTATTTTGGGACTAGTTCACAATAGTTCTAGTGTAAATCGAGAATGGGACCTTTTGGAAATATGGTGTTTTGGGCCTAGTTTCTTATGAGAAGAGGGGCTTTCGAAATTAGAGTGTATTGACTAATAGTGCGTTTTGGGACTTGCGTTATCGTGGAGCAAACGACTACTCGAGTGGCGACCATGGGGAGAAGAGCGTCCTCAATGCGCTGGGACGACGACATTAAGAAGACTGTGGGGAAACAGTGGCTCCAAGTCGCACAGAACTGCGACGAATGGCGCAAAATGAAGGAGGCCTACACCCAAAGGGTAGAATAAGGCTAAAGAGAGAGAGAGAGAGAGAGACAGAGAGAGAGGGACTTGCGTATTCACCACCGGAAAGATCGCACGATACAAAGACATAGATGGACAATATTGGTAACGAAATGGAGAGGCCCTATTGGCAAAAGGAAAGTGGGAAAGCCATATAAACGATGCTGAAACCATAGAAACTGCAGGGAAAGACTGGCTAAACAAAGCGGAAGACAGGCAAAAATGGAGAGTTGGAGGCCACACTCGAAGAGAGGTCCAAATTAAATAAATAAATAGTAAATAGCATACAAAAACCTAACACTAACTATAAGAAACTTACTAACCAATACACAAAATTTTCTTATGTAAAAAATGTTTTTTTTTACATTAGAATAAAGTTAAAATAAAAGGCTTATTTTATTTATTTATTATTTATTTATTACAGGGTCGAATTATGCTGTCGCTTTCTAATGTATGGCACTGTCCCTCGGCTATTTAGGGTTGTCAAAATTGAAGTCATTATCTTATCTGTGGTTGTGCATGCAAAGGGACGTCAAGATTTAATGCATTGTTCCATCCACTACTGTTGGTGTTGACTGTATTCAATAATAAAAAATATAAATAATTCATAAACATTTCCATGTCATATTTATAGATATTATGAAAAATCTAGAAAACAGCAAGCAATGAAGAGACTTCGCAATTGCGCATATATCTGGGGGCACGGGAGTGCCCCCGCCAAGACGAGCAAAGCGAAGCGCAAGGGCACTACCTACGTTTTCTTGAAGTGCTTCGTCGTTTTTTTTAATCAATTATACTAATTATTAGATGTGACAAAAGCTACAACTACTGTAATGCTAACAATTCACTATGTGATTTGATATCGCGCAGTATCGCCGCGTCACATTCCTTTTGTTTGCAATGTGTGGGCGAAAACGGCCGTGTATGTTGTCGCCATAAGACACATCGCGCCAAAACGATCACAAAAAATTAACAATACAATCAACACGTGATGCAACGAAAAGAGGTTAGAATGTAATCAATATCAACAACAAACACCTGTTCAATCCCAATCTTACTTATTAAACCCTTCTCAGGCAGATATCATCCTAACAAATGTTATTTAGAAACCAAAAATAGCGACGCTTACCATCTTTCTCAGTGTTCAATTTAAGAGATTTCCCAGTGAAATCAACACCACTTTGTACTTTGTTTGTTTCGTTCAAAGCCGAACTAAACGATTTTAAATCAAATGTCGCCATTTTATAACTTAATTATTAATAAATAATCGTAAAAACTATTAAAACATCGAACAATACACTAAATGCACTCAACCAACCAAACCAACGGATATTTTTTAATTTTTTGCTTGATCGTTTCGCTTGACATGACGTAAGGAATGTTGCCAGGCAAATAGGTTTAGAAAGAAGATATTACACTATCAATCATTACAGCATTACAGTCAGTCTGAGATAAAAAAAAGTATAGTATAATATAGTTGGTCAAACTAATTTGTCAGTCAGTAACAACCAGGAAAATTATACTCATCCCTTTGTTTTGGGTGCTAGTACTAGTGTAAGACAAAGATAGTATGATTCTCTCTGTCTATGTTTGAAATGAGTCAGTCCTTTGACAAACTATATATAGTTGGTCAATCAAATCTTGTCAGTAGAAAAAGGCACGAAATTCAAATTTTCTATGGGACGATAACCCTGTGCTCTTACATTTTTTTAAATTTGCCGCCTTTTTCTACTGACAAGATTTGCTTGACCAACTATATATACTCTGTCAAGCCATTTCCGTTAGTAGAAAAGAGCGGCAAATTTAAAAAAATGTAGGCGTAGAGTTATCATTCCATAGAAAATTTGAATTTCGCGCCTTTTCTTCTGACAAACTTGTTTGACCGGCTATAGTTTGTATGATTTTAAACATAGACAGAGAGAATCATACTGTATTTGTCTTACGCTAGTACGCACGCAAAAGAAAGGGATGAGTATAATTTTCCTGGTTCTTACTGACTGACAAGTTGTGTTTGTCAGACCAAATACAGATATAACTCCGTAATAGATGGATACAGTCTAAGGAAAAAACGTGCCTCGAAAATCAAGAAAATTTGATTCTCGATCAGATGGCACCACTACCTTTGGCCTACTCTCGGATAGATGGCGTTGACGGTTTCGTTTGTTATTTAAAAAAATTAACGCTTATCAGTGAAAGAATATGGGTCAAAATCATATAAAAATAATTAATGCAAATAAAAAAAAAAAATTATCCATATATCACCCATATATAAATACATTTTATGGTATTTTTATGCATCTTCATTTTTAGTTTTAATCGTATATTTTTTATAAGTAATATTGATTGTATTGCCATAATTTCAGTAAACATAAAACTGAATGTGTAGAAGACCTTTAAACAATGACGTAAAAAATATTTTTATTAACGGCAACTGACGTGCGATAAAGGAAAATGGCATGTCAAGTCAAATGTCATTCTGATTATTAAAATATCCACAATATTCACGATTTTCGACTTTATTCCGAGCCTACAACAAACTCATCGACCTAGTCGTGTTTCTGCTAGTTCTACGTGACATTTAGAACGTACACCATGGCTGGTATGTATTTTTTTAATTAAAAAATTAAGCATGTAAAAGTTATGAACCCAACTATTTGTAAAAGTTTTTTCGTGTCCAATAACTTGTTCTAGATAAGTCTATGTTATGATCAGTATAATTTTTCATGATTTTAGCTGGAATCCTAGTTCTCACTTAACCTTTGATCACTACGAAACGGAATAAATTACTTACCAATAAACGTTGGTATTAAAAAGTTTGAGGTCGCATACTTACAGGGTTTTTTCATTTGCATGTCATAATTAGGTCTTATTACCGACAATTTTAAGGTTATAATTCGTGTGTTTTCAGTAATCTTAACAAGTAAATGGTAATTGATGTAATAGTGGACATAACCAGTTTATCAAGATAATATAAAGTCATTGGTTACTTAACTTCTTGATAAAAAAACTTTATGAACTATTACCATTTAATAGAAAGAGGGTTATTGAGATTATATGGGGCTATTTGAGAAATTGTAAGAAATAATTTTCAAGCCTGAATCATACACAATCAGAAAAACAAAAGTAGTATTGAAGGTAAAGTAAAGGATAATTTAGCCTATTTTCTGGTTGCCTTATATAACCAATAATTAGTCCTGAGACTGTTTGTTTATAAACTGAACTAGGACATCTTTTTATATTCTTAAACTAAAGCTAAAGTGACCAAGCCTTCCAGTAGCTTTTCATGTACCAAATGATTCTTGTTTTCTGCGAAATTGAGAACCGGAATGACACTTCTCACTGCAAATTTTGAAAAATACTCCCAAGTAAACTCATTTATTTTAGGTTTAAAAAGAGAAACTTGAAAATTTTAACTATTTCAGCCCCTAGTTTAGGAAATGATTATTTAAGAACGTTAACAGTTTTTGAATAAATACTAATAGTAATGTTGAATGAAAATGGAAGCATTTTGCTAAATACGCTCGTTTGTAGGAGTAAGGACTCTTAAAGCATGGACTACTCACCCCTAGAGTTGGTCAAAAAACCTTGTCATTAAAAAATTGCATGTACTTGAGAAATTGGGGTGGGTGCCGCCATGATATTGGTATGGGATGGGTACAGCACAGAGGTCCAGGGCTCCAGGGTGTTAGCCGCGTAAGATGAAGATGCCGTTTAGAAACACGATACTGCATATAATTGGGAAGATTGGAGGTCTAGAGGGGAGTCCTTTGCCCAGCAGTAGGACACTGGAGGTTTAAAAAAAACCGACTCAAGTGCGAGTCGGACTCGCGCACCGAGGGTTCCGTACTTTTTAGTATTTGTTGTTATAGCGGCAACAGAAAAACATAATCTGTGAAAATGTCTAGCTATCACGGTTTATGAGATACAGACTGGTGACAGACGGACAGACAGACAGACAGACGGACAGCGGAGTCTTAGTAATAGGGTCCCGTTTTTACCCTTTGGGTACGGAACCCTAAAAAGTGATATATGGTAGTGTGACTACTTAATAAACACAAATCACATTTTGTTAAAATTATTTGCTTTGTTTCTTTAGTTGTGTATTAGTATACAGTTTAATTTAAACTTAAAATCTGTATAAAGCCATTATTGAAATAAGTCTTATTCTATTTAATTTATTTTTTATTTTAAACTTTATTGTACAAGAACAAGTAAGTACAAAAGGCGGACTTAATCCCTTGAGGCATTCTCTACCAGTCATCCACTGGGCTAAACAACAAATTAGCAAATTAGCACGGTGGATGCAGTGTGAAAAAAATTTCGGAATATAATGTCTAATACTAACGGCAATGTACAATTTATACTTATTATACCTTTATAAAGTACGCAAATAAACAATATAAATACCATATTATATCAATTTATTATATAATATACATAAATATATTTCTGCATGTGTGCCGAATGGAAGTGTGGAAGGGGGGGGGGGGACATAATACAAATTTGCAATGCATTAAATTAGATCTCAAAATAGTGTGATAATGATAAGATAACATCTCTAAACATCACTTGATATCACAAAACTGTGTTTCAGATAACACAAACTCAGAATCAAGCAGATTTAAGCATGAGCAAGATATAGGAATCATTTGTTTTAATTTCTTAAATGTTGATTGTTTATATAGATATAGGCCAAAAACGAAATACCATATTTTTATTTATTTTATAACTTTTTCGTAATGACTCCTCTACACGATGGCCCAGCGTAGACCAGTCCAAAGGACGCAGCTATGCGGTGGAATAAGATAGCAATAACACTTGCTCCCTCTAACGCATAAAGTGCGTCCCTTGGACTGGCCTACGCTGGGCCATCGTGTAGAGGAGCCATAATACTAGTACGGCATTATAAATGACATCTATCATCATCATCTTCCTCGCGTTGTCCCGGCATTTTTGCCACGGCTCATGGGAGCCTGGGGTCCGCTTGGCAACTAATCCCAAGAATTGACGTAGGCACTAGTTTTTACGAAAGCGACTGCCATCTGACCTTCCAACCCAGAGGGGAAACTAGGCCTTGTTGAGATTAGTCCGGTTTCCTCACGATGTTTTCCTTCACCGAAAAGCGACTGGTAAATATCAAATGATATTTCGTACATAAGTTCCGAAAAACTCATTGGTACGAGCCGGGGTTTGAACCCGCGACCTCCGGATTGCAAGTCGCACGCTCTTACCGCTAGGCCACCAGCGCTTACTGATAAATGACATCTATATTAAAGAAAAAGCAAAATAATAATAATAATAATTTGATTTGTTCCCAAAGACTAGTACGGCATATTAATATTACGCAAAGGGACGCGATTCTGGCGACACCTCTGTCTGTCCAGATAAGTTTGTAGCACTGACGCAGGAGGAAAGACCTCCTATAATTTTAGTCTTAAGTTTTAGTTTTTTTTTTTCTGTAACTCCGTAATAAATACTATTCTTACCCTCTCAAATTAAATTTAAAAAAGGCGGTAGTTAATATTTTACTTGTCTTAATTTTCTATGTTTAATAATGTTTGTGTTTTTATGTCAATTTTAATTTATTTCTGTGCCGTTGGCGTACGTGTCGCCATTAATTTTTAGATTAAGTCAGGTCACAGAAAACCAGCGCCACGATTTGCCGCGGCATTATGCTGAATGAGGATCCTTTTTAGCGTCCATGTTTTTGTCTGCATGCCTTTATTTTTTATGTATTATGTTGCGTCGTCGAATAAATGTATTTTCTTTCTTTCTTTCTCTCTATTTTGTCAAATGCTCAGGCGTTGTCAGTTGTGGCATATTTAAGACGAATCGCGAAGAAAAAAATGTCTATCCATAAATTAAATTTTATTGAAAATGTTGACCGGGATATGGACCGTGATTACCTTTTGTATTGTTTTTGAGCTCCCGATATTTCGACACAGTCACATGCATCTTGTTTACCGGTGACGGGTGGTGGGCGGGTGATACAAGTCTAGTGAAACTAGCCGTGAATCATATTAGATTATTTTAAACCGGGTCACTCACGTATTATTAAGTCGAATAGCTCCCTCCCATCCTCCCCTACCCTACCCCCCCCACCCGCCCCTTCACCCTTCCCTAGCCGCGCCCTTGACCAGTGAAGTCGTGTCGTGTCTCCGTGAAGACGGTCCTCGTAAATTGGACCGAAACATGTCGAGCTATTCGACTTAATAATACGTGAGTGACCCGGTTTAAAATAATCTAATATGTTTGAGTCTCACGGGAGTTTTATAGTTAAAAAGCCGTGAATCATTCAAAACTCTTATAATATAAGAGTCTTATCAATATTATTGAAAATGTTGTTATAGCAAATGCATCGAAATCTACGTCAAACTAAAATAAATAATTACTTAATTAAAACAACATTTATTGTTATTTAATACCAACATAAACAGGATTTATTTATCTCAAAAATATTACAATTATGTAGGTAAAATTATGTTAAGTACCCTATTGTTGATTTCACCTTTAATCTTTGTTGTGTCTTCCATTCTAAATAAACAAATGACATGAAATAATACCAGATTTTTTTCAGGTTTTTACTTGCCTCAGAATCGTCTTAAGATGTATATCAAGTATATGTAATCCGTAAATAAGGGTGGGGGGAGGGGGTAGCAAATAATCCTTTCCCATTCTATTTTCCATGGAGACTGTATAAAGGAGCCAAATCTCTATGTATGAAAAGTGTCCATCAAAAAACAGTAATTAGGCGGCGCCACCATACACCGAAATACTACCAAAAACAACCTACGTAATTTGGTCGGGTTATTTGTTGCCTTATATGGTTCATGTTATACTCATGTCCCAGAGCCTAACTAGCGCCACCGGAGAGATTAGGAACTATTGTTTAAAGCTTAACGCGGTCACTTTTACAACAATTCTGCCATAAGAGATTGCGATCCTTTCTATACCATCCATACTAATTTCTCGGAAGAAATTTCAGTCAGTCTTGTAACAAAAATGGTGGACGATAATTCTGTGTACTGTAGACGATGCTATCGTGTCATAACTACAATTAGCCTCATGCATTAAGTTTATATTTGCACGAAATATGTTTTATTCGGATGTTTGTTACCGTTATATCATGTTACAAATGCATTTCCGTTTTTAAATTACCATTTAATTTTTTAAAATTATAAATAAAAAGTACAAAAATTTGCCCGCGAAAAGCTAGTGAGCGAAACGCTCGAAACGCCACGTGACGTCACGCGTTCGACAGATTAGTGTCATTAGTAGCAAACGTCAGTTGGGCCGCCCAACGTGTGACGTCATCACGCTCTGTCGAATTCGCGCCAAAAATTATGAGCGTTTCAACCGCTCAAAAATTTTCAACATTTTAAATATTTTTAAATAAAATAATGTTAAGGTTTACAAAAGTATTTTTATCATTTCCGGTGTTCCAACGATATAAATTATGAATCCAAAAATAAAAATAAATTCATGCATGGAGCTAATTGAAGACGTTTTAGCACAATTATGTTCGTCTAAATGAATCAATGTTTTATGTTATTTTTGTGCTAATAAATATGACTTATTCTTATAATATAAATGTATTTTGTGTAAAGTCAAAGTTTTAACTATAAAACTCCCGTGAGACTCAAACATATTAGATTACTAGCTTTTGCCCGCGACTTCGACTGCGTGGACTAAGTAACAGCAGCTAAAGTAAGTATAGCGCCTGGAAAAATTCTCATAGCAATTCAATTTGAGTGAATTTGAGCATATTATGCACACAAATTAGCAGACACTTCATTAATTATCTCAATTCCACCCCGCTTTTTACTTTCTTAAGGGATGATTTTCGGGATAAAAACTATCCTATGTGCTTCTCAGGGACTCAACCTATCTCTATGCCAAATTTCATCTAAATCGATTCAGCGGTTTAAGCGTGAAGAGGGAACACACAGACAGACAGACTTTCGCATTTATAATATTAGTATGGATTTTGTGTAAAGTCAAAGTTTTAACTATAAAACTCCCGTGAGACTCAAACATATTAGATTACTAGCTTTTGCCCGCGACTTCGTCTGCGTGGACTAAGTAACAGCAGCTAAATAAAGTAAGTATAGCGCCTGGAAAAATTCTCATAGCAATTCAATTTGAGCACACAAATTAGCAGGCACTTCATTAATTATCTCAATTCCACCCCGCTTTTTACTTTCTTAAGGGATGATTTTCGGGATAAAAACTATCCTATGTCCTTCTCAGGGACTCAACCTATCTCTATGCCAAATTTCATCTAAATCGATTCAGCGGTTTAAGCGTGAAGAGGGAACACACAGACAGACAGACAGACTTTCGCATTTATAATATTAGCATGGATTTTAAACCGGGTCACTCACAACAAGTCAAAGTCAAAGTGCAGATTTTTTTTTATTCTGATAAATATTACGTTACTTATGTCAAGTTTATCTGTACAGCCTTGAACTTAACTTTATTATGTTGTAAACCACGATAACACCATATGCCTTAACAATTATCACGGGGTATTAAAACGTAGACAAGTTATATTATAGCCCTCAAAAAAGACAAAACATCTGATTATGGCTACAACAGTCGATTGCAGATAAAATAAAATGAGAGAAAAAAAAAGAAGATGGCGCTTTACGGCTCCATACGTTGTGCGCAAGGGCCTGACACTCTTTGATAGAGAAAGATAGTCTTATTGCGATCCCTACAAGAGGAAAGAGAAAATAGTGCCATGCTTTGTCCTTATCACCGACCGGGTGGCATCATAGGTAGGAGGCGATGGCGAAATACCGAAATTTATAAGAGTGAAAGAGAAAAAATCCTATGCTGCCCAAATTTTATATGAATATTCTTTCGAACCCCCGGTCGCTCGATGGCGCGTCTATAACTACTTGTATATACTATATCTATGGGTCCATACCAGTCCATACGTTGTGCGGTAATTTTCAGTGCCGACAGCGCCATCTGTCAAATTGTATGCTCTACAGGGTCTTTCAATCACTATTAATTTTATTTCGCGATTTCATGGTTGGTCTCGTACCATAGTGAAACTCAGCATGACCTATTTTAATATCATTTAGAATCCATAGTTTAGGGTCGAGTGGAGGAAACGAGGGGAGGCCTTTGCCCAGCAGTGGGACACTAAATTAGGCTAGTAAAAAATAAAATAAAAAAAAAGTTTAACTATCGGTTGTTGTTTACCTTCAGTAGAACTTACATGTTTCTGAACTTTAAAATATGTGTCGTTTTCGAGCAAAAGGTACCACATTGTCGCTTGCCATAAGGACGCTCTGACAGGTTATTCGTATAAATATACAAGCAAATTTCGTCCTTACGGTAAGCGACAATGTGGTACCTTTTGCTCGAAAACGACACATATGTAGGTATGCAGCTTTGCTGTGTTGTCGTCTTTATGATATGTGTGTACAAATGCCGGTGATTTATTCAAGTCAACTATTTTCAGGTCCCAACCCCTACAGCAATCTCCTCCGTACGGTGGAAGTCCACGGCAAGACCTACAAATATTACGACTTGGCCTCCTTCGGTGATAAATACAGTGAGTTATACAATTCAATACTAAAACACTGTTACATCAAGGACCTCCCTGTTTCACAGGCAAAGCGAGTTATTTGTGACTGGTTGCTAACTATCGATTATAATAAGACTGAGGAGATAGTGCAGTGACGCTACGGCGCACTTGTATGGAGAAAGGAAACATTGTATAATGCTCTAAATTGTATAATTGTATAATGCTTTAAATATCGCGGCCATAAGCCTCAATTTCTGTCCATATGTAGTGGTACTCTATGTTACATAATTAGACATTTAACCTATAGGTATAGACACTTAGCCGTAAGAGACTTGACTGACAGACTGACCAACGTAAATCCCTAGTAGCTAAGGTTATTAGCACTAGCACCTATCTTCATCTTTAGACATACTTTCTTTTTTTTTCAATCTAGTTTTTAATTCACTAACTGGTCGCCCAAGATACAGGCTATGCCTAGTTTGGGGACCCCTGTTCATACTGTTTTAAATGTACCGCTGTATGCGCGCAACCTGGACCTCATGTATACTAAATCTGCAAATTCCCATTTTTGTGTGCAAAATAAATATATTTTTTCATTTTCATTTTCAGTTAATAATTTTTGTTCGTAATTTTTCTTCCTTCAAACCTTCAAGATAAAAGCGAACTCCCATCTTAAAGGGTGGCGACGCACTTGCAACTCTGGTGTTGCGGGTGTCCATAGGCGATTACGCTTACCATTAGGCTATTCATCTGCCCATTTGCCTCCTATATTAAAACAAAAAGTACTATACAACTTTATTTATTATGACTTCAACTAAAAGGTACCACATTGTCGGTTGTCGATAAGGTTCATTTGAAATTGAAGCTTTATGAAAATAGCGCCTTATTGACAACCGACAATAAGTATAAGTACCCTTTTGAAAATGGCACATTTGTTTGTCTCAAATTATAAGTATCGAGACCGTCTAATTCTGTTGTAATAGTTATTTGTTATACAAGGGTGCAAAGTTGTATTTTACCCGCGAGTGTTTTAACACACATATTTTAACATACATTTGCACCCGTGTGCAACACAAAACTTTTCCCCTCACTATAGCGAGGAAAGTGCAACATCCACAGGCGTTAGATCATCTTCATCAACTGGAATCAGTCATTTTTTTACGATATTATAACAAAAAACTCTGGAAATTCTTTACTTTTACGTGAGAAGTTTTTAAGTAAAATTTTTGTTGACAATGTTGACATTTCTGACGTATGAAATGTCAACGATGCATTTTGAAATTGCATCGACTTAACTTGTACGTTCAGAATTATATTTAACATAATTATTAAAAAACAAACGTTTATTATGGAATTATAAGGTTTATGACTTCAAAACATTAAATAAAGCTAAATCTGGTATTTTTTATTAGATTCTCAAACCATTTATTTAATGATAATTAATATCGAACGAACCATTATTATGAGCGTTTTACGTTTTGTTATCTGTCAAGCTACTTCAACACGCCCCATCCAAGGTCAATTTACTTTCCCCACTAGTGGATAAAATGCGTTTTTCCCCGCTTGTTTTAAAGGATAAAAGACGGCTTTCCGAGCTAGTGAGGGGAAAAGATATTTTCAACCTGTGGGTCGCGACCTCTTGGGGTCACGGGGGTTCGCAGACATAGTAAAAAAGAATTGAAATGTACAGCTAAGAGAAAGTGGCTACAAAACATATATCGACGATAAAGGGGACGATATAGGCGATCAAAAGACCTACAACTATTACGATTAGGCCTCATTCGGTGATAAAAACAGAACTTCTATTAGTGTAAATTTCGTTCGGTAGAGTGACGAGCGTTCGCGTTTGCGTTATGTATATTTTTGTATGGGATTTGGAACAGCGCGCCAAGCGGGATGTTTTGGAAACTCAAAATCCCATGCAAAATGACACTTAAGGTCCAGGAAGGAAGACCAGCGTCGGGGACCTCATTCCTTGACATGAAGCTGAGTGGAGACCATTTCAGGAACGCTTTATATCCAGCAATCTATGTTAGCGTCATTAGTTAAGTTTAAATTAAGCGTTTTTGAATAAAGCATCTTCTATTGTATTGTATTTGTATTGTATTCTATTCTTAATGCAAATGCTTACGTCACGTCACGCTATCGAATTACTACGGGTACTGTAAGTACAGTCAAGGGCATAAATATATATACATTCCCAGTTTCAAAAATATGTGTACGCTCTTACACCTTAGACAATAAAGTCGTATTCATATATTTATGAGCCATTTGTCAGGATCGAAATTTTTCCTTCGACTGTAACGATCAAATATCAATAAAATACGAAAGTTTTGCGCGGTGAGCCATTTGAATTTTGAATTAGTAGGTAATGTAATGAATTACTGGGATAAATGTAGATTTGTTTTATAGTGAGATCAAATATAATGTTAAAATACCCGACAACTTTAGTTCGTAGTCTCTGTCATAAATATACTACCTATATAGTGTAATATTTTGCTATTACGAGACCTTCAAATTTACGTTATTTAGCAGTATATATGTGGAAGCTTGTAATTTGCATTTAGTAGATAAGTCTGTTAACCTATGTATATTAGCATAGAGTAACTTATACTAGAGCGGTACTGTCATAGTAAATTTTGTAACCCCAGTAAATTCACTGCCATCTGTCGACACACTTTACAACAAAAAATGAAGATTTATAAAAATACGATAGAATGTATTTAAATATAGATAAATGATTTTTTTTTATTTGCATTAATTTTTTTTATCATTTTGACCCATGTTCTTTCACTGATATGCGTTAAAATTGTTAAATAACAAACGAAACCGTCAACGCCATCTATACGACTGTAGGCCAAAACTAGTAGCGCCCTCTGAGCGAGAATCAAATTTTCTTGATTTTCGAGGCACGTTTTTTTCTTAGACTGTATCCATCTATTACGGAGTTATATCTATCTTTGATATTAGGCAGTAAGCATCCCGAATAAAATAAAATAAAATAAAAATAAAATAAATCAAAGTGCAGTTGGATCTTGAAAGCCACAACACAAACAATTTATCTTGCCGATAAGCGCTCATATAATTAAATTAGTTACGCAATATGCAAATCGAACGGTCACCTTACACACCTCCGCGGACACCAATTGTTTTTATCGCGATAACGTCATAAAATAATGTGTACGTTAATGTAATAACAAAGATAGATATAACTCCGTAATAGATGGATACAGTCTAAGGAAAAAATGTGCCTCGAAAATTACGAAAATTTGATTCTCGATCAGAGGGCGCCACTAGTTTTGGCCTACACTCGTATAGAGGGCGTTGACGGTTTCGTTTGTTATTTATAATTTTAACGCATATCAGTGAAAGAACATGGGTCAAAATCATAAAAATAAGTAATGCAAATAAAAAAAATAATTTATCCATATTTAAATACATTTTATCGTATTTTTATAAATATTTATTTTTAGTTTTAAAGTGTGTCGACAGATGGCAGTGAATTTACTAGGGTTACAAAATTTACTATGACAGTACCGCTCTAGTATAAGTTACTCTATGGTAATAGTTAAGAATTAATGTAAAACTAATTACAATTGACTAATAGACATTCCGAAGTAAATAAACAAATAAAACTATACAGCGTTGTGGTAATAGATGTACAATCAATTGTAAAAATATAGGTGCATACAATTTACTCGAAAAATGTCCCATAGTTCTGCCACACCGATTGCAAAATGTTAAATGTTACGAGTGTTAAAATATAATGAAAATTGTATCTTGAAAACTTTTTTTTTTATTACAGACCGGCTCCCATACAGCATCAGAGTGCTGCTCGAGTCATGTGTGCGCAACTGCGACAACTTCCAAGTGTTAGAAAAGGACGTCAACAACGTGCTAGAGTGGGAGAAAAACCAGGCCGTAGAAGGTGGAGTGGAGATCTCCTTCAAACCCGCCAGGGTGATTTTGCAGGTAGATTTTGAACCTTAATGTTTTTTGAACCGTAACGTATATATACGACACATATGGCATTTGAGTCAGTATCTTCGTTGATTTAAAGTGTAAAGGGGCCCACTGATTATCAGTCCGCCGGAGGATATCAGCCTGCCAGTAAGGACAAAAATTTGACAGTTTCGAACAACTGACAGGCCGATATCGTCCGGCGGACTGGTAATCAGTAGGCCCCTTTAAGTATGTGTATATGTTAGTATTGTTAGTTTAATAATATAATTTGACGATTTGTTAAATTTGACGACCGGTCTGGCCTAGTGAGTAGTGAAGTGAAGCCGATGGTCCTGGGTTCGAATCCCGGTAAGGGTATTTATTTGTGTGATGAACACACAGATATTTGGTCCTTATGGCAAGAGACAATGTGGGACTTTTTGCTTCGAAACGACACAAATATAGAATAGAATAGAAATAATTTATTCGTTAGCACACACAAATAGAAAATTATACAAAACAGAGAAACATAAAAAAGAAAAAGTGCCACGAAATGGTCTCACCTCAGCATGTTGCTGGCGAGTTCCAGCGCTGATCTTCCGGTGAGACAATCCGGTGAAACAATCACGACAGGTAACAAGAAAAACAACAAAATTAATATATAACATACAAAAGACAATCGCTCGACGTCATGGGACCGATTGCCTACAACTCCGTACCTAATGTCATTAAAGACTCGACTAGCGATGCGATATTCAAAAAGAAACTTAAATCATTTCTTATAGATCAGGCATACTATCGTATTGCTGACTTTACGAGTGCGCCGGTGAGTAATTGACCCAGCACCGTTCGAAAACAGGTTCTATTACCTACCTACCTACTAATAATGTTAGAATGTTACTTGTTTGTTACTTATATCTAATGATAAGGTTATAATTAAGTACTCAATAGTGTTTATGACGTGTAAAGTGTACTGTTTATATTTACCAATAAAGTCTGTATTTCTGTATTTCTGTATTAAAGACAAAGATAGAGATAAGTTAAAAATACATATTACATAATTTTTAAGAAAAAAAAACCGACTTCAATGGGGGATGCCGCTGAAAGTTCACTTATTGTTGATGGTGCACTCTTAGATTCCAGACAATGAAATGAAAAAGACAGCATCTTTTGCCTAATGATGTAGAAAAGGAGGTAAAACCATCCACTTTTCTAGTAGCATTTCATTTCTGTAAGGGTCGCAGTTCTAACCTAACCTAACCTACTTTTATGATAGCATTTCATTTCTGTAAGGGTCACAGCTCTAACCTAACCTACTTTTCTGATAGTAGTTCTGTTCTGTGACCCACCTAAGCCACTTTTCTATTAGCATTTCCGGGTCCGGATCAGAGTCCGGGTCCGTGTCCGGCTGTCCGGGTCCAAGTTTGGGTCAGAGTTCGGTCCGGGTCCGGGTCCGAGTTGGGGTCCATGTTCAGACCCGGGTCCGGGTCCGAGTCCGGGTCCAAGTTTAGGTCTGGGTCCATAAGGAAGAGAACAAATCGCCAAACGTGAACGATGTGTCATTGAAGAGTTCCATTCTGATCATTATCAGCAGTTTCCATTTCATCAAATGTCACTTTTTCAAATGTAAATGCTGGATTTGTTGATAAAAAAACAAAAATCACTATATGTATGCCTTTCACATTTGAGGAGTTCCCTCGGTTCCTCGTGGGTCTCATCATCAGAACTCGAGCTTGACAAAAATATGTCTTAAAAACTTAAGTTGCTTAACAAACATAACAAAGAGGACAAATCGCTAAACGTGAACTATGCGTCATTGAAGAGTTCCGTTCTGATCATCATCAGCAGTTCCACTTCATCAAATGTCACTTTTTAAAATGGAAGTGCTGGATTTGTTTATAAAAATACAAAAATCACTATATGTATGCCTTTCGCATTTGAGGAATTCCCTCGATTCCTCGTGGATCCCATCATCAGAACTCGAGCTTGACAAATTTTTTTCTTGAAAACCTAACTTGCTTAACAAACATAACGAAGACGACAAATCGCCAAACGTGAACTATGCGTCATTGAAGAGTTCCGTTCTGATCATCATCAGCAGTTCCACTTCATCAAATGTCACTTTTTAAAATGGAAGTGCTGGATTTGTTTATAAAAATAAAAAAATCACTATATGTATGCCTTTCACATTTGAGGAGTTCCCTCGATTCCTCATGGATCCCATCATCAGAACTCGAGCTTGACAAAAATGTTTCTTGAAAACCTAACTTGCTTAACAAACATAACGAAGAGGACAAATCGCCAAACGTGAACTATGCATCATTGAAGAGTTCCGTTCTGATCATCATCAGCAGTTCCACTTCATCAAATGTCACTTTTTTAAATGTAAGTGCTTGATTTGTTGATGAAAATACTAAAATCACTATATGTATGCCTTTAACATTTGAGGAGTTCCCTCGATTCCTCATGGATCCCATCATCAGAACTGCTTTTTGACGAAAACGGGACCAATCTGTATGTATATACTTACAATCAAAAAAAGAATTTTCAAAATCGGTCCAAAAATGACGGAGTTATGGAGTAACAAACATTAAAAAAAAAAAAAAACAAAAAAAAAACACAACCGAATTGAGAACCTCCTCCTTTGAAATCTTGAAGTCGGTTAATTAAACGGTATTGTTACGTACAGCTGTTATATCCGGCCGAACTCAGCTTGGCCGTACATGATGCTAAGATTATAACTAGCGCCATGCGGCAGATACGCATAATATTTATTTATTTTTTAATACAGTTGCTCAAAAAGTGGTACTTTTTGTGGCTGCGTAGCGTGCGAGAAGCTCAATTTCTCGAACTAGTGCTTTTTACTTTTTAGTTCCAAACTATACTTTCGAAACGCAGTTAAAATGTAATTCAGCTTGAGCAGGTACTGGGGCCTCACTCGTTACTCCTCGGTGTCGTTGAGCAACCCGCGCCGGGCCCGCGGCGGCCGCGGCCGGGGCGCGCACGAGTATGAAGGTATCGCGGGCTGCGGCAGCTCAACTATCAAGGGCTGTATACGTACTTTTGGTTTTGGTTTGGTTTGGTGGTATGATTCTACTAATGATATATTAATTTATTATTTTTTCGCAATTGTATTAAAAAACGTCGTTTACAACACGTGTGAAATGTCTTTTTACCACTCGTACCGAGTCTTGCCACTCGCTTTCAGCTCGTGGCAAGATACCTCGGTACTAGTGGTAAAAAGACATTCTTTTCACACTAGTTGTAAAATGTACTATTTTGTTGCAGGACCTGACAGGGGTGCCAGCGGTGGTAGATTTCGCGGCGATGCGCGCCGCCGTGCGCGAACTCGGTGGCAACCCTGACAAGATCAACCCCATCTGCCCCGCCGACCTGGTCATCGACCATTCAGTGCAGGTCGACTTCGCTGGGACGTATGTATACGTTTCTCAATCGGGACCCTATTACTAAGACCACAGAATATATCATCATCATCATCATCATCATCATCATCATCATCATGTCAGCCGATACACGTCCACTGCTGGACATAGGCCTCCCCCAAGGCTCGCCACTCCGACCGATCCTGTGCCGCTCGCATCCACCGAATTCCCGCGACCTTCACCAGGTCGTCGCTCCATCTCGTTGGAGGCCTACCGGCAGTTCGTCTTCCGGTACGCGGACGCGACTCCAGAACCTTCCGGCCCCACCGGCCATCAGTTCTGCGAGCAATGTGCCCCGCCCACTGCCACTTAAGGTTTGCAATTCTGCGAGCTATGTTGGTGACCCTAGTTCTACTGCGGATATCATCATTTCTGACTATCACGCAGAGAAACCCCGAGCATAGCTCTCTCCATTGCCCTTTGCGTGACCTTCAGAATATATAATCACATCAAAAACATTACATGTAAAAAGATGCCCGTCTCGCAACGCAATACTTCTACTACAAAAAAGTTTAGAGATGTAATGTGATACCAGATAATGTGAAGTGCAATAATTCTTAAACTACAAGTTCAAATTGAATTTTCTTGGGAATATATGTAAGCCATATCATGCCCTATATGTCACTGAAAATTCAGGGCTCTAGCTTTAGCCAGCACAAAATTACAGGACGTCGAAAATGGCCTGAATGGCTTCGCGAAAAGGATGGTACTAGAAGAAGATAGTACTAGGTACGGAAGTTTCACTCTCTACAAATCGCGTCTACTACGCGCAAGACGGCGCAAGCGCGTGCAGGCGTCCGTTCCGTAGCGGTGCGCGGCAATTACTATGGAAAAACCCCAAAATTGAGGCAACCGCAGGTACTTGTAGCGACGCGACGAAATCGCGGAGTGAGACACGCCTGCTAAGACTCCACTGTCCGTCTGTCCGTCAACAGGCTGTATCTCATGAACCGTGATAGCTAGACAGTTGAAATTTTCACAGATGATGTATTTCTGTTGCCGCTATAACAACAAATACTAAAAAGTACGGAACCCTCGGTGCGCGAGTCCGACTCGCACTTGGCTGGTTTTTTTTTTCATTTTATTTTAACAAGCAGAAACGTCTGCGAACGATGCTATATAAGTTTAGAATTTTAAAAGTAGAAAAATTACTGCCTTGGGTGAGACTTGAACTCACGACCAAGTCGATACTCCAGCGCTCTGCCAACTGAGCCACCAAGACCTCATCCATAGCCAGCGAATCTTCCCACTATATGGGTCTAGGGGACCCTAGCGACATCTACCGTAGCGTTACACTTCTTAATTGATTATGTTATTTATTTTCAGATCCGATGCATTGAACAAGAACCAGGAGTTGGAATTTGAAAGGAACAAGGAAAGATTCCAGTTTTTGAAGGTAATATTTTATTTTACTATTGTTTTACTATTACCAAAAGAGAGGTAATGTCTAAGAAAAAAACGTGCCCCTTTAGTTTGACATCCAAAACAGATGGCGCTGTACTCCCCAGTACAGAGACAGGTGAACGAGATGGCGCTGTACTCCCCAGTACAGAGACAGGTGAACGAGATGGCGCTGTACTCCCCAGTACAGAGACAGGTGAACGAGATGGCGCTGTACTCCCCAGTACAGAGACAGGTGAACGAGATGGCGCTGTACTCCCCAGTACAGAGACAGGTGAACGAGATGGCGCTGTACTCCCCAGTACAGAGACAGGTGAACGAGATGGCGCTGTACTCCCCAGTACAGAGACAGGTGAACGAGATGGCGCTGTACTCCCCAGTACAGAGACAGGTGAACGAGATGGCGCTGTACTCCCCAGTACAGAAACAGGTGAACGAGATGGCGCTGTACTCCCCAGTACAGAGACAGGTGAACGAGATGGCGCTGTACTCCCCAGTACAGAGACAGGTGAACGAGATGGCGCTGTACTCCCCAGTACAGAGACAGGTGAACGAGATGTCGCTGTACTCCCCAGTACAGAGACAGGTGAACGAGATGGCGCTGTACTCCCCAGTACAGAGACAGGTGAACGAGATGGCGCTGTACTCCCCAGTACAGAGACAGGTGAACGAGATGGCGCTGTACTCCCCAGTACAGAGACAGGTGAACGAGATGGCGCTGTACAGCTCCATTCATTTTGCGTATGGATGGTATAGAAAGGATCGCAATCTCTTATGGCAGAATTGTTCTAAAAGTGACCGCGTTAAGCTTTAAATAATAGTTCCTAATCTCTCCGGTGGCGCTAGTTAGGCTCTGGGACATGAGTATAACATGAACCATATAAGGCAACAAATAACCCGACCAAATTACGTAGGTTGTTTTTGGTAGTATTTCGGTGTATGGTGGCGCCGCCTAATTACTGTTTTTTGATGGACACTTTTCATACATAGAGATTTGGCTCCTTTATACAGTCTTCATGATTTTGCGGTAACTGATTGTCAAAAGTTGACGTTCGAAAATTCTGTGACGGCCATAGACATAGTATAGTAGTTATAGACATGAAACCGAGCGACCAGGGGTAAGAGAAAGACATATTCATGTATTGACAGGTTAATGTATGGCAGCATAATCCTTTTTCTCTTTCACTCTTATAAATGTCGGTATTTCGCCATCGCCTCCTACCTATGCTGAGAGGATATAATATTATAGAGCGGTACTGTCATAGTAAATTTTGTAGCCACAGTAAATTCACCGTTATCTATCGACACACTTAAAAACTAAAAATGAAGATTTATAAAAACACAATAAAATGTATTTAATGTTTTAATGTTTATTTGGGCACAAACGGTACATGTTTCTTATAACTAGTGTCTTATACATAATTCATAAACCAGGACAGTTGCCACCACTTAATAGCTCATTAAAGAAAAACAAAATACAGGATAACTAAACTTAAAGATTAACAACGAGGGTCGAAATAGGACAGGGGCTAAATTAATGAAGATAAAACTATTTTTATACATTACATTTGCAATTAAGTGTAAAGTTACAGTGTATTTAATTCGTTTGTTTATTTAAAACCAAAAGTACTTGACGTTTAAATTTAGACAAGGAGTCATTAAATATATCGATTTTTGAGAAAATATCATTATTAAATCTGCAAGCTCTTATCAGAAAGGAGTTTGATTTGTATTTCTTTTTAGTAAAGGGAATACAAAATAATTTATCGCTACGCCGTGTGTTCAAGCAGGGAGTTTTAAAGCTAAGTCTACTTAACAAATAAGGGGAGTCAATCAAATTTCTTAATACTTTATACAAAAATATTAGATCTTTTAATGTGCGCCGGCTTTCAATACACACCAGTTTATTCAGGTTAAGCGGTTGAGTTGACACAAGGTTTTTATATTTTAAATGTTTGATGAGCTTTAAATATGGATAAATGTTTTTTTTTTATATGCATTAATTATTTTTATTATTTTGACCCATGTTCTTTCACTGATATGCGTTAAAATTGTTTAATAACACACGAAACCATCAACGCCCTCTATACGAGAGTAGGCCAAAGGTAGTAGCGACATCTAATCGAGAATCAAATTTTCGTCATTTTCGAGGCTTTGATTATACTATGTTTATGCTGCCATCACACTGCAGCGCCATCTGTGTTCAGCTTTGCGGGTTTAACGTTGTATTATTGTTTCAGTGGGGTGCGAAGTCGTTCGACAACATGTTGATTGTGCCGCCGGGCTCCGGTATCGTTCACCAGGTTAGTAATGTCTCTATTCCTCTACTTTAATTATTTTGTATAAATTGAACCCCACTGTCACGGTCGCCAGATGTAATGGTCACGCTATAGAAGAAACGATTTGATAACGAAGCACATAATATATTTAAATATATTTACAGGGAAAATATTACAATAATAGGTCTTGGTTTGACGAGGATGTTTTTCAGACTGCCATGGTAACGTATTCAACTTTTTACAGTGACATGGTTCTAAAACAAAGTATAAATAAAATAAGAATATAAACCTTTTTACACATGTAGAGCAGAATACGTCACACCTATAGAATAGAATACTCGTAGAATATATTTTATTTGTAGTTATTTGTAGTGTGTAGTGTTTTATTTGTGTATTTTTTTGTGTGTATACATATTACAAAACAAAGTCTCCCGTCCCCTTGTTCCCCGTAGATATAACCAAGTTTAATAACTGGTTTTATATAAGGAAAAAAAATTTCTTCCCCGCTAACCCGGTCATGAAATGGGATTTTTTTTGCTCATAGAAAACCGTTATTTCCTTTGGCTTTCTACGAAGAAGAAAACTTTCTGCCTAGCTAACCCGGTTATGAAATGGGATTTTGGTTTCCTAGTAGAAAGCCGCTATTTTATTTGGTTTTCTATGCGGAAGAGTTTATTCCTAGCAAACTTGGGTAATATAATATTATATATTTGTATTTTATTATGTGTATGAAAGCAGGCTTCGTAACGTTTTTGCAACACTCTTATTCAGGGTTCCATACCCAAAGGGTAAAAACGGGACCCTATTACTAAGACCCCACTGTCCGTCTGTCTGTCTGTCTGTCTGTCTGTCTTTTTGTCTGTCTGTCTGTCCGTCTGTCACCAGGCTGTATCTCATGATTATCATGAACCGTGATAGCTAGACAGTTGAAATTTTCACAGATGATGTATTTTTGTTGCCGCTATAACAACAAATACTAAAAACAGAATAAAATAAATATTTATTATAATTTCCCATACAACAAACGTGATTTTATTGCCGTTTTTTGCGTAATGGTACGGAACCCTTCGTGCGCGAGTCCGACTCGCACTTGGCCGGTTTTTCTTTTTACTATGCTCATTATTGTATATGAAATAATTTGTTTTCAAGGTCAACTTGGAATACTTGGCCCGCGTGGTCTTTTTTAAAGACATGCTGTACCCAGACTCCGTGGTCGGCACCGACAGCCATACAACTATGATCAACGGACTTGGCGTCGTCGGCTGGGGTGTTGGAGGTAAATTTATTAACAAACACACTTTTGTCGGCACCGACAAATGCTGATAACTTCTCGGTGATGGTGTCGTCGGCTAGGATTTACCAATACGTGGCCCAATGTCATGTTCTTCTCCTTGGTCGGCACCGACAGCCACACCACTATGATTATTTAGTGGATTTGGCGACATTGGCTGGGACGTTGGAGGTGAGATTTGTAATACTTAAACTTTAGTCGGCACTTTAGTATTGTGGGCTGCGACGTTGGAGGTAATATTTTGAAGCAGTACACCTTGGTCGGCACCGAAAATATTGGATTAGTTCACGGTTTTTGGTGTTGTTGATTGGGGCGTTGGAGATAACTTTCTATTATTTCTAGGTCGTCTTGCAAAAGCTCATCAATTGGGTGTTTTGTGACCTATTGATAAAAATAAACTTGTTACGTTTTGAAATAAAACTATGAAAACGGATTATATCGCGTATATTGAATTTATAATACATCCCGACGTTTCGAACTCTTTACAGCGTTCGTGGTCAACGGGTGACTATTGTTACGTTTTATTTCATCAATTCTATCTTAACTGTTACTCGAATGAAAGCGTATTGTGTACTTGATAATGAGCAACATATCAGATAAAACTTTATTTTTTTGTTTTTTTTGGGTCATAAAGGATTTGCCACACTGGATGCGTTTTACGGTCACCGGTCAGGTCAAACCTGTATGTATGAACATGTATGAACAACATCGACAGCAACAACCTTTGAGGTTGAAGTTTGACCTGACCGCTGCCCGCAGAACGCATCCAGTGTGGCATATCCTTAACAGTCATAATTGTGACGTTTTCAACCAAAAGGTACCACATTGTCGCTTGTTGATAAGGTTGATTTCTAATTGAAGCTATATGGAGATAGCGCCTTACTGACAAGCGACAATAAGTACCCTTTTGGTTGAAAATGGCATAATTGTTGTTAAATCATAGTTTGTTTCAAGTATGGAGCCCTTATTTTATCAAGGATATTGAGATGTTGGAGAAAGTTCAACGTAGTTTCACCAAGATACCGAAGAAACTCAAAAACATGTCCTATGAAGAAAGACTACAATTCTTAAAGCTCACAACCTTGAAGGAGCGCAGAGAACGCGGAGATCTGATTGAGACATACAAAATACTAACCCAACACTACGACCTTAAAGATTTCCATAAGATGCTAGAACGCAATAGTAACAACCGTCTGAGAGGTCATCAGTATAAGCTGGTGTCTCACAGGTCCTACAATAATCCTCATAGACACTTCTTTAGCAACAGAGTGGTCAACGCTTGGAACAAACTCCCAGGGGATGTAGTAGCGGCCCAAAGTGTCAATGAGTTTAAGAATAAATTAGATAAGCACAAAGCAAATTCTACTCAACACTGAGAACTCGGTTTATGACTCTGGATACAGGCATTATCAGTTGTTTAAACTGCCTGCCTGCATTACAAATAATAAATAAATAATAGAAAATTTCCTCAGTTTTGTTTTCTTTTCCCAGGTATCGAAGCAGAGGCGGTAATGTTGGGACAGGCCATCAGTATGTTGGTGCCCAAAGTTGTCGGATACCGCCTCGTCGGGGTATTGAACCCACTCACCACCTCCACTGATCTTGTGCTTACCATCACCAAGGTAATTAACAATATTCGCCTTTTTAGGGTTCCGTACCCAAAGGGTAAAAACGGGACCCTATTACTAAGACTCCTCTGTCCGTCTATCTGTCTGTCAGTCACCAGGCTCTATCTCATCAACCGTGATAGCTAGACAGTTGAAATTTTCACATATGATGTATTTCTGTTGCCGCTATAACATCAAATACTAAAAAGTACGGAACCCTTGGTGGGCGAGTCCGACTCGCACTTGTCCGGTTTGTAGATAGTTTGAAATAGTTTATGTTCGTAAACACAAACGAGTAAATACTTTATTAAATCACATTTAGAAACGGGTCTATCGCGAATTTATTTGTTAGCCGCGACCACGACCAGTGAAACCTGTGTCGAAACGTCGGTAAATAAAGGTAACAAAATAAATTCGCGATAGACCCGTTTCTAAATGTGATTTAATATGTGTTTCACCTGTGTCGAAACGTCGGTAAATAAAGGTAACAAAATAAATTCGCGATAGACCCGTTTCTAAATGTGATTTAATATGTGTTTAAACCGCGAAAGTTTTAAATGAGTAAATACTTTGTTAAAAAAAACCATAGAAAGGAGAAAGTGCGACGAAATTGTGTCATCTCAGCATGATACTGGCGACTTTGAGCGCTGATTTACCGATGATGCCATTCTCTTACGGAAAAAAGCGTACCTCATGTTTGTTTAAAGTTTATAAAGATCCGATACCTTGACGAAAATTTCACACTTCACAAAATTTCATTTCATTTTATCGGATTTTTCGATTTGAAAGATATCCATAGTTGTTACTGGTATCTGCAGTGCAGGCCTTATGAGGCGGACCATTGCACGTGATATAAACATTTTAAGACATTTTTGATATTTACATATGTTGAAAGTTTGGAAACTTCTATCAGCGCATGCAAAATTTTGAAGGAGGTTTTTTAACCCCGACTCAAAAAGAGGGGTTTTATATCTTTGATGAACATGTCCGTTTGACTATGTGTCTGTCTGTCTGTGTGTGGCATTGTAGCTCTCCAAACGGATGGAGATCGGTCTGATACGATTTTTATTAGGTGAAACCGAGTTTCCTTACAGTGGTTATTACTTATTAGCTATGTTTGATAGAAATCGATCCAGCAGTTTGAAGAGTATCTGAGGAGTTCCTTTCGGCATTTTTGGCATTTGGCATTATATTGTAGGGGCTTTTTTATTTTTTTTATTTAAAAGTTATTGTTAAAAGTTACTGATGGTACCAATAATTATGTTTCAGCATCTCCGCTCTCTCGGCGTAGTCGGCAAATTCGTGGAATTTTTCGGCCCCGGCGTGTCCGCCCTCAGCATCGCGGATCGAGCCACCGTGGCCAACATGTGTCCCGAGTTCGGGGCAACCGTGGCGCACTTCCCGGTTGACGCGCGCTCATTGCAGTACCTAGCACAGACTAGTTAGTATTTTATACCTTATAAATAGGGTTCAAAAGCAAGAAACTAGGGTCATTTCCTATGTATTTCGATTTTAAGATCCTGTCAGAAGAAGAAGTCGCGTACCTGGGAAGGGCGAAATTCTAAATACTAGTTTTTTTCCTTTTATAATATGTAATCCAGTGACATGTGCATATGCCATACGATAAATAAATAAATTTCCTATAAAAATGTCTATAAAATTAATCTGTTTTGATTGTTTCTAAGTGTATTGTGATCGTCACAAATAAATATCTTTTATCTTATCTTTATTATCTTATTAAAACGCGCTAGGCATCGCCATGAGCTCCACTGACAACCGTAACAAAAACTGGTAATTTTCTCGTCGCGTTTTGAGCACTTCACGGTTGACGCACGCTCACTGCAGTTAGTACTTGGCTCAGACTAGTAAGTGTCGCAAGTGTCTATAGGCTACGCTTCATACGGTTCAAATTCGTGGAATTCTTCGGCCCTGGCGTCTCCGCTCTCAGCATCGCGGACCGAGCCACCGTGGCCAACATGTGTCCCGAGTTCGGGGCAACCGTCGTGGACTTCCCGGTTGACGCTAGATCACAGCAAGTACCTAGCACAGACAAGTAAGTAGCCTTAAGCAGCGTAGAGCCACAGTCGCCAACGTGTGTCCAGAGTTCGGGGCAACCGTTTCGCACTTCCCGGTTGACGCTAGATCACAGCAAGTACCTAGCACAGACAACAAGTAAGTAGCGTTAAGCAGCGTAGAGCCACCGTCGCCAACTAGTATCCAGAGTTCGGGGCAACCGTCGCGCACTTCCCGGTTGACGCTCGCTCGCTGCACGTTGTACTTTTTCTAGTTGGTAGAAGTAGTTTTTATTTATGTTTGCGCCGACTCAATGTTTTGCGTCGACTTGCTCCGAAATCCAGTTAAAAAATCCGTTTGTGGATTTAAACTATAGAGAAGATTTTTGCCTACGAAAGTCTGTAAATGATTTTTGTAATCAAATGCTGTTTTTCCGGGAAAAGGGGAAAAGTTTTTCCCGCTGCTAAATTATTTATTTATTTAAGCTTTATTGCAGTTTAAACTTATCTGTATGTGACTGTTTGTTTCCTAAATAAAAAAAAAAAAAAAATACAAAAAATGTACAAATGGCGGACTAAAGGCATTCACTTCCAGTCAACCATAGGGCTAAACAAAAGTATAATAAAAATGGTGCAAGAAGCGAAGTAAGAGAATTTAATTTGGAACAATTGTAAACAACTGAAAAACAAAAATTAAAAATAAAAAAATATGAAAATTATTAATTCTTTAACAGATCGCACTCAAGAGAAGATCGACATTATTGAGGCGTACCTGCGGGCCACCAACCAGTTCAGGGACTACAATGACCCCTCGCAGGACCCCATCTTCTCTGAGGTACGTATATTTGGATATTAAAAGACTGGGAAATAGAGGGCTTGAGTTTATAAATAGCCTCGCTTCTCTCGGCCGGCAATTCCCATTCCGGCGGAGGTGCTTTTCTCAACACCAGACAAGTGCGAGTCGGACTCGCCCACCGAGGGTTCCGTACTTTTTAGTATTGGTTGTTATAGCGGCATCAAAAATAGATACAACCAAAATTTCAACTGTCTAGCTATCACGGTTCATGAGATACAGCCTGGTGACAGACAGAGGGACAGCGGAGTCTTAGTAATAGGGTCCCGTTTTTACCCTTTAGGTACGGAACCCTAAAAAGGCTTGAAAATAGAGTATAAAAAACTTGTAATCAAAGTTTTTTTTTACATCTAATTTCAGCTGTCATCTATGCTTTTATTTCCTGCTAGCTTTATTACGTCTTTTAAACCCCCCACGCAAAAAGAGGGGTGTTATACGTTTGACGCCAATATCTATCTGTGTGTCTGTCTGCGGTACCGTAGATCTCAAACGGATGGACCGATATCGATGCGGTTTTTTTACGTGAAAGCGTGTTTCTTTTCGGTGGTTCTTATGCTGTTTAATAAAAGTAGATCCAGCAGTGAAAAGTATCAGCTCTTTTCTAAAATGAAGTAAGGCATTATTTCTGTATTCCAGATAGTCGAACTGGACCTATCCACCGTCGTGACGTCAGTTAGCGGCCCCAAGCGGCCGCAGGACCGCGTCTCCGTCTCCAAAATGAAGAAGGACTTCCAGGAGTGCCTTAGCAACAAGGTATGTGATCTAAAATAAGATAATTAAAAAACATTTGGCGCCATTTTACACAGGCTTAACGAAGCCATGTACTATGGGTACTAGGCACCGCGGTACTAGACTAATACATACTTCAAAAGATAAATACATCGTTTTGTGATAAACACATATGCATTACTGGGATTCGAATGCACTCCAGCTTCGTAGGGGTCAGTACGAATTATAGATAATTCTATATACTTTTTATAAACAATTTTAATGTTTTTTAAAAATAATTAAATGTTACCACGATCATCTGTTAGATACCTAGTACCTAGTCATTTAGGTACCATTAAATTAAGCACTTTGTTTGTCATCATTATTAAAAAAAAACTTGATGGTAAGGTCACGTAAAAGTTACGAGGTTACTTTCACTTCCATTTTTGCGGAGATCGCGTAGATAGAACATATAAGTTGAACTGTAGATAAAATCTAGAACAATTGTTTGCTACAAACCCAGTGACAGGATAAACAACATGTCTACTGTGGATGTGGCAACCATTTTTCTATGATTCACTCCTCCATCATATTTGTGGTGATGTAGTCTTCCAACACACTCTTCCATCATACATTGTGATGACGTAATTTTGCCATTTTACTCCTCCTTGTGGTGTATCACATCACATCTTGTGTAGTCTTTCAACATGTACCTTATCATATGCGTGTCAGTTCAAATTATACATAAATACATTGTTTTTATATCACAGATATACAAAAAACAGATCTATTGTCCCAATTTGTTCAACTGATCTGTCATTTTTGTGATGCTGATGATCTTCTTAATAGTGAGCACCATTAATTCAGTGATAGACGGGAACTTATCTGCTGAAAAAATGATGGCCACCATTGTGAAGTATTTGGACCTATAGATACGTTTAAAAATAACACTAAGATATATCTAATGTCACAAATATTCTAGTTCAACATTTTATGCTATCATAAGATTTTAAGACTGGAATACATGAAGTAAAACATAAACACCACACATATAAAGCAAAGGGGCAAAGTAAAAAACAAGAGAATAAAATATAAATGATGACGATGATAACACAAGATAGCAATTGACAAAACAACGATGATGACGATGATAGCAATAGACACACCAAAAGAAAAAAAAAAAAGAAAAAAAATACATTAATGATCAAATGATGGCGCCATGATGAGATAGTCTCATCATCAGCTATCACGCACCCAGTGACAGATATCATGTGAATGTCTACTGAGCGGGTGATTAGTGATGACAACGACTGTGTCGACTCCTGATTATGATGATAATTGGATGTATGAATGTATGTTGGGTTAAGAATGAAATTAGTATCTTAACTGATCTACGTTAGTTTACGTGACCCCTGTGCATTGCTAAAAACATGTTTATCATTGTACTTAACCAAAACAAAGAAATGAAAAAATAATAAAAAGTAAATTACTATGTTTTCTATATAAAATTAAAATACCTTATTTTGATATTCTAAAGCATTTTCATAATAATGCCTGTTTATTGTAGTGATAGTTGATAAGATGATGGTGATATGATGATGCAGTCTAAAAGCAGATGGTATCAATCTCCCAGTGATAGAATTTGTAACATATCTACTGAGACAGTGACTACCAACTTCTAATAGACTTAACTTGTTCAAATACAAGCACACAAAAATAAGTTTTTTGCCAAAAATTTAATTTTTGGTACAAGTTTTTATCGCTGTCTGTACTTTTCTTTCCACAGGCAACTAATACTCTACGAGACAATTCTAAAAACCCCAAACACAATTAGGTTGCGTTGTTTTATCACAGTTCCTATGGCCACCTCCTGTCTCCGTCCTCAGTTCAGCTCGACGGTACCATAATATTACATTGTCTCCCGACTTAGGCTGAGAACGCACTGCGATTTTTTTTTTCAGTTCCAGAACCGCAAAAAGTGTAACGTACGGCATGCTTCATAAGCGCACGCACTTAAAAGACTGAAAGTGAAAGTGGGTCAAATTTAACTTGCAAGATTTGACTCATACAAACATACATAGATTGCAAGTTAATAAAAAGCTAGTGATAAATTAAACAATTATGAATTTATGCTGTTTGAATGTGGAAGCACCATCATATTCGTATGAATTTATGCTGTTTGAATGTGGAAGCACCACCATATTCGTATGAATTTATGTTGTTTGAATGTGGAAGCACCACCATATTCGTATGAATTTATGCTGTTTGAATGTGGAAGCACCACCATATTCGTATGAATTTATGTTGTTTGAATGTGGAAGCACCACCATATTCGTATGAATTTATGCTGTTTGAATGTGGAAGCACCACCAAATTAAATGTACCATTTTGGTACATATTAGTAAAAAAACTCGATGATTTGTACTAGAGCAGTAGGCATCACACACCCAGTGACAGATATACAGACATGTCTGCTAAGCATGTGATTGCTACCACTTCAGTACATTAATCTAAAAAATAAACAAGTATAATAAAAAATACGACGAAAAGACGGCGTTTAGGTACACATTATTATTGTCACTAAATATTTTTATGATATTTAGTGCAGAATCTATACTTGGTGGCTAAAAATTAAGTGCATTCCCGTTGCCAGGGTTTTGGGATTATACTGAGCAACTTTTACAATGGGACCAGCCCCGAAATCGTAAAAAAAATGTGGATATTTCATACATTTTGGTTGGTACATTTTCTATGAGAGGGTAACTTTTTTTTCGCGATTTCGTGGTTGGTCCCATAGTAAAAGTTACTCAGTATGATCCCAAAACCTCCCTGGCGACTTATTTTTTTTTTTTTTTTTTTTTTTAATGAAAACGACTACTACGCGCGAAAGGTAGTTCTTGATGCTGATGACGATGATGTCCAGAAGTAATTGTTATCATTCTCCCAGTATTATAAATATGTATATAATATATTTACTGGAGTAATGACCCCGACTACCATTGGACTTGTAAAATATCACTGCCATTCCTATATAGAAAGAGTAAACACAAAGGGAGCGTACATGTATGCAAAATTGATTTATGTACCTTTTCGTATCTTGTCACGGTGACAAAAATATGGTGCTTGCTAATGTTATACCAATGAGGATATAATAAGATAGAGCGGTACTGTCATAGTAAATTTTGTAACCACAGTAAATTCACTGCCATCTATCGACATACTTTAAAACTAAAAATGAAGATTTTTAAAAATACGTTAAAATGTATTTAAATATGGATAAATGATTTTTTTTATTTGCATTAATTATTTTTATATGATTTTGACCCATGTTCTTTCACTGGTATGCGTTAAAATTGTAAATAACAAACGAAACAGTCGACGCCCTCTATACGAGAGTAGGCCAAAACTAGTGGCGCCATCTGATCGAGAATCAAATTTTCGTGATTTTCGAGGCACGTTTTTTCCTTAGACTGTATCCATCCATTACGGAGTTATATCTATCTTTGGTTATACTGATAGCTGTTGTTATACTGATTTAAACTAACACGATTTTCACTCATAATTTAAAACTAATACGAGACTTAATCGCGTACAAACTTACGTTTATTTATGGCCTGACGTTTCGAACGTGACGTTACGTAAGTTTGTACGCGATTAAGTCCCGTATTGGTTTTAAATTATAGCTGTGGTTGACATAAAAATTGTATCAAAATATTTTCTATAATGTCACAATCCAGAGAGGAAAATGGGGACTACGTTTGAATGGAGAAGCGGCTGTCCCCTTTCCTCTTAAAAAGGCCACGAAGTTTTTTTAACCAAAAGCAGTATCACAAACCCAGTGACAGAATTAAAACATGTAAATGAGTATGTGATTACTGTTCTTAATTAAAATTATGTAGTGTTTATGATGTTCCACATTCCGTCGCTTGACAACTCGGTACAGAGTAACTTTTAGTGACTCAAGTAGATATCGTCCCATAGTAGTTGGTATCATACACCCAGTGATAGTTGAAAATATCTACTGAGCGGATGACTGCCAAGTATGTGAGACAGGTGCCATCTGACGGTGGTATCTAGAAATAATGTGACATTTAAACTTAATGCGTCAATATTAAAATTATTTTAAAACGGGTCACTCACGTATTATTAAGTCGAATAGCTCATGCTTCGATCAAATTTACGAGGATCCTCTTCACGGAGTAACGACACGTCCTCACTGGTCGAGGGCGCGCCGTGTACTGCGGGCTAAAGCCCGACTCGCACGTGCCGTGAGCAGCAGGCGGCGTCGGCGGTGCCGGCGACGTCACCGTTGCGAGGATGGCTCTACCCTCCAGCGTATTGCGTTTGTCAAGGAAAACAATTATTTATCATTAATTTTTTTTTACTAGCCTAATTTAGTGTCCCACTGCTGGGCAAAGGCCTCCCCTCGTTTCCTCCACTCGACCCTGTCGTTTGTAGTGTCCCGCCAATCCGGATAAAATGCGTCCAAGTCGTCCCGCCATCTCCTTTTCGGCCTGCCTGCATTAAATAATATTACTTAAATATTTTTGATATTAACATTATTAGTATCACCAAGTATCACTTCTTAAAACAAAGTTTAACCCTAATCTTGACTGTTTTTTGATAGGTATTAGTTATCTTCTGAATTCTGACTATGTGTAAAAAAAATTACAGAAGGTTTCATTATAGAAACCTTTAGCAGCCTGGACCCCTAAATAAAAAATAAACAAATAAACTAAACACTAAGCAAATATGTTAAGCGTCAAATACACTATACATTGAAAAAAAAAAACTTGTTATTCCGGCTGTCAAATTATCTGCGACAGCAGGTATCACAGCACCCAGTGACAGAATGACAGACATGTCTACTGCGCGTGTGACACTACTGTCACAAATATTACTGTCATATTACAACTTGATGATGATGATCAAATGTCACTGTAATACGAGACCTATTATAACTTGATAAATATTACTTGATGATGACGTAATGATGTAATGTCATCAACCACTTGGTATCATCTTCCCAGTGATAGAATATTGACATATCTACTGTGATGATGATAACCAGCCGTCAATGATATGTGATGATCTGATGATGTAGTCGAAATTATGATAAAGTCGCTAGTCTAAAAACCGGACAGTGGAGTCATAGTAATAGGGTCCCGTTTTTACCCTTTGGGTACGGAACCTTAAAATGTTGGTTGGAGAACAAATAAATACAGAAATAGCAAACACTTGAAAATCATGTTGGAAATACAAAATTACAATAATAAAATAAATTAATAAGTATATAATAAATTCAAAACATAAAATTTGGTTTTAAGCACCGGGATTTGAACCCAGGACTGTAGACTCGAAGCGTTGTTGATAATTATGCCAAACAAAATTGTATCATCTTTCCCAGTGACAGACTGTCAAACATGTCTACTGGCAAACTTGACACGACTTGTCAAAGCAATGAGTGATGAAAATGATGATATGATAGAATAGTCTAGAAACACCGGATGTATTATGCAACAGCTGGCCAAAAATAATTTTTTGCAAATAAATAAATAAAAATTTACTACGAAATGGTATGGTGGGTCAGGAAATCGTCTATCCAATAGTTGGCATCATGCTCCCAGTGATAAAATGATAAAATATCTACTAGAAGAATGACGGCCACTATTAAATAACATATACCGTTGAATTGTTCTTGAATGCACAAGCACATCTATCTCAAGTAGAATTTTGAGAGCGATGACAAATGACAATACAGATGTAGTGCATACTTGTTTTCCATCGTATTTTCTCGGAAACGTTCGTATTTTTCATGCTACTTCAGTCAACGTCAGTACTTTTTGTACCGAGACTGACTGAAATAGCAAGACACGTTCGTACGTTTCCGTGAAAATACGATGTAAAATAATTATGCACTACAGCTGTGTGAGTTATACGGATGGCCTAAAAAATAAGTGCATTCCCGTTGCCAGGGAGGTTTTGGGATTTTACTGAGCAACTTTTACTATGGGACTAACCACAAAATCGCGATAAAAAAAATTTACCCTCCCATAGAAAATGGACCAGCCAAAATGTATGAAACAGCCATATTTTTTTTCGCCATTTCGTGGTTAGCCCCATAGTAAAAGTTGCTTAGTATAATCCCAAGACCTCCCTGGCAACAGGAATGCACTTAGCCACCCTAAGGTGAAATACATATCTGAAAAAATAAATAAAATAATAGATGTTTTGACTTTAATACTTACAGCAATCCTTTTAGTATGTTATTCACTTATTAATGTCACAACACTTTTTTGCACAAATTTATGTGGATACAAATATTGGGAACCTACATTGGTGAAGTATTCCATACTGTATAACATCGTCCACGCTGCTGTTTGAAAATGAACTTTATTTAAAAGATATACGGTTCACCGACGATCAGTTAAGTCACTCTTACTACCAAAACTTAACATGAAATTTATAAATTATATAAATCATACTAGCGAACCGTATGAACTGATACTACACAACTGATAGCAGATAACCAATACCCCATGGTTTTATGCCATTTGTGGTGGGGCGTCATTCACTAATGACGTACTGACGATAATTATTGATCATTTGCTAATACAATAGTTTGGTAATTGACGTTTTCACCTGATTTACTGATTTAGAAAAAATACAATATTCGATTAAGGAAGAAAGTTGAAGTATCATAATTCAAATTAGATTGCTTGATTGATTGCGAGGCTTGATACTTCATACCTAGGCTAAGAATAACAGGAAATGTTTTTTTTTGTTTTGTTTCATATTTAAAATCCTTTCCTAAAACAAGGCAAAGGTAAGGAATCAGTTCCTTAAAATATTCGAATCCTCATATTATTTAGAAGCAAGAAAACCATTTCAGCCTATTTAGTTATAATTAATGTGGTTTTTTAGGGTTCCGTACCTCAAAAGGAAAAAACGGAACCCTTATGGGATCACTCGTGCGTCTGTCTGTCTGTCTGTCCGTCTGTCACAGCCTATTTTCTCCGAAACTACTGGACCAATTAAGTTGAAATTTGGTATACATATGTAAGTTCGTGACCCAAAGACGGGCATGTAACGCAAACAAATGAATTTTAAACATGGTGGCCACTTTTGGGGGGTAAATGAGAAAATTAGAAAATAAAGTTTTTCAAACTATATCGTGTTATATATCAAATGAAAGAGCTCATTGTGAGAATCTCAAATATATTTTTTTTACAATTTTAGGATAAACAATTTAGAAGTTATTCAAGAAAATAGGCAAAAAATGACCATTCCCCCCTTTATCTCCGAAACTACTGAGTATAAAATTTTGAAAAAAATAAACAAAATAGATCTTTACCTAAAGATTACAGGAAGACATATTAGAAATTGCAGTCAAGCGTGAGTCAGACTTAATTAATTAGTTTTTGATCCGACCGCTACGGGTTTTTTAAAGACTTTTCACACTCACATTTCACATAAAAAATACAATGTTTAAATTGTGTAATATACGGAACCCTTGGAACGCGAGTCCGACTCGCACTTGGCCGGTTTTTTAGTTTAAAGGGGCTGAGAATCTATATGGGACATCGGAATCTACGATCAGAGATTTTGGGGTTATATTTAGTCCCATCCTGTATTTTGATTCTAGACAAACAAACTAATTAGCTAACTATTGTGTGATTAGATAAAGTCTTGGGACAATAATAAAAATGGCTACACATCAACTTGTATTTTTATTATATAGATAATATTTTTTGACATGGAAGCAAACAGTTAACATCAGTGAAAACAATGTTTTATTACACCAGTAATAGTTTATATTTAAATAATAGTAGTTTGAATTTAATTTTTTTTTTAATTAAAAAAAAAAGTATAACACATTTTAAACTTATACAAGTTTCGCCAAACTTGCGTTTAACGGCGAAATGGTGCACTCATTTTCAATGTTAGTACCTTAATCTAAATTTAATGATTAACTTATCTTACTAAGGTTAATACTTTTATATTACATTAACAAAGTGTAAGTTGTAGGTATATATGTTGTTATTCTTTAAGAATTTATTTGTAGTTTTACATGTATGTAAAATGTATGATTTTGGTGCAATGAAGGATATTTATTTATATACAATATTTACCTATCTTATATATTTAGTCATGCGTTGTACCCAATAGCAACTTCTTAATTTTTGATTTAAAGATGTTTTTACTAGCACACTCGTCTTCTATTGATAAATTGTTCATTATTCGCGGTGTGATATACTTGCGCGTCCTTTTACCATAGTAGTTGCTAGCGGTTGGTTCCACGTATTTACTAATATCATAAATTTAAATGGCAAACACAATTAAGTACATTGAGAATAGCATTTTTAAGACATATTTTTCTAAACATTCAGGCGTTAGGGTACACTTTTACGAATACAATAATTATACACAGAAAATTACAAAAAACTCTTTTCAATAGATTAATAACCACATCTCAAAAATAATATGGTTGTAGCGAAAAATCCATTTTTATAATTTCAGGGTAAGTACAGTCGAAGGCAAAAATATCGATCCAGACAAATGGCTCAAAAATATGTTAACACGACTTTATTGTCTAAGGTGTTAGAGCGTACACATATTTTTGAAACTTTGGGAATGTATATATATTTATGCCCTTGACTGTACATGATTAAATAAATAACACTATAACAAAATATAATTATTATTGTTACAGTAAACAAGTAGAAAATATATTCGTTTTTTTTATAGTAAATATTTAAAATAGGTGTACAATAAAAAAAAATTGGCTTAATAAAATAATAAAATTGATCAACTTCTTCCTAAATAATAAAATGAGCTATTAAAGCACTTTATAATCAAGTTCAATTCAAATAGTTAAAGTTAAAATTATAGTAAATAAACAAAATAGTAAATTATTTGAAATTATAGTAAATTATTTGAAATTATAGTAAATTATTTTTGAATTATTATTTGAAATTATAGTAAATTATTTGAAATAAGTCAAATCCTAAATGTGTATGAATCAAGAAATTAATTAAGATTTCATGGTAGTTAAGACGAAGTTATGCACTAAATTCGAATTTGGGGTATGTATTTTTGCCAATCGATATTTTCAATGAACATTGATAACGGGGTTTAAATCAGGGGCGTAGCTAGAGGATATGGCGCCCGGGGCAGTCACCAAATTTGCACCCCCCGACGACTGACAAAAGTTTCCCTGCTGCTGCCTTTTGCCCATTTTGGCGCCCCCCCTTGGATGGCGCCCAGGGCACTTGTCCCCTCTGCCCCCCCTAGTTACGTCACTGGGTTTAATAATGTTCCAAGTAATCCGATAGATGATGTGTTGTCGCAGAGTTGTTCCATGTTGATTTGTAGATATTTCTCAGCAGAAATACTTAGTGAAACAGCTTTATGATAATATTTTTTAATTCATAAGTTGTATCACCAAATCCTCCTACTGAGATAGTTTTTTCTCCATTTTCAAAAAAAAATATTATTTGCTTGGGTGTATCTGAAGTAAAGGTGGCGAGTTGTCTAATAGTTATTTGTGGTATTTTCTATAAAAAGGGACCATATTGTCGATGGCGCTCACGCCATTATAAACGATGCTCCGATATAAATACAATGCCGCGCGACGCTGTGCGGCGTAAGCGCCATCGACAATAAGGTCCCTTTTGATAGAAAATGCCCCATTTGTTTAACAAATTCTCATAGTTGTAGTTCAGCTTTTATGTCTTGCAACTCTTGCAATGTTTAAGTTTCCACTTGTTTAGTCTCCATACAAACGTAGTTACCCTCCCATTTTAAAACGACTAGCTAGATTGCTCTGAAACTTTGTACTTACAATAGGATAAGGTATATCTAGGTCTGTATATAGTTTATGTAGGTTCAGATACAATAGTTAAAAAAACCGGCCAAGTGCGAGTCGGACTCGCGCACGAAGGGTTCCGTACCATTACGAAAAAAAAAAACACCAAAAAAATCACGTTTGTTGTATGGGAGCCCCATTTAAATATTTATATTATTCTATTTTTAGTATTTGTTGTTATAGCGGCAACAGAAATACATCATCTGTGAAAATTTCAACTGTCTAGCTATCACGGTTCATGAGATACAGCCTGGTGACAGACAGACAGACGGATAGACGGACGGACAGACGGACAGCAGAGTCTTAGTAATAGGGTCCCGTTTTTACCCTTTAAGTACGGAACCCTAAAAATAGCGAATTTAAGTTATTCATACAAAATTTGTTTTTGCTCTATTTCGTTTGTTTTATAAACTGGAGCTATATAAACTAATTACAGACCTAGATAAACCTCATGTCATTGTGTAAAGTTCCATTACAATCCAATACGTAGTTTTAAAATGAGAACGAAACTCCGTTTGTATGGGAAGGTGCAATTCGGTCGAGCTTGCCGCGGACTCTTAATGTTGACTGTATTTAAACTACCTAATTTGGTCAAAAAACGAACTATACTAATATACATAGTAACTCTCTACCGAATATATATCTTCACATCACCATTACCTATTTGACCTGCGGTTGTATGCAATTAAAAATAAATTATATCACAGTTTGTGGCGTGTTTATCTGCGTAGTGGTTTGGTATCTCTAGACTCATTGATAGACGAGCTGACGTGTTTGACCGCTATCAGACAAGTTACACATAGCTAGGATTCTCTAGGAACATAAATTAATTTGGAAAACGAAACCTCTTCACAGACTTTGATACGACAAAGTGTGGAAGGGATCACTGTAAACGTCATACTTTGATAGATTATTGACATTTTTGATGACATTCGTACACTTAGTTATTACCAAAGATAGATATAACTCCGTAATAGATGGATACAGTCTAAGGAAAAAACGTGCCTCGAAAATCAAGAAAATTTGATTCTCGTTCAGAGGGCGCTACTAGCTTTAACCTACTGTCGTATAGATGGCGTTGACGGTTTCGTTTGTTATTTAACAATTTTAACGCATATCAGTGAAAGAACATGGGTAAAAATCATAAAAAAATTAATGCAAATAAAAAAAATCATTTATCCATATTTAAATACATTTTATCGTATTTTTATAAATATTTATTTTTAGTTTTAAAGTGTGTCGACAGATGGCAGTGAATTTACTGGGGTTACAAAATTTACTATGACAGTACCGCTCTAGTATAAGTTACTCTAGGGTTATTACGAATGATATGCATAGTTAGCTTAGTGCCAGTTGCACCATCAGCACTTGACAGACTGATCAACGTCTACGGGCGCGCCGCGGCGGTTTACTGATTTTACTATGAAACTTTCCATACAATAAAATTTAGCGAACTCTTTAACGATGACAAACAGTTTGGTGCAACCGACCCTTAGTCCGATATTAAGCTTATTTTAAACATAACAATTTTTTTCTTTCTTTTTATTGTAAGCGTTAGTAGCCTGGCGGTAAGGCGTGCCACTTTCAATACGGAGGTCGCAGGTTAGAACCCCGGCTCGTACCAAAACAATGAGTTTCTTAGAAATTAAGTACGAAATATAATTTGTTCTAAGAAATTACCAATCGCTTTTCGGCGAAGGAAAACATTCTGAGGAAACCTAACCCCAATAAAGTCTAGTTTCCCCTCGATAACACAGATGGCAGTCGCTTTCTGTTCTATTCAGTATAAATTTGACCGTAGATATCTATACACGGTGTTACTTGAGCCACTGAGACACCGCCAACAGTTTTTTTTTAAATTTTGAACTCATTTTGAGTATTTATTCTTAAATCCGATAAATATTTAAAAAAATTCTTTGTTTAGTTTTCTTAACAATTCTATTCGACTGGTAATTCTACACAAGATGCTTCGTCGTTTTAGTGACATCAAACAATTGCTAGTTACCATCGAAAATACTGTTAACAGACCATTTGAATACCTTACTGCAACGAGATAAGGTTTACCAATGGCCAGTTAAGGGTGTTGCTCATTGACAAATAGAATAGAATAGAATAGAATATATTTTATTTGTAGTAATTGTACATCGTCATATTCAAAAATTATTTACAATTAGAAGAACAATACAATTATCATTACAATTATAAAACCAATAATACATTTAAAAGGCATATGCAAGTCAATACGTTTCTATTAAGTGAACATAATTTTAAGCATGTTTTCATTGAATTGAATTATAAATATAAAAAAAAAATTGAAATGTCATGAAATGATTACATTAAATAAATTATAAGGTTTCGACATATTTAGTCATTCGTCTAACGTGTCAAATGCTAGTTATTGATATTGTTGCATTACAAACCTGTAAAATGGGTATGTAAAAATGATAAAAAAAATACCCCCATTAAAACATAGCGCGATCGATTCTCCTATCGATTCTGAACATACTGTTTTTAGGTTTTCAGTGGGTCATGGAACACCGTGTATATAGAAAGAAAGAAAGAAAAAGCATTTATTAGCACAATATAACAAGACTAAAACTAGAAATAATTAAACAGAATGAGGTTGCGCTAAATGGTCCTTACTCAGCTTGGTGTCACGGTGTGAGCCAACATGGCACACTCCGCGACGCTGATTTTCAGTAAGGCCCAGTAGATGGACTAGTAAACACAATGTAAAAAATAAATAAGGGAAAGCTTAAATACAAATAACAATCTAGGTTTTCAGTGGGTCATGGAACACCGTGTATATAGAAAGAAAGAAAGAAAGAAAAAGCATTTATTAGCACAATATAACAAGACTAAAACTAGAAATAATTAAACAGAATGAGGTTGCGCTAAATGGTCCTTACTCAGCTTGGTGTCACGGTGTGAGCCAACATGGCACACTCCGCGACGCTGATTTTCAGTAAGGCCCAGTAGATGGACTAGTAAACACAATGTAAAAAATAAATAAGGGAAAGCTTAAATACAAATAACAATCAAATTACTTAATTAAAATTAGCCTATACCTAAGTCTTATGAATGTTCGTGTGTATGTATGTATGTAAGTGTCTATGCGATTTGTGTGTGTGACTGAGTGTGCACGGTTGCCTAAGTGTTGCATTTTTGCTTAGCCAGTATGAATTTACGGAGGTGAATTTTAAAGGTGGACACGGTTTTCGAATTACGTACTGGTATAGATTAGTATGTTATGGATATCTATTGATTCCTACTGTTTTTTTGTGATACTGAATTATTCATCCTAAGTTTTGGGGTTCTTAGGTAGGTAGGGTTACGTAAGTAAATATGCAACATTTTTTTACAAGACTAGACTTCGACACAAATTTGAATCATAAGTTTATTAACACATTCCACACTAGTCTCGTTAACAGAACATCATCTAATGACACTTCATAAAGATATGGGTCTTAGGATGTAAGCTAATGACCTGACTAATGGGTCGGCAATTAGAAAAGGTCGTTTGGTAACTCATTAGGAATGCTTAGCTAAGTGGTCGGCGGTTCGATTCCCGATTCATGTTAAATAACACGTTCAAAGCTTTTAGATTTAACACACCCTAAAGCCATACATACCTATGGAGAAAACCGGACAAGTGCGAGGACTCGCCCACCGAGGGCTCCGTACTTTTTAATATTTGTTGTTATAGCGGCAACAGAAATATATCATCTGTGAGAATTTCAACTGTCTAGCTCTCAAGGTTCATGAGACACAGCCTGGTGACAGACAGACAGACGGACAGTGGAGTCTTAGTAATGGGGCCCGTTTTTACCCTTTAGGTACGGAACCCTAAAAATATAGGTCTAATGTTCCTGAAAGTTTAGAATACTGGACCATAATTTTTGATTGGTCAAATTTGATCCCAGCGTATCAATCACATGGCCATTTCTTTCACCAATGTTACTACATACTACTATTTTTAACAAAAGAAACGGTAAAGAAGTTAGAGCCTAAACATGTTTATGAAACAAGAAAACTTAGCTAAGAAGGTTGTCTCTTAGAGATTCTCTATCAATAAGACCTCTTGTGTAATAACTTCTACCGTTTAAAAGGTTTAACTTTAGAGCTTTACTGTATGCCATATATTGTGACTTTTTTTACTGTGTTTGATATGTAATATTAATTAAGAAAAGAAATAGTTTATATAGCTCCAGTTTATAAAACAAACGAACTAGAGCAAAAACAAGTTTTGTATGATAAACTTAAATTCGCTGTATTTTTTTAACTATGGCATCTGAAGCTACATAAGCTAATTATAGACATAGATATACCTAATTCTATTGTAAGTACAAAGTTTCAGAGCAATCTAGCTAGTCGTTTTAAAATGAGAGCGGAACTACGTTTGTATGGAGAACCGAGCTTGCCGGAGACCCTTAAGTAATTTGTGCAAAATATTGAGCGATATATTTAAATTTATAAGGAGAGTCAAATAAATACTCGACAAATTAGTAATTGTGTAAATTAATAGGACATTTCTATTTTCTATATTTTACAATATAGGCTATATAAAAAAAGTAAAGAATTTTCTTATACCAGTGATATTTTTGAATAGTTTTTCCATAAAGCGTTGATCAAAATATCCAACAAAAACGGAATTAGTTAATCATTAGGTAAATATTATATATAAATATATAAACTATATTTGTAACTTCAGAGTCAAATCACGAAATTTTTTTCAACTCCCTACCCTAAAACCTAGTAATGAGTATAATTCCAATAAACCTTATTTTATTTATGTTAACTACATACATATATACATACATATAATGACGCCTATTTCCCGGAGGGGTAGGCAGAAACCACGGATTTATGTTAACTATTAAAATAATATAGTATCTTTACTGACTTACCTGAAGTATTGTAACCACACAAAACTATTTAAATTTATAAAGATAAAACACAAAAATTTATAAAATTTCGACACTGATTCTGTCACTGCAAACTAAACTTAATTAGTTTGATCTCATTTATAATATAAAAACAATATATAGTGCACTCAGCAATATATACTTAGTCATATCGCATGTGTTTATTTATATATATACAGAAGTTTTATATGTATGTTTGTCTGTAGAAATATATAAATTACTGTTAAGATTATTTTTATTTCGAAATACCCGTGGAAACACCTATAGTTTTTATTCTAGAAAGTTTCTAGACTAGTATTTTTTATACAATTTTGGTGTTTGACGATCCTTTTGTGAATTCTTATTATTAAGTTTGACATATCTATAATAATTCATTTTTTTTTAAGAATAATAATAACTGCGTCAATAAATTGCTCTGATATTTAGATTAAGGTAATATTTAAAACTTGACAATTTAAGTGCTTGTTGCTAGGCGTATTTGAATAAAGATTATATTGACTTTGACTTTAGTTTGCATATAAATAAAAAAAGTTACCTATATTTCTAATTCTAGAAGAAAATGACCTAATTCCAATAACAATGTAATTTATTACATTCAATAGCACTAATTACCTATGTTTCTTTGACCATTTAGCACTTAAATCGATAATTTTTTTTAACTTGTTAATTGTAATAGGGTTGTTGACTGTATTTAAAATAAATTATTTTATACCATGCATGAAATAAAGCACCAGGAAATTAATAGAGAAACGTAGACAGCAGTTATTTTTAGACGCAATTTCTATTTTAAAACCCGTATAAACTATAAAGAGTAGGTAATTTGATTGTGACGTCACATGCTAGTGTTTCATATAAATTCCATGTAAATCGTTTTGACAGTTCGAAAAAAGAAACTGATTTGACTAGTAGGCTAAAAGTCCCAAATAAACTTTTTATTTTATTGATTTATTAAAAGTGCTTTATATAATACAACACGTACACATAAAATACCTAAATAAGTAGGTTAAGTTAATCATTACTTACTGATAAATAACTTAAAAAAGTACAAAACAATTTAATTAATACGAAATGAAAACTAGCTGACTAAAAACTAAGTTATATAAATTAAAAAAACCGGCCAAGTGCGAGTCAGACTCGCGCACTAAGGGTTCCGTACCATTACGGAAAAAAACAGCAAAAAAATCACGTTTGTTGTATGGGAGCCCCGTTTAAATGTTTATATTATTCTGTTTTCAGTATTTGTTGTTATAGCGGCAACAGAAATACATCATCTGTGAAAATTTCAACTGTCTAGCTATCACGGTTCATGAGATACAGCCTGGTGATAGACAGACAGACGGACAGAGGGACGGACAGACGGACAGCGGAGTCTTAGTAATATGGTCCCGTTTTTACCCTTTGGGTACGGAACCCTAAAAAGAAAAATTACAAAAATATTCATGAAATAAAACTATGAAAACGGATTATATCGCGTATATTGAATTTATAATACATCCCGACGTTTCGAACTCTTTACAGCGTTCGTGGTCAACGGGTGACTGAGGAAAAATTACAAAATGCAAAAATACCCACATACTAAAATAATGAACAATCATAGACTACAAACTTTAAGGCTGGTTGTACATGCAAAATCGGTTCATAAGGCTAGTTATACACTATAATTATTTTTCAAGTAAAGATATATATATATACGCGATAAAAAAAAAAAAAAAAAAACTGCCGGCTCCAACCCTACACCACGGACCCGAGAAGATTTAATTCCCTCCTAAATTGTAGGAGGGTATCCCAATATGGGACCGGCAACAAACTCGGCGGGACACATCTTTTCAAAACATCAGAATGTCCAGCATCATCCAACACTACGGTCTCACAGTCTATGTCTCGCTTGCTCCTTTATCAGGTGGACTACAGGATCCCAAGCTGGTGGTAGAGAAAAGCCATCTTCCCTATTAAAGTTTGGATATTTCTTATTTTTTTTTTTTTTTTTTTTATCGCGTATATATATATATCTTTACTTGAAAAATAATTATAGTGTATAACTAGCCTTATGAACCGATTTTGCATGTACAACCAGCCTTAAAGTTTGTAGTCTATGATTGTTCATTATTTTAGTATGTGGGTATTTTTGCATTTTGTAATTTTTCCTCAGTCACCCGTTGACCACGAACGCTGTAAAGAGTTCGAAACGTCGGGATGTATTATAAATTCAATATACGCGATATAATCCGTTTTCATAGTTTTATTTCATGAGTAACTATCGCGGTAACCGAAGACAATATTACAAAAATATTGTTGGCATAAAATAAACACCCACACCTAAAATAAATATATAGCTTAAGTAAAACATTAATTAATGCTGAATAACTAAAAAACCGGACAAGTGCGAGTCGAACTCGCCCACCGAGGGTTCCGTACAGAAATGTTTAGTATTTGTTGTTATAGTGGCAACAGAAATACATCATCTGTGAAAATTTCAACTGTCAAGCTATCACGGTTCATGAGATACAGCCAGCAGGCCGAGCACATGATTGACGCGACAGTATCTCGCCGCGAGATAGACTACACGTCTTTTACTAACTGTATGAATTAAAGGGGGACGGGTAGTCTATGTCGCGGCGAGATACTCTCGCGCCAATCATGTGCTAGCCCGGCTGGTGACAGACAGACAGACGGACGGACAGTGGAGGAGTCTTAGTAATAGGAACTGGAACTTAGAAACTGTATTCTGCCAAATAAATTATTTGATTGATTGATTCATTATTATTTACAACGACGGGACCTTATCGCGTAAAATAAGTTTGTAAAGTAAAATAAGTCTCGGAGAAGACCTCCTCCGAGACCACGGGGACAACGCCGTCCTCGAAACGTAGGAGGTAAATTTAAAACTTATTTTACGCGATTAAGTCCCGTCGTTGTAAATGAGTAAAAATCGTGAAAGTTTAAATCAGTGTGATTGATTGATTGATTGATTGATAGGACCCTCTTTTAAGTTTCTACACTGGGTACGGAACCCTAAAAAACTAGGACGAAACTAAATTAAAACTAACAGACTAATAAATAAATAAGATAGACTAAAAAACGACAAATGACAAAGCCACGGTAAATCACTAGTCTCCAATAATGCGTCATCATCAAGGTCTCACGTCGCGAAGGCGGTACACTCAGCGTTATTTTCGCGTATTAATTGTGTCAAGTGTACGAACGCATGAACGTGACGATTGCACTTTGCACTGTACTTACCGAGGGAGGAAGCAAAGGTTCTGTATTTGCACGTATTGTAGTTGTATGATGATTGTTTTAGTTGTTTAATGAAAACTTATGTCGATGAAAATTTTAAAGTTACTTGTATATTGGCTATACAATCTGTTACTTTGGCTGAGTGAATTATTTTTACAAGTTTTCAATTATCTCTACCTATGTATGTTAAAAACCGGCCAAGTGCGAGTCGGACTCGCGCCAGAAGGGTTCCGTACCATTACGTATAAAAACGGTAAAAAAAACACGTTTGTTGTATGGGAGCCCCAGTTAAATATTTATTTTATTCTGTTTTTAGTATTTGTTATTATAGCGGCAATAGAAATACATCTGTGAAAATTTCAACTGTCTAGCTATCACGGTTCATGAGATACAGCCTGGTGACAGACAGACGGACAGCGGAGTTTTAGTAATAGGGTCCCGTTTTTACCCTTTGGGTACGGAACCCTAAAAAGAACTTATCTATAAAATAAAACTGAAAACGAAAACTAAAATACATCTAGAAAATGTGCCCCCTTTGGCATGGTGCCGAGGATGCTGGCAGCATTTCCCCGCTGTATCGCGATGCTAATAATACGTTGCGCGGGAAAGCTGCCAGCTCTTCGGTCGCCAGTGAAGTCGACTAGTCTTTTGGATAGCTCTTTAAAAAGCTGTAGAGCATGAGGACCCCACGGGCCAAGGGTCTCAACCTCAAGGTCGTAACCCTATTTTTCTATTTTATCGATGGACCGATTTCGATGCGGTTTTTTAGGGTTCCGTACCCAAAGGGTAAAAACGGGACCCTATTACTAAGACTCCGCTGTCCGTCTGTCCGTCTGTCTGTCTGTCACCAGGCTGTATCTCATGAACCGTGATAGCTAGACAGTTGAAATTTTCACAGATGATGTATTTCTGTTGCCGCTATAACAACAAATATTAAAAAGTACGGAACCCTCGGTGCGCGAGTCCGACTCGCACTTGGCAGATTTTTTTTACGTGAAAGCGACTTTGCGTGCGGTGGTTCTTAGCTATATTTGATGAAAATCGATCCAGTAGTTTGAAGAGTATTAACCTTTTTCCAAAATGATGTACGGCATTTTTGGCATAACATTGATTTTTTTGGCATAATGCGTAGGTTTTGTTTTAAAATAAATAGTTTTTAACTATGACAAATAACGAAATGGTACAGAAGTCCAATTCTTTGACCGTACAAAGGCAAACAAATTGTTTGTCGTTTAAGACAGTTAAGGATACTGAAAGCTTTGTTTTTGGTTGTAACTTAAATCGCTCAAAATTGATCCCGACGTAGTTTATGGCTGCTAGTAAATTACACTTATGTTACAGTAAAGGGCATAAATATATATACTTTCCCAAAGTTTCAAAAATATGTGTACGCTCTTACACCTTAGACAATAAAGTCGTGTTCACATATCTTTGAGCCATTTGTCTGGATCGATATTTTTGCCTTCGACTGTACATGCTCTGAAGAATTGTTTGACATGGCCGGCCGCTTTCTACCAACCACCGCACTGCTCGCCATCGGCAGGGTGTTCATCCTTACACCCTAGAACCTAAATGGTCGCGTACTGTGCGGTGAAAGAGGAATTTCCTACCGCGGACGCTCCGCCTGTGGAATGAGCTCCCTTCCGAGGTTTTCCCGGTGGTTTACAGTTTGGGGTTCTTAAAAAAAAAGTGTACAGGTTTTTAAAAGGACGCGTACGTTATGTCTCTGATGTTGCAGGCGTCCACAGGCTGCGGTGACTGCTTACCATCAGGCGGGCCGTATGCTTGTTTGCCACCGATGTCGTATAAAAAAATACATAGTTACACGCAAACATAACCCTCATTCTGCAGTCGCGTAAAAAAAAACGCCTATAAATGAACATTTTATTTCCAGGTCGGTTTCAAAGGCTACGGCCTGAGCCCGGCGCAGATGGACACGTCAGCAAGCTTCACGTTCTCCGACGGAGCCACGTACACCATCCGGCACGGATCCGTCATCATAGCGGCCATCACCTCCTGCACCAACACTTCCAACCCGAGTGTCATGTTGGGCGCAGGTACAGACAGACATACTCACGTACACCATCTGACACGGATCCGTATCGTAGCGGATATCACCTCCTGCACCAACACGTCTAACCGGAGTGCCATGCTGGGCGCAGGTACAGACAGACATACACACGTACACCATCCGACACGGATCCGTCATCATAGCCGCCATCACCTCCTGCACCAACACGTCTAACCGGAGCGCCATGCTGGGTGCAGGTACAGACAGACATACACACGTACACCATTCGACACGGATCCGTCATCATAGCGGCCATCACCTCCTGCACCAACACTTCCAACCCGAGTGTCATGCTGGGCGCAGGTACAGACAGACATACACACGTACACCATCCGACACGGATCCGTAATCATAGCGGCCATCACCTCCTGCACCAACACTTCCATCCCGAGTGTCATGCTGGATGCAGGTACAGACAGACATACACACGTACACCATCCGACACGGATTCGTGATCATAGCGGCCATCACCTCCTGCACCAACACTTCCAACCCGAGTGTCATGCTGGGCGCAGGTACAGACAGACATACACACGTACACCATCCGACACGGATCCGTAATCATAGCGGCCATCACCTCCTGCACCAACACTTCCATCCCGAGTGTCATGCTGGATGCAGGTACAGACAGACATACACACGTACACCATCCGACACGGATTCGTGATCATAGCGGCCATCACCTCCTGCACCAACACTTCCAACCCGAGCGTCATGCTGGGCGCAGGTACAGACAGACATACACACGTACACCATCCGACACGGATCCGTCATCATAGCGGCCATCACCTCCTGCACCAACATTTCCAACCCGAGTGTCATGCTGGGCGCAGGTACAGACAGACATACACACGTACACCATACGACACGCATCCGTCATCATAGCGGCCATCACCTCCTGCACCAACATTTCCAACCCGAGTGTCATGCTGGGCGCAGGTACAGACAAAAATACACACGTACACCATCCGAGACGGATCCGTCATCATAGCGGCCATCACCTCCTGCACCAACACTTTCAACCCGAGCGTCATGCTGGGCGCAGGTACAGACAGACATACACAGCTTCACGTACAGCTAAGCAAGTGGTAGTACATGTTTATGTTTCCGATTCAGGCCACAAGATGGCAGACCCTCCAACGCGCACGGTATCTTATAATTAATATACCTATAATAAAAATGTATTCCAAGTTTTTCCAGTTATGTAACGGGTACCCGAAACACCTAGAAAGGTCTCAAATTTAACATATTTCATACACGTTTTTAATTCGTAGTAGTTTAAAAATTAACCATTTACAAAATGACACATTCTGGGGATCCTCACTTTGACTTTTCTTCTTGTCTCAGGTATGCTCGCCAAGAAAGCCGTGGAGAATGGCTTGAGCGTATTGCCTTACATCAAGACTTCCCTGTCTCCTGGCTCTGGTGTAGTCACGTATTATCTCAAGGTAAGTTAAAACTCATAAGCTCTGTTTTTCTTCTTCCTCGCGTTATCTCGGCATTTTTGCCACGGCTCATGGGAGCCTGGGGTCAACTTGGCAACTAATCCCATGTCTTAGCGTAGGCACTAGTTTTAACGAAAGCAACTGCCATCTGACCTTCCAACCCAGAGGGTAAATTAGACCTTATTGGGATTAGTCCGGTTTCCTCACGATGTTTTCCTCCACCGAAAAGCAACTGGTAAATATCAAATGATATTCCGTACTATTCCGTGATATTATGCACGCGTTGATGTCTTTTGTACTACGGAGATACTTACCTAATTTTCTTTAATTACTTAGGTTTTATAGTAAAAAAAGTATTATTTTAGATGACTGGTAGAAAAAATATTGTATACAATAGTGATATAATCAAGCTTTTAATCTCTTACCTTCATTAGGCCACTCAGCAAGCACTTATATCACGATTGTATAAGATACTATTTTGAGCACAAATCCAAGTCTTAACAACTCACGATATCTTTAATTTCAGGAATCTGGAGTGGTACCGTATCTAGAAAAGTTAGGTTTCGATATCGTCGGCTATGGTTGTATGACCTGTATCGGCAACTCTGGACCCATTGATGACAACATCGCCAACACTATTGAAAAGGTATGTCACCAGCTTGCCATATGACTAGGTTAGAGATACTTATATCAGTGCTTCGCGCTCTTTTCATAGCGATGTAATATGTAATCAGCTGAAGATGTTACCAGGTTTGACTCGCGCTCGCAATGCTTCGCGCTCTTTTACTAGTGCCTCGCGCTCTTTTACTAGTGCCTCGCGCTCTTTTACTAGTGCCTCGCTCTCTTTTACTAGTGCCTCGCGCTCTTTTACTAGTGCCTCGCGCTCTTTTACTAGTGCCTCGCGCTCTTTTACTAGTGCCTCGCGCTCTTTTACTAGTGCCTCGCGCTCTTTTCAAAGTGCGACGCGCGCTCACTAATACTAGGGCGTCGCGCCTTAGTCTCGCTATAACTACTGAGAAGGTATGTCACCAGCTGGCTATGTCACCAGTGGTAGAGTACGTAGAAAAGTTAGATATCGTTTTTGATATCGTCGGCTACGGATGTATGACCTGCCGGCCTAGCCAAGGTGATAATCGCTATCGCTTCGACAACGAAACATTTTTTTCCTTGGATTGACAAAACCACTCGATGTAGAAGGAACCCACCATCAATTTTAATTCATAATTCATAATTTATTTATTGCATCCATGGTTTACATTTGGTGGTACATACATAGTGGGTTTCACATGGACCCTGGTAGGGCACAGCAATAGTCTTAAATCTAAAGTATGCTAGGTATTGGTATTAATGTAATCATTATATAAACTAGGTCTTATGACAATGGTTAACACATTGTAATTTAAAATTATATTTATATTATATTATATTTATATTTTATTACAATGTCACTACCAGCAAGGTTGTTGTGGATCAGACACTAGTGAAAAAAAAATCGTATTCTAACACGACTATAAAAAAAATCTAAGTGGCGGCCATTATTTACAATCTTTGACTACGATTCCGCATTACGCGCACAGACGGTTTCCATGCTATCTTGCGTAAGCGCTCAGCCTCCTTAATGCAAAGAGCAACAGCAGCTTTCTGAAAGTATTATCCGACAGGTACGACTGTCGAATATGGAGGCACCTGGTGGTCTTAACTGGGCGACCTGTATGTTGACCTGTATGGTGTTTAGTTCTTTTTAGTTGTAGAATAACTTATTTAATTACTAACACTAGTATTAGGTACTTAGCTTAAGACAAACTAACAAAATCTATGGATTGTTATGATCTGCAATAAATGATTATTTAATTTAATTTAATTAAGGCACCTTTCGGATCCGCAGATGTCAATTTTCATAATGATTAGAGAAAAATTTCCGTCGGACTTACCGTTTTCGAGCTACAAGCAAAAAAAACTGAAAAAGAGAAAAAATATATACATGGAGCAAACTCTGATTATTCGCATTTAGGACCAAATTAAGGCATTAAAACGATTTCCAGCTTGCTGGGAATTAATTCTTCGAAAAAAGAGAACCTAATTAGAGTGGCCTAAAATTAGTGTCAATACCGGAAATACAATGGAATCTCTATTGTACTTCTTTCATCTTCCTCGCGTTATCCCGGCATTTAGCCACGGCTCATGGGAGCCTGGGGTCCGCTTGACAACTAATCCCAAGAATAGACGTAGGCACTAGCTTTACGAAAGCGACTGCCATCTGACCTTCCAACCCGGAGGGAAAATTAGGCCTTAATAGGATTAGTCCGGTTTCCTCACGATGTTTTCCTTCACCGAAAAGCGACTGGTAAATTCCAAATGATATTTCGTACATAAGTTCCGAAAAACTCATTGGTACGAGCCGGGGTTTGAACTCGCGACCTCCGGATTGAAAGTCGCACGCTCTTACCGCTAGGCCAACAGCGCTCTATTGTACTTCTTTAAGGGATAAAAAGAAGGTATCCTTGTTTAGGTTATTGAAGGATTTCTGGGTTTGATTTGAGAAAGAAAACTATTGTCACAGATATGTCAACGATATGTCTACATACATTTTAGACTATTTACCTCCAATTGTGGTCTCGCTGCTACTTTGCCTATTCAATGAGTGTGTTAAAAGTGGCATTTATCCCAAACCACTAAAAGTAGTCTAAAGTGCAGCCCATTTATAAGGGCAAAGGTGACATGGATGCTCTCAAATCCTATAGACCCATATCCTTAATACCTATCGTGTCTAAGGTATTCGAGCGCCTGTTGAGTGGTAAACTAATGCATTACTTTACTAGCAATAGTCTACTGAACCCGCAGCAGTACGCCTACCAGCCTGGCCGATCGACTGCGGACGCGGCGCGAGATGTAGTGCGGCGAGTGACTGCGCATCGCGAGGCTGGGCGACATGTGGCAGCTATATTCTGCGACCTGTCGCGCGCCTTCGAAACAATTGACCACGCACTACTTATCGCAAAGCTATCGCGGTATGGTGTCAATGGATCTTTCCTTGAATTATTAAGGTCCTTCCTGGGGGGGCGAAAGCAAACCACCTACATAAAATCATTCAACTCTAACTTTGAAGAATTGGGGGACAGTGCTGTCCCGCAGGGATCAACGATGGGAAATAACCTGTTTTTGGTCCTTGTTAACGACATCACTGCCGCCACCGAGTACGTGGAGTACGTTATGTTTGCCGATGACACGTGTGTAATAACAGCAGCCGATGATTTCGCTAGCTTGGAAATAAAACTGACTCAAACAATGCAAAGAATATCTGATTGGTTTACTGCTAATGGGATGAGTTTGAATGTCGATAAGACAAACATAGTGTACTTCCAATTAAAGAGAAATGTAAATACTCGGGTGCGGATTGTTTTGAATGATATTACGGTACCGCATGTACATGAAGTCAAATACCTAGGTTTTGTAATCGATTCGGGACTAACGTGGGCACCTCACATAGATGCGACGTGTAAACGTCTCGCTTCTGCGTGCTTCGCGTTGTCTAGGCTAACTAACAGTCTTTCTGAGGAAAACCTAAGGAAGGCCTACTATGGTTACTTCCATTCTATACTCACCTACGGTGTAGATCTATGGGGTACTGCTGCGGACCGTGAGAGGCTATTTAAATTACAAAAGCGTGCTCTCCGCATTATGACTAGGAAACCACTCGACCATCCGGCTAAAGAACTGTTTAAAAAATGTAAAATCCTTACGTTACCTAGTGTGTATATAATAGAAGCATGCAAATACGTGAGACAAAATCTTGATCAGATCCCCACTCATAGTCAACTCCGAGGTAGCGTGACGCGCAGGCGTAATCAGTTGGTCGTGCCGGCGTGTCGCCTCGCGAAAACTAGGAAGTCTATGCATGTACTGGGAATCAGACTGTACAACATACTGGACGATGAAATAAAGCATGCTTCTAGCGATGCAATATTTGTCCGCAAACTGAAAGCCGTACTATTACAAATGGCTTGCTATACCATTGACGAGTTCTTCGATAGCCACGGGTCATTGGCTCAATCGCATATCTACTAAATTATATAGGAATATAATAAATGTTTTGTTATTAATTGTAATAATTATGTTTTGTAATGTTATTAACTGTTATTGTAATGCTTAATTGTAGAAATGACGTGTAAATGTAAATATTTACCAATAAATATCATATCATCATATCATATCACAGGAAATATAGGTTTATTATAACAGGAAATATCGTTTATAGATACAGTGCATAATTATTTTACATCGTATTTTCACGGAAACGTACGAACGTTCCATGCTATTTCAGTCAGTCTCGGTACAAAAAGTACTGACGTTGACTTAAGCAGTATGACAAATACGAACGTTTCCGAGAAAGTACGATAGAAAACAATTATGCACTACATCTGTAACTAAAAGGTACAATTTACAGATTTCGCGGATGACAAGTAGAAAGGCGCCAGTGGTAGATTTAAAAATTTAGGATTGCGTTCTAAAACGTTTTAAAAATTATAAATTCATTTCAATATCATTTCAATCTGCGAATGCACAATTTTTTGTGTGAAGTGAAAGTAGCAAACGTACAAAATTACACATTTGTGTCGTCTTTAAGCAAAAGGTACCACTTTGTCGCTTGCCATATAGCAAATTTCGTCATGGATGGTAAGCGACAATGTTACCTTTTACTTGAAAACGTCACATTTTATTACATAATTTTTTTAAAGTATTACCTATTTTGTTATTTTGCAGTGACTGCTTTCTTACTAAAAAAAGGTTTTTTTTTTACCTCAAGATTACGTCATAGTATTATATGTAATCTTTTCAACAGAACGAGCTGGTTTGCTGCGGCGTCCTCTCCGGCAACCGCAACTTCGAAGGCCGCATCCATCCCAACACGCGCGCCAACTATCTCGCCTCTCCCCTATTGGTCATCGCCTACGCTTTGGCGGGCACTGTCGATATCGACTTTGAAACTCAACCACTGGGTAAGTAACTTAACGAGACTAAGATACTGTGCTGTTTTACCCCAGATCAGAATGCCATAGGGCATCATAGTATGAAAGTAACCGAAATAAACTATATTTAACACGAAGCATTCATCCATCTTGAACAACGAAGCGGTTTCTTATATGCTGCTTTACCCCAAATCAGTATGCCGTAAAACAAAATACAGTGACCATAACCGAAGTAAACTAGGCGACCTGTCTCCGCTTTGATGTATTGCCATGTAGCATTCTTTTAACATGTGCTAAACTGGCATGGTATCCCCCTACTACTCAAAACCTTTATCCAAGATCAGCCGCGACGATATGAATCCCGATTTAAAAATAACCTGGCAACAATAACAGGCTCTAATTTAAAATTATACAGCTCAAGTCCGTACGCTATGGCAATAAAAGTATACAACAGAATAGATAAGACTATAAAAGCAGAACAATGTAACAAAACATTCTTGACTACACTTAAAACTTACTTGATTGACAAATACTACTACACTCTAGAAGATTTTTTTACAGATCCGTCTGATTAGTAACACCACTATTTTTGTGCACTAATTTTAAATTTTAAATTTGGATAATATTGTAGATAAGGTTAAATTGAATCAAATTATTGACATATTGCACTCTAATATTAATCCTATTTCTAAAACATTTACATTCTTATTATTTTAATACTTATATAATTTGACATCACTTAATAATAATTATTTGCCCGTTTATTTTTGTATTTAATACAATTATCTGATTCAATTCGGCTATATGTATAAAAACTACTAAATTGACCTACTTTTATATTATACACATGGATTTGGGATTGGATCCTAAGTATGCATGTAGCATTGCTGTGCCCCCACGGGGTCCATGTGGAACTACCAAGAATTTGTAATACCTATAAAACCATGGTTGCAATAAATAAATATGAAATATGAAAATATGACCTACGTTTTGGCTGTGACATCGACTTTGAAACTCGACTGGATAAGATTTCTCGCACATAAGTACTTAAGTTTAGAAAAAATCATTGGTGCAGTCGCCATCAGATATTATCAGCCATTATCTGAACACGAACGTGCAGCTAGCGCGTTGACAATGAGGGCTACCGCGTTTAATTTCGCCGCTAGGGGCGCTAGTGTAGATGGTCTTTCAAAATGTCAAATGCATAGAAGTTTTGGGGGTTTCAAGCTTTTTTTATCGAGAATTTTCACTCCTTATTCATGATTTTGTTAAATCTTTGTCCATCTTTGATTAATCATGGTAAACTATAGATATAGTTCAGCAAATGTTAGTGGTTTAAAAAGAGTGCCAAGTAAAATATATGCAAAATTAAACAGGTCCAAAAATTACACATTCAGACGTTAAGTGTATATTAGAACGTATTGATTTTATAAAAATAAGCATAGAAGAATTTTGAGATCTGTTTTTCTGGACCTACATCTACAGTGGCGAAAACTAGTGAGCACAAAAACGCTAGCCCTCATAGAGGCGTGTTCAGATATTTGTGAGCACCTTGGCTGCTCCGATATATCTGATAGCGATTGTACGATCCGGCGATCTCCGGTTGGAGTACAAACAGCAACACTCTTAACTGTCCATCACTGGACCTTATGCCTTTTCTAATAAGGTTAACGAACTGTCAGTTATTATCAGTGTGGGCGATGGTACTAGCTCTCTTTTGTAGTGTGCGCTACGTACGTTACACACACCTTCATACTGTATCTATATATTCTGTAGGTTAAGGCTCATATTTCAATATTAAACTATACTTCCAACCAACAAGTTGTCTCAATTGACGCCACACTTCACATGGCGATCCTGGCAGGGTCGCCATGTAGTGTTGGACGTTAAATGAACTATAATGTGTTATGTAACATAAGTGACAGCTTATATGTATAGGTATAGTAGAGTTGTATACACGTGTGAGGGTAAGGCGTAGCACACACTACACTTTTTTCGCACTAAATAATTATTTGTGTAAAGGTAAACGCGCCGACGGCAGCCCGGTGTTCTTGCGCGAAATCTGGCCTACCAGAGCTGAGATCCAGGAGGTTGAAAACAAGCACGTCATCCCCAACATGTTCAAGGAGGTAGGAAATAACAATAGAGATGTTACACATATTTAATTTTATAACAAAATGTAGTATAATGAGCAATTTAATACAATAAATTGGTCAGTAAAAAATATATGGATATGAAAAAAAAACTGTATAGTAATAATATGTATTGTCCTTTGTTGCCATTTGTTGTTCAAAATATTTATCAGTACGGTTTTTACTCACTATTATTTTTAGTCGCTTTTGGCGACATGTTTCGGATTCTTTGGGAATCCATCCTCAGGCACGAGTGTCCGCGTGTTTTGAAATATGTCTCACGATAGTTTAAGTGCGACCATTTGTTGTTGTCAATAATGACATTGTCAAGTACTGCCCTAGACAGTAGACAGATGGCGCTGGTCGCTGCTGCAAAGGCTGCGTTCAGCTTATGGTTGGGCCGTGTCGTACGGCTGCGATCGTGGCCCAAAATGGTCTCGCCGGAAGATCAGCGCTGACTTTCCGGGTCAGCATTATGCTGAGGCGAGACCATTTTCGTGGTAAACTTTAACTAACTATTTTATAAATGCTTATAGTTTTAGTTATACTTCTGTATATAATTTTAGTTTTAAGTTTATCACGAATATAACATTTGATTCTTGATTCTTTGTCCAGGTGTACGAGAAGATCGAGCTGGGATCCCCGTCCTGGCAGGCCCTGGACGTGCCGAGGGGCAAGCTGTACGACTGGGACCCCAACTCCACCTACATCAAGAGACCGCCTTTCTTCGACGGGATGACCAGGGTAAGAGTTTGTCAAAAGTGTCAAAAATTACCCCGCTTTTTAACCAACTGACGCCAACTGACGCGCGCGGTTTACGATGACGTGCCGTGCACGATCGGCGTGGCTATTTAGGCCGTTCCATCGGTTTGCCGCTGTCACTGTCACATTTCGCAAGAAAGAACGGGAAAGACCATGCGCGCCAAGTGTCCATTTTGATCGAATTTTGTCGATTTTTATTTATTTTAAAAACGTCAGCTTACAAATATTGAAATTCGAAAGCTATGCAATTACTAGTTAAGTTAAGATTGTTTTTTCTTCTTTTTTTGTTTATAGTATCATATAATAAATAACCGAGTAAAGTTTGATTACAAGTCCGAGTTAGAGGTTACTTTGGGAATTTTGTATCGAGCGAAGTGTAATATATATATCGGTAACTATGTTATTAAAGATAATATAGTCAAGAACTACATATATTTTTTCCACGTCTACGAATATCAACGCCTCTTAAAAAAACATTATCATATAAGGAGATTTTTCGCCTTCTGGCTCAGGGAACCGCCTTAATGTTGCTTTTTAGGGTTCCGTACCCAAAGGGTAAAAACGGGACCCTATTACTAAGACTCCGCTGTCCGTCTGTCACCAGGCTGTATCTCATGAACCGATATATAGCTCTCTCATGATAGTTAGACAGTTGAAATTTTTACAGATGATTTATGTCTGTTGCCGCTATAACAACAAATACTAAAAACAGAATAATATGAATATTTAAATGGGGCTCCCATACAACAAACGTGATTTTTTTTGCTGTTTTTTTCCGTAATGGTACGGAACCCTTCGTGCGCGAGTCCGACTCGCACTTGGCCGGGTTTTTTTTGTATCTCTTCTGTTTAATTTTTTTATATGTGTGTATTGTGACAAACGAATAAATGGTTTATCAATCTATCTACTATTATTTATTCTGTGGCATTGAATCAAATCAAATATAAGATAAACTTAATTTGCATTGCGTATGTTCTATAATAAATGGTTTATCTATCTATCTATCTACTATTATTTATTCTGTGGCATTGCGTATGTTCTATTCCTCACGGGCGCGAGCGTGTATCAACTCCGTAGTATCCAAATACTTGTTTCTAGCCCTATAGTCAATTTGTTATCTCCATAGAGTAACTTATACTAGAGCGGTACTGTCATAGTAAATTTTGTAACCCCAGTAAATTCACTGCCATCTGTCGACACACTTTAAAACTAAAAATGAAGATTTATAAAAATACGATAGAATATATTTAAATATAGATAAATGATTTTTTTTATTTGCATTAATTATTTTTATGATTTCGATCCATGTTCTTTCACTGATATGCGTTAAAATTGTTAAATAACAAACGAAACCGTCAACGCCATCTATTCGACTGTAGGCCAAAACTAGTAGCGCCCTCTCAACGAGAATCAAATTTTCTTGATTTTCGAGGCACGTTTTTTCCTTAGACTGTATCTATCTATTACGGAGTTATATCTATCTTTGGTTATCTCACAGGAGCTGGGAACTATTAGTGACATTGAGAACGCCCGCTGCCTGTTGCTGCTCGGTGACTGCGTGACCACCGACCACATCTCCCCCGCCGGGGCCATCGCGCGCAACTCCCCCGCGGCGCGCTACCTCGCCGGCCGAGGGTATGTACGACAATATAAATATTATAGGACAGTCCCACATTCAGCTCAAGAAGGCTTGTATAAGTGGGTACTCAGACAACGATACATATAATATACAAATACATAATTATTATTTGTATCTCCTTGGATATCACGGGCCTATAAATCCCGGTCTTTTTAAGGGCTTGCGTGGGGATATAGATCCAACACGTAGAGGCCCCTTGGAGAGCTTTAATGTCATGTAGAACGCCTGCTAGAACCCGTTCACAGGCGCAACAATAGACACCCATGAACCGGTCGCAGCAGGCATTGGGACTATTGCAGAAAAAGTGAACAGTATACCGGTCTATGGATTGAAGTTTGGGTGGACAATGAGACTGGGCTATTGTAAAGAAGTCCGGACACCTGCCATAACAATGTTAATACACGTTATCGAGGCAGGTGGTGACTTGCCGCTGACTAGATGGGCCCCTGAAACTGCCGTCGTGAAGACGACCAGGAGCAACACCGGTGTGAGCGGCTCAGGGGTGTCGAGAGGTGTGCGCCGCTTTCTACCCAGTGGCTGTTAGCAGCCACTGTGCCAACTCGCGTCTTATGCATCTTTCACTTCCACCCCTGGAGCATATAGCTCTTACGACTCCCCTCTGGACGGCCAATGAAGGCAAGCCAGAGCTGAGAGTCCTGCGGGTCCCCTTGGGGTCCACTCCGACCGACGAAGACACGCCGTAATTATTATTATTATTATTACCAGCCTATTGTGTCCCACTGCTGGGCAAAGGCCTCCCCCCTCTTCTTCCACTCCTCCCGGTTTTGAGCTACATCTGGCCAGTCGCTCAAAAAGGAGTCCAAGTTATACCGCCATCGCCGACGAGGTCTGCCGGATCCCCGGTTTGACTCATGGGGCACCCACTCTGTGGTTATTTTGGCCCACAAGTCATTCGGCATGCGGCAGACATGACCAGCCCAGTCCCACTTTAACTTGTCCGCTTTCCGAGCTACATCTATTATTTGGGTTTTAGAGCGCAGCGTGGTGTTCCGGATGCGATCCCCGAGTTTCACACCTAATATGCTGCGCTCCATACCTCTCTGACAAACCCCGAGTTTGGACTTCTGAGCTTCCGTCAGAGACCAAGTCTGAGCACCGTAGGTGAGGACTGGAAGTATGCACATGTCCATGAGCCTACGTTTGAGTGATAGAGGTAGGTCTCCCTTCATGAGGTGTTTCATGGACCAATAGCTCTTCCAGGCGTTCTCGGTCCGTCTGTCGACCTCTTTTTCTTGTCGCGCCTGGAAAGAGACTATTTGGCCCAAATAAAGGTATTCATGGACATATGCAATGTGTTCTCCGTTTACCTCAATCCTACGTTTTGTGCTGTTAGTCATGACTTTGGTCTTTGACATATTCATCTTCAGTCCAACCTCGAGGCAAATACATAAATACATAGAAAACACCCAAGACTCAGGAACAAATATCTGTGCTTATCACACAAATAAATGCCCTTACCGGGATTCGAACCCAGGACCATCGGCTTCACAGGCAGGGTCACTACCCACTAGGCCAGACCGGTCGTCAACAATACAGTAACAATAAAGTAAAAACAATACTGTATTTTATACTATCGTGATATAATAGAGAGCATTTTAGTCGAATACCGTGTTTAAGCAACGAAGCTTGCTGAGTTGCTTAAGTAAGGTACGAGATTTAAAAGCTTAATTATATCACTATTGTAAACATTCGTTTATGTTTACTCATCTAGTCATCTTTGCCCGGAGCTCTGCTGTCGTAAGTTACTTAGCTGGTCGAGGGGTATGTAGTAAACCTAGACAGTAGCGAGGGATTTATATATGGGGCATTTTCTATGAAAAGGGACCTTATTGTCGATGGCGCTTACGCCGCACAGCGTCCCGCGGCATTGTATTTATATCGGAGCATCGTTAATAATGTCGTAAGCGCCATCGACAATAAGGTCCCTTTTCATGGAAAACATCACATATACTGCGCACTATTCATGACATCGATAACGTTTGCTGCCTGCTGCTCAATTATATGTAGATAAGGCATGCTCTGACACAACAAGCGAAAAAATGCTTCCAACGTCACACATTCACAATATGTTTATTAAATTTATTAATAACGGGTCACTCACGTATTCGTACGGTCTGCGCCGGTCCGTCACCGTCGACGCAAGCTCCTGGTGACGCTCCTCGGTACGGAGTGAGACATGTCGAGCGTTTTCGACTTAAAATACGTGAGTGACCCGTTATTAATATATTTAATATGTCTGTGTCTCACGGAAGTTTTGTTATTAAAATATGTTTATTGTTTACATACGCAAAAGGCGTAAATGAGACGGCATAAAAAATAATAGTTACGTTTTGTTGTCTTAATAAATATTATTTTGTGAACAGCCTCACGCCTCGCGAGTTCAACTCGTACGGTTCCCGTCGAGGCAACGACGCCATCATGGCGCGCGGAACGTTCGCGAACATTCGGATCGTTAACAAGATGGCGCCCGCGCCCGGGCCCAGGACCACTCACCAGCCCAGCGGGGACCTTATGGACATCTTCGACGCGGCTGACAGGTGAGACAGATAGACAGACCGCACGGACAGACAGAGAGAACTGACAGACGGACGGACAGACAGACAGGCAAATAGAAAGACACAGACATGTTACCATATATTCAACTCATACGGGTCCCGTCGAGGCCACGGCGCCATCATGTCGCAAGGAACGTTCGCGAACATTCGGATCGTTAACAAGATGGCGCCCGCCCCCGGACCCAGGACCACTTACCACCCCAGCGGAGACCTCAAGGAAATCTTCGACGCGGCTGACAGGTGAGACAGACTTACAGGGAGACAGACAGAGACAAAGACGGACAGACGGCCCGACAGACACGACAGATCACATCCTACACAAAAATGGTCCTCCTTAGAGTAAATGAGTTTACCAAATATCACGCTAGATGGCGCTGTACCGAGAACGGCCCTTTTTTACAACGCGCTAACGAAATTTGGGGTTTATTGGGGTAGTATATTAGGGTTGGGGATTAGGTATGTATGTGACTGATGTTCTCTCAGGGTAAAAAATAATAGGGCCGAGATTTCCGTCCGACTTCGTTTTCCATGTAAAAAAAACTGGTTTTTTGTTTATTTTATTTTGTCACTCAGCCATTTCATTTATATAGTCTGTCATGCTATTTGCGTCACTAATAAAAAGCGTCAAATTGTTAAAATGTAGGCGCGAAGGGTTATCGTCCCATAGAAAATTTGAATCGCGCCTTTTTTATTGACAAAGTTGTTCGACAGACTATAGTTGTACACGTTACTTTTTTTAAAAATTTTGTTTATGTTTTTTTTACTCAAAATCACGAGCTCTTTCTTGCTCTATACTATAATAATAGAATAGAATAGAATAGAATGAGATTTTATTCGTAAGCACAAACAAACAATACATTACATAATACAAAGAAAACATAAAATAAGATCAAAGTGCCACGAAATGGCCTCATCTCAGCATGTTGACGTCCAGCACTGAAAACAACCTATTGTGTAACATTTACATAAACTAGTATTTAATTTGACAGATACGCGCAAGAGAAGGTGCCCCTGATCGCCATCGTGGGCAAGGACTACGGGTCGGGCTCCAGCCGCGACTGGGCCGCCAAGGGACCCTACCTATTGGTGAGGTCACTTTTATACACACTTACAAGGGCTTCGCATTAATATGGTCAGGGATACACTAGGACAGTGGTTCCTAACCTTTTTAGTACTGTGACCCCTTTGACTAACTAGGGAATTCGATTTTACCCCTCCTTCATAATCATTAATATTGTTTCTTATAGATAGGTACCCCCGTAAATGACAGTTTTACCCCCACGGGGGTAATTACCCCCAGGTTAGAAACCGCTGCACTAGGAGCTACAAGACCGCGGGCCAGGAACAGATTTCCATGACCAATCGCCTCCCGGGCGAAAACTCGGATGTATGATGAACCCTCGTGAACGTCAGCTGCCCCTCCGTTGGTGGGTTGAGGAATGGCAGCAAATAAATTCTATAAAAAAATTAGTCATCGCCTCTTGCTTGATACTTTGTAAGATGATAGTTTAGATGCAATTGTGAATAAACAAAATCGTCAGCCGATTGTATCGCTGTGGAAAGACCGTCAGCTGGTCACATGAATATGTAAAAAAAAAACTTTTCAGCCATCGGCGTCATCGCCTCCCGTTTGATACTTTGTCAGATGATAGTTTAGATGCTATTGTGAATAAACAAAATCGTCAGCCGGTTGTATCGCGGTGGAAAGACCGTGTTACGCGTTTCGGTGGCTGCCATTCCTCAACCCCCCAACGGAGCGGCAGCTGACGTTCGCGAGGGTTCATCATACATAGCCGTTAACCGCTATACGAGTTTTCGCCCGGAAGGCGATGACTAACGAAATTTGCGCCTGGCTCGCGGTCCATACATGCCCCGCGACATGGCGACAAGTTAAGGTGGTTCGACTAGGTTACCCAAAGCTTAAACCCCGCTAGATGGCGTCACTTTCGCAAATTTTCAGGTTTTATTTTTTTGTGGAATAGTGTTGGTATCTGTATACTTAAAAGTATGTTTAGCGCACTCTTTACATAAATATTGAACTATTATAATAAACATTGAATACTTCATTAGTGTAAAAAACACTTTTAAAGTCGACAGAGTGTTTCTGTCATGCTATTTCCTACTATTACTCACACATGCAAACAGTGTTTCCGTGATTGCTTGTAGTAGACAATTTCATGCAGTGTAAGTATGCTGCAATGCCGTTGCGGTATGTTCGTGGAAATACGTGCAAGAGGATTCGGGTTCGAGACTGGTACGTCAGGGGTACTTTTTTTTGTCCTTTTTGTGTTATCTTATGTTTCTTATACCTTTTATTCTTCGAATTCTTGTCCGATTCCGATATAACCGAAATATATATCAGTGATATCGGAAACGGCTCTAACGATTTCGATGAAATTTGCTGTAAGGGGTTCGATCTAGCTAGGTCTTATCTCTAGGAAAACGAGCATTTTTGAGTTTTTACTTATGTTTTCTTTTTCTCCCAGATATTCATTATTATTAATAAATTAGTTTATAACATTTTATAAAAATATGTGACGTTTTGAACTAAAAGGTACCACATTGTCGGTTGTCGATTAGGTTGATTTCATTTTGAAGCTTTATGGAAATATGACAACAATAAGTAGGTACCCGTTTGGTTGAAAACGCCACATATATTGAAAACCTGACTTTCACAAATCTCACCTCTTTGGGTTCTTCCAACTCAGAAAGGATGGAGAATACTGACGATTCTTAGTAGCACTAGCCCAAGGAAGTCCAGGTTTGTAAGTGTCAGGTATCAGTTTTTTTTTAAAGCGCTAAATATAGTTCTACAAGTAAAGCAATCCCTTACTGCCCAGCCTCTATAGTATTTTTCAAACTGGAAGGGTACGATGATAGATTTCATCTCCATACAATTTATAACCTAATAATGCCAAATGTTGCAAAATTATATTGAATTGAGATCTATCATCGTACCCTTGCAGTTTGAAATAGTTATTTACGATACAAGTGCGGAAAAGAGAAAATTCGAAACGAGTGGCGACAGATTAAAACACGACCGCAGAGTGTTTTAAATCGACACGAGTTGCGAATAACCTATTCGCACGTGTATCGTACAACGTTTTGCAGTACATATGGCCCTTTAAACTTTCGACATATGCATGAAAAGTGCTCTTTACGCACTAGGGCGAGAAAGTTGCACCATATGTACTGTAAAATACTTTTTAGTACATATGGTGCTACATATACGTTACCGCCCTAGTGCGGTAATTAGTACAATACGTGCATATGTCGAAAATGTAAAGGGCCATAATTATGTACTGTAAAACGTTGTACAATACACGTGCGAAAAGGTAATTCGCAACTCGTGTCGATTAAAACACTTCCTTCGGTCGTGTTTCAATTTATCGCCACTCGTTGCCAATTTCCTACTTTTCGTACTTGTATCGTAATGTACTAATAATAAAGTAGTAATTGTAAAATAAAATTAAAACTTTTTTTATATTTTTTTTTTGATTCAAGTAGGTACAGTGAGTAACAACATTGCATGGCCTTCTAATTATAACTATTATAGAAAACGGGATATTTATCATGTTTATTTATATTATTTATTTCTCGATATTTTGGCCGGTCTTGCAAGACCAGTCGTTGTGGAGATCCCTGGGGAGGCCTATGTCCAGCAGTGGATGTCTTGTTGGTGTAGATGGATTCACACAACAAATGAAATAACATTTTTTCATATTTGTTATCCGTAGTTGTCCCTGTACCTGAAAGAAAAATAATATCATGATAGCACAAAATCTCTAATGTTATAGGAAGAAAGATGAAGCAACAATATGGATTCTAATAAAGTTATCATTTACTTACCTAGTAATAATTGTGTTTTTCATTCATAGACAAAATTCCATAATTTTCATCCCCAGGAAATGTTTTATTTTACTTTATTGCAGTGAGGATGTCCTGATTTTTTCTGGCTAATGAAGGAAAACATTTTATTTCCAAGAATGCCTCTTCATTCTGCACAATACCTAAAAAAACCTAGAGTTAGTGACACATTGACTATTCGGCAACCAAAACAGTAATAATTACATTCTATAGGTATTGTTCACTGCTTATATCTACCATTACGGAAGAAGTGAGAATTATTTTGTGAAAAGATCGGCACGAGAAAATTACAATGTACAATGAAGGAATGAAACTGTACCTACCTTACGAAACTTCACCATCATGAATTCCGCTTCAATTGAGTCTGAATTTTTCTGGATTTTCGCGGACCAGAACACCGATGATTTTTGTAACTTGATTTAGACGTTGCTACATATATTATTATACTCTTTGCGTTGCTATCATTTTCAATTTATACAAACAAATTGATGTCACAATAAACATGACCCTATGTGTCAGTGTCAACACTGTCAAATAAAAATGCACTAAACATGACGGCACTGCAAATCCTGCCAGGTCGGCCAGGCAACGTCGCCAACGTCATAGAGTGGCAACGCCGCACGCAACGTATTTGTACACGAAATTTGTGACACACACATACGTAAAATTGATGAAAAAATTACGTTGATTTATGTATGATTTCTGTATGAAACAAAGTTTTTCTATTAATTTAGCAAACGAATATTCGAAAGTAGATAAATGAGCAAATATTTGTGTAGTAATAGTGTGTAGTGCCTTAATTAAAGCAGATTGAATTTTGTATGAAAATCGAACCACCGAAGAAAAGTCGAGAGATTTCGATTGACATATCTGGCGACATCTAGCGATATAAAAGTGCAGGTTATGTAATATAAATACCAAAAACCCAGAACATAAGCTTGTAAATCTACTTTCAATGGTTATTTGCAATTGCATAAAATAAATTTGTAAGAACGCAGCCTCTGTTATTGTACTCGAACGAGTGCAGAACCGGTCCGAACGGAGCGGCCGGCCGGCAGAACAATAGGATAAGGAAAAAATGTGTTAATATGCGCTCAGTGCAACGGTGTCGGATTGTTGTAATTTAAATAATAGATTACTTAAATTGAGCATGTTATGAACTTTCCTATGTTGTTGTTATATTTTATTATTGTATCAAATCTACTGCGGATGGTGTACCGAGACAAACCTTACTGGTTTAACGGTACTTTTGTAATTAAGTTGTATATTATGTGTATTTACCTGATTAAAAAAAAAAAAAAAATTGAGAACCTCTATAATTGAAACAAATTTCGATTTTCTTGTTTCGCGATAGACCCTCAGATTGTGGTAGTGGCGCCCCCTACGCAGAGTTTCGCGTAATATTCCCTATTGGTACGCCCTGCATAAATGGAAAACCTGGTTAATTGACACAAAATTGCCGTAAATAGGCTAGATGACAAATTTCACTTTAATCCAAATAGAGACTAACAATAATAGGAAACGCTTGATATAGTTATTTGTGCAACAAGAGAGGAAAGTTGGTTTTTCTTGCAAGTGTTTATTTTTAGAATCTTGAGCATAGCGAGGGACTCAAAAACACGAGATGTAAAATAAATTTGCTCTCGTGTTGCATACATAATTTTTCACCTCAGTAGTGAGAAAACAGTATGAAGTGGCAGATCAAGGCATTCACTAAATTAAGTGCGCTTTCCTCACTTCAGGGAGTGACGAAAGTAGGCTTGTTCTAGCTGCTGAGGTGAAAAAAATATTTTTGCGCAGGGCATCAAAGCGGTGATCGGTGAATCATTCGAGCGCATCCACCGCTCCAACCTGGTGGGCATGGGCATCATGCCGCTGCAGTTCCTGCCTGGGGACTCCGCCGACAGCCTCGGGCTCCAGGGGACAGAGCGCTACAGCCTCAAGGTGCCGAAAGACCTTGCTCCGGGACAGCACGTCACTGTGCAGGTAATAGTTTAACTTTTTATGTATTTCTTACAACATATACAGGATGTTTCTGACCACGGCTTAAAATTCAGGGCTCGATTCTACTCTCTAAACTGAGCTAATTTTATTATGGTACAGTCGCCATCAGATATATCGGAGCGGCCGAGATGGTCACAATATCTGAACACGCACTCTAACGCCTTGACAATAGAGGCGTGTTCAGATGTTTGTGAGAGCCTTGGCCGCTCCGATATATCTAATAGCGACTGTACCAACCCCGAAATCGCGAAAAAAAACTAGGCTTTTTCGTACATGTTGGCTGATCAGATGTCGACGTTTTCTATGGAAAAGCTAAAAAAAACTCGCGATATTAGGGTTGGTCCCATAATAAAAGTAGCTCAGTTTAGCGAGTAGAATCGAGCCCTGAATTTAAAGCCCTATGGTCAGTGACATACCGTATATACATATCACATTAATAAACTATAAAACTCCCGTGAGACTCAAACATATTAGATTATTTTAAACCGGGTCACTCACGTATTATTAAGTCGAATAGCTCGACATGTTTCGGTCCTCGTAAATTGGACCGAAACATGTCGAGTTATTCGACTTAATAATACGTGAGTGACCCGGTTTAAAATAATCTAACACATTAATAAAATCCTAATTAAAAAAAAAAAACGGACAAGCGCGAGTCGGACTCGCCCACCGAGGGTTCCGTACTTTTTAGTATTTGTTGTTATAGCGGCAACATAAATACATCATCTGTGAAAAAATTTAATTGTCTATAGACAGGTATCACGGTTGATGAGATACAGCCTGGTGACAGACAGACGGACAGAGGAGTCTTAGTAATAGGGTTCCGTTTTTACCCTTTGGGTACGGAACCCTAATAAAACGGGGTATAGTAGAATTGTACTAGCTGGGAATTTAATTCCCGATACAAACACAGTAACACATGACAACAACACGATAGTAACAAATAGTACAGTTTTGGGATTGGGGTAACAGATAATAAATAATCCATACTTAATATTATAAATTTAGATTTAGTTTTAATTCCATATTTAATAATACAACTTAAACAGTCGACATCATAGTTGCGCTTTGCTCCTTATTCTACAATAATAAGGTGTTCAAATGTGTCGGCTTTGTCGTTGACTTTGCTTTTAAATTATTCGCATGTGGTGTTTACCAGTAATTAGTTCTACATTTAGCATGTAATTAATGTTTGAATAGATGTAAGCCTCAATGTAATAACTGTCGGTGAACCTTAAAATAAAATAAAATAAAAATAAAAAAATAAATGCGAAAGTCTGTCTGTCTGTGTGTTACCTCTTCACGCTTAAACCGCTGAACCGATTTAGTTGAAATTTGGCATAGAGACTATGAGTCCCAGAGAAGGACATAGGATAGTTTTTATCCTGAAAATCATCCCTTAACAGGGTACAAAGCGGGGTGGAATTGAGATAATTAATGAAAAGCCTGATAATTTGTGTAAACAATTAAGCATATGCTCAAACTGAATGATGGCTATTAGACTTTATCCAGGCGCTATTCTTACTCTAGCTGCGGTTACTAAGCCCATGGAGACGAAGTCGCGGGCAAAAGCTAGTTCTAAATAAATCTCTCGCACTCACAGCCAGTAACACTCTGTTCTCTTGCAGATGGACAACGGAAAGTCTTTCCAGGTGATCGCGCGCTTCGACACGGAGGTGGACCTCATATACTTCCGCAATGGAGGCATCCTTAACTACATGATTAGAAAAATGCTGTAGGTTGATAAGCACATTGCATATATCGCAGTAGTATGGTTTTATTGCCTAAATAGTTACATATTGCATATGTCGCAGTAATATGTTTTTATACAGGAGGGGGTTCAAATTGTGTGTGCGTGTATGTATTCGGTGGTAAAAATGGAGACCTTATTTGTAATTAAAAATAAAAGAAAATCTTGTGTTAATACCGAAGTACTCGTGTTATATACAGGGTGGAAAAAACATATGGGCCCTGGAAGGAAAATGCCTTAAAACCTTATGTTAGTTCATTTTCCTTAAAGGAAACATTCTATTATTTTTAAAAATAATCAATTACTGCATTCAGACTTTTCATATTTTTTTTTTCAATTTAGCTTGAAGTGTAAAAATATTATGAGTACTAAATAATTGATTTTATAGATATTTTGTACGACAGACGAGTGTAAGACCTAATGTTTCATGGAGAAATGTTGTCATTAACATTAACTGTATCCACTAGTACCTATAATAAAATAGTGAATGTTTATTTTTTGGAATTTTTAGTCGGTTCGATTCCCAGGCGAGTAAAGCTAATTTAAAAAAAAAACTTTGAATGCAGCTTTGTGTCTCTTTAAAAATAAAATAATGTTTTCTTTAATTAAAATAAGCTTGAGGTTTTAAGGCACTTTCCCTCCAGGGCCCATAATTTTTTTCCACACTGTATACTAATTCCAATACTTATAAGATCTGGACAAAAGATTGAATATTTCTTTTGTGTACACTATCATACTACGAGTTTTCATTTAAGGTCAACCGGGATCAATCATTCATTCATTCATTTCTTGAATGCGGTACAATAAAGATGTAATAAAACAATTTTTGATCAGCACATCCCGCCTGAATAGGCATAGAAATAATAAGTATTACCTATAACTATGACTAGATTCTTATGACCTATCATGCAGCATGCAAAAACGATAAAGTTATGACATTATACTAAATTTAATAAATATGCGGCATATAGTCAAAAAATTCTTTCAGAGTAAAAATCATTTTGTACCAAAAAGTCCAACAAATATTTCCTAAATAGAGGCATATCGGATTCTCTTAAACTCTCAATTAATGTGTCTCTTATTCAATGTAACTATATTACCATTTCTCGAATAAGATTGGTCGGAACGCCCTCTATAATACGTTTTATTTCCAAATAGCTCTTGCTGTTATCACTAGATGACGGGAGCTCTTGTTTAAAAAAAAAACACAAATAGTCGCAATAACCCTCCAGCAAGCTCGGTTCTCCATACATGCTCTAAAAACTTAGTACATACAATAGGATAAGGTATATCTATATCTGTAATTAGTCTACGTAGCTTCAGATACCATAGTTAAAAAAATACAGCTTATTTAAGTTTTTCATACAAAACTTGTTTTTGCTCTATTTCGTTTGTTTTATAAACTGGAGATATATAAACTAATTACAGACCTAGATATAACTCATGTCATTGTATGTGCAAAGTTTCGTTACAATCCAACACGTAGTTTTAAAATGAGAGCGAAACTCCGTTTGTATGGGAAGGTGAAATTCGGCCGAGCTTGCTGCGGACACTTAACCCGGTTGACCTTACTTCATCTTCGTACCTGATTATAAAACAAGAATTCCTTTGAAATAGAATTTCTCAATAGGGAGCGTGCGCGTTGGAGGGTCTGCCATCTTATGGCCCGAATCGGAAACAGACACATGTACATACCATGTATATACTATCAAAGAGGATATAATAGGATAGAGCGGTACTGTCATAGTAAATTTTGTAGCCACAGTAAATTCACTGCCATCTATCGACACACGATTAAAACTAAAAATGAAGATGTATAAAAATACCATAAAATATATTTATATATGGATAAATTATTTTATTTATTTGCATTAATTTGTTTTATATGATTTTGACCCACGTTCTTTCACTGATATGCGTTAAAATTGTTAAATAACAAACGAAACCGTCAACGCCCTCTATCCGAGAGTAGGCCAAAGGTAGTGGCGCCATCTGATCGAGAATCAAATTTCGAAAGGCACGATTTTCCTTAGACTGTATCCATCTATTACGGAGTTATATCTATCTTTGATACTATCTACCGTTCTCGTACGTTTTCTTGTGCATAGGTAGGTACTGCCATCTTGTGGGCTACATCTGAAGCGTAAACTACACATTTACGCCTCGCGCCAAAAATCTGACGGCTCCTGTGCTGCCCCCTATAGTTCATGCACGCTCCCTATAGACTTTTTATTTTTTTCTTAATTCATTATTAACTATTATAACACAAAATATTGTGATGTTCTTATATAGTTATCAAAGAGTGAATATTTAATCGCTCGTAGCTAATGGGGTTGGCCGGTCGAAATAATTAGCAGATGGCGCCAGCATAGCTTGCCCTGTTAATCCCTAGAATTGTGTCAAATTTTTGTTTTTTTTTTAATGCCCTGGATGCCAGCCCTTTAAGCCAAATCTCATAGAAAAAGGGGTAAGCTATGGTGTAGAGGTAAATTTCATCACTTTTAAGACTAATTTTGTTTTTTTATTTTGTTTTGTTTTCTTAAAAAACTTTGATTTTAATTTGTTGCTATACAAAACGTTGTTAATGTTGTTTTATTATAATATTTATAATACTGCCAATATATTTTCTTATGTAGATAAGTGTATGTGAACGGTGTATAAGTAGTAAATGTAACACATTACCTATATATTTATCTTTAGTCTCAATACAAAGTTATTTCCTATAAACATATTGTTTTAATTTTGCCTTAACTGTGTAAACGGTGTAGTGTTTATATTTTCATACAATTGTTTTATACTCTGGCACACCCAGTTTGTCAGAAGAAAAAGGCGGCAAAAAAATTGTAGGCGCGTCGTTCTCCTATAGAAAATGTGTATTTCACGCCTTTTTCTATTGACAAACTGGGTGTAATTAGTATGTAGCAATACAATGGTTTGTGTAAATCTTAATATCATGGGCTTAAGGCTGGTTTTTATATTTTTTAATACTTTAATAATAGTTAATACTGGTAAGTAATAGGTATATTTTGTATTTTAATGGAATAAACAGTTATTTTATTAATTTATGTTTTCTTAATAGCCCCTATTTAGTTCCATAGTAAAGCAATCCCATCAAAAAGGCAATAGGTAGAGGTACCCTCGAAGGCAAAAATATCGATCCAGACCAATGGCTTAAAAATATGTGAACACGACTTTATTATTGTCTAAGGTGTAAGAGCGTACACATATTTTTGAAACTGGGAATGTATATATGTGACGTTTTCAACCAAAAGGTACCACATTGTCGCTTGTCGATAAGGTTGATTTCTAATTGAAGCTATATGGAAATAGCGCCTTACTGACAAGCGACAATAAGTACCCTTTTGGTTGAAAATGGCACATTGAACCGTAATCTGTAACCGTTCGTTGCGGTTTACGGTTCAATTTGTACTGGTTTGGTTAATTGCAATTAACGTTGGGCCAACACTGATATTTATGCCCTTGACTGTACCTAAGAAACGTCTTGAAAACAAAAAAGTTGTCAGATCTAGATGGGTCAAAATTTATTTTCGTTGTCTTGTTTTTGATGCCCAATAAATGTGACCGAGTGGAGTTTTCTGTATGGTGAAATACTATTTTTCTCATGTGAAATATATCATATCGGACTCGCGCTCGAAGGGTTCCATTACGCAAAAAACGGCCAAAAAAAACACGTTTGTTGTATGGGAGCCCCACTTAAATTTTATTTTGTTTAGTAATTGTTGTTATAGCGGCAACAGAAATACATCATCTGTGAAAATTTCAACTGTCTAGCTATCACGGTTCATGGAATACAGCCTGGTGACAGACAGACGGACAGACAGACAGCAGAGTCTTAGTAATAAGGTCCCATTTTTACCCTTTGGGTACGGAACCCTAAAAAGACAACTGAAAGAATTTTGATCCAGGTTCAAAATACTTGGCTGCCGTTTTAATTTTTTTAATTTAATAGTTATTTATTTAGCTTGATAAATAACTATTAAATTAAAAAAATTAAAACACTTACGCTATATGCAAATAAAAATCCTCAAATACCCCTCGCGTAATTAATGGACGCCTCCTTTTTTGCTGTTATTGCGATTGCGCAGACAAAGGTTTTTTCTATCGGTTTTTGTCGATTTCGCGTCGATATGTGGGGAGAGTCAGACCCTTACCAAAGATATATATAACGAATTGAATTTTTATTGTTATTAATAGGTACCAATTTTGTAAATTTTAATTTTATGTTTATTTTTATTATTTTGATGACATGTGTAAAACTGATTATGAGCCTTGCAGCTTGAAATAAATGTTTTTTTTTTTTTTTTATAACTGGACAAACAGACGCACGAGTGATCTTATAAGGATTCCGTTTTTCCTTTTGAGGTACGGAACCCTAAAAATCATGCATTTAAGGGTTAAAAACATTATTTACGTTTCGATTGGAATTTTCTATCTACGATTGTCATCTTGGCTAGGCACAGGTAAGTACAATAAAACACATACGTCTGCGAACACTGTATTTTCGCGGTACAATAAAACATACGCCTGCAAGCACTGTATTATCGCTTCCTTATCCTTCGTATGTTGAGATGCACGCCCTGCACGTGCTGCTTCAGATTAGACGTGTCCGTGAACGCTTTCTCGCAGATATGGCATTTGTGCCGACGGACGCCTAGGTGTGTCTGAAAAAAAAAAAAAAAGTTTTTTGTCCAAAATTTATTTTTTGATACAAGCTTTTATCGCTGACTGTACTTTTCTTTCAACAGGCAACTAATACTCATCGAGACGAATCTAACAAACCCAAGTAGGTTGAAGTACGCCACGTACCAGTTTGTCTCTAAAGTAAAGTATGGGACGTACATATGCTAAATGCAATAAAAAACTACTCGGCTTAATAGCGTGTAAATAAGTCAGTGCGTGAATACCTACCAGCTTGTGTCTAAAGTATGACACGTACCAGTTTGTAACTGAATTAATATGTGACACGTATCAGCTTGTGTCTAAAGTAAAGTATGCCACGTACCAGCATATGTCGAAAGTAAAATATGACACGTACCAGTTTGTGTCTGAACAGTCCGCTCAGCTTGCTGTACGTTTTCCCGCACAGACGGCACGAGTTGCGGCCCGGGGGCTTCTTGGCGGCCGGAGGGCGCAGCCCGAGGTGGATGAGGCCGTGTTGCTGGAGCAAGCCCGGCGACTGGAAAATAAAACATTTGTGAGAGATATTAAACAAAATATTTAAATCACTACGGTTTCACCCACTATTATTTTTAGTCGCTTTTTGAAATATGTCTCACGATAGTTCAATTTAGATATTAAACCTTTTGAACGCTTTATGTTTATGACAACAAAAACGTCTCTGTCACGCCAAGGTAACGGGTGCAAGCGATCGAATGTAAACTTTACTTGAAAGTGTGAAGGTTACTTTGACAGCGTCTGCCATAACCGCTATAGTAGTACTTAGCGCTGTGAGCACGACTAGTAACGACCACTTTAGGGGTTCTTGGCGTTCAAAGGGTTAAAACGAGTCACTCATGTTTTTTAACACCTTCGCTGACGCAATTAGTGTAACTCATAACTAAGCATACCGTGTGTGGGGTCTTTCGACCACATCTCGTAGTGTTCGTGTTAATATAAGTTGAAAATTGCTTGACATATTTCGCTCCATAACATGGAGGTTCAACATATATATTTTGATCATTTCGCTTGAACGAATTGATCACAATTTACAGAACTGAATGAACCCGAATGACGACTGCGGCCAAAACGAAAAAACACGTACATCTGCAATAGCTGTAAACACTCACCTTGAAAATCTTGCCGCACTGCAAGCACAGATAGTGCCGTCTCACCGTGAACCAGTATGGCGTAGCACGTGTTATAGTTCTGGTACATGCCTTGACAAACATACACCTGCGATAGCTGTAAACACTCACCTTGAAAGTCTTGCCGCACTGCTCGCACAGATAGTGCCGTCTCACCGCGAACCGGTGCGACGTATCTGGGTGTTCGCGAAGAAACACACTGACCTTGAAAGTCTTGCCGCACTACTCGCACAGATAGAGCCGTCTCACCGCGAACCGGTACGGCGTGTCGGGGTGTTCGCGAAGATAGTGATGGTACACGCCGTCTGACAAACATACACCTGCGATAGCTGTAAACACTTACCTTGAAAGTCTTGCCGCACTGCTCGCACAGATAGTGCCGTCTCACCGCGAACCGGTATGGCGTGTCGGGGTGTTCGCGAAGATAGTGCTGGTACACGCCATTTGGATGTGAAAACACTTCTGAACACTGCAACACAAAATTAATTTATAATAAAGAGTTTATTCATGTTATTCATTCATCACATTCTTTTTAAAGCAGAAAAAAAACGAGATTTTAAATTAAAGTGAAAAAATTAATAGGCCTCTATTGACAAGTTCAAATAGCAACTCTTCATTGCACACTGAAATATAAAATAATACAGAGAACACGGTGATATAAATAAGTTTTTTGGCAAAAAAAAAATGGTACAAGCTTTTATTGCTGACTGTACATTTCTTACAACTACTCATCGAGGCAATTCTAACAACCCCAATCACAATTAGGTTGCGTTGTTTTATCACAGTTCCTATGGCCACCTCCTGTCTCCATCATCAAATCAGCTCCATGGTACCATAATATTACATTGTCATCCGATTTACAGTATTTTTTTATTTTATTTTATTATTCAAATTAGTTACACAGCATTACAGTATTACTACCAAGGCACTGCGAACTACAAAACAAATAAAAATACAAAGATACAATACCCTACGAGAAAACACAAAAATTTAAGTATTTAAGATTTGGGCGACGACATAACAGCGTGGCTCCGTTGCGTCGTCTGGCTTGGTGTAGAATTCGGCAAGTTGCCTCGGAACCGCCGAAACACAACACCCTTCGGCCAGAAGTCCGCGCTAGCAATGGTGTCCTGCAGCGGCCGCGGTATACAAAATTTCAGCTCAAACGGAAATCAGGAAGTGCCAAGGAAGGCCAAATTTATCTTCCCACACTAACATACAGATACATACTAACAGGGCAAGTTAAATAAAAGATTGTAAAAAGGACTTAATTGCTATGCCATAGGGTATTTTCTAGCAGCGTTTTTCTCTAAAGGTCATCCGACATCCGATATCGCATCGGACGATGTGAGAGCGCTAACTATGAACATTACCAGTTTTAAGAAAAACTGTAACATACATAACATTAATACTAGAAATAAGCATAAGCTTGCAGTACCCTTCACTCGGCTCCATAAAATTAAAATATCATTCATGGGTAACTGTGTAAGATTTTATAATAAACTTCCAAATATCATCACTGAATTATCTGTTAATAAATTTAAAAAATATGTAAAACGTAAACTTATCTCTAAAGCCTATTATAGCACTACATGAATGATGAAACACCGTGGGATTGTGATTGAAAATAATTAATTATTTATTATTGTGTTAATAATGATGAAATTGATAATTCAATGAATACCTATATTAGGTAATCTGTATTTTTTGACATTTAGATTTTTATTCTAGAAAGTTTCTAGACTAGTATTTTTTATACAATTTTGGTGTTTGACGATCCTTTTGTGAATTCTTATTATTAAGTTTGACATATCTATAATAATTCAATGTTTTTAAGAATAATAATAACTGCATCAATAAATTGCTCTGATATTTAGATTAAGGTAATATTTAAAAGTTGACAATTTAAAAGTGCTTGTTTGTATTTAAAATTGAATAAATGCATTTTTATTTTGATTTTTTTAGACTGACCTCGTCACACTTGATGGTCCGTCTCGGCGCGTCTTTCCGTACATACTTCCTCTCCTTATAGTGCGTGTGCTTTTCCATTTCCTCCGCACTTTCGAACTGCTCGCCGCACTTTCGGCAGCCTAATCTACAAAAAAAAAAACATATACCGGTCTGGCCTAGTGGCCTACCCTGCTTGCGAAGCCGATGGTCCTGGATTCGAATCCCGGTAAGGGCATTTATTTGTGTGAGGAGCACAGATATTTGTTCCTGAGTCATGGGTGTTTTCTATGTATTTAAGTATTTATATATTATATAGGTATATATCGTTAGACTTATATTGACCAGGATATAGACCGTGATTCACGGTGTCACGGTGTATGTGCAATTTTGGTGTTTGACGACCCTTTTGTGAAATTCTTATTATTAAGTTTGACATATCTATAATAATTCAATGTTAACTTAACTAACTTAGCGGTAACACTCACGTGTTTTTAGTCACTCGCGCGACATGTGAGTGTAACCGCTAAGTTAGTTAAGTTAATACTCGTATGTCTCACGATAGTTTAAATTCGATTAATTCAATGTTTTTAAGAATAATAATAACTGCATCAATAAATTGCTCTGATATTTAGATTAAGGTAATATTTGTAAAACTTGACAATTTAAAAGTGCTTGTTGCTAGGCCTATTTGAATAAAAAATATTTTGACTTTGACTTTGACTATATCCCGGTCAATATAAGTCTAGTGAAACTAACCGTGAATCATTCTAAACTATATATATCGTTGTCTGAGTACCCATAACACAAGCCTCTTTGGGTTTGGGGTAGGACTTGGTCACTCTGTGTAAGAATGTCCTATTATATTTATTTATTATTTATATATTTGAGTCAAAACACTAGTTTTTAACCCACAGGTATGACGCTTACGGTTAACCCCTTACTGCATATAATTTTTTTTTGTTTAAATTTGAAATTTAATCGTTGTCATTACAGCTCCGCCATATATGACTCAGTATGCGATAAGGGGTTAAAGATAATTTAAGTGGTCAAAAGGGAAGGAGTGAGTCGTAGCGCGTGCTCTCGTTTTCTGACTTATTTAATAACCTGTATAATTAGCATAAAGACCATTACTTACATATCTTTAGATATTTCCTTGTGTCTGTCTGTGATGAGTAAATGTCTGACATACATCTGTCGCGACACAAACGTCACGTCGCACTCCTCACAGCGCGTGCTGTCGTTTTCTAACTTATTTATATCCTGTAACAACAACTGTTTAATGAAAAAATATCCAAATCTGGTTCCATTTATTCCCCTAGTAACATTTACATATACTACCCTTTTTGTTAATAAAAGTCAAATGAGGGTGGATGAGAAAAATCCGATTTGAAGTTAGTGATTAAGCAAAATTGTTCTCTCGCTGTTTTCTTTTAATAAATTTTTGGGTTTTAAAGTGTAGTTTTAACAACAACTCTTGTAAATACGGGATTATCTTGCACAAACTCGCTTCGTGTTCAGTAATGTATGTTGTATGTCAGTTGTGTGTTACCTTGTGAACAGCCTTGATGTGTAGATTCAGTCCGTACGCGCTGACAAAGCTGCGTGCGCAGACGCCGCATATATGGGCAGAAGGATGCGCGCGTCGGAGGTGGCCCATGTACGTAGTGTGCTTACTGAAATATTAAAAACATCAACATTTTGAAAGGATGAACTTAGCAAAACATAATTAGAAATATAATTTACTAGCTTTTTTTTAGTAACCGCAGCTAGTGTAAGAATAGCGCCTGGAAAATATCTCATAGCAATCTAAATTTGAGCATATTATGCACACAAATTAGCAGGCACTTCGTTAATTATCTCAATTCCACCCCGCTTTTTACTTTCTTAAGGGATGATTTTCGGGATAAAAACTATCCTAAGTCCTTCTCAGGGATTCAACCTATCTCTATGCCAAATTTCATCTAAATTGGTTCAGCGGTTTAAGCGTGAAGAGGGAACACACAGACAGTAAGACAGACAGACAGACAGATTTTCGCATTTATAATATTAGTATGGATTTAAATCCTTCTTGGAATCCCTTTCGAAGGCTCAGATTTCTCAGTTCAATACAAATCTTCGATCAGTAGACATTATTTTCCTACATAGTTTTCTAAGTTAATATTTTATATTGTGGTATGATCTATAAGTAAATTCATAATGAACATAAGTCTGACGACTGGTCTGGCCTAGTGGGTAGTGACCCTGCGTGTGAAGGCGATGATCCTGGGTTCGAATCCCGGCATGTATTTGTGTGATGAGCACAGATATTTGTTCCTGAGTCATGGGTGTTTTCTATGTATTTATGTATTTGTATAATATTTATATCGTTGTCTAAGGACCCGCAACACAAGCCTTCTTGAGCTTACTGTGGGACTTAGTCAAACTGTGTGAGAATGTCCTATAATATCTATTTATAAAAAAAGTGCTCACCGGAAGGTGGCGCCGCAGTGCTGGCAGGTGTGCTCGACGCCCTCGTGCCACCCGTGGTGTTTTAGCGCCTGCGCTCTGTACGAGGAGTAATTCACGGTTTTTTTTATCATTTAGCCATATTTTGCTTGGTGGATATATAATATAGCTCTTTCGGAGCAGCTCTCGATTTTTTTTACTATGGGATCAAACGTTCGACAAGGTTACAGATATCGCATGAGTAGGAGTTTTCAACTCCGAGTCAGACACTCACTTCAGTACAAGCATGGATAAAAAAAACAAGAAGACTGACAATGTCTATCTAATTTAGACATTAACTGAGAACAAAATGGAACTGAGACTTAAAAATAATTCGCGTTCAATAGATGGCATTGACTATTGTGATTGACCCGGAGTCGACAACTCCTATTCATGCGATATCTGCAACGATTTAATTCGTTGATTCAATGGGCTTCTAAAGTAACTGCTTACTTGCTATAAGTGAAGAATTGGCATCGCCTACGCCTGCATGAGTAGCGGGTAGTGTGCTTGGAGTCACACATCCCTCGCTACGCATCCTCGCATCTCTGGTGGAAACGCAGCCTTATACTCATGTGAGTGTATGACCCGGAGGTGAAAACTCCTATTCATGCGAAATCTGCAACGGTTTTATTCGTTGATTCAATGGGCTTCTAAAGTGTACCAACTTGCTATAAGTGAAGAATTGGCATCGCCTGCATGAGAAGCGGGTTGTGTGGTTGGAGTCACGGTGCGTGCGGTACAGCTTCGGGGTTCGACACCGGATGTGGCAAATTGTGCATATGTAGGATCCGGCGGGCGGCTGAAAAAAATAATGCGTTTAAATAAATTACACAAATAAAAAACTAAAATTAATACTAAATTATACTGATTTAAACTAACACGTTTTTCACTCATAATTTTAAAACTAACACGGGACTTAATCGCGTACAAACTTACGTTTATTTATGGCCTGACGTTTCGAACGTGACGTTACGTTCGTGGTCACAGGCAGACTGGTGAGGAATTGTATCAACATCTTCTTGCCGCGCGGGTTTTGCGAACTACCCGCACTTGATCTTGATTATTAACTTGTACGCTAGGGTTGTCACTTTGCCTACACACAACACTCACGACATCCGATGGTATGTGGTGGGATGTGTTTTTCCCCTTACATTTGCTAATTACTGGATTCCACGAAGACGAAAACCCCTGTCCCTCATTTTGATTGAAATTTCGATGTTTTCGAAAATAGTCCTTTTGGTAACAAAACTGATGTATGGAGTGAGCACTATGTCTACTAAATTCTCTTTGCTGGCGAATAAAATAGCATGTAAGAACAAGGGTAGTGTTTTTAAAAGAAACCTTAAAGCTTTCTTACCGAGAAAGCATACTAACGTTATAGCAGAATTTTTGACGGATTTGTAAATTAAAATGTATTGACAATGGATCCTATTATCATATTATATGTGGTATTTTCTATAAAAAGGGACCTTATTGTCGATGGCGCTTACGCCATTATAAACGATGCTCCGATATAAATACAATGCCGTGCGACGCTGTGCGGCGTAAGCGCCATCGACAATAAGGTCCCTTTTCATAGAAAATGCCCCATATTAAGATTATTTTTCTAAAAATTAAAGAAAAAGTGACGAAGCCTTCCAGTGGTGAAGGCCGGATTCGAACCGGCGTCTTTAACTATCGCGGCTAACGCCCAACACACAAACACAAATCAAAATATTTTATAAAATAATTTGATTTGTTCCTAAACTTGTTCATTATTTTTCTAATTACCTAATTAACATTTACTACATGACTTGCATGAGATAACCCTGTTCTGACTATTATTGTTTGTCTGTGATATTATTAGTGTATATTTTTATTGAATTTGTATACCAATAGGCACGACATAGTGATACCACAGTCTATAGAACAATACAGTCATTCGACGAAGCCGTCTAGATAAGGCAATCGCGCGGGGAGCGAGGGGTGTACCGCGCACCCGAGCTGCATACATCGCCATTGTTAGTAGCTCGGTACACGTCAAAGTCGTCGGTCCACATACTTTTAACACTGTGGTGATACTGAAATATTTATTTAACATCTTGTAACTTACAAATAATAAACAAATAAATCTTAGAATCATTGACAAATAACAAAAATTATAATCCTAATACAAATAAAAATAATTAAATGTGAGGTGCGACATTAACGATGACATTGCTACACTTTTGTCCTTACAATGCCATGCATTCTTAGCCCGAATCTAATCGTCACTCATGTTTCTGCCTGTGCGCGTCCATCCACTTCTGTTCCTTGTAGCTCTTGAGACAAAAATTATAATATAGGTAATGCAAATAAAAATAATTAAATTTGAGCTGCGACATTATTGACATTTCCACAATTTGTCATTACAATGCCATTCAGTCTTGGCCCGACTCTAGTCGTTACACCTCATGTTTCTACCTGTGCGTGGCCATCCACTTCTGTTCCTTGTAGCTCTTGAGACAAAAATTATAATATAGGTAATGCAAATAAAAATAATTAAATTTGAGCTGCGACATTATTGACATTTCCACAATTTGTCATTACAATGCCATTCAGTCTTGGCCCGAATCTAATCGTCACTCATGTTTCTGCCTGTGCGCGTCCATCCACTTCTGTTCCTTGTAACTCTTGAGACAATAATTATAATATAGGTAATGCAAATAAAAATAATTAAATTTGAGCTGCGACATTATTGACATTTCCACAATTTGTCATTACAATGCCATTCAGTCTTGGCCCGACTCTAGTCGTTACACCTCATGTTTCTACCTGTGCGTGGCCATTCACTTCTGTTCCTTGTAGCTCTTGAGACAAAAATTATAATATAGGTAATGCAAATAAAAATAATTAAATGTGAGCTGCGACATTAACGACATTGCTACAATTTGTCATTACAATGCCATGCGGTCTTGGCCCGACTCTAGTCGTCACTCATGTTTCTGCCTGTGCGCGTCCATCCACTTCTGTTCCTTGAAGCTCTTGAGACAATAATTATAATATAGGTAATGCAAATAAAAATAATTAACATGACATTGCCATTGCCACACTTTGTCATTACAAATGGCATGCAGAGTCTTGATTCCACTCTAGCCGTCACTCATGTTTCTGACTGTGCGTGTCCATCCACTTCTGTTCCTTGAAGCTCTTGAGACAAAAAATATAATATAGGTAACACAAAAAAAAAAGAAAACTAAGCTGCGTGAACTATGACATTGCTACACTTTGTTATTACAAATGGCATGCAGACCCGACTAGTCTTCACACCTCGTGTTTCTGCTTGTGCGCGTCCATCCACTTCTGTTCCTTGAAGCTCTTGAGACACAGCTCGCACTTGTACTTGCCCTCCAAGTAGCCCTCGCCCACTTTCCTCTTTAGGAACTCTTGCACCTGGGGAAAAATATAGGGATGAGGGATGGTTTATCGTACCAGTTTTTACTTATAAATGGATATTTTGTTTATGAAGATAGTAACAAATATGTTTGACTGTGCATATTATAAAAGTTTAGGATCTTGAGTACCTATATTATCACTACAAAGTCGCTTTCTGCTGTCTGGATGGATGTCTGGCGCTTCCTCCATCGCGGCCTAAATAGAAAATTAAATTAAGTAAACACAGATTGGCTTCCTACCTGGTCTTCCTCAGTGTGGAATTGCGTGATGGTGAAGTGCTCCTCCAGCTCCTGGTTGGACTGGTTCCGTCTCGCTCGCTTTTGAAGCTGTTGACTTTTTTTTGACACTCGACAATCCTCTGAAAATAAAGCTTATTGACCATTTTCGTTTTCATAATGGGATAAGATGGGGACTGTTGGGGGGTAAATGAGAAAATTAAAAAGTAGTTTTTAAAATTATATCGTGTTACATATCAAATGAAAGAGCTCGTTATGAGAATCTCAAATATATATTTTTTGTAATTTTAAAATGAATAGTTTAGAAGTTATTTAAGAAAAAAGCCAAAAAATTACCATTCCCCCCTTTATCTCCCAAACTACTAGGTCTAAAATTTTAAAAAAATTATACAAAATAGCTCTTTACCTATAGATCACAGGAAAACCTATTAGAAATGTGCAGTCAAGCGTGAGTCGGACTTAATTACTTAGTTTTTGACTACTACGGATTTTTTAAAGACATCTCACGTTTCACATAAAAAATAGGTAAATTGTTAAAAATTGTGTAATGTACGGAACCCTTGGAACGCGAGTCCGACTCGCACTTCAAATTCAAATTCAAATGTTTTATTCATGATAAACTTAAAACTAAAATTACATACAAAAGTATACTAAAGCTATAGAAACTTATAAAATAGGTAGGAGTTGAAGTTTACCACGAAATGGTCTCGCCTCAGCATAATGCTGAACCGAAGGTCAGCGCTGATCTTCCGGCGGGACCATTTTGGGTCACGATCGCAGCCGTACGACACGGCCCAACCATAAGCTGAACGCAGCCTTTGCAGCAGCGACCAGCGCCATCTTGTCTACTGTCTATGGCAGTACTTGACAATGTCATTATTGACAACAACATGTGTATGAGAATAAGAAATGGCTATGCCGTACAACGCGATAAAATATATTTTGCCTTTCATACGTTTAAATGTACAATTAACAAAAGAGATAAAACAAGTACAACAGAACAAAAGTGGTGATATTTACTTTGTCGAGGTGAAAGTTTCAGCAGTTGACCATGGAGTGATATAGTTGGGAGTTTATACTGTGCACTAAGGGAATTACATATACTCGTATTAAGGAAAATAAATAACGAGATAGCTACAAGAATATAACCACACGGGCAATTGTAATGTGGGACAGCAAAGAAATTCATTACAACAACAACTATATACAGACGCGTTGGGTGACCGTGTATAAAGGACAGAAGAAACAGGTATACATTATTATTGACTTGGCTATATGTAAAATACGTAACTATGACTAAAATTATATTACATTATATTCTATTAAAATTATATTAAAAGCAACTTGTGTCATGTCGTAATGCCTCCTGTGACTGCTGGTGTTGAAGTATAAGTATTTTAAGTTTAGTTTTAAAACTTGTTAAACTTTGTAGGTTCCTGATTGGAGGGGGGATAATGTTCCAGCACTTGGTCGCTACATACCTAAAGCACTTGGCAGGTTTTTACCTCTGTCTTCTGTCCAAGCACTGTATGTATTCAGATGTCTTTTTATAACACTTCTTTTAGACCGTAGTATTCTAATGCCGGCTGTACACACTCGTGGAGTCTCTCGCCATTTTAAACCAATTATTTTAGACCAGTATTCTAATGCCGGTTGTAGACACTCGTGGAGCCGAGACTCGACAAAAAACCGACCCAAGGAGAAGCACGGGACGAGACGAGTAAGAGTGAGATGAGAAGGGAGTAACGTGTACACACTCGTTCTCGGCCTGCCTCGGGGTCTCTCGACGAGTGTAAATAAATAAATATGGCTAAGAGGCCTTAAAAATGAAAGGCACACTCACCTTTCTCTTTCCCGCGCTTCTTTCTCTTCTCTCCCTTTTCTACATTTTCACCATCTCGTTCCATTTCAGCCTTAATTTCCAGCAGCGTCAGATTGTCTGGGTCCAGTTTCATTTCTAGCTTTCCTTCGTTTTCAACGTAATCGTGCTCAATGTGGCCTTCAGAGATGTCGTCGATCTAAAATAATACAGATAAATACGTTTTTAGAATTAAAACAATAAGTCATGTTTCATTATCATATCCCGGTTAGACGGGTGCAAATTTATTTGTCGTTTAAAAAGTGGGACGAGTTAAATTTACTACAATTTAAGTTGATGTCGATAAAATTATGACGTAGGACAGTACCGTTATGTATTTTTTCAATTCAATTCAATTATTTATTTCACATCATTAGATTCATATAGTGTAAGTACAACAAATCTTCCAATATTATAATTACTTTTGCAATAAAATTAACTAAATTATTACAAATCAAATGGGTTTTCAAATAGATATGTAGAAAGAGTAAATTGACATTTATCGTATAAATTTTATAGTTTTTTCTGAATTAAAGTTGTTTTTATTCAAATATCTTTCATTCTTCGTTTTTTATTCATATTTTTTTATAAAAAAAATACCATATCATCCTCCATTTTGACATCAATCTCCTCTTCCTCAATCAAGTCCAGTTTACACAAATTTGCAGCCACATTTTGTTCCTCCGGCAAGATCACCGGATCTTCAACCGGTTCCGCTATCATCGGTGCCTCTTCTGGTGGTTCAATCTCCACTATCATTGGTGGTAGCACTGGTTCTTCAAAAACTACTGGTTTCTCTATAAAAAAATATCAATGTTTAAAATTAATTAAATATAAATAAAAATTAATAAGATTCATTTATTGCCAAAACTGTGTACTGTCCGTGCGCGAATTCCGTGCACGGCTGAGGAATGTTAGGAATGTTGGGCGTCATGACAGAGTGGTGTCATTTTGTACGTACGGGCGCGGCGCACACCCTCCCACTTCCACGACCTCCGAATGCACGGAATTGGCGCGCGGACAGTATAATGAGATCGCATGTCAAAATATACAAATAAAATCTTAATAAGTCTATATCATTAAATACTACACCCTTCTAGCCTAAATAGTCAGTCGTGACCCTAAGCTAGCCGAGTACAGTGTAGGGCTGACAAGGGCCTGACACTCTTTGATAGAGAAAGATAGTCTTATTAATACCGACATTTATAAGAGTGAAAGAGAAAAAGGATTATGCTGCCATACATTAACCTGTCAATACATGAATTTGTCTTTCTCTTACCCCTGGTCGGTAGGTTTCATGTCTATAACTACTATGCTGCCTGTGAAGCCGATGGTCCTGGGTTCGAATCCCGGTAAGGGCATTTATTTGTGTGATGAACACAGATATTTGTTCCCGAGTCATGGATGTTTTCTATGTATTTAAGTATTTGTATAGGTATTATATATTGTGGGTTCTAGCAGAATTACCAGTGCTTCGCTCGAAAGAGCGGAGTGTATAACTGAGCCAGAACCCTTTTGTTTTGCTGCAACGCACACAGCAATTCTACGGTTTATTTTTTTTAAGTTTTGTTTTTTATCTTAATGTTGCTTTTTTGTATCTCCTGTGTTTCTTCTGTTTTAATATGTGTGTATTGTGGCAAACGAATAAATGGTTTATCTATCTATCTATCTATCATATATCATTGTCTGAGTACCCACAACACAAGCCTACTTGAGCTTACCGTGGGACTTAGCCAATTTGTGTAAGAATGTCCCTATAATATTTATTTATTTATACTGTATATAGGGCTGAAGGCCCGAAGCGTCCGGGAGGTTAGTGCTCAAACACAGAACAATAGTACAAATGCCTAAATGGGAAGTTTGAGCACTATTAGAATAATATTTATTATATTTATTCAATGGTGGTTCAAACCTGGAATGGTCAAGGTTTGTTCCTTAGTTGTAAGAGTGTAAGTAGGTATTCTAGGCCGTGGTTTGAATTGCAATTCTTCTTCGAGATCTGAGGAGTCGTAGTAACGTTCGTTGAAATCGTATATTGGCTCCGGGACCACTGTTGGTATTTCGGTTGCTAAGTCCTTTGGCACTGTAAAGTTCAAAACAGCTTTATCAAGGGGTGGTGGAATCTGGTACAGAACAATCCAAGATAGACCCTTGTGGATACCCTGGTTTGATTCTGCCAACCTCGCTAGAAAAGTGTTAGTCTCAGCTTTCCGAGTCCGGTCCGGACACATCCCTACAAACAAGTTTCTGTGCATGATGGGTGTTAAATCGTCACCACTGTGCAAACTGTCAGAAGACTGATGACTTGTCTCACGTGTTGTTGGAATGCGTCCGGAATTCGGACTTGAGAAAAATAATTTTTGGTAGTCTGGGCTCCATGCACAATGGACAGATCAATTGTTGGTTGGCAGAGCCTATATCGGACAAAGCAATCAGTGTTTACCACTTTATTGACCTCTCCCTTGAGTAGGGAACTATGATAGCACCTATGAGGTTGACATGTTCACCTAGAGTGTCCAAAGCCTCCATAAAAACCAGATTATAAAAAAAAAAGTTCAAAACAAATGGAAAATTTTAAAGAATAGTTTAACTCAAAAGTATGGTCCGATAAGTGTGGTAGCTTATTCAGGGAACGAAATTAAGTGGAGACAAGTCTTTATCTGGCTGTTTCCCCTCCCACTACTTGATGTCATAATTTTTTATGGCTATGTCCTGACTTTTGTAAGATTTGATTTACAGTTTTTCATTATTAAAAATAAAGGTTTCTTAAGTTACGAAAACTGTCAACAATTTATTCATTATTTATATATTTCTCCACAATAGCTGTCATTGACGTAAGGACTTATCATTTTAGTTTTTTTGACATACAGTATTTTATTTTAGCCAATCAAAACTAAATAATTAAAATAAAAAACATGTAGGTATATAATTATAGTTGGTCAAACCAAATTGGCAGTAAATAAGAACAAAAAAACTATACTCATCCTTTTCTTGTGGGTGCTACTGCTAGTACTAGTGTAAGACAAAGATAGTATGATTCTCTCTGTCTATGTTTGAAATGAGACAGTCCTTTGACAAACTATATAAGTCTAACACAAATAAACTACAATTAACTAAATTAAAACTAAAAATCTATCTAAAATGGGTCCCCGTGGCATGGTGCGGAGGATGCTGGCAGCATTTCCTCGCTGGATTGCTATGCTCAAGCGTTGAGCGAGGAAGCTGCTTTTAGGAATTTACTTTTCTTCCCTACAGCCGGAAAGCCCACACTTCCCACACTGAACTTGCCGCTTTCCGGTTCAAACAGAAAAATAGTATACCTATACACCTCGGCCAATAAATAAGAAAGCCTCAGATCATATGTTTATCGATTACACGAGATCTGAGACATTTCTTACTTTACTGCACTAGGGATGTAATAATTATAATATTGCTGTACATACAAACATAATAAGTAGTCAAATGTAACATTAAGTACTAACACTACTAACCTGTCAAATGTTTAATATAGAAAACCGGCTCCTCCACACTCTTCTTCTTTGGCTTGTAAGCCTTCGGGTTGTGTACGTAGTCTGTGGTGGGTATGCGATAGGAGTGCCATGTGGACAGGTCCGTTGGCTTGTGGTATAGGCTTGTGCCGCTCAGCTGAATGAACTGTTTGGTGATCTGTGAAGCATGGTGTATTAATATTTTTAATAGAGAAGAATCAAGACTAATTGGATAGTAGTTTGGTAAAAATATTTTCTTTTTATAAGTTACTCGCGACCCGCCCTGGCTTCGCACGGGTAGTTCATCTCATTTACACAAAACCTTTACAAATTATACATATAAACCTTCCTCTTGAATCACTCTGTCTAACAAAAACAAACCGCATCAAAATCCGTTGTGTAGTTTTAAAGATCCAAGCATACATCAGGGACAGACAGCGGAAATACGACTTTGTTTTATACTATGTATTTTATAAGTTATATTTATATACAAAAAGATTGAGAAGGGCAAGGAAAAGAAATTAGGCACGTAAATAAAAGTAACTTTCAGTCAAGAAAGTGTATTGAATTTTAACACATTGCTTCCTTTTGAAAGAACATCAAAAGACAATAAAAAAAAAAACAATTTTTATTCTAATATGTTAAGGTTTGCTTTCAGCTGGCAAATTAAGCCCTCTGGGAGATGGGGGCTTAAATAAACAAATAAACATTGGGTTTTAAATAAATTGTTAATATCATAGCTACCAAACAAAAGACTAAAATATAAGCTTGAGCAACCTGTCCCAAATCTAGAAATATATCGGAAAAGCCCTCATTATGCAGCAGTAAAATATTATAATCACATCCCAAATCATATAAAAGCAGAGGAAAGAGACGCGACATACGAAAAAAAGTTGAAATCATTCCTTGCATACTACTCGGCCACACAATTCCTAGATGATATTTTTCATAAGTAATTAATATACTTTTGATATACCGCTATTATAAGGCTTGTTTATGTTCCAAAGTTAGTACGTAAGTAAACTTATTAATACTTAGCTTAAGAAAATGTTTGCAACACCCTTCTGGGGTCCATGTGATACTTATATACTCTGTATTTTTTTGTAACAACTTTTTATCATGGTGCAATAAACGATATTATGATTATGATAAGTTAACATATACAATATTGCTGATCTCACCTTTCTACCCGACTCCAAATGTTGCATCACAAACTTGTAGGATTTTCTGCATTTCCTCCTGAACTTGTACACCTTCCTGATGAGGCAGGCGCATTCTGGGCAGAACTTCGTCATGTATGGCCACTCTACAAACTGATAAAAAAAAAAAAAAAAAACAATAAGGTTGGTTAGAGCAGAGAAGTTATAGGCAACAGATATACATCATCTGTGAAAATTTCAACCGTCTAGCTATTACGGTTCATGAGATACAGCCTGGTGACAGACAGACGGACAGCGGAGTCTTAGTAATAGGCTCCCAAGTTTGGGTACGGAACCCTCAGGGGGCGAGTCCGACTCGCACTTGTCCGGTTTTCTATAATACGCCTAATGTTACTTATATCTGTGGAGCCTTTTCGCGTGAATGTGAATTGAGTAATGAACCTTCATATTTATAATGTTCTTATTAGAATAATCATTACTACTAGATTCAGTTAAAGTAAACAAGAAAATACATTAAATAAACTAAGGATGCAAAATAAAGTGCTTGATTACAAAGATATAATATTATTATAAAATACAAAAAAAAAAAAAAACCTAATCCATTGGCTACCGGTATAAAAATTTTTTGATGATAAAATCATTGTTTTGTAGAATAAGTTATTGATAAAAGTTTAAACCTCACAATAATTGTTTACAAAATCTTTGGAACTTACCGGACATCCACTGAATTCTTCGTACGCTTTTATTAAATATGTATTGTCCGTATAGTTTTTCAATTTTCCTTCGACGCTCCGGCAAATACGGCAAGCAACAAATGGCGGTGCCATTGTGTACTAAATGGCACGATGTCAAAATATTTATCTGAAAATCTATTGTTATTTATGTTTGAATCGTCTTAATATTGGTATTATATTATTTGTAAATTCCTCGGCGGATCATTTTGATCATTATCAACAACAAAGAAAAAATTGAAAAATTGTTAAGACGTTATTACAACTGATTTAAACGTAAGCATGCATGGAGAGTTGTGGAGGATATACAATACAACATTGTTTTTCGGCAATCATCAATTCATTATAACAACTATGCTAACATCAGATAATTATTTCGAAGATATACGAGTAAATGAACTAGCATCATGTTTCAAAACGAGTATTATTGTTAAATTCTGAATAAAATGTTTCATATGTTCATATATTATAAATGTTTGAGCACATGATGTAAAACGCCTCATAGTTTTGACATTAGCCTGCATGTTTATGAACATAGCTAAATTTAATTACAGGAACGCGAATGTAAACGAAAAAAACTCCTACCAAGTATAATCATTACCGAAATATAAATTGTGGAAGTTGTACCTTAATTAACTTTTCACTAAAGCTAAAATAATTTAAGAAAAGTTTAGTTTATCCTTTTAAATGATATTTTCCTTTTTTTTAATATTTAAAAAAATGTTGCTACATTCGCAAACATTTCTTTTGTCAGTTCTGACAAATTAAAGAAAACAATAACATAACCTTAAAAATTAGCATATACAGCCAACAAATGCAATTGCAATTATTTATTTAATTCCCTTGATCCAAGTATATTAAATAATTACTTAATAAAGCTAAGGTGAGTTCCTAATTTAGTCATTTTCGTGGTGGATAATGACGATAATCACTAACTATACAAAAAGTAAACTTTGCGCTTTTCAAAAAATGGGTCATATCGATATCGAGATGGCGGTGACAAGTTTTTAAGAAGTTAAATTTTACAATTCCATTTACAACACTTCGCGGCCACTAGTTAGTGTTTTGATTTCTGGACAAATAAGTTTATTTGTTAGTGTACCCGGAAAACAGTGAACCTAACCTATTCCATCGTTGCATTAGGAACTTCGAAGCACTTTTTCGTAAACATGGTTAAGCTTTAGTATTCTGAAGTAAGATGTGTGAAGTACTTATAGATTAGTCTCCTAACTTGCGATACATAATAATATAAAATGTAGTTTTAAGTCATAATTTCGCCATCCCATTTTCGTTAGTCATAATTTGGTTTTTGCCATAAAACACACCTAACATAACCTAAGCTATCTAAAGGATAACCTGAGGAAAATCCTAAAAAGTTAACGGTTTCAGAATTATGACTAATGATAATATTACAATCATTACATTCTATCTATCTAGCCCTTTTATTCTGAGCTAGAGTATGTCCCGTAGCTCAGTGTGCCGCTTGGCAAAGGCCTCCTCTAGCTCTTTCCATTGAGGTCTGTCGTGGGCCACTCTTCTCCAGTTCGGGCCCGCTGTGAGTTTGAGTTCATCCTCCCATCTTGTTCGAGGTCTCCTCTGGCCCCGTGTACAACCTCTTGGATACCAATCTGTTACTATTTTGCTCCATTTTTCCCGCCTGTCTCTCAACATGTGGCCAGTCAATCATTACATTATGACTTTCAATAATTATGTCAAACAAAGGGACCCCATAAAATCTATATCTATCTTTATTGCTTTAGATTATCAAAATGGCAGAATTAAAAATACAGCTAGAGTTTGGAGGAGGTGCGGAATTACTGTTTGACAAAATTAAGAAGCGGGAGATAGAATTGCCGGCAGTTAAGAAGTATTTCCCGGATTGTCAGCGTGACACTTGGACGATAAAGGAGCTGCTGGTGTGGGTGAAGGATAATCTGTTAAGGGAAAGGCCAGAGTTGTTTCTACAGGTTAGTTAGTATTGGTTAAAACATAGCTAGCCCCTCGTGTTTGTGAGTAAAGTGTTTGGAAAGACATTCTATAATAAATAAAATAAAAAAGCCTATTTCCAAATTTCCAATTTTACATTAAAAGTTTTTCCGTATTGTTAGTAATTTTCTTATAGCTAGTAGTTAGTGTTAAGTTTATGTATGTTATTAACTATTTGTTTATTTAATTTGGACCCCTCTTTGAGTGGAGGCCTCCTCCAATTCTCTCCATTTTTCTTTCCCTGCAGTTTCATTTAAATGTTCAATGTTTTCTCTGTTTTAATGTCTTGGTAAGACATTCTATATTTGATATATATTATATAATATTACTAGGGACTACATAAGGTAAGGTAAGGCTCTTTATTTACATAGCCAAGTTTGATTAATCTTGTCCTGTTATAATTTATTTTGATGTAGATTAGTCTTTTATGTGATTTTTATAAACTACACAACTACATATTCATTCATTATTTTAAAGAAATGGCTTCAGTTCAGTGGGACTATTTCGCCAGTATCAAGGTCTTAGGAGCTTAAAATACTACTAAAATTGTATGGTTAGTATAAGACAGTGTGCGGTGATTTTATTAGCTCTTTTAAAGAGATAGCGTCTTTACAAGAAGCACATGGGCTTCAAGATTAATTCTCCATTCACTGGACACCACCACATTAGTTTACTGTATAATAAGCTGTCGATATTACACTTTAAAACAATATTAATGAGCAAAAGACAAAGGAATTAATCATGAGGCTAACTATCAAGATTGCGCTCGAAACCGGAAGCCCTCAACTACATATAGTTGGACAAGAAATTGTAGAAAATTATTGCGGGCGCCACTTCCTACGTAACTGTCACATCTTTGACGTAAAATGCTTAAACATGGCAACAATTTCGTATGGAATTTTTTTAGTTCCATTTTTTTATTTAAACTTTATTGCACAAAATATATACAACAATGTACAAATGGTGGACTTAATGCCAAATGGCATTCCCTACCAGTCAACCATAGGGCCAAACAGAGACACTTACAATTGGTGCAAGGAGAGAAAGAAAAAAAAAACAATGAATTAGAAGAAAAGCAAACTATTATACTTATAAACTACATATATTACATAAATACAAACATACATACACATTACACATATAAATAATAGACACATACATACATACTATAAATATAATATTGATGAATATTATTCGAGCTCTTGTGTTAGCGCAACATCCGCTCGAAAGAACACTTACGAGCTTAAGAGCTTGTTTAGAGGGAGTGAATTTTATTTCTACAATTTTATGTCGCACTATACAAGAGGGGCTTTAGCTAAATATAAGAACTGATAATAAACAAATTCACAAATTTAGTTTTTAGTTAGCTGCATCATCATAGTTATCACTTAGCACACAGAGCGAGCGCGCGCACGCGCCAGTTAGCTCTGCTCATACTATTTTTCGGTAAACCGTTCCTACTCGGTGCAACCGCGCCAGCTAGCGGACGCCCTAAAACTTACCTGCGCACATTCGCCTTATGATTGTCCCGTAATATGTATTTTCAACACACTTGCTCGTAACATGCAAGTTATTGAACCGCTTTTAGTGCTTTTTAGGGTTCCGTACCTCAAAAGGAAAAACCGGAACCCTTATAGGATCACTCGTGCGTCTGTCTGTCTGTCACAGCCTATTTTCTTCAAAACTACTGGACCAATTAAGTTGAAATTTGTTACACATATGTAAGTTTGTGACCCAAAGATGGACATGTAACGCAAACAAATGAATTTTAAACATGGGGGCCACTTTTGGGGGGTAAATGAGAAAATTTAAAAATAACATTTGTCAAACTATATCGTATTATATATCAAATGAAAGAGCTCATTGTGGGAATCTCAAATATTTTTTTTAATAATTTTACGATAAACAGTTTAGAAGTTATTCAAGAAAATAGGCAAAAATGACCATTCCGCCCCCTTTATCTCCGAAACTACTGGGTCAAAAATTTTGAAAAAAATACACAACATAGATCTTTACCTATAGATCACCGGAAAACCTATTAGAAATGAGCAGTCAAGCGTGAGTCGGACTTAATTACTTAGTTTTTGATCCGACCCCTACGGGTTTTGTAAAGACATTTCCACATAAAAAATACATTGTTTAAATTGTGTAATGTACGGAACCCTTGGAACGCGAGTCCGACTCGCACTTGGCCGGTTTTCATTATATAGAACTTGTTAGGTAATGAATGATAATCCGACTGACTTAAGAATTTAACTGATTGCTAATAATATGTATGGAAACGGAGCCTTCTTATACCTGGTGCCCCTGGTGGTCGAGTAGATTTTACAACACGGACTTGGCGGGCGCCGGCCCACGCACTCCTGCAGTACGGAGTCGAACTGTGGGCCGGTGCTGCCGATTGGGAGAGGGTCTTCCGGCTCCAGAAGCGCGCCGTTCGGGCGATAGGCCGTGTCCCTCAATGTCACTCCGCGAGGCCATTGTTCAAGTCGTTGGGAATACTTACGCTGCCCTCGCTTCTAATAATGCAAATGGCAATAAATACACGTGATGAAGTAGACTCCAATCCAATCATCGAAGCCCCGCGTAGGTACGCAACGCGCAGCGCGCGCGCCGGAATGCTGCCACTCGCATCGCACAAACTTGTGAAAACTAAAAAGCTATCACATGTTATGGGTCGAAAAGTGTATAATTGCCTTCCGCGTGAAATTGTTACTGCAAAAAGTGCGTCAATGTTTAAAACTAAACTCAGACAATGGCTCCTCGAGCAGACGTTCTATGACCACAAAGAGCTTTTTATAAGTAAACGGTGGAGAGGTCGATGTAATGTAAAGTACGCGCGAAGGCCTTGAAGTTGCTCTGTTGTTTTCTCATCTTCTCTGATAATTTGGCAGCATCGACGCTTGGGTTTTCGGTGAAATTGAAAATAGGTGGAATTGCGAACCCTGGATTGACTGGAGCCCGGATGTCCGTCTCTTCTTGATTCTCAGATTGTTGTGGCTGAGGGACGGCGCGGCTCTGGTGATTTGATGGCTCAGGATGCACTTCTTCATTTTTAGTGTTTATTGTTTTTTCTTCTGCCCAATTGGACATTTCTGGCGAAGGGTGTGTTGAACGTTCTGCTTGTTTCGGTGAGATTGGCCTAGGCCTCGGTGATAGAGGAGCCTTTTTAGCTGTATCCAAATGATCTAGCAATACAGACCGAGCTGATTCGTAGAAGGTTTTGGTTTTGTTATAAGTCTTTTCGGCATAATAAGTGCAATCTTCGTTCTGGAATGCTACCAACCTTGCATGATTGTTTTGAAACTCTTGCCAAAATTAATGATGATCTTCGATGATGAACTGATACTCCTATGACAATGACAATCCGCACGGTGAGACCCGCTTGTGGGAGGCCGTTTGGACGAACTCACTGCCACAGTCACTGATAAGCTTCGAAGGACCAAAAGATGTACGGGTTGTACATCTGAGCTGATATGATTCTTGATCTTGATGGTTGATTGATATCTTGATGGAAACACTGATTTATGTATATGTCTTTATTTATAACCAAGGTATATAATGAGTACTAGCTAGGAGCACGTATGTACGTAAACTGAAATATAAATCGAATTAAAGCGTAATCGCATAAACAGCAATCATTCATTATATTAAATGCTGACGCGAGAAATGTGCGATGCTTGCATTGTACACATGTCATAGAATAAGAATAATATTGTATAATACCTACATATTGTATAGGTAGTACCTATTGACTTGTAATTTTATATTATTAATAAATGATGATTATGATGATTATGATTATTATGACCGCCTGCCGGGGCCCGGCCGGCCCGCCCACGGCAGGCGAGAGGCGCGTCAGGCAGTATGACAATAGATGCACTACTTTTACTGTTTTAACAATAAAAAAATTATCAATATTCCTTTTTTCCTGGCAAGTGTGTTGAAAAACGTCGTATGAAACGCGTGTGCATTGGTTATTACACACATCGGCATTCTTATTGCGCGCTTCTTATTACAGCTCGCGCGCACAATATCGCCTCGTGTGTACTGTGTAGTGACCAACGTAGTACACTAGTATCACAATCACAATGTACTATTACTTAATTACAGGGTGATTCGGTTCGGCCCGGTATCCTAGTTCTAATCAACGACGCAGATTGGGAGCTGTGTGGTGAACTCAACTACGAAATTCAGCAGAATGACTCTATAATGTTCATATCTACGCTGCATGGGGGCTAGTAAATAAGATTTAAATGTTTATGAGGTTTTATTTTTATCCAACTCCTAGTTATAATTTAGTTTTAGATTTTTTAAGAAATGGCAGAGCTGATGGCACTAAAAAACCCAATTTAAGAAGCAAAAATGTTGGCGTCTAACGCAGCGTACTACGTAGGCGAACAACACGCGAAAGCGAAGCGGCGCGGCGCGGGGCGGGGTGAATCAATCCTTTAATACCTATAGAAGTGTCCTACGTGGGCGATCTCGTTGAGAACGCGAACGCCTTGGGCCCGTCGCGCCGCGCCGCACCGCTTCGCTTCGCGTTCGCGAGTGTTCGCCTACGTGAGACGCAGCGTAAGTGGCTTTTGGTTGTCTATATTTAAAACGTTTCCTGACCTTAAGAGCGTTTTCACATTGTCCCATACGATATCGGATGTCAGAAGGAAGTAAAATGTAAGATATATGTGTTTCTCTGTAACTATTTATGCATTTAATAAATCATTATTACAAAAAAAAACCGGCCAAGTGCGAGTCGGACTCGCGCACCGAGGGTTCCGTACTTTTTAGTATTTGTTGTTATAGCGGCAACAAAAATACATCATCTGTGAAAATTTCAACTGTCTAGCTATCACGGTTCATGAGATACAGCCTGGTGACAGACAGACGGACAGCGGAGTCTTAGTAACAGGGTCCCGTTTTTACCCTTTGGGTACGGAACCCTAAAAACGATAAATAACGCAAAAAAGGCGGACTTAATGCCAATGGCACTCTCCTGCAGCTGTTTTTGTCATATGCGCCTTCCGACATCCGATATCGGAAAGGCGCTTCCGATAAATTCAGTCATGTCGGAGCCCCCCGTCAGCTGTCGGAACGATAATATTTATTTGTGTGCGTATGTGTAGGCATAATGCTTCTTGTAGTATGCGTGACCGCTAAAGACGGCGCCCGGACGCGCCCCCGCGGCCTGACTACGCGGATGTAGGGTCCTACATCCAATATCGGATCATACAATGTGAAGGCCGTTCCATCGGTTTGCCACTGTCTTTGTCACATTTCGCAAGAAAGAACGGGAAAGAACATACGCGCCAAGTGTCAATTTTGATCGAATTTCGTCGGTTTTTATTTATTTTAAAAACGTTACCTTACAATATCGAAATTCTAAAGCTATGAAATTACTATTTATGTTAAGATTGTTTTTTCTTCTTTTTTTGTTTATAGTATCACATAATAAATAACCGAGTAAAGTAGGATTAAAAGTCCGAGTTGGAGGTTACTTTGCGAATTAATTGTATCGAGCGAAGTGCCATAATTCGTGTATCGGAAGCTATGTTGTTAAAGATAATATAGTCAAGTACTATATATATTTTTTCCACGTCTACGAATATCAACGCCTCTTAGAAAAACATGATCATATGAGGAGATTTTTCGCCTTCTGGCTCAGGGAACCGCCTGAAGACGCTCTAAGAGGGTTATACCTAACTTCGCGCTCTCTAAAATATTTCATATTCTCCTCACAGTCCACTCAAGTATGATAATAGTCTAGTTATTATTCATAAAAACCCAGCTGTGCGAATCCTGCCAGTTTTTAAAAGGCCTCCTAATTAAATTCGTTGGAGAGCTGCGACCCTCCGTCAATCCCAATCAATCAAAGAGAATATATAGGATAGAGGGTTACTGTCATTGTAGATTTTGTAGTCACAGTAAATTTACTGCCATCTATCGATACACGATTAAAACTAAAAATGGAAATGTATAAAATACCAAAAAAATTAAATAATGGGGCATTTTCTATGAAAAGGGACCTTATTGTCGATGGCGCTTACGCCGCACAGCGTCGCGCGGCATTGTATTTATATCGGGGCATCGTTTATAATGGCGTAAGCGCCATCGACAATAAGGTCCCTTTTTATAGAAAATACCACATATATAGAAAATCAAAACTTATCACAACTTTTTTAGCGGGAAATTGTAATAGGGAGTTATTGAAAAAAACACAGTAGGTTAAATTGTAAAACGGGACTTAATCGCGTACTTAAGTTTTAAGATTTACCTCCTACGTTTCGAGGACGACGTTGTCCCCGTAGTCTGTGGTGGTGGTGGTTAATAATGTGTAGAAATCGTGAAAGTTTAAATCAGTGTAACACAGTAGGTATCTCTATTCTACAGCCTATATTGTCCCTATTAATTTTCTACTTAAATTCCCAGTGTTAAGGTTCATATTGCTTCAAAATAAAGCATTCTGTTCTGTCTAATTGTATGATAGCTCTTACGCCCAACGCTATACGGTTTTAATTTGCACGCTACCTATGTATGAATAACATGATTTTGTGTGGATAATAGGTATTTGCAAGGCGATGACAGTGAACATAACCTAATTGTGAGGGGTGACGGTTTGACGACACAAATTGGGGTTGTTTTTTTATTATTATTCGATTACGACAAAACCGAAGGGGTTATGATTTTAGGATTTGAACGTGGGTGGGTTTTTGCTTTTTTTTAATAATATAGGAGGCAAATGAGCAGACCGATCGCTTGATGGTGAGCCATTACCATATTTACCATCACGCAACACCCGATGGGTTTCAAGTGCTTTGCCGTCCTTTAAGATGGTTGATGATTTAAGATGGTTCCTGAAGGTTGAGCCAGAAATCATACCTATAATATAACTTTGCCTTTATTTTGCTCCCCCTTCTCCCTTCCTCTTGGTGATATTTTTGTCTCACCCCCTCCTCCGTAGTACATATTTGTAATTACGGCCCCATAGCCTAACTAATTGAGACCCGGATTCGAAACCCGGTAAGGGTACGAATATTTCTTTCTGAGTTATGGATGTTATCTATTCATCATTATCATATCAGCCTTTTATCGCCCACAGCTGAGCATAGGCCTATCTTCTAGTACGCCGCTTGTCCCGATCCTGAGCTAATCTCATCCAGAAGTGACCCGCAATCTTCCGGATGTCGTCCACCCAACGAGCCAACGGACGCCAGGGACTTCTTTCATCCGAAAGCGGCCACCATTCCGTTAACATTTTAGTCCACCTGCCATCACTGCCTACCAACATGTCCCGCCCAACTCCATCTTAGTTTGGTAATGGCGAAACCAACGTCTTGCACCTTGGTGCGGCGGTGGTGGATGTTATCTACTCGTATTTAAGCATGTATCTATTTATATAAGTGTGTGTGTGTGTAGTATAAGCTTTTTTTTATACTACGTCCGTGGCAAACAAGCATACGGCCCGCCTGATGTTAAGCAGTCTCCGTAGCCTATGTACGCCTGCAACTCCAGAGGAGTTTCATGCGCGTTGCCGACCCTAACACTCCTCTCCCTCGAGCTCTGGCAACCTTACTCACCGGCAGGAACACAACACTATTAGTAGGGTCTAGTGTTATTTGGCTGCGGTTTTCTGTAAGGTGGAGGTACCTCCCCAGTTGGACTCTGCTCTAGATCTGGAATGACATCCGCTGTCCTGTGCCCTACCACACAAAGCGAGATGTCATTCACAGTGCCCATACCTCTCTTTTGGACGTAGTTTAAGGACATACCCGGGTCCTTGGGCTTTGCTTAGTGTAGGGCTAATATCCTTTAAGGCCGCGTAAAACGGTGAGGGTATAGGTCGATCTGTAATTAAAAACAAAAGTTTTTCCGACCCTAAAAAGTATCACTTGATTTTTGGATGAACCCTTATCTGTGTTTCAAATCACGCTGTGTAGATTTCTGCGTCATAATACAAAAGAAGGGACCCTAATTACTTAATCATTTTGTCCCCCGTTGTTGCTCGCCCTTTTTAAACAGCCTGTACTAAAAGCGTTTAATTATTGAGAGTTTAAAAGGGTTTATGACAAAGTTTTAATGCAGCATAATGGAAATATGTACCTAATGTAAATGTACCTATGCAGTTAAGGGCAGTCAACATGGGTAGATTTTGCTTGACAATATAGGTATTATAAAAGCCTATGCTCTATGGAGGCTCTACTAATGCAGCGACAGCTAAGGTGGTGTGGGCAAGTCCTCCGTATGGATGACCGCCGCTTGCCCAAAACCGTATTCTACTCTGAATTGGTGGAAGGCAAGCGGAAGCACGGCGGTCAGCATCTGCGTTATAAGGACGTGCTCAAACGACACCTGAACGCTTGCAACATCGATCCTGAGCGTTGGGAGGAGCTTGCTACAGACAGGTCATCTTGGCGGTCGACCATCTTTAACCGCATCAAATTATTTGAAGAAAACCGCCTCAATACCTTAGATGTCAAACGCCACGTAAAGAAAGACCGAAGCCCTCGTACGCGTATACGTATAACGCGTCTGGCCAACTCTATTGGCACCTGCAATAGAGTCTTTAAGACCAAGTTCGGCCTGGCCAGCCACAGTCGAGCCCATAATAGGCGTAATCCATAATTGCTGAGGTTGCCGTCATCGAAACCGATGAGGAGGACTATATATATATATTATAAAAGCCAAGTAACCTATTAGGCATTGAGAGGAGAGTTGAGATGAATTATTAAGCCGCGTATCCAGGGCCGGATTTCCGCCTAGGCCCGGGTTGGCCCGGGGTCCCTTTTGTTTGACATAATTATTGAAAATCATAATGTAATGATTGTCAGATTATCATTAATCATAATTCTGAAACCGTTAACTTTTCAGGACTTTCTTAAGGTTATCTTCATCTTATAGATAGGTTAGGTTAGGTTTGTTTTATGGTCTGGCGAGGTTGCGGAAGAGTACTTCGGCGTTCCTGGGACCTCGCCGTATAGCACTGAGGCGGCAACAGAGGGGGTTTAGTGGGTAAACCGTGCCCCCCATTAGCCTCTATGGGAGTCCCACATAACCATCCCAGGCCCGTCCCTGCGCCTGGGTGGTATGCGTTACGCATTCCCCCTCTATAAAAAAAAAGGTTTGTTTTATGGCAATCCTGAAAAGTTACGCGTTTCTAGGAAAAACCAAATCATGACTAACGAAAATGCGGACAAATAAATTATGAGTTATGGGAAACAATAGAGACCCGCCTAGGCCCACAAGACCCGGGTCTAGGGGCCCAGGTAACCTAGCAAAGGTTATAAGATGGAGAAGGGGGCCCTCCTAAATTCTATTCCCTAAAAGGTGCCATAACAAGTCCCTTGGTCTCTAAATCCGGGCCAGCGCGTATCCACTAGAGGCAGCCTCGGATAGAGCGGCTGCCTCGCTTCGAGGCTGACTCTGCCTCAAGGCTCGCGGTTGAGGCAGTGTTTCCACTTGCGAGGCCTCGGAGGCAGCCGCTCGACCCGAGGCTGCCTCTTAGTGGATACGCGGCTTTACACACAGCTACACAGAGTACTAATCTATATATATATATCTAATCTCAAAAACAGTAAGTATTTAACGAATGTGACTTTAAGCGCACGATATTAAGCTAAATAACCGGCCAAGTGCGAGTCGGACTCGCGCACCGAGGGTTCCGTACTTTTTAGTATTTGTTGTTATAGCGGCAACAGAAATACATCATCTGTGAAAATTTTAACTGTCTAGCTATCACGGTTCATGAGATACAGCCTGGTGACATACAGACGGACAGCGGAGTCTTAGCAATAGGGTCCCGTTTTTACCCTTTGGGTAGGGAACCCTAAAAAACCTTGAAGATACTTTTTGGTGTATCTTGCATTTGGCGGTTCACCTTTATAAATATTTACCTTTACGAAGTTCCTGATTCAATTACCTATATTAATTAACCTAATTACTTGTATAGAAAAACAAACTTATCTCTTTTTATCCTATTCATGATCTATTTGTGTCACAAATTATGACTTACAACCCCTTCTACCCCCCGTAATAGTATACATTAGTTGCTCGCAGCGTGACGCCATGTTTCAATTTGCGGCCCAACACGACATAATCTAATCAGGGAGATTAAATGGAAAGTATTTTTATCCGGGTTGTTTTGGAGAGCCGAAGTTTTTTTAAGGTTTTGTGTTATGGTAGTAGGAATAGAAAAACATTTATTCAAACCATACAATTACAATAAAATGAACAAAACAACAAAAAAGTTACATAGGTAATATTGACCCTATTGTTTAAAAATATAGGTATGTCCTTGAAAGAAACATACCTACTTCATTCAAATTTTGTAGTTCCACTAAGCATTTTTTGATATTAACCCCTAAGGGGGTGAAAATGGAGTTGAAAGTTTTTCAAGGTTTGTAAACTTCTACGGAAAATCGAGGGTGGAGCCTATATCCTTGTTTTTTAACACATACATACATAAATACTACATATAAAAGATGGCATTTTTTTTATTTATGATATAGTAGGCCAACGAGCAGACGGATCGCCTGATGGTAAGCAATTACCGCCGCCCATGGACACCCGCAATACCAGAGGGGTTGTAAGTTCGTTGCCGGCCTTTAAGATGGGAGTACGCTCTTTTCTTGAAGGTTTGAAGGTCGTATCGGTCCAGTACAGTACAGTTTAGCTGTGCGAGACAGGAAGTTTCTGGAGAAACGCACAGTTGAGGACTGCCAACCATCTAAGTGGTGAGGATATGGTAATGTTGTCGCGTAGGACGATGGCGAAAAGAAGCGGCAGGGATTAATCCGAACAATTCCTCGGAGCACTTCCCGTTATACATGCGATAGAGAATGCAGAGCGAGGCTACATCTCTACGCAGCGCCAAGGAGTCAAGACGTTCCGAAATTACTAGAGCAAAATTGAAAATAAACTAAATTAACAAAACTTCCGTGAGACACAAACATATTAAACATATTAATAACGGGTCACTCACGTATTTTAAGTCGAAAACGCAACGCAAGCTCCTGATGACGCTCCTCGGTACGGAGTGAAATGTGTCGGGCGTTTTCGACTTAAAATACGTGAGTAACCCGTTATTAATATGTTTAATATAAACTAAATTACCTAGGTGAAATGGCCGATCAAACTGTTTCTGTTAAAGGAGTTTTTATACTAGCTGTTAGGTATTCAAACTATTTACTTGTGACTTGCATCATTCTAAACTGAAAGGAATAAAATATGTCATGTATCAATTCGGACTATTTCGGACTAAGGTGTCATTGTGCAAAAAGTAAAAACGTGAACATTGGTAGTGATTAATATTTAGTGTTGTTTTGTGTGTGTGATGTGTTTGTGAACATTTTTTGACTTATCAGACGCTGCGTGGAACTACGCGTAAGTGATTCTTATGATATCCCTCCCCCTCCTTGCATCGGTTTCCTCATCACTGAGGGTCGTGGTCACTTCTAGGAAGTAGCTTTTCTTGGACAATTTGCCGCCACCTCTTTCTGTCTGTCGCCGAGTGAAGGGCACCGTGGAGCGTTACATCAAGGGCTGAGCGCATTTGGTCTGTCCACCGCATTGGGCTCCTGCGTCTCGGCCTCTATCGCCTTCGATTTTACCAGTGATGACCAGCTTTTCCAGGTTATCACTGTCCTTCCTGGCAATGTGGCCAAAATACACAAGCACTTTGCGTAAGCAGACAGTGGACAGCCTGGTTGTGATGTTCAGTTCATCAAGGATCGATGCATTAGTGCGGCGCGCTGTCCAGTGTATGTTCAGCATCCTCCTCCAACACCACATCTCGAAGGCATCAATTCTGTGCCATATGTGAAAATGGAGAAAACTAGAGTACGAACTAAAGTACTCTTGGTGTTGGTAGAGATGTTTCTTATGCTATAGGAGGTAATAAACGAGTAGAAGAATTACCTGATGGTAAGCAATTAACATGGCCCATGCACAATTGCAACACCGAAGGGGCTGCAAGACATTGACTTATAAAGTGTGGAAAGAATTGGGGTCTGGAGGGAAAGTGCCTTAAAACCTTAAGTTAGCTCATTTTACTTAAAGGAAACATTCTTTTATTCTGTAGGGTTCCGTACCCAAAGGGTAAAAACGGGACCCTATTACTAAGACTCCGCTGTCCGTCTGACTGTCACCAGGCTGTATCTTATGAACCGTGATAGCGTTTGTTCGCATGTTGTTTGTAAAGCCTGACCAGTAATATATAATCATGCGCCATGTTGCGGAATTTCATTGGAACTAATTTCTTACACTGGCAATAATTTTAATGAAAGGTTGTCACTGTTGTCAGTGTCATTGTGGCGGTTTACTTAAATAAGCCTTAAGTGTTGAATATTAAACAATAAATGACAAAAAATGCCCAAAACTATACATAATCCAGAACGAAACATTGTAAATAATATAAATAGTAAACTGCTGGAAAAGAACCGTTCGGGAAATTAAACTATTTCTCTTGGCGAAACATTTCCAAATTAACATCAGTGCTGACAGGTAAACAAATCAAAATGTCATTATAGTCAGGTTATTGTAGTGTTATGTTATACAAGCTATACTATGGGCTTTGGAGACGATCAATCTTGTTCATAAACTAATTAGTATGTACCAGAACCTATGTAAGGTAATTTTGACCTATGTGTGATGCGCTGATGCGTAAGAAAATACATGAATTTTATACGGTAAAAAGGAAGAACCGACAATAAAATTATAGCGGCAACAGAAATATATAATCTGTGAAAATTTTAACTATCTAGCTATCACGGTTCATGAGATACAGCCTGATGACAGACAGACAGACAGCGGAGTCTTAGTAATAGGGTCCCGTTTTTACCCTTTGGGTACGGAACCCTAAAAATGTGAACACCGAATAATTGGGATCTTGTTTTTGATTTCGGTGAATAAAAGTAAGTATGTAAGTCAAAATAACGAGTTGTCAATCTACATTGTTCAGACTATACTGAACTGTTGCCATATAAATGAGAATAATATCGCTCTCTTGACAATGATCATATACCTATTCCTGGTCAGGCTTTATGTTCGCTCGGCGTTACATGAACGCCTATCTTTACTTTTTAAATCTTTGTTGCAAGAGCTTTGTTTAAGATGGAACGCTAACGCTCTTTTTTCAAGGTTTGAACTTATGAATTATAATTTTAATATCTGAAATATGAAACAGAGCTTAGTAAATAGAACAGTCACTACGAGTAGGGTAGGGTAGGACACAGTGGCTCAGCTCGAACAGTGGCTCAGTCGCCCAAATATCGCCAATGTTGGAATTATGTTGAGTGAGCCACTGTACCCGGCTATTTTTTTCCGAGCCACTGTTTCCTACCCTACCCTATTATAACAGTGAGCAGCTTTAACACAGACCATTAGTTCACATAAACGTTATACATTGCCTCATTAAATTTAACAGATGCAATTTACTTAGTTCAAGTGGCGCTCGGGGATCGCTTATAAAAGTTAAGAATTCTATGAATAATAACGTACAAATGTATGCATCTGACAGATTACTTGTCTGTCAGACGAAGCATGTAAGGCCAGGTGCGAAACTCCTCCTTTCGGGTATTCTCGGCTCCGTTCGGCTCAGCATTCCTCCGAGCAATTATTAGGCTTGACACAACTTTTATTTTTATTTTTAGATTAAATAAGTGTTTCCCTATGTGGAACTATGTTGCCGTGCCCTAACAGGGCGTCACATGAACAGCTTATATATAAGAACACCTGTACTTGCTATGTGATATGCTATAAATGATTTCAATTTCAATTTCAACTTGACGTCCCTTTGCGTGCACGACCACAGATAAGATAATGACTTGAATTTTGACAACATTAAATAGCCGAAAGGGATAGTGCCATGTTAGAAACATGATTCGTCTTTGAACCGCTGTCAAACTTCGGTTTTGTAGGAATCTTCCTTTCTGTACGTTTAGTAGTACTATTATTATTTATTTTGCGGTCATCATAGGCGCTCCCACTGACGTGCCGTCGGAAACACCATGCGGTGTCTGATTAATCTTTGGTTGTAATCTATGATACATCTAAACAACATAATTTTACGAGAACGTTCAAAGCATTCTAGGCTATAAGCGCCTAGCAATAAGCATTAAAATCCCTTGTGCCTATAATAAAGCGGATTTTGGTAATTCTAGTGTTAAGATATGAGTATGAATTAGGTAATATAAATTAGATTGCAGGACTCTAAGGACAGATTGCAACATATTATATGTTAGCTTTAATTTTGTGGTTGCTGTAGTTGTTAAAGCTTGGAGTCTTCTCTATAAAAATCGCAGATACTTAAAAAGCAGCTTCTAATTCTGGTTCCACAAAGGTACTTAAAGATAATTGTATGTATGAGAATAATATATTGCGTGTATGACGCGCACACGTGCGTGTATCTCAGAGCCAAGTGGCTCGCTAGGCGTCTATAGGCGGCGGGGGGAGCGGTAGATGGGCCAACTGGTTTAGCGGTGTATGTTCCCCACTTCCCCTCCATTGGTAGGAGCCGCAACACCCTGGGGGCCCTTGGAGGCGTCAGCCTTCAATGTAATCATAGAGTAAGTTATACTAGAGCGGTACTGTCATAGTAAATTTTGTAACCCCAGTAAATTCACTGCCATCTGTCGACACACTTTATAACTAAAAATGAAGATTTATAAAAATACGATAGAATGTATTTAAATATAGATAAATGATTTTTTTTATTTGCATTAATTATTTTTATGATTTTGACCCATGTTCTTTCACTGATATGCGTTAAAATTGTTAAATAACAAACGAAACCGTCAACGCCATCTATACGACTGTAGGCCAAAACTAGTAGCGCCCTCTGAACGAGAATCAAATTTTCGTGATTTTCGAGGCACGTTTTTTCCTTAGACTGTATCCATCTATTACGGAGTTATATCTATCTTTGATGTAATGTATGTTCTTGTTGTAATTTGGACATGGAGTTGGACTTACCATAGACACTTATACATCTCCGCCATACAGACCCGCCCCGGCTTCGCATGGGTTACACAAAACCTTAACGAATTACACCTAAACATTCTTCAAGAATCACTCTATTGATTAATGAAAACAGCATGACAATCCGTTCAGTAGTTTTTGAGTTTATCGCGAACATACACACAGGCAGACTCCGGGCTGCACAGGAACCACCAACAGACTCGCGTTTCACCTGCGATCTTTGTGGCAGAAAGTGTCGTGCTGCGATTGGACTTTACAGCTACAGGAAGAGATGTGCCGCACCTCCGATCTCCGACGGCGCACAGACCTCTTCTTTATAATAAACTGTCGCTGCAACAATTATCTGTCAAGATGCTGTGGCCAATGATGATGAATGATAAGGTGTGGCGAATAAGTTTAACATAACATTTTAATTTTTAGTGTTCGGTACAAAACTTTGTTCACGGAACACTTTTGGGATCACTTCGGTCTTGTTGATACAAGCTTTTATCATTGACTCTACTTTTCTTTCAACAGGTAACTAACTAATACTTATCGAGATAATTCTAAAAAACCCAAACACAATTAAATTGCGTTCTCTTATTACAGAGTTCATGTGGCCGTTTTGTCTCCATCATCAGATCAGCTCGATGGTACCATAATATTGCATTGTCATCCAACTTACAATATACGGTGGCTAAAAAATAAGTGCATTCCCGTTGCCAGGGTGGTTTTGGGATTATACTGAGCAACTTTTACTATGAGACCAACCCCGAAATAGCGAAAAAGAATTGACTGTTTCATGCATTTTGCTGGTTGATTTTCTATGGGAGGGTAATAGTTATTTGTTATACAAGGGTGCAAAGTTGTATTTTACCCGCGAGTGTGGAATTGAAACACGAGCAAGCGAAAGGATTCTATAGTTGAACCACGAGCGAAGCGAGTGGTTCTAAAATAGAATCCTGAGCGTAGCAAGTGTTTCAACACACGAGAAGTAAAATACATTTGCACCCGTGTGTAACACAAAACTTTTCCCCTCACTATAGCGAGGAAAGTGCAACATCCACAGGCGTTAGATCATCTTCATCACTGGAATCACTCATTTTTTTACGATATTATAACAGAAAACCTTACCTTACCTATATTATGTATAGTTCTTAGTGAGAGCGTTTTAGGAGGTAGGTGCATATGTTTTGAACTGTATCTTATTATCATTTGCTATTATTGTAAGTACTTACTTCTGTTGTTTCTCCAATAAAGAAAATAAATAAGATAAGAAAACACTAGAAATTCTGATTTTTACGTGAGTCGGTGAGAAGAACAGTAAAAATTTTGTTGACAATGTTGAAATTTCTGTTCTGACGTATAAAATGTCAACGATGCGTTTTGAAATTGCATCGACTCAACTTGTGCGTTCAGAATTATATTTAACATCATTACAAAAAATCTAACGTTTCTTATGGAATTTTAAGGTTTATGACTTAAAACTATTAAATAAAGCTAAATTTGGTATTTTTTATTAGATTCTCAAACCATTTATTTAATGATAATTAATATCGAACGAACCATTATCATGAGCGTTTTACGTTTTGTTATCTGTCAAGCTACTTAAACACGCTCCATCCAAGGTCAAATTACTTTCCCCACTAGTGGATAAAATGCGTTTTTCCCCGCTTGTTTTAAAGGATAATAGACGGCTTTCCGAGCTAGTGAGGGGAAAAAAAAATTTTCGCGATTTCGTGGTTGCTCCCATAGTAAAAGTTGATCAGTATAATCCTAAAGCCTCCCTGGGAACGGGAATGAACTTTTTTAGCCATTATACAGGGTGTATATGTATGTAAAGTTTCATCTCAATCGAATAACGGGAAGTGAGTCGAATTAAGCTTGCGAGATTTGACCCGAACAACATGCTAATTTAAAAGCTTATATAAACTTGTACGGACGAGTTCAAAAACATCACATTAGAGAGACAGAGATTTTCTCCTAATGAGGGCCACCGCGTTTAATTTCGCCGCTAGGGGCGCTAGTGTAGATGGAGGTCTTTCAAAATGTCAAATGCATAGAAGTTTTGAGCGTTTTAAGCTTTTTTATCGGGAATTTTCACTCCTTATTCATAATTGTGGTAAATCTTTGTCCATCTTTGATTAATCACGGTAAATAATAGATATAGCTCAATAAATGTTAGTGGTTTAAAAAAAGTGTCAACTAAAATATATGCAAAATTAAACAGATAGAAAAAATAACACATTTAGACGTTAAAATACCTTTGTGTATAGAACGTATTGATTTTATAAAAATAAGCATAGAAGAATTTTGTGATCTGTTTTTCTGGACATCTACAGTGGCGCCAACTGGTGAGCACAAAAACGGTAGCTCTCATTGCAACGTTGATTAACGGGGTTTAGACACTTAGAAAACACATTAGAGTCGCGTCAAAATGGTCAATCCCGTTATAAACGAGCTCATTAACGAGCTTTAAAATGCACCTGAAACGAATGGCTTATCGAGCATAATTTTTATAGCTTTAATGAGTTTATGGAGTACGAAATAAGTTCCTAAACATAGATTAAATTTATTTAAATTTTTATTATATTATTATGTAAAATGTTACATTAGCTACAATACAATAGTACATTTTACAACTAGTGTGATAAGACATTTCACACGTGTTGTAAACGACGTTTTTTAATACAATTGCGAAAAAATAATAAATTAATATATCATTAGTAGAATCATACCACCAAACCAAACCAAAACCAAAAGTGCCTATACAGCCCTTGATAGTTGAGCTGCCGCAGCCCGCGATACCTTCATACTCGTGCGCGCCCCGGCCGCGGCCGCCGCGGGCCCGGCGCGGGTTGCTCAACGACACCGAGGAGTAACGAGTGAGGCCCCAGTACCTGCTCAAGCTAAATTACATTTTAACTGCGTTTCGAAACTATAGTTTGGAACTAAAAAGTAAAAAGCACTAGTTCGAGAAATTGAGCTTCTCGCACGCTACGCAGCCACAAAAAGTACCACTTTTTGAGCAACTGTATTAAAAATCATATTTTGTAAATAATATATAATATTGTGACATGTAATACGAACTATTATGAATAAATATATGAGTATGAGTATAAACATACGCGGAAGTCGCGGAACGTTTAAAGAGTTAAACGCTCCAAAGTAATTATAGGAAATGCACGAGGCGCCTCGGCAGCGTTCGGAACAAGTCGGCACACTTCGGAAGGTATCGATTGACGAGGCGCCCGAGGTGTCTTGAGCCTTTGAGATGTAGACCATTTTACTTTTTTTTTAGATTTGAGAACTTATGTTATTTTTACTTAGAATCATGAGCTCTTTCGATCATATTAGGAGAAATAACTGTCCCAAAACTTCCATATATTTTTGTACCTTTCATTCTGCTACCATCGTACCATAGAGTAACTTATACTAGAGCGGTACTGTCATAGTAAATTTTGTAACCCCAGTAAATTCACAGCCATCTGTCGACACACTTTAAAACTAAAAATGAAGATTTATAAAAATACGATAGAATGTATTTAAATATAGATAAATGATTTTTTTTTATTTGCATTAATTATTTTTATGATTTTGACCCATGATCTTTCACTGATATGCGTTAAAATTGTTAAATAACAAACGAAACCGTGAACGCCATCTATTCGACTGTAGGCCAAAACTAGTAGCGCCCTCTGAACGAGAATCAAATTTTCTTGATTTTCAAGGCACGTTTTTTCCTTAGACTGTATCTATCTATTACGGAGTTATATCTATCTTTGATCGTACGAAATATATGAAAAATGGTAGGAGGAAGGAATGGAAATAAAAATCTTGGGACACTTTTTTTCCCTATTAGGATCGAAACACAAACAAATTATACATATAAACACTCTTGGATCACTATTAAAAAAAAGTGGATCAAAATCCGTTGCGCAGTTTTAAAGATCAGAGCATTGGGACAGACGGACAGACAGCGGAAAGCGACTTTGTTTTATACTATGTAGTGATTAAAAAAGATTCTCAATCTCAATTGAAACTGTCTCGATCGAAATTCCCTGGATCAGTCATGAGCCACCTGAATGAATAAATGATGAGTCAAGTGTCAAGACTGTTTTGCTCGTTCACATTCACTCGGGGTAGGTCAGCGTTACGGCGGCTGTCCACCGCCGAAAAGAAGAAAAGACAAAAATAATACTTTAAGCATAGACATAGTATATACAAGTAGTTATAGACGCGCCACCGAGCGACCGGGGGTAAGAGAAAGAATATTCATACAAAATTTGGGCAGCATAGGATTATTTCTCTTTCACTCTTATTTTTTGGTATTTCCCATCGCCTCCTATGATGCTACCCGGTCGGTGATGGCACTATTTTCTCTTTCCTCTTATAGGAATTGCAATAAGACTATCTTTCTCTATTAAAGAGTGTCAGGCCCTTGACTTTAAGTGATCAGTACCCGTACCATGAGCAGTGACAGTTTAAAACAGGGACCGGACAACCCTTTCCGCGATAAAACCCTTTCAATGGGCGACACTTAAACACGGCTAACACATTGAAAGACTTTCCCATTTGAACTGCAAGCCCATTCATACCCTTACCTTTGACTAACCTTTACCGAAAAGCTAACCAAAAATAAGGCTAGCTCTTAATAAGGGTTACCCTTATCTTTAAGCGCTTTTTATAAAGGTTTCCCTTTGCGTGAAAGAGACAGGATTAGTATATATCTTCGGTAATGTATGAAAAGGAAAGGAAATACGTGCCTAGTCAAAGAACGCCGCCGTCGCCGCCGACGATCGCTCGGATTCGAGGTAATGTGTGCTTTATGAACAAGGTAGACGACTTAAATTAGCACGCTTATATGCTAAAAGGGAAGCCCTTTATAAGGCTAACCCTTATAAGCAATATGCAAGGTGTTGGTGAGCGGATGATAAGGGTTTTGTAAGGGTATTTGGGCTACCGATTACTCAAATGTGGTAGCTTTATATAAGGGTTTTTAAAAGCAAAACAAAGGGTTTCGTCTGGCAAAGGGTATGGTGAGTTAAGCCTTATGCAATACCCTTATAAAACCCCGATAAGGGATAGCGGGCCGGTCCCTGGTTTAAAAACTGACATATACGCTAACGTCATCGTAATATACTTTCTATACATCTCGCTCGCACTAATAAGTCAGTACGAGATGCATAGAAAGTCAGTTACGTTCACGCTAGCGTTTATGTCAGTGCCAAACTGATGGTAGCCGTACAGTAGGTGGTAAAAATATTAATTAAGGCGGTTCCCTGAGCCAGAAGGCGAAAAATCTCCTTATATGATCATGTTTTTCTAAGAGGCGTTGATATTCGTAGACGTGGAAATAGTTATTTGTGCAACAAGAGAGGAAAGTTGGTTTTTCTTGCGAGTGTTTATTTTGAGTCCCGAGAAAGCGAAAGATTCTATAATTGAATCACGAGCGAAGCGAGTGATTTTAAGGTAGAATCTTGAGCGTAGCGAGGGACTCAAAAACACGAGATGTAAAATAACTTTGCTCTCGTGTTGCACACATAATTTTTCACCTCAGTAGTAAGAACATATTAAAGGTTAAAATGTATTTCGAATTACACAGAATAAACAGAAAAAAAGTATTATAATATGTACGATACGATAAGATACGATACGATACGAAACCGGTACCGTACCGTACCGTACCATAAAAAAAAATGTTATAAAAATATGAAGTTCATGGCCTTCACTAAATTAAAAAGCTACATTGTTTCACTCCCTGGAGTGAGGAAAGTCGCACTTTCCTCACTCCAGGGAGTGACGAAAGTAGGCTTGTTCGAGCTGCTGAGGTGAAAAAATATATGTAGTTCTTGACTATATTATCTTTAACAACATAGCTTCCGATACACGAATTATGACACTTCGCTCGACACAATTAATTCCCAAAGTAACCTCTAACTCGGACTTTTAATCCTACTTTACTCGGTTATTTATTATGTGATACTATAAACAAAAAAAGAAGAAAAAACAATCTTAACATAAATAGTAATTTCATAGCGTTAGAATTTCGATATTGTAAGGTAACGTTTTTAAAATAAATAAAAACCGACAAAATTAGATCAAAATTGACACTTGGCGCGTATGTTCTTTCCCGTTCTTTCTTGCGAAATGTGACAAATGGAACCGATGGAACGGCCTTAAGCTCAGTTTGACGTTACTAGAAATACTATAAGATGATATCTGGCTATATATTGTCGATAAAAATGGCATAACATTTCTGTAGGCCGAGCACGTGATTGGCGCGACAATATCTCGCCGCGAGATAGACTACACGTCTTTTACTAACCGTATTAATTAAAGGGGGACGGGTAGTCTATGTCGCGGCGAGATACTCTCGCGCCAATCATGTGCTGACAGCCGGGCTGTCCACTGCGGAGTAGAAGTGGAACGGGAAAATTCAATGATGAGGAAACAGTAAATAAATAATTTTAGCGGGAAAAATTATACAGCGATTGATAAAGAGTAAAATATTTTTCTTCCACAAAAATCTCATATTGCTACAATGATGAAACGGCTAATTTACATTTAAGATATGTTTAAATCCTACGTTTTAATTGTGAACAACAAAATTACTGTCAGCTAATAAACCTTATCCTTATCGGTTTTCAGTTTGTCAGGTTTTTTGAAACCTTATTAAGATTTCTAATTTATAAAATATAGCTTAATCAGAAATCTTAAAATGATCTGGTTTAAAATATTTAGATCAGTACGGTTTTTAATCATAATAGTGATTGTGACTTTCGGATTCTTTGGGAATCCTTCCTCAGGCACGAGCGTCCGCGGCGGTTGTACGTCACGTGCACTGCCCGCGCCGCCCGCCTCGCCGGTCGTGCCTGAGGAAGGATTCCCAAAGAATCCGAAACATGTCGCCAAAAGCGACTAAAAATAATAGTGAGTAAAAACCGTACTTATCTAAATATTTTGAAATATGTCTCACGATAGTTTACAAGTTCGATGATCTGGTTTGTTTCAAATGGGGATCCAAATTTTTTAACACTGTCTAAAATGGACAAATTAAATCACATCGTCTGTAGTGCACCTTAGTGCTCTGCATCTTGCCTATCTTTGCTTTGGCGGTGGCAAGGCGATACATAGCATCGCTCTGCATATCTTCGCTTCGGCGCTGGAAAGGCGCCGTCAGACGATTGAACCTGTATTTAAGGACTCACACCACCGAACGATACGAGTCGATTGCCGAAGTAATTCTTCACACGAACAAAAAGCATGGGATAATGGGTTATAATTATACGGATTTGAAAATAAAAGTTGTCTCACCTGTGAACACAAAACCGCGACAACTTTTATAAACAGATTGAAGAAATAAAAACAATCAATTTGTACCTAAAATGGGTAACTATATATATTGTATATTGTCGTCTAGTACCGTAAAATGGGGTGAGTAGGAGCAAAACACATTCAAACCTCGATAACATTTTATTTTTACATATGCAAACGGAATGGTGTATATAAGTGTTCCGGACGTTTGTATTTTTTATTTTTTTATTTTTTTTTTATTGGGAAACAAACAGCTTACAATCTTACACAATATGAATTAATATTAATAAAACAAGTCAAAACAGTTTCCACTAATTAATTAAGGCAGAAAAGCTCAAAGGGAACTTAATGAAATACAAAATGTAGAAAAGTAATTATTCAAAGCAATCAGGCAAACCAAAAGCTATTAACTTGAATTTTAGCTGAAACTTATGCTTGAGAGAAAAAAATAAAATAAAAGGTACAATACAAAACTTACATAAGTATGCTAGATAACTAGTTATTAAGTGCTAATTTTGGTTTTTTTTTTCCATTAAGTTAACAAATTTACCCAGCTTCATGTTGAACACATCGATTTTGGGTAGTTCCATTTCATAACTTTAACGATAAACAGGAAATCCCACCTCACCCCGTAGTCCCTCGTAATTGGGGTGAGATGGGTTTTCATACAAAGGTGATTTTGGAAGATTGTTGGATCGATTTTTTTTTATTATGAGTATTACTATAGCTCCATTTTAAATTGGAATACATTATTTTTGTAACAGTAGCCTTAAAATCCCATCTCACCCCTCTTTCATCCCTTCTCTCCCCATTCATAACCCAACTCTCCCCGCGAACCCTACTCACCCCTTTTTACGGTAACCACAACTTATCTGATTGATCTGTGTAAAATTGTCCTATAATATCTATTAATTTAAAAAAAGTTCATACTGCTTCTTACATTAGCTGCACATAACTTCCCCTACTGTTTGGACTCGGAACACTTACTCTCTTAGCTATGACTGTTCATATCATTTTAAACACCTCGTCCGTTTAGCTACTTCTGCTGTTGATTGTACGAACATGCGAAGAAAGGTGGATTTATAAATAGATCTGGATTTCAATAAAAATGTACCCTATGCAGTTGACATAAGGTCGCGTTTTATTTGGAAAGCCGCAATAAGTTTGCAAGCTTCGTAGCGCTCACGTAGCGCGTAGCGACGTAGCGGGTCTACGGGTCATAGCATTTGACTAAGGTTTTATGAGGCAACGTACATTTTAACCGATTTCTAAAATTGAGGTATACCGTTTTTAGGGTTAGGGTAAAAACGGGACCCTATCACCACAGCTATTACTAAGACTCCTCTGTCCGTCTGTCTGTCTGTCCGTCTGTCTGTCCGTATATCTGTCTGTCTGTCACCAGGCTGTATCTCATGAACCGTAATAGCTATACAGTTGACATTTTCACACATGTTGTATTTCTGTTGTCGCTATAACAACAAGTACTAAAAACAGAATAAAATAAATATTTAAGTTGGGCTCCCATACAAAAAACGTGATTGTTTTTGGCGTATTTTGCGTAATGGTACGGAACCCTTCGTGCGTGAGACCGACTCGCACTTCGCCGGTTTTTAAAGTATATAAGCACATATAAGTAATAAGCACTTTAATATAAAACCAGGATAGGTAATAGCAAAGAGAATTAAGAAGACAGTGCTCACTTCATACATGAGTTTTGTTACCAAACGACTATCATTTTGGTAGTCGACATCTAGCGTCAAGTAGCGGAACTCTCAGTACCGCTACTCGACAATAGATGTCGTGGCAAACGGAAAGTCTAATGCTCAACGATTTTCAGCTAATATTATAACAGGATTATCCGGAACTCTATTTCAACTCCTTCTTATATTATTAGTTATAAATTGTTGATCAATACACTTTTTGTCAGTCGCGACACATGTGACATCTAGTGTCGAGTAGCAGTACTGATAGTTCCACTACTTGACGCTAGATGTAGACTACGAAAATAATAGTCGTTTTGGTAACAAAGCTCATGTATGAAGTGAGCACTTCTTAATTCTCTTTGCTATTACCTATCCTGGTTTTGTATATTAAAGTGCTTATTACTTAGCTTAGCTTATTAGTGAGCACTATTGGCGCGATTCGGGAAATGAATTAGAGATTCACTAGATATCATCATCTTCCTCGCGTTGTCCCGGCATTTTGCCACGGCTCCATGGGAGCCTGGGGTCCGCTTGGCAACTAATCCCAAGACTTGGCGTAGGCACTAGTTTTTACGAAAGCGACTGCCATCTGACCGTCCAACCCAGGAGGGAAAACTAGGCCTTGTCGGGATTAGTCCGGTTTCCTCACGATGTTTTCCTTCACCGAAAAGCGACTGGTAAATATCAAATGATATTTCGTACATAAGTTCCGAAAAACTCATTGGTACGAGCCGGGGTTTGAACCCGCGACCTCCGGATTGCAGGTCGCACGCTCTTACCGCTAGGCCACCAGTGCCTTAGAGATTCACTAGATATGAAATAGTAAAAATATGTGACGTTCCATGGCAAAAGGCACCTTATGGCGGCTGGCGCTTACGTCGCATTACGTCAAATTATTGCGGCGCTATGCGACGTAAGCGCCATCCAATATTAATTGGAGCGGCGTTAATAATAGCGTAAGCTCCAACCGCCATAAGGTACCTTTACCCGTAGGACGTCACGTATCTTTACTATTTAATATTGAAAAACTTCCGTGAGACACAGACATATTAAATATATTAATAACGGGTCACTCACGTGTTTTAAGTCGAAAACGCTCGACATGTTTCACTCCGTACCGAGCAGCGTCATCAGGAGCTGGCGTCGACGGTGACGGACCGGCGCAGACTGCGGGCCGCAGCCCTCCGCGCCACTTAAAACACGTGAGTGACCCGTTATTAATATATTTAATATTTCATATTGATTTGAAAAACAAAAAACAGGGATACCATACGGCTTTTTGGTTGCTGATTTCAGGATCTAATCGGTATTGCTATGAGATCTTGTACCGAACCTTTCGCGCTTTCTTACTCTCATTTTATAAATAAATAAATAAATAAATATTATAGGACATTCTTACACAGATTGACCAAGTCCCACGGTAAGCCCAAGGAGGCTTGTGTTATGGGTACTCAGACAACGATATATATAATATATAAATACTTAAATACATAGAAAACACCCATGACTCAGGAACAAATATCTGTGCTCATCACACAAATAAATGCCCTTACCGGGATTCGAACCCAGGACCATCGGCTTCACAGGCAGGGTCACTACCCACTAGGCAAGACCGGTCGTCACATTTTATGGCCACTTTTTTTATATCTATGTTTATGCTTATTTTCTGTGTTATTTATGTATTTTATTTCAGAACTTTCTAACACCACTCAACTACACACTTTTTTACAGTACAGTACTTATCACCGTCATATTTACCTAACTGTAACGTGATCTGGGTTCCGGCAGAATATCAGTGCTTCGCTCAATAGAGTGGAGCGTATAGCTGAGTCGGAACCATTTTGTTGTTGCTGCAATGCACACAGCGTACAGCTAACCACTAAAAACTAATTTTTCGTGTTTAAGTAAAAAAATTTTTTGTTATTTAATTTAGTACATAAGTTTTGTTCTGACTGCAATGTACCTACTTATAAAATTGTGTATTTTGCAGCATCCAAATAAACGTTTTATCTATCTATCTATCATATCTAGTGGATTTCTAATTCATTTCCCGAATCGCGCCGTATGTCTTCTTAATTCTCTTTGTGTTGGCTACGGTTCTAGGTAGGTATATACCTTTTTTTGGGCACCAATTAGTGTGAGCGAAATGACTCGCATCATTTCATGAGCGAAATTACGCATCATTTCGCACACACAAATCAGAACGATCGTCGTATCACAACAATATCAACATTTTAACAATTTGTTAGAAGTATTAGAACAAATTAAATATTTTAATTTGTTTTTATTTCAAGTAGAAACACTATAAATTATAAACTGAACTGAATAAAGCCTTCAGTAAGAAGTGCATATACTTGGAAAAATTCGACCTATTCTGCCGTGGCCCGATGGCCGAATGGCACAGGCACCTGCCGCGATAGCAGAGGACGCTGGTTCGACTCCAACATGGGGCACTGGAGACCTTGGTCACTTCTTCTTAGTATATGACATTTATTTCAGTTTATAATTTTAATAATTTTTTTAGTATAGATGATAGATTTTTTATTCAAAAGTTATACATACAAGTTATACAGTTTCCTGCAAAACTGTTTTCACAGTTTGCCTGCAGGTAATAAGATAGTTAACTAAATTATTCGTTTTTTTTAATGATGAATAGGCAGGCGTTTGACCACGATCCCACCTGATGGTAAGTGATGATGCGGTCTACGGTGGAGCACCCTTACCTATGAGATACCTATTAACTCTTGCCTGGAAGAGCCCCAAATTGTACTCATGCGGAAACACGGACTCGGGCAGGGCGTTCCACTCCTTGGCAGTTCGCATAAGAAATGTGGAAGCAAAACGCTTCGTGCGTATTTTTGGAGTTCCTACCATGAAGCGATGCCGGAGTGCCGTTTGTCTTGTGGTCCGATGGTAAAAATGGGACGGAGGAATAAGGTTGTGCAGTTCCTCGGCACACTCTCCGAAATTTATCCTATAAAAGATCGACAGGCTGGCAACCTTGCTATGCTACTTAACTTATTGTTTGTTATGCTAAAAAGTACTATTTAGCGTTAGCTTCCTCTTGATTAACATTCGATGCGACATCCTGTATAAACATACTGTATATACAGGGTGTAACAACGTAAACAAGTATACGCTAGAGACGAGGCAGGTAATGCTACGCTAATTCAACAAGACTCCCTGATTCTAGAAGCGTCTTTCGAATTTCACAAATTGATGCGGATTGATCTCGTTTTGACTTTGTAGCGTATCTCATTGACTAAGTCGCTGCCCCAATATTACACGGTTCTATGTTACATTTTCAAGATATTTGAAATTCGACTTAATGTCACTATGATAAAGTTCAAATTTCAGTTCGATAAAAGTGAAACATAGAACCCTGTAATGTAATATTGGGGCAGCGAAGTATAAGCAAGGACCGTTTACTCTAGCTAGATGTCCTTTTTCACAAGAGTCACACAAACCTAGCCTTTCATACAAAACCATCATCTTCCTTGCGTTATCCCTGCTTTTTGCCACGGCTCGCAAGCCTGGGGTCCGCTTGGCAACTAATCCCAAGAATTAGCGTAGGCACTAGTTTTTATGAAGCTTTTCCAACCCAGAGGGTAAACTAGGCCCTTATCGCGATTAGTCCGGTTTCCTCACGATGTTTTCCTTCACGAAAAATCGACTGGTTAATATCAAATGACATTTTGTATACCTAGAACTTCCGAAAAATTGGTACGAGCCGGGGTTTGAACCCGCGACCTCTGTGTTGAAAGTCGCACGCTTTTTTCGCGCCGCAAAACACAATACAAAAAATGTGTGTAGATAAAACAGTGTATGTAACTGTACATAATTGAAAATTAAAAGTCCTATGTTTTTATGAAATTTGCTTTCAGCTCGTTTCATAATCCCATACTCGTAATTTAATGCCTTTCATTATGAAACAGTCACAAAAACTACTATAATAGACGGGGTATTCAATTGCAAAGACGTTAAGGTGCAGTAGGGTTAGAAAAGTCGTAGCCCTTTTTTGGATTGCAATATGGCTGCCATAAATTTATTTAGCTATCTTGAGGCCTTTCTCCACGGACTGCATAATTTCGAATCTTTCGAAAATCACGAACATACTGAGGTCTAAAATGCATGTGCAACAAATTATACACAAAAGCTAAAAATATGAAACTGCTTCTAAAAATCGGCAATATCATGTTTGAGGGAACGTATAGATTAATTTTTTTAGGGTTCCGTACCCAAAGGGTAAAAACGAGACCCTATTACTAAGACTTCGCTGTCCGTCTGTCCGTCTGTCACCAGGCTGTATCTCGTGATCTGTGATAGCTAGACAGCTGAAATTTTCACAGATGATGTATTTCGGTTGCCGCTATAACAACAAATACTAAATACATAATAAAATAGAGATTTAAGTGGGGCTCCCATACAACAAACGTGATTTTTGACCGAAGTTAAGCAACGTCGGGCGGGGTCAGTACTTGGATGGGTGACCATTTTTATAGATTTACGGAACCCTTAGTGTGCGAGTCCGACTCGCACTTGGCCGGTTTTTATTTCATTTAAACGTACAAAAATTTTTTTATTAAAAAAACATGGTATTCGCTCCCGGGCACGCACTTCCATCTCGCTAACACTTACACTAAGTCAGAATGAGAGAAGAACACGAACATACCGGGTCTTAAAACGAGACGTCAAGTACATCAATGTTGAAATGCCGCTTGTGAGATACGTGAGATTTAGTCGAGATGCACGCCTACACGGGATTATAGGATAGATAGATCGCTTTATACTAATACCGGTCTATTTTGGTATATAGATTTAGGGTAGCTATTTGTAATTAATAATTACGTATTTAGGGTTCTCAAGGGTCGGCAATGCTTAAGTGGCTCCTGTGATGTTGCTTACGTCCATGGGCGACGATGACTGCTTCCCATCAGGCGGCTCGTCTGCTCGTTTGCTGAATATCACATAAAAAAAAAAATCGTGTCTCAGTCTTAATATATAAAACTGTTGCGTTATATAGAAAATGGCGCGCGAAACTTGCGACCAAAGATAGATATAACTCCGTAATAGATGGATACAGTCTAAGGAAAAAACGTGCCTCGAAAATTAAGAAAATTTGATTCTCGTTCAGAGGGCGCTACTAGCTTTGGCCTACTGTCGTATAGATGGCGTTGACGGTTTCGTTTGTTATTTAACAATTTTAACGCATATCAGTGAAAGAACATGGGTCAAAATCATAAAAATAATTAATGCAAATAAAAAAAAACATTTATCCATATTTATATACATTTTATCGTATTTTTATAAATCTTCATTTTTACTTTTAAAGTGTGTCGACAGATGGCAGTGAATTTACTGGGGTTACAAAATTTACTATGATTAACTCATATCAGTGAAAGAACATGGGTCAAAATCATAAAAATAATTAATGCAAATAAAAAAAAATCATTTATCCATATTTATATACATTTTATCGTATTTTTATAAATCTTCATTTTTACTTTTAAAGTGTGTCGACAGATGGCAGTGAATTTACTGCGGTTACAAAATTTACTATGACAGTACCGCTCTAGTATAAGTTACTCTATGTTGCGACGGAAGATACATTACAATCCAAATACTTTTTAGTTTTAGTACACAACTTTAAAACAAGTGCGAGTCGGACTCGCCCACCGAAGGTTCCGTACTTTTTAGTATTTGATGTTATACCGGCAAAAATACATCATCTGTGAAAATTTCAACTGTCTAGCTATCACGGTTCATGAGATACAGCCTAGTGACAGACAGACGGAAAGCCGTCTTTCCGTCTGTCTGTCACTAGGCTGTATCTCATGAACCGTGATAGCTAGACAGTTGAAATTTTCGGAGCGGAGTCTTAGTAACAGGGTCCCGTTTTTACCCTTTGGGTACGGAACCCTAAAAAATATAAGGAAACACACAATGATATATAATACATAAAGAAAGAGGTAAACAGAACGCGGCCGTGGCGGGGGGACGAGTAGCAGTACTGAGAGTTCCGCTACTTGACGCTAGATGCCGACTACGAAAAGAATAGTCGTTTTGGTAACAAAACTGATGTATGGAGTGAGCACTCTATGTCTTCTTAATTCTCTTTGGTTAAATTCAGGAACAGTTAATGGAATATTTTATTACGTACTAGTATAATAGGCCTTACAATACCTTCAAGTGGCCATTGTTACCTGCCTGGAAAGTTTTAGAACATTTAAGAATACGTTAGGTTAACGTCTAGACTTAAGAGGCCGTAGTCGATTTTGGAGCAAAAATTTTAAATTGATAGATTTAGTCGTTGAAATTATACACGTTTTGTTACGTAATATCTAAATAACAAGTATTGGTTTCTATTAGCACGTCTTCTCATCTTGCCTTTTAATAATGAAGTCGCAAGCGTGCGTCACCGGTAATATATGAAAAGAAGGGACAGTTTTTAAAAATTCATCAAAAATTTATGGTGGTGAATTATACAAATTGATGTATAAAAATAGTTTCAACAAATGTTTTTGATTGTTTAAGTATCAAAATTACGTTGAAATTAAGTCGATTTTCATAGAAATTGTCACTTGTTTTGAAGTAATTTCTGGAGAAAATTGATTTCGTCTAACTTTCATTTACACTACTTTAAAGTCATAATAATAAAAAATGTAGTCTGATAAACGTCAAGTACAGGATATGTGTAATACAAAATTACCATGTTTAGCCGTCCAAACTTTACGAAATTTACAAATAAGAGTGACAAAATCAGTGCTTTACGCGCGTTTACCTAAACGTCCATCAGAAAAGCAAACATTACTAATTTAGTGAGTCTGTTTTCAACAAATTGATCTGATAAAAGGTAAGATAAGAAGATGCGCTAATAGAAACCAGTACTTGTTATTTGAATTAGGTAACAAAAGGTGTACAATTTCACCGACTAAATCTATCAATTTTACATTTTTGCGACTAAAATCGACACCGGCCTCTTAAGGCGAAATCAGCTCAGATTTTTAATGGTAGGAGATCTTAGATCCCGCTTTCTAAGGGGACTTTGCATTTTTGAGACAAAGCAAACCGCTTGAAACAGGTGTTCTTTGGGGATGATCTGAGCTGATTTAGCCCGGTTGCCACGAGGTCCCCCCCCCCAGCAGGTGGGAAGGGTGGGGGGGGGGGGGGGGGAAGTGTCTCCGGCGCGCCTCACTCTAAAATTTATATCTGCATACATCTAGCAAATATATCAAGTTTGGTGTCTTTTTCGTGTAATTCGAGGATGAAGAATTCATTTCTGTGACTAAATTTTCACTCACCCATGAAATAAAACAATATAGTTATATATAATTAAGGCTACACTTAATTAAGATAATCTCCATATAGATATAGAGATTGTAATTGAGTTGACTGTACATCCAACATTAATTTTAGAAATAAGCAGATATTTTTTTTTTCTTGATGGAATTAGGTTGAGTCAGCCACTGTACCCGGTAATTTTTTTCCGAGTCACTATTCCCTCCTTGACCCTACATATACAAGGCATTTTACCTTATTCGGCTAATTATTTTTGTGCCGTTTTTTCTTGTTACTTGAATATTTTTAGTCCATTCAGCACTAATAATCCTCGTTACAAATATAAGAGGGGTTTTCGTTACGTATAGTCAGCAGCAAAAGTTGCTAAGCGGGTGAGGTGTTCAAAATGATCTTTACGCGACTTTATTGTTAAGAGAATAAGAGCGCGTCAAGGTAATTTTGAATACCTCGCCCGCTTAGCAACTTCTGCTGCTGATTGTAGCTACAAATCAAGAAAAGCTGTAATGACTTACAGGTCAAAGTAGCAAAACATGATTGGAAATCTTAAAAGGAAAATGGAAAAGTTCACCACCTGAACATCGAGTACAGTAAATCCTGCTTAAGGGTCTCCGGCAAGCTCGGTTCTCCATACAAACGTAGTTCCGCTCTCATTTTAAAACGACTAGCTAGATTGCTCTGAAACTTTGTAGTTACAATAGGATAAGGTATATCTATGTCTGTAATTAGTTTATATAGCTTCAGATACCATAGTTAAAAAAATACAGTGAATTTAAGTTTTTCATACAAAACTTGTTTTTGCTCTATTTCGTTTGTTTTATAAACTGGAGCTATATAAACTAATTTCAAACCTAGATATACCTCATATCATTGTAAGAGCAAAGTTTCATTACAATCCAATACGTAGTTTTAAAATGAGAGCGGAACTACTTTTGTATGGGAAGGTGCAATTCGGCCGAGCTTGCCGGGGACTCTTAAGAAGATTCTGAAGTAAGCCCGCCAAAACTGCTTTTTTATGATATAGGAAGCAAACTACACTAGACCCTAATCATAGTGTTGTGTTCCTGCCGGTGAGTAAGGTTGCCAGAGCTCAACGAGGGTGCGGAGTGTTAGGGTCGGCAACGCGCATGTAACACCTCTGGAGTTGCAGATGTCCATAGGCTACGGCGACCGCTTACCACCAGGCGGGCCGTATGCTTGTTTGCCACCGACGTGGTATAAACAAACCCGGCCAATTGCGAGTCGAACACGCGCACGAAGGGTTCCGCAACATTACGCAAAAAACGGAAAAAAAATCACGTTTGTTGTATGGGAGCCCCACTTAAATATTTATTAGAATTTCCTCTTTTCCGCACTTGTATCGTAAATAACTATTCCCTTCTGTTTTCAATAGTTCTCAGCAGACATATCTTTTGGTCATACAGTTGTAGTAAAATAAACAAGGGTTAACCACTTACTCGGGGTTAACCGGTTAAACACGGAGTTACCAGTAAGTAATTAAACCCTGTAATTAAACGATTAATTCCGAGTTAGTGGCTAACCTTGGATGGTGCAAGTGGCCCAGTGAATTACAGAATTCTAAGCCTAAATTAATCTACACAGGTAACAGTAGGTAATAACATAACATAGGTAGCCTTAACGAACAAAAGCGAGCTTCGCCTTTGAGCAAACTGCGCCCGCGGCGTTCGCGAACTTCGCTTTATTCTATTATTTAACATTCATTCAGCTTTGGCTAAACTATGACAAAGGACAGGCAAAGAATAAACACCGTAGGTGCTTTCTTTGTATACTCATACTTTATTGGTAGGTAATATAAATTACAGGTCAAGATTTATGTACATTTCGGAAATGGGTGAATTCAATTATTATTATTACAGCATTATTACTTAACTAGCTTTTGCACGCGACTTCGTCTGCGTGGACTTAGTAACCGCAGCTAGAGTAAGAATAGCGCCTGGAAAAATTCTCATAGCAATCTAAATTTGAGCATATTATGCACACAAATTAGCAGGCACTTCATTAATTATCTCAATTCCACCCCACTTTTTACTTTCTTAAGGGATGATTTTCGGGATAAAAACTATCCTATGTCCTTCTCAGGGACTCAACCTATCTCTATACCAAATTTCATCTAAATCGATTCAGCGGTTTGAGCGTGAAGAGGGAACACACAGACAGAAAGACAGACATACAGACAGACTTTCGCATTTATAATATTAGTATGGATTAAATCATATCACTCTTGGACCCGGGTATGTCCTTAAACTTGGTATCTATTGCTTCTCATAAAGTTTTAAGTCATAATGTATTGTTTTTCCGAATTTTCGTTAGTCATAATTTGGTTTTTGCCAGAAACGCGTTTCTATATTAAATCCCCGTGGGGGTGAAAATGAGTTTAATGACTACTACCACGGGCGGAAGTAAGTTGTTTCATATTACCTACACATAATGTTTTTTTTTTTTTTTATTAAAAAAAGGCAAGCCTTTGACCGCAATCTCACCTGATGGTAAGTGCCGATGCAGTCTAGGATGGATCATGCTTACCTAAAAGATGTCTATTCACTCTTGATTTAAAAAGATCCAAGTTATAGTGGACTGGGAATATATTTGCAGGAAGTGAATTCCACTCCATAATAAAAAACTGTCTTATAATCTCACAAATAAAAAACTCAATGAATCTAAGCGCTAAGTCATCAAATTTCCGCCCCCCCAACAGAAAACACCTTGAATATATGTCAAAAGATCACCAGCCTTGGCAAATTAGTGTGCCCGTGAAAACGTAGTCTTCCATCCCTTTCCACCCCCTCCCTCTCTACCGTAGAACTACGTTATCGAGCCAGTTTCAACCCCGACACGGACCGGGTACCGCGCGTTCGCGGCGCTCTAAAATAAAAACCTCACTGAGTTTCATTAAAAAAACTATACAAGTTCAGTCTTGATTAATAAACAGTTAATTTTGTGATATTTTCAAGTAATTTTTACAAGTTTTTTCATTTAGTTTTACGTGATTTCTTTAAGAGTGAAAATTAAAGATGGCGTAAAGCGGTTTTTGGGATTTTTTGTTGTTTTTTCGTCTTCGTCAGCTGGTTTCAGGTAAGGATTAGAATAATATTGTCTTTGGTAATTAAGCAAAGTCGAGAGGTTGGTATAATGAGGTTTTTAAGATTGGTAAGGAGTTATTTTGCTCAGTAGAATCTTTAGGGCGGAAGGAAGTGCTGATGAAGAGAAATACGTTTTTGTTGGTTTTCCCGCTCGTTATCTGAGTTATTTTTTATAAAAATAGCGTTTTCATTTAACCAGTTGTTAGCGTATATTACGGGAACTGTTATTTTAGTTTTCCTTGCCCCTAAAATGATTTCCCCTTTATTTTCGTTTTCCGTATTTTTACACGACTGCCCAAAAAAAGGAGTGTATTGTTTTTACAATACATTTTGACCTTATGATATTTTTTTAAGAATACAATAATAATATGTAGTATCAAATTTGGCATAGGTATTTAATTTAAGGAAGTATTTTTTATTCCATAATGCACGGGAGTCTTGGAGATGAAGGGGCTGCATTTGCCCAGCATTGGGATTGGGACAGTATAACGGGCTAAGAAAAAAAACCCGGCCAAGTGCGAGTCGGACTCGCGCACCGAGGGTTCCGTACTTTTTTAGTATTTGTTGTTATAGCGGCAACAGAAATACATCATCTGTGAAAATTTCAACTGTCTAGCTATCACGGTTCACGAGATACAGCCTGGTGACAGACATACAGACGGACAGAGGAGTCTTAGTAATAGGGTCCCGTTTTTACCCTTTGGGTACGGAACCCTAAAAACGCAAGCCATTTTAAATGTCGGATTTAATGTCTCAAGGAAATCTTTGCTATATAAATGTGAATAAATGGACGTATCGTCCATTTGTCTGTCACCTTTTCACGCGTGACTACTGAACTGGTTTTGATAGTTGGCATGAAAAAGCCCTGGCGATGGATAAATGTTACATTTTTAATAACAAAACTTCCGTGAGACACAGACATATTAAAATACGTGAGTGACCCGTTATTAATATGTTTTAATGCTACATTCATTTTAGAAATCTCTTAAAGCAAACTACGTACAGTCGCCATCAGATATATCGGTGCGGCCAACGTGTTCAGAAATATCTGAACACGCCTCTATTGTCAAGGGGCTAGAGTGCGTGTTCAGATATTTTTGAGCACCTCGGCCGCTCCGATATATCTGATGGCGACTGTACGTAGATCGAAACCCACGCGGACAGTTATGTTATTTTTATGACGACCGGTCTGGCCTAGTGGGTAGTGACCCTGCCTGTGAAGCCGATGGTCCTGGGTTCGAATCCCGGTAAGGGCATTTATTTGTGTGATGAGCACAAATGTTTGTTCCTGAGTCATGGGTGTTTTCTATGTATTTAAGTATTTATATATTATATATATCGTTGTCTGAGTACCCATAACACAAGCCTCCTTGGGCTTACCGTCGGACTTAGTCAATCTGTGTAAGAATGTCTCCTATAAATTTTATTTATTATTATTTTAATTTTATTTATTTAGTAGTAGTAAACACTTTATTGCACAAAACAAGTACATAACACAGAGAGAATACAGTAAATGTGTACAAATGCGAACTTATCCGCTTGAGGGAGTATATGTGACGTTTTCAATCAAAAGGTACCACATTGTCGCTTGTCGATAAGGGTGATTTCAAATTGAAGCTATACGGAAATAGCGCCTTATTGACAACCGACAATAAGTACCCTTTTGGATGAAAATGGCACATATATTAATAGTAAACAGTATTTTCCCCTCACTAGCTCGGAAAGTTGTCGTTTATCCTTCAATACAAGCGGGGAAAAACGCGTTTTATCCACTAGTGGGGAAAGTAATTTGACCTTGGATGGAGCGTGTTTAAGTAGCTTGACAGATAACAAAACGTAAAACGCTCATGATAATGGTTCGTTCGATATTAATTATCATTAAATAAATGGTTTGAGAATCTAATAAAAAATACCAAATTTAGCTTTATTTAATGATTTTAAGTCATAAACCTTAAAATTCCATGAAACGTTTGTTTTTTTATAATGATGTTAAATATAATTCTAAACGCACAAGTTGAGTCGATGCAATTTCAAAACGCATCGTTGACATTTCATACATCAGAAATGTCAACATTGTCAACAATTTTTTTACTTTAAACCTTTTCTCACCGACTCGCGTAAAAATACACAACTTGCAGAGTTTTCTATTATAATATCGTAAAGAAATGAGTTATTCCAGTGATGAAGATGATCTAACGCCTGTGGATGTTGCACTTTCCTCGCTATAGTGAGTTGAAACACTCGCGGGTAAAATACAACTTTGCACCCTTGTATAACAAATAACTATTACTATCTAGCAGATTTTACGACGGTGCTTAAAGAATGCTATAATATTTAGTGTCTTGCATATTTTGTGGCAATTTGTCGCTTTATTGTTGGTACAATGTCGTTATAAAAACAAACTTGTTCTAAGAACTTAATTTGTGTTTCTTCCAGTAGACATACTACTATTTAAACTACAAACTGAAATAAATGTAATTTTTAGGGTTCCGTACCCAAAGGGTAAAAACGGGACCCTATTACTAAGACTCCGCTGTCCGTCTGTCACCAGGCTGTTAGGAACCGTGATAGCTAGACAGTTGAAATTTTCACAGATGATGTATTTCTGTTGCCGCTATAACAACAAGTACTAAAAACAAAATAATATAAATATTTAAATGGGGCTCCCATACAACAAACGTGATTTTTTGCTGTTTTTTCCGTAATGGTACGGAACCCTTCGTGCGCGAGTCCGACTCGCACTTGGCCGGTTTTTTCCTTCGTATATGACATTTATTTCAGTTTATAACTTACTTGTTCATTTACTTGCTGGTTTGTCTGGTCATAATAACAATTCCCGCAATTGCCGCAGTGTCTTAAGTCAAAAGTCTTTGACCAGTGTGTGTTGCCAGTGATGACATACGGAATATACGGATCTGAGACGTGGGCGATAACAATGGGCCTCATAAGAAGGCTTAAGGTCACGCAAAGGGCAATGGAGAGAGCTATGCTCGGGGTTTCTCTGCGTGATAGAGCTCGCAGAATTGCAAACCTTAAGTGGCAGTGGGCGGGGCACATTGCTCGCAGAACTGATGGCCGGTGGGGCCGGAAGGTTCTGGAGTGGCGTCCGCGTACCGGAAGACGAACTGCCGGTAGGCCTCCAACGAGATGGAGCGACGACCTGGTGAAGGTCGCGGGGATTCGGTGGTTGCGAGCGGCACAGGATCGGTCGGAGTGGCGAGCCTTGGGGGAGGCCTATGTCCAGCAGTGGACGTCTATCGGCTGACATGATGATGATGATGATGATGAATAACAATTCAACATCGAACTTATGTTTCTTATAAAGCTTGTAAATTATTCAAATCGGAACAAATCAAATTATTTAATGAAATATACTTATTTAGTAAAGGATTCGTATAGGAGGTACAAGCACGTACTGCTCGCCCTTAGAGTTGGTTAAAGGCGCCTAGCCTTTCAAAGATAACATACAACAGAGAATTTGGGACGGGTACCGCCGTGGCCGGGTGGTCTAGTGGTCAAGACATTAGCCGCGTAAGCTGAAGACGCGGGTTCGATTCCCACCTCGGCTACCGGTGGACTTGGTCACTTTTTCTTTAGTGTATGATATCTATTTCAGTTTATAACTTATTATTATCGCACAATATACATAAGGCCCCGAGAGAAGTAAAACTGCATTTAAACAAAATGGCCGTTTTTTTTTTCAAGTTGGTCCGAGCGCGCTGAGATTTAGCATGCGGCGAGCATTATTATCGCACAATATATATAAGTACATACTTAACACATAAATAATACAATAAATCAGTACAAAAACATACTTATCATTTTAAGGGATCTCTTCTAGCTTAAAGTGACGGAGAGAGATAAATAAGAAATGAATTCACAAAATTAAGAGACGGATTATATTTTTAACATTATATAATAATAATATGTATATAAGTGTGTGTAGGGGTGATTGTCGTGTGTTCCACCGAAATATCAAAACTACTGAACCGATTTTGGTAAATTAGTGTAAGTTTTTGGTTACTAATATACAATAATAATAATAATAGAAACATAAGACATGAACGCATTCACTGCGAGCTAACGTTACGTTCGTAGCCGATAATACGGGGAAACCCATATGTATCGAAAAGCGCCTACGAGCAGAAAACCCGCCTAGCGGGTTACTTGCACACATACTTTAAGCTTGGAGTGTACAATCGAACAAACCGTACCTGGAACCTTTACACAATAAGTGCCAGTTTTGCACCATCTGCACTTGACAGACTGATCACCGTCACCCGGCGCGCCGCGGCGGTTTACTATGAAACTCTCCATACAATAAAATTTTGCGAACTCTTTAACGATCACAAACAGTTGGTGCAACCGACCCTAAGTGTCATAATAATAAACTGAAATAGAATGTCATATATTTTTAAAAAAGTGACGAAGCCCTCCATTGATGAAGGCCGGACTCGAACCGGCGTCTTTAGTAATCCGGGCTAACAACGCCTTGAACCCCTAGGCCACCCCGCCACGGCGGAACCGGACCCAATTTCTTATGTATATCAAAATATTTAATAAAATAATTTGATTTGTTCCCAAAGTTGTGTCATAATAATTTTACTTTTCAAGTGAATGGAACGCCAATAACCTAGTAAATGTGAAAACTTTTCACAGTGGGTCAGGAATTCAGGTTGTTCGATACACAGGTTGTTCAATACACAAATACCACAAATACCAATAAGGCAAGTTATTAATACACTAAGAGAATAATACTATCAAAACTTTGTTTGCGCTGTTCGCTGTAGTGTAGCGCATGAAAATCACAACTTTTTAGAGTTAGCTATTCTGTCAAAATAGGCAAAACGGGGGCTATTAGTAAGTATCATGTACAGTCGTCATCAGATATATCGGAGCGGCCAAGGTGCTCACAAATATCTGAACACGCCGCTATTGTCATTACAAGTATAAGGGAGTAGTAGCTTTGCAGCGCTCTGTACGTTTTTGGGGTTCCGTACCCAAAGGATAAAAACAGGATCCTATCACTAAGACTCCGCTGTCCGTCTGTCCGTTTGTCCGTCTGTCTGTCTATCACCAGGTTGTATCTCATGAACCGTGACAGTTGAAATTTTCACAGATGATGTATTTCTGTTGCCGCTATAGCAACAAATATTAAAAAGTACGGAACCCTCGGTCCGACTCGCACTTGGCCGGTTTTTATACTACGACAAGAAGATTTTTTGCAATAACTCAAAAACTACTGGACCGATCACGTTGTTTCACGATTTTTTTCATATTTTTTGGACCCATGGTTTAAAAGTTAGAGGGGGGGGTACACCTTTTTTTTCTTTCGGAACGATTATTTCCGAAAATTTGAGCCACATCAAAAAATAGTTTTTGGAGGCCCTTATTCGTTTTAAAAAACCTATCCAATACCCCACATTATTGGGACAAAGCGAAAACAGTAAAAAAAAATATGGGAGACATGGCGAAACTATAAAGGTTTCTAGGTGAAATACTTACTTACTTACTTTTAAGTATTTGTTGTTATAGCGGCAACATAAATACATCATCTGTGAAAATTTCAACTGTCTAGCTATCACGGTTCATGAGATACAGCCTGGTGACAGACAGACAGACGGACAGCGGAGTCTTAGTGATAGGATCCTGTTTTTATCCTTTGGGTACGGAACCCCAAAAACGTACAGAGCGCTGCAAAGCTACTACTCCCTTATACTTGTAATGACAATAGCGGCGTGTTCAGATATTTGTGAGCACCTTGGCCGCTCCGATATATCTGATGACGACTGTACATGATACTTACTAATAGCCCCCGTTTTGCCTATCTTGACAGAATAGTAACTACGAAACCCTACACTGAGCATGGCCCGACATGCTCTGGGCCGATTATTTTATTGTCATATAAGCTTGTTTCCATACGTTCTCCTGCGGCCTTAGCACGGTCGCATTTTTATCACCTGTCACCATGCCTGTCACGTTCTAAGAAGTATGTAAGTGCGAAAGTGACAGGCATAGTGATAGGCGATAAAAATGGAACCATGCTGCCACCGCTGGGATATAATTAGTTACATAAATATGAATATAAGTTGTAATAACACACTGAGAGGATAATGGTATCAAAACTATGTTTGCGCTGTTCGCAAATACGAATGAGTACGTAATAGCGGCAATTTCGGTTCGCATGGAAGGTTTCCATGAACCGGTAAAGACTCATGATTTATGGAACAGTTAAGTCAAGCGCGTAGGCTGGGAGCCGACGCAAAAAGGTTGTTTAATATATTTATCCTTTTGCCGGACACTTATTACACTTTTAATATATAGTGTAAATCAAATATTATAGATATAATTAAGTAAAAATATTTGTAAACTAAATATATTGACGACCGGTCTGGCCTAGTGGGTAGTGACTATGAAGCCGATGGTTCTGGGTTTAAATCCCGGTAAGGGAATTTATTTGTGTGATGAGCATTTATTTGTCTGTATATTACATATATTATCGTTGTCTGAGTACCCACAACACAGGCCTTCTTGAGCTTACCGTGGGACTTCGTAAATTCGTGTAAGAATGTCCTTATAATATTTATTTATTATTATTTATTTGTAGGTACACCGACTTCACGGTAGAATATGATGGAACCTGCATTAATTCTTAATATTAATATTTCTATCTCCTTGGATATCACGGGTCTATAAATCCCGGTCTTTTGATAGGCTTGCGTGGGGATATAGATCCAACACGTAGAGGCCCCTTGGAGAGCTTTAATGTCATGTAGAACGCCTGCTGGAACCCGTTCACAGGCGCAACAATAGACACCCATGAACCGGTCGCAGCAGGCATTGGGACTATTGCAGAAAAAGTGAACAGTATACTGGTCTATGGATTGAAGTTTGGGTGGACAATGAGACTGGGCTATTGTAAAGAACTCCGGACACCTGCCATAACAATGTTAATACACGTTATCGAGGCAGGTGGTGACTTGCCGCTGACTAGATGGGCCCCTGAAACTGCCGTCGTGAAGACGACCAGGAGCAACACCGGTGTGAGCGGCTCAGGGGTGTCGAGAGGTGTGCGCCGCTTTCTACCCAGTGGCTGTTACCAGCCACTGTGCCAACTCGCGTCTTATGCATCTTTCACTTCCACCCCTGGAGCATATAGCTCTTACGACTCCCCTCTGGACGGCCAATGAAGGCAAGCCAGAGCTGAGAGTCCTGCGGGTCCCCTTGGGGTCCACTCCGACCGACGAAGACACGCCGGAGACGGAGACCCTGACCGACTCTCTGGAGCACTCGGGTCCGTGGGGTCGTCACTCCCCAACAGCTCGCCACAAGCTGCCCTGCGGGCTTAATATTTCTTATTATTAATATTTCTTTGTAGTTTTACATGTATGTAAAATGTATAATTTTGGTGCAATAAAGAATATTTACTTACTTAATTCTAATTTAAGATCGCATCAATGTACCTACCATATTCTGACAAATAAATACATTTCATTTCACTTTCTGCTACACATATGCATTGGTGTTTTATAAAAGTTGGAAACATTCTCGAAAATTTCAGGAAAATTCAGGACTTTCAAACGAAAAATTTCGAACCCAATACACGAATATGAGAAGTTTCTATAACTTTTCAAAGTGACACTAGACTTATATTGACCGGGATATAGACCGTGATTACCTTTTGTATTATTTATGAGTTCCCAATATTTCGACGCAGTTACATGCATCACGTTCACGGGTGACCCTAACCGTGAATCATTCAAAACTCTAACTTTTCAAAGTGGTAATTTAGCAATTTTGAAAACTTCCACTTGGTACATCTGTACTTTTTGCTAAAGGGGTAATTATACATTGTATTGTATTGTAGTTCGGGCGATTTTCCGCAACTCGACGACTGGCGCCTATATTATACATTATATACCTTTCTCTGTTCCTCTCAACAGACAGTGTCCTGACAAAGAATATATTTAACTAGTGACGTATCTGAACTGTAGACATGGCTTCGGCGTTTAAAAAAAATCTTTCGAAACATGATTGTATCTTAAACTTTACATCTCTAATCATATTTCATTGATTGAAATTAAAAGCTGTAACTGTGGATCGAGCGTAACCAAGGTGGTACGCCGTATGTCCGTTAAGGACGCAGCTATAAGTGAGAGCGAGAAAGCGACGAGTGGACCAAGACCGCGGTCCGATACGCCCGCCAGTTACAGCTTTAAATATTTAAATCCGTCTCTCGTAATGACGCTGGCAACCCCAGGCTAGCACACACTTAGTACTCAGACCTCTTCGAGTTTTTATTTATTATAAATATGTGAAGTAACATTAAGATCAGTGTTTCCGAACAAGGAAGTTGCAAAAGGAAAAGGACATCAGCACAAAACTACCAATCATCTATATATAACGGATTTATAACGAAACTGCATACCGGTAAGAATCAACACCCTACCGTTTCTCTTTGAAAGATACCAACAAAGTTTACGTATGTGCCATATGCCCTCGTGATTGGACGACATACCTGACAGGCCGGCATTACTGCCAACCTCAAGAGAAGAACTAATGATACCAGCGTAAAAATCAGAGTGCGTTCAGAAATACCATCGATTCTACTAAAAATCGATTGTTAATCGATTTCACTCATCGATTAAACTGCTCTAAAATAAAATAAAATAAAAAATAGTGGTTTTTTTTTTTTACTGCTGAAAACGGAATAAAGATGTCAAAACAATGCACAGGCTGCCCCAGCATCATTGAAGAAAACGACCAATACGTGACCTGTCATAAATGCGATTCAAACTATGATTTGATATGCGCTAACATAAGTCAAGGCGATTTCGCTCGACAGGCAGATAAATATCTAGGTAAGTGGATGTGCTTAGTATGCCGTAGTAGGTTACCTAGGGGAGATAATTCGCATACCCCAGTTCGACAAACTGATCGCAGCCACCAGACTAGTCAAATGGATACATCAATTGCCACCAAGAGCAAAAGCGAAACACTCTGCACGCATGAGGATCAATCAAAGAACATTACGTTTCGGAAGAAAGGTCCTCCCACCTCTAATGCTACAGCGGATGACTTGCTTTCTTCTACTACGCTCTCAGACCTAGCTAATGAAATGCGAATGTTGCGTGTCGAAATGCAAAACATAACAAAAACAAAAATTACATATAAAAAATTCCAGAGTATGACCAAGGATGATAAAAACTTATGGACATGTTATAAGTGCAAAGATAATTATGCACAATCTAAGCTACGCAGCTCTAAGACTGTAAAGCCATCACCTACTACGAAAAACACCCAAAGCAAAAATTCTCCAATAATAGATCCATCATCGTCATATTCAATTCCTTCTGTTGATAGTCTCAAGCCTATCCTAGATGCCCTTGAACACCCTGGACAATACGATCATACATCAGAAGGAACCATCTCAGATACTGACTCTGAAGCTGAGTTTCTTGAGATGGACACCTTATTGAATGATACGACACATGGTTTGCCAAATATTGTAGGCAATGACGAGGACCCTGAGTTAAACGCTGAAATTACCAATCTTTCATCGCAACTGGAAAGTGCCCATGAAGAGATTGATCGTCTTAACTGCGAAATAGATACCTTACAGAAAAAACTGATGGAGCAGCAAAATAAGTATGAAATATACAAAAAGTTACTGACACAAAATGGACCAATAAGAAAACTCACCCCTATTAAGACAATTATGAATAGAACAAAATCAATTAACTTCCTCGATAGTGATGACGACACTCCCCAAAATTTTTCACCGGCAATCACACCAGCACCATTTAAACCAGCCGAGACAGATCACATTAAGGTGAATAGTAAATCTGATCGGATCAAAGAAACAACACATAAAAATGAGACACAAACAGCAAAAACATTAGTGCAAGACAAAAACGAAATAAGCCTCAAACCAGATCAAACACCAATAACTAAACGAAACAAGATCGCCATAATTACCTCGAATAAAGACAACAAAATTCTTCAAATCGTGGAAGATTGCTACGAGAAGTCGGCCATATGCCATTATTTGGTGCCTGGCGGAGGAATACGTCACCTCTTAGGGAATATAAATAATCAGTTACAAGATTTCACACTTGAAGACTATTGCATCATCCTTATAGGTGAAAGTGATTTTAAAAGAACAAATGATTATATAAGTCTTGTGCAATACATTAAGGCAACACTTGAAGGAATTAAACATACAAACGTTATTTTATGTGTACCAACCTACATCTGTGGAGCTCAGGTATACAATTGCAGAGTAGAACTTTTCAATACCCTACTCAACTTAGACTTACAGACCCACAACTACGCTCTCTATTTTGATTCCAATCTGAACCTGTCTCTGGATATGTTTTCTGCTTATTCAGGAAAAATAAAAAACTCAGGAATAAGGAATATTTTTGAAAATATCAAGAAAATAATTGAAAGCACCACAATGGAAGGAGATCCGCTAAAAGATGTATTTTTTCGTTCCTAAACAAAGTTACAACAAAATCGATCAAGCTCCATTGACGACTTTCTGTACTAACATAACCGTAATGCATCAGAATATAAATGGACTATTAAACAAGGCTGATATGCTATATCTTCATTTGCAAGATATTATTGATTTGGAAAAACAAATCGACATTGTGTGCATAACTGAACATAACATGAAGACTGGAGATGAAGTACATTTGAATATGCCAAACTATGTACTAGCGGCTCATTATTCAAGGACTAATAGAAGTGGTGGATCGTGCATACTGATACGTAATATTTATAAGTTTAGGATAATTAATGAGATCATGGAACAAAGCATTCAGAATTCTATCGAAATATCGGCAATCCAAATGGTAGACCTAAAATTAATTGTAATTTGCATTTACAGAGTACCAAAGACAAATATGTCCTCTATTAATCTGTTCTTTGATAAATTGAGCGATATTTTGAGTGATATATGTTTTAAGAACAACAAAATCATACTTTGTGGAGACTTTAATATAGATCTGCTGAAAGATACAACAGCTTCTTTAGAATTTAGAAATCTTATTGCGAGCTATAATCTTAAATTTGGAATTAACAAACCAACAAGATTAAATAGTAATACCTGTATAGACAATGTAATACACAACATCCGAGGTAGTACTTGTGAAGTGCTAGATCTTGGTATGTCCGACCATACTGCACAGTTGGCAAACTGCCCAATAAAAAAAACCTGCCTCCTTCAATATTGGTATGTCTATCGCAGGGATTATAGTAGCGAAAATATGCGAAAATTCATTGAATGTATGCGAAACCTTACTTTTAGTGAAGTATTCAATTCGAACGACGTAAACAATGCCTTTGATAGCTTTATGGATGATTTTAAATTGTTTTACGATCTGTGTTTTCCCTTGAAAAGAATTAAAATGATAAAAACAAAAAAAACTAAATGGATCAGCGAAGGTATACGCAAATGCTGTAAGCGCCGAAGGGAAATGCTTTGGAAATATAGATTGACTTTGAAAAATGAAGATAAAATAGCATTTAAGACATATTCAAATCGATTAAAAAACATTATTAAACTTACGCAAAAATCGCAAAATGATAATTTTGTAAATAATTCACAAAATAAGGTTAAAGCTACATGGGATATAATAAATAATAATAAAGCAATATTTCCGGCCGAATGTATTACAAGTATAAATGACAAAGGAAAAGTTTTGAATCATCCAAGAGAAATAGCAAATGCCTTCAATAATTTTTGTATAGACTCAATTAATGACATAGCGAAAAATAGTAATTCACATATCAATTCTAATAACTTTAATAATTTAATTTCTAATAACTTATCAAATTCATTATTTATGCCGCCGGTGATTTCAATTGACATCCTTAGAATAATCAATTCATTAAAAAATACGAGAAGCACTGGCTACGATGACATTGATACTAAGATTCTGAAAAGCGTTGGTCGTATAGTGGCACCAGTTATTAGTCATTTAATGAATCTATGCATAGTAAATGGAGTTTTTCCTGATAAATTGAAAGTAACTAAAGTAGTCCCACTATACAAAAAAGGTGACAAAAATGATTTATGCAATTACAGACCAATAGCCTTGCTATCAATTATATCTAAAATCTTTGAGAAGATGATTTATTCCAATATTTACAATTATTTTGAAACAAAAGGATTATTTGCTTCAGAACAAAAAGGCTTTCGTAAAAATCGGTCTATTGACGAAGCGATATATGAACTGGTGTCAAAAGTTGTAGTTAGCATGGACAAACGAATACCCGTAACAGCAATGTATATGGACTTGACGAAAGCGTTTGACTGTGTGCATCCCAAGATCTTAATAAATAAGCTAAGAAAATATGGTGTTAGAGGCAATGTACTAAACTTAATTGAGTCATATATTAGTGATAGGAAGCAGTATACTGTAATAACAAAGCTATGTTATGAAACTAAAACAGAAGTCACATATACGTCAGATTTGAGAGAATCTTTTTATGGGGTGCCGCAAGGAAGCATTTTAGGGCCTTTGCTCTTTATTACCTATATAAATGACCTTCCCAAAATAACTAACTCTCCAATGGTCCTTTTTGCGGATGATAGCACCGCTATTTTTACTGGTAAAAATTTGAATAATTATGACATTGATATTAATTTTGAAATGAGTAATGCTTTAGAATGTATTGTAAAGTGGCTTAATGAAAACAATCTAAAAATAAATATTGATAAAACAAAGATAATGAACTTTAGACAAAGGAAGAATAAACTGGAAGATTTAGATGTCAAATATAGGGGGCAACAACTTGTAGAAGTCTACAACGCAACATTTTTAGGATTGGTTTTAGACAGCAACATGAATTGGAAAGGTCAGATTGATAATTTATGTAAAAAGTTAAGTCGTTACTCCTATGCACTGTATATGCTAAATAAAGTAGCTAGCCAATCTGTTGTGTTAACCGCTTATCATGCATATGTATCTTCTAGACTCCGATATGGCATAATTTTTTGGGGGAATTCGACTGACTGGTACTTGGCTTTCAAAGCTCAGAAAAAATGCCTTAGAGCGACTCATCATCTACTGCCCACAGTATCATGTAAGCCATATTTCGTAAATTTAAAAATATTAACTCTTCCCTGTATATACATTTATGAAATAGTAATATTTGTGAAAAAACATCCAGATATATTTCGATGTCTTAACAGTCAACGTTTGCAACACATGGTCTGTGCACATCCATCAAGAACTGCTCTCTTGTCGAAAAGCGTTCTCGGTATGGCTCCTAGAGTATATAATAAATTACCTGAACATATAAGGAAAGTGTGTGACATTGGTATATTTAAAAAATCTGTCAAAGAATTTTTGGTTAGGAAGGCTTTCTACTCCTGTAATGAATTTCTAATTGAAAACATGTACTGATTATTATATAATTATTCTTGAATGGAAAATGTGACATGTATTACCTATAATGAAAAAACTTATTACGATTTTTATATAATTGTTAAGAAATATTACTGGACATTTAAATTAATTGCTTATTTGACATACACACTGATTGTAAATATTAATTTAGTGCATGGTGCATGCTAATTGCTATTAGCTAACAAACAGAATTTCGTATGCCCTTGGGTACGACATAGTGGAACAATTTATCTTTTTTACCATCATATGCAATATCATGTTGTGTACACCTATGATCGACGAATAAATAATTTGTTTGTTTGTTTGTTTGTACTACAAGGGAGCTATGTGTACAGTCGCCATCAGATATATCGGAGCGGCCGAGGTGCTCACAAATATCTGAACACGCCTCTATTGTCATGGCGCTAGGTGCGTGTTCAAATATTTTTGAGTCCCTCGGCCGCTCCGATATATCTGATTCTGATGGCGACTGTACAAAAGTGGTCTAGTAATTCCTGCCATTACTGACTAGCACTACGTAATCGGATATCAGTGTTCATGATTTAGTGCTTAGCTCTTTATCTGTACCGTCTATTCGGTAATAGACGGTACAGATATATCTGATGACGTCTGTACAAAAGTGGTCTATTAATTCCTGCCATTACTGACTAGCACTACGTAATCGGATATCAGTGTTCATGATTTAGTGCTTAGCTCTTTATCTGTACCGTCTATTCGGTAATAGACGGTACAGATATATCTGATGACGTCTGCACAAAAGTGGTCTAGTAATTCCTGCCATTACTGACTTGCACTACGTAATCGGATATCAGTGTTCATGATTTAGTGCTTAGCTCTTTATCTGTACCGCCTATTACCGGATAATCATTTTATTGTTTTGTTAGCCGTTTGAGACGTTTCGCTATTTAACTACTAAAGGGGTCCACTGACTATCAGTCCGCCGGACGATATCGGCCTGTCAGTTGTTCGGAACTGTCAAATTTTTGTTCTAACTGACCGGCCAATATCGTCCGGCGGACTGATAGTAAGTGGGCCCCTTTACATTTCGTCTAAGCTAATTTTGCACCGACTTTGACAGAATAAAATGTGGAAGTGACATTATAATAGTCATATTTTCATATTTTTTACACTATTAATAATAAAATAAAAAAACCGGCCAAGTGCGAGTCGGACTCGCGCACGAAGGGTTCCGTACCATTACGCAAAAAACTGCAAAAAATCACGTTTTTTGTATGGGAGCCCCACTTAAATATTTATTTTATTTTGTTTTTAGTATTTGTTGTTATAGCGGCAACAGAAATACATCATCTGTGAAAATTTCAACTGTCTAGCTATCACGGCTGATGAGATATAGCCTGGTGACAGACGGACAGACAGACAGACAGGCAGCGGAGTCTTTAGTACCCTAAAAAGAAGACACTTGAATGTCCATGCCAAGTATCACGTAATTTCAGCAAGAGGGAGAGGTTAATTTTAGCAAGAGGGAGAGGTTAATTTCAGCAAGAGGGAGAGCTTAATTTCGATTGTATGGTTGCGGCTAGGTTTGTGTAACTTAAGGATTTTGACATTCTGAATTCAATCAGATATATATAGGTAAAAAAGTTAGCTAAAGCCCCTCTTGCATGTAGTTGCGTACAGTTTACAAAAACGCGTTAAATATATTACTTAGCATTGACAATAATTTCTCATTAATCTAATAAAAAAAATTATGAGAACTAAATTAATCAACAGGCCGTTATTAATTTTGGATATCATTGAAAGTTAGGGTTGGCAAAACCAGATAGTTTTGATAGATATACCGTAGGGTACACAAATTTTACCAACGGGTGCCCAATTGCGCCCAAAAAAATATAAAAAAATAATTTTATTAAAGAAACAGAGTTTCGTCAAATATGTTTTAAAAATGTGTTGGTAAAAATAAAAACCGGACAAGTGCGAGTTGGACTTGCCCACCGAGGGTTCCGTACTTTTTAGTATTTGTTGTTATAGCGGCAACAGAAATACTATCACGCTATCACGGTTCATGAGATACAGCCTGGTGGACAAACAGACAGACGGACAAACGGACAGACAGACAGAGGAGTCAGTAATAGGGTCCCGTTTTTACCCTTTGTATACGGAACCCTAAAAATCGTAAAATCACCTGAACTTGGCCTAGTAATTTTTTTATTAAAACATTCCAAATCCTAAATGTTGAATTAAAAAATTATCAAACTTCTTAACTAAGCAAATAATGAGTCTGCAAACGTTATGTCTAATTACAAATTTCAAATATGGTACGTCTATCAACACACATTACTCACACAAGCAAAAGGGGCTTTAGCTAAGTTTTGGTATACCAAAGTTTAAAGTAAAAAGTTTGTCAGCAGTACCTGTCCTTAACATTCTTGATACTTTAGGTTTTCAAAAGGGGAAGGGTAAAAGTTTGCTTATCTTTTGAAAATAAACCATCAATATGTCACTGGCGAAAGGGATAAATTAAGGGTCGGTGTCTACCGTCTATTCAACTTTGTAAATATTTCATGAAGATATCCAAATGAATTGATGAAGCTCTCGTTTTACAATAACTAATATCTAGGCTTAATAACACATGGATAGAGTACCCCAGCATCCTTAATGAAGCCAGTTGAACTATTTATTTATTTTATTATCTTTATTAATTTTTCTTCTTTAGTTACACTACCGCTCAAAAGTATTTAGGCACCCGCAATTTTCACCATACAATTGTATACAAAAAATATTTTCAATATTATGCTGTTCGATCGCAGGCAAATAACTCTCTTACATATTGGATTGAATATCTATTTAGGTAAATATATTGAGCCTCAAATTGTTGCCAAAGTTAAAATTTCGAGTTTACTTTATGCAACGATTTAAAAAACCCTTATGTACTAGTTCATACAAAATAAAACGATTTTGTACTGGAAAACGATTTATGGATATTTTACGTTTGCCATTTGGTAAATAGGCAATGTACACCAAGCTCGATATGTCTGTTAAATTAAAAAAGTAAACTGCATAAAAAACTGTTACCCAACTATGACTTAGTGGTATAATTCTGAAAGTCGATTTAGTGGGAAAAATAACGAGTGCCTAAACGGTTATGAGCGGTAGTGTATGTATTTTATAATATGAATATAAAAGTAAAATATAAAAACACTTACTGTCCTTCTCGGCTTATTTTATTTATTATTACATAATTAAATTAGTTAAACAGCATTAAAGTATTGCTACCAAGGCACTACGAAAGATTTGATCAAATATCAAATTTATCTTTCGCTGTGTGATGAAGTTTCTTGCATAACACCATCTTATTATTTTAAATTGGATACATATATCACTCTTTGCTCTTCTCAACGAATACCTACCGCATCACCTAAAACAGTTTTATCTTGAGCTTTAATTATATACAATTGTTATGTGTTTAGAGTTCAAAATATTCTGGATATCACGCTTTGTGTCATAGCAAAAGAGGCCGATTTATTTTTAACGATTGGATATGGTTTTCAGAGTAATGTCATCAGCAGACCCCATTATCACTTTTGCAGTTCATTGAATAACTATAAGGGTTGAATATATGTGTCTTTTCCAAGCAAAATGTCCTACTTTGTCGCTAGCCATAAGGATGCTTTGACAGGTTCGTCTAAAGATACAACTTTTTCGCTTGCCATAAGGACACATTGACGCGCTACCTCGTTTCACGCAAAATAGGCACATTTGGATGTCGATTTGCCCAGCAAAACTAACTAACTAACTAAGGACGCTTTGAAGGTTATATGTATAAAGATAGAAGCCAAATCTCGTCCTTATGGTAAGCGACAAAGTGGGACTTTTTGCTTGGAAACGACACATATTTATGTAGCCTGTTTTTACTGCATAATTATACCTTGTATCATGGCAGTTTAGTAATTAAACATTTAAGATTTGGAACTAGTTAAAGTATAATTTTTAGAATAAAAAAACCATTAGGTGTAGTTAGGGACGGGTGGCGAAGTAAGGGTAGTTATTTACATACAAGATAGTTATTTATATACAGTGGTACTACGTAAACGAAATTAATAACTAGCTTAAATCTAAAATAGGCCCTTGAGGCAATGTACCAATGATGCTGGCGGAATTTCCTCGCTGTATCGCAATGCTGATACGTTGTGCGAGGAAGCCGCCAGCTCTTCGGTCACCAGTTACGTCAACCAGGATGCTTCGCGATTTTTGCAAACCCAGCTCTATTGTGAATTTAATGGATATGTACCTTTTTCTAAGTAAAATGATTATTTTCATATTTTACTTGGGCAAACATTGGGCACCAACGGTGACGTTAGGGTTCCCTACGGTAGATAATTTTACCAACCCTAATATTCAATTAATTGCAAAATTGATAACGGGGTTTAGTCATAAGGCATCTCACGCGCACCAATAAGTGCAAGCGAGATGTGACGAGACGGCTCCTGGGGGCCTAGCCAAAATGCGAATCGTTTGCGCTATGATAACGAAACGCTTTCTGTCTCTCTATCACTCTTCCATATTAGTGCGATAGAGACAGATAGCGTTTCCTTGTCGTAGCGCAAACGATTGGCATCTTGGCTAGGTACCCTGGTGGCATTTTGTAGATTATATGCCATTTTATTAGGCAGGCGATGGCTAATCCCATAGCCCAATATCCTAGTTCATTTTCAGATTCTATCAAGTCCCAATAGTCCTTAGAGCTCGTTCCCACTATGTCGGATGTCGGGACGATTTTTAATCGGGTGTCGTAGCGGCAGAACATTTTATATGAAGCTATTCACACACGAACGACAACGATTTGTGTCGGATCCGGCATAAAATATCGTGTGTTTTGTCAGCCCTCCGTCCGGAAAAAAATCGTGTCGGCGGCGCTGTTCACATGATGTCGGATGTCGGACCGACCCCGCCCGCGCCGCTCCCCCTGTGCCTCCCGCGCGTCAAATGAGAACCTTTAATGGCACCAGCTGCGGTCGTGGCCGACTACTGTGAACAGAGGCACCGACACCCGATTAAAAATCGTCCCGACAGCCGACTAGTGTGAACGGAGGCGCCGACACCCGATTAAAAGTCGTCCCGACATCCGACATAGTGGAAACGAGCTCTTACACCCTGGCGGGTGATGCCTCTGCGTGTGTCCCATGACACGGGCAAGGGCAGCATCCGCTCGGTGTACCTCTTACATTTCTTAAAAATGTCAAAAGGCTCTACGTTCGGCTTCTGCTCCGCGCACGCCTCCTAAAGGTCCAGAACACCATTGTTCCGTGATTGGAAAGATACACAATATTAATTTTACTTATTACATGAAACTGTAATAGATGTCATATATTAAAAGAAAAAGTGACGAAGCCCTCCAGTGGTGAAGGCCGGATTCGAACCGGCGTCTTTAGCTATCGCGGCTAACGCCATAAACCCCTAGGCCACCTCGCCACGGCGGTACCCGTCACAATTTCTCGACTATTTGACATCTTAATAAGACTAGGCGTCTTTGACCAACCTGCACCTCCTAAACCAATTCCTTACTTAATATTTAATGAAATAATTTGATTTGTTCCCAAAGTTGTTTATTACATTACATATTTAGGGTTCCGTACCCAAAGGGTAAAAACGAGACCCTATTACTAAGACTCCACTGTCTGTCTGTCCGTCTGCCCGTCTGTCTGTCACCGGGCTGTATCTCATCTCATGAACCGTGATAGCTAGACAGTCGAAATTTTTACAGATGATGTATTTCTGTTGCCTCTATTCTATAACAACAAATACTAACGTAGACCTGCCTAGTACGGAACCCTCGTTGGGCGAGTTCGACTCGCACTTGTCCGGTTTTGTTCAGATTGTTTAAGATATTCTAAGTAAGATCAAAATCTGTGATAAGAATGTTTATTTTTATGGATATTCCAAATCGTTGAAGCAGAATAGGCCTCAAGGTACCGAGGGTCAGTTTGCAATCTAAATAGATCACGAACGTTGGCGTGATCGTGTATTTTCGACCTCAAATAGGATGAGGTTAAACAAACATCAGCTGAAAATGGGAACCCTTCTTTATGGGATATCATGGGTAAAGTAGGGTTCCTGGCTGAAAGGCTGAAAGGTTTATTCAAATGCTTCTGAATGGGGCGAATGTTTAGTAAATTTGAATAGTATTTGTACCTGTGTGGTTTCTGTACGCCTAGTGTTAGTAGTAGTAGTAGTAAAACTCTTTACTGTATAAAAAGAAACATAAAACAAGAGAAAAACGCATCATTTGTACAAAGGCGAACTAAAAAAAAAAACCAGCCAAGTGCGAGTCGGACTCGCGTTTGAAGGGTTCCGTACATTACACAATTTAAACAATGTATTTTTTATGTGAAACGTGAGTGAAATGTCTTTAAAAACCCGTAGGGGTCGGATCAAAACTAAGTTATTAAGTCCGACTCACGCTTGACTGCATATTTCTAATAGGTTTTCCTGTGATCTATAGGTAAAGATCTATTTTATGTATTTTTTCGAAATTTTTGACCCAGTAGTTTCGGAGATAAAGGGGGGAATGGTTATTTTTTGCCTATTTTCTTGAATAACTTCTAAACTGTTTACTCTAAAATTATAAAAAAAATATGTTTGAGATTCTCATAATGAGCTCTTTCATTTGATATGTAACACGATATAGTTTGAAAAACTTTATTTATTAATTTTCTCATTTACCCCCCCAAAAGTGGCCCCTGTGTTTAAAATTCATTTGTTTACGTTACATGTCCGTCTTTGGGTCACAAATGTGTTTGGGTTACATATGTGTACCAAATTTCAACTTAATTGGTCCAGTAGTTTCGGAGAAAATAGGCTGTGACAGACGGACAGACAGACAGACGGACACACAGACAGACAGACGGACAGTCAGACAGACAGACGCACGGGTGATCCTATAAGGGTTCCGTTTTTTCCTTTTGAGGTACGGAACCCTAAAAAAACTAAAAAAAAACTAAAAAATTAAAAATTAATTTGATAGTGTGACGTACGTGTTTGTGTTAAGTGTCGTATTGGATTTTGAGTTTCCAAAACGTCCCGCTTGGCGCGCTGTTCAAAATCCCATACAAAAATAGTCATGCGAACGCTTGTCACGCTGTCGAATGAAATTTATACTAGGGGTTCTGGTAGGGTGGTCCTTATTAAATAAAATAAAATTCGTTTATTCCAGACTTCATAATGGTCCATACATGTTAGTACTTAATACAATCTTAAGCAACTAAACTTAAATTATTATTACTATTAGTGTATTTCTATTGGTGTATTTGTATTTTTTATTACTCGAATTTCAAAATGATTGCGACACCTCTCTGTCTGATATGCATCATCGGAATAGGCAGAGTATAAATACTTAAACTTATTAGAACAAAGTCATGAAGTGGAGACTTCCTTGAATTAGCATTTTTTCGGGACTTCCCGGATTAAAACGATTCCGGGACTTTCCGAATTAAAATGATAGTAATGTCTGTAGATGTCGAATGATCGTTTTCAACTTACAAATGGATTTTAAGCGGCAAACGAAACCGACAATATAATTGAAAACATGGAAAAAAATAGTAATATATCTAAAGAAAATTTTAAAAGTTTTGAATATGATTCTGATTCTGACGATATTGACGATATATATTTTGTATTCAGATTGAAGAAATATATTTATAGATAGATAGTTACAAAAAAATGGTACATTTCGATGCTAGTGCGGAAAGTATGTCATTACTTCACGAGTACCGAGATATCTTGCTACGAGCCGCAGCCGGCGAGTTGGTACACGATTGAGCACTTGGCTAATATTTTTCTCAGACAACTTATTATTTTTCAAAATACATGAACATTATTAAAAACAGGCCAAAACCTTACTTTCAAATATTAATAATAAAGTATGCTCTTTGTGCAAGTTTCAAGCATCTAGAGGTACTTATTACTGTTAACCGTTGACAGACAAACGGACAAAGAGCACTTTGCTCAGCAGAGGCTTAGTAATATCACAGACTAGGAAATAAAGAAGACTGACAGCCCGGCCACGACGTTGCGCGACCGGCGGCGGCGGCGGCGGCAACCATAGGTAGGAAAGCTCCGATCGTTGTGTCTCGCTCCAACCTATGGCCGCCATTACCCACTGCCGCCGCCACGCGATGTCGTAGACAGGCGGTGATAGCCCCCATACAAAGCCGCGATATTCGTTGATGTTGTAGAATAGGGATGATGACACATGTTGAATTTAATAACAAAATCTATAGTAACATAGATAGCAAATGAGTAAATTATCACTATAATGTAGATATTAAAATAATATATGGAAATAACACAAAAATACAAGACTTGAAAGTTTCAAAATTTAAGTCATTTTTCATCTTCCAAAAAGGAAAAAAGTAAGGGTACCATTCGATTCCTTACATTTTATCCAAAAAAATATTGTACGGCAACTATATACATAAACGCAATATCTCACCGACAAAAACGCAATTTTCTTATTTTGTCCATACATTCAAAATGGGCTCTCAGTGAACTTGACGTCACATTCACTTATCGTTTTGTTAGAAGCGTTCCGCGAGTGAAGTACGACTGTCTGACTTTGACTATCATTTCTGACTTTAGTATTTTTTTAATGCAATGGGTTCAATATAGACATTTGATCCTAAAAATAAACCTGATCGATTGATACCATTAATGAAAATTTGTCATCTAGCCTATTGTAGATGACATTAGATATTATTTTTACATTTTAGTTGTTTGCGTTTGAAAACTGTCACGCTATGGCTACCACTAGTTTGACACAGACATATTCGCTAGCGTATGTGTAGCTGACTTTCTATGCGTCTCGCTCGTACTCACGTATTAGTGCGAGCGCGATGTATAGAAAGTAAGTTATGCAGACGTTAGCGAATATGTCAGTTTGAAACTGCTAAGGCTCGGTTATATGGGTGCTTGCCTGAAATAAAATCAATTCATTTATTTATTTTATTTTTTAAGGCAGTCGTGGTAAGGCTACTGTTATTTATAATTTTAAAATGTAAAATTGGACTTGAATGACAGCATTTATAGTCACAAATGTAGATTTAGATCATAATCATAAACAAAGCTTTTAGAGCTTTAGGCTTCAAAATCTTGTAACTAGATGGCGCCATTAAATAAGAATATGGCTCAAATACTTTAAGTATACTTGTGTGCTTGATACTTGATATGCCAGCGGCCAAGAAAGTCGGGTTACGTTTAGAAGTCACAAAAGCAGTAGATTAGTAAGGTGACTTTATACAGTATAAAGCTGAAATGGAAATAAGTTGTGGTATGATTTTTAAATAATAATTTCACATTCTACAGTCTTTTAGTCACAATTATTAAGTATAGCAACATATATGTCAAAACTGACGGTCCGGTTCCAACTAACCAATCACGGGCGAGTATTTAAACGCCAATCCGACTCGTTTCCGGTCCAGTTCTAGGCGCCATGTTGGTTGCTAAAGGCGGGAATTATGGTGACAACGCTTGATGAGTGCTGACGTATTGTTAAGAGTGAATACTTTGAATGTAGCCATATAAAAAAAACAGTTACAACGAAGATTGACTTGGAATTTACAAAAGTTGTTGGCAAAAATGACATTTTTGGTACAAGCTTTTATCGCTGACTGTACTTTTCTTTCCACATGCAAATTATACTCATAGAGAAAATTCTAACAACCCCAAACACAATTTAGTTGCGTTGTTTCACAGAGTTCCTATGGCCACCTCTCACCATCATCAGATCAGCTTTATGTCGTAATAATATTGAACTGTCATCCGATTTACATACGTATGCAAACTTTCAGCACAATCGGAATACGGAAACTAGGTCAAATTTAGCTTCCAAGATTTTACCAACACTAACATATATAATATACATATACTAACAGGGCAAGCAAGATCAATAAAAGGTTGTAAAAAGGCACAGGTTGTGTGCTTGTTGTTCGTCTTAAATATTTATCAGTCTCTGGTAATATTTTTCCGCTTTTACGAATACTACGGAACCTTAAGACGACGGAATAGTTATTTGTTATACAAGGGTGCAAAGTTGTATTTTACCCGCGAGTGTGGAATTGAAACACGAGCAAGCGAAAGGATTCTATAGTTGAACCACGAGCGAAGCGAGTGGTTCTAAAAGAGAATCCTGAGCGTAGCGAGTGTTTTAACACACGAGAAGTAAAATACATTTGCACCCGTGTGTAACACAAAACTTTTCCCCTCACTTTAGCGAGGAAAGTGCAACATCCACAGGCGTTAGATCATCTTCATCAACTGGAATCACTCATTTTTTTACGATATTATAACAAAAAGCTCTCGAAATTCTGTACTTTTACGTGAGAAGTTTTAAAGCAAAGTTTTTGTTGTCTATGTTGACATTTCTGACGTATGAAATGTCAACGATGCGTTTTGAAATTGCATCGACTTAACTTGTGCGTTCAGAATTATATTTAACATAATTATTAAAAAACAAACGTTTATTTTGGAATTTTAAGGTTTATGACTTAAGATCATTAAATAAAGCTAAATCTGGTATTTTTTATTAGATTTTCAAATCATTTATCTAATGATAATTAATATCGAACGAACCTTTATTATGAGCGTTTTACGTTTTGTTATCTGTCAAGCTACTTAAACACGCTCCATCCAAGGTCAAATTACTTTCCCCACTAGTGGATAAAATGCGTTTTTCCCCGCTTGTTTTAAAGGATAAAAGACGGCTTTCCGAGCTAGTGAGGGGAAAAATAATTATTAAACCTAAGCGAAGCGTCTACCGACTACAGTTTTGCTAAAAGAAAACGCCACAATCTCGCCTGCTTAAAGGATATAATTCAAAATTAAATAGCATTTAATATAAATGGCACCGTGGGATAATTACGTCTTTCACCACCTGTTATTAGGTGCCATTAAAAATACATTAAAGCCCTTTCGTATCTTATAAAAAGGGGAAATTTTAATATTAAGCGCGAGGCGCGTTAACGTGAAAATGGTTAAGCTTTGTGATTTGCCTATTTTTAGACACTATTTTCCTATTTTCTAGCGGAAATTTTGTTTACATTCTTGAATAAGCTAGGGATGTTTTTGAAACTGAACTGGCCTTCTTCGCGTGCACTTACTTTTTAGGGTTCCGTACCTCAAAAGAAAAAAAAAACGGAACCCTTATAGGATCACTCGTGCGTCTGTCTGTATGTCACAGTCTACTTTCAGAACTACTGGACCAATTAAGTTGAAATTTAAGTTTGTGAACCAAAGACTGACATGTAACGTAAACGAATGAATTTTTAAAATGGAGCCACTTTTGGGGGGTAAATAAGAAAATTTGAAAATAAAGTTTTTCAAACTATATCGTGTTATCGTGAATTTGCTGCCTTTTTTAGGGTTCCGTACCCAAAGGGTAAAAACGGGACCCTATTACTAAGACTCCGCTGTCTGTCTGTCTGTCACCAGGCTGTATCTCATGAACCGTGATAGCTAGACAGTTGAATTTTTCACAGATGATGTATTTCTGTTGCCGCTATAACAACAAATACTAAAAACAGAATAATATAAATATTTAAATGGGGCTCCCATACAAAAAAGTACTAAAAAGTACGCAACCCTCGGTGCGCGAGTCCGACTCGCACTTGGCCGGTTATTTTACTGACAAAATTAGCTTACCAGACTATACGGGGCAGTATTCAGGCCGGAGTGCATTCTCGTGAGACCGCTAGTTCCTAGAAAATACGACGATGTAGGATTCCATAAATTTCTCTTCTCATTAAACTCCCACTTTCAGATGAAAGCCCTTTGCGGGGCAAATTAAATTTGTTCGGTAAACAGATTTGAGGGCAAACTTGTAAGTTGTGTGAGGCGGGAGCAATGGAGCATCTTGACGTTAGGAGCGACTAAGTAACATCGAACTATTATTAACTATTAGAAGTAATAGAACAAATTAAAATATTTTCTGAAAAGAATTTAATTTGTTTTTATTTCAAGTAGAAACACTACTATATAAATTATACCAAAGAGGATATAATAAGATACAGCGATACTGTCATAGTAAATTTTGTAACCACTGTAAATTCACTGCCATCTATCGACATACTTTAAAACTAAAAAGGAAGATTTATAAAAATACGTTAAAATGTATTTAAATTTTATTTGCATTAATTATTTTTATATGATTTTGACCCATGTTCTTTCACTGATATGCGTTAAAATTATAAATAACAAACGAAACCGTCAACGCCCTCTATACGAGAGTAGGCCAAAGGTAGTGGCGCCATCTGATCGAGAATCAAATGTTCGTAATTTTCGAGGCACGTTTTTTCCTTAGACTGTATCCATCTATTACGGAGTTATATCTATCTTTGATTATACCTAAGTATTTGAAAGAAGCGTCGGCAACCCTAGCGTTGTGTCGCGGCGCGTTGAAGGTCATTCCACTGTATTTTTGTGTAGGTATCAAAACGGTAGGTATTTGCGTTTTCTTTGAGAGATAAGTATCTGTTCGTAAGAACTAATATAATCTATGATATTGTGAAGTAATATTTTCTATAAAGTAAATATCCAGGGAAAATGCGGAGTTTGTATGGAGAAGCGTTCGTACATTATCCCCTTAAAGTCGGTGAAAAACAATTGATCAGATAGAGACAGCCAATCGGATAGACTCTTAAATGTAATATAAATTAACTTAAAAGCCACGCTCAAGAAATAACGTAGCTCCGTAGCGGTGCTACGGCGTAGCCGTGCTACGGTTTTGCTACGTGACCGGAATACAGGGTGGCGGTTAAATGCGTTCCGTATTTGAGGCGGGTACGGAATATCTGTTATACAGATTAAGGAAGTCTCTTACTGTCTCATACTGGCGTATAATGCGAGGGGATTTGCTGGTACGAGCATACAGGTTGATTTAATCAGAGGGAATTAAGAAGATTTAGAGTGCTCACTCCATACATCAGTTTTGTTACCAAACCGACTATTATTTTCGTAGTCTGCATCTAGCGTCAAGTAGCGGAACTATCAGTACCGCTACTCGACAATAGATGTCGCAGCAAACGGAAAGTCTGATGCTCAACGATTTTCAGCTAATGTTATAACCGGATTAACCGGAACTCTATTTTCAACTCCTTCTGCATATTATATTTAGTTATAAATTGTTGACCAATACACTTTTCGTCAGTCGCGACACATGTGACATCTAGTGTCGAGTAGCAGAACTGATAGTTCCGCTACTTAACTGGATGTAGACTACGAAAACAATAGTCTTTTTGGTAACAAAACCGATGTATGGAGTGAGCACTATTATGTCTTCTTAATTCACTTAGGTTACGGTCTAACACTAAAAAATCCATCAAATTAAATTGTTTGAATAAAATATTAACACTTTAAAGAAAATTACGGATAATTCATCACTGCATTTATCACTAAATACAAATAAAATAAATTAATAAATTAGGCCAGGGTTACACTCGTAAGTTTTACTTACGTAAGTAGGGACAAAGCTATTTGCTAGAATGAGATAACGATATTCATATCTCATTCTGTAGTATAGCTGTGTCCCTACTTACGTAAGTAAAACTTACAAGTGTAATCCTGGCCTAAGAGCTTCGTCTATAACCTTTATTAACCTAGCCACGGCACTACTGCAAAAGCCGGCGCGGACATTTACATACATACATTTACATACATACATACATACATTTACACATACATTTGACACGCGTTAGCCATACCATCAATATGGCATTCATAAGTTCATTTTCCATTCCCATCTATTCTGATCCCGTCTCCCATACCACCCTGTATTCTCGCACTACATGTTTAAGCGTTCCTGCCAGTTCGCGTCGAAGCTTCCGCGAGCGCCCTGTACATGTACAGCGCCTGTTCGGGACATCCTGTATGCGGGAGATGCTATTTCCTCGACGTATCAAGTTTGAAGTCTTGTGGTGGGTTAATAGGATAGTTCAGTAAGTAAGTAAGTAAAACCTTTAAACGAACAATTCTTGTATATATAAATAAATAAATAAATAAATAAATAAATAAATAAATAAATAAATATTATAGGACATTATTACACAAATTGACTAAGTCCCACGGTAAGCTCAATAAAGCTTGTGTTGTGGGTACTTAAACAACGATATATATAATATATAAATACTTAAATACATAGAAAACACCCATGACTCAGGAACAAATATCCGTGCTCATCACACAAATAAATGCCCTTACCGGGATTCGAACCCAGGACCATCGGCTTCACAGGCAGGGTCACTACCCACTAGGCCAGACAGGTCATCATATATCTATATATATTTCGGTGATCTCGGAAACGGCTCTAACGATTTCGATGAAATTTGCTATATTAGGGGGTTTTCGGGGGCGAAAAATCGATCTAGCTAGGTCTTATCTCTGGGAAAACGCGCATTTTTTAAATTTTTATGTTTTCTGAGCAAAGCTCGGTCTCCCTGATATTATTATTTATTACACCACAATTATACATTTTACATACATGTAAAACTACAAAGAAATTTTAAAGAAAAAATAGAACCAGGTAACAGCAGGCGGTCTCATTCAGTATTCAGTATTTTATTTTTTTATTATTTTATTTTTATTTTATTTACTTATTTCTTGCGATCCATGGTACAATGAATTTAATTTCCTATCCATTTTGTACGAAATGGGTCAGAAATTTAATTATTTTGACTGTACATAATATTCAGGTTACTTAGTTATTTAAAGATCTGAGTAAATATTAATTATTTTTCCGGAACGATAACAAATAAATAAATACACAACTTTGGGAACAAATCAAATTATTTTATTAAATATTTTGATTTTTGCTTTTAAGTAGTCACACTACTATACAGGGTGGCAAAAAAATAAGTGCATTCCCGTTGCCAGGGAGGTTTTGGGATTATACTGACCAATTTTTACTATGGGATCAACCACGAAATCGCAAAAAAAAAATTACGCTCCCATAGAAAATGTAGCAGCTAAAATGTATGTAACAGCCAAATTTTTTTCGCAACTATATGTCGCGATAATCCCAATTCCTCCCTGGCAAGGTAATGCACCTATTTGTTAGCCACCCTGTATAAATTACAAAACTGCGCAATTTTATTTTTGATCGCACTCATAGATTACCTTTTTTCGTTAAAACTAACTAAAAATTACAATTAAAAAGAATGACATCTGCGATCCCGGTTAGGCACAGCCGTCTTGCTCACGCTCACGCTCAGTGAGAGTGACAGAAGAACCTGAAGTCACGGCACCTTAAATTAAATTTCATCGCTTCTTTGTAGTCTTTCATTAAATCATAACTATATGTGCCATTTTCAACCAAAAGGGTACTTATTGTCGCTTGTCAGTAAGGCGCTATTTTCATATAGCTTCAATTAGAAATCAACCTTATCGACAATGTGGTACCTTTTGTTTGAAAACGTCACATATGGGGCATTTTCTATGAAAAGGGACCTTATTGTCGATGGCGCTTACGCCGCACAGCGTCGCGCGGCGTTGTATTTATATCGGAGCATCGTTAATAATGGCGTAAGCGCCATCGATAATAAGGTCCCTTTTTATAGAAAATACCACATATTACCTTTTTCCTTCGATTCTTCTGAAACTACCAAACCCTGCACTAGGCATTCCTTTATCAATAAAAAACTAATACCTAAAATTACTTAAAACCCCCTGTTGTTCAATAACCAACCTTACGTATACCCCTTAAAGATCATACTCCTAAATCCCACATGTATTAGGGTTGAACAACCTCATAATATTCTCTATAGGGCTTTCGACATACAAACTAAATTTTGCAGCTGTGAAAGGCAATGTTATACCGCGTCCCCTTTGAAATTATACGCGGCCGCTTTAGTTCCACATTTTCTGAACTACCACGTTAACTTTGTCGTGTCACAGTTGCCATTTACTTTAATAAATTATTATAGAGGGTTGATAGAATTACGTTGACGTATGTACATTTTGATTTGATTTGACAGCTATTTCGAGATAACATTATGGTTATGACAGCAATTTTAAGTAATTTGACATAAAACGACAGTCGTGAGTTATCAATGGTAAAGCGTAATGTGATTGTAGTTTGCCACGTACCTATATTATTGAACGAGCAATTTTCGTAATGTTTTTTTAAAGCGGTGAAGTGCGAGTGTTACTCGTGCCCCGAGAGTTCCGTGCCACTACCCAAATGTCCCGGCTTTTCGTCACGCACGGCCCATGCCATCCTGGGATCCGCTTTGCAACTAATCCCAGCAAGATATTGCGTTGGATTTATGACCAATGTTTTAATTTGTATCTGTAGGTCAACGTAAAAACCGGACAAGTGCGAGTCAGACTCGCCCACCGAGGGTTCCGTACTTTTTAATATTTGTTGTTATAGCGGTAACAGAAATACATCATCTGTGAAAATTTTAACTGTCTAACTATCACGGTTCATGAGATACAGCCTGGTGACAGACAGACGGATAGACAAAGACGGACAGACAGACAGACGGACAGACGACTCAAACAAAAAAGCTTCGATTTGAAGCACAGTAAAAACAGTAAAAAGATGGTTTAAATTTAGGTGCCTCTAATTGGCCGCGATACATAATATGTGGAGCGCTCCTATTGGTGCTATTAGAAAAGCCTTCGAATACTAGCCGAGCCCGACGGCTGCGTTTAGTTACTGCATAGGGAATATTTTATACAATACTAAGTTGCATTCGCAACAGACACCCTTCGGCCAAGACTCAGTCGAGACGTTCAGTCGGAACGCTCACCACAAAAGAATTGAAACTCGCATCGTGTTGAGAGATTCCAGATTCGCGAAACCTGCTCCCCATACACACTAGGGTACGCCTGCGCAGTTTTGCCTGTACAGATTAACTGCAAAGACGTGGCTGGTTAGAAAACTGCACAGTCTAATGCCACATACCTACGCTGCGTTTTACCTGTGCAGTTGGCAAAACTGCGCTGGCATACCCTAATGTGTATGGCCAGACACTTTACGATGTCATCGACCTTGTCTGTCTTCTGTCAATACCTCTACTGGCCATATAGGTTGCTATGAAGGCTATGAGGCAATACAACGCCTCAGGCATTCAACTAAGTTTCATGATATGGCCCTACCGTATGAAGTATATAGGTTGCTATGAGGGCTTTGAGGCAATACAACGCTTCAGGCATTCAACTAAGTGTTATGACATGACCCTTGCCGTATAAGGGCTATATTAATTGCGTGGTAGGCTAAGAGAATGTTATAATTAAACGCTTGATGACTATCGGCACTCCACAGACTGCACGCCCCCTGGTAGCAAAATGACGTAAAATGACGTCAGAGACGTCATAATGACGGCATTATTACGTCATTATGACGTCGCTGACGTCATTTGACGTCATTTTGCTACCTGGGCCCCTGCGGTGCATGAGAAAGTTGGGAGGCTGCTGGCATTAGAGCAGTTCAATAAAGATGAATTTAAAACCTATATAAATCGCCCTAGATTAACAAGGACAATGATGTTAGAGGTTCCGTCGTGTGGTAATAATTATTATGGAAAAAGAAGTAGGAAGTACTTGGTCCCCAAATTGTATTTTTTTTATTTTTTTTTATTTAAGAAACAAACAGTCTTCTATAGTTATACATAACACTGGAAATTGTCTTAAAGCTAGACTTACAGTTTCCTTAATGAAAATATTTTAACATCATGTTTAATAAAGTTTCTACAGAGTAAAACAGAGCTATTTGTGCAAACAAGAACAAAAACAATAACAACAATAATGAGAAAGAAAAAAAAATGCAAGAGTATCAGGGTATTAACAATTAAATTGTATATAAACTGAATACTAAAAAGGTTTTGTTATTCTTATTACTTATTAACGTTCAATACTGAGATTTTTTCCCAATAGCGCCAAACTAATGATCTGGGTTATTACACTGCATAGATAGTGTTTTAAATCTATTAAGTTTCTCGCAGAAAATATCGAGATTCAGAAATTTTTCGTTGTACAACGTGCATGCCCTTCTAACAAAACTATTTTTCGCGTAAGCAGTCCGACTACGGGGGATGTAAAAGAGGGGTTTTTTCCTGCAAGCGCGTTCACAACGTCGAGGAACTCTGAAGGATAGTGAATGTAATAAAAACGGAGAATCAATAATATTGTTAATAATTTTATAAAGGCCTTCGGTTACCGCGATAGTTACTCATGAAATAAAACTATGAAAACGGATTATATCGCGTATATTGAATTTATAATTCATCCCGACGTTTCGAACTCTTTACAGCGTTCGTGGTCAACGGGTGACCAAACAATATACGCGATATAATCCGTTTTCATAGTTTTATTTCAATTTTATAAAGGGTTAAGATATCGGTACGTTCTCGGCGATAACTAAGGGATGTTATATTGTGTGCTCTCATTGCGGTGACGTAATCTGAATTTTTTTTTCTAATCCTGTATTCTATTGTCTTAGCAAACTTTTTTTGAACTCTCTCTATCCTATCACTATGTATCTTATACTGTGGGCTCCACACAGCGCTTGCAAATTCCAAACGACTACGAACATAACTGTTGAACAGTACCTTATAAGTTAAAAGTCTCTTAAAAAAGCGCTGCGCCGCGACGCTCCGCAGGGTGCGCGACAGCCGCCACAGTCTCCTGACCGTCGTGGCTGACAGATGGGACAGTGGCCTGATAAGTCCTCTCTGCATTTATCTTTAGCACCTAAGATAGTTATTTAAGTTTATTTTTAAGTTAACCGTAGTTATAAGTTTTAATTAACAACTAACAAAAATATTATGGACCATGTTTGTCTGAAATAAATGAATTTTATTTTATTTTTTTTTTTTTATTTTTTTATTTTTTAAATGGACTCTGTATTATTGAAATACCGTATGATGTAAGGGAATGTAAATCATTTAGGACATTTAAGTTTAAAATGAAAATGTTTCTATTGAACAAAATTAAATTAAAGTTACCACCGTAAGCAATAAGATGTACCTATGTAGGCTACGAGTATGTACTTAATAAATTAATTTTTAACAAGCAGAAACGTCTGCGATCGATTCTATTAAGCTTAGAATAAATTTAAAAGTGGAAAAATTACTGCCTTGGGTGAGACTTGAACTCACGGCCTCTGGATCGATACTCCAGCGCTCTGCCAACTGAGCCACCAAGACCTCATCCATAGTCAGCAAATCTTCCCACTATATGGGTCTAGGGGACCCTAGCGCTGGAGTATCGATCCAGAGGCCGTGAGTTCAAGTCTCACCCAAGGCAGTAATTTTTCCACTTTTAAATTTATGTACTTAATAATTAACTAGGCAACTAATTAGCTAAGACTACCCATCTGTGTTTTAAGGGAGTCCCCTCTGCCAACAAACTGTCTTGCAGTTTGGCAGAATAATTAATGTAAAAATAGGGTTTAAATTCTTATTTTTACATTTTTATTATAATGATTGTATGTTAAAATAATTAATCAAAAATTCTCTCCTAATTTAATTGTAAATTATAGTTATAGTATATTGCAGTGCCCAACAGGGTTCACAAAGACCTAGCTTATAAGTTTACCACCTGTACAATTACTTTGTGAATTTGCGATAAAATATTGAGTATTGAGGGTTTATTTCGCCAGAATAAATGTTTTTTTTTTATTTACCCCGCATTATGAAGCCCTTGTATTGTATTTATATCACAAATTGTAACAAATGTTATAAGTTGTTACCATGTTATACAACAATTTGCAACAAATTTTCGCAATTGTTTAACGTGGGAGCGCTTAGAACATCTAACATGTTTCATAATGTTATAAAACATTTTTATTGTCACAATTTGTTACATTGTTGCAATTTTTTGTATAACAATATAAGTTATACAACGTTAAATAATTAACATGATAACAATACGTCACTTTTGTTACAATTTGTGATAAAATGTTATACAACAAATGTTTCATAACGTTATATAACACTTTATATCACCAATGTGGGAGCACCATTAATCACAAAAATATCTGTGCACTGATTTTATAATTATTTCTCTACACACATATTATAAACCCTCTATAATTAGTCCAAAAACCGCAAATTACGGCCCGCATAAAGATATAGTTAGTACTCATATACTGTTATTGGAACAACAAATTTCTTATCTGAAAATGAAATACAAAAGAATTGACCTAATTTTTATAGTAACAGTCGAGATGACGTTTTAAGGGGCCCACTGACTATCATTCCGCCGGACGATATCGGCCTATCAGTTAGAACAAAAATTTGACAGTTCCGAACAACTGACAGAGCGATATCGTCCGGCGGACTGATAGTCAGTGGGCCCCTTAAGTGTGTGATCAATGATCATATTATCATATCTATTTTTTCCTGATTGGTGCGAAAGTGTAGGAAGACGCGAACCTAATTCAGGTAGGGCTTAATGATCGTAATTGCCTACATTTAGCGTCAGTACGCCTCTGACGCGGCATGAGTATGCGTAATTAAATGCTTGACGGTTACAGACACTTTCATGAGCTTAATTTCGGCATACATGGACATGAGTAGCTAATGTAGCTATAGTAACCTGCAATAATACGTTACACAACATGTGTTATTGCAGGTGAATAAAATGTATTGAGCTGCAAGAATGAAACAACGACGTAATGCATTTTGTGAAACTTATCTCAAATAATCGAATTTAAACTGTTGTGAGACATACTAATATTACGCAACACACGGTCGTCGTGAACGCTGCTCGCACTATTAGTGCTTGAGAAAGGAGACCTAGGCTCTCCGAAACATGTCGCGCGAGTGACTAAAACAAGTGAGTCTAAACCGTAAAATGATTTAATATTATCTCAAATATTTCATTTCAGGTATAAGCGAGCAAGCTAAGCTACACATCTCGTCAAGTTAAGGTTGGTATTTAATTAAAGTGACGATATACCTATTATTAATGTTTAAAATTTGATTGATTTTACGCGTACCTAACTGGTAGCTGGTAGTAGTAGTAGTAAACTCTTTATTGTACAAAAATACATATTAAAAATTACATGGCACAAATAATAAGAATATAATAGAAGAGAATAATAGACATTGATTTACATACAAGATATATACAGTGGTACTACGTAAACGAAATTAATAACTAGCTTAAATCTAAAATAGGCCCTTGAGGCATTGTACCAAGGATGCTGGCGGCATTTCCCCGCTGTATCGCAATGCTGATACGTTGTGCGAGAAAGCCGCCAGCTCTTCGGTCACCAGTTACGTCAACCAGACGCTTCGCGATTTCTGCAAACAACTTATGCGCGCTGGGACCCCATGGACCTAGTTTCAACTCCAAATGGAACGAAATGATACTCTCTACCGAGGCTCTTATATTTATTACGTTTTAAAATTTCGGCGCTTTCCGCCGCTCCGCCCGCTTTTACATTAGTCCGTTGGAGGTGGGACGGTGCCAGTGTGTCTACGCAGGAAGAGTAGAAGAGTAGTAGAGGTAGTATATAATAGAATAGGGTATTACACACTGTAGGGTAAAGGCACCAGTGCTCAACCATGCACCAGTGGTTAGCCTTTCTTGCTTATTTTTGGCTGTAATTATCAAACCTTTTCTACTTTTCATGACAAAAGTAGGTGATATTATAGATTGATAAACTATTAAATAAATCACCAAATAATTGTTAGTAAAACATAGATAGCAGTTATTTTTAAACACAATTTCTATTTAATCAATCGGATTGAAGTATAAAAAGTAGGTGAGTTGACCGTGACGTCTTTGAGTAATGTTTCATATAAATTCCATATTAGCAAATCGTTTTGACAGTTCTGAATAAGAAACTGATTTGACTAGTAGAAGAATACCCTATAGCTGACTAACGTCCTTAATAACCAAGAGAATAATGGTAATTTTTTCATGGATTATCATATTTAGTACTCCGTTCAAAACTTTGTTCACGGAACACTTATGGGATCACTTCGGTTTTGCAAATCAGTTAAATGCGTTTTTCTCAGAGACCGTTTGAGTTTGACGTAGATACTTAAAATTTTATATTAAAGGAAAAAATGGAAAAAGTTACACTTCCGGCAGGATTTGAACCCGCAACCTCCGCAATCCGTGCGTTGCTCTTAACCAATTGAGCTACGGAAGCCTAATCAATACGGAAGTCTAGTTCAATTGGTTAAGAGCAACGCACGGATTGCGGAGGTTGCGGGTTCAAATCCTGCCGGAAGTGTAACTTTTTCCATTTTTTCCTTTAATATAAAATTTGGAGTATCGCTCGCAGACGTATCTGCATGTTAAAAAATTGATTGTAGATACTTAAAATTGGGAACAGTTATAGCAATTACCACCACTAATATAGTAAATATGTCAAAGCCGCTTATTTCTTATTTTAGGGGGAAATTTAGGGGGTTGAGAGGGGTAAGTTGAATCATTTTTTATTTGTAAAAATCGTGTGGGGTACCATTAGAAAGCTTGCAAAAAATTGAGCCGATAAACTGATTTTGAGTTCATTTTACGTGCAGTAGTTTTATAAAAATGCATTCAAGGTGCAAGTTTTCATACAAACTAATTCTCCTCTGTCCTGGCGATTTCCGCAAAAACTATAGCTAACAGGCAGATGACCAGAATATAACCAACTAAAACGAGCATGGAGACGGCGGGAAAATTATCAGGGTAACCTTACCTTAAGGGGCCCACTGACTATCAGTCCGCCGGACGATATCGGCCTGTCAGTTGTTCGGAACTGTCAAATTTTTGTTCTAACTGACAGGCCGATATCGTCCGGCGGACTGATAGTTAGTGGGCCCCTTTACTAGTTATTTGACTGCAGCCTGATCTTAGGGTATTTAGAGAATCAGTACTTAGTTCATCTTTATTTTACAATGGTTGTCCTTATTACCTTTAAAAACCACCTTTTATGAATAGAAATAAGTTTTTAATTTAGAACGGGATTTTTCACATATTTAAGTCATTTAGTAAATGTGTTAATGGCATTTATATGTGCATAGAGTTACTAAATCGTAGATAAATTAATTTCTTCTTCTTCGTCGTTCCCTCATGACTGAGGATCGTGACCAAGAACTATATCCCTCCATTTAACGCGATCAAGGGCTGTGTGGGCTGCCCTCTGCATGGAACCACATGCTTGTCTAATGGAATCCGACCATCTTGCCGGGGCTCTTCCTCTAGCGCGCTTGCCTTCAATTAATTTGAATTAATTTAATATTTGTTTAATAAAGTTGATTTAAAATTTCGACTATGACTGACAGTTCAGTATCTGATTAGTCAAATTATTGTCGAGTTAAGTAAAACTGGATAAGGGTTGTGTGATGGACACATAGGAACCTAATAATACAAATGGTCGTTTTCATACAATATGTTACAAAGTTTTGTTTGACGAAACGTCACTTTTGACACTGACATAATCTAATCCATATCGTTTCTAGACCTAATATTTGACGTATCTTAAAGTTCGAATCGGGCCCGATACACACAAACGTACAGACAAGGCGGAGGACTAGTATTATTTATTTTATACATTATAGTGATTATAGGACTGAACGATAGTGGAAAGTCATAATCATAGGTGTCTAGAATAATGCTGTCTGTATTGGTATCGCTTGATTTAAAGATATTTTTGTACCTTAATAGCTCTATTAAATCCAATAAACCTTACATTATTTAGTACCGTAAGTTAACCTATTTTTCAAGGAAAGGGAATGACGTCACGTGATCGCTTCTCCTTAAAATCGTAGGAACCCATTTCCCTCTTTGGATATTAAAGTATTTTTCAAACAGTTTGGGTAAGGTAATAAGAGTTAGGAGCGAAAAACAGGTTTCATCATACAACAACTTTAAAAACAAATCAAATTATTTTTATCACATATAATATTCAAGTAGTCACACTACTATACACGGTGTTTACGAGGAAGCCGAAATATTTTAACCACGCTTTTCTAAGACCAAACAAAGGAAAAAAATGTAATATGAGTTTAGGTCAACTAAATATTTATTTTTGTTTTGTTTTTTCGATTTTTTTAATGTATTTGTATTGGTTAATTTTCAATTGGTTATAGTTAAAAAAAAAAAAAAAATCGTACTTGGAAATAATTTAAATTTCTAATTAAATTGTACCTATTTTTAGTATTTAAGATTTATATTTGTAGTTAGTTCTTAAGGTATTTTTTTTGTGGCAATAAATGTTTTTCTGATTCTGATTCTGATTCTAAAATGCTCTAGTCCAGAAACGTGTCACTTTCTGCACACCTTATAGTTATAGAACATGATCCGCTTTAAGAGCATGAAAAAACATAAGTTCAAGCGGTCACATGTTTTATAGCTGCCAATAAACGCAATTCTGCCAAGGTTGTTAAAGTTTATCCTGGTTTTTATTGCATTGCGTTAGCTGTATTTTAATACCCAACCTGTGTGTTTGTACTATAAACTTTATAGTAATTTATAGTAAGTGGTTGTGCCTACTTGTTACGAAAACAGCTTTTTTGCTAGATTGTCTTAAAAAAACAACAAAATAAGGAATATAAAATCATTCAATTATTCGAAGCGTTTTGCTACCACATTTCTTATGCGAACTGCCAAGGAGTGGAACGCCCTGCCCGAGTCTGTGTTTCCGCATGAGTACAATTTGGAGCTCTTCAAGGCAAGAGTTAATAGGTATCTCATAGGTAAGCGTGCTCCACCGTAGACCACATCATCACTTACCATCAGGTGGGATCGTGGTCAAACGCCTGCCTATTCATCATTAAAAAAAAAAAACCTTATTTTGTTGACTTTTACATCTCTAAGGAATTTTAGTATTTGTCTGCTGTTTGTATATTATTTATATTGCAGTTTTTTGTGCATGGATACATCTCTAACAAAGTATCTAATATTTATTTTAATTTTTAACAAGCAGAAATGCCTGCGAGCTATGCTATTATGTACTTACAAATACCTTAGCTAGAAAGAAACTTAGAAATGGGCCGTGAGTTCAAGCCTCACCCAAGGCAGTCATTTATCCACTTTTAAATTTATATTAATGCAAATGCACATTTTGTAACGTTAAAAAATCACATAATTCAGGTCCCTGATTGCACTTACTCGCGCTCACCACAATCACATCCTGGCAAGGTCGCCATGTGATGTGGGAAATGTGTAAGGAAAACATAAGTTGTTGTCGGTATGATGTTTATTATAATAATAATAATAATAACCGCAGGGCAGCTTGTGGCGAGCTGTTGGGGAGTGACGACCCCACGGACCCGAGTGCTCCAGAGAGTCGGTCAGGGTCTCCGTCTCCGGCGTGTCTTCGTCGGTCGGAGTGGACCCCAAGGGGACCCGCATGACTCTCAGCTCTGGCTTGCCTTCATTGGCCGTCCAGAGGGGAGTCGTAAGAGCTATATGCTCCAGGGGTGGAAGTGAAAGATGCATAAGACGCGAGTTGGCACAGTGGCTGTTAACATCAGTCACTGGGTAGAAAGCGGCGCACACCTCTCGACACCCCTGAGCCGCTCACACCGGTGTTGCTCCTGGTCGTCTTCACGACGGCAGTTTCAGGGGCCCATCTAGTAAGCGGCAAGTCACCACCTGCCTCGATAACGTGTGTTAGCATTGTTATGGCAGGTGTCCGGACTTCTTTTCAATAGCCCAGTCTCATTGTCCACCCAAACTTCAATCCATAGACCGGTATACTGTTCACTTTTTCTACAATAGTCCCAATGCCTGCTGCGACCGGTTCATGGGTGTCTATTGTTGCACCTGTGAACGGGTTCCAGCAGGCGTTCTACATGACATTAAAGCTCTCCAAGGGGCCTCTACGTGTTGGATCTATATCCCCACGCAAGCCTATCAAAAGACCGGGATTTATAGGCCCGTGAAATCCGAGGAGATACAAATAATAATAATAATATATTCTTTATTGTGCATAGTTAAAACAAATTTAGATACATTATAATTAACATAGCGAACTAAGCAACAACAGGCGGTCTTATCGCTAAAAAGCGATCTCTTACAGACAACCTTCAGGTAGTAGAATTTACCGTATGGAAGAAATAAATGGGTAGAAAAATAAACGGATAAAAAGAGTAGGAGAATTTTTTAAATGAAATCAGCACAGATAAATATATAACAATATACATACATAAATAGTTAGGTACATACATATTAAAGATCATACTAATAAATATTAAAAATAAATACATATATAAATATCTATACATATACATACATATATAATATAGCAGAGCAGTATTATGAGCAGTATTATAATACTGTCTAATGAAAAACATGAAAAAATGAAAAACATTGAGAGCAAAAACCTATTCATAACTAAGCTCAAGACACATTTGATAAACAAAACCTATTACACTGTTAAAGAATTTATGGAAGACACAATTCATTAATTTTTTATAATGTAGCCTATTGATCCACAAATTATAAATGTATAATAGACCTAGCGCTTTCATTATGAAAGTAATTAAGTTTAGTTTTGTATAATTATGTTCAAGCTAGTTATAAGAAAAATTGCTACACCCCACCGGGGTCCATGTGAAACTTTACATAATTTGTAACATCTATGTACATACCATGGTTTGCAATAAAGATTTACTTACTTACTTACTTACTAATTAAGTGGTGTACATGTTTATATGTGCCATTCTCAATCAAAAGGGTACTTATTGTCGGTTGTCAATAAGGCGCTATTTCCATATAGCTTCAATTTGAAATCAACCTTATTGACTAGCGACAATGTGGTACCTTATGGGTGAAAATGTCACATATAGTCACGTAATGAACAGTGAGAGTGGAATATACTCCACGCTACAGGTCACGACGCCACTCCGGTCTCATTTCCGAATGTCGCCTTTACAGAACTAAATAAATAAATAAATATTATAGGACATTCTTACACAGAATGACCAAGTCCCACGGTAAGCCCAAGGAGGCTTGTGTTATGGGTACTCAGACAACGATATATATAATATATAAATACTTAAATACATAGAAAACACCCATGACTCGGGAACAAATATCTGTGCTCATCACACAAATAAATGCCCTTACCGGGATTCGAACCCAGGACCATCGGCTTCACAGGCAGGGTAACTACCCACTAGGCCAGACCGGTCGTCAAATCTTTCAAACGAAATACGGGTCGACCAACCAGTCTCTTAGCTTCGGCAATCTGTGTCAGAATTTCACAATATACTCAATTCTCTGCTGCACCCAAGCAAAAGTTAGTTTAGGCGAGATTTGGCTAAATGACTGCCTCTCTATCCACTTTGTCAAAACGTCCGCTCTCCTAAACCTAGGTAACAGATGTGTGCAATCCAGGCTAAAGGTTAGCGCTTATATATCAATGCGGCGGCCGATAAAAAAATTTATGACTCATGATTTTAGGGTTCCGTACCCAAAGGGTAAAAACGGGACCCTATTACTAAGACTCCGCTGTCCGTCTGTCCGTCTGTTTGTCTGTCACCAGGCTGTATCTCATGAACCGACATAGCTAGACAGTTGAAATTTTCACAGATGATGTATTTCTATCTTCTGTTGCCGCTATAATAACAAATACTAACAATACACTCCTTTTTTGGGCAGTCGTGTAAAAAGTACGGAACCCTCGGTCCGCGAGTCCGACTCGCACTTGGCCGGTTTTTTTTTCAGATGTGCAACCCACCACCATGCACCATTGCACCATGATTACGAAATAACGTTTCAAGATTTTACAGGTCTGTTAGAAGTAAATACGTTAAGAGACCTACATTTATTGACATTAATTCATATATGCGACCGTGTAACATTTTATAGCGTCATTGCATCTTGTCTTGACGTGTAAAATTTGTACAATTGTATCATCGACGTGTAAAATTTGTACAATTGTATCATCGACGTGTAAAATTTGTACAATTGTATCATCGACGTGTAAAATTTGTACAATTGTATCATTGACGTGTAAAATTTGTACAATTGTATCATCGACGTGTAAAATTTGTACAATTGTATCATCGACGTGTAAAATTTGTACAATTGTATCATCGACGTGTAAAATTTGTACAATTGTATTATCGACGTGTAAAATTTGTACAATTGTATCATTAACGTGTAAAATTTGTACAATTTTATCAATAAATGTATCTTATCTTATCTTGTCAGAAACTCAATAATCATTCGAAGTCAATGATATTTTTTATATTTAATCGCCAGTATATTTTGCTCCTAACTTTAACACACAATTAAATTTTATCGAATTTTAAACTATAATGGATTAAAAGAAGGTTCTAAATTCAAAACTGCAAAAATGACACGGGAACAGGACATGTGATAGTCAGCAAACGAGCAGATGAGCCGTCTGATGGTAAGCGGTCACCGATGCATATAAACAACTTATGGAGGATACCTATAATCGAAAATGAAGGGTCATAGTTATGGTTAACTAGCGACCCGCCCCGGCTTCGCACGGGTTACACAAAATCTTGACAAATTATACACCTTAACCTTTCTCAAGAATCACTCTATTGATAGATGAAAACCGCATGAAAATCCGTTCAGTAGTTTTCAAGTTTATCGCGAACAAACATACACACAGGCAGACGCGGCGGGGGACTATATTATAAGGTGTAGTGATATAAGTACATCAACTTGTGTGAACATATTTTCGATTATGCCAATATCCAGAGAGGAAAATGGGGATTATTGAAAAGCGGTCCTCCACTATCCTCTTAAGCCTTGATCTTAACCCATCCAAATTTCGCCTTGTCTCTCCTTACTAATGGCTATTATAACGCGTTGATATGTCTCCGATAACCTTAACCCGTTCCAGTTAACCCTGCCGCTACTCGATTCCGGCGTCATATATAAATCACACAAATCTGGGATCGCGTCACATTCGTCTTCCGCAGGTGCGGTTGGAATTTTTATGTCCCCGTGACTTCGATTTTGGAGGTTGAAGAGTCATTGAGGGCAGGCTCTATACGTTATTGAACGGTAGGAATTAACGTTTTTTTATACCTACAGCTTACATGTGATTAGAATGAGATTGATCACATTATAGAGATGACGTTTTATAAAAAAATCCTGTTAAATAGATAGAAAATGAGCAATTTATTACAATTAGTTGGACACAAAAAATATGCAAATGATAAAAAAAAAACAAGGCTAGAATGTTTTTTTTTTTTACTTCCAAAGTATAAAATGGTATATATAGTTTGTCAAGGGACTGTCTCATTTCGGGCGTAGACGGAGAGAGTCATACTGTCTTTGTCTTGCACTGGTGCTAGCGCCCAGAAGAAGGGGATGAGTGTAGTTTTTTTGTTTCCATTTACTGACAAGATTTGCTTGACCAACTATACCTACCATTCGATCCTTACACATTATTAAAAAATAAATTGTACAGCAACTATATAAGTACATAAAGCGTTAAATTTGCAATTTTCTTGCACTTGGGTTTTTGTGCTTGTAGTCATAATTTGGTTTTTCTCAGAAACGCTTAACTTTTCAGGATTGCCATAAAACAAACCTAACCTAACCTATCTATAGGATAACCTTACGAACATCCTGAAAAATAAACGGTTTCAGACTTATGGCTAATGATAATCTGAAAATCATTACGTTATAACTCAAAGGTAAATAGGTAATTGAAATTGATTTTATTAATAATTCTGTATTTTCTAAGTATGTAAATTGTAATGTATGTTGTGATTTGTGATTATTTGGATGAATGTTTAATTTTAATTTTGTACAACTGTACTTTTTTGACTTTCATAGGTGCATTATGTTAATGCCTAAATTGAAATAAAGAAAATTGAATTGAATTGAATTGAAAAAAGGTTAACTGGAAGAGATCCCTCAAAGGGATAAGTTCGCCTTTGTACCATGTAATTTTTAATGTGTATATTTGTACAATAAAGAGTTTACTACTACTACTGCTACTACTATAACTTTCAATAATTATGTCAAACAAAGGGATCCGTCCTAAATATGGCGGATAGAGTGGAGGCAGATCTACAATGACAGTTGCCGCGCTACGAAGCGTTGAAGATTGCACGTTAGCTACGCACCCTCTCTTCTTCTTCCTCAGCGAGTATGCGCCCACTGTTGGGCATACGCCTCTCCAAAACTCCTCCAAGCAGCCCGATTTGCTGCTTCTGTCCTCCAGTGGGCCCGCAATCTTTTTAATATCATCCTCCCATCTTGTCTGGTCTGTGATCTGGTCTTTTTACGCACCCTGGATCGAGCAAACCTGGCCAAGACTCATTTTAGGTCATCGCGCCAGCCAAATAAGCAAGTAAGTAAAGATCAAGGCTTAAGAGGCTTAAAGCAAAATTAAAGTTGTTATATTTAACTTTTACCAAAGAGGATATAATAAGATAGAGCGGTACTGTCATAGTAAATTTTGTAACCACTGTAAATTCACTGCCATCTATCGACATACTTTAAAACTAAAAATGAAGATTTATAAAAATACTTGAAAATGTATATAAATATGGATAAATGATTTTTTTATTTGCATTGATTATTTTTATATGATTTCGACCCACGTTCTTTCACTGATATGCGTTAAAATTGTAAATAACAAACGAAATCGTCAACGCCCTCTATACGAGAGTAGGCCAAAACTAGTGGCGCCATCTGATCGAGAATCAATTTTTCGTGATTTTCGAGGCACGTTTTTTCCTTAGACTGTAACCATCTATTACGGAGTTATATCTATCTTTGCTTTTACATATTTAAATCAAAGCCAAATGCCACGAAAAAAATCATACAAATAAAAACCTTAAAAGGTTAGTTGGCTCAATATGAAAAATCACGAATCATGTCTAATTCCTATTTATTTATAATTGTATAATTGTTACCCTGCATACCGCATATAATCAAAACAAACTACATTTAACATAAGGGTCCCATTTCAAAGTCATTTGAAATACACGTGTAAAAAATAATAAAGTAAATATGATTTTTTATTTTTCATTACACGAACTCCATTGCATCGAGACTCGTATGTCACAGCCATTTCATTAATTGTAAATGTTAATTAAAATATACGATACATAGTATTTTATTTATTGCGAAAAATAGTTGTGTAGTAAAATTCATCAGTTCTCTGTAAGAAGCGGCGATGCATATTGCAGCTACAGTCCAATTTATGCATTAATACAAATATACTGGGAATTGCAATATCGTTATGAATTTTCGATGGAGTAATCTACAATTTTGTGTTTATTCGTAGTAGGCTGTATCAATAACTTTGGCACAAATCCGTTAAATAACATAACGAAGTAACGTTTATAGAAAGTAACGGTTTTATTTATTTATTTATTTATTTAATCTTTATTGCACAAAAGAAAATACAATCGTACAAAAGGCGGACTTAATGCTATGAGGCATTCTCTACCAGTCAACCTTCGGGCAAATCAGATAATTTGTAGGCGGTGCAACATAGTGATTACATATATACAAGTATAGTTAAATAATGGATAGGCATAGACATACATACATATATCTGTATATATAATATTCATATAAATACATACAATATACATACATACAAATACATAAGATATCAGATGAAACTTTCAAAACAGAAACACTAAGTATTCATCGTTCTGCCAGCAAAGTACTCACGTAAGGATTTTTTTATTACCCGACTGCCAAAGGAAACCGCATTTCATTTATACATTATATTTAGTTAGTATTTAGAATAAGTTTTTATTTATTTAACTATCGATTACGAACACATTTCATAGTGCATTTTATATTGTTTAAACGGTATTCCATAACTTGGTTTTAGCATTTGATTAAAAAATATTTCTTGTGGGGCTTATTTTGCTCTTTTTAGTGTGCAGTCGGTTTTTTTTTAAAGAATCGTCAATGAGCACTGCATCTTGCGTTAGCTCTTTCTTCAAAAGTGAATTAATGATCAATTTAGTTCTACTGAGACTACATATACCGAAATATTAGGAAATATATATTATTATTATGAATTTAACGTTATAAATTGTGTCTAGAGTTAGACCAAGATAAGTCTGCAACGATTTTGATAGCACACGCGATGCAAGTGTTATTTATACGTCATAATTTAGTGTTAAAGCTAGGTTAAGTTATCTCATTATTTGTTAATTTCACTGTTGTCTCAGATAGCATTTCATAGTATTAAGTTTTATTAATAATTTACATACAGGAAACTATAGGTCTACATTGTAATAAATTCTAGCTGTCAGCTTATTCACAACATGTTTTATAAGACTGTTTGTTTCTAAATAAAAAAAAAAAAAAATAATAATTTCATAGAAGTTTGACGTTTAAAATAACACTTGGACTGCGTGTGCCATCGAAATCGATGCAGACTTGCCTTGGTCTAACTCTACTTTTTTCACTATTAATTCTTTATTTTAAATTTTTCTTAGGTTAGAATATTATAACATGAATATAAAAGTAAAATACAAAAACACGTACAAAAACAATACAATAAACATATAAACACATCATAAAAAACCTAACCTGGTGCCGCCAGCAGTGGGGCAGGGCCCAAATTGCCGGTGGTCATGGCCGCAGAGAGAGGAACCATCGGACTCGCTATTAATTACTATAAAAAACCGGCCAAGTGCGAGTCGGACTCGCGCACCGCGGGTTCCGTACTTTTTAGTATTTGTTGTTATAGCGGCAACAGAAATACATCATCTGTGAAAATTTCAACTCTCTAGCCTATCACGGTTCATGAGATACAGCCTGGTGACAGACAGACGGACAGACAGTCAGACGGATAGCGGAGTCTTAGTAATAGGGTCCCGTTTTTACCCTTTGGGTACGGAACCCTAAAACCATATAACCACATCATAAAAAAACCGGCCAAGTGCGAGTCGGACTCGCGCACGAAGGGTTCCGTACCATTACGGAAAAAGCAGCAAAAAAATCACGTTTGTTGTATGGGAGCCCCATTTAAATATTTATATTATTCTGTTTTTAGTATTTGTTGTTATAGCGGCAAAAGAAATACATCATCTGTGAAAATTTCAACTGTCTAGCTATCACGGTTCATGAGATACAGCCTGGTGACAGACAGACAGACAGACGGACAGCGGAGTCTTAGTAATAGGGTCCCGTTTTTACCCTTTGGGTACGGAACCCTAAAATCCTAACCTAGAGTGCCGTCAGCAGCGGGGCAGGGCCCAAACTGCCGGTGGTCATGGCCGCAGAGAGAGGAACCATCGGACTATCACTATTAACTATTAATTACTATTAAATATCAGCGCTACAATCGTCTGAGAAAAGTGATCAAACTGTAGTTTATTAGTCTGTTCAAACCTTAGAGTAACTTATACTAGAGCGGTACTGTCATAGTAAATTTTGTAACCCCAGTAAATTCACTGCCATCTGTCGACACACTTGAAAACTAAAAATGAAGATTTATAAAAATACGATAAAATGTATTTAAATATGGATAAATTATTTTTTTTATTTGCATTAATTATTTTTATGATTTTGACCCATGTTCTTTCACTGATATGCGTTAAAATTGTTAAATAACAAACGAAACCGTCAACGCCATCTATACGACAGTAGGCCAAAGCTAGTAGCGTCCTCTGAACGAGAATCAAATTTTCTTGATTTTCGAGGCACGTTTTTTCCTTAGACTGTATCCATCTATTACGGAGTTATATCTATCTTTGGTTCAAACTAAAACCTAGGAAAAACAGGGTCGACATCACCATAAAACCTAGCTTACAGGCAGTGATTACCATATTTCATTTTTAATGAGCCAGCCGCAACCGATACTTATGTTTCAATATGCAGGCACGAATGGTGTTTAAAAAGTGGTGAAAACATGGCGACTACTGGTGTAACTGTGAATTCTGTCAGTTGTTGTTGCATTTTTATTTATTTATTAAGAAACATAGGACATACTATTCGAAGAGGGGAAACGAATAACGCAACCGTCGCTTTCGGTTGGAAACCGCCGAACGGAAGCCGTGGCTCCGGGCGCCCTGTACACTCTTGGCAGCGGTCCGTCATGAGTGAGCTACGAGCGGTCGGGTTGAGCTGGAGCGAGGCCAGAAGGGTCGCTGAAGATAGGAAGGAGTGGCGCGAGCTTGTGAAGGCCCTTAGCACCTCTGGGGTGCCATAGGACAACAACAACAAGAAACAACAACCAACAACAACCAACAACAACCAACAACAACAACATACCGTAAACTCTAACTATAGTCCTTTAATACAACTACGGCCCAGTTTTTAACGTTGATTACTCGTATTAACGCGCGTTTTTGATTTGTACTCGTTACATTTATTTAGTTGCTTAGATACTAATGCTTTTTCTATGTTGGATACTCAACATAATTTGAAAAATATTTCTACATATTTTACTGGAACTTGAATTTGTACCATAGTTGTAAGTTGTAGACTAAAGTTACCTGAGTAACGGTTTATAATATCATTTCCTTTTTTATTTAGGTATATACCAGCCGCTTTTCGGTGAAATAAAATTATAAGGCCTAGTTTTCCCTCTGGGTGGAAGGTCAGATGGCAGATGCTTTCGTAAAAACTAGTGTCTACGCCAATTCTTGGGTTGTCAAGCGGACCCCAGGCTCCCATGAGTCGTGGCAAAAAACCGGGATAACGCGAGGAATATGATGTTGCATTTATTTTTTACCTGACTTAAAAGAACGTATGATGTATCCATGTTGTTATCAAAAACCGGACAAGTGTGAGTCGGACTCGCCCATCGAGGGTTTCGTACTTTTTAGTATTTGTTATTGTAGCGGCAACAGAAATACATCATTTGTGAAAATTTCAACTGTGTATTAGCTATCACGGTTCCTGAGATACAGCCTGCTGACAGACAGACGGACAGACGGAAAGCGGAGTTTTAGTAATAGGGTCCCGTTTTTACCCTTTGGGTACGGAACCCTAAAAACCAGCCAGGTTTGAGTTTTACCCGCGGACTGAGAATTCCGTATCATTACACATTTTATTGCAATTTTAATTTTTTCCTTAACACTGTCTCACGCCTGACCGTTTTTTATTATTTTTTATTGCTCTGCAGTATATTCTTCTTCCTTAATTTTGAGATTTTTATATTTACTTCATTTTTATAGCATTAAAAATCTACAAAAGTTAGCAGGAGCATTTTTATCATGCACAATACAATAAAATACAAAATCCTCGTCATTGGATAACCTTAAAATAAATATATAAGGAAACACGCATAATATCTAATCTGAAACAATACGATAATTATAATTTATAAAAAAAAAAATTAAAACCGATTGCTGTGTTGATTTTAAATCTTGTGAGACATATTTCAAAATATTTAGATCAGTACGGTTTTTGCTCACTATTATTTTTGGTCGCTTTTGGCGACATGTTACGGATTCTTTGGGAATCCTTCCTCAGGCACGAGTGTCCGCGGCGGTTGTGCACAGTTAAATCTTTACACTTACTTCTACTGAGTTCTTTTAATATTACACGGAAATATCCAATCCAATCTTAAAAGGGACTAATTTTATGTACGCTTAAAGCAAAAGAAATAAATGAATGGTGCAATAGTAGATTGTTAACCAAGGGATGAAAGGCAGTCATTTCTGCCGAGGTATTTTTGGCGCTCGAACGCAGTGAGAGCGCCAATAGTCCGAGGCTGAAATGATGCCTTTCACCCGAGTTAAACACTCTACTTTTCATTTCGAATACGAGGAAAGTAAAATGCATGTCTTTTTTAAAACATGACCAAGTATAATTTTTTATAGTATTTTTAGGTACCCTACCTTCAGTTAACAATTTAGGCAAAAGTGTCTCTATTTATAGAATGGAGAGTCAAATATCAGAATGGAAATTGTATAACAAATACATTTAAATTCAAATTTCAATTGCTTATCGTAAAAAAATTCAAAAAATCGTACTTCGAACGTAAAATGCTCTAGTGCAGACACGTATCATTTTCTGCACACCTTTTAGAACAACAATGACCCTCTTTCAGAGCATGAGAAATGAAAAGTTAACATTCACCGTGTTCAGCCTTACGTGCATATCTACCATCTCGCATGCAACCAACCCTAGCGGTTAAACTAGTAGTAAATTAGTGATGTGCCAAAGGTACCTTACTGATACCAAAGATAGATATAACTCCGTAATAGATGGATACAGTCTAAGGAAAAAACGTGCCTCGAAAATCACGAAAATTTGATTCTCGATCAGATGGCGCCACTAGTTTTGGCCTACACTCGTATAGAGGGCGTTGGCTGTTTCGTTTGTTATTTATAATTTTAAGGCATACCAGTGAAAAAACATGGGTCAAAATCATATAAAAATAATTAATGCAAATAAAAAACTCATTTATCCATATTTAAATACATTTTATCGTATTTTTATAAATATTTATTTTTAGTTTTAAAGTGTGTCGACAGATGGCAGTGAATTTACTGGGGTTACAAAATTTACTATGACAGTACCGCTCTAGTATAAGTTACTCTATGCTGATACTATTGCACCCCCTTAATAGTATTTGACTGTATTTAAATAGTATTTTATACAATCGTGATGTATGGCGATACATCAAAAATCATTTGCGTTTCTGTGATATTGGGATACCGCCGTTTAGCCAAAATATTTTTCGCCAAATTTCACTTCCCAACAAACTTATGGCATCAGTTTCATTTCCCAAATGAAATTTTAGCAAGTTTTTTACTTCGCAACCATTTCATTTCCCAACCCCATACTTGCGAAATGAAAATGACGTACGACGGGTTAGGTTAGGTTGGATTATGATAATTTGCGAAATGAAATTTTGCCAAGTGATAATTTGCGTAAAATAGTTTGGGAAGTAATACTTTGGGAAACGATTTTTGGCAATACATTAGTAAACCGTGATATTGTACAGTCACCGTCAGATATATCGGAGCAGCCGAGGTGCTCAAAAATATCTGAACACGTATTTATTGCAATAGAGGCGTGTTCAGATATTTGTGAGCACCATGGCCGCTCCGATATATCTGATGGCGACTGTACCTAACCGTTGAATTCGAGTTGTGACTTAATTATATGAGTGATAAACACAGTCGAGTCTCAAAGCAGAGAACAAACACAATTTTAAGCCCACCCAGCGTCATAGAGGGTAAATTATAATTTGGGTGTGATCAGCTACAACATACATACAATGGACGTGGCATATTATTTTAGTTGTATTTCAGTATTCAGTCATTTATTGCCTTCATAGGTACATAATAAGGTATTACATAATAATTTTGATCAGCTATGAACCCTGTAAGGGCACTGCAACTTAATACCAAAGAGGATATAATAGGATAGAGACTGACAGGATTGTCATAGTAATTTTTGTAACCACAGTAAATTCACTGCCATCTATCGACACATTTGAAAACTAAAAATGAAGATTTATAAAAATACAATAAAATGTATTTAAATATGGATAAATGATTTTTTTTATTTGCATTAATTATTTTTATGATTTTGACCCATGTTCTTTCACTGATATGCTTTTGTGATTTTCGAGGCCGTTTTTTTCCTTAGACTGTATCCATCTATTACGTAGTTATATCTATCTTTGTTAATACTCATTAATTAACTACATTCTTACCTACGTAACTTACTAAGTAATTAGTAAGTTTCTATGTTTTGCTCACCATTAACGGTAACTACTAAAGTCGTACGTTAGGCATTAAAAAGTTACAAATAATACAGGCAATAGCAAAAGTGGATGCGATGATAAAGCTATACAGCTAGGACAAACCTTTATCTTTTTTGGGCCCTGGTTTTCGTGAGTCCATTTCGTGATACACACTTGATTATTTTTTCTTTTCTTGCTGTTGTTGTCTGTACATGTTCGTAGCTTCGTACTTTTGTTGTGATCGTCACGAATAAATATCTTTTATCTTTATATTTTATCTTTTTCCAGATTTTTAAGTATATGCGTGTTCAATTTATAAAAATCCGTTCAGTCAATACACAGCTTAGGGCCAGGCCACTTGCGCGTTCCAGGGTTATCCAACTAACTCGGAGTTAACCGTTTGTATAGTACAGTTTAACCCTGTATAAACGGTTAACTGCGATATTGAATTATTTTAAAACGGGTCACGTATTATTAAGTCGAAACCGGCAACACGACACGTCACTAAACATATTACTCACATCACTAACCTCGGGGTTCAAAAAGACGCGTCCGCCATTTTAACTATAATTTTAACTCCGCAGCTAACGATTGTATGAATAAGTAAAATAGTGGTCCAGTTGAAAACACTTTTTTAAATTAGTTCAGTTAGTTAGTACAAGGAAGTAGCGTGTTGCCAGCGCATTTTATGTCTTCTTTTACTTAAATTAAATACATACTCGGATTTGATTGTTGAGTGTAAATTATAAATTTACTTACATAAAATATATTAGTTAATATTCGTCTGGAACGCGTTTCATTGGCCATTTTATTCCTTCGTGTGCCAGGCGTCATTTTGCACATATCTGGACATATGCCGTTCTCCCGCTGCTGCCAGGAAGTAATATCGACTCGTCTGCCACTGTCCCGCTGTGGGTCATTTTTAGGTTCTCTCTCTTGACAGAAAATTAAGTGTCAAAAATAGGTTCTTCACTGCTCTAACATATTACAATGCGAGATCGTTAGACAAGGATAGGCTACAGTTGGTCAGTGTCGTCAACAAACTTTTAAGCTTATAGAAACTTCATAACCTCTCCCCGCCCAGAGACCTATAAAAAGGTCTTTCATTCCATTCTATTTTAAATCTTTAATTTGACAAATCAAAATTGAAATTGTATTGACAAGATTTGACATCTGGGCGGCTAGAGGACAATTCCGTGTTTAATTAGGCGATGGTGCGTTGGCCCGCCCAATCCGTGGAAGACGCGGCAAAATATGAATAAAAAACCGGTCAAGTGCGAGTCGCACTCGCGCACGAAGGGTTCTGTACCATTACGAAAAAAAAACAGCAAAAAAATCACGTTTGTTGTATGGGAGCCCCATTTAAATATTTATATTATTCTGTTTTTAGTATTTGTTGTTATAGCGGCAACAGAAATACATCATCTGTGAAAATGTCAACTGTCTAGCTATCACGGTTCATGAGATACAGCCTGGTGACAGACAGACGGACAGACGGACGGACAGACGGACAGCGGAGTCTTAGTAATAGGGTCCCGTTTTTACCCTTTGGGTACGGAACCCTAAAAATGGAGGCTAGCGGACGTGGCCATTTTATTTCCCTCCCACTGCGGGAATTTCGCACACGAAGGGATATGGAAAGTTGTACGATCATTTCGTACTTTGTCACAGTGACAGTAGCATGAGGTCCATAGCGACATTTTTAGTTTTAAAGTGTGTCGACAGATGGCAGTGAATTTACTGGGGTTACAAAATTTACTATGAGAGTACCGTTCTAGTATAAGTTACTCTATCCTTATACTTAGTGCGAGTAATAGAATATTTTACGTGTTTGATCCCAATTCTAGGGCATATTTAAGAAAAACAATTATGTTTCTTTATATTTTACAAAAAAATATATTCTTATTTACGGGAATTTTTGTTTAGGTACATTCTTTATTATGATTCTAGATTCTGGCCTTGACTTTGATTACTGAGTGAGAAATATATGGAATAAGGGATAAATAATGACCCTACGCCAAAGATAGATATAAATCCGTAATAAATGGATACAGTCTAAGGAAAAAACGTGCCTCGAAAATCACGAAAATTTGATTCTCGATCAGATGGCGCCACTACCTTTGGCCTAGTCTCGTATAGAGGGCGTTGACGGTTTCGTTTGTTATTTAACAATTTTAACGCATATCAGTGAAAGAGCATGGGTCAAAATCATAAAAAATAATAAATGCAAATTTAAATACATTTTATCGTATTTTTATAAATCTTCATTTTTAGTTTTAAAGTGTGTCGATAGATGGCAGTGAATTTACTGTGGTTACAAAATTTACCATGACAGTACCGCTCTATCCTATTATATCCTCTTTGCCTACGCTAGACCGGCCCGGGCCCGGCCCGAGGCGTCCGACACGTAATTTTCTTTGACGGCTGATCGGTGATCACGTGATGCTTTCCATAGACAACGAAGCAGCGGAAGCTCCGGCCCGGCCCCGGCCCAGTCTAGCGTGAGCCATCCTTTACTGTCAGTGATAAAAAATGTACTAAGGCCAGGATTACACTTGTAAGTTTTACTTACGTAAGTAGGACAAAGCTATTTGCTAGAATGAGATAACGATATTCATATCTCATTCTGTAGTATAGCCAAAGATAGATATAACTCCGTAATAGATGGATACAGTCTAAGGAAAAAACGTGCCTCGAAAATCAAGAAAATTTGATTCTCGTTCAGAGGGCGCTACTAGTTTTGGCCTACAGTCGTATAGATGGCGTTGACGGTTTCGTTTGTTATTTAACAATTTTAACGCGGATATGCGTTATGCGATATGAAAGAACATGGGTCAAAATCATAAAAATAATTAATGCAAATAAAATAAAAAACATTTATCTATATTTAAATACATTCTATCGTAATATTGTCTTCGGTTACCGCGATAGTTACTCATGAAATAAAACTATGAAAACGGATTCCCGAACCACGGTCACCCGTTGACCACGAACGCTGTAAAGAGTTCGAAACGTCGGGATGTATTATAAATTCAATATACGCGATATAATCCGTTTTCATAGTTTTATTTACATTCTATCGTATTTTTATAAATCTTCATTTTTAGTTTTAAAGTGTGTCGACAGATGGCAGTGAATTTACTGGGGTTACAAAATTTACTATGACAGTACCGCTGTATAAGTTGCTCTATGGTATAGCTGTGACCCTACTTACGTAAGTAAAACTTACAAGTGTAATCCTGGCCTAAGAGCTTCGTCTATAACCTTTATTAACCTAGCCACGGCACTACTGCAAAAGCCGGCGCGGCGGCAGAGGCGACTGAAAAATTCAAAAAGACCAAATACAGGGGTCTCGGCCCCGAATACGATTTCGTACCTTTTGGCGTCGAGACCCTTGGCCCGTGGGGTCCGAACGCGTACACTATTTAAGGAATTGTCTAAAAGAATAGTAGACGTCACCGTCACCGGTGATCGTAGAGCTTGCAGCTTCCTCGCACAAAGAGTAAGCATTGCGATACAGCGATGAAATGCTGCCAGCATCTACGGCACCATGCCGCAGGGGAATAGTTTTTAGTTATTTATTTTAAGATTAGTTTTATATATTTCTAATTTTAGTTTTTAAGTTTTATAAGTTAGTTATTTAATTGTGTATTAATTATGTAATGTAATTATATCTTTGTATTTAGATTGATTATAATTAATTAACCTTTATTTGACATTGCCACATGTCAAATAGAGGCCACACTCACGCCACACTATAATTATTAATTAAATAGCGGAAATAAAGCGAACATAAAATCTATTCGACATTCACGTATTGATTTGACATTTGTTCGACATTTGGCGCTGTTTCACTATTACCCTCGGGGCCGATTGAAACTTTGAAATTGATGTCATGTTCATTTTATTTCGTTTCACATTTACGCCTCGCCAAAAATCTGACGGCTCCTGTGCTGCCCCCTATAGTTCATGCACGCTCCCTAAAACTATAACATAAAACAATACATTACAGAAAACAATACAAAGAATAAAGAAAAGAAGAGGTTAAACAACAGGCTGTCTCGTCCAGACAACCTTTAGGTAACGCTCTTAGGTATCCTAATTTTTTTTCTAGTTTTTATTTGAATACCTTGTCGGCGCGATGTGCTAATTTGCCGTGGATGGACAGAAAGACAAGGCGAAACTATAAGGGTTCCTTATTGACTATGGAACCCTGAAAAAACAAATTTACAAAGTTCGAAAACCGCTTCTGGTCTTACGAACACAGTCGTCAAGCTTTAGCCATTACTCAGTACCACGCTGAGTTGAGAACATTTCGCGGCACTTTGCTTTGTACTACTCGTAGCATCTTACTGTTACTTCCTTTTCATTGTTGTTTATTTTTATTGCAGCAGCTTTATTCCGCTTAGACAGAGAAATAAGAAAGAGTGCTTACTTCTTACTTACCTTAGAGTTTTAAAAAGTAAGTTCGGCTTTGCCAGTCATATCAGCTCGTAATTAGCTTAACCAAAGATAGATATAACTCGATCAGGGCCTGACTTGGGAAACGCAGGTAAGCGCGGTATGTGGCAAGCTTAGCAAAGCCTGTTTTGCACTGTCGAGGTTAACCCAAACCTTACATAGCCAAGCGGTTCGCACATGTTATTTCGCGACTATACAAGCGATTATTCAATACGGTTTGGAGTTCTGGGGACGAGCAGCGGAATGGCAGCGCGTGTTTCGACTACAAAAACGCGCCGTGCGCACACTAGCCCGCGCAAGACACGATGACAGCGCTAAACCGCATTTTATAGCACTCGGGATTCTAACCCTACCGTCTCTATTAATTTTTCAAATAGCTGTATTTGCTAGGGAAAACATATCGCAATATGGTAGGCGAGGCGATGGATCTGCGTGGGTCACTCGAAACGCGCACTTGCTAAAAACAATTTCACATAAAATAAAAAAACCGGACAGACTATATATGTTGGTGGTCCGGTAGTATACAACAAGCTGCCAGTCTATATCACAGAAGCGTTAACGCTTAGTTCCTTTAAAGCAAGGCTAAAAAACTGGCTAATCAAGCAAAGCTTTTATAGTTTTAAAGAATTTATAGATTATAAAGAATAGTTAATAGTGTAATATGTATAATAGACTATAAAGAATAGTAACGTGGAATATTGAATTGTTTAATAAAAAAAAATATTTATTTGTGATATAGTTAAAAGATGTAAGATGTGTAGAAATAAGTAACAAAAAATTGTGACCTGTAATACCTTATTACCAATAAATTATGTCTATGTCTATGTCTATAACTCCGTAATAGATGGATACAGTCTAAGGAAAAAACGTGCCTAGAAAATCACGAAAATTTGATTCTCGATCAGATGGCGCCACTAGTTTTGGCATACTCTCGTATAGAGGGCGTTGACGGTTTCGTTTGTTATTTATAATTTTTACGCATAACAGTGAAAGAACATGGGTCAAAATCATATAAAAATAATTAATGCAAATAAAAAAATCATTTATCCATATTTAAATACATTTTAACGTATTTTTATAAATCTTCATTTTTAGTTTTAAAGTATGTCGATAGATGGCAGTGGATTTACAGTGGTTACAAAATTTACTATGACAGTACCGCTCTATCTTATTATATCCCCTTTGGCTTAACTAACTTAGCGGTTTCACTCACGTATTTTTAGTCACTCGCGCGACATGTTTCGGAGAGCCTAGGTCTCCATTTTCACAGTGCTTAAGTAAGTTAAGCTAAGTTAGTTAGTTAAGTTAATATAGATAGATAGATAGCGTTTATTCGTGGCAAAAAAGAGGAAAACACGTACATAAGAAACACAAGATAAATAATATAAGCCACGAAATGGTCCCGACTCAGCATGGTGTTAGCCTGGCTGGGCTATCTATCTATCTATCTTCTTCTTCGATATATGTCTCACGATAGTTTAAATATGGTCGCCGTTGGCAATTATATGCGGAATTTTCTATGAAAAGGGACCTTATTGTCGATGGCGCTTACGCCGCACAGCGTCGCGCGGCATTATATCGGAGCTTCGTTAATAATGGCGTAAGCGCCATCGACAATAAGGTCCCTTTTTATAGAAAATACCACATATATACATATAAGAGGAAAGGGGACGGCCGCTTCTTCATACAAACGTAGTCCCGATTTACCTCTCTGGATATTGACATTATGGAAAATATGTTTACATTTGGCTTTATAAAATTTTTGGATTATTTAAAAAATTTGGAACGAAAAACAGATTTCATACAAATTTTTAAATTCCCTTTTAAATATTGTTTGACTGTGGTTGATATACAACAAGTTGTTTAAAAGTGTAAAAATATTTTCAATAATATCCAGAGGAAAACGAGGAATGCGTTTGTATGAAAATGCGGCTATTCGTTAATCCACTTTTTTTAAATAACATATTGTATGGGAAATATAGGAAATAAAATGTTATAACTGCGAGCTGTAATCCACGTGAATCATAATGGCTCAACTATTATGAAAAAACGAATTATCGACATACAATTTACTCATATACCTGCTTACAAACTTTCCTGTTGAAGAGAACAGCTGGGTGCCTAGCCAAGATGCCAAGATGTTAATTAATACTATGTATCTCTATCGCACTAATATGGAAGAGTGATCAATGTGATCATCCTTCCAGTCGCTCCGGCCGCCGTCGCCAGAGACATCAACAAAAAGGTATTGGATTCATTAGTGGTGGTTTGTGTAAAGGGGCCCACTGACTATCAGTCCGCCGGACGATATCGGCCTGTCAGTTAGAACAAAAATTTGACAGTTCCGAACAACTGACAGGCCTATATCGTCCGGCGGACTGATAGTCAGTGGGCCCCTTTATGCGTGTTCATTTATAAGTATAAAACGATGGTTTACAGTTAGTAATTATAAACTATAAAATCGAGGGCAAAAATATGAAACAGAAGCCTAAAATGTACCCAAATTGGTAACTATTGTATTGTTCACAAGGAAAACGCCCGTTTTTAGGGTTCCGTACCCAAAGGGTAAAAACGCGACCCTATTACTAAGACTCCGCTGTCCGTCTGTCCGTCTGTCCATCTGTCCGTCTGTCTGTCACCAGGTTGTCTCTCATGAACCGTGATTGAGACAGTTGAAGTTTTCACAGATGATGTATTTCTATTGCCGCTATAACAACAAATACTAAAAAAGTACGGAACCCTCGGTGGGCGAGTCCGACTCGCACTTGGCCGGTTTTTTGGTAACAAACAATAGTGTGAACATTACAATTATCACAAAACATACAGCGGACATGGATATAAATCTCATTGCATAATTATCTTGAAAAAATCATGTAACTTACTCTTTTTATTCTAAAATACCATTGCGTGTTGGCTGTTCATTTGATTATACTTTTATTCCATAAATGTATGAATTGTTTATAGCGTGAGCTTGTTCTGTTGCTTGTTAAAAGATAGCCTCGATAGCACTCGTTATGGTCATTTTAATAATGTTTTATTACAGTGAGAAGGTTTTTTTATACCTTTTTTAAGTTAACCGAGTTACACACGCGTTGCCGACCATTTTAAGTGTACAAGAATTCACTGAGTTGGCAACTGAGTGGAAATCAGATTCCCTCTGGGAGTGTAGGCAGGCGTGTCACACTCGGCGATTTCGTCGCGTCGCTACAAGTAACCGCGGCCGCCCCAATTTCGGGGTTTTGCCATAGTATTTGCCGCGGACTGCTACGGAACGGACGCCTGCACGCGCTTGCGCCGTCTTGCGCGTAGTAGACGCGTGTTACGCACGCACGTCGCACACTGCACCACGGCACGGCTACGTCATCGATATACGTCACAGCGTCGCGTCATCTGCACTGCATCACGCCTGCGTATGCGCTCATGTCAGCACGTTATGTTGCAGCCACCCCGCCGGCAGCGCCGCGGATCATCGATATTGGACAATCGTACCAATCGTGTTAATAAAACGGAGGTGCAAGCTCACTCCGTGCCTTTTTGACACCTAACATCGGGTCTTAGGACAACGCGTTACATTAAGCTATAAATGTAATCTTTATATTTTAATTAAATCTCTGGAAATTTGGACTCTAGAGTTAGTAACCCAGCGCGTAGACTTGCTAGTTTTGACCTTCCTAGACAGCAATGGTGCCGTTTGAACAGACTGAGAACGGGACACGGCCGATGCAACTACCTCTTGCACAGGATGGAAGGACTCTGCTTTGTGTGAATGTGGTGAGGAGGACCAAACGATGGAACACATTATCCAGCGCTGTCCTCTGCATTCATACTCTGGACCACCGGAAGACCTGCTACATCTTACAACCCATGCAGCTGCATGGCTGAAGACACTGAATGTTGACATCTGATTTTATTATTATTTTATTGTTATTTTAATTGTTTGCCTATATATTATGTACCTGCGCCATACGACTAAATAAATTAAATCTCTTCGACGCATGCACTCTTGTGATTTATCTCCTCCACTGCTGCCTCCCTATATAATTGGCGCAGTCGGACTGCTACGGAACGGACGGCTGCATGCGCTTGCGCAGTCTTGCGCGTAGTATACGCGTTTTGTTAGAGAGTGACTATTCTGTACCTGGTACCATTATATATTCTGTGGTATAGGTTCGGATCCTACCGGCTGCGCTATGTAAAGTGTTGGAAATTGCACAATGAAACCACCTCAGTTGATTATTGACTGATTTATTATCTTCTTGCATGCCGCTTCTTAATCTACCCACATAATTATAAATACTGAATAGAGAATAGAGGCCTCACATAGTCAAAACAGGAGCACTGAAATAGCTATTTATGCAACAAGTGCGGAAATCATCTTTACGCACGTGTATCATACAATGTTTTACTATGCATTGTGCGTGTAAATAAAATAAAAAACATATAATGGCAAATAAGTTTAATTATTAAAAAATTGAAAACAAAAAGCACTAGTACGGAAAAGTGCTCTTTTCCGCACTAGTGCGAGAAAGTAGCACCATATGTACTGTAAAAAAAAACTGAAAACAAAAAGCACTAGTGCGGAAAAGTAGTACTTTCTGCATGATATGGCTCCGTAGGAAACGCACTTTTCGAGCACATGCATTGTAAACAGTATAAACCTTTCCCACCATCACCATCAGGTACGCAGTAAGTAGCAGTAATATTGTGGCCGTAGAAAGAATATTTAATGCTTACTATAGGGAGCGTGCATGAACTATATAGGGGGCAGCGCAGGAGCCGTCAGATTTTTGACGCGAGGCGTAAATGTAAAGTTAATGCTTCCGATGTAGCCCAGAAGATGGCACAAGAAAACGTACGAGAACGGTACATGGCAGCACTTGCTTCGGCAATGTACATGTTTATGTTTCCGATTCAGGCCACAAGATGGCAGACCCTCCAACGTGCACGGTCCTTATATTTACCTATATTCACCTGTAAAAATAAACATAATAATACATTAAAGGCGAGCGCAAATGATGGTTCAATTTTATATGTTTCCGAACAAGGAAAATACATTACGCACATGAAATAATAACCACACTGATTTCCCGCGGGGCGAGCGACAAAGGTGTTTACTCGCAAGTATTTACTCGACAACTGTGGCTAGGGTTGCCCGATTTTTTTTGAGTAATATAGTATTTGCCGGTTTTATGCGCCAAAAAATTAAGTACACACAGAAAAATAAAGTATTTCTTTAACACTTACATATTGTTTGTTTCTGTTTAAAATAAAGAATTTTTTCCCTCACTAGCTCGGAAAGCCGTCTTTTATCCTTTAAAACGAGCGGGGAAAAACGCATATTATCCACTAGTGGGGAAATTAATTTGACCTTGGATGAAGCGTGTTTAAGTAGCTTTTGACAGATAACAAAACGTAAAACGCTCATAATAATGGTTCGTTCAATATTAATTATCATTAAATAAATGGTTTGAGAATTTATTAAAAAATACCAAATTTAGCTTTATTTAATGATTTAAAGTCATAAACCTTAAATTCCACAAGAAACATTTGTTTTTTTTTTAATGATGTTGAATGTAATTCTGAACGCACAAGTTGAGTCGATGCAATTTCAAAACGCATCGTCATAAATGTCAACATTGTCAACAAAAAATTTCTCACCGACTCCGACACGTAAAAATACACAACTTTCAGAGTTTTCTGTTATAATATCGTATTATCGTAAAAAAATGAGTGATTCCAGTGATGAAGTGGATGTGGATGTTGCACTTTCCTCGCTATAGTGAGAGGAAAAGTTTTGTGTTACACACGGGTGCAAATGTATTTTACTTCTCGTGCGGTGAAACACTCGCGGGTAAAATACAACTTTGCACCCTTGTATTACAAATAACTATTAGCGTACTTTATGTGTTTCGTATTTTATAAAGCATGTACACCAAATATAAGAAGTATACAAGAACATGGCCGAGGACCGCGAAAACTGGAGTATGCTCCACCGACAAGAGCCATGCTCTAAAGAGTCCCCGGCAAGCTCGGCCGAATTGCACCTTTTCATTCAAACGTAGTTCGCTCTCATTTTAAAACTACGTGTTGGATTGTAATGAAACTTTGCACTTACAATGACATGAGGTACATCTAGGTCTGTAATGAGTTTATATAGCTCCAGTTTATAAACCAAACGAAATAGAGCAAAAACAAGTTTTGTATGAAAAACTTAAATTCGCTGTATTTTTTAACTATGGTATCTGAAGCTACATAAACTAATTACAGACATGGATATACATTATCCTATTTTAAGTACTAAGTGTCAGACGAATCTAGAAAGTCGTTTAAAAATGAGAGCGGAACTACGTTTGTTTGGAGAACCGAGCTTGCCGGGGACCCTTAAATTATGATGATGATGACAGAGGCCAAATATAATACAATACTATGTATTATAGTACGTTTGGCAACCCTGTAACTGCGGCTTTTAGATCTGGAACTGTAGTGGATAAATTAACTTTTATTCAGGTAATACGACGGCTAATGCTATATAGTTTATAAAATAATTTCTTTATATAGACACTGACAAAGACAAGGGATAGGTTTTTACTCGGCAACTGTGACTGGCTTTTAGATCTAGAACATTACAGCGGTAAATTATTTTTTATTTATTCCATATCGTCTACTAATGTGATATACATTATAAAAAGGTTCCATTATACAAATGTATATGTAGATACTGATAAAGACAAAGGATGGCGGCGTATGTGACAGCTGTGACTTTTAGAATTAGAACAACCGTGGGTAACAGTAATTTATGTGACTACTACATAATGAACAGGTTTATGGTATGAGCTAAAAGCGATCACACAATTTATAGTGGAATTATGATTAAATGCTAGTTAAAGTGAATTAGTAAAAGCGAATTTAGGGTGGGGACGTAGTTTTGCCAATATTTATTTTCAAGGAATTTCAACATTGTTATAATTATTGTCTTAATAAGCCCTTAACATATTAACACAATTAATACTAAATTTCAAGCTAACATGGTTATTTTTATTTCATAAATACTTCGTCCATGTATGGTAAATACCCCGTTTTCGTTAGTATTTAAGTAGGTTTAAATAAATAAAATAAATAAATATTATAGGGACATTCTTACACAAATTGACTAAGTCCCACGGTAAGCTCAAGAAGGCTTGTGTTATGTGTACTCAGCCAACGATATATATAATATACAAATACTTAAATACATAGAAAACATCCATGGCTCAGGAACAAATATCTGTGCTCGTCATACAAATAAATGTCCTTGTTTGAACCCAGGACCATTGGCTTGATAGGCAGGGTCACCACCCACTAGGCCTGACCGGTCGTCGAAAGGTTTATTACTACAAAATTAGCTTTAGAAGCATCTTTATGGCTCCTTTTTGATGTTTTTAAGTTTTTTTTAATGTGATAGCAAACGAGCAGCCTAATGGGAAGCGGTCATCGTCGCCCATAGACATAAGTAAGTAAGTAAGTAAATATTCTTTATTGCACCAAAATTATACATTTTACATACATGTAAAACTACAAAGAAATATTTAAAGAAAAAATAGAACCAGGTAACAACAGGCGGTCTTATCGCTAAAAAGCGATCTCTTCCAGACAACCTTTGGGTAGCAGGAAATGTAGAACTCATACAAAAGTCAACAGGTAGTGCAAAGAGCTAAATATGGAGACTATTAAACACAAACACACATACTACAATTACTACTTATACATATAAGTATTAAAACAAAACCTAACACACAAATAAATATACAATACAATATATATATATATAATATATATTTATACAAGCATATATACAATATATAAAATGGCAACTTAAGGCAGAGATAGAAAGTATAGTTTTAGCTGATTTTTCAATATGGGGAGAGATTTAGCTAATCTTAATTCTACTGGTAAAGCATTCCACAGCCGAACAGCCCGGAAGGTAAAAGAGCTATTATAAAATTTAGAAGTAGATGAGGGAGGAGCAAGAATATGAGTCTGAGAACATCTGATAGAAGAGAGATACTTGAAACGCTCTTTGAGATAAGGTGGTGTAGCGGGGTTAAAGAGAATGCCATAGAGAAGGGCGAGAACATGAGAGTCACGGCGAAGACGAATAGGAAGCCACTTGAGCTGAGAACGGAACTGTGACACATGGTCAAATTTGCGCAGACCAAATATAAACCTTATACCGAGATTCTGGAGGCGCTCGAGCTTATTCAGCTGGTCCTCCATAAGGTCCAGATAGCAGATAGCAAAAAGTAATCACAGGAGTCGCTTAATTTATTTATTATTACAATATATTTTACACAGCATTACAGTTTGCACCAAAGCGCTAGCAAATTTATACATGCAAATACATGCAAAGCAAAAACAGGTATACATAATTATTGAAATACAATTTAGTCATGTAAATAATATTAATTCAAAATACCTATGTCAAGTGATTTTGCAACTACATATACAATTTCATGTCAAACAATAGAAAACAAAGTAAATTAGAAAACTATCATTCATCCATCATCTCACAGTAAGCTTAAGCGTTGCCGACCCTTGAGAACCCTAAATACCCGCTTCCGCTTCGCTTTTTATATTCCCTCTTTGTCTGATTCGTCAAGTCAAAGTAAAGTATGCCTCAAACCACAACAAATAAAAATTAATAAAAGAAATGGAGTGGAACATAATATAACAATTGGACTTCGAAAATCCAAGCCTTGTTAAATTTTAATTGGGATAACTTCGGAGCTTAGCGTGCAATTTGTTCTTTCACAAGTCCGCAATCGAATTTAATTGAAATTATTTCGACTTCGTCGAATTATTACTTTCTTTATTATACAATTGTACTTTTGACAAACTTTTGACAATTGAAATTAATTTCTAACACTTTTGTTAGCCACGCTTTAAATGCAATAGTTAGATAGATATATAGATAAATCATTAATTTGGCAGCTGCAATGACACACAATATAAATTTACAAACACCATAACACTTAAAAAAAGTAGATCATTTTTTATAAAAGAAAATTTTAACAATTTGCCCAAAATAATCTTATAGTGGCTGTGTGAGCTGTAGACATTGCGAAACCCCATGACTCCGCCATTTTGAAAAATTTCATAAACCAATTCTATAATAAAGTTATATATAATTATCCGATCTGCTCAACAAATTTCACGAGAATCGGTGAACATCCGGACATACGAAAGATTTTTTCCCAAGCGGAAAAGGGGATCTTGGCTTTCACTCGGTCAGTGATGTCTAAAATAAAATATAAGTTATTCAGTTATATTACAATACCCAGGCTGGTGCCTCTTTTTAAGTATTCAGGATACCTGTATTAACCTCGCTTTAGACTAGCAAAAACTTTTCATTACATTGAGGTATCTGGTCAAACTTTTGAATGCAGTTTACCTTAGTAGTCGGCAATGTAACATAAATTGCATGCAAGTTCATGCTAGTCTAAACCTCGCTTTAGAGACAACCGGTCTTCCACAAAAGTCACTTTAAATGTGGTAACACTTTAAGTGTAACCTGCTGTATGGCAGTTACCTTCCAAACCTTTTTTTCTTTGAGCTCTATTGGTTATCAAACATCCATAAATATTTTGGTTTTTTACCGTACCTAGATCATGTTGTATTTTTTGCGCATATCTGTAATATAATCTGTTGAAATAATTTCATGATTTTTAGGGTTCCGTACCCAAAGGGTAAAAACGGGACCCTATTACTAAGACTCCGCTGTCCGTCTGTCCGTCCGTCTGTCCGTCTGTCTGTCTGTCACCATGCTGTATCTCATGAACCGTGGTAGCTAGACAGTTGAAATTTTCACAGATGATGTATTTCTGTTGTCGCTACAACAACAAATACTAAAAACAGAATAATATAAATATTTAAATCCCATACAACAAACGTGATTTTTTTGCTGTTTTTTTTACGGAACCCTTCGTGCGCGAGTCCGACTCGCACTTGGCCGGTAATTTTTGTCCCTGTGTTTTTATTTCAACAGGCAACTAATATTAAATCATTTTACGGTTTAGACTCACTTGTTTTAGTCACTCGCGCGACATGTTTCACAACAGTTTAAATTCGATTAGGCAACTAATAATCATCGAGACAATTTTAACAAACTCAAACACAATTGTGTTGCGTTGTTTTATCACAGAGTTTTTATGGCTACCTCCTGTGACCATCTAAATCAGATCTACCGACGCCATTGTAACCTAATGCATGTGAAATTTGAGCTCAATCAAATAATGGGAAGTGAGTCTAATTTGGCTTGCAAGATTTGAGCCGAACATTATTTATTTATCGTATGGCATTATACACTGTGTTTTTAGGGTTCCGTACCCAAAGGGTAAAAACGGGACCCTATTACTAAGACTCCGCTGTCCGTCTGTCCGTCTGTCCGTCCGTCTGTCCGTCTGTCCGTCTGTCTGTTTGTCTGTCACCAGGCTGTATCTCATGAACCGTGATAGCTAGACAGTTGAAATTTTCACAGATGATATATTTCTGTTGCCGCTATAACAACAAATACTAAAAAGTACGGAACCCTCGGTGCGCGAGTCCGACTCGCACTTGGCCGGTTTTTATTAATATTAACATGCAAATCATAACTTAAATTTAGCATTCCGTAAGTCGATAGCGTCGCTCGTGAGGTCTTTGAAATCCATGGGTGACCCGTCATACTTTTTTGACATTGATAGATAATTTTTGACATTGTGTTTAGTATTACTATCATTATTCTCTGACATTCTATCTCGCTGTATTTGACTTAATAATTTTACAGTACATATGGTGCTACTTTTTCGCACTAGTGCGGGAATGAGCACTTTTCGTGCATATGTCGAAAGTTTAAAGGGCCATATGTACTGTAAAACGTTGTACGATACACGTGCGAAAAGGTAATTCGCAACTCGTGTCGATTTAAAACACTCCCTGCGGTCGTGTTTTAATTTATCGCCACTCGTTTCGAATTTCCTCTTTTCCGCACTTGTATCGTAAATAACTATTTCTTTATTTGTTATTATTTGTTTGTTCTTATTTTTTAATTATTTTACTGAATTATATTTTTTTACAATTTGACGATCTTTTTGTGAGTTCATGTTATTTAGATACATTGTGACATTGTTAAATATCATGCATTTTCCAATCATCATCATCATGTCAGCCGATAGACGTCCACTGCTGGACATAGGCCTCCCCCAAGGCTCGCCACTCCGACCGATCCTGTGCCGCTCGCATCCACCGAATTCCCGCGACCTTCACCAGGTCGTCGCTCCATCTCGTTGGAGGCCTACCGGCAGTTCGTCTTCCGGTACGCGGACGCCACTCCAGAACCTTCCGGCCCCACCGGCCATCAGTTCTGCGAGCAATGTGCCCCGCCCACTGCCACTTAAGGTTTGCAATTCTGCGAGATATGTCGGTGACCCTAGTTCAACTGCGGATATCATCATTTCTGACTATATTTCCAATAAGAAATAAATTAATCTTATCTAATCTACTTGGTTATGGGGCATTCGAAAACCATGTGGTGCACAGTTTGTTTGGGGTCTCCTCAGTCGCATTTCTCAGCGTCAGTCCAGCCCCATTTTTAGGGTTCCGTACCCAAAGGGTAAAAACGGGACCCTATTACTAAGACTCCGCTGTCCGTCTGTCTGTCACCAGGCTGTATTTCATGAACCGTGATAGCTAGGCAGTTGAAATTTTCACAGATGATGTATTTCTGTTGCCGCTATAACAACAAATGCTAAAAAGTACGGAACCCTCGGTGCGCGAGTCCGACTCGCACTTAGCCGGTTTTTATTACGCAGGTAAGCGCAGTGACCCATTCCGCCACAAACATTGAAAGATAAATAGAAGCTTATAAAAACTACTTATCGTGTTTTATGTAAAGCCTTATTCTGTTTGAGTATTAGCTTTAGTTTCCATTTATTTTGTCCAACCCAATTAGGCGGATCCCTACTAAAAAGGGGTCGAACTAACTTCATACTTAAGCTCCGAGATATAAAATTGAAGTATATTGTTTCAGTTCAGACGGCCATTTTGGACAAAGTTGCTAGAAATGGCTGGCGGCCTAATAAAATGCGGGTTTTGGGTCTAAAAGGATGCAAAAAGTTTGCTAATTTTGGACCTTTACATCCTAGGACGATATGTTATTGATATCGCTTTTTCTTTTTAACACATTCACCGCTGAGCTACGTTCGTAGCGCTACGCCACGAACCACCAGGCGATACCATAGGTTTCCCGATACATACCGGCGATAATAAGCCGGCCGTTAGCGGCCGTTACGGAGCTTAAAAGTAAAAGTTTATTCATCTGTACTCTGCCTATTTCGCACTCATAAAATGCTCGTATACGTGATGGCTACCCTTTAGAGCGTTTTCACATTGTCCGATTCGATATCGGATTTAGGATCCTACATCCGCGTAAGCCCCGGCGCCGTCTTTAGCGGTCACGCACACTACAATAAACATTATGGATACACATACGCACACAAACAAATATTATCGGTCCAACAGCTGACGGGGGGCTTCGACATGGCTGTATTTATCGGAAGCGCCTTTCCGATATCGGATGTCGGAAGGTGCCTATAACAAAAACAGCTGCAGGAGAGTGCCATTGGCATTAAGTCCGCCTTTTTTGCGTTATTTATCGTTTTTTAGTAATAATGATTTATTAAATGCATAAATAAATACAGAGAAACACATATATCTTACATTTTACTTCTATCCGACATCCGATATCGGATCGGATAATGTGGAAACGCTCTTAGGCTAAGCGTAGATAAGCGTCATTCTAAATCTGTGCCATCCAAATATAACTTGTAGAAGAACTGGGCTCTTCAGGCAACTTTATCTCCCCCTCTAGTTAAACTCGCCCCGTTTTTACGCCGGTTTTTGCTGTAAATCTAAAAGGGTTGCACTTACCGCGGTACACAAGCTTTACGGGCCTCTAACCGATATGCGGTCAAGTAATTTTGCACACAGGCTTTATGGGCCTCAGCGGCCTCTAGCCAACATGCGGTCAAGTCATATTACTACGTAACGTAAATAAGCAAGAAATTTTTAGGAAACTGTTATAGCTGTGGTTAAAACTAGTGATAAATAAAAATAATAGTGGCATTTAATAAAAAAAAATGTTATTGGAAATGAAGGTACTTAACAGCTAAATAAAACCGGCAAAGTGCGAGTCGGACTCGCGCACCGAGGGTTTCGTACTTTTTTAGTATTTGTTGTTATAGTGGCAACACAAATACATCAACTGTGAAAATTTCAACTGTTTAGCTATCACGATTCATGAGATACAGCCTGGTGATAGACAGACAGACGGACAGACGGACAGATGGACAGACGGCCAGACGGACAGACATACAGACGGACAGCGGAGTTCGTAATAGCAAAGAGGATATAATATTATAGAGCGGTACTGTCATAGTAAATTTTGTAACCACAGTAAATTCACTGCCATCTATCGACACACTTTAAAACTAAAAATGAAGATTTATAAAAACACGATAAAATGTATTTAAATATGGGTAAATGATTTTTTTAATTTGCATTAATTATTTTTATGATTTTGACCCATGTTCTTTTACTGATATGCGTTAAAATTGTTAAATAACAAACGAAACCGTCAACGCCCTCTATACGAGAGTAGGCCAAAGGTACTGGCGCCATCTGATCGAGAGTCAAATTTTCGTGATTTTCGAGGCACGTTTTTTCCTTAGACTGTAACCATCTATTACGGAGTTATATCTATCTTTGGTAATAGGGTACCGTTTTTACCCTTTGGGTAAGGAACCCTAAAAATACAATACCCCCTTTAATAACCCCCCAGGTAGCAAAATGACGTCAAATGACGTCAGCGACGTCATAATGACGTAATAATGCCGTCATTGTGACGTCGCTGACATCATTTGACGTCATTTTGCTACCTGGGCCTAACATATTCCCCATTTAATTTGGTTAATATGTAATGCTATACTAACATTAAAAGATAATTAATGCTTACGTCAGTTAATTGTTAGTATATTTATCTTGTATCCTGTTATTTTTCAAATAAAATACGAGTCAGAAAACCTGTCAAGTGTCAAGCCAATCCGATAAGAGTGGCCGTCAACATCAACGGAAATGTTACCCGATATTGTGTTTATGTATAAAAGTGTCTCCATTTTCCTTAGAAATGAAGGCTCAAGAGGCTTTTCGACTGTTTTTTTGACAACTTAAGTCATGAAAAGCCTAATTACTTAGTTTTAGCTAATTGGCAGTTTCAATGCTTCTTAGTTGAGTTCAAAATAAGAGTTTTTAATTTGTCGCGACGTTATCTTTTTTAGTAGTAATAGTAATGAAACACTTAAGGTATATACCTATTGACTGTTTATGTTTCTGTACCATTGCCAATGCGATGGACCGACCAAATCAAAGCTCTCACCTGGTCACCTTTAAATTTGTGCGTGCGGAATGCAATAAATAGAGAAGCATGGCGGGAAACAACGAAAAATCCGTACGACCTCAATGACCACAACTGTTCTGACAAGAGTGTCCGACTGAGAAGAACCATTGCCCACACTGTTAACTGTCCCTTATCACACACTGACCTTGATATGGCAATAATAAAAATGCTTTTATTTCATTATTACGACTATATTCACAATATTTGTATGGTACTATAAATAGTAAACATATGTGATGTGCCTGACGATAAATAAGTTCTATATTTCCTAAATGATAGATAAATTCAACTTTTCGAAAAAAAATTGCTTCAATCGCTCTCCTGCAAACAGTGCAAACCAATGTAAGTGGCGTATGTCACAAACGTATTCTCACCCGACGTTATGTAATAAATATTTAAAAAAACCGGCCAAGTGCGAGTCAGACTCGCGCACGAAGGGTTCCGTACCATTACGGAAAAAAACAGCAAAAAATCACGTTTGTTGTATGGGAGATTGTTGTTATAGCGGCAACAGAAATACATCTGTGAAAATTTGAGATACAGCCTGGTGACAGTCAGACAGACAGACGGACAGACGGACAGACGGACAGGCGGACAGACGGACAGCGGAGTCTTAGTAATAGGGTCCCGTTTAACCCTTTGGGTACGGAACCCTAAAAAAGATCTGCATACCATTAGGCAGTCTGTACAATAAAAAACAGAGGGTCAAAATCGATTATATAAGCCACAAGGTTGTCTAGTCAAGTAGCCACATAATTAAATGGAAGGCATCTTAAATCCCCCTCCCCTCTTTCCTAAGCCCCTTCCATTTGTCAATTTGTCCAAAAAATTACCAATTAAAATTCTCAATGGGTATTATGTACATAGCTCTGCAGTAAACAGCCCAAGCAGTAAAAAAGGCTTGAATGCTGATATTTTATTTTATATAAATGGGCTTGCAAAAATGATGTTTTGTTATTCTTATTTTGTATTTTATTCTCGGCCGTAGCACGGTCGCATTTTTATCACCTGTCACCTTACCTGTCACGTTCTAACAAGTATGTAAGTGTAAGTAAAAATAGAACCATGCTGCCACTGCTGATCTGATCCTTAAAAATTTACCACCAAACTAATTGTTCATTTAAATAGGTAATTTTAATTTTAAATTAACAACAAGCCCCATGTTCAGACAAATACACATCATCTACACATATAACACTTACTTAAAAAAGTAAATTCATCAATTAAACTGTCATTTTGTAACCGGATGTATTTAAAAACCTTGACAATACTAAATTTAAAAAGGCACTTAATGAATGGTTGTTGAGCAAAATGTTTTATTCCCCACTTGACTTTTTAAACAACAATGGTAAATTATAAAATAATAATAATTAATGATTTAATAATACATGACATATTCCGATATAGCGTAATAACTTGACACAAAACTGGGGACATTATTGTATGAAATACTGTGACATATGTAAATAGTGTAAATAACTTGCCTGCATGTTGTGCATGACACTAAATATTGTACACCGTAAATACGGTAGACTGCGGAAAAGGACTTAAATTATCACCATTAACATCTTTTATATTTCTACCTGTGGTCTGACAATAAATGTTTCATTTCATTTCATTTCATTTCATTTCATTTCATTTCATTTCATTTCATTTCATTTCATTTTAGCATCTGATATGTCTGACCTGACAAACAAATTTATGAATAAAAATTAAAATGTTTATGGAATTTCTCTCCTTCAAACCTACAGTTTTTAAACGCTTTTTCCACAGACAATTTTCTATAAAAACTACTAACTTTCTAAAAGTTGGAAAATTCTTGAAAATATTCGGAAAAAATCACAGCAAATAAAGGAAATATTAATTTTGAAAATGGGCAATCGATCCCCATACGAATACGAAATATGAGAAGTTTTCGACATATTTCCATGTGGAAATTTTACAATTTCGGAAACTGCAACGGCGCATCATACGAATACAGCTCGGACAGCTGTTTACAGTGGTACTTTGTACATTCTGAAAATTGCTACCTTCGTTAGAAACAATATCGATATGTTCGAATTCTGCAAATGTACACGCAGAATAGATAACATTGTCCCACCGGAACCAGTTCTAGACATATACAAAAAAGGTCCATATTACCAAGCTATACAAATTTACAACAAATTACCCTCCGATATTAAAAACATTGAGAGCAATAACTTATTCATAACTAAACTCAAGACACATTTGATTTGAAAAAACCTATTATACTGTTAAGGAATTTATGGAAGACATTTTTTTTTATAATGTAGCCTCTATATATCTCGATTCACAAATTAGAAATTTTACAATATATCTAACGCTTTCATTATGAAAGAAGTTAAAGTTTAGTTTATATAATTATGTATAAGCTAGTTATAAGAAAAATTGCTACACCCCACCGGGGTCCATGTGAAACTTTACATAATTTGTAACAATTATGTACAGTCGCCATCAGATATATCGGAGCAGCCAAGGTGCTCACAAATATCTGAACACGCCTCTATTGTCATGGCGCTAGGTGCGTGTTCAGATATTTTTGAGTCTCTCGGCCGCTCCGATATATCTGATGGCGACTGTACATACCATGGTTTGCATTAAAGATTTACTTACTCGAGATCTTTTCAAGTAAAAAGTCTCCCCTTTCTGGCCCCAATATAAATCTCTTACATAAATAAACCCAGGTGGCTGTATTTTTCTCAGGAATTTATTGCAGACTTTTAGAATGAAAATTCTGGGGTGAAAAATTGTGTAAAAGATTAAGTTGAGGGAAGTTTATTTTTAGAATTAAGTTTAGAACTGGTTCCTTCAAAGTTCTGTTCTTGCAGTCCCAAAGGATAGAGAAAGAGACAGGAAAGTTTTCGTAACGTAGCACTATGTTCTAGTTTTAAATCTGCATCTTTGGATAGGGTTGTTTCCGTTTGATGGAGAATGAGAAATGAAAAGAATATTATACATTGATTGTTTTCCGAAACTACAAGTAAAGCTAATCATAAATCATTTATTTCATAATCATAATCATAATCATAATCATAATCATAATCATAATCATAATCATAATCATAATCATAATCATAATATTTATTAATAATATAAATTACATAAAATCATTTATTTGCTGAAGCTGAGAAAAGAAAAACTTAAACGCTGCTGTGCGAAGTCTGATAAATTGTTCAATATTTCACTAAAACAACTTTAAACTACAATATACTGTCAAAATCACGCCGAACTTTAAATATAAATTCCATTTATGAATGTTACTGGCAGCCGGCGGCCATCTTTGCGATCTTACGCGCCATTTTCTTTTCACGTAAATTTGGCGCGAACTTTCGCGCGCTTAAATCATTTTTGAGCTTGCTTTATGTCCCAATTTTTGCGTATTTTAGTGGAAAGGAGGTTAATTTTCAGACATAAGACGTGAGATTGTAAAACTTTAGTGTTTACAATGCATGTGCTCGAAAAGCGCGTCTTCTACGGAGCCATATCATGCGGAAAGTACTACTTTTCCGCACTAGTGCTTTTTGTTTTCAATTTTTTAATAATTAAACTTATTTGCCATGATATGTTTTTTAATTTACTCGCACAATGCATAGTAAAACATTGTATGATACACGTGCGTAAAGATGATTTCCGCACTTGTTGCATAAATAGCTATTATGGTAGCTTTGTTGTATTATCTGGGTTAACTCGGAGGAAAGTTTTCTTTTACTACGAAAAATGTTGCATTTTGAGGTGGCTGTCCTATTTTACAGCTATTTGGATTGTTTTGGCATCTGTTTTATATTATTAATTTAAAATTTCGTCGGAAAAACGTTATTTTTTGCTAACCTATTTATATTATATTAATTTATTTGATAAAAAATAAGGTTGGTAATGGTACCGTGCGAAGTGCTTGGAGGGCAGGGGGGGTGGGGGTAATTACGGCGATCGCAACTTTAATTTAATTTACGATTACTCCTGAGATATTAATTTAAATTATATGGTGTAAGGGACCATTGTAATCTGTATGAGATGTTTACTATAACTAACGTATTTAATTTGATAATTATTAATACTGTATCCGTGTAAATAGCTTTGCAAATACCACATATTATGAAATCTTTATGTGGAAGATAAGAATGGGTATAGTTAGTTACCTTTAAAATATAGACATATACCATCGCGGACTTTTTTTTATAGACCAATGAAAGAATAGTTATTTGTTATACAAGGGTGCAAAGTTGTATTTTACCCGCGAGTGTTTCAACACACGAGAAGTAAAATACATTTGCACCCGTGTGTAACACAAAACTCACTATAGCGAGGAAAGTGCAACATCCACAGGCGTTAGATCATCTTCATCACTGGAATCACTAATTTTTTTATCAAATTATAACAGAAAACTCTGGAAGTTGTGTATTTTTACGCGAGAAGTTTTTGAGTAAAAAATTTGTTGACAATGTTGACATTTCTGACGTATATAATGTCAACGATGCGTTTTGAAATTGCATCGACTCAACTTGTGCGTTCAGAATAATATTTAACATCATTATAAAAAACAAACGTTTCTTATGGAATTTTAAGGTTTATGACTTAAAATCATTAAATAAAGCTAAATTTGGTATTTTTTATTAGACTCGCAAACCATTTATTTAATGATAATTAATATCGAACGAACCATTACCATGAGCGTTTTACGTTTTGTTATCTGTCAAGCTACTTAAACACGCTCCATCCAAGGTCAAATTACTTTCCCCACTAGTGGATAAAACGCGTTTTTCCCCGCTTGTTTTGAAGGATAAAAGATAACTTTCCGAGCTAGTGAGGGGAAAAGACAATTCCACCATACATTGTGTTATACTTATATCTCAAACGGATCGGGCAGTGCTTTCGACTAAAGCTGCCAGCGTGATTTTTTTCTTACTTCATTACCAGATATCGTCATATTTAAAACAATTTACACTTAACCTTAACAAATTATATGCTTTAACCAAAGATAGATATAACTCCGTAATAGATGGATACAGTCTAAGGAAAAAACGTGCCTCGAAAATTACGAAAATTTGATTCTCGATCAGAGGGCGCCACTAGTTTTGGCCTACACTCGTATAGAGGGCGTTGACGGTTTCGTTTGTTATTTATAATTTTAACGCATATCAGTGAAAGAACATGGGTCAAAATCATAAAAATAATTAATGCAAATAAAAAAAAATCATTTATCCATATTTAAATACATTTTATCGTATTTTTATAAATATTTATTTTTAGTTTTAAAGTGTGTCGACAGATGGCAGTGAATTTACTGGGGTTACAAAATTTACTATGACAGTACCGCTCTAGTATAAGTTACTCTATGCTTTAACATATTCATTGCCGACGTATTACGATTAACAAGTTTCGTGACGCGAATTTGCGTCTTCGGCAATGAATGGGTTAACCTTCCTAAAAAATCACTCCGTAGTTTTGAAGTTATTACGATTTACTTATTTCTCGCTTAATAGTTGTTACAAAATACGGGCCTATAGTTGCAACTTGCAACCGCTGTGTGGCGCTGTCGTTGTGCACGGGTAACGGCACCAATCAAAAAACCGGCCAAGTGTGAGTCGGACTCGCGCACCGAGGGTTCCGTACTTTTTAGTATTTGTTGTTATAGCGGCAACAGAAATACATCATCTGTGAACATTTCAACTGTCTAGCTATCACGGTTCATGAGATACAGCCAGGTGATAGACAGACAGACGGACAGACAAAAAAATTATGATTAGTTCTGTTCACTGATACCTGTAAAATTTCTATCGTTTTGCGCATGAATAGTTAAGTAAATGTCCTATTCGTATTTTGTGTTTTCGACATGTTTAATAAAACATTTAGAAACGGGTCTATCGCGAATTTAATTTGTTACCTTTATTTACCGACGTTTCGAAGAAGCGCTGGTGGCCTAACGGTAAGAGCGTGCGACTTTCAATCCGGAGGTCGCGGGTTCAAACCTCCCGGCTCGTACCAATGAGTTTTTCGGAACTTATGTACGGAATATCATTTGATATTTATACCAGTCGCTTTTCGGTGAAGGAAAACATCGTGAGGAAACCGGACTAATCCTTAACAAGGCCTAGTTTCCCCCTCTGGGTTGGAAGGTCAGATGGCAATCGCTTTCGTAAAAACTAGTGCCTACGCCAATTCTTAGGATTAGTTGTCAAGCGGACCCGAGGCTCCCATGAGCCGTGGCAAAATGCCGGGATAACGCGAGGAAGATGATTTACCGACGTTTCGACACAGGGTTCACTGGTCGTGGTCGCGGCTAACTGACGTCCCAGCAAAATGTCAAAACAGAGATTTGTGTGTGTGTGAAGGTAACAAAATAAATTCGCGATAGACCCGTTTCTAAATGTGATTTAATATGTGTTCAAACCGCGAAAGTTTTAAATGTTATGTTTAATAAAAGTTTTATTTTAACAATTGGTTACAAAAAAAGAAAAAGAAACGTGTTTTCTTTCTCCAGCGGAAGATACCGGCCTTTGTCCATCATTGGGAATCATTGTAGGCCATTTAAAAAAAAATACTGTCACTGTGTTCCGATTAAGTCACCAGTCCAATCTGTATATTCAATTTTAAACATCTCTAAATGGTTAAGCCTCCGGGACAGCCGGGATCCTAAAGTGATAAAAAACGGATGAATTTCAATGCCTCGATTATGAGACTTGTAGGGTGACAACACTGAGTGATTGATATATGTACAAAACTGGATAAAGCAGTGCGAAATAATAGCAGTCGTGGAAAAAGAAAATAAAGAAAAAACGTATCCGGCATCGCTTCATGGTAGGAATTCCAAAAATACGCACGAAGCGTTTTGCTTCCACATTTCTTATGCGAACTGCCATGGAGTGGAACGCCCTGCCCGAGTCTGTGTTTCCGCATGAGTACAATTTGGAGCTTAGCTCTTCAAGGCAAGAGTTAATAGGTATCTCATAGGTAAGCGTGCTCCACCGTAGACCACATCATCACTTACCATCAGGTGGGATCGTGGTCAAACGCCTGCCTATTCATAATAAAAAAAAAACGTTTAATTTTGGACAATGTTGGAAATATGTCAAATTATTTGATAACAACAATAAATGTGTTTTTAAGTAGTCATATGCTGAAGAAAAAGTGACTACGCCCTTCAGTGTCACCCGGCCTCCGCCACTGGAGGGCTTAGTCACTTTTTCTTCAGTATATGACGTCTATTTCAGTTCATAATATATTTTTGGACTTAAATTTCTGGTGATTCGGAATTAATAATAAAAGTAACTTAAATACTACTGGGACTACTGGGAGTAAAAAATAATTATAAAAACCGGCTTTAATATATTCTTTTATATATATAAAGGCGCTGGTAGCCTAGCGGTAAGAGCGTGCGACTTGAAATCCGGAGGTCGTGGGTTCAAACCCCGGCTTGTACCAATGAGTTTTTCGGAACTTATGTACGAATATCATTTAATATTTACCAGTCGCTTTTCGGTGAAGGAAAACATCGCGAGGAAACCGGATTAATCCTAACAAGGCCTAGTTTAAAGTTTTGAAAGATTCACGGTTAGTTTCACTAGACTTATATTCACCGGGATATAAGTCCTGTAGTTCGGTCTATATCCCGGTGAACATAAGTCTAGTAAGGCCTAGTTTCCCTTCTGGGTTGGAAGGTCAGATGGCAGTCGCTTTTGTAAAAACTAGTGCCTACGCCAATTCTTGGGATCAGTTGCCAAGCGTGCCCCAGGTTCCCTCGTGCCGTGGCAAAATGCCGGGACAACGCGAGAGGAAGATGATGATATTTTGTATAAAGATTTTTGAGCTAAATTAAACGGTCACTTACGTTACATTAGTTTGGCAAGCCATTTCCGTCAGTAGGAAAAGGCGGCAAATAAAAATTGTACTGATAATGTGGGTTTACCAGAGTTATATCAGTATGTTGTAGGTATTTGCAAATAGGATGCATTTTCTGATAATATGCTGGTTTTCTGAGCCTATCTGTGCAGAACCAACCTTAATTTATTCGATTTGTGTATGTGGATGTTTATGCTTATCTTTGTCGACCTCGTGTCCAAAAGAACGAAAAGGAGCTGTATCTCATGTAATACAATATAAAAAACCGGACAAGTGCAAGTCGGACTCGCGCACCGAGGGTTCCGTACTTTTTAGTATTTGTTGTTATAGCGGCAACAGAAATACATCTGCGAAAATTTCAACTGTCTAGCTATCACGGTTCTTGAGATACAGCCTGGTGACAGACAGACAGACGGACAGACGGACAACGGAGTCTTAGTAATAGGGTCCCGTTTTTACCCTTTGTACTCTAATAATCTCGAAAGCAATATATTATTATACCTATTATTGCTTTGGTTGATTGTATTTTGTATTTAAGTCTTCAAATCCTCGAATATAACGACCGTCAAAATCAGAACACCATTATTTGAATAATTTAAAACGTAGAGTTTCAAAATACTTATCAACGGCCGCGCTTTCAAATTTCGAACAAAGAAAACTCAACTGTCATATAACGGTTTTTGATTTAAAATCAACGCTATTTTGGTGATTTAAATTTGTAAGGCATGAATGACTTTATATTTTATAACGTGGGCTGAAATTTGATTAAAACTATTGAAATACCTAGCATCGTTTATTCACAAAACTAAATAAATTACTGCTGTTTCTCTATTGTGCACCATTCACAATATTATCGTCTCAATATTTGCCGGCGCTCTATTTACACGTTGGAGGTTTGTTAATGGACGGCATTGACATCAAATACTTAGCTCCATGCATGAATTTATTTTTATTTTTGGATTCATAATTTATATCGTTGGAACAACGGAAATGATAAAAATACTTTTGTAAACCTTAACATTATTTTATTAAAAAATATTTAAAATGTTGAAATTTTTTGAGCGGTTGAAATGCTCATAATTTTTGGCGCGAATTCGACAGAGCGTGATGACGTCACACGTTGGGCGGCCCAACTGACGTTTACTACTAATGACACTAATCTGTCGAACGCGTGACGTCACGTGGCGTTTCGAGCGTTTCGCTCACTAGCTTTTCGCGGGCAAAATTTTTGTACTTTTTATTTATAATTTTAAGTAATTAAATGGTAATTTAAAAACGTAAATGCATTTGTAACATGATATAACGGTAACAAACATCCGAATAAAACATATTTCGTTCAAATATAAACTTCATGCATGAGGCTAATTCTGTAATAATATAGAAAATTTATTTATAATTCGTAATTTTTTTATTAATGATTGAAAATGCTTGTTAGTTTTTCAAAGCTTAATAGCATCGTTCGCAGAGGTTTCTGCTTGTTAAAAATTAATTGTAGAAAACATCCATAACTCAGTACAAATATATGTGATGTACACACAAATAAATGCCCTTACCAGGATTTGAACCCGGGACCTCCATAAATCTCAAACTCCTATAAAATATGGCGTTTATAGTGGGCACTGTCACACTTTGTCGCTGCAAATTCTGTGCCAATTTAGTTTACAGGGAGTTTATCTTCTTTATGACTTTTTATGGCACATTAAAGACTACTTCATTCTATTAAAATCTACCCTACAAGACAGGGGGGAGGGTACACATTTAGTATTGAAACAATACCTCCCATTGTTTTGTTGAAAGCCAAAACTCACAAATATCCCGTCCACGGAAATTAGGCCATTAAGCCGCATGGTCACCCCATTTGCCATGACAATTTATTGTTAACAGCTTGCGTCGCGTGCTGACCGTACGTTTTTGAGAATTAGTGGTCGTCTGTTATACAATTAGTACAATTACACATTTGTTTACAAAAACAAATGGAAAACTTAGTTTGCATAAAATGCTTGTGTGGGTACAATCCCTATTTAATTATTATAAATGCGGAAGTAACTTTATCCATCTATGTGGTAACTCTTGACGCTTAAATCGCTAAAGATGTGAGATAAAATTTGCGATATCGGGGACTGACGATAGTTTTACTAAAAAAACTAGTCTGATACAAAAAAATAAAAAATGTCTTTAATCAAAATTCGTAATGAAGCTCAAAGTATAGGGCCCAGCTGCTCAGAAAGACGAAAGTAACTTAAGTACAAATTGTGCTTTTGAACAGACACCGGCCTTTTTGGCTTAGCACTTCAGAATAATTTCAACAAAAACGATGAAGCTTGGTAACCCTACGCCGAGGCGCGAAAACGAAAACAAAATGGTGGATTGTAAAAAGCAAATGGCCGCTTTGCAATTGTAATGTTTTAGAGGCCGGCAGGGTTTCGCAGGGTTTTATTGTTGCGCTTTCGTGTTTAGAAACTGGGGTTTAACCATTTAATTTGAACAATTTTTCAAGCCGAATACGATGTGGGGTGAAAATAACCTTTTTTTGAGAAATGTTCACTATTAGCGGCAGAAGTAAGGGCGATGTGTGCGAAATGATCTATATACAACTATATCCTTCATCATAATTTAAGAGCATGGCTCTTGTCGGTGGATAATATTATAATCAATACACCTTATAAAACAGTCCCCCGTCGCGTCTGTCTTTCTGTATATTCGCGATAAACTCAAAAGCTATGAACGTATTTTCATGCGGTTTTCACCTATTAATAAACTGGTTCTTGAGGAAGGTTAAAGTTTAAAATTTGTCAACCCGTGCGAAGCCAGGGCGGGTCGCTAGTACTTATTATGTGTGACTCTTAACAGTTATATCTTCTAATAATTTCCGAAAGAACACAGTATTTAACTGGATATAACTTTAAAACAATCGGCTGACATTGTAACTAATTTAACTTGACAACTACACTTCACAATTCGTCTGTGACAGAACCCGCTCCCTCATCCCGGTTCGCACTTGGCCCATTTTGCCCGATGTTTAGGGCCGAAAAGTTGAGGACTTTAAACTCGCGATAAGTGACACTTCAGCCTGACGGCAGAATAAAACGTTTTGTAAGTGTTTTATGTGAAATAACCTTTACGACTATTTATGTACATAGTGGGTACCTAATTCTTGATAACATATTTTCAAATTCATTTATTGCGATTGAAATCGAATTGAAGATTTCGACATATCAGTTCATATGAGGCCAAAGTTATTTTTTCGACTGTTTACAAAATATGAATTTACCAAGCCTTTTCGAGTTTCAATAAAATTACTGTGGTTACTCAAAAAGTAAATCTGACTGTCTGTTAAGTTAGTAGAAATTAAATCAAATGGAACTAAGAAACTTCTATACAAATTGTTGCCATGTTTAAGCATTTTACGTCAAAAATGTGACACTTGCTTAGGAAGTGGCGCCCTCAATAATTTTCTACAATTCTTGTCGGACTATAAATTTTAAGCATATAGTTTTAGTGTTCTTTACATACCCCGCACCAACTTTGCTTCTCTGTTTGGCCTAAAGGTTGACTGGTAGAGAATTCCGTATACCATTAAGTCCGCCTTTTGTCACTTTATATTTTTTACTGTGCTGTGCTGTGTGCTGTGTAGTGTGGGTCACAGCTGACCAGCTGTTACCTACAAAATAGACATTTAATTTACAATAATTAATTATCACACTTCCTTATTTAGCATTCATGCTCCAATGAGCACAAACAAAGGAAATTATTAGAATATAATAAAGAAATCTTTTTTATAAATTATTACGCATCAATGATCCCGAACAAAGGAACAATGTATGTTTCACTAGTATATAAGGAAGGCATTTTCCAATAAAGGATTCATTCTTGACACCACTCCAGAGTTGTTATTATAACCCCGGAACGCGCCACACTTCAGTACAATAAAGTTTAAATAAATAAATATAAACAAATACATATTTTTATTAATATTTACATCCTACGATACTATTGGTCCGTAAAACAGCTTAAATAAATAATTTAATAAGTATTTTTTTTAAGGTTCACCGACAGTTATTACATTGAGGCTTACATATATACAAAATTAATAACATGCTAAATGTATAATGTAACCAGGAGGTTTGAGCGACGGGTTGTGAGTGAAACCGCGGAGTGAAAGACACTTTATATTTGAAAAATTAATTGTGGTACAGCGCAGGTACACTTCGCCAATTACGCATCACTTAGTAATTACTGGCAAACACCACATGTGAGTAATTAAAAAAGCAAAGTCAACAACAAAGCCGATGTCGACTGGTTAAGTAGTAAACTAAATATGGAATTAAAACTAAATATACTAACTACTAGTGAATACATTTCGGTTGGACTAAAGCAAAGGGGGTGCCGACAGAAAAATTTTCATCGGAGTGATGTTATTATGATACCTATTTTTTATTGTGTTATCGTAGAGAATACGCTAAAATAAGTATGTTTTGTAGGAAAAACTTTTCTCTAAAATCAAAAATGGCCGAGATATTTGACCCGCAATTTGAAACCACTACTTGACAAATTAAAATCAATCATTTGGAACAGTAAATTTAAGTAACAGAGACAAGATAGGTGCGACGACGAGCGAAGCGAGGAGGAGTGTGTTAGGTTGACCGCGATGATCGCGATCAAACAGATGCCAGAACAGACATGTTATTGTACCTACTAAAAAAATTCCAAGTCATTTTTTTGGCACCCCCTATGTTTTAGGCCAACCTAAATTTCTAATTTTGGACAAAGAGTCAAAGTGAATATCGAACTTGTCACTATATTTATTTATTAAAATGCTCAAGCGTGGTACCGGGGGTAAGTCGATCGTATTAAATACCTAATTTTGTACAAGTCTGTAAAAAATCGGCTCACGATCAAAATAATCGCCCCAGTCGCACCTCCTTTATTTGCGGAGGCAAATAAATTAGCTGGATAATTAATTTGATGGCCCCGAGGACTGCCGTGGAGTCATGATTAATTACTAATTAGGTGAGGTGTTCCTAAAAGACGAGTTTGACAAATGGCAATATTGTACTGTTCATTTATGTATTTGTGTTTATTCGCCATTGACTTGGTGGTCTAACATCGAGAGAGACCTTATGGTTGGCCGGTCGAAATAATTAGCAGATGGCGCCAGCATAGCTTGCCCTGTCAATCCCTAAAATTGTGTAATTTTTTTGTTTTTTTAATGCCCTGGATGCCAGTCTGTTTACGTATTTATGAACCCTTCGATAACTCAGCTGGTCCTAGGTTCCCTAGCGTATTAAAAACTTTGGTCAGGCATTGCAATCAACCAATATGGGATAGCCACTAACCTTGAGCACACGCCGATGTTTTTCGGGGATCCTGGTCCTTCTTCAGCTAGCTAGCACTTCCAGGGCCTTGAGAGGTCGTCACACAGCCTTGTAAACTGATTGTTCGCAAATACAACCGAAATACCGAATTTTGGAAATATTAACACACAGAGGAACATGCGTTGCAAACCGCGCCCGAGCCGAATAGGCCGGTCCGCACAGTTCAAAATGTATGAGAAATCTACATTAATTCTCACATTAGAGATTTTTTGAGATGTGATTACCTATGTTACAAATAATATATTTTGAAAAAAATCTCCACAAAATATGTCAATTTGTTTTTATAAATCCAAATTATTACTAAAATAGAGAAATAAACCAAAACATCAATCCCCACACTAGAGATTTTCTAATATGCTGTTCGTAGGCATATACTCATTAAGTATTTATATTTTCTTCCAGCTTGGCACAGAAACCTGCCCCCAATAACTTTCTTTATTAAAATTTTTTTTTACATAAAAATAACAACTAATGTGTACATAAAAATTACATGTTAATTAAGCTCTTTATATTTACTATATTCTACAAAAAAATCTCTAACGTAAATGAATCCGTTTAATTACTATTAACCATTTTTGTTTCGATTTTTTTTTGTTGCTTATAGAAAATGGACACTCGACTTTTGTTTCACCTTCATAAATCTCTTACTTATGTTAGTGTAATAACAAAAAAAATCTCACGTATATGTAATATTGTATGGAATACAACCATAATTATTACGACGTCCAAGCTATTTAAATTACCCACGCAGGCACTAACTGACGGGTACTGATTCACTGTAGAGAACGTTTGATCGACTTCCATATCTCCGTCTCACTTCAATGTTCGCGGTAGACGATCGGTCCGCTTGAACTGCCGAGAGTTCGCGATGCGGTCGACCGTTAATTCTCCCATGACTAACTTACCCAGTTTCATCGGTACGCGTAACGATTGTTTACGCATGTTTAATTTTGATTGCGCGCTTACTTAACACACCTCAGGCAAAGCTCCGATAAAACGCGCAATGCATACATTGCGGCATATATCTCACGTATGTCAGCTATGAGGCTATGACATAGCAATGACAGACAGTGGCAGTTAGTGCCAAATTAGAATACACACTTTTTTACCAACCATAAAGTTTAGTGCAAAGAGAATTTTAAACTCCTTAGTAAAAACCTCACGGTTTGTGCGAAATTGAGCGTTAAGCTATGCTATGCTAATAAAGATGATGGTGTGATTTACGGAAATTAATAATAGATATAATTTATTTTATTGTATAATACATTCCCGTTTCATTTACACCCAATATTATATATTTTTCCGTAATCAAATGCGTTTATAATTACTGTAACCGTCTGTGTAGTGTACCATAATATACGCGATGGTTTGTCCTCCGGGCCCAAAATCGATGATCCCCTTTGATTATTTATTTTAAATGAACGTCAAAATCCAGACAGGAAATTTGATTTTGACATTTACGGCTACTGCCGTAGCAGTCGACAGCAATGTCGCGCTTCAATATTGCTGCAGTCGACTGCATTGCTGCAGAAAACGTGAAAAAGGTCATTCAATTCAATGGGTAGTAGGGTTATGAGATGAAATGACGCAATAATGAAACTTTAGTTAATTAACAATATTATATTAAATCATTATTACATACTATTTTACTCACAAAAAGGTTTACTACCAACATACTTCTTGGTGCCCAAATGAAATAAATAGTACATTTCGATGCTAGTGCGGAAAGTATGTCATTACTTCACGAGTACCGAGATAGGTATCTTGGCAAGACTCGGGACGAGTGAAGAATGACATTTCCGCACGTGTATCGAACGACGTTTTTTAACACAGTTGCGAAAAAATAATAAAAACAACAAGTGAGGAATAAAAACAACAAGTAAGGAATAAAAACTTGGAAACTAAAACGCCGCTTAGTAAGAAAAAACGCCTCTTTTTTGACAGGCGTTTCGCCAGCTATTCCTTTAAAGTGATATTTTCCAGAATGAACAATAAATGGGCTACATTGTCCATTTTTTTATTTAGTGCAAATCGCCACACTGTAATTGTAACAGGGAAAATTGTCACAAAAAATTACATAACATTAATTTTTTTTGTAAACAACTCATTTTTTTTTGTATGGAAAGGTCTAATAATTTTTTCAAAAATGAATTCCTCGTTCCTAAATTATACGAAAATGATATATAAGTTGCCCTAGTTGCTAAGAACAGGAAGAAATATAGCATAGATTGGATTTGGGGAGCCGACCCTTTCACCCCCCTTTTGGGGGGCGTTACGATCTCGTGGCTACCGGGCTGAATCAGTTTTATTTGCCCTAAGGAACAATCAATCGTGCCAAGCGGCATCGCCTGAGACAAAAGTGCATACTCAATGCGCTTATCACTATAATTTAATAATCAAATTAATGGGCCCTGGAGGTAAATTCTCTGAAAACCTTAAGTTAGCTCATTTTACTTAACCCTTAAATGCATAGTGATGTATGTATGTACACAACAAAAAACATATAATTTTATGCATAATTAGGTAAACTCTATTTGGTCCTGTATGATTATTTTGATCGTAAATTAATACACTTTCCTTCGTTTTATTGAAATTTGCGCAGTATTTAAGTTTAAAAAAATTACATTTCTTTTAACACGAAATGGCGGAAAATTGGGAAAATTTAATGATTTTTAATATGTAATTTAGGCGGTTTTTTCGGGGTTTGTAATTATTTATATTTAAAATCTTTATTATAGGTATATTACAAATAGTATAAATTTCTAATGGTAGTAAGATTTTTTATATCTTTTACCAATAATTGTATAAATTTACATAAATTATTATTTACCCTATGTAAATTCTAATACTGGTTAAGCAGTGAAAATCGATGTTTTAATTTATATTTTTATTTTTCCTAGAATCAGTAAACAATTATGCTGCCAGCCTTCTGGGCACGCTGCCAATAGACGGTACTGATTTGGGGCAAATTTTTTATTTATAGTTTATTTTTAAGTTTAGTTTTTAATTTTAGTTTTTAATTTAGTTTGTAATTTTGATTTTTTTATACTTAGTGTTTAATATAATGAAATAGAAATATGTTATTAATATTAAATGTATTTTTTAGTGTACTTAAAACTTTTAGTAATGTAATTATGTAAGACATATATTAATTTCAGGCAAAAAGAAAAAATCATGCATTTAAGGGTTAAAGGAGACATTCTTTTATTTTTTTAAAGAAACTAAATTGCATTCAAAGGTTTTTAATTTTTTTTTTCAATTTTGCTTGTCTAACAATATTCTTGAGTACAGTTTTGTTTATTTTTAAAAATAAAATGAGCTAACTTAAGGTTTTAAGGCACTTTCCCTTCAGGGCCCATAAAAAAATTCCACACTGTATATTCAGAGCACGTCTTATTCTCAACTGTTAGACCTTAGACTAATATAACTTGATCCCAAGTTTCCTTACAATTATACGTAATCGAGGGCCAGGTTCATACTGGTTTCATGTCGCGATGCGCTCGCTGACAAATACCAAGCGGTAAGAATTGCTGACATTTGCGTCTTTTCACTCTCACAGCTCCCGCTACTAAAAGCATCGGATGACAGGATCGTTGAAAAGGGACAAACATATCGTTTGACGTTACGTTACTCTTCTCGTGAATTGTCAAATGTTAAAATTCGAAATTAGCTTTATAATTGGTCCGGGCGGCTATTCGAAGTATAACTAAGTGGACGGTCCTTACTAACCAGTAAGATTCAGATCAAGCATAATAGATAGTTGTAAGACTTCAAGGGTCTATTTATATCTGACACAGCATCCAGTATTCTAAACGTTTTGTGAATAGATATAAAAATTTGACAGCTATTGTTTTTCATATAAAGACAGACACTTAATGCTTTGAACTATTGAACCTTAACGCAATGCCATAAGCCATAAGGTATACTTTCCTAATATACCTTGAGGCTAATTGGAAATTTGTTATTAAAAATGTCATTTTTTTAATTTGCGTGTGCGTTTCGCTCGTACTAGTTAAAATATGTTTTGGTGCGAGTGAGACGGTCGGGCGAATGATAACAAAATTATATATTATTGTCATCTTAAATAAAGTTCGAATTGGCCTCTGTGAATGCCTGGGAAATACCGTATACTTTTTAAATTTTTTTATGCTGGAAATTGATTTAATTATCGAGAGAAAAATGAATATGTTATTCTTCCATAACTTGTGCAGTTACTGGCAAAAAACTAGAAATGTCCATTAATTGTGCAGAACATTATTTGCTGTTTGTTTCCAAAATCTTGCTGCTATTCTACAAATATAGTAGTGACTCGGGAGATTTTTAAACATGATCGATACAACTACTTCACAACCACCATAGTAAACTTTTCTCTCGGTGTGGGAGTTCCTCGGTCATGAAAAACTTACAAAATAATAATTTGTTTCAATAAATCTATTATTTACATTATTGTCGAGAGATATTCTGACCGTGTAGTCGTATAAGCTTCATAGCCCATTCTACGAAAAATATCTAATGTGGGAATTATTGTTTAAGTAGTATAAAAGATTTAAAAAAAAGTTTTATTTCTCAAAAACGGGAACTGATATCAAGTTGTTACTTTACAGACGGGTATTCAATATGATATAGAATTCACCCATGTAGAAAAATTTGAGTGTGCATTTAATGTAACTTAAACTTTATATTGACTCCACTAGAAGTGATTGACAGTCCGAGGTGTTGAATCTACCTACGAATTTGCTCCGAAACGGCATACCCTCATATTAAAAGATTACAATGCCCGAACACAACCGTTTAAGTCAAATCTCATAGAAAAACCGGCCAAGTGGAGTCGGACTCGCGTTTCAAGGGTTCTGTACATTACACAATTTAAACAATGTATTTTTTATGTGAAACGTGAGTAAAATGTCTAAAAAACCCGTAGGGGTCGGATCAAAAACTAAGTAATTAAGCCCGACTCACGCTTGACGCACATTTCTAATAGGTTTTCCTGTAATCTATAGGTAAAAATCTATTTAGTGTATTTTTTTCAAAATTTTAGACCCAGTAGTTTCGGAGATAAATGAGGGGAATGGTAATTTTTTGCCTATTATCTTGAATAACTTCTAAGCTATTAATCCTAAAATTATTTAAAAAATATATTTGAGATTCTCAGAATGAGATCTTTCATTTGATATGTAACACGATATAGTTTGAAAAACTATTTTTTTTAATTTTCTCATTTACCCCCCAAAAGTGGCCCCTATGTTTAAAATTAATTTGTTTACGTTACATGTCCGTCTTTGGGTCACAAACTTACATATGTGTACCAAATTTCAACTAAATTGGTCCAGTAGTTTCGGAGAAAATAGGCTGTGACAGACGGACAGACAGACAGACGCACAAGTGATCCTATAAGGGTTCCGTTTTTTTCCTTTTGAGGTACGGAACCCTAAAAAGGGGCAAACTATGATGGCGCCATCTCTGCAAACTTTTGACAGTTGCCAACCCAATTGCCAAAACCGACAATCCAGGACCGACGGGCCTGGCGCAGAGATGTGAGGAGACCCGACCCCAGATAACGGGAGCAGGGACGGACAAAGAAGTAAAAGAAGAAGTACTATTTATTTGTGTAGTATGTTGGCCAGACGGAATATACAGTGTGGAAAAAAATTAATGGGCCCTGTAGGGAAAGTACCTCAAAACCTTAAGTAAGCTCATTTTACTTAAAGGGGATATTAGATTTAAAATAAAAATAAATGTAGTTGGTCAAGCAAATCTCACTTCAGTTAGCCGCGACCACGACCAATGAAGCCTGTGTCGTAACGTCGGTAAATAAAGGTAACAAAATATATTCGCGATAGATTGTAAATGTGATTTAATGTTCAAAACGCGAAAGTTTTAAATGTTAAATGATTTATGATTACCAAAATAGTGATTGGAATTACCTAGAGTGTGCGTAAAGAGAAGAGCAGTAAAACGTATTGGGTCTCATACATTTCACGACTTTTCTTTCCGCACAGACTATAAATAAATAAATGATTTGACTTTGACTTTGACTTTTGACTTTATATGTAGCGTGAGTTATTTTTCCGTCAACGGCATGAAATAGGTACGGACCCAGCCAATCTTCATTTCACAAAGTAAATATAAAATTGAGTAAACAGGTAAAATTATATTTAAAATGAACTGCCACAATAACAAATATCTGAATTATTATTCCAGCGGCACTTCGGAATACTAAATAGAAGAAATTGTAAAAATACACGACACTGACAGGAAATTTTATTCAAATACGAATGGCTTTGGAAATTTATTGTTTCTTATCTTTTTGTACTCAGCATAAACTGTTTTGTTTTTATTTCACGCTGTTTTACAATGATAAGTGCGTTTTAAGGTGGCATTCGGATGACACCTGAAGCTACATTACTGTCAATTTCCATGTTAAAATTAGTGATATCCTTGGCCTCTTGAACATGAGTCACATTATTTCCACCTTGGGATTCTATTTAAGAATCCCTCGCTGCACTCGAGATTCGTTCAAACACAGGAATGTTCATGTGTGTTCTACTGACGATTCAAATCAGCTCAAAACGATTTATTCAATTTAATTCAATTCAATTTATTTATTTAAAAAGACAACAATGGCCCATAATGGTTAGTAACAATTAATATTAAAAACTAAGTGTTAGGGAAACAAAAAAAAAAAAAACATGCATGCATGCATGTGTCATGCGTTGGACAAGGTAGCATGGCGGTCTTTGGTGTCGGAGGCCAAGATCCACTTCGGGTCGTCGCGCCACAGCAGTAAGTAAGTAAGTAAGTTAGGGAAACAAAATTCTTTCTTCTCTTCAATGTTCCTTGTGTGTTCCTCCAAATGTGTTTACACCTTCTCCTCTATACCTCTCTCAAAAATTTCAATTTCTGGCTGAAGGCAGTGGCCACCGTCTGCGTTCTAGCGCGAATTTATCACTTGCCATCCCCTCACAAATCTCGTGGATACAACAAGTCCTTCGCAGTGCGTTCAGTGAAGCTGTGGAATGAGCTGCCAGTTTCGCTCAGACAGGCGCAATCGGTTGCGTCGCTCAAGGAGAGGTTAAAGAAGCTATGGTTATCTGATTGATTAATGTGCCTATATTTGTATTGTATGTTGCTTTATATTTTCCTATTTATTTCAAATTTTTAGTGTATTTTGCCCATTCCTTTTTGTGTAATATATTATATGTTGATCCTATTAATTTTGTATGTATTTATATACTTTGTCTTTCTGGGAACTTGTTGTACGTTTTGCTACATATGTCACCCTATTTTCACTTTCTCATCTCATCTACTCAAAGGGTAACTGGAAGAGATCCCTCAAAGGGATAAGTTCGGCTTTGTACATCTTATTATTTGTACCATGTAATTTTTAATATGTATTTTTATAACATTAAGAGATTACCACTACTACAAAAACAAAAAGCGACAAGCAATAACAGACAGCAATAACAGTAACTCTATCACCTAGTAGCGGTTATGTCACACTCAAAATGCCGCATTATAGGTGTGTTGTATCGGCCCGCTACAGTAGCCAGGATGGGGTTGGAGCTGGCCCGCACTCTGCGTCTCGGAGGTCTGCAAAGTTGTTCCCGTAACCCTGCCCAAAAGCGAACGTCGGAACACCCCAGGGGTTTTAGTCCGTGCGAGTCGGACATACCCACTCGGCCTCTCCCGGGCCGGGTGGGATCCCTAACGGATTTCCCCTGGGTAAAAAATAAAATAAAAAAATGGCCCGCACTGCAGAGCAACAAGGCAATTCTAATGTACTCGTATATCTGTTTATTAAGTAATGTAACCTAATTATCACTGATAGTGATCCGTTATAGGCTTAAAATTTGGACCCGGGTATGTCCTTAAACTAAGTCTAAAAGAGAGGTATGGGCGCTGTGAATGTCATCTCGCTTTGTGTGGAAGGGCACAGCACAGCGGATGTCATTCCAAATCTAGAGCAGAGCCCAACTGGGAAAGTACTAGGAACCTTACAGAAAACCGCAGCCAAATAATACTAGACCGTACTCATAGTGTTGTGTTCCTGCCGGTGAGTAAGGTTGCCAGAGCTCAACGAGGGACGCGCATGTACCTCTTCTGGAGTTGCAGGCGTACATAGGCTACGGAGACTGCTTAACATCAGGCGGACCGTATGCTTGTTTGCCACCGACGTAGTATTCAAAAAATGTTATCAGTGTTTAATTTATAAAAGTTTTTTTTTGTTGATTTATAACATGTGCAACTCGTAACTTAATTCTGTAAAAATGTTCGTTAAATTAAACTCCACAAACCAACAAAACAAACATTCCACAGAAAAAGTTTCGGATGTTCTAATTCTGATTGAAAAACTCCTGTTTTATATTAAAAATATTTCACTTAATCGACTTTTCTATGTGTGCCATGGGACATCAACAAATGGTGTTTTACCCATCTACGTTACGTTGCTATTTTATTGCACACAACTGTACAGTTCAGCTGCAGAGAAAAGGTACCCCACGTCCATACCAATTTACAGAACTTTGTATGCAGGGGGGGGTGCCTTTTCTCTACACACATGTACATGGCTGTACATGTAGATTAAATTAAAACATTGAGATTTAATATTTGGAACGAAATTTATTAGAACAATATCCACTTTTACTTTACGTTTGGCAATGTTAACCTAATGTTTCATTTTAAATATTCTGAAGAAAAAAAAATATAGTTTATTTATCATAGTATATTTTCATATTTTTATTTCATGAGTAACTATCGCGGTAACCGAAGACAATATTTTAAATATTCTGTTTAATTTTGTATTTTTCCCTAACCCAATAATCTATTTATTATATTAATGGACTTTAAATAACGCCAATTAGGTACTGACTAGAGCATACTGTTTTTGTCGTCAGTTTTGTTTTGTTAAGGTTAAATCATAAATTATTTTAATAACAAACTTTACCGTACTTCCGTGAGACACAGAATCCTGATGACGCTCCTTGGTACGGAGTGAAACATGTTGAGTGTTTTCGACTTAAAATACGTGAGTGACCCATAAATTATTTATTTGCGTGAATAGGGTCAGGGCATGGGTAGGGATTTTTGTTTAATTAAAAACTTATATAACCAAACGTAATCTCTTACTAAGAAGTATTTCACTTGAGCGCCTTTGCATTAACTCGCCACCGAAAAGCCACTCTCGTACAATTGAAGTTACGCTTTGCACGCTTTGCATTTTTATGACTAATTTTCTATTTTACACGACTAACCTTATATTATTACTTTTCCAGGTACGTTCTCGTTTGAAACCTATTCTTCGGGACGCGGTGCCTTCTTGAGTCATCATCTAATGTAAGTAAATTAACCAAACAAACATTAGGTATCAATTAATATACCTATCATTATCTACAGAAAGGGATCGATTGACAGTAAAGCGTAACTACCATTCATTTTTTAGGTTTCCGTAGCCAAAGGGTAAAAACGGGACCCTATTAATTAAGGGCCAGTTGCACCAACCACAATTAACAGACTGATCAACATCAAGCAGCAGAGAACTATGAAACTTCCCATACAATAAAATTTAGCGGACGCTAAAACGGTGACAGACGGTTTGGTGCAACCGACCCTAAGACTCTGTCCGTCTGTCCGTCTGTCTGTCACCAGGCTGTATCTCATAAACCGTGATAGCTAGACAGTTGAAATTTTCACAGATGATGTATTTCTGTTGCTGCTATAACAACAAATACTAAAAAGTACGGAACTCTCGGTGCGAGTCCGACTCGCACTTGGCCGGTTTTTATTTTAAATTTTAGTGGATTTTATCAATTACCGACAAATTTTTCCGCCAACCGAGCCACCAAGACCTCATCCATTAGTCAGCAAATCCTCCCACTATATGGGTAGCGGCAACAGAAAAATTTCAACAGTCTAGCTATCACGGTTCATGAGATACAGCCTGGCGACAGACGGACAGACGGACATACGGACAGACGGACAGCGGAGTCTTAGTAATAGGGTCCCGTTTTTACCCTTATGGGTACGGAACCCTAACAATACATTTTGGGGGTTTTCCATACTTGATACGTTATATGTGTATGACGTCTCTCGGGACTATTTGAAACACCTATGGCTATTGGGAACCATGAGAAGCAAAAGCTTAGAGTATAATTCTTTTCGCAACAGAGACAGGCTGATTGTTGGCGACGCTGATTTTAAGGCCAGAGATAAGAGAAATCCATAGGAAATTTAGGAGTGTTGATATATTACGAAAGTGACAAATCACACGCATTATAAAAATGAAAACAGGTAACTTCATCACTAACAAGGTACCTACTCAACACCAGTATGATTAAAATGCTGTAAAATTAATGAGTTATAAGAATTTATAATGCATTCCGACGTTCCGAACCCTTTACAGCGTTCGTGGTCAACGGTTAACTACCGGGTAACGGGTCGGGCGGGTGACGGGGATATACGCGATAAAATCCGTTTTCATAGTTTCATTTCATGAGTAACTATCGCGGTAACCGAAGACAATATATTACAGACTTCAAATATTTAATATCTATCCGAAAGGTACATAGAAGAGCGGGTTTAGCTAATCTACCTATACCTAGATATTATATACAACTAGCTTTGGCCCGCGACTTCGTCTGCATGGACTTAGTAACAGCAGCTAAAGTAAGTATAGCGCCTGGAAAAATTATCATAGCAATCATTCAATTTGAGCATATTATGCACACAAATTAGTAGGCACTTCATTAATTATCTCAATTCCACCCCGCTTTTTACTTTCTTAAGGGATGATTTTCGGGATAAAAACTGTCCTATGTCCTTCTCAGGGACTCGACCTATCTCTGTGCCAAATTTCATCTAAATCGATTCAGCGGTTTAAGCGTGAAGAGGGAACACACAGACAGAAAGACAGACAGACAGACTTTCGCATTTATAGTATAAATAAATATATAGTATATAATATATAGTATGGATACCTATTAGTGTGCTATTAGGAAGCACGCGGGTGGCATCGTAGATAAAATCCGTCGCCCGCGTCCGCGCCAGTTAGCGTTGCTCATACTATTTTTCGTTAACCCGCTCACCCGCTCTGTTCAACCACGCCAGCTAGCCGACGCCCTTATAATATACAGTTGTTTCAAAAGTATAATTACAAGTAATGTATTCATTAACCCTCCACAGCCATGTTAAGATTCGCCCAAACTTATAACTAGCATGTTTTGCATCCAGAATGTATATATCTTGTAAATTTGTGCACAAATCCGGCACGGAGCACATAAACATGAGTTTTGCATAATTCGCCAAGTTTTCGAGTTGCCGTAAGTTTAGTAAGTAGTGATGTGGTGATGCGGGAATTATGCCAAATAGTTAATGTTTATTATTTATTTTCTTTATTGAGGAAAAAATCAGATACAGGCCAATAAGATTTACAGACAAAATTATAAAAATACATATAGCTTACATCCTAAGACACAAAAATACTGCGTTGCTGGAAATACTGCTGGCAATACTGCCATATAGGTGATGGTCAAAAGTATAGCATTATCTAATAGCTTAACAACAAGTGATATATTGTGTATAGGTAGAACAATTAGACTATTAGACTATTGCTGATACCCTTACTGATACAAAAAATATACAAGAGTGTTGATTTGACAACCACTCCAATATACTATATCGGGACGCCTTGTGGACCCCGAACTACGCTGAGCCTGTATCTTGGGGCTCTGCACGTGAATGTTAAGCTGAACTGTAAAAATACTTACTTTTCACCTCAGCAGCTCGAACAAGCCTACTTTCGTCACTCCCTTGAGTGAGGAAAGTGCGACTTTCCTCACTCCAGGGAGTGAAACAATGTAGCTTTTTAATTTAGTGAAGGCCATGAACTTCATACTTTTATTACATTTTTTTTATGGTACGGTCCGGTCCGGTCCGGTATATAAATGTACGATACGATAAGATACGATACGAAACATCTTATCTTATCTTATCGTACATATTATAATACTTTTTTATTCTGTTTATTCTGTGTAATTCGAAATACATTTTAACCTTTAATATGTTCTCACTACTGAGGTGAAAAATTATGTGTGCAACACGAGAGCAAAGTTATTTTACATCTCGTGTTTTAGAGTCCCTCGCTACGCTCAAGATTCTACCTTAGAATCTTTCGCTTTCTCGGGACTCAAAATAAACACTCACAAGAAAAACCAACTTTCCTCTCTTGTTGCAGAAATAACTATATAAGCTTTTGAAAGTGAACAGAGATACTTACGAGTATATCTCAGTTTGGAAAAGTATTAGAAAGTGCATATATATATACTTTTAGCCCGTTTTTACGGTTCCGTACCCAAAGGGCAAAAACGGGACCCTATTACTAAGACTCCGCTGTCCGTCTGTCCGTCCGTCTGTCCGTCTGTCTGTCCGTCTGTCACCAGGCTGTATCTCATGAACCGTGATAGCTAGACAGTTAAAATTTTCATAGATGATGTATTTCTGTTGCCGCTATAACAACAAATACTAAAAAGTACGGAACCCTCGATGCGCGAGTCCGACTCTCACTTGGCCGGTTTTTTTTTTCGAGGCTATTGGTGCAGACTGTATAGCATAGTAGTCCGTTCGGTTGGTCCGGTTATACTTTTATTTTATGCAGTGTTGATTTTGTTATGTCTGGCCATACCGATGTATCGTACACAAATTCCGAAAGACTAATCTGTATTCGTCGGAATGGAATTTGCCGGCAATATTTTCGAAAGCATTCGGAAATATTGCCATCGGCACGACACATCACTAAAGCCCAGGGTTACAGCTGCGAGCGACTGTTTGCTTAATACGTACTTTATGTGATGCATTAAAAATGACTTTTTACACTTTTGTTGAAACATGGAACAGTGAGAAATGTTTCGAGAGTTATGGTATTTTTTGCTTAGTGCAGATCGCTTGATTTATTTATAAGACAAGCTAGCCTTCGCTTGCAGTTTTACGCGCAGAAGTTTTTAAAAACTTTTAACCCCATTTTTACCCCCTTAGGGGTTGAATACTTACTTGTGGTTGAATGTTAAAGTCTCCAATTTCAATGGTGTAGGGTATTTAGGCTGTGAAGTTGCCTGTCAGTATGTTTATTATATTTAAAAAAAACTGTTCTATATGTACACAACTTTGGTAACAAATCAAATAATTGTATTAAATATTTTGTTTTGGGTTTTTAGGGTTCCGTACCCAAAGGGTAAAAACGAGACCCTATTACTAAGACTCCGCTGTCCGTCTGTCTTGTCACCAGGCTATATCTTATGAACCGTGATAGCTAGACAGTTGAAATTTTCACAGATGATATATTTCTGTTGCCGCTATAACAAAAAATACTAAAAAGTACGGAAACCTCGGTGCGCGAGTCTGACTCGCACTTGGCCGGTTTTTTTAAGTAGTCACACTACTATGCTACACTACACTACTATATATAAATTATAAACTAAAATAATAGATGTCATATTAAAGAAAACGTGACGAAGCCCTCCAGTTGTGAAGGCCGGATTCGAACCGGCGTCTAGCAATCCGGGCTAATGCCTTGAACCCCTTGCCCGGATTGCTAAAGACGCCGGTTCGAATCCGGCCTTCACCACTGGAGGGCTTCGTCACTTTTTCTTTAATATATGACATCTATTATTTCAGTTTATGTTTTATATGTTTACGATTTATACATATGTCCCAGACCGTCTATTATGAATTTATGACGGCTGCGTTTGATGGAATGTCAAGTATTGGAATTGTCTATGCTTGAGTATGTTTGGCTGCGATACAGTGGCTTTATTTGAATGACTCGAACAGCTGCTTTAATGGATTGGTTCCTGGCTGATTCTGATGACAGCCCGAAAGGGGCTGGCATCCTGAAAGGAACCGTCAGTCAGATTTGAATTGGAAAGTGTCGCAGTCAACCTCACTACATTTCTATTATTTGTATTTTTATCAATTGTATCATTTTAGCAATGGCATACATCGAGTATCATTAATCTACGTGATCGTTCATCCATCCCGACACATATATATAATTATATATATTATTTAGCTAATTTTGCGGTTTAACTGACGTATTTTACTCACCGCCGGTGTACGCGGCGTGCGGGCATCATGACCGCTGCTCATGCACTGTTAGTATTTGAAAATGGAGACCTATATAGGTATATCGGAGATAGATGAACGGTCACGTAGATTAAAATTTCGATGAATGCCATAGCTAAAACGATACAATTCATAAAAATATATAAATTACATAAATAATCATCGAAACATAAAAATTTTCACCTTTATATTAGTAGGATACCATAATGATAGTTTTGTTACCCAATCTTTTATCCAATCTGTCTGGATTTGTACTGAAATGACAAATGGATTCAAGATCGGGTGATTGAATTGTCATATTTGTATCTGGGGAAAAAGAACTTGGATATCGATATTTCTACGGAAGAGGCAACTAAAGAAAATGTTTGTATTACCTATTATATTAAAACATCGGAACATAATATGTTGTATAATTATAGCAGCATGCTGAGATGGGGCCATTTTGTGACACTTTATTTTCACTATGTTCTTTTAATGTATGTCTATTGTCTGTGTGTTTACGAATAAAAACTATTCTATTCTATTATATAACCTGAATGTGATTTAAGAAGTCACACGAAACAGAAATTGGAGCGAGTAGACGTTTTACATACAAAATTTCATCTATTTTCTTCGTATATAAATTTTTAGTTATGTCAGTTCTGGGAGTGAGAGACGATAATATTATCTTAAATATCAGATATTTTAAAATAATTGACTTCGGCAGTTTTAAAGATCAATCAATATTTTTTTTATTTGGTTGCGGTTTTAATTAACGTCTATTATGATGATGATAGGATTTAATGAAACAACCAAAATTTCATGGACACATTTATTAAATTCGTTTTTATATATAAGTATCTTATGTATGAGTGTAGATCAACTTTTATTGTATGTATGTATGTAAACACTTTATTGCACATAAGACAGGTTAAGATATACAATTAAACAGAAAGTATACAATGTACAAAGGCGAACTTATCCCTGTAAGGGATCTCTTCCAAACTTTCTTTATTGTCACTCGACTTTGTTGTTTTTTTTTTTTAATTTTCATTTTCGGGTTGAATTTGTATTGTTTTTTTTTGTAATTCAGAAAAACACATAAATTCGAAATCTTTCTTAGTGGATATCAAAAACTTTTGGCGAATTTATAGAACAATCAATGTTACTTTTGCCTTCTGGCTGGTAATTAATACGCAATAACAATAAAAACTAATTGATCCATCCAGATACCCATTTATCAAAATGATTAATATATGGTCCTAAAATTAATACTTAAATTAAAAATGAAATTTTGATTAAAACTGAGTTGTAACTAAACAAACCCTATCTTCTAATTTTAAATTTCGCTGCCAATTTTTCCTCTAGCGGTTAAAACACCCCTAAACCGCCGCCAAGGCCGGCGCCGAGTGCGGAGTTGAGGCCGCCGCCGAGGCCCAGGCCGCCGCCGAGGCCCAGACCCGCGCCTAGGCCTAAACCTAGGCCTCCACCTATACCGAGGCCAGCATTTCCGTAGCCTCTACCATATGAACCGATGCTAGGGTATCCTCCGTAGCCGGGATATCCGAAGGTAGACATCATTTCCATATTACCCAGTCCACCATAACCTGAAAACGAATATAGTTTATACTTCTTCAGGTGTTAATAAAATCGTAACTTTGATTTTGATATTGATTTTATACGATGTTCGATCTTGTCAAGAGTCCCCGGCAAGCTCGGCCGAATTTCACCTGTATATACAAACGGAGTTTCGTTCTTATTTTAAAACTACGTGTTGGATTGTAATGAAACTTTGCACATACAAAGACATGAGGTTTATCTAGGTCTGTAGTTAGTTTATATAGCTCTAATATATAAAACAAACGAAATAGAACAAAAACAAGTTTTGTAAGACAAACTTCAATTCGCTGTATTTTTTAACTATTTCTGTTTTTTATTCCGTAGACTAAAATGACATTTCATGTGGTACTAAGAAATGTCATGTCTTACACATGAAACGTCATTTTAGTCTACGGAATAAAAAAACAGACCTTAGCTAGTCGTTTGAAAATGAGAGTGTAACTACGTTTGTATGGAAAATAGAGCTTGCCGGGGACTCTTAAATGAGGTTAGACGAACTTAGCCGCTGCCATACAATCGAAATTACACTTTCTTTTTTTAAACGACATTCTGAAATAACATAATTTGACATAAACATTCTCAGTAACATTAATTTTTTTATGTTTGGTACTAATTTTCGTTGCCCGAAATTGTAAATATAATAAAATTAGAACAAGAAGAGGTTATTCATACAAAACGGGTTTCTGGTGGCGGTCTTAACTGTCACAAAAGATCTGTTTTGAGTAATTTTATAAAATAAATAAATAATAAAAATAAATATTATAGGACATTCTTACACAGATTGACTAAGTCCCACGGTAAGCCCAAGGAGGCTTGTGTTATGGGTACTCAGACAACGATATATATAATATATTACTACTTAAATATATATAAAACACCCATGACTTAGGAACAAATATCTGTGCTCATCACACAAATAAATGCCCTTACCGGGATTCGAACCCAGGACCATCGGCTTTACAGGCAGGGTCACTACCCACTAGGCCAGACCGGTCGTCATAATTTTATAAATCTATACAACGTGTCACTACACTCTCTACCCGCTAGATATAGATGAAAAGGACGTGTCGATTAGGGTATTTCTAACCTATGTACAAAGCTCATTCTAATCTCTAATCCATTATTATTGTTGTGATTGTTTTATTATATTTTCTGTTGATTTTATTGTGTACCATATAATTGTATTTGCATGCATTTAAGTATGTTTTATTGCAAATAAAGTGATTGATTGATTGATTCCAAACGCCGCAGTATTAACGGAGAAATTACTGATTTACGATTTAATACTTCGGAACAGCCTGTATACACGGTAATTAAAGAGTATGTCACGTCACTAGTCACTTTAATCTTATCTTCATTGTGAACGACTGATACAGTATGCTCCTATTTTTTTGACGATGTATTTGAACGGATTTCTTTAAAAAAAAAATATGGTTATCTGATCAAATAATTTACCATATTAGTAGAGACACGTTGTATATTTTTGCCTAGTATAGTTACAGTATAGTTATAGTTATAGTTATCGTTATAGTTATAGTTACAGTACCTATGAAGCTATTTGTTGAAACGGTTTACTCACCATAATACATGGACGGAGTTGGGATTGTTTCACAAACAGTCATGCCCCCCATGGGTTCATACATCGAATTCGGGCACAACGGTTTGCCAGCAGCCAGACAGATTAGTCCTGAAATTTTCCACCATATAGTAAGTGTACGTAGTTTATTATTAATGGTTTAAAAACTAGTTTACGGATGATATATAACACATTTGGTTACTGGAAAGGAAAGCAATCTGCGATTAGTCGATTACAAACTACAAGCTTATTAAAATTAATTTAAACGACTAACCCGTATGAATCGATTTTAAGTAATATCCTGTAACAGGAGCAAAACATAAGCTGTAGGCTGTACTCCTCAAACTGACCAACATTTGTTCAGCAACTTTTTAAAAATAACTTGTGTTTTGACTTTACACTTTAAAGTTTATTCTATGACGCAATGTATTGCAAAATTTGTTATGTTTAAAGGGTGACAAGCAACGTCAAACACACAGATGGCAGCGTACATTGAAAATAATATTTAATTAGTATGAAAAAGGTATAATCTAAAAAAGTCATAATTTTAAAAAGTTGCTAAACAAATGTTGGTCAGTTTGAGGCGTACAGCCTCCATTTTTAATTTATTGCTCCTGTTACAGGAAACACCCGGTATATGTTTGAGTCTCATGGGAGTTAGTTAAAATTACAAGCAGTTTATAAGACGTTGGTTATATGAACTCACCAAGCAGTAACAAGCAGATCTTGACAGCCATTTTGAAATTATAACTGTCAGAAACTGAAAGACGCTATTTATAACATTTTTTTTAATTAAAGTTGACACATCATCTGATACGGCTCAATGATTTTGAACACATTGGGATTTAATTAAGTTTTGTTTGTAAAATAAACTTTTACATTGATAACATCAAACAAAGAAATACCTATCAATATTTTTTTTTTGGATTTTGTGGGATAAAATTTAAAAAAAATCATGCCGACGAGTGAGGGCCGCTTTGTTCTATAGGATGTAAAATAAACCGGACATGTGCGAGTCGGACTCGCCCACCAAGGGTTCCGTACTTTTTAGTATTTGTTGATGTAGCGGCAACAGAAATACATCATCTGTGAAAATTTTAACTGTCTAGCTTTCACGGTTCATGAGATACAGCCTGGTGACAGACAGACAGACGGACAGCAGAGTCTTAGTAATAGGGTCCCGTTTTTACCCTTTGAGTACGGAACCCTAAAAATCATCGGAATCGAGCATCGGTCGCTAGCTAAGTATAGCGACTATACCGGCGTTTCAGAAAGATACATCTAATTTATCAAATCAATATAGCTCTCAAATTATTTGTATACAATATAAGTCGGTTCAGCGTGCACCCGTTTAAGAGCTACGGTGCCTCAAACAGATACACACATATCGGTCAAACTTATAACGCCCCTCTTTTTGCATCGAGGGTTATTGAAAAGGTTGAATATGAAAAGAATGGGTATGGAATAGCCAAACGGCCATAAACATATGTGACGTTTTCAATCAAAAGGTACCACATTGTCGCTTGTCGATAAGGTTGATTTCTAATTGAAGCTATATGGAAATAGCGCCTTACTGACAAGCGACAATAAGTACCCTTTTGGTTGAAAATAGCACATATACTGAAATAGCATTCAGCGATGACAATTCTATGGAATCCTAAAAATGAGTCAAAATGTTTTACAAATAACGCAAAAATTACAAGAAATCAAAAAAATATCAAACAAATTTAAAAGTGGAAAAATTACTGCCTTGGGTGAGACTTGAACTCACGGCCTCTGGATAGATACTCCAGCGCTCTGCCAACTGAGCCACAAAGACCTAATGCATAGTCAGCAAATCTTCCCACTATATGGGTCTAGGGGACCCTAGCGACATTTACCGTAAGAGTGTTACACTTCTTAAACGGCCACCGGAGTTCCAAGTCGTATTGGGAATTCACCAGTTACGATGTGCTACCCATTCTAAATTAATATTTTTTTTTAACAAGCAGAAACGTCTGCGATCGATGCTATTAAGCTTAGAATAAATTTAAAAGTGGAAAAATTACTGCCCTGGGTGAGACTTGAACTCACGGCCTCTGGATTTTAAATTTATTCTAAGCTTAATAGCATCGACCGCAGACGTTTCTGCTTGTTAAAAATTAATTTAAATATCAAACAAAATTTAATATACACAAAAATGTAACAATCAGTAGACCGGAGAAGATGGGACAATAACAGACTAAATTAGTTCCTTCAGTATATATACTGGGATTTTTGGTGTTGGAACACAGATCGAACAATCATGGCCTCCAAGACCTCCTTCTTGATCCTTGGTAAGTTCTTTTCTGTTCTCATTTGTATGTTTTATGTACCTACAGTCAGTAAAACTATTAGCTTAGCACCCCTGTGTAGTATTCTGTTTTACCACTTTTATGAATCAATTAGTTCGTAATGTGTACATGACATTTTGCAGCTGGCTTTACTGTACCTAAAATCACGCAATTTTCGTACAATTTCGTACAATCAATATTATAAAAGCCGTTAGACATCTCATATTAGTGACTGTTACGGGGTACGAAATGATACGGAAATCAAATTCCTTGTAACAGTAATAACAAGTTAATGTTAGGTCTTGACAAAAACAACAATAGATTTTTTGGAAAATTCGCCACACGAAACATAAATATGCATTATATACTTAAATAGACCTACTAAAAAAAGTGACCAAGTCCACCGGTGGCCGAGGCGGGAATCGAACCCGCCGACGAGCCCCGTCCCGTCGGCGGGACGGGTACCGCCGACGAGACGGGTGGTCTAGTAGTCAGGACGTTAGCCGCGTAAGCTTTGCGCTTGTTCGTTTCCCGCCTCATCCACCGGTGGACTTGGTCACTTTTTTTCTTTAGTGTATGTTATCTATTTCAGTTCATAATTTATATATAGTAGTGTGACTACTTAAAACACAAATTAAAAAATATTTCATAAAATAATTTGATTTGTTCCCTATTCCCTAGTTGGATAAATATGGATGAAAATCACAAGTTTTTGTCATTCCGATACATTTTGAATTTTCAATTGAGGTTTCTCGATAAACCATTATCAATATCATCTTGGCTACGGCCACTGGTACATAGGTACTTACTTCACGCTGTTTAAAAAACAATAATATTACGTCGCTCGTAGTTAAGTGCGGAAATGTTAAATTGTATTTTGAAATAATCCATTTTCATTATTCTTGTATGAAACTAACTTCGACGATTGATCGAAAAGATGCCAAAATTAAAGATTCATTCTGCAATAGAAAGACGGGCCAATTCGAACAATTAATTAGATATCAACTAGATATCCACTAGATATGAAACAGAAACGATAACGAGATATTTAAGAAAGTCATGTCAAATTGAGATTTCCGCGATTCCGAATGTCCTCTTGAACGATATCTTTAAGATTTGCTTAAGATATTACTTCCATTAGACATTCAATGGATATCTAATGGATATCCCAAAATGTCACAATAATTGTAGCGTGAAATAACAATTGGTTTTTTACGCAAAATAGGCGCATTATATGACGTCGAGTTGCGGAAACCAAGCCCGCGAAAACCTATAACAATTGGTTTCTCGAATCGAACTGCAAAAGATAACTAGTGGAGAACTAAACTATAACGTATCTATTAGATCTCGTATTGTTCTCGTATCTAGTACCTAATAATCACGTTGTTCGAATTAACCGGTGACATAAAAAAATCTCCCATTGCTTCTGGAGAATTACATTGTTTATTGATAGTAATTTTTGTAAGAAAATATATACCTATCATCATTATTTATCAATCGCATAAATCTGGTTCTTTTAGGACTCCTCTGCCTGGCTAGAGCCAATCCCCTGTGCCCTGGATCCACGGCGGTATATGAAACTCCTGCAGCCACCACCGTCTGCGAAACTACGCCAAGCATCGGCGTTGGAGGTCTGGGAGGTCTGGGCGGCCTCGGCGGCCTCGGTGGTCTATGGGGATCTTGTGGACGTGGACGCGGCTTTGGTCTTGGAGCTACAACTGTTTGTGAATCGACACCGAATCTTGGTTTAGGTTATGGAGGCTTGGGTGGAGTTGGCAGTACAACCGTCTGTGAGACCACCACACCTAGTATTGGAATAGGAGTAGGGCCTATAGGTGTTGGCATGGGTGGTACTACAATATGTGAAACTACACCGAGTATGAGCTTTGGGTACGGGTATAATCCGTACGGTATAAGTGGTGTCGGTTTAGGAGGCATTGGGGGCACTACGATATGTGAGACTGTACCTAACATAGGCATAGGCTCCGTAGGGATTGGTGGTACAACGGTTTGTGAGACTACACCTAATCTAGGATTTGGAGTAGGTTTTGGGGGTATGGGCATAGGTGGGCTTGGTGGTACTACCCGCTGTGAAACCATTCCGAACGTAGGTATAGGAATGGGCTATGGTATGGGTGGGATTGGTGGTACTACCGTCTGTGAAACCATTCCAAACGTAGGCTTAGGAATGGGCTACGGTATGGGTGGTCTAGGTATGGGTGGGATTGGTGGCACCACAGTCTGTGAAACCATCCCGAGCTTTGGAATGGGCTACGGTATGGGTGGGATTGGTGGTACCACCGTCTGCGAAACCATCCCGAGCTTAGGCATGGGCTACGGTATGGGTGGGATTGGTGGAGCTACCGTCTGTGAAACCATCCCGAACGTAGGCTTTGCAATGGGCTACGGTGGTCTAGGTATGGGTGGTCTTGGAGGGTCTACAGTCTGCGAAACTATTCCGACTGTATCTTACGGTTGTAATGCAGGTTTAGGTTACCCGTATGCCTTGGGTGGTATGCGCCCTGGTTATGGATCTTTCGGTTACGGAGGCCTGGGTGGTTTAGGTATGAGTCCTTTTTTATAAATAGCTCTTCTTCCCACAATTCTTTGAAGGTGGGGGGGAGATGTCCGTACCTGGAATACAATCAGTCATCAAACGAATACCAGCATTTGTCTATTGGCCTTTGATTATTTGGTCTCATTGTTTGTTTAGAGTTGTTTGCTATATTGATATATTTTCCTGGTAATTCCTCATTGTACAGAGGTTATTGTGACGGCCACCTAGCCTTGTCGGTAGTTACCCTGCCTACGAAGTAGGAGGTCCCGGGTTCGAGTCCTTGTGTGTATATTACAAATATTTGTTTCAGAGTTATGGATATACCTATTTATGTATATCTATATATTTGTACATATCGTCTAGTACCCGCAACACAAGGCTTACTGTGGGACTACTGTCCGCGCGCGAATTCCGTGCACGGCTGAGGAATGTTAGGAATGTTGGGCGTCATGACAAAGTAGTGTCATTTTGTACGTACGGGCGCGGCGCACACCCTCCCACTTCCTCGACCTCCGAATGCACGGAATTGGCGCGCGGACAGTAGGTCGATCTATGTACAATTATCCTAAAATATAATAATCGAGGTTCTAATGAACATTCATATCAACAGCAATTCAGTTGATTAAGTATCCTTGAATCAGCTGTTTAATCTGTACGACCATTAAACCGTTATTGGCAATGCTCTAAATTCCTATTAAATATTAATTAGCGCAAAACAATATCTGAACATCAAATTTTAGTTTTAGTTCAAGAAGCATGTTGAAAATACTTCAGATATACATGCAAAACACATTTTTCTAGCCATTACTAAAACATCGTACCTACACCGCTTTGAAACAATTTGTTGGGCTGAATTCTTTTGTGTGAATATTAAGAAGTGATATAAAACTTATTTTCGTGACATAATTATTTTAAATTGTCTACAATTATTTTGCATGTGTATTTGGATTGAAAAAAAATATTACAAAAATTAACTGTATTTATTTCATTGGCTATTAAAATATATATTACGATTTTTGTTTTATAATTACTTACCCTTATAATCCTTTCTGTTATGTGGTTGATTACATATTTCACAGAAAAAAAACAATTGTATATTATGCTGTTTATACCCGTAATATATTCAATTGCATTCACACTTACAAAAGTAGCCTTAAAATAATATATACCAATATTTATATATTCCCTGTTACAACTAATATCTCAATTATAGAATACAATTTCAAACATTTAACAAACTTCGGTGAAGGTACCAATACATCGCAAGTAGCTCTTAGTTGGTCCCTGTAGACAACTTGGAAACAATTTAGGTCCATTTGCACCAATTGATGTATCTGCTAAGTCCACTATCTACAAAGCATATCTTGCAGTTGATGTATCCAGATACCATACAGAACGCAGAATATACTCTAGGGAGAAGATGATACAGTCAATTCGAATTCGAGGAATTTATTTTCGCACCTTGACAAAGTGACAATCAAAATGACTATTGCCACTGTGACAAGATACGTAATGGTACCAAAATTAACTTGCTGGTTTATGCTGAATTTAGTATTAATTGTTATAAAGCAATTAGCAGACGCCTTCTGAAGAACTTGTTAATTTTTATTTAGCGATGTTTGAACGTCTTCTCGGTTTTTAGTTAATGCTGTAGTCATCTTAGTTCATGCAGGGGCAAGGTGATGGGCAGGGGGACGGGCTAGGTAGGGGGCAGGGGGAAGGGCTAGGAGAAGGGAACCAAGGTTCAGGGCAGGGTGAAGGGCTAGATGAAGGGAACCAAGGGCTCGGAGACGGACATGGACCCTGATTCCGTAGTGACCTCACGTCAGCGCAGCCTATAGTCCTGAAGATCTGGGGTGGGTCAGGTTGGAAGACGATGGTGGGGGGACTGGCTACTAAGACTCTTGGAGGAACGATGACTAATGGTGTCGGTAGTGGCGGTTGAACTGGGCTTGGGATGACCTGAAAATATAATAAAAGATAAATAACTGACAGAAAAGATAACATCATATTTATTTTTAGGGTTCTTTTCCTTTGTTTAAAATATATTGAGACTATGGCTTTTTCTAGATAAAAAACCAACAAGGCTTTGAAGTTTGTAGCCTAGAGAGAGGGATAAATCAAAGCCAATTTTGACCGACTTCACTATTCAAATATGTATTTTAGTGCTTCATCCTACGAATATAATCTTAGCCAAAGTTTTAGAATGTCATTTGACTTTATCCTCGTTTTCTTTCAAAAACTTATGATTGAGAGCCTTCTTCGGCAATGCTTGCTCATGAATGTTCAAAACACTAAAATAAACCTGAAGTGGAAGTCCCGACGCATTTGAAATCTATCGATCCAATTATGAACTTTTATGAAGCAGAAACGTCTGCGAGTGTTAGGTACTCCAAATTTTTAAATTAAATGAAGAATGGAAAAATTTACACTTCCGGCGGACACAGTTGGCAGAAGCGATTCGACCGGTGTTCCAAAGGTTCGAGTCCTGCTGCAGGTGATCCAATTATGACTTTCATAAGCAAGCTGCAGAGTTAGGTCGTCGGACTCTACATGCTACTCGTAATGAACAGTTGCATGATTTAGATTTAGATTTATTTATTCTCATTGAAAATGAATTGGATGAAAAATTGAAAATAAATATGAATTGGAATCTATGGATAAGATGGAAAAAAATGAGTTTTAAACGTGCTTGTCCTCACTCAGAATGGAAGCTAACCCTTCAGTAGCCATTCGCACTGCATAGAAGGAACAATGCTTTTGTTTAACAACATTTGCTATAACTGCTCTCAGGTGAGAGCTCGATTTATGCACAGTCGCCATCAGATATATCGGAGTGGCCGAGGTGCTTAAAAATTTCTAAATGCTCACTCTAACGTCTTAACAATATTGGCGTGTTCAGATATTTGTGAGCACCTTGGCCGCTCCGATATATCTGATGGCGACAGTACAACAGTCAGTAAATAACTCACCTTGATAGGACTAGGGCAAGGTACAGGTACGGGCTGCGGTCTAACCCAAATCGGTGGCAGCGCAGGTGGCATCACCGGCGGCACTCTCACGGTGAACGGGGGCTGCTGCGGCGGCTGCACCGGCGGAGGCCTGACGGTAGGGTTGTCATATGAAAAATCGGAATATCCTGACAAAAAATCTGATGGAACCTTAAAAAGCTGCGTGGTCCGATAGTCTTATCGGACATGTCGACGGAGGAGGAGGGATTTTAAGTTTTCGCCTTCCACGAAGAATTCTTGACGACTGGTCTGGCCAAGTGGGTAGTGACCCTGCCCATGAATCCGATGGTCCTGGGTTCGAACCCCGGTAAGGGCATTTATTTGTGTGATGAGCACTGATATTTGTTCCTGAGTCATGGGTGTTTTCTATGTATTTAAATAAGTATTTGTGTATATTATTTATACCGTTGTCTGAGTACGCACAACACAAGCCTTCTAGATATTACTGTGGGGCTTAGTCAATTTGTGTAAGAATGTCCTATAATATTTATTATTATTATTTATTATTAATTCTAAAATTCCCCATAGTTCGAACATCGAAACACGAGTAATTCTAAAATTCCACTTAGCTTGATCATCGGACCACAAGGAATTATAAAATTTCACTTAGTTCGACCATGAATTCAATTTTCAATTTCATCTATGCATTAGCGAGATGGTGCCTGGGCGCTAGCTGTTGAGTTTTCAAAAAAATCCTGACACGTCAATCCTGACAAACAACCAAAAATCCTAACATCTTCTATGGCTTATCTGACGGTAATAGGCGCTGGGGCGGGGGGATATATTGACTGGGGCTTCATCCAGATGGGCTGGGGTGCGGCAGTGAGATGGGGCCGGGGCGCTAGCAGTAATCCTGGGGGTCCCTTTGTTTGACATAATTATTGAAAGTCATAATGTAATGATTGTCATATTATCATTAGTCATAATTCTGAAACGGCTAACTTTTCAGGAATTTCCTTAGGTTATCCTATAGATAGGTTAGGTTAGGTTTGTTTTATGGCAATCCTGAAAAGTTACGCGTTTCTGAGAAAAACCAAATTATGACTAACGAAAATGTGGACAAACAATACATTATGACTTGAAACTATCTGAGAAACAATAGAGACCCGTAATCCTGACATGGCCTATGGCGTACCTGATAGTGATAGGTGCAGGGGCGGGGGGATAGACTGGCCGCGGCTTCACCCATATGGGCTGGGGGAGCGGCAGCGAGATGGGGCCCGGGCGCACGACCATGGGCGGCTGCTGTGGGAAGCGGATCTGGCCTGGCTTCACGGTTATTATTCCTAGAACATTTTACATATTTTAAGCGATCGTGCTTTCTATGCATGTGTTTTTGGGCACCGGTGTGATGACAGTATTATACTTATTATGTCTGGCTGTTCTTAGAATCAAGAAGTCCTTTACAGAGAGGAGTTTTAAGGATGACTCCCGAAAGAACGGCCCGTGCCCGAGGCTTCCAACACTTCGTTTTCTATGACTGGTGATCGGTTGTTCGTTGCGTGAGTCATCCTTTACAGGTGATTTTTGGTGCTGAGAGTTTTTTAATAGAACCAGAAATGAAATGTGACGTTTTCAACCAAAAGGTACCACATTGTCGCTTGTCGATAAGGTTGATTTCTAATTGAAGCTGTATAGAAATAGCGCCTTACTGACAAGCGACAATAAGTACCCTTTTGGTTGAAAATGGCACAAATAATAAAGTAATGTGCTGTTGTTTATGCAAATCAGTGACTTGTCAGCATGTCACTTAATCCTTCGAGCGCGTTTGGCTCGTAGCTATTGGACCAGCGTGGAGACTATAGCCCTAGGCTTCTCGCGTATGAGAAGAGGCCTGTGCCTAGCAGTGGTTCGTGTAAATTGAAGAAAGAAAGAAAGAAAGAAAGAAAATGCATTTATATAACGCCACGACATAGTACATAAAAAAGAAAGGCATGCAGACAAAAAATACAGTTGGACGGTAAAAAGGAAACCTCAGCATAATGCCGCGGCAAAGCGTGGCGCTGGTTATCTGTGGGGTTATATAACGCCACAACATAGTACTTAAAAAAGAAAGGCATGCAGACAAAAAAATACATTTATACGCTAAAAAGGATAACGCCGGCAAACCGTGGCGCTGGTTTTCTGTGGTAACTTAAAATTAATGGCCACACGTACGCCAACAACACACAAATAAATTAACATTGACATTTGCGGGCCTCAAGAGCTGCAAGGGGTGACGTCGATCGCGTCATCACACAGGCTGGGATAGCTCGGACACGGATCGGGACAGGGGCAGGGCTGGTCCAGTCCAGATTATCGACACTGTACTGTAGTACCTGGCTGAGACTGTCCATAACCGTAGTTGACCTGCGGGCCGCAAGGGTTGCAGGGGGCGACGTTGATCGCGCCCCCGTCACATGGGCTGGGACAGCTCGGACAGGCGCCGGGACAGGGTTCCGAACAAGGGCAAGGCTGGTCCAGCTGCAGCTCCGGTGCCGGCAGCGGCTGCGAGAGCGCCGACCCGAGGAGAACTGAAACATTATTTTTCACACTTGCTCGGGAGTTATAGCTTTTTTTTTATCATGTCACTAACTCATACGAACCAAGTAAGTTTTAAGTAAAATTCAAGGTATAAAATGAGTTTTATTCTTAAAATACTTTTTAAAAATAGTTAATTTGATTATTTAATAGCCGTATTAAAATATATTTACACATTTTTCAATCGTGGCTGAATGCCGGTTTGCTCTGTGCCTTCGATGTTTAATAAATAAATAAAAAATCTAATGAATGGGCATAGCTGTGGTTAATATTTTTGTATCATCAGGATTGAATATGCTAATGATTCTGAGTTGAAAGAACTCAAAAACACCAGGATCTGTGAGAATCAGGTTTTCAATATTTATTTCAGAAAACGGCCAACTGAGACAGGCTCAATCATGCGCAGCAGTTGCAAAAAATGCGATTTGCACTCAGACTGTGATTTGCATAATATGCATAACACGTGTCTGGTGACAAATGAACGGTGATTACGGAACAGGCTATTTGTGCGACAGGCGTTTGAGTGTTATAGGTATTTATCCCCAACACGGATTGGCTGATTTAGTGAAGATTATCTCTTTTTGACATATCGGCGTTGGAGTTTTAACACTTTTAACTCATCAGATGATACTGCTATAAGTATTCAAGTTCAAGTTTTGGAGACCCTTTACGACTCTAAGGATAATTTGATGATCGTTTTTTTTTATTATATATATTTTACCTCTGAAACCTAGAGACTTTTACATCTCTAGATTATTTTAGTACTTCTGTTGTTTGTATATTTTTTATTATAGTATTTCTGTGTAATCCGACATTTAGAGACTGGATACATCTCAAACAAAGTATCTAATATTTCATTGATTCCATATTTGTAATTGTTTTTGTAATTTTTGTTTAATTTTATTTCTTGCAAAATTTGACATGTAAAAGTGCCCCTGTGGCCTATTTGCTGAATAAATGTTTGATGTTTTGATGTTTTTGATGCTTGATTTACAGTTTTGAATTTGTAGTAATTAATTTAAATAATCATACTAACTAAATCATTCCAATTTAAACTGTCGTCGTGGGTCATACTATTGGGGCCCACTGATTACCAGTCCGCCGGACGATATCAGCCTGTCAGTTAGAACAAAAAGTTGACAGTTCCGAACAACTAACAGGCTGATATCGTCCGGGGAACTGGTTATCAGTGGGCTCCTTAAAATTAAACTAGTTTAGGGCGAGTGTCTAAAAATACTTGAGTCAAAACGTAAAGTTTGCCTAATTCAGTTATGGTATAAGTCTACCACTTCTAAATAAACAATTGTAATTTTCTAAACCCTAGAGATTCTACTAACATGTAGAGAAAATTTTAACTTATTTACCAGATATCCAGAGAACTTTGCCCATCGCTATCATCCGGCCGTCTGATAGAAACCTACAAAAACATAACCTTAAATACAAAAAAAAAACAAGGAATAACCCGAGATTTCAAAACCGTAGCCATATTGAAACCAAATATGCTATTCGAAAAACATATTTATGCGAAAAGAAATAGAGTTGCTAATGTGCACAAGAATTGGGTTTTGTTTTTAAACGAGCCTGTACCGTGAACAATATTTTAAATATTTTTTTAAATGCTTGGCGGTTGATTCGTTTTATTAAACATTTTTATATACCTAATGATATCTTTTGAAATGGTTTTGATAATCAAACAATATTAATCGAAACTTGTTGTTAATTCATTTAGTAATATTTTATATAACTTTGATAACTTTGTAACGACCCATAAAGGAGTTAAAAAAACAATGTTATCCTTATCTTTGCGAGGTACATAGGTGTATATGTTGCGAGGTACATAGGTGTATATGTGGAGCCATGGTTCAGGAGGACGGTCACCATGGCCTTAGTTGTCAGAGGTGCGCTGGGCGTTTTTCGCGTCACCATGCGATAAATGAGGTAGTTCGCAGGGCTTTGGTCTCAGCCAATGTTCCCTGTGTCCTGGAGCCTCCGGGATTGTGCCGGGCTGATGGCAAAAGGCCAGATGGTCTTACATTGGTTCCTTGGCAGAAGGGTCGGTGCCTCTTATGGGACGCAACGTGTGTTAGCACCTTTGCCTCGTCCCATCTGAGTCACACCATCGGTGCTGCTGGTTCAGCTGCGGAGTATCTCCGGATCGTACCTGGTCCAACAGATCTCCTTGGCAATTCAACGGGGCAACGCAGCCAGTGTCATGGGGACGTTTGGGCCGGATACGGTCCGGGGTGGACCATAGCCTAAATAGTTTAATTTAGTGGTTAAGCTAGACAAAGCCTGTTGCGGATTACATCATTTGTAAGTCGATGACGAAGCCTGTTGCTGATTTGCTTTTGTGTCCACTTGACGAAGCCTGCGTTGCCGATCACGATCTATGCATTGATGTTATTTACTGTTTTATTTATTGTGACGTGAAAATAAATCCTTATCTTAAAAGACACATATAGTACTTCTACTTTAAAATTGTTCATACACGAAATATGTACTTATGTACTGTTATTGTCAAATTATAGTTTAAACCAGGGATCGTTACAGGTATAACTTAAAAACAAAATATCACGTAGCATTCGAAATATTTCTTTGATATTGTAGAATGGTATTTAGGTAAGGACAATGAGATCAGATTACCTAAATGAATTGGAAAAATATACAAAAACAACCTAAGATACGAGATACCGAAATTGAATACCGGTTAATTTGTATGAAAAATATACCGGTATTCGATCCCTGGTTTAAACTCACCTATTACCTCTTCTTACACATGTTATATTAGTTTCGTTTTATTTTATTTATGTGTGTGTGTATGTCTTAGTTAGCCTAAACCCAGCGCCATGAAACTTGATAATCATTGGCATAAGCTGAGTGGCATTCATTTTGATGTCATGTATTAGAATAAGACAGATGTATTAAGTTAAGCTTGTCTTCAACACCAAATGAACTATTTCTGTTTCTAACTTATAATAAAATATTCCATTTTTCGCTTTTTGTTGAAAAATCCGTGACTAACGTAACCATACCGTACTGTGAAGCCATATTGCGATATATACCTACGCTTCATTATATTCTTAAAAATCTCTGTCGAAATTGGTGCCATCGTTTCGATAAATATAAATAAATCGCGTATATTAAATTTATAATACATCCCGACATTTCCAACCCTTTACAGCGTTCGTGGTCAACGGGTGACTGAGGAAAAGCTACAATGTGCAAAAATACTCACATACAAAAATATAATCCGTTTTCATAGTTTTATTTCATGAGTAACTCAAAATTCAAAATTGTTTATTGCATTCAAAAACATTACAAATATTACAGTGGCTGGTGTCTCCCTTTAAGTTATTTACAAAATAACCTGTATAATAATAATAATAATAAATTACAATTATTTAGTATTATACTATTCTTAAAGCTATGTTTCTTTATTAATTTTGTGTGTGTGTGTGTGTGTGTGTGTGTGTGTGTGTGTGTGTGTGTGTGTGTGTGTGTGTGTGTGTGTGTGTGTGTGTGTGTGTGTGTGTGTGTGTGTGTGGCTAGGCTAGGCTACATATCCTAGTAAGTCTTCCACCTGATCGTAGTTTTTATCTTCCAACCAATTTGTTATTTTAACCGAAGAAAATATTATATATTACCTGTGTTAAGTAAATAAAAATGAAACATACGAGTATGACCTAATTTTAGACCTATAACGTAGCTAGGTACAGTCGAGTTTATAAATATGTATACATTTTTTCCCCTTATTGCAATGGATTAAGGTGAAGAAATGTATACATATTTATGAACTCGACTGTACAGTGTAGGTATCTTCGACTAGAAAATCTCAACGCAACTTCTTTACAAACCGCCTGGTAGATCTATAGTTCTCAATAAAGTTAAAGTGGAGCACGCTACAGATTGAAACTATTAGAGACCCCCCATCGTTTAACTAAATGTATGCGATAGATAACTTTAAATTGTCTGATTGGCCGAAACGGTATGTCTTTGGCTCGCATCCACGCAAGATAGCGCGAACATTGTTTCTTTTATCGCCTAATACAGTCGGCAACAATAGTTGGGAATAGTAGCGGATAAGACTACGCATCTAAATTATAAAGATAGTTTTGACCCATTGTTTAGTCGATTTCCGTCCCCGAACGTACCCCGTATACCTATACCTACTTAGATGTATAGCTTCTCATTAGTCACAATAAATAATATAAAGAGACCAGACGCGTTTGCTTCAAATCTTCACCTGCAATCGATATTGAACCCTATTCCGCAAAAAACATGGTCCTTCGAACCGGATTGAACCAGTGACCTATGGATTAAAATGAAATAAAACTTGTCAAATTAGAAATCTGCGTATATCTTTTAATAGGCAGTACCAGCCAATAATATATCACCTCCGTGTTTTTAGTTTCTTTTTTTTTGTGAGTGACTTCCACCTTATTTTAGGTAGTCTAGTAGTATTCCTTTTTACTAGCGATTAGAAAAATTGGTCTCATGTAGTGGTTTTTGCATAGTTTTTTTTTAATGTACTGTTAACTTCATTTTTTTATTAGAGGTTTTTTAGTAATATGCTGAGTATCCTATTGTAATTCACAGTATTTCATTGCAATATTCATCATATATTTATATAAAATGTTTAGTAAAATATGCAATCTACAAACTAACCTATACAAGCTTACTCTATACAAGCTCATACAAAGACACTCAAAGGTGATATATGGGGCATTTTCTATAAAAAGGGACCTTATTGTCGATGGCGCTTACGCCGCACAGCGTCGCGCGGCATTGTTTTTATATCGGAGCATCGTTCATAATGACGTAAGCGCCATCGACAATAAGGTCCCTTTTTATAGAAAATACCACATATATTATTGGCCGGTACTGTATAACTACGTACGAACTGTATAACTATTGTATTAATAGGAAGCTAAAACAAATTACTGTATGAAAATATTTTGATGTGTGTTATTTCTATAGTAGAAAATTAGAAATATTTGTATAAATTATAACAGGAAAGAAAAAGTGACCAAGGCATCGAATGCCCACAAAGTTATCTTCTGAGTACTGGAAGCTATTTTTTCTATCGTATATGGGGCATTTTCTATAAAAAGGAACCTTATTGTCGATGGCGCTTACGCCGCACAGCGTCCCGCGGCATTGTATTTATTTCGGAGCATCGTTCATAATGGCGTAAGCGCCATCGACAATAAGGTCCCTTTTTATAGAAAATACCACATATATTATGGGCCGGTACTGTATAACTACGTACGAACTGTATAACTATTGTATTAATAGGAAGCTAAAACAAATTACTGTATGAAAATATTTTGATGTGTGTTATTTCTATAGTAGAAAATTAGAAATATTTGTATAAATTATAACAGGAAAGAAAAAGTGACCAAGGCATCGAATGCCCACAAAGTTATCTTCTGAGTACTGGAAGCTATTTTTTCTATCGTATATGGGGCATTTTCTATAAAAAGGAACCTTATTGTCGATGGCGCTTACGCCGCACAGCGTCCCGCGGCATTGTATTTATTTCGGAGCATCGTTTATAATGGCGTAAGCGCCATCGACAATAAGGTCCCTTTTTATAGAAAATAGCACATGACATCTATTTCAGTTTATAATTTATACACTTGTGGCTTCACCTCGCGACTATTTTCGTAGAATGATGGTTTTTTTTTTTTCTTTTTTTTTATTTATTGGGAAACAAACAGCTTACAATCTTACACAATATGAATGAATATTAATAAAACACAAACCAAAACAGTTTCCACTAATTAATTAAGGCAGAAAAGCTCAAAGGGAACTTAATGAAATACAAAATGTAGAAAAGTAATTATTCAAAGCAATCAGGCAAACCAAAAGCTATTAACTTGAATTTTAGCTGAGACTTATGCTTGTCAACTTATGTTTCTGTGATAAATACTATCTTATACCCGTTGGGACTCACACTATCTCCAAAACATATTTCATATAAATCGGTTCAGCGGTTTAAGCGTGAAGAGGTAAAATACAGTTAGATTTACTATCGCATTTATTACTAGTTGATGCCCGCAACTTCATCTGCGTAGACTAAGTACCTCCATATCGCAATTCCATAGTAAATTCCACGCCCTTTTCACCCCTTTAAGGAATAATTTCAGGGATGAAATAGCTTGTCTTATCTTTTGACATTAAATATTATTTTTAGCTTTAAGTAACAAATATTGTACGCCATTAAGATGGTAGGCTATGGCTTTACCTATGAAATGTAACAACTTTTTTGTATACAGTCACAATATAGTATTTTGTGCAATCGTGATATAATAGAGAGCTTTTCAGTCGAGTACCGTGTTTAAGCAACGAAGCTTGCTGAGTTGCTTAACTAAGGTACGAGATTGAAAAGCTTGATTATATCACTATTGTATTCAATACTTTTTCTACGAGACAAAAATAATAATACTTTCAACTAGTAGAATCATACCACCAAACCAAACCGAAACCAAAAGTTTAGTATACAGCTAAGATACCTTCATACTCTCGTACGCGCGCCGGCCGCCGGGCCCGGCGCCCCTGGCGGGTTGGTCAACGACACCTCCTCGTAACTCATGAGGCCCTGGTACCTGCTCCGCGCTAAATTCAATTTTAAGACAGTTTTTTTTCTCGATTTTGGCCACCGTGGCCGATGGAGACTAACAAGCAACGCTAAGCGGTTTTCGTAGGGTATGGATGTTGCTATATGAAGGGTGTCACATGCGCGTTTCTGACTTATGAAGCAATTGTTTCTACTACAACATAAAATAAAATGTTTTTGTTGGCCAGCCATAGACCTAGCATTACATAGACCAGCTATACGCGTGCGCCCGTAAGGGATAGACATAGATGACGTCATAAACGTGGGGATACCGTATTGGTAAAAATTACCCCAATATTTGATATCACGTTGGGGCGATTACCCTGGAGGCAAAGTTAGCTTGTTTGACGGTATTAAAAAATTGTTAAATAAAATGTCAATGGGCCGTTCTTTTTAGGCGTATAAACAATGAAATACCTCCTATAATTCGCGAAGGTGGTACAAAACTAAACATGTTTAGTAAATAAAACGTAAAATAAAATGTATTATGGGTTTTAATTTAAAGAAATCACAAATCGCAATCATACCAATTAATGTACACCACATTTAATCTTCACAACATTTGTTTATTTATTTTTTGGAATTAGAAGTACGAAAAAACTTCGAGGTCAAAATTACCCATAAAATTATGATATTTTCATCTGGTATCCCTAACATGATTGTTATGCAGCTAAATTAAGAAGAAGTTTAAAAATGGCTGACCTTAGACTCCTACCTACCTACGTAATTTGGGCGGATAATTTTACAAATAATGTTTTGTTAATTTGCGTAAATAATTGTGATATTTTTTATTGAAATCGTTTGATTCTACATTGCTTTGAGTGTAACGTAATTTTACGATGTTATTCTCACATATTGCGTTAAGAGGAAGGTGTAAAATACCGTACTTACGTGTGAAAGGTTATGATCTCATATTTTTGCTCAGAGCGGCTATTACAGCCGATTACAGAACAATTCACCAGTATTTTATCAAAGTTCAAGCATTCAAAACGCTAACCATCACTATATTTCATAAGAGAAAGCACAATTTCATACAAAACAACGATAATTAAACAAGCAACGAACAAACATGACATGTCACGTACTTATTTGTTTGCCACAACCTCGGTTGTGGCAGCGGTGGAAAAGTGAAACTATGACAAGGACAAACAATAACAGCGCTTTCTCTGCTACTCCTACTGAAAGATACATAAGACTATCCCGTTCGGTCATTTTCCCCCACCCCTCATGACCGATCCAGTTATAATAGATTCATGTGGCCAGCCAATCACAAAGCAGATGCGACGCAGCAGCGTGTTTAAGTAGGCTAATTTGCATTGAATCGAGTCTCCTTAAACAAGAAATATTTTATCGAAATGTATGAAGTTCCATTTTCAAAATTTTTATAATTGACTAAACCGTATCGATAAAATTCTTATGCTTGAGTCGGAAGTGCCATAGACTATCCAACGTTGAAAAGAGTAAGGTTGTAGTGTTGCATGTGAAGTTGTAATACACAGATTATACTCGACGAGTAGAAAAAATATATTATGATTATGATTGTCCTTTCCTAGGACTCAAAATAACTCCATACCATATTTCATCTCAATTTAACGATTTAAACTTGAAGACAAACAACAGACATACAGACAGACAACAAACAGACAAAAAGAGCTAATTTCGCATTTATAATATTAGGAGGGATTTGGAATATTCAAAGGATGGCAAACATTATTGGCGTGTTCCATTTTCTGCTTTTGGACCTGACTGTACTGGGCTGGGCGCCATTTTAGCGGTCTAACTGCCGTCATAAAAGTGCCGCTGTTGTTACACAATGCAGTTAATTGTAAATAATAGTTTCATTTCACTTCAATGTAGTCTCTTAAACTTATCGTGGCTGCCATAAATGTAACTAAATAAAGTGTTTACATTTTTCTACTTAAGTACTGAGGCAGAGTTGGGCAAAAATTATCTATTTACGAATAACCGGGAAGATAACTAAATCATCTTTTATTTGAAATAACTAAATAATCCGTCATTTGTTATTTTGAATTTATCTAGATCAGTTTAATTTTTATCTAGATAAATTAGTTGGGATAATACAAATACCGATTTGGCAAAGAATCTAGTGAGATCGAGAGGCCACTTGGAAGATAGAACATATGGATGGTATAGAAAGGATGCCAATCTCCTATGGCAGAATTGTTCCAAAAGTGACCGCTTTCAGCTTTAAATAATAGTTCCTAATCTCTCCGGTGGCGCTAGTTAGGCTCTGGGACATGAGTATAACATGAACCATATAAGGCAACAAATAACCCGACCAAATTACGTAGGTTGTTTATGGTAGTATTTCGGTGTATGGTGGCGCCGCCTAATTACTGTTTTTTGATGGACACTTTTCATACATAGAGATTTGGCTCCTTTATATAGTCTCCATGATAGAACACATCAAGTAGTTTTATTATCTGTATGTCGCGTGACATACAGATAATAAAACTACGATTTTAATTATTAAATTAAAAATAAATCTCATGTTACATTTAAAACTTTCGCGTTTTGAACACATATTAAATTACATTTAAAATCGGGTCTATCGTGAATTTATTCTGTTACCTTTATTTACCGACGTTTCGACACAGGTTTCACTGGTCGTGGTCCCGATTTTAAATGTGATTTAATAAATCTCACGTTTTTATAACAGTATTAAACTCGTATTTCTTATGGTAAAAACTATATAAATAACATACTTTCATAATTTAATTTTAATAGATGAATTTCCCCTATTATAGACAGGTTTCGGAACTCTTGAAATCGTTGACCATTTTCCGTAGCTACCTCTTAGTTTAGTAGAATTTCTTCACCTATGTATAAATAAAGCCCCCTAGTCACGTGTTAGGCGGTTCGTTACATTTTGTTTGCGTTCGTGTCTGTATTAACCAAGGAGAAGGATTTCAGATCGAATCATATATTATATTGACGGAGCAGGAAACACCTTTCCATCTCTACTATGCGTGAGTCGTCAAGACGAACGCAGGTACTAGTAATACCTAGGCACAGGCTTGCAAAAACAGGTCCAAATTATAGGCCCACGCATCTATAACAGGTTACCGTCTGATATAAAGGATGTTGCATCAGAGCCCATTTTTATAAGAAAACTCAAGTGTTTCATGATCCAAAAGGCGTATTACTCGGTTAAGGAATTTCTGGAAGGCTAATTGGGATCACTCCTAACGTATTGGAACGGGGTATGATTATTTTATTGACAATTGAATTATTATTTTTATTTTTTGTTATTCTCTTTATTTATCTTTCATCTTAGGCTAGGTTTTTATAATATTTATTTTTTGTTATTATTGTTATTCTAATGTTTAATGAAACCCAATTTTAATTGCACATATTTCTGAAATATCTATTGTAAATAATAATATTAATAATGTAAATTACGCATCCATGACAATGTCACATACAAACTATAAGGCCGATGTTTATTCAAATTTAATTATAACCAAATACTTATTAATAAAAAGGCCCCGTGAAAAGGTAAAGTGACATTATTCTTCTTTCGTGTCGAGGTTCCCTTAAGCAGTGGATGCCCAGAAAGCAGCGGCACAGGGCGGACACGCCATATATCAAAAATCATTTGCGTTTCTATGCGTATTTTTTTTTACCTGTCTTGGGCTCTATTGCACTAGGGCACTTAGAGCGGTAGGACTGTGTGGGGGGATGGTAGCCTGGGAAAATCCAGGACCATTCCGCATCACACGAGACGGTTTTGCTACGCTGAGACGGTTTTGCTACGCTGATCTATGCGTGAACGGCACGTCTGTGCACGCGTCATGCGTCATTGTGTAAGTTGCTTAAAAAGTTAAAAACCGAACTGAGCGTTCGCCACAAACTCGTCAATCTGCTGTTGCGGGGGGAGGTAATTCGAATCGGGGCGGGGCGGTGCGTGGCCGTTCTGTATGATAATACTATTACTTATTCTGTGGCAGCGGTGCTGACACCCCTGATCGTGGCATCCCTCAGGTCAGATTCCGAGCACGCGGGGCATGCCAGCAGGCAGTATTGGCCGAAACGTTAATGCAATTAACCATTAACCAGTAAACATTACGGCTTACTTTTGCAATTGCAATTGCAATTAACGTTCGGCCAACACTGCCAGCAGGTGCGCCATGGCTTGCGGTGCTGTGTTGCAAGCGCATTGAGTAAGAGTAGCCGCGAAGCATTCCCCATCCGGCCATGTTGTTTACAATGGCTGACCTGGGACCTGAGCCTGTTCAGCGCCATTAAGGACAGTGAGATTAAGGAGCCAGATTTGAAAGAGCCGAGCCACGCATCAATTATGTCACCTTTTTTCCCCTATTAGGATCGAAAAAACTACTGATGCAGTAGAAATAACATAAAAATTGCAAAATTATTACTATTACTATTAAACAAATGTGCAATGCCTCAAATAACTAAGCGGCCGATTATTCCTAAATTAACCGAGGTAATTTACGAAATTTGCCAGGGAATTTTTTGCTAAATAGCGGCTCTTTTTTTCTCTCATTTATTTACATACAAGATATATACAGTGGTACTACGTAAACGAAATTAATAACTAGCTTAAATCTAAAATAGGCCCTTGAGGCATTGTACCAAGGATGCTGGCGGCATTTCCCCGCGGTATCGCAATGCTGATACGTTGTGCGTGAAAGCCGCCAGCTCTTCGGTCACCCCAGTTACGTCAACCAGACGCTTCGCGATTTCTGCAAACAACTTATGCGCGCTGGGACCCCATGGACCTAGAGTCTCAACTCCAAATGGAACGAAATGATACTCTTTAGTAGGATTTATCCTTATTACTGAATATTCACAATGAACATTTGTTTTGACTCTAAAAAGTCTTTTATTCAATTAGGCTTGTGTAAAAAACTTTTGGATTATTTAACTAAGATCAAACTTTTAGCGATCATGATCTTTTAGGAACTTAAATCTGAATTTCGGGGGCAAAAATTAATGACAGTAGACATTAAACTTCATTACCGATGCTTCTCTCATATACTAGATCACTCCAAGTTTTGTTTGTATAAATCTAATATACAGGATTTACAGGATTATTTACAGGATCGGTCGGAGTGGCGAGCCAGCAGTGGACGTCTATCGGCTGACATGATGATGATGATGAAATCTAATATAATTTTGTTCAAATTATAAACATGAAACAAAATAAAAACTCAATTCAGTTGTTCTTTATTTTTAAGGGTTTTTGAAACTTCACTCGCCATTTTTTTATTACAATAGTTCTAACAGGAATAGTTGTCGATATGTAATATGATTTGTTTATAGTATTTTTCAAACACGATGGGTAGGGTGACAGATGACATATCCATATAATTTATAACCTAAAAACGCCAAATATAGTTAACTAGTATTGAGATGACATCTGTCAACGTACCCATCGTGTTTGAAAATAACTATAATGCATTTGTGCAAACTACACTACATACAAGAGATTAGCAAAGTTTTTTTTTACTTACAAATAAAAAGTAGGGAACATAAATGAAACAACACGTTATTTATGCATACTACATAATATTATTTATTAGTTAGATACATACACATAATAAACATAAATAACATACTTTACAATAAGGACTACTTTAGCAAACACACTGTCACAATAGAATACGTACGGCACTACTTAATAAAAGGCATATCGGAACCAGAAACATAGCAAAACCATTTGACCTTAGGGCAAAGAATAAACCATAGACAGGAGCACTGTACAAATAAAGTTTAATATATAATGAACTTATTTTTGTAAACGTAAAAAGTGACCAAGGCCTCCAGTGTTCAGGGCTGGAATCGAACCAGCGTCCTCTGCATTCGCGGCAGATGCCTAGACCGCTCGGTCACCCGAGCCGGGGCGGCATGAGTCGAAACAACTTTTGTCTCTCTGCTTTACATCAATCAGACCCTAAGTTTTGAGATCTTTTGATTAATTAACATCATATTTAAAACGTTACATTGAAATTAGCTGATAGTTATAATGTACTACTTTAATCTGGGACCCAGTGACGCCAGTGACGTTCATTGGGAGGGTAGGGGAAGGGGCCCAGGTAGCAAAATGACGTAAAATGACGTCAGCGACGTCATAATGACGGCATTATTACGTCATTACGACGTCGCTGACGTCATTTGACGTCATTTTGCTACCTGGGGGGGAGGGCATTATTAAGTGTAACCAAAGAACACGAATCAGCAAACATATTAGGTGCAATTTTACTTGTAAAATGCTACGATTTCAGCAGAATAATCAAATTTTATTTAACACAGTAAATTTTTATTAATATTTTTAATTTACTGATCGTAAATTAGTACGGGAGCGGTTTATGTGTGGTGACCTCGATTGTCTTGTGCTCAATCTTGTAGTTGAGGTTGCTGTGATTCAAAGCATAAGTAACTTCATTAATTTCAACATCTACCATCGAACAGATTAATTCGCTAGATATTTCACTGTAATTTAAATATGCGTATAACTTAGCGTTTTAATATAATGGGGGGCATGAATTGCACGGATCACACGGGCCACACGGAGGGTCGCATGGGCTCGGGCATGGATTGCTCGGTTCGCACGGACTCAGGTCGCTCGGGCTCTGGCATGGATTGCTCGGATCACACGGACTCGGGTATGGATTGCTCGGGTCGCACGGACTCGGGTACGGATTGCACGGGTCGCACGGACTCGGGAATGAGTTGCTCGGATCACAAGGACTCTGACTTGGGTTGCACGGACTTGGGCATGGATTGCTCGGGTCACTAGGACTCGTGCTTGGGTTGCACGTATCGCATGGGCTAAACGGGATAAAACGGTTACACGGATTATTTGTAAAACCGCTGATCGGCACACTGATTAGTGGAGGCTGAAGCATCGGTAGTCGCGGTACTCTAATAACAAATGGCGGCGGACGAATATCAGGAAGCTGTGGTGGATTAACCCTGATGGATTCTGGCTGTATTGCAGCAGGCCTAGGTGGTCGAACTACAATAGGTGGGGGGGATATTGGCGGTGGCTGTGGTGGTCTCACAGTGATTGGCGGTGGGGTGATTGCCGGTAGCCGTGGTGGTCGAACGACCACTGGCGGTGGGGTGACGGGGGGCTGGCGTGGTGGCCTGACTACGATCGGTGGCGGCTGAATCGGGCTTAACGATGACGGTTGCACGAGGATGGGTGGCAGCTGGATCACCACATTAGGTGATGGCTGTAAATAAACATTAATAGTTAGGATAGCTAAGAAACGTAAATTGCCCTAGGATAAGAAAAAATAACCAAGCCCTCCAGTGGCGGAGGCCGGATTAGAACCGTCGTCCAGCTAACGGGGCAAACACCCTGGACCTTGTTTTGTTAGGGTTCCGTATCCAAAGGGTAAAAACGGGACCCTATTACTAAGACTCCGCTGTCCGTCTGTCCGTCTGTCCATCTGTCCATCTGTCCATCTGTCCATCTGTTTGTCTGTCACCAGGCTGTATCTCATGGACCGTGATAACTAGACAGTTGAAATTTTCACAGATGATGTATTTCTGTTGCCGCTATAACAACAAATACTAAAAAGTACTTTTTTTTCTTTTGACACCTATTCCAATATATAATTTATATATGGTAATGTGACTTTAAGAAAAAAACAGAAATAAAAATATTTCTCACCTTTACAAAGAACGTGCCCCCTGGAACCCTCATGGCGCTGAAGCCCGCACTCTGCAGGGAACTGGGCACCTCGCTGCGGGGACTCGTCGCCCTTATGGGACCATCACCACACCTGGCTAACACAACAAAATACAATTACAAATATGGAGTTAATGAAATATTAGATACTTTATGAGAGACCTTTATAGTCTCTAAATGTCTAAAACAAAAAAAAGTATAAAACAAAAGAAAAAAACAGAAATCCTAAAATTGTTAGAGATGTAAAAGTCTAAAGGGGCCCACTGACTATCAGTCCGCCGGACGATATCGGCCTGTCAGTTAGAACAAAAATTTGACAGCTCCGAACAACTGACAGGCCGATATCGTCCGGCGGACTGATAGTCAGTGGGCCCCTTAAGTGTCACAAATAAAATATATGTAATACAAAAACGATCATCAAATTATCCTTAGAGATGTAAAGGGCCTCCAAGACTTGAATTCTTATATAAGTATGTAATTAAAAGACAAGAAATTAAATAATTAAAAGACAAACAGGCAAGGACCGTATGAAGTGTCTCACGTTAATGCCACTCAAAAGTAGTTACATACTTATAACATGTAGCCCATGTAATATTATCATTATTATCATAATATTACAAATACTCTAGGCACGTTATTCTATTCGCTATACCTACATAATTTTATTATGATACAAACTATTACATTTATAAGTAATTATTACTACTCGACGATATACTATTCTAATAGAAGCAGGTATGTAAGTATACTAAGGAATCAGAATAAATTACCTATGCCTCTCACTCACGTATCAAGATCCAAACCTGGAATTGCTATACAAACAAAGATTTCATTTTAGTCCTCAAAGCACGACTGCACCTATGATATGATACCGATCGTAGATGCAGTCGCTTCGCGAAATTATATTTGCCAAGCACCTCAACGTCCTGTTTAAGTAGAGGGTGGTTTTTTAACCATTGCCATGCTCTGAAAACTTTTGCTATGAAACATTCACCTAAAATGTACGCATTATTTCAGCTATTCAGGGGCTCAATATGAAAAAAAAAACAAGTGCGAGTCGGACTCGCGCACCGAGGGTTCCGTACTTTTTAGTATTTGTTGTTGTAGCGGCAACAGAAATACATCATCTGTGAAAATTTCAATTTTCTATCTATCACGGTTCATGAGAGACAGCCTGGTGACAGACGGACAGACGGACAGCGGAGTCTTAGTAATAGGGTCCAGTTTTTACCCTTTGGGTACGGAACCCTAACAAGGTGTTCAGTGTTATGAAGATCCCTAAATATTAATTGTACTTGGATTTATAGTACAAATCTTGAAGATTTTATAACAACCCGACCGATACAACCTTCAAAGAAAGAACGTACTCCCATTTTAAAGGCCGGCAACGCAGTTGGTGTTGCAGGTGTCTATCGGTCATTGTAATTCTTCCTATTTCATAAAAAAGTTGAGTTCAAGATGTCGACACTTTATACACAACAGGAATACAGACAGAAATTAGAAATAAACGAATGATATGGCGCGCCGCGCCGCGCGAAACTTGCGACGGAAGATATGGATGAATTAATGAATATTTTTATTTCGTGTAACACAGGACAGATATTTTTATTAGTAGAACTTACAAGCGGGGTTAGTAGGTACAGCGAACTTAAATTAAAACATAACAACACTGATGGGGGAATGCAATCGCTCACAGTGCGACAAGTAGGGAAAGTCAACCCTGTCCGCTATCATTCGTAGGATGCTGTTGGGACTGCCACGCACCCGGCGCACCAGGACCGAGATATGGCCGTGGTGCGATTTTTCACTTTTATCTCAATTACTCTGAAAATATACTTCCGTTTCAAATGTCGCTCATCAGATTCGTCGGCTATACCACTAGCTGTTTTAAGGGGCCCACTGACTGTCAGTCCGCCGGACGATATCGGCCTGTCAGTTGTTCGGAACTGTCAAATTTTTGTTCTAACTGACAGGCCGATATCGTCCGGCGGACTGATAGTCAGTGGGCTCCTTTATTATGCCCAAATTAGTGCTATAGTATGCAGGGTAACGATATACAATTGAAAACAAATGAAAATTAGACATGTTTTCGTTATATTTTTCTATCTAGCCAACTTTAACCTTTTAAGGTTTCGGTTAAAGTCTGCCGTTGTAAATATACTTAGTCTAATTTCCGTGTAAATATTTTCATGAAATTACATGGCAAATCGTGTAAAAATTCAATATAATAACTATAGCGGTAGCTACCTCTTAAGCTTTACACGTTTAACCATTTTTTGGGTTCCGTACCCAAAGGGTAAAAACGGGACCCTATTACTAAGACTCCGCTGTCCGTCTATCTGTCAGCAGGCTGTATCTCATGAACCGTGATAGCTAGACAGTTGAACTTTTAACAGATAATGTATTTCTGTTGCCGCTATAACAACAAATACTAAAAGTACGGAACCCTCGGTAGGCGAGTCCGACTCGCACTTGGCCGGTTTTTTATTATGGCTGATTTCTATTTCACGTGACTAAACATATATTATCTTTTCAGGTACGCTCTCATTCGAAACTTATTCATCGGTACTTAAGCACCTACTTGAGACATCGTTTCATGTAAGTAAATCACTAGACAAATATTGGATATCAATAAATTTACCATTCTCTACGATAATACAAGAAAATTTGTTAAAATTACGGCATAATTCATGGATTACGTTTTTCTCAATTACGATACACTTTGTAGACCGAAATATTTTTTCCCAGAAACGTAGTTTCTCTAAGTTTATAACGAATCGTTCAGGATACAGAAAAAGTTTCTAGGTAAATTTTGCAATACGTCGGCTGGAAATACGTTTGTGTCATATGTGTCCAATTTTGGACAATATCATTTTTTATAGATTTCTAAAATTTAATGTGACATATCCACATTTTACTATAGGATAATACCTATAACACTGTTAAGAGAAAATTATCACAAATTGTGACATACTCGCACCAAAAAGGATATAATAAGATAGAGCGGTACTGTATATATATATATTTTAGAATTGTCCAAATTAAAATATTATTAAGTAATACTAACTCATTTTAGTTGTAGTATCTTAGTTTTTTAGTATTTAGTATTAATAATTTTAGTTTTAATTTTTAGTTAAGAACTTACTAACAATGCTATGGACCTATGAGTTGTCTGAAAATAAACGAATTTTATTTATTTATTTATTTATTTATTATATATTTTTAATTTATATATTATATACATATTTATTTATTTAATATTTATTTAGTACTTTATATTTATGTATGCTAGTACATATTTATTTTATTGCATAATGCTATTGATGTATTTTAGTTATTCGTAGACGTTAATATTGTAGTTTTTCTTTTTAAATATTATTGTACGTTCTGTAAGTTTGTCTATCTATCTAATTCGAATTTTCCACTCATTTACTCTAAGGTTAGCTGGAAGAGATCCCTTATAGGGATAAGCTCGCCTTTGTACCTAAATTTATATGAATTTCATGTTAACAATTTTTGTTTTGTACAATAAAGTGATTTACTACTACTACTACTACTACTGTCATAGTAAATTTTGTAACCACTGTAAATTCACTACCATCTATCGACATAAGTTAAAACTTAAAATGAAGATTTATAAAAATACGTTAAAATATATTTAAATATGGATAAATGATTTTTTTATTTGCTTTTTTTATTTTTATATGATTTTGACCCATGTTCTTTCACTGATATGCGTTAAAATTATAAATAACAAACGAAATCGTGAACGCCCTTTATACGAGAGTAGGCCAAAACTAGTGGCGCCATCTGATCGAGAATCAAATTTTCGTGATTTTATATCTATCTTTGCTCGCACCTATCCAAAATTTTGTGTCATCTCATACATTGTACGTTTAACATTTACTCATCAAAAACGGATATGGCAATAATAAAAATGCCTTTATTTCATGATTACCACATGGTACCGTAAATAGTAAACATGTGCCTAAATGATAAATAAGTTCAATATTCCAAAAAGTAAAACTTTTTGAAAAATATTTTTTTCTGTTTCTTTTCACTCAAACTAACTGTAAGTGGCGTGTGGCACAAACGTATTCTCACCCGACGGTTAGCCACCTCTTAAAAGCATCCTGTATATCATTATAATATTATATATATATTCCTCGACCGTTATTCCCATTTACTTGGGGTCGGCCCTCCTTGTCCATCTTCTCCATTGCAAGCAAATCGAAATCGAACGAAATCGAAAACGAAATCGTGCTTTATAACGAGATACATTAGTTGTTATTTATAATATTATAACGAGATACATTATTTGTTATTTATAATATTATAACGAGATACATTAGTTGTTATTTATAATATTATAACGAGATACATTATTTGTTATTTATAATATTATAACGAGATACATTAGTTGTTATTTATAATATGTATTATAACGAGATACATTATTTGTTATTTATAATATTATAACGAGATACATTAGTTGTTATTTATAATATTATAACGAGATATATTAGTTGTTATTTATAATATTATAACGAGATATATTATTTGTTATTTATAATATTATAACGAGATACATTATTTGTTATTTATAATATTATAACGAGATACATTATTTGTTATTTATAATATTATAACGAGATACATTATTTGTTATTTATAAAATTATCATTATAATATTATAAATAACAAATAATGTATCTCGTTATGAAGCACGAATTCGTTTGTTCTTTTGGCTTGTTAGCTACGTAAATTAGTTCATGAGTTTGCATCGACTAATGAGCTCTGAAATTATGCAAGTTTACTTCGTATGCATTATAAAACGAGAATAATAATATAAATGCACAATGTTGAGATAAAAGGTTTCTCTCTTTTACATTCTCCAAGCTAACAAATATGGCAATTTTTGACCGAGCGTTAGCGAAGGTCTCCGTCTCAGAGGCAAAAAAGCTTCCTTATGTCCGGATATTCTCCTCTAAGTGTCGCAATTCTCAACCGATTCTCGTGAAATTATGTGAGCAGGTTCGATGATTTTTAATTTTTAATTTTAAGTTGCAAGGACCTTACTCTGATAGAAAGCCACATATACCTAGACATTTGATAAAAATTGCTCATCTTTCGTCCATTGTGTGAGCATATTCAAAAAATCCCAAAATGCTAAATCCTAAAACACATTTAAATTCTTAATACGATTTACATTCACATTATAATTAACAGGATTAAACGGAATTTTGACAGGCAAGTGTCATTCCCATTCTAATTTAACCCTTGTCAGAGTCATGTGAAATTATTAAATTTCCAGTGAAATTTATAAAAGACACCGGATTAGGTCGACGGACAGCCATTCTGAATTAAAGTCGCAATTAAAAAACAAATGAGTTACATTGGTTCTACAGTTACTTTTTAGGGTTCCGTGCCCAAAGGGTAAAAACGGGACCCTATTACTAAGACGCCGCCGTCTGTCTGTCCGTCTGTCTGTCCGTCATGAACCGTGATAGCTAGACAGTTGAAATTATCACAGATAATGTATTTCTGTTGCCGCTATAACAACAAATGCTAAACACAGAATAAAATAAATATTTAAGGGTCCCATACAACAAACGTGATTTTTTTGGCGTTTTTATAGATAATGGTCCGGAACCCTTCGTGCGCGAGTCCGACTCTCACTTGGCCGATTTCTTAAAGCTAAGCTGCATTCATGTAGGTAACCGCAGAATGGATATAATATTCACATCCACTAATTAGATAACATGTTTCAACAGTAGATACTGGTAAACTACAGACTATTACTTGTATCACGGTATATATAGGCACGAATATACATACTATCACTATACAGCTTGTATTTTTGATACGATAGAATATTTGTTTTAAGATTTCAAACACGCACATGTAATATTCATGAAATAAAACTATTAAAACGGATTATAACGCGTATATTGAATTGATAATACATCCCGACGTTTCGTTTTCATAGTTTTATTTCATGAGTAACTATCGCGGTAACCGAAGACAATATTACAATGTAATATTGTAACTGAATAAAATGATGATGATGATATAATTGGGTACATAATATATTTATTTATATATGTATGTATGCATGTTTGCATGTAGGTATAATATTGCTAATATTTTTATATGTGTACGTGTATAAAAAGAATATTGTTTAGAATAACTTGATTTGTGTTTCATATTTCCTTTCGTTGTCTACAATCCTGTACTAACTACAAGTTTCTGTTTGACCCAATGGTTGCCTGAAAGGGAATGCCTTAAGGCATTAAGTCCGCCATTTGTACAAATTTATGTCATGCAATCAAGTTTAAATAAATATTCTACGAGTCGTTAGTTTAGGCCCTAATGAATTAACTTACATAATGTTTTATTTAAAAATATACTTTTATTTTCCTCACAAAATAATTCAGCACGCAATAAAGATCACTACTTTGCTTTTTATTCGAAACATTGCACTTACTGACGCGATGTCACAATTGTTACAAAATTAACTAACCTCTTTTAATGGACCCGGGTATGTCCTTAAACTACGTCCAAAAGAGAGGTATGGGCACTGTGAATGACATCTCGCTTTGTGTGGTAGGGCACAGGACAGCGGATGTCATTCCAGATCTAGAGCAGAGCCCAACTGGGGGGTACCTCCACCTTACAGAAAACCGCAGCCAAATAACACTAGACCCTACTAATAGTGTTGTGTTCCTGCCGGTGAGTAAGGTTGCCAGAGCTCGAGGGAGAGGAGTGTTAGCTCAACGAGGGACGCGCATGTAACTCCTCTGGAGTTGCAGGCGTACATAGGCTACGGAGAATGATTAACATCAGGCGGGCTGTATGCTTGTTTGCCACCGACGTAGTATAAAAAAAAACCAAAAAAACTCGGCCCAAGCCCTCCTACAACTACACCTACAACTCATCTGGGCAGCTCTACTGTGCTTCGTGCTGTACTTTCAAAAACAAATTTGGATTTGCTAGTCACGCTCGCGCCCATGCGCGTAATAGTTAATAAAATCCCTTTTAGAAATAATAATATTAATAATATACAAATAAAACGCTTGTCGGGATATCGCTGTCGACGGATACGTCTGGGAGGACATCACCATCATAAAAAAAAATTAGGGCAAACATCTTTTACAATTATTTTATAGCACTAAACCGAGCTTTCGTTTCATTTTGTGATTGTTTTAAAATACACGCTGTATTATATGTATTAATTGTGATAATAAGAAACCTACCCCTTATATAATTTTACGGTTAGGTTAACTGTAAGAGATCCCTCTTAGGGATAAGTTCGCCTTTTTACTAATTTTATCTGATGTAACCATGATTCCTTTCTTTTTTGTACAATAAAGTGTTTACTTACTTCTTACTTACTGTTTGACTTACATATTTATAATATTGTATTTGGTTACCGCGATAGCTACTCATGAAATAAAACTATGAAAACGGATTATATCGCGTATATTGAATTTATAATACATCACGACGACCCCTCCCCTTCCGTCCTACAATTAAAGTTTATAGTCTATGATGGTTCATTATTTTTTGTATGTGGGTATTTTTGCACTATGTAACTACAGTTTCCTGTATATATATATATACGCATATATATATATATATATATATATATATATCTTTACTTGAAAAATTGTAGTGTATAAGTAGCCTTATGAACCGATTTTGCATGTACAACCAGCCTTAAAGTTTATAGTCTATGATTGTTCATTATTTTTAGTATGTGGGTATTTTTGCACTTTGTAATTTTTCCTCAGTCACCCGTTGACCACGAACGCTGTAAAGGGTTCGAAACGTCCGGATGTATAAATTCAATATACGCGATATAATCCGTTTTCATAGTTTTATTTACATATTCATGCTAATTAGTCATATGACGAGAGCTGGAGACGCCACATGTTTTTCTTATGATATAGGAGGCAAACGACCAGACATATCGCCTGATGGTAAGCGGTTACCATCACCCATGGACACCCGCAACACCAGAGTGGTTACCGCCTTTAAGTTGGCAATAGCTTCTTGGTCATATCGGTCCGAAAATACCGCAATCGATAATTTATGTAGACAGATCTGTCACTCCTTTCGAAAGTTATACATGTTTCCTGTAACAGGAGCAATAAATTAAACTGCGGTGTCAGCATGGTTGCATTTTTATCACCTGTCACTATGCTTGTCACTTTCGCACTTACATACTTGTTAGAACGTGACAGCCGACAGCCGGGCTAGCACATGATTGGCGCGAGAGTATCTCGCCTCGACATAGACTACCCGTCCCCCTTTAATTCATACAGTTAGTAAAAGACGGGATACTGTCGCGTCAATCATGTGCTCGGCCTACTGGGTATGGTGCTGGGTAAGCCCGCTGGAGGCTGTATCTACGCCTCAAACTGACCAACATTTGTTCAGCAACTTTTGAAAATTATGATATTTTCAGATTATACCATTTTCATAATAACTAAATATATTATTTTCAAAGTATGTTGCCATCTGTGTGTTTGACGTTGCTTGTCACGTTGTCACCCTTTACACGTAACAAATTTTGCAATACATTGCGTCTTATAATAAACTTTAACGTGTTATGAAAATCAAAATTATTTTTTAAAGTTGCTGAACAAATGTTGGTCAGTTTGAGGAGTACAGCCTACAGCTTAATTTAATGCTCCTGTTACAGGAAACACCCGGTATAAGGTATTGATTTATTCTCTTTATGTATTCTTTTTCTTACGTTAGGTTTTTTATAATATGCATATAAAAGTAAAATATAAAAACACTTACAAAACAATACAAAATACATATAAACAAATTATAAAAAACCTAACCTAGGGTGCCGCCAGCAGCGGGGCAGGGCCCAAGCTGCCGGTGGTCAGGGCCGCAGAGAGAGGAACCGGCGGACTATTCGCGCCGTGTCCAAGATCACCGCCTTCTGCTTCTGACCCTTGATCCAACCACCCAGCGAGAGTCTCTCAAGGTGTTGGTTGAGACTCTTCGCTATGAGACCGTTCGCTGAAACGACTATCGGGACAATGATCGTCGAATCAACATCTCACATGGCGGTTATCTCGTGAGAGTCGTGAGCCAAGTCTAGGTACTTACTGGACTTGTCCTTCTCGGCTTTCACGAGATTCTCATCATGGGGGATGGTGATGTCGACGAGCACGGCCCGGCGCTGCGATCGATCTATTATCACAATGTCAGATTGATTGATTGATTATTATGTATTATTTTGTCACGTCTATGCTATATCATTCATTCAATTTAAAAATATATATAAAAGTACGGAAATCAATTTTTTTACATGCAGATACGTTTGCGAGCGATACTCCAAATTTTATATTAAAGGAAAAAATGGAAAAAGTTACACTTCCGGCAGGATTTGAACCCGCAACCTCCGCAATCCGTGCGTTGCTCTTAAACAATTGAGCTACGGAAGCCTACTTCAACCTTGCAAATCTTTCCATTCCTTCCCTTATGTACACACGCCTTTGGGGTGGCGTAAAGCGACATCTACCGTAAGACGATTACATCTTTAAAAAAAAATTCTTCTTCTATAAAACCTCTAAACCTCTCTCTTTCTTCTTCATCTTTTATAAAAGTACGGATTTATAAAACAAACTAATATTTTAGAGTGAATCTTAGCTTCTTATATTCAAACAGAAAGTCCTAAAATAACCGATTTAAATATCGCTACTTAATTTTTCAGACTTCAGGGTAAATAGGATTGCTTCGAGCTTATGCAAAGTAAAGCCTAGAGGGATCTATGAAATATTCTTAATACTTTATTATTTAAGTCTTTCTTTACATTAATATTCAATAGAAAATGCCCCTGGGCTCATATTTTAAATAGGTATTTCAAGTTAGATACATTTTAAAGACTTTATTAGTCTTTAATTACGTCGACAGTTCGACACATTTTAAGCAGTAAATCTCTAGCCGCCCAAAAGCCTTTTAAAAGTTATCACGTTCCATTGTATTTTGAACTAATTTAAATCTTCATTTTGGCAAGTCAAAATAGCATTTATCTTGACAAGTAAATATTTGTGGGCGTCAAGAGGATAAAACAGAGATTATATAGATTCCAGCTGTCTTTTGTTTTAAAACAAATAATAGTTATTTGTTTAACAAGGGAGCAAAGTTGTTGTTTAACTGTTCGCGCTAATATTGATACCCGAGCAAGCGAAAGATTCCAAAATTGAACTACGAGTGTAGCGAGTGATTAGAAAAGTGGAATCTGGAGCGTTGCGAGGGTTTCAAGGCACGAGGATTAAACAAATTTTGCCACCGAGTGACACACAACCTTTTTCACCACACCAACGCGAGGGAGATACAAACGAACTGTAAAACATTAAAGAAAATGAAACCAAATGAAATGAGCATTATTAAATATTTATCGTTCAAAATCAAAATTTAAAATTCAATTATATCAGCCAACATGAGCAACCGACACAAAATTTGCATCAGATTACTTTGCCTCACACGTGGATAAATTGCAACTTTCTTATCAGTTTTTGAAGTACAATTTTTTTTAACTTCCAAATAGGAAAAAAATAATGGTACCATTCGATTCCTTACATTTTTTTTAAAGAACACACAGCAACAATATACATAAACGCAATATTTCACCGACAAAAATTGCAATTTCCTTGTTTTCCATACATCGAAACGGCTTCTAAGCAACAGCGACGTTACATGCTGACGTCACGATGTATTGTCATTTTGTTAGAAGCGTTTCGTCAGTAAAGTGCGGGTGTCAGACTTTGACCATCATTTGTGACTTTTGTATTGCTTTAAGACAATCGGTCCCATACAGACATTTGATCCTGAAAACAAACCTGATCGACTGACACCATTAAAACAATTTGTTAAATACCCTATCAATCAATCAATCAATCAATCAATCAATCATTTATTTGCACATAAAACATAGTATATAATGCATGCAAATACACTTATAAGACACATTACTCTACCAGTAATGTCGAAATTAATTACACAATCTCAAAGGAAATACATTACAAAAAAAAATATATATATATATATATATATGGTCAAAATAATAATACTATTAGATTATATGTATATTATATGTCAGTCAATTCATATTCGCATCAATGTCAGATATTAATATTAATCTAAAGCTCTAGCAAAATATTCTTTGATGGAATAATAGGGCTTACTAATAAAATATTGTTTCAGTTTTATTTCAAATGTTTTTAGATCCTGGCATTCCTTTATATCTTTATCTAATTTATTATACACCCTTACTGCGGTGTTGTGTAAACTCTTGTCAAAATATCTAAAATTACTTTTAATTACTAACATGTTATCCTTAATTCTAAAATTCCTACGAACATTCTGTCTGGCTGTTATAAATTGGTCTTTATTTTTAAAAACATATAGGCATATAGAGTAAAGGTAGAGAGAAATAGCAGTTAAAATGTTATGCTCTACAAATATATGTCTATGCGTGTCAGGTACACCAGAACATCCTACAAGAAACCGTAGAGCTTTTTTCTGTTTTATGAGGACATCTTGTATATTTATGCCATTACCCCAGACTTCTATGCAATACCTCATAATACTCTCAAAATATGCATAATAAACCATTTTTAGAGTCTCACTATCTGCACAACTGGATAGGCTTTTTAAAGCATAACAAGCACTGGCCAGCCGGTTGGAGACTTTTTCAGTTTGTTTGTGCCATCTTAAAAATGGGTCTAATTCGACACCTAGAAATGTAATGCAGTCTGATTTTGTAATAGGAATGTTACAAATAGGATCTGGGCTATTAAACCCACGACGAAACATCATATAAAAACTTTTATCACAGTTCATTTTTAAACAGTTTGCCGAGAACCACTGACACAAATCCGACCAGCATTTCTGCATTTTCATATTTAATTCATGTTCAGTGTGAGCTTTAATAATGATGCTGGTATCGTCAGCATAAAGATACGGCGTTCCAGTGGTAATACAGTGTGGTAAATCATTAATGAATATAATAAAAAGTAGAGGGCCTAACACAGATCCTTGTGGAACGCCGTATTTTATGATAGTTTCATCCGATTGAATTATACTCTGAGCTTTTCCGATCTCAACATACTGGGAACGTTTAGTGAGGTAAGAATTAAACAGATTCCAAGCTGTACCACGTACACCGTATGATTCCAGTTTTGTGAGGAGTATTTCGTGATCAACACAATCAAATGCCTTGGTAAGATCACAGAATACCCCTCCACAGTAGTACCCGCCATTAAGTGCCAGCACTAATGAGTAGTTTTATTTAAGTTTGTTGCTTAATTCAGTTTTAATTTATTTTATATTGTATGTTGTATTTTTGAGTGGTTGTTTATATTTGTAAATATATTTTTTGATTCAATAGAACTTAAATGTTTTTAGAAAATAATGTTCAATACTTACTTGGTGTAGGTCCGCTCCACAGCGGATAGGTGGGCCCATATGGATTGCCCGGGTTGCTCGGGTTATACGGGTTGCCCGGGTTATACGGGCAAGGTGACTGGTTGCCCAGGTTATACGGGCAAGGTGACGGAGAAGGATCGTAAGGGCAAGGCGACGGGCTAGGATCGTACGGGCAAGGCTGGGACGGGCAAGCCGGGCAAGAATTGCACGGGCATGGTGGTTGTCCCGACGCCTCGCATGGGCACTGGGGTTGCGGGGTTGGTAGAGCGTATGTTGACGCTATTAGAGCTGCAAAATAGTTATACGGTATAGTTATGACAGATATAGATATTCATTTGTAATATTTTAAATGTAACAAGTTATTGAACAGTATTTCTAGAGGTCACATTTAGGCCACGAACGTTGCTGAGTGAGTGATGTCAATTTAATGGGCTAGACTGAGGAGAAAATAGACACCCTAATTTAAATACGGATAATTGTGTCTTAATGCTGTGTTCATATTATGGATGGTATAGAAAGGATCGCAATCTCTTATGGCAGAATTGTTATAAAAGTGACCGCGTTAAGCTTTAAATAATAGTTCCTAATCTCTCCGGTGGCGCTAGTTAGGCTCTGGGACATGAGTATAACATGAACCATATAAGGCAACAAATAACCCGACCAAATTACGTAGGTTGTTTTTGGTAGTATTTCGGTGTATGGTGGCGCCGCCCAATTACTGTTTTTGATGGACACTTTTCATACATAGAGATTTGGCTCCTTTATACAGTCTCCATGGTTCATATATTTGTATTAAATATTTTTATACTCAAAATAGCTGCTATACTTACATGTCAGCCTGTCTTTATTTCTATTTATAGATATCGAATGGAATCTTAATTGTTTAATAAGGTTGTATGTATACATAATACAAATTATTTTATAATATACGACTTTTAATATGTTACGCATAGCCAGTTGACGAAAGATTATTAATATTTTGATTTTGACACAAAGTAATTTACTTCCTATTTTCATTTGCATACTAATTTTCATTCACTCCCAAACCTACCGGTTCGTCTTGAGAGCGCGACGAGATTGCGGAGTGTAGTTCATATTTTTTTGTTATAAACTATCTTGTAACACTTTAAAGTTAAAGTCTCGCGTTTTGTACACATATTGAATGATATTTAATCATGGCTGACCTCATGAAATAAAACTATGAAAACGGATTATATCGCGTATATTGAATTTATAATACATCCCGACGTTTCGAACTCTTTACAGCGTTCGTGGTCAACGGGTGACTGAGGAAAAATTACAAAATGCAAAAATACCCACATACTAAAATAATGAACAATCATAGACTACAAACTTTAAGGCTGGTTGTACATGCAAAATCGGTTCATAAGGCTAGTTATACACTATAATTATTTTTCAAGTAAAGATATATATATATACGCGATAAAAAACTATGCCGGCTCCAACCCTACACCACGGACCCGAGAAGATTTAATTCCCTCCTAAATTGTAGGAGGGTATCCCAATATGGGACCGGCAACAAACTCGGCGGGACACATCTTTTCAAAACATCAGAATGTCCAGCATCATCCAACACTACGGTCTCACAGTCTATGTCTCGCTTGCTCCTTTATCAGGTGGACTACAGGATCCCAAGCTGGTGGTAGAGAAAAGCCATCTTCCCTATTAAAGTTTGGATATTTCTTAATCTCAATGGCCTCGGTTATATCTTTACTTGAAAAATAATTATAGTGTATAACTAGCCTTATGAACCGATTTTGCATGTACAACCAGCCTTAAAGTTTGTAGTCTATGATTGTTCATTATTTTAGTATGTGGGTATTTTTGCATTTTGTAATTTTTCCTCAGTCACCCGTTGACCACGAACGCTGTAAAGAGTTCGAAACGTCGGGATGTATTATAAATTCAATATACGCGATATAATCCGTTTTCATAGTTTTATTTCATGAGTAACTATCGCGGTAACCGAAGACAATATCATGGCTGACCTATTAATATCATTAAACTATCTTGTGTCTTAGATACGTCATACTGTCGTTATTGAAAAACATATGTGACATTTTCAACCAAAAGGTACCACATTGTCGCTAGTCGATAAGTTTGATTTCAAATTGACCACACAATAAGTACCATTTTGGTTGAGAATGGCACATATCTACTCATTATTATTCACAACGGCGGGACTTAATCGCATAAAATCGGAGGAGGTAAATTTAAAACTTATTTTACGCGATTCACGGGCAAATTCGAACAATGATCTGGATATCCACTAGATATGAAACTGAAACGATAACGAGATATTTAAAAAGTCATGTCAAATTTGACATTTCCGCGATTCCGAATGTCCTCTTGAACGATCGCTTTAAGATTTGCTTAAGATATTACTTAGACATCTAATGGATATCTAATGGATATCCCAAAACGTCACAATTATTCCAGCGTGAAATGTAAATTGGTTTCTCGAATCGAACTGCAAAAGGTAACTAGTATCTATTAGATCTCGTATTGTTCTCGTATCTAGTAATGACCACGATGAGTAAAAACCGTGAAAGTTTAAATCAATTTTTACTCGATTAAGTCCCGTCGTTGTAAATAATAATGAGTAAAAATCGTGAAAGTTTAAATCAGAGTTTAAATCAGTGTCTAACATATCTACTGACAGAAAACCCTTATACATAGGTATATAAATTTCCGCCAGTACAAAAATTTGTTTTCCCCTCACTAGCTCGGAAAGTTGCCTTTTAACCTTCAAAACAAGCGGGGAAAAACGCGTTTTATCCACTAGTGGGGAAAGTAATTTGACCTTGGATGGAGCGTGTTTAAGTAGCTTGACAGGATAACAAAACGTAAAACGCTCATGATAATGGCTCGTTCGATATTAATTATCATTAAATAAATGGTTTGAGAATCTAATAAAAAATATCAAATTTAGCTTTATTTAATGATTTTAAGTCATAAACCTTAAAATTCCATAAGAACCGTTTGTTTTTTTTATAATGATGTTAAATATAATTCTGAACGCACAAGTTGAGTCGATGCAATTTCAAAACGCATCGTTGACATTTCATACGTCAGAAATGTCAACATTGTCAACAAATTTTTTACTTAAAAACTTTTCTCACCGACTCGACTCCGTAAAAATACACAACTTCCAGAGTTTTCTGTTATAATATCGTAAAAAAAATGAGTGATTCCAGTGATGAAGATGATCTAATGCCTGTGGATGTTGCACTTTCCTCGCTATAGTGAGGGGAAAAGTTTTGTGTTACACACGGGTGCAAATGTATTTTACTTCTCGTGTGTTGAAGCACTCGCTACGCTCAGGATTCTATTTTAGAACTCGCTTCGCTCGTGGTTCAACTATAGAATCCTTTCGCTTGCACGTGTTTCAATTCTACACTCGCGGGTAAAATACAACTTTGCACCCTTGTATAACAAATAACTATTCTGCAATTAAGAGCAAATGAACAAATAATATAATATATTACTCTGCTACTATTACTATTTTGATAGTTTACTATTGTAAAATTAAGTTAAATTAATGCATGTCACGTTTGTGGTTTCAAATTCGCATTGTTTAGTTCTTTAGCACTAGATCTAGAGATAGTTTAATTGAATTGTACAAACAAGTCTTGTCTGAGCAACCATAATTATTTAATTTCAGTAGTGGAAACTGTTTTGGCTTATGTATGTATTTAAGTGTAATCTATATGTGTCATTTTTCGCTGTTTGTTTCCTATTATCAATAAATAAAAAATTAACTTACCTAATATACCCAGAGCCTTAGATCGCCCCATATTTTGCCCGTAACTGTCATCAAATCCATCTTATCCCATTATATATTCCCCATATTTGTTTAAAATCATAATTATCATCGCTATTGGATTTTAAATTGTGTCTTTCAACGTCGATGGAGCGTTACGGTAAATTTGATGCGCGTGAATTAATTTTGTCAATGTTTTATTACCATGCATCCAAAAACGTATGTTTTATTACACACGTTTTTGGATGCATGGTTGTGTAATGAAATTAGCGCTGTATATTTTGGAACGAATCAATTACTTCATAAAATTTCATTAAAAATCCTATAGTAGCAGTAGTAATAACCTCTTTATTGTACAAAATACATATTAAAAATTACATGGTACAAATAATAAGATGTACAAAGGCGAACTTATCCCTTTGAGGGATCTCTTCCAGTTAACCTTTGAGATGAGAGGAGAGAGTGAAAAGAGGGTGATATATGTAGCAAAATGTACAACAAGGTACCAGAAAGACAAAGGATATAAATACATACATAATTAATAGGATAAACATATATTATACAAAAAGGAATAGGGAAAATACACTAAAAATTGGAAAGAAGTAGAAAAGGAACTATACAATACAAATATAGGCAAATTAATCAGTCGGATAACCATAGCTTCTTTAACCTCTCTTTAGTTTTAAAAAATTGAAATATATGAGCGAGATTTGCTTTGATAAAAAGTAAAACCTCGTGGCATGTTCGGAAAAGTAATTTTCCCAAAAATGGACCTAGCTGCGGGTAGTATCCAGAATTTTATTGTGTAACGTAATAACAGTTTGTTTTTTTTTATACCACGTCGGTGGCAATCAAGCATACGGTCCGCCTGATGGTAAGCAGTTACCGTAGCCTATGGACGCCTGCAACACCGCAGATATTACACGCGCGTTGCCGACCCTTTAAAAACCTGTACACTCCTTTTTTGAAGAACCCCATACTGTAGCCCCTCGGGAGAACCGGGATTCTTTTTAATTTGGAAATCTCGCCTCGAGCTCCATATGGTTGAATGTGGAAAAAACCAACTTTTCAGTAGATCAAAACAAAGTTATCAAATTTGCTTCCCAATATTTCGTGAACTATGTGTGCTAAACAGACTATTCTTTTTTTAGGGTTCCGTACCCAAAGGGTAAAAACGGGACCCTGTTACTAAGACTCCACTGTCCCTCTGTCTCTCTGTCTGTCTGTCCATCTGTCTGTCACCAGGCTGTATCTCATGAACCGTTGATATATTTCTGTTGCCGGTATAACAACAAATACCAAAAAGTACGGAACCCTAGGTGGGCGAGTCCGACTCGCACTTGTCCGGTTTTTTTTATATTGAGCTAGGCCTTTTTGCCTTCTTGGATTTTTTTACCTGCCTACCTACCTTTTACCTACCAGGACTGAAAGATCCGAGTTTTTCCTTACATTCTAAACTTTAAATATATTAGGCCTCAAGTTATAATCCCATACGTAGTTATGTTACTAAATTTAAAATCATAATGCCGTATCTACTGATAGGTACACATCTCACAATACACCAGCATTTTAGATGCATAAAGTTTCAAGTCACTTACCGAAATCCACAAAAATTAAACATTTGAGAGGAAAAACTATGGGAAAGACGGATGTGAAAATAATACTTTATACTTCACGGAAATAAAGAGTCATCAAAAATTCACATCCGACGTTATGGAATTCGAGTCAAGAAACATATGTAAAAATGGAAATAGCAAATTGTAGAAAAATTAAAATAAAAGTAGGTACAAGTATAATAATTCTCTCAACTTGGGTTTAGCGTTTAACAACATTTATTTACATACAAGATATATACAGTGGTACTACGTAAACGAAATTAATAACTAGCTTAAATCTAAAATAGGCCCTTGAGGCATTGTACCAAGGATGCTGGCGGCATTTCCCCGCTGTATCGCAATGCTGATACGTTGTGCGAGAAAGCCGCCAGCTCTTCGGTCACCAGTTACGTCAACCAGACGCTTCGCGATTTCTGCAAACAACTTATGCGCGCTGGGACCCCATGGACCTAGAGTTTAGCGTTAGTTTTGGAAGTGTCAGATAATTCTTTAAAGCTTTTACAATTCCGCTCGATAATTTTTTGAATAAATAAGTGTTTTTGGAACATGTCTCCTCGAAATCCATTTGTCGATGTTAAAACAATGGCGTTTAAATCACCAGATGACCATTTGTTATAAAAAAGGCAGACAGGCCAAATTCCCGTTGTAACATTTCGATTTCTAGTTCATGAGCTGACCAACATAACGTGGTCTTCGTAGAATAGCTAATCACTATTATACCACTTAGGGTAGACCGAGGCCAATCGGATCAAGATGAAAAAAAAAATAAAAAATAAAAAAAAGATCTAAAAATAAATATCTTTTATCTTTAAAAATCCCTTGATATTTAAAATATTGCATTGATATGAGCGCACTCCAATTGCGCCGTACGACTCTCCTCTTAGCCTGTGACGTCAGTCATTAATATTTTAAATATCAACAGATTTTTAGCCTGATCCGATTCGTACTGTGATCCAATTGGCCTACTATAGATCTAATAATTATATTTAATATTTATTTATTTATTGGAAACAATGTAAGTTTACAGTTTAAAACCAATTCACTTACATGCTAGGAATACAGATATAAATAGGAACATACAAACTAACCTTAACATAAATACTTATAAAACCATGCGCATAAAAATGTCAAAACAAATTCTAATTGCAAATTTACTTACACGCTAGTAAACAAAAAAAATCGGGAATAATATGAAACAATGTTAATAAAATATACAAAATAAAATGTCATGAGTCAATTAAAATTATAAAAATTCAAAAATTGCCTAGCAGTTCTGCACAAATGATGATGATGGTTGGCAGGCCTTAACTATGCGCTCCTCCAGAAACTTACAGCCTCGCAGAGCTAAACTGTGGAATGAACTGACGCCCGCGGACCGCTACGACCTTCGAACTTTCAAGAAACGAGCGTTCTCCCATTTTAAAGGTCCCTATGGTGTTGCAGGTGCACATGGGCGACGGTAGTTACTTTCCATTAAGCGATTTGTTTGCATGTCTGCCTCCTATATCATATAAAAAACACGCTTGTAGTACGGATCCAAAAACGGCCATTAATAGAAGACCTTAATAGCTGAGGATATCGCCGCTATACTTACTCAACCTCGTATCTGCAACACTTATTTGATGACTAAAACACCCGTATTCCGAATGAAAGAAAAGCGATATTTCCATCAAATGATTGTTGCAGATATGAGGTTGAGTAAGTATAGCGGCGATATATTCGACTAGCTCATGTTATGAGCTTGGAGGATATAGAATATAGACAAACTGAGCAGCCATTGACAGGCGTTCCCCTCTGTCAAAACTCAATGACCGCTGGTAATACACATTGTATGGATTGACGTTTATCTGACATGACTATTTTACACACTTTATTTGGCTTCACTGCGTATATACCTTTGTATATATAGTGCTTCAAATCTTGTAATTAAAATGTGAACCACTTCCCGGTATCTGATTCAGTTGAAATTTGGAGTACTGTAGTAATTCCGGTGACAATTCAATAATATGCTAACATGGAGGTGTTCTGATGATGCAGCCGGTAAGTAGCCAAAGGAACTCCTCGATGGAAAAACACAAACACATCAAGTTTAGGCCCATTAGAAAGCTCTCAAGAAGTACTCGATAGATATGCAAATGAGAAGAAATACAGTCGGAAATTAAAGTGTGTCACAAAAAAATTTTTTTGACAGTTACTTGTTTACGTTACGTATACATTTGAAACCGCTCCCCCGCAAAAATCGGCAGATTGTTTTGTACAGAAAGTTGCAGACAAGTCGTCTCCATTTGGTTATATCCTCTAAGGCTATGTGCGATTGCAATAACACCTACCGCAATAAATCATCGCACTGCCAACAGCTCTCCATACCCGTCAGGCATTTTGACAGCGCCTGTCATTTCGAGCGTGTTGAATTTGGCGCGGCGACTGCATTGTTTTGCATACAATATAGATGGATGGTTTGTGGTAAAATAAAAAGCGCTGGGGCCCATTTCTCGAACGGTATTGGACTAATATTATGCCATGACAACACACCAATAATATTAGACTAATATCGTTCGAGAAATGGGTCCCTGGTGGCCTAGCCATAAGAGCGTGCGAATTTCAATCCGGAGGTTGCGGGTTCAAACCCCGGCTCGTACCAATGAGTTTTTCGGAACTTATGTACGAAATACCAGTCGCTTTTTTGGTGAAGGAAAACATAAAACATCGTGAGGAAACCGGACTAATCCCAATAACGTCTAGTTTACCCTCTGGGTTGGAAGGTCAGATGGCAGTCGCTTTCGTAAAAACTAGTGCCTACGCCAATTCTCGGGAATAGTTGCCAAGCGGGGACCCCAAGCTCAAAGGAGCCGTGGCAAAAATGCCGGGACAACGCGAGGAAGATGATGATGATGGTTTTGTTGTGGTAGATGGATCGTTGTAAAGCGCTTGAGATTGTACAATTATTGGTGAAATAGAGTTTGAATGTTTAATATCCCATACAACCATTTTCGGTCGCCGTTACGACACAAATGTGTCGACACCGTTTTTTCCGGTCACAATTCCGGACAGTGTCGTCGCCGTTACGACACCCAGAAATGGGGAAGAGTCGACACATTGTTACCAGTTTTTTTCGGTCACAATGTTTAGTTACTACACTACTTTGGTGATTTCTGCGACCGGAATGGTTATATGGGATTTATGAGACTGATGAGCTTTTTAAATATATTATAGACTTTTACTATGGGACCAACCACGAAATCGCGAAAATAAAATTTACCCTCCCATAGAAAATGGACCAGCCAAAATGTATGAAACAGCCAAATTTTTTTCGCGAATTCGGGGTTGGTCCCATAGTAAAAGTTGCTCAGTATAATCCCAAAACCTCCCTGGCAACGGGAATGTACTTATTTTTTTGCCACCCTGTATATCAAATCTGGGAAAATTTAGGATTCGGGCCAGGGCTAGATAACACAGTAATCCCTTGTCGTCACGGTTTCGGAAAAGCTAGGTCATAAATCAAACGTAGTTGTTGAGGTAAGCCTAGCCCTAGTTAATACCTATGAAGAGGGTCGAATCCGAGCCCTTGAATATAGCGTTCATACATTAATGTCTATGGTTTAATTGCTTTTGCGTTGGACCGGTCTGAGAAGCGAACCAAAGGGCCTACCGCGAAATCCGAAGTTCGCAAATTGCAGGGCATCATTCTCTTTTACTCCAATTAAGACGTAATTAGAGTGACAGAGAAGGATGCCCGCAATTTGCTAACTTCGGTGTTCGCGGTAGGCCCTCTGACGGGGTATTCTTACGGGCCAATTCGAACAATGATCTAGATATGAAACGGAAACGATAACGAGATATTTAAGTCATGTCAAATTTGACATTTCCGCTATTCCGAATGTCCTCTTGAACAATTTGCTTAAGATATTACTTAGACATCCAATGGATATCTAATGGATATCCCAAAACGTCACAATAATTGAAGTTGAAATTGGTTTCTTGAATCGAGCTGCGAAAGAAGTTGAGAAATAAACTATAACATATCTATTAGATCTCGTATTGTTCTCGTATCTAGTAATTATCACGTTGTTCGAATTGATCGGTTAGTCTAGCCATATGCAGCGACGCTCCGCAGGGTGCGCGACAGCCGCCACAGTCTCCTGACTATGGATGGTATAGAAAGGATGCCAATCTCTTATGGCAGAATTGCTGCAAAAGTGACCGCTTTCAGCTTTAAATAATAGTTCCTAATCTCTCCGGTGGCGCTAGTTAGGCTCTGGGACGTGAGTATAACATGTAAGGCAACAAATAACCCGACCAAATTACGTAGGTTGTTTTTGGTAGTATTTTGGTGTATGGTGGCGCCGCCTAATTACTGTTTTTTGATGGACACTTTTCATACATAAAGATTTGGCTCCTTTATATAGTCTCCATGCTCCTGACCGTCGTGGATGACAGATGGGACAGTGGCCTGATAAGACACTGGTCCTCTCTGCATTTATCTTTAGCACCTAAGATAGTTATTTAAGTTTATTTTTAAGTTAACCGTAGTTATAAGTTTTAATTAACAACTAACAAAATATTATGGACCATGTTTGTCTGAAATAAATGAATTTTATTTTATTTATTTTATTTATATGCACAAAATAATATAAAGAAACCTTGTGACTCAGTCAATGGGTTATTATGGGCTCATTAGATTGTTCTCAAAAGTACTTGATATACATAAAGAAGAAAAAGTACACTCAACTATATTTATAAAATTTGACAAATGTGAATACTTGTAATTTTAATTGTAATAATTGTAATTTTAATTATTATTGAATTTTATTTATTGAATTTTTAATTTAAATTATTTAATTTGAATTGTATTGAATTGTATTGTGTTGAGTTTTAATTATTTGTTGCATTTTCTACTCAAAAATGATGATAATTTGTGGTGATATGTTAGATTTATAAGGCTCATCCGGTGTGTCCTAGCCCTAAGTTAGCTCCTAGTCATTAGTTAATTTGCATGTTAATTTGTTTTGTAATAGCACTAACATTATTTTTATTAGCTATGTAAGTTACTAACACATATGGGTGTATTAGGCCTGAAATAAATGACAATTTAATTTAATTTAATTTTATAGTCATACTCATACTCATTTATTAATAATATTGTTACATATTACACATCAAAAATTGAATTTAATTACATTTAATTACATGAGATAGATTACATTATTTTAAAGTTTTGGGTTGTGTAGGTACAAATATGTCAATTAATTTTACAATTGTGAGCCTTATCATATTAATTAGTATTGTTACATTAAAATAATTTTTTGGATGTCAATTAAATTATATATTGTAGAAGTCATTCAGACTGTAAAAGGCATGGGAGTGGAGCCATTTCTTTAATTCACGCGCAAATGAGTTGGGCAATTCTATCGTGGTGATGACTTTTGGCAATTTGTTAAAAACTGGGGCCCAGCACCTGCATGGTCTATAGATTTTTATATAAAAAAAACGAAATTAATAACTAATTAGCTTAAATCTAGAATAGGCCCCTGAGGCATTGTACCAAGGATGCTGGCGGCATTTCCTCGCTGTATCGCAATGCTGATACGTTGTGCGAGGAAGCCGCCAGCTCTTCGGTCACCAGTTACGTCAACCAGACGCTTCGCGATTTCAATTGTATCAATATTACTTTAATCAAGCTTGAATTTTAAACATTAAAATCGTCTATCAAAGTTTTGTTACGCATCGTTGGCCATAAGGTAATGTATATTTTAGTTTCAACTATGTAAGGTATATAAATTTGCCGATTTTTAATAATATTCGACACACAGCTATGATGTTTGGCCGGTGCTTTTTGTTACTAGGTAAGTAACACGAAAATAGGCGGCACCATATAATCTAAATCTAAGCTAATACGCTCTTATTTAAAACGTTTAAATTCCTACATGTAACTTGGTAAACTTACGTAACGTCTGATACTAGTTGCTTAAAATTTTTATACAAAGAAAATAGAGCTAAAAGTTATAATGTATTAAAAACTGTAATAGATGTCATATATTAAAGAAAAAGTGACGAAGCCCTCCAGTGGTGAAGGCCGGATTCGAACCGGCGTCTTTAGCTATCGCGGCTAACGCCATGAACCCCGAGGAGGGCTTCGTCACTTTTTCTTTAATATATGACATCTATTACAGTTTTTAATTTGTATATAGTAGTGTGACTACTTAAAAAAACAAATCAAAATATTTAATAAAATAATTTGATTTGTTCCCAAACTTGTTATAATGTATGTTAAACTTACTGTTGGCGACAAACCCGCCGCCGCATCAAATTAACTCCACAGAACCAGTGATGACGTACACCGTCACGTTACCGGACCGGTTATCCGGTGACGGACCTGGAGGCCGGACCGTAGGAGGACGGTCAGAATCGAAATAACGGCTCGCGAAACGCACACATCGCGTCTAAATTAATCATAAATTATAAGATTATCTTTGTAACTACTGCAATTAAAATTAGTGTAGTTTTATTCAGCTGTCTAGATCTCCTGGATTTAATACTAATACAAACTAAGCACTAGACGCAACACTTCCACTCGCTCTAATTTTGTCGTATTACAATTTGTAGCAAAGAAATCTAGTCACCTGAAATAATATGTTATACAACGAAGGCCGCAAAATATCTGACACTATCTTATTTATAGCGCAATAAGAGCTTGTTATATATTTTTGCGGCCTTTGTTGTGTAACATATTATTGCAGGTGACTGTACCAGACATAGATATTATGTTACTTGAATGTTCATGTCAAATTTCGCGTTATTTCAGAATGTCGTTTAAAATCAGAGCGTACATTTTTTCTAAACAACATTAGTACCCATGTACCCAATAGACATAATTACCCCACATTTTCCGCCTGTTGTTTACCTCCGCTTTTGCTTGTGTTTTCTTTTGTATTGTTTTTTTATTATTGAGGTGTGCAATAAAGAGTATTTGTATTGTATTGTATTTGTTTCTAGCCCTAACCGCCATCGCCGCATCCGCCCCCGCGGACTCAGGCTGGCGCTGCACCGGCGGCCTTGGCTCGCCCACCGTCTGCCTGGGCCCGTCCGGCGCGCCCCGCTACAGCCCACCCTCCATACAAATATTACCGCCTTTACCCCCGTGCTCTGGGCCGGCGGTCGTGCTTACCCCGCCTCCCAGTCCGTGTCCCGGCCCGCAACCGTGCCCGCAGCCGTGCCACTTGCCGTACCCGTCGCCGTGCCCGCAACCGTTCTCATCGCCTTGTCAATATTATGATAACTAAACGACCAAGGGATAATTACGACTTAAGTAGTCGAAATTCTTCGCAAATTCCACTAATATTCTTGTAAGATTGCGAAGTTTCAAATTATATAAACGACATTTTATATAAATCATGTTTTTAATTAACCCATAGTCGCATTATTCTATAATAAGAATTACTGGTAAGTTGCAAGATTTGACCCGTACATACATAGGTACATTGCAAGTTAATAAAAAGCTTGTAATAAAAGACAAAACTCAGTTTGTGTCATTACACAAACCCACATTTAGTTAGGTAGCTATTTAGTGTAATGGTTTTCCTTTGAGCCGCGCCAAAAAGATTATTTACCCACTCCAACCTCACCGACGAGTGTGAAAATAGAGAAAATGAATTCAAAGCACACAGACTGCTTTACACCGTATATCTTCCTGGTCCATTCAAAAGTGGATTCTATTTCATTCATGACTAGTTTGCTTTTCCATCAGTTGAGAGCGAGCTTAGAAATAAAGTCGACAGAGGAATAATTGGATTTGTTCTTAACCAAAGGAATTAATTGCTACTGCCAGTGGCTAGTGTAGAAAAGACTGACATCCTGCATACCACGCCGCGTTCTCAGCGTGCCCCATCCTTGCTGTGGGTGATGCTATTTTTTGAAGTAAAACTTCTTTAGTCGCGACTAGAGTGTAACTCAAATGTTTTTTCTGACGGAAGTAACGCTCAGTAGTGTCACAAGTACAATAGGACACACGTCAGTGCCAACATAGCGATAAACGTCATCGTCAAAGAAGTTGTACTTCTATCGCGCGTAAAGATTACACGCACACACTTTTTTAATAATAGGACAGTATTACACCAATTGACTAAGTCCCACAGTAAGCTCATAAGGCTGGTGTCGTGGGTACTTAGACAACGATATACATAATATATAAATATGTATAAATACTTACATACATAGAAAACACTCATGACTCAGAAACAAATATCCGTGCTCACCCATCACACTAATAAATACCCTTACCAGGATTTGAACCCGGGACTATTCGGCTTCACTGCCAGAGAGGTCGTCATTTTTACTATTACCTATTCTATTAAATTTTATCTACGTTTCAAATACGCTTTAAAATACTGGCATAAATGCACAACGAAAGCATAACCTCTAGTGCCCCATCTACAATACAATACAAATCCTCTTTATTGACCTTAAAAATAGTTTAGTGCTTAAATTCAAAATTGTACAACATTCAGCAATTTAATAAACTACCGATAGAGTATAAACAGATCTCTGACTGTAAGGTATTCAAGCGCAAATTAAAGGCTTTTCTTGTAGAAAAATGTTACTACTCTATCAATGAATTTGTAAATGACATATTTTAATTTGTATCGCAATAGTAACCTTTTTTATTAAGATTAATAATTATGTTTTTTTATTGACTATTTTATGCATTGTGAATGACATACCTATAATATCAATTGTTGACATTATTATTATTATTGTATTCGTAGAAGTAATTAATTTAGTATTAGAATATTTTTTTGTTGTTTTTTTACTGTGAATTTACTATTTTTAATGTGATTATTTCAAGTGTTTAATGTATGTAATCATTTTATATGCATGAATTAATATTCGACACAATGTATATTGTTAAGAATTAAATAAAAAAAAATAAAAAATTGCACAACCTCAGAATAAATGTACATGGAAACACAAATAATACATGAAGACAGAGGTAAACAACAGGCGGCCTTATCGCTAAAAAGCGATCTGTTCCAGACAACCTTTAGTGGAAAAATGACACACATAAATTAACCAATTAGGAGGGATTATCTACCTAATACTAGTAGGTACAAATTACCTCCAATGAAATTTAAATCATTATTAAATGAAACGGAGTTGTTTTTGTTTTACTTCTATGTATGGATATTGTATGGGGGGCCACGAGAAGATAATTAAAGCTTTTATTGTACTCCAGCGTTTTATAACCTGTCAGTTAAATAGCTTATTGAAAAAACTTTACGAATATTGCCTATGATATTCTATAACTCGCTTTGCTCGTTTCATAAAACCACACTTGTATTGTGAGGCCTCTCATTATGTATAATTTGCATAATAACTACTAGGCTATATTTATATTAAATGACGCCATCTACTGAATTCTTTGGAAATATTGTAGAAAAAGTGAAAAAATAATGGCCCCTAAGTATTTGTAACCTCTCTCTAACAGCGGTAAAGATAAAATTAATATAATAAAATAAAAATAATAGAATAGATTAGTTTTTATTCGTAAATGTCATAAATACATTAAAAGAACATCATCATCATCATCATCATGTCAGCCGATAGACGTCCACTGCTGGACATAGGCCTCCCCCAAGGCTCGCCACTCCGACCGATCCTGTGCCGATCGTGTGCTGTGTGTGTGTGGTTCTGGAGTGGCGTCCGCGTACCGGAAGACGAACTGCCGGTAGGCCTCCAACGAGATGGAGCGACGACCTGGTGAAGGTCGCGGGAATTCGGTGGTTGCGAGCGGCACAGGATTAAAAGAACATAGTGAAAATAAAGTGTCACGAAATGGATTCACGAATAATCAACATCAAGTTTCAAAGTCAAAAATATTAGTAACAGTTTTGACTTTTGACAGACCAATGACTTATTTGTAAAAAAAAACACATTTAGCTCCATCTACAAGTATAATTATCTTGGAGTTCTATGAAGGTTGTCGATCTTTTTTATTGACTAGCCTTTGCTACTGCTAACTGTGTTCTGGTATTCGTTTTAGTGATGCTAAAAAGAGCAGGCGTTATAAAAACCACAATGAGTTTAAACATGTGACTTTGTTAGTGTTTGCCATTTATTTGGCACGCCTTAGCCCAGACGACTGGACGGTTTTTGACATATGAGGTGTTGTTGAATTCGTCCGAATTGTGGTAGTGACATAGGCTGAATACATTTTGAAAATGGCGCCTACTTATGAAAAAGGGGAGGACGGGGATTATTGTTATTTTCTTACTATAGCAATATGGGTACCGAATGAAAGCTAGTGAAAAGACCATTTCAACAATATATATGTAAACAATCAGGTTTTTTGTTTGTTTTAATAATAGTTGCAGTTTAAGTTTAATGTAACACAAAATTATACCTTTTTCAACTTGATGTACTTTCTTATTTTTTAACATTATATAGAAGATATTCACAGTCACTTGGTATGTATTTTCGAATAATCCATTCAGTCATTTCCAATTTAGAGCATTTCAAAGTCAACTGTGGATTGTGAAATTTTTGAACGTTTTAATTAACGTATTAATTAGACCAAGTAGTAAAAATGTTACAGTATGTTATATATTTGTGATCTACTCACAAAGCCCTTTCATTTCGTATCCCATACGGCACATGGTATGTTTAAAAGAACTTTGTACTGCCGACTTTATGACGTCGCAGCAACTACCTCCACCACTTTCGCGCTTGTCATCTCATATATTTGTGTTCAGGACATCATACTGAATGTGACTGATACCAAATATACCCATGTCCGAGACGACATGAGCGCAAAGTAACCTTAAGCCTGTTCGGCCACCCTACTAGATGTGGTCTTGCTATGTACGAAAGTGGGTGAGGGAATTAAAAGCGAAAAAACATGGACCTTTAATAAGAGTGACAATAACCCTCTATACTATCTATTCTCTTTGGTCAGTGCTTATTAGCGAGCTGTGCTCACGGCACGGGATGTACGATAACTAAAGAACATGATTGAAATAATCACTCTGATGTCAGTCTTTTTTTTTATACCACGTCGGTGGCAATCAAGCATACGGCCCGCCTGATGGTAAGCAGTTACCGTAGCCTATGGACGCCTGCAACACCGGAGATATTACACGCGCGTTGCCGACCCTTTAAAAACCTGTACACACCTTTTTTGAAGAACCCCATACTGTAGCCCCTCGGGAAAACCTCGGCAGGGAGCTCATTCCACAGCCGAAGCGTCCGCGGGAGGAAATTCCTCTTAAACCGCATAGTACGCGACCGTTTAGGTTCTCGGGTGTGAGGATGAACACCCTGCCGATGGCGAGCGGTGCGGTAGTATAGAAAGCGGCCGTTGGCATCATTTCAAACAATTATTCAGAGCACAGCTCATTGTACAAGCGGTAGAACACAGACAACTAGGCGAAGTCTCTCCTTAGACTTAAAGGTTCAATACCGTCGACGATTCGTACAGCGCGCCTGAGTCGAAGGGTCTACGTTTGAATTGACCTGAATGTTAAATACGTCAAATACGCCGTTGTTTGTACAGTAATCATCAACAAATTCACTCATTTTATAGGAAAGCTTATTACAAAACCAGCGTTTACTGTCCAAAGTCCATATCACTTGTTCCGCTCCGTTGAACGCAAAATTCAAATGCGTTTGTGACTTTAAAGTAAAAAGTTCGCGATATTTGACAGGCACGCCACGTTCTAGAAGACCAGTATTTCTTGGTCTTGAAAGCTGTACGAGATATGAGTGAACTGAGTGATTATGTACTGGTTTGTTAAGCAACCAACTGGATTTCTCTCGCTAGGAGGTTGGAATAACGGTTTACGACCACAGATGACTTTCATTTACAAAAAAACATTGATTTTATTTTGTGTGTAATGTCTAAAAAAAAGTGTCACCAAGTATTGACGCCATATGCTTGTGATGGCTGAATAGGGGATATTACTGCAATGTTCTACCACCAGAGTGCAGCACTAGCCTTTTTAGTAAACCATAGAGTAATTTACACATAATGTACTTTTAACAGGTCTTTGACAAGTTTTCAAAGATAATAAAATATGACATTGATGCATCAAGGCGGTTTGTTTACAGAGGACCTACCGGGAAACCCGAATCCGTATTTACGCTATCTGCCTCTTTATCGCTCGAATACGCAAGAGTGACAGAGATAACAAAACTCGATTTTCTTGTTTCGCGATAGACCCTCAGATTGTGGTAGTGGCGCCCCCTGCGCATTAATATTCCCTATTGTCAAACTTCAACATTTGACAACCAGAGTTAGATAGTTACCTAGTTTAGTAAACGCAGAGGACATAAGACAAAAAATTCAAAGCGTTCAATTCCGACGCCTTCCCGTGAAAGGTCTAGGCCGAGCTGCAGGTAACCAGAGAGCTTGGAACCGAACTCCATCTGAAATCTGAAGTAAATTCGCCATATTGAGGACCGTAGTGATCTGTGGTTTGAACTAAATATACTTGGACATTTGCCCCGGAACAAAGTTTATGGAATCTTGGAGTTCATCTGACTTGAGGGGATCCGGCGTATTTTTAAAAATTTCTTTGACGCTTAACGTTATAAGGCGATATAGTCAAGCGATTTCACTGTTGACATCTAAAAGTGACCTTGCTTTAAAGCCTAATTTAATAAAATTAGATTAAAAACTTTTAAATTTCGTTCGGAGTAGTTTGTTTCAATCCAAATCGCTCAACTTTCTTCTGAGCCCAAAGTGCGTTAACAAAATCGACGATCTCCTTTGTATGATGAAATTCTAAGAAGATGTATCCAAATCGTTAACTTTTGTAATATCCGCTGAAAGGACGCCGGCTTTCCCGGACATTTTTGACCCTTAGGCATACGTACATAGCTGTGACAATTTATAATTAAGTACGTACGTTACGTAGATATCTGTTTTTGAGGCGTATTGTATGTACTCGTACGTACATAGCTGTGACAATTTATAATTAAGTACGTACGTTACGTAGATATCGGTTTTTGAGGCGTTTGGGATTGAAACGCTGCGCTGGGGCCGTGAGGACCAAGCGCGCGTCAGCTTTACAAGAACCTAGCAACGCGCCTTATAGACGCCACAGGTAACCAGAGGGCTGGCCAGTATTTTGCTCAAAGGAAAAGCATTGCCATCCAACGTGGCAATGCGGCCAGTGTGCCCGGGCACACTGCCCATCGGCAGTGACTTGGGGGACGTTTTTTATTTATAAAGCCTTTAGTTTAAGGTTATTTGTTGTTTATAACAATATTATTTTTACTGTTATGTCCTGTGAAATCTGGTTCTTCATTTTATAAAAAACATTTTAATAATAATTGATTTCCATGTAATCGAAAGTTAGTATATTATTTAAACATTAATTTCTCATAATATTATTGTAAAATATTAAAAACAATAAAACTATAAAAACCGATAATTAAAACAATTTAACGTCCATTGAAAATCCATTATTAAGTATAACAATATTTTTTGATCTTAAATATAAATAACTTGAACGTTTTTAATAAATTTATAAATTATTTTATTTTTAAAAAAACTATGCTCGATTGGCTGTGAAAAATACTTTTAATTAAAGATAAATTTATGTTTATTTAAGAAAATAAACATAAATTTTGCCCCGGGTATATAATTGGCGTTCTCTTGTTCTTTATTCATACACTGGCAAGATGGTTAGGTTAGCGGCATTGGGACTGTTGGGTAATATTCTATTTTTAATAGTATTATGTCTTACGTGACTGCTACATAATGTAACTCCCTTTTAGCTCATTGCATAAACCCACACTCGTATTATAACGCCTAATTATGTACAGTTATATATACTGCTTTATCTAATATCTACAAACATATCATTAGCTCTCTATCATGTATTCAGGAATCGCATATTACGATCGTCATTATTACGGCATTTGATCGCACTGTTTGCAATTGCCATTAAGTAATTTCATTTCGAATAAAATGATGTCACATCAAATTCCTTGGTTTTTCAAATATTAATGTCATTCATTATTAAATCTATATAATTAACTTTATTAATAAGCAATAATAACATGAAGTACTTAACAAATTACTTTTTCAGTGTTCTTGGCTTCGTCGTACGCGTTACCGGCACCTAAGGCTGAGCCGGGCTGCTGGTGCCCCCGTGTCGAATGTAAAAACTGCTGGAACCCTTGCCCGCTTAGCCTGCCTTGCCCCTGTGTGGATCCACTGCCCGCACCCTGCCTTTGCCCACGCATTGAACCGATTAGCCAGCCATGCCCTCGTCCTTGCCCGTATGTTGAACCGTCTAACCCCACACCCAGTCCGTGCCCTCGCCCGTGCCCATATGTTCAACCGTTTAACCCCACACCTAGTCCGTGCCCTCGCCCGTGTCCGGATGTTGAACCTTTTAACCCCACGCCCAGTCCATGCCCATATGTTGAGCCGATTAACCCGCCATGCCCACGACCCTGCCCATATTTTGAACCGATTAACCCGCCATGCCCACGACCCTCCCCGTATGCAGAACCACTTTGCCCATACCCACAACCGTGTCCTGAGCCAATTTACCCACGTCCGTGCCCGCCGCTTTACTCACAATACACATTTATTAAACCATTTCCGCGCCCATGCCCTGCCCTGATTTCCGCGTGCGCATCACCCTGCCCTCGCCCCTACCCGTGTGTGGAACCGATTAGCCCACCATGCCCTCGTCCTGAACCGATCTGCCCGTGCCCCACTCCTTGCCCACTACGCCCCATATGGCAACCTTGCGGCTTACATCTTCGTTGCTCATGTCAGTAACTTTTTCGAAGCGAGGTGTTTCTATTTCTATTCCTGCTACCCTGGACTGTCCAAAAAATATCCCAAATATGGGAAACAAGCACGTGATATACAAAATTGCAGATGCAACTTGCTTGGTTCGTTGCAAAATATGTTTGGCATTCTTCAAATCTTAAAATAAATAAGACCCCGGAAAAGAAGCTAAATCTTTCCTTGGAGAAAAATCGAGAAGAAAATGTACATAAACAAAGAAAAGCCGATCGGGAAAACACTCAGAAGCGCTCTCTTCTTAAATTTTCTAACACTACGACCGCTGTCTACAATGGGATGCCAAAACAAGCTTTTAACATATGATTCTATATTTGTTTTAAAATTACACGATTGGTTTCATAATACAATATTCATAAATACATTATCGTAATTTCGGAAAAGAAATTTAATAAATTGCTTGTTGTTTTTCTGAAAGTTAACTACCATATATATTCTTCGTAGGTATACTTGGCATTTACCCTTGCGTGGATGCGTAGCGAGGATGTGGAACATCGTAAATGTTTCCACCAGAGATGTGCGAGGTAGCTTAGTAGCTACGCGGTGCGAGGATGCCTACCGAGGATGTGTAGCGGGCTCTTGTCAAATAAGCGAGCAGGGTGCGGTGAGGCGGAAGCGGAGCTTTTTAAAGTTTTTCGCTAGCGTCCGTATACTTGACAACACATCCCTCTTAAAACACATTCCTTGCTCACATCCTTTACTTGTTTTGTATGTACAAAAACCTCCGCTGACTGCGATGTTTCCACTAGACCTGCGCTCAGCGATGATAGGTGAATGAAGTGTTTCTATTGGTCAAACAAATCCCTCGCAACGCATCCTCGCATAGCTTTGGTGGAAACGCAGCCTTATAACTTACAAATTATCTCAGCGGTCGGCAACATGCGGCCCGCGAACCTCTTATTTGCGGCCCGCGAGCCTCCCTGGCTATTTTGTATGTAATATTAACAAACGACAATATCTAATAAGTCATAAATATTATCAAAGTGCGCTAGCCTTGGCTGCTAAATGGTTGCCGACCGCTGATTTAGCTAAATGCACGAAATCTTGCATGATTTACTACTTCCCATGAAATTTAACTGCTGCTATCAAACCTGCTATCTACAAGCATACGGCCCGCCTGACCACTTGCTGGTCATCATAGCTTGCAGTTACGCGGTGGCGGACGTCACTTAAGGCGGTTCTCTGAGCCAGAAGGCGAAAAATCTCCTTATATGATCATGTTTTTCTAAGAGGCGTTGATATTCGTAGACGTGGAAAAAATATATGTAGTTCTTGACTATATTATCTTTAACAACAAAGCTTCCGATACACGAATTATGACTCTTCGCTCGATACAATTAATTCCCAAAGTAACCTCTAACTCGGACTTTTAATCCTACTTTACTCGGTTATTTATTATGTGATACTATAAACAAAAAAAGAAGAAAAAACAATCTTAACGTAAATAGTGATTTCATAGCTTTAGAATTTCGATATTGTAAGGTAACGTTTTTAAAATAAATAAAAACCGACAAAAATCGATCAAAATTGACACTTGGCGCGTATGTTTTTTCCCGTTCTTTCTTGCGAAATGTGACAAAGACAGCGGCAAACCGATGGAACGGCCTTAAGAAAATTTACAGATATAGAGTAGCGGCAATAACAATTAAGGTAAAGTTGCTGCATCTGCAATAATGTGGCAACAGTAATGCAGCCACCCAAACGTCACCTTGCGGGTGAACACGACGGCGGTGGCAGGAAGCGGCCATTATAAGTGTCCCGGCCGAATTTCACCTTCCCATACAAACGGAGTATCGTTCTCATTTTAAAACTACATGTTGGATTGTAATGAAACTTTGTACATGCAATGGCATAAGATATATCTAGGTCTGTCATTAGTTTATACAGGGTGTTTGGCACATGACCCGTCCCTTTCCGTCCTGATGTTTTCATATATTCAATTTATTTGTAATAAAAGAGGCCCATGTGTTTATTTTGTGGTGTATTTGTAACAAAAAACTAGTATTTAGAAGAAAACAGACATAATGTAAGACAATGAAACAAATTATGCATTTAAAACCATACACAAAAAGAAGTTATGAGGCTTCGAATATCAGATTTTGGGTAATTTAGGAAAAACATTTAAAAAATCGTATCTCTAGAACCGTGGCTCCAAGGACCAAGGTTCCAAGGACGGAAAGGTAGGAAATGACACCACCTATATGAATTAATATGTTTATTACAATATACCCCAAAAATTTTTGACGGGTCATGTGCCAAACACCCTGTATAGATCTAGTATATAAAACAAACGAAACAGAGCAAAAACGAGTTTTGTATGAAAAGCTTAAATTCGCTGTATTTTTTTAACTATTGTATCTGAACCTACATAAGCTAATTACAGACCTAGATATACCTTATCCTATTGTAACTACAAAGTTTCAGAGCAATCTAGCTAGTCGTTTTAAAATGAGAGCGTAACTACGTTTGTGTGGAGAACCGAGCTTGCCGGGGACTTTATACATAAACGTACCGATAAATACATAAAAACAGAACCATGAAAATATGAATAACTGGATTTAATGTAGTGTAATGGTAGTTTGCGGGTAATTAGTCTGAAAGTGGTTGAAGCGATAGTCATTAAAAAAAGCTGCATTTTTAATGCGCCTGGCAAATTGAATTTGAGTGGTCGTTCATTTTCTGTTCTAAAGTAGATTGTGGTTTTCAAATATGGTTTTAGAATCGTTTTTAACTACCAACTTATCACCATACAACTCGTAAAGGTTTTCTTTATTCTTCAAAACTGATGAGAAAGTTTAATTTATATCAAATAGGGCGGCAAAGTAAGTTGATGCCAATTTAGTGATTTCCTTATGCTGGCTGGTAGAATTGACTTTTAGCTGATATACCGGGTGTTTCCTGTAACAGGAGCAATAAATTAAATTGGAGGCTGTACGCCTCAAAATGACCAACATTTGTTCAGCAGCTTTTTAAAATTATGAAATTTGTAGATTATATCTTTTTCATACTAATTAAATGTTATTTTCAATGTACGCATGTGTATGTGTCTGTGTGTTTGACGTTGCTTGTCACCCTTTAAACATAACAAATTTTGCAATACATTGCGTCTTAGAATAAACTTTAAAGTGTAATGAAAATCAAAACACAAGATATTTTTAAAAGTTGCTGAACAAATGTTGGTAAGTTTGAGGAGTACAGCCTACAGTTTAATTTAATGCTCCTGTTACAGAAAACACCCGGTAGTTGGGCTGATAAAGGTGATATTGGTTGTTATTAATTGTTGCATTTAATATTTAACAATACAAATTAGATGAAATCTTAAGGTATATTATTTTATTTATATTTATAATGATAGCATGCAGCAGAGAATTTGGGACGTACCGCCGTGGCCGGGTGGTCTAATATTTAGTCAGGACGTGAGCCGCGTAAGCTGAAGACGCGGGTTCGATTCCCGCCTCGGCCACCGGTGGACTTGGTCACTTTTTCTTTGGTGTATGATATCTATTTCAGTTTATAATACAAATTTGATTAAATCTTAAGGTAAAAAATTTTCAATATTTTTAAGCATTTCCATGGGTATCTTGAGTAATGACCCCATGCCAAACATTGGGTCAAAACTCTGTTGACTCGGTTGGGACTGTGGTAGTTGCTGGTAGTGTTGAGGTTGTTGGAAACGTTGAAATGGACCTTGTGGGGCGGCAGTTATTAGAGGCATGGACACTGGAAAAAAAGTTGACTTGGTTGTAAATCATCGGAATCGTGGTATAGAAATAAGGCCATAGAATTGACATAATGACAGTGCACTGTCAATATATTTATGAGAATATTCTGTATGTACATAAAAACATTGCCAGTTTTAAAAAAACTGTGACATACATAACATTAATACTAGAAATAAGCATAAGCTTGCAGTACCCTTCACTCGGCTCCATAAAATTAAAAAATCATTCATGGGTAACTGTGTAAGATTTTATAATAAACTTCCAAATATCATCACTGAATTATCTGTTAATAAATTTAAAAAATTTGTAAAACGTAAACTTATCTCTAAAGCCTATTATAGCACACAAGACTACATGAATGATGAAACACCGTGGGATTGTGATTGAAAATAATTAATTATTTATTATTGTGTTAATAATGATGAAATTGATAATTCAATGAATACCTAGGTATATTAGGTAATCCGTATTTTTTGACATTTAGATTTTTATTCTAGAAAGTTTCTAGACTAGTATTTTTTATACAATTTTGGTGTTTGACGATCCTTTTGTGAATTCTTATTATTAAGTTTGACATATCTATAATAATTCAATGTTTTTATGAATAATACTAACTGCATCAATAAATTGCTCTGATATTTAGATTAAGGTAATATTTAAAACTTGACAATTTAAAAGTGCTTGTTGCTAGGCCTATTTGAATAAAGAATATATTGAATATTGAATATAAGGGACGCTACTCTCAACAGTAGTGAAGGAACCTGCCTGATTTTTATTGCCAAACACGCCACTTGGTGCTGTTGCGGCAAGTATAATGGCACTGTGAGCTGTAAACCTCGTAAACACACATGTCAAATGAAATGGCTGGCGTAGCATATGCTGTAGCATGGAGACTATATAAAGGAGCCAAATCTCTATGTATGAAAAGTGTCCATCAAAAAACAGTAATAGGCGGCGCCACCATACACCGAAATACTACCAAAAACAACCTACGTAATTTGGTCGGGTTATTTGTTGCCTTATATGGTTCATGTTATACCCATGTCCCAGAGCCTAACTAGCGCCACCGGAGAGATTAGGAACTATTATTTAAAGCTGAAAGCGGTCACTTTTGCAACAATTCTGCCATAAGAGATTGGCATCTTTTCTATACCATCCATATGCTGTAGGCCTAGCTCATGATTGGCGCGACACTATCTCGCCGCGAGATAGACTACCCGTCTTTTACTAACTGTATGAATTAAAGGGGGACGGGTAGTCTATCTCGCGGCGAGATACTGTCGCGCCAATCATGTGCTAGCCCGGCTGATCCCGTTCCTTTTTCGCGCATGCCAATTGTTAATGTTATTTGTAAATATATTCCTGTAAACTCTCTTATTTTTGTGTATCAATAAATAAAATTTGCCATACTTATGAAATAAAACTATGAAAACGGATTATATCGCGTATATTGAATTTATAATACATCCCGACGTTTCGAACCCTTTACAGCGTAAGCGTAATTTAGGAGGGAATTAAATCTTCTCGGGTTCGTGGTGTAGGGTTGGAGCCGGCGTAGTTTTTATCGCGTATATATATATATATATCTTTACTTGAAAATAATTGTAGTGTAGAACTAGCCTTATGAACCGATTTTGCATGTACAACCAGCCTTAAAGTTTATAGTCTATGATTGTTCATTATTTTAGTATGTGGGTATTTTTGCATTTTGTAATTTTTCCTCAGTCACCCGTTGACCACGAACGCTGTAAAGGGTTCGAAACGTCGGGATGTATTATAAATTCAATATACGCGATATAATCCGTTTTCGTAGTTTTATTTCATGAGTAACTATCGCGGTAACCGAAGACAATATTTTGCCATACTTATTTATAACAAAATATAAAAACTTACTTATCAAGACCAATATTCCGATACGTTTCATGTTCTGCAAAAATGTGGAGCTAATGAACTAATATGTTTCATGGTTGACTATTTACGTAGAATGTTGAATAATTGACTTACGAGTAATTTTTCTTTACGTTTGTGTTTTAGTAATTTCACGTTTTATATTCTGATTTTTCATTTGTTTATTTTTAGGGTTCCGTACCCAAAGGGTAAAAACGGAACCCTATTACTAAGACTCCGCTGTCCGTCTGTCACCAGGCTGTATCTCATGAACCGTGATAGCTAGACAGTTGAAATTTTCACAGATTATTTTTATTTCTGTTGCCGCTATAACAACAAATACTAAAAAGTGCGGAACCCTCGGTGCGCGAGTCCGACTTGCACTTGGCCGGTTTTATAAAGTTATAATGCATCATTTGACTGCGTTAAAGCATACTTAGTAGAAGCTCAAAAAAATATTAGCTCTGCAACATAAAAAAAAATAGTTTAGAGGTCTTATTTTCGTCAAAAAAAAACAATATAATTATCAAATCTGCTCATCAAAATTCACGAAAACCGATTGAAAAATACGACCTGTAGACATATAAAGAATTCTTTGCCCGAAGCTGAAACTGAAACCTTCGCTTTCGCTCGGCCAATTATTATTTAATAAATTCGAAATAAAGCATTTTTACACCAATATCGACCTTGCAAGATATACTGCTAAATAAATAAATAAATATTGGACATTCTTAATAAGCTCAAGACGGCTTGTGTTATGGGTATTTAGACAACGGTAAAAAAACCGGACAAGTTCGAGTCAGACTCGCTCACCGAGGGTTCCGTATTTTTTAGTATTTGTTGTTATAGCGGCAACAGAAATACATCATCTGTGAAAATTTCAACTGTCTAGCTATCACGGTTCATGAGATACAGCCTCGTGACAGACAGACGGACAGACAGACAGAAGGACAGACGGACAGTGGAGTCTTAGTAATAGGGTCCCGTTTTTACCCTTTGGGTACGGAACCCTAAAAACAAGGGTAGACAAAACATACTGTAAGCTTACTAAATGATATTCAACATAAAATGCTACTACTACCGTAATTAAACAGTTTGCTTATTTTGAATTAATTAAAATACCCAATAACGATCAAATTGAACCAATTGAGCATTTTAAATTACGCTAGTAAATTGAAACATTGCGGTGGAGCCATGAGAATACTGGTTAAATCATTTCAATGCTAAATAATTTACGATGTCACTCTATTTTAATAAAAGGTTATTGCCAATTAATTAAAATGTTAAGTTTTGCTCCCTTTATATTGCCGGTAATATCCGCCGTTACTTGACTCTGGGGACTTTTAAAAGATGTTTAAGGCCGTTCCATCGGTTTGCCGCTGTCTCTGTAACATGCATTTAGAGTGCGCTTTTCTTTATGCATAGGCTACGGTAACTGCTTACCATCAGGCGGGCCGTATGCTTGATTGCCACCCACGTGGTATAAAAAAAAAAACATTTCTCAAGAAAGAACGGGAAAGAACATACGCGCCAAGTGTCAATTTTGATAGATTTTTGTCGATTTTTTATTTATTTTAAAAACGTTACCCTACAATATCGAAATTCGATAGCTATGAAATTACTATTTAAGCTAAGATTGTTTTTTCTTCATTTTTTGTTTATAGTATCACATAATAAATAACCGAGTAAAGTTGGATTAAAATTCCGAGTTAGAGGTTACTTTGGGAATTAATTGTATCGAGCGAAGTGTCATAATTCGTGTATCGGAAGCTATGATGTTAAAGATAATATAGTCAAGAACTACATATATTTTTTCCATGTCTACGAATATCAACGCCTCTTAGAATAACATGATCATATAAGGAGATTTTTCGCCTTCTGGCTCAGGGAACCGCCTTAATGGTATTTTATATACCAGTGGCGGTATATATGTAGACGAAGACGAAGACGAAAAACGGTCCATATGACTGACACTTATTCACTTAAACTTTTTTTTTTTCGCCCGAAATGGGCAAACTGGTGAACTTTTTTGTATATTGACATGCGATCTCACCACGATCTCACTGTACAAAGTTTTGACAATAAATGAATCTTATCTTATCTGACATCACTGAAAGTTATCCCTTCTCCATAATAATGTACAGTCACCTGCAAAAATATGTTACACAACGAAGGCCGCAAAAATATACTACACGCTCTTATGGCTCTACAAATAAGATCGTATCTGATATTTTTGCGGCCTTCGTTGTGTAATATATTATTGCAAGCGACTGTACCTCGCCCTCAACTTTGAATGTTGAAATATTTTATCGACAATTAAATATATCGATGTTGCTGTCAACATCTAGATGTTAATTCAACATAAATAAATATTATAATTTTATCTGGATTTAAAAATAAATACACCTAACAAATTAAAATGTGTATTTTTTTAAATTGATTTCATAGTGTGATTATTTTGATTAAAATTACATCGGTTTACTTTCGGACATATCGAACCTCTTTTTAGTAATCGAGGATTTTTCAGTGAGCACATATGTAAATATATATCGACAATTCGACATCTAATTTATCGACATCAAATCCCTAGAACGTGCCCCAACATAGCACAGGTATGCTTATGATATAAATAAAACATATGATATTTAAAATACCTACACTCATGGACAATTTAAGACGATGCAAAAAAAAAAAAATTACAAAATTTTAAATTACTTTAGGTGATGTAATCCATTAATTAAACCTTTTTTGCGTTCCTCTAAATTGGTCTATGAGTATACACAGGTATATACAGGTTGAAAAAGTAGTGTATTGCAATGTTATTTATCGCAATTAACATTACTGTTAATAACCATTTTCAGTTTTACACTTAAATGGGCTAATTTCGCATAACCAAATGAGTATCGATAAAAAGGTAACTATTTCGCAACTTATGAAATCACTAATGTGGGAAAAATTAACACCTATATTATGATTCCATCAAAATTGGACTAGGTAAGGTACAGTCCGCGCGCGAATTCCGTGCACGGCTGAGGAATGTTAGGAATGTTGGGCGTCATGACAGAGTGGTGTCATTTTGTAAGTACGGGCTCGGCGCACATACCCCCACTTCCTCGACCACGCACGAAATTGGCGCGCGGACAGTACTACCTCTGTTACTAGCCAAAACTACGTACAATTATAACAAATGCGTGTTTCCGCTACGGCAGACGATGAGGTGGAATATGTTCGCAAGAAGACCCGTTACGAGCTGATTTAGCTACGTTCACACGGCGACTATACGATTCGATATTTTCTCGCATGCGGTTTTACCGTATACGAGACGACCTTTCACACAGCGCGAGGTCCATTCAGTGTACGTAAGTGACGTCACAACTGCCAGACCGTGCGCGTCTCGTATACGAGAAACGAAGAAACCAGTCTGTTCGTGTGAACGAAACAACGTAAAAACAAGCGACATCTAGCATCGCATTCTATAAAATAATTTCGAGAATCTCGCATCCTCGGTGGCAAGACCCTACTATACGGTAAAAAATATGTCTCGAACATGAGATTTTCACGCATACACGCCGTGTGAACGATTTTCTAAGTTGCCATACAAATTTTGATGTCACTACGACATTCGATAAAATCTCGTATACGGTATACGAGAAAGATTACGTACGCCACGAACGAACGTAGCCAAAGTGTTCCAGCTGCAATCGCGCCATTACGCGCACTTCAGCTCGATCGTTTAAAATTTTATTGAGAACATAATACAAATAATATAAATATTATAAAAATAAGCTATAAATCATTATCATTCAAGAACAACCAAATTTTATTATTTGTAAAAAATAACACTTAATTTCGCACAGCGTAATATTAGTATCGCCAAACAGCGAGGAAATATGGCTAGCCTTCTGGGCACCTTGCCCGTTGACGGCGATCTGGGCATTTTTTTTATCTGTGGGTTTTTTTTAAAACTTATTTATGTTTTATTATGTTTATTTATTTCTTTATTTTTATGAATAATATCATTTATAAAATAAACACCTATGAATGATCTTAAATGGAAAATGCCACCCCGCCCAACACCCGGTGTGAAGACCGGCCTACATGACTGACACTTATCCGATACATATCACTGAAAGTTATCCCTTCTTCGTAAATATACCCCGCCCGCGTATTATAATATTTATACATACATACATACATATAATCACGCCTATTGCCCGGAGGGGCAGGCAGTGACCACGGATTTCCACTTGCTACGATCCTGACATACCTCTCGCTTCCTTCACTTTCATAACATTCCTCATACACGCTCGCCGGTTTAGGGTGCTCTTGACCTGGCCTTTCTTCAGGAAATATAATAATACCAATATAATATATATTTATATATAATATACGTTATATATAGTTAAAAATAATTTCAAATGGGAATAAACCAAATGGTTCAATCTGCATGACCAAAGGACCCTAAACCGGGCCCAGGGACTGAGCCAGGACTCAGTTTATCGTTGTTTGCTTAGGCTTGTTTACGGGCCTTCAAAAAATAATCATTTTTCATCCATCTTTATCCTGAGTTAAAAAAAATAACAGGAAAGGACAGGGGTTATTGAACCGGTGTAAGTAATACATCTAAATATATGCGGGAAGCGATTCTGATTTATCAATATGTTATGGTTTTGAATTTTGATCTTATTTTGATACAAGTGTGACACGTGTCACGCATGAGTGCGCGAGTGACATGTCTATTGACTTGATTTTTAGTGCTTTTAGAGTATTTCGCTCGCACCAGTCAGCATGAGCTCGTAATATAAAAACCGGCCAAGTGCGAGTCAGACTCGCACACCGAGGGTTCCGTACTTTTTAGTATTTGTTGTTATAGCGGCAACAGAAATACATCATCTGTGAAAATTTCAACTGTCTAGCTATCACGGTTCATGAGATACAGCCTGGTGACAGACAGACGGACGGACAGACGGACAGCGGAGTCTTTTAGTAATAGGGTCCCGTTGTTACCCTTTGGGTACGGAACCGTAAAAAACATCAAAAGCGTAACAAATTTTAAATCAGAATTGGCTTCAAAATGTCGCTTTCATTACGAAAGAGAACCTAAAAGCAATAATTCTAATAAACAATATTCTCAAAACCAATGATCCCAACGAATTGATAACCTACTCCTTCTAAATTTTGAATACGCTTTACATATACACTTCACAGTTACTTCTAAATTTGTACAAAAAGCGCTGGTGGCCTAGCGGTAAAAGAGCGTGCGACTTTCAATCCGGAGGTCGCGGGTTCAAACCCCGGCTCGTATCATTGTGTTTTTCGTAACGTATATACGAAATATCGTGAAGAAGTAGGTGAAGGAAAACATCGTAAGGAACCGGTCTAATCCCAACAGGGCCTAGTTTCCCCCCTGGGTTGGAAGGTCAGATTGCAGTCGCTTTTGTAAAAACTAGTGTCTACGTCAATTCTTGGGATTCGTTGTCAAGCAGACCCCAGGTTCCCATGTAGGGTTGACATACGTCCGGATTCGTCCGGACATGTCAGGATTTTTGAACCTATGTCCGGATTGCGGCCGGACTTGGCAAGTGTCCGGATTTTTAGGAAAGACCTCACGATACAGTACACCGCAGAGCGCAGCGCGTCGCCGGGGCGTCGTTCAAGCTACGCCAAATCTCTGTTACAATAAATGTCCGGATTTTTAGGGTGATGTCAGGATTTTTATCAGGACATTAAATTTTTCCATATGGCAACCCTACTCCCATGAGCCGTGGCAAAAATGCCAAGCTAACCCGAGGAAGAAGAATACTTGCAAATCTGTACATCAAACCAACTTTGCACACTTAAAATACCAAAGACCAGCTTTTCCCTCGAGGCCCGGACGATTTGCATAAGTCGAAACTTTTTTTATTTCAACTTTCCCTTTGGGATTCTTTTCCATTATCATATTAAGGTCGCTTTGTGTGAAGTTAGTGCGGTGTGAGTAATACGGGACCTTTGATATATGTATAAGTATAGCGATTTCGGAGGCGCTAAAATTATACGTTTGGTAGTCTATGTTTTAGGGACACTAATGACACTAGCGTTGGATATGGGAGTGATGCGTGTGACCTAGCGAAAGGAGAGCAGGCTCTATACCTCGTCTTGTTAGCATTAGAAAAAACCGCGGCCAAGTGCGAGCCAAGAGCTCCGTACCATTACGCATTAACGGCAAATAAAATCACGTTTGTTGTATGGGTGCCCCACTTAAATATTTATTTTATTATGTTTTTAGTATTTGTTGTGATAGCAGCAACAGAGATACATCATCTGTGAAAATTTTAACTATCTAGCTATCACGGTTCATGAGATACAGCCTGGTGACAGACGGACAGACAGATGGACAGACGAACGGACAGCGGAGTTCTAGTAATAGGGTCCCATTTTGACCCTTTGGGTACGGAACCCTAATAAAAAGGTAAACAATCTTGAAGTCTTTTTATTCAAAAACTAATAGAAAATTACTTATGAGCCCAAAATAATGTCAATGATCTTGATCACATATGCTATTGTTACAATGTTAACCGTGACTTATTAGGTTTCCGTACCTAAAGGGTAAAAACGGGACCCTATTACTAAGACTTCGCTGTCCGTCTGCCCGTCTGTCTGTCTGTAACCAGGCTGTATCTCATGAACCGTGATAGCTAGACAATTAAAATTTTCACAGATGTATTTCTGTTGCCGCTATAACAACAAATATTAAAAATTACGGAACCCTCGGTGCGCGAGTCCGACTCGCACTTGGCCGGTTCTTTCTAAAAGGGTTTTTCAATGAAAAGACACGTCGTCACTATTGTTTACCCTTTTTCTAATGCTATAAAAACGAAGTATAGCCATGATCACAATCGTTGATAGAAAACTCCAATCAAAAGTTAAATAATGTATGAATTATATATACAACAATTATATTTTACTTACATCACAATTTGTGGTATTTTCTATAAAAAGGGACCTTATTGTCGATGGCGCTTACGCCATTATTAACGATGCCCCGATATAAATACAATGCCGCGCGACGCTGTGCGGCGTAAGCGCCATCGACAATAAGGTCCATTTTCATAGAAAATGCCCCATTTTAAGACGGCAGCAAACGCTGGCTATTATCTAGCTAGCCTGACACCAAATTAACAAACCGCCAGTTTCGCAACTACGAACTAAACCACATCGTTACAGTCATATAAATAGCTAAAGCTCTAACATATCTAAATATAAATTGTATAAAGAATTAACTGAGTTCTATTCTTTTCCTTTTGTATAGGTAGGTATATACATATTTTTCATATTATTATCATTTCATATTATATGTATATTAGAAATGTGTAGGTAATGCTCGTAATATCACAAATAAGATCTCTCGAATGCGTAATATGGCATTACGTATCACTATAACGTACGTACGTATTCGTTATTTTTTATAATATTTATTGTTTTTAATTATTATTGCGAATTATCTTTCTGATCTTATTTATTATTTTTGTAATTGATTTGACTAATAAAGCATGAATACTTTAGACTTGTGCATGTTTCATTTAGTTTATACAGGCTGTTTATAAACACCCTGTATATAAACAAATTCGTACGCCTAGTGGCAAAATATAGCGTTCGCGATATACTTTAACTTTAAGACCAATACGTTAATAACGAATAAATACATTCTGATTCTTATATAAATATATACGCCTTTCCCAATTCTAGATCCTTACTAATATTATAAATGCAAAAGCAACTGTCTATCTGTCAGTCTGTTACCTCTTTACGCTTAAACCGCTGAACCGATTTAGATGATGTATGGAGATAGTTTGAGGGTCAAGCATCATCATCATCTCTTACAGAAGATGTCGCGGGCAGGTGCTAGTATTAATTGGTATTAGTATAAAACTGCAAAACTGCCGCATGCATCCAGACAGATGGGCTAGCATAGCCACCAAATGGATGCCAGAAGAGGGGCGAGGACCCGGCAGGCCCAGACGGAGATGGCGGGACGACCTAGACACCTTTCTCAACAACTGGCCGGAGGAGGCACTATATCGGGAGTCGCGGAAGACAAGGGGAGAGGCCTTTGCCCAGCAGTGGGACACCATAATGGGCTAGTAAAAAAAAAAAAAATTAGTATAAAACTAGTATTTTAGACAGGAATAAATGCTATCTAGCTAGCCCGACATCTAATTAAGAAACAGTTTCACAACTACGAACTAAACCGCATCGTTACATATAAACAGCTAATGCGCTAACTACCGTATATATTCGCAAGTTGAGTGCTAAGCACATTACATAAGACAAATGGTCGGCTGCGCCATCTATCAACGCCGAGCAAAAACTGGGGACATTAAGCTGACGGCTGCAGCCACAGATTAAATAAGAAACATTTAGGAAGCCTATTGACTATGGATGGTATAGAAAGGATGCCAATCTCTTATGGCAGAATTGTTGCAAAAGTGACCGCTTTCAGCTTTAAAATCTTTAAATAATATATTCCTAATCTCTCCGGTGGCGCTAGTTAGGCTCTGGGACATGAGTATAACATGAACCATATAAGGCAACAAATAACCCGACCAAATTACGTAGGTTGTTTTTGGTAGTATTTCGGTGTATGGTGGCGCTGCCTAATTACTGTTTTTTGATGGACACTTTTAATACATAGAGATTTGGCTCTTTTATACAGTCTCCATGCTATTGACGTTGCATATATTGTCCATTGAATATTTTAAGGGAGGTTTGTTTGATAAAAGGGAAATGTCAAAAGGAAAAGACTAAACGAACTCAATAGGCAAACCACGAAATTTCTAGAGTTAAACCAAGATAAGTCTGTAACGAGTTTGATAGCACACGCAGTGCAAGTGTTATTTTAAACGTCAAACTTCTATGAAATTATGACATATAAATAACACTTGCACTGCGTATGCTATCGAAAAACGTTGCAGATTTTTCTTGGTCTTCAATTAGATAGGTCTACTGAATAGGCTGTTTGACTGACAAGTTAAATCGGCTTAATGGGGTTGGCAACTGTCAAAGGTTTGCAGAGATGGCGCCATCATAGCTTGCCCCTTTCTATGAGATTTGGCTTAAAGGGCTGGCATCCAGGGCATTAAAAAAACAAAAATTTTACACCTCTAGGGATTGACAGGGCAAGCTATGCTGGCGCCATCTGCTAATTATTTCGACCGGCCAACCCCATTCTGTTACCGAACTGTCAAAACAATCAGTCACTGTAGAATTTATTATGAAACACACAGGTGACCTTATGTTATGTTCATGTTACCTATTTTTTATAGTTTTTTTTATTATTATTTGGAAATTATGTCAAAAAATGCGAACTGCGTTTTACGTTTTCCCTATGATTGGAAAATCTCATCCACACAGAGAAATCAAATTGCCAATTTGATCAGAAAGTAAAATTTTGCGTCAATCTCATCCAGCGTCCATAGAGCACAATTATTTAATCACCAATTTTCGATTTTTGGTGACAGTCAAACGTTCGAAATTCAAAAATTACTCTCAAACGCTTGTATACTAGCATCATCGTCGAATATTGGCATTTTGCGTCCGTACGTCTGATTTGATCGGTTACAATAAAATCAAGTAGGATTGGCGAGCTAAATGTTCTTGAATTTAGTTTTTGCTTTCGCACCACACATTTAAATTGACAATTTAATCAAATCGTGCGTAACATTTCCGGGACATTTCCCGTGTGGACGGGGTAGGTATTAGAAACGAAGTTTTTGGTGTCACAAAATGATAGAAATTTTGTAGGTACACTTTTTTTATTATATGACTAATTCATCTAGTCTTTTTAATTACTTAAAAAGTCACACACTTATGTCACATAATATTAAATGTATTAAATTTCTATCACAGCAAAACATGACATGACAAGAGAAAATTAAATTTTTCTTACACTGAAATGTCTCCATTTCATGTAACGCGATAATATTTAAACCTATTTTTCCCCAATTATAAATAATTGGTTACGTGTTCTAACATTTTATATCTTAACCAACCTGAACCTGTCTCCTATAATGTAATAACTCCTTAAAGAAGTAAAACTATCAAAAAGGATTATATCGCGTATATTGAATTTATAATACATCCCGACGTTTCGAACCCTTTACAGCGTTCGTGGTCAACGGGTGGCCCCCCGGGGGAGGGCATCCGTTTTTTATGATTTATTTCATGAGTAACTATCGCGATAACCGAAGACAATATTATGTAACTCCTTAAAGATTTCATCCCATATTAAGACGAAGCAAATGCTATACTTATCCAGTTATCATCAACACACTTTTTGTATGAAAACCCAAAAAAGTTCTATTTCCGGCGGAAACAGCAATAAAATGGCATCCGATTGAACCAACAAAGGTGGGATGGAATTTAATTACTTACTCTTCGAGGTGGTCGGGTGCTAGAGGAAATTACCTATTGAAATTGTATTACACTTCAGATAATAGAAATTGCACTTTCGTGAGAATAACAAGAAACAAAATGAGCAGCAGTTAAACAAAGATTATTTGATTCAGGCATATTTTATGTAAAAATATTATTGCTAAGATATAGGGTATTTGACTGTACTTAATGCCTGCATGTATGGATGGTATAGAAAGGATGTAAAAGTGACCGCGTTAAGCTTTAAATAATAGTTCCTAATCTCTCCGGTGGCGCTAGTTAGGCTCTGGGACATGAGTATAACATGAACCATATAAGGCAACAAATAACCCGACCAAATTACGTAGGTTGTTTTTGGTAGTATTTCGGTGTATGGTGGCGCCGCCTAATTACTGTTTTTTGATGGACACTTTTCATACATAGAGATTTGGCTCCTTTATACAGTCTCCATGCCTGCATGCATGAAACAAAGCACCAGAAGATTACTCAAACTCAAACTCAAAATATTCTTTATTCAAATAGGCCTAACAACAAGCACTTTTAAATTGTCAAGTTTTAAATTAATAGAGAAACGTAGACAACAGTTGTTTTTAGACACAATTTCTATTTTAAAACCGGTATGAAACTATAAAGAGTAGGTAATTTGATTGTGACGTCCGTTGCTAGTGTTTCATATAAATTCCATAGTAGCAAAATCGTTTTGACAGTTCGAAAAAAAAACCGGACAAGTGCGAGTCGGACTCGCCCACCGAGGGTTCCGTACTTTTTAGTGTTTGTTGTTGTAGCGGCAACAGAAATACATCATCTGTGAAAATGTCAACTTTCTAGCTATCACGGTTCATGAAATACAGCCTGGTGACAGACAGACGGACAGCGGAGTCTTAGTAATAGGGTCCCCTTTGGGTACGGAACCCTAAAAATAAACTGATTTGACACTAGTCAAATACCCTATTGAGCCGCTTAAAGAGTACCTACTTAAAGGTTAATTATAAAAACATTGAAGTATACTATCTATCTAAGTTTGTGGACTGTGTGAACCTACCTACGTAAGGTAGTTATTTGAAGCTGTGGTGTTCGAGTGGATATGACGGCCGACTTTCAATCCAGAAGTCGCGGGTTCAAATCCTGGCTCGTACAAATTTAATAAATAAGTGTTAGGAAATGTTCACAGAATATCGTTTGATATTTACCACTAGCTGTTAGGTGAAGGAAAAATATCGTGGAGAAACCTGCATACAACTGCGAAGAAATTCAAAGATGTATAGGTACGTCAAGTCCCTAATACCAGTAATACCATAGAGTAACTTATACTGGAGCGGTACTGTCATAGTAAATTTTGTAACCCCAGTAAATTCACTGCCATCTGTCGACACAATTTAAAACCTAAAATGATATAAATCTTCAATAAAATGTATTTAAATATGGATAAATGTTTTTTTTTTATTTGCATTTATCCCATGTTCTTTCACTGATATGCGTTAAAATTGTTATTTAACAATCGAAACCGTCAACACCATCTATACGACAGTAGGTCAAAGCTAGTAGCGCCCTCTGAACGAGAATCAAATTTTCTTGATTTTCGAGGTACGTTTTTTCCTTAGACTGTATCCATCTATTGCGGAGTTATATCTTTTTTTTCTAATACGTATAGGGCCATTTATTACGTACGGTATGCTAAGTAGGTATCAATTTTATTTCAAGCTTAATTTTCAATAGAACCAAACATCCAAATATCCAAAGTTTCACATCTATAATTTACTTGGCACGCAGCTGCACTTAAAGGCCGCCTCTGCATTTAAGTATTAGCTTAAAGTGCCAAACAGAGTAGATTGCACCTACCTGTTGAGTGCTAAACGTTTACTACTCTCGCACCCAGAAAGAAAGAGTAAGCTAACCTTTGCGAGCGTTTAGTTTTCAACCCCTGACGCAAAAAGAGGGGTTGTTACCTATATGCTTAACGCCAATGTTTGTCTGTCTGTATCAGGCATTGTATAGTATGAATTATCTCAGATGAGTTTTTCGGGCTCGGGCCCTTATCTGTCAATGTCAATGTAGATTGTTAACCAAGGGATGAAATGATGCCTTTTACCCGAGTTAAACACTCTACGTTTCATGTCGAATACGAGGAAAGTAAAATGCATGTTTTTTTTATTACTAAGTATACATTTTACAGTATTTCTTGAGGGAACTTTCAATTAACAATTTAGGCAAAAGTATCGTTGTTAATGGAATGGGGAGTCAAATATCAGAATGGAAATTGTATAACAAATCCATTTAAACTCAAAATTTCATTGATAATCGTAAAAAAAAAAAAACGTACTTCGAACGTAAAATGCTCTAGTGCAGACACGTATCATTTTCTGCACATCTTTTGGTTTGGTTCAAAAGTTCAAATTCATAAAAAACAGCCCATTCGGAGATAACACGTTTTGTTATCTCCAAAAAAAACCCAACCTTATTGTTCTTTGAATGAGCTGTCACATAAATTTGAACCTAAATACTATCACGATAGTTGCTTTTTAAACGACAGGGCTGCTTTGGCGCGTGCTGGAGACCGCTCTTAAAAGAAACAAAGACTTTTTTAACAGATTAAGCCCGAAAAACTTCAAAAAATAATCTGAGAAAATTCATACTAGCTGTAGTATGAATTTTCTCAGATGATTTTTTGAATCTCCAACCGATGGACCGATTGCGATACGGTTTTTTTTTTACGTGAAAGCGAGTTATCTTGCGGTGGTTTTAGCTATGTTTCATAGAAATCGATCTAACAGTTTATAGAGTATCACCTCTTTTCCAAAATAGGAGTCCTTTTAATTTAATACAAAGCCAGCAAAATGTCATTACAGCCGAGTCGTGTATAGTATTTATCTCAAAATGGTGTAAAAATAAAAATAATATCGAAACAGGCGAAATAGCCTGCAAAGGCTAAACAAGTCCGTATATAAGAGCAGCGGTACTCATCCTTTTCAATTTTACAACTTATATTAAAAGCTAACACCCTTGACCCCTCTTAATTAAAAACTGAAAAACGACGCGGAACTGGCTTAAAGGACTCGCATCCAGGCCATAATTGTAAAAAAAAAATGTCACCCTCAATGAGAACAAACCATTAAAACACCCTTTTCATCCGATTGAAAAGTATCAGTTTGAAAAACCCCAGTTTCAAATTAAAAGTCTTCTATGGCAAGCAAAGTTTGCGTGGAGTTTAATGAAATGAAAAACCTCTCTGTAGTTAACGAGACGTTTTTCAGTGGAATTAAAAGAACAAGTTTGCCTGTGAGGCGTTTTTTATCGAGCTCAAACAGCTCTGTGTACATAGTTGATAGAATTGAGCGTTCAGGATGTTTGAGTTAATAAAAACTAACGTAAGATGCAATTGCTTTTTAAGTAGGTAGCACAATAGGGATTGTAATATATAGTTTGTCAAAGGACTGTCTCATTTCAAACATAGACAGAGAGAATTATACCATCTTTTTTTACACTAGTACTAGCACCCAAAAGAAAAGGATGAGTATAGTTTTTTTGTTCTTATTTACTGACAATTTGGTTTGACCATCTATACTTAAGACGAAAGGGGACGACCGCCTTGAAACCGGTTTTCCATACAAACGTATTCTCCAGTTTCCCCTCTGAATAATTAACATTACTGAAAATATTTTTAAATTATTTGATGTATTTTAATTATAGCATACAGTAAATAATACTAGAGCGGTACTGTCATAGTAAATTTTGTAACCCCAGTAAATTCACTGCCATCTGTCGACACACTTTAAAACTAAAAATGAAGATTTATAAAAATACGATTAGGGCCTATTTTAGATTTAAGCTAGTTATTAATTTCGTTTACGTAGTACCACTGTATATATCTTGTATGTAAATAAATGTATAATATACGATAGAATGTATTTAAATATAGATAAATGATTTTTTTTATTTGCATTAATAATTTTTATGATTTTGACCCATGTTCTTTCACTGATATGCGTTAAAATTGTTAAATAACAAACGAAACCGTCAACGCCATATATACGACTGTAGGCCAAAACTAGTAGCGCCCTCTGAACGAGAATCAAATTTTCTTGATTTTCGAGGCACGTTTTTTCCTTAGACTGTATCCATCTATTACGGAGTTATATCTATCTTTGATTATAGCTATTGGAAAAAAAAACAAACGGTCCGACGGTTCGATTTTTTTCGATTTTTACTTTATCCAAGGAGGAAAATGAGGATTATATACGTTCGTATGGAGAATTGATCGCCACTATCCTCTTAACCAGTACTGGTTGATAGAATCATTCTACTTTACATTTACTGGGGTGAGGTGCATTGGGATTTGGGGTAGTTTCGAAAACGGGGTAATTTGAAAAATACTTTCATCTACTAAACCTTAGTCTAGTGCAACGCTTACGAAGTTACCAGTAACCAAGGTCACAGGGCGGACACGCTATACATCAAAAATCACTTGCGTTTCTATGTGTGAACGGCACGTCTGTACACACGGCATGCGTCATTGTGTGAGTAAGTTGTTTAAAAACAGTACTGAGCGGCCGGCAAACGGCCGTCAATTTGCTGTCGCGGGGCGAGGTAATTCGAGTCGGGGCGGTGCGTGGCCGTTCTGTATGATAATACTATTACTTATTCTGTGCCAAGACATCTTGTTAACTGTTGCTACTTGGTTGCTACCCTGGCCCCCCTCCGCCGTTTGCATTGACTACAGATTTTTAATAATATTGGTCATTGCATGAACTAGAGAGACAGACAGACAGACAGACGAATATGGAAATGCATGAGGGATTTTAGAAATTCAGGATACCACATAGTTGTCTTGTACGGCAGTTTAAATTTGAAATGATATTTTGCGACATATGATTTTTTTCGTGAAAATATTAATGAGATGATTATACATAAGTTCCTTTAACCAGTTGAACCCATAAAATTTTATGTCTGCCATAATTCAGTGCTAATATCAGTGAGGTTGGCTACTGTCATAGGATTTTATAGATCGCGCTAGCCAGGAGTCGTAGCACGGTACGCTTATCACCATGCCTGTCACGTTCTAACAAGTATGTGAGTGCGAAAGTGACGGACTTAGTGATAGGGGAAACCATGCTGCGCGGGCAGGAGTCGTAGCACGGTACGCTTATCACCATGCCTGTCACGTTCTAACAAGTATGTGAGTGCGAAAGTGACGGACTTAGTAATAGGGGAAACCATGCTACGCGGGCAGGTCTTACCTCTCTCTAGATTTGGATTACAGGGCTAGCTACCACCATACAATTCCAAAAGAAAACAAGAACTCACAGGATTGACAGGTAAAACCTATGCTGGCGCCATCTGTAAAATACTTCTACCGACCAACCCCATTCATTCACACTAACGTCAAATTACTCTATGTACTTACCTAATTCTGTATGTATGAAATACTGTATCACTATGAAATTCTGAAAAAGGACCACTGTCAAGTTGTTCATTTATATAATTCATTTATTAATAACAAGGTATTTAGGCATCAAATAATACTTAACCCATTCATTGCCGAAGACGCGAATTCATGTGTTCACCGTGACACCTTTTGTATATATTACCTACCACAGTCTATATCCCGGTCAATATAACTCTAGTGAAACTAACCGTGAATCATTCAAAACTCTAATAAATGTGTTAATTGCCGCTCTCATGTTGACAGAAAACAAAGCAGTTCTATAGCAGTATTAAAATCTGTATTGAAATTACATCGCGTAAACACGACTGGAGCTGAAAACTTCCAGAACAGCTCTCGAATGTGCTCGAGTAGTGATGTGATGAAATTGGGAATTTTCCCGACCATTGTTACCGTGTTTGGAATACATTGAAACTTCTTCTTGCCGTGCCTTATCCCTTTATTTGGGGTCGGCCCTCCTCGTTTTACGGCGCCAAGACTTGTTGTCTGCTTGTCTAGTTGAGCTCGGCATTAGCAACGGTTGTCCACCACGTGGCGCACGGTCGTCCTCTACCTCTTCTCTTATCCGGGATAGCTAGGGCCTTCTTTACAGCGTTGTTCTCGTCCCGTCGCATTAGATGGCCGTACCATCGCATACGACTTTCCACCATCTTATCCACGATGGGAGCAACTTTAAAAGAGCCTTTGGAATACATTGAAACAAATTTATAAATGACGTATTCATTCGTAACACACACACAGATACGAGTCATCATCATTCGCTTGCCCTTATCCCATTCATTTGGGATCGGCGCTGCATGTCTTTTTCTTCCATACCTCTTTCTCGCCCGTCATGATTTACTTGCGTTCGTTTCATATTATCTCTCACACAGTCCATCTACCTTTTCCTCGGTTTTCCTCTCCCGTTACTTCCCTCTACATTCATTCGTAATATTCTCGTCACATGACTTACACAACACCACAGAATAAGTAATAGTATTATCATACAGAACGGCCACGCACCGCCCCGCCCCGACTCGAATTACCTCGCCCCGCGACATAAATCTGGCGGACTTCTGGTGTACTCTCAGTTCGGTTAGCGACGCGATGACAGAACAAACAAATGCCGGTGTATTGTGCTATGTACCCCACGTCCATACTAATTTACAGAACTTTGTATGCAGGGGGGGTGCCTTTTCTCTGCAGCTGACTGTTCGTTGTGCTGCTTATGTTATCGTATGTTCTTATCAATTTTTGCTAGGCTATTACTGAAACAGCCAGCCCATTCCCGAACGCTCCCACGATGGAGGGTCTGCCGTCTTGTGGTTTGAATCGAAAACATAAACATGTACAAACAAAGCAAGAGCTACCATCTACCGTTCTCGTACGTTTTCTTATGCATAGGTTCTGCCATCTTGTGGGCTACATCGGAAGCATAAACTTCACATTTACGCCTCGCGCCTAATATCTGAAGGCTCCTATGCTGTGTCCTAGTTCATGTGCAGTCGCCATCAGATATATCGGAGCGGCCGAGGTGTTCACAATATCTGAACACGCACTCTAACGCCTTGACAATAGAGGCGTGTTCAGATACTTATGAGCACCTTGGCCGCTCCGATATGGCGACTGTACGCTCCCTATTGCCCCGCCCCTTCTGCTAAGCCAGATGAAGTCGCACAGACGCTTAGCCCCATCAACAACAGTTCTGCTGCGTGCTTAGGTGGTATCCGTCCTTAGTTACATCTGAGGGAACTCTCTTCTGGCTCTGCCGGCGACAACGGGCCACCTTTCCTATTAAGGCGCTTGAGAGGAAAGGGGACGGCCGTTTCTCCATACAAACGTAGTCCCCATTTTCCTCTCTGGATATTATGGAATATCTTTTTACATAATTGATTGGATGTATATTAACCATAGCTATGTCCCTGCGTTTGACTTTTTTTCTATTTTTTGACAATGGTAAAAATTAGGAGCGAAAAACCGATTTCAATACAGATTTTTAAATGCAACTCTTAAATTATAAAAAAAATCGAAGCTAGCTAGCTAGCTAGCTAGTCCGAAATATGAAAATTACGATTTTTAAAAACACGATGGAAGAAAATCACGAATGTGCTATTTCCGAAAATTTAAAATCCGATTGTCTTTTGACCGAAAGCTTAAAGTTCCGATTTAACTCTTTTCCGAAAAAAATGTTTTTCGAATTCTTAAATTCCAAAAAAACATTGTCCGATCGGAAATAAAATAATTCGGAATTCAGAAATTCGGTATTTTGTAAGGTCGGAAAAATTAATTTCGTGATATTCAAATGATTATTACGGGTGCCTGTCGTGCCGCATCACGTTAAATTCGGCATTCTAAAATTTGGCATAAAATATTTTTGGCATAAAAATTCGGCATAAATAAATTCGGCTGAACTGCGACCCCCAAGAAAATGAACTGTTGCCAGAAAAGTGGGTTAGGTTAGGTTAGAACTACGACGCTCAATATAACGAATTGTTGCTAGAAAAGTGCGTTAGATTAGAACTGCGACCCTCAAGAAAACGAACTGTCGCCAGAAAAGTGCAGGGTTAGGTTAGGTTAGAACGGCGACCCCCACTGAAAAGAATTGTTTTAAGAGAAGTATAGGTTTAGGTTAGTTTAGAACTGCAACCCCCCACAGAAGGGACCTGCTTACAGAAAATGGGTGTGACAAAATGATATGGATTTGAAGGCTACCTTATTACTAATGTTTAAAGCGCATAATTGTGTAAAAAAATTGTGTTTGTGAGTGTCCATCTATTATATTATGTAAAATAGGAAATGTTAAAAGGCATTACTGCTTACTTTAATGACGTAGGTAGTAGGTAGGTAAGGACGTAGGCAGCCGACGTAGCTGTTGGTTGGTATACAACAAAATGTGTCAAAATATTTTTAATAATGTTAATATCCAGAGAGGAAAAGGAGGAGTTCTTTCGTATGAACTTTCGTCATAACAAAACTCAGAATAATATAAATGGGAACGGGAATGTTCCCATCTCTATTCCCGACACACGCGGGATAACTAAACAAAAGCCGTTCAACTTTGCTATCAATTGAACTAAATCTGCTTCCAGCGGTTGCAAAGTTGGTATACTGTGGTTTTATACCAGCTCAGTCGAAAAAGTTGCTCGTTTTAGCCTGCAAGCTTATCGTGTGATAATGACAAGATCATATGTTTTTGCGAAACAAGTGCGAAAAATAAGAAATTCGAAACAAGTGGCGATAAAGTGAAACACGTGTTAAGGATGACTCACGTTAGACCGGGCCGTGTCCGGCGCTTCGTTTTCTATGGAAAGCATCACGTGATCACCTGTCATGTCATAGAAAAGTAAGCGCCGGACGCTCCGGTCCGTCCCGGTGTAACTGAGTCATCCTATAAAACGACACGAGTTGCGAATTACCTAAATTCGCACATGGATCGAACGCTTTACATTACATATGGCTCTTTAAATTTACGACATATTTAGTCACGTAATGTGCCAATGCCAAGTGCCAACTAGTGCGGTAAAGTAGCACCATATGTACTGTAATAGTAGATTGTTCACCAAGGGATGAAAGGCACTCATTTCTGTCAATAATCCGAGGCTGAAATGATGCCTTTCACCCAAGTTAAACACTACTTTTCATTTCGAATACGAGAAAAGTAAAATGTGTTTTTTTAAAACAATGACAGTATAAATTTTACAGTATTTCTTGAGATCACTTTCAATTAACAATTTAGGCAAAATTATCGTTATTTATGGAATGGGGAGTCAAATAGTGTGCCCTAACAGGGTGTCATGAATTTACTTACTTTATTTGTAACACCTTATTTTATGTATCATGACTGTGCAATAAATGAAATATGAAATATCAGAATGGAAATTGTATAACATTTTAAACTTTCGCGGTTTAAACACATATTAAATCACATTTAGAAACGGGTCTATCGCGAATTTATTTTGTTACCTTTACCAGGGACACCTGTGTCGAAACGTCGGTAAATAAACGTAACAAAATAAATTCGCGATAGACCCGTTTCTAAATGTGATTTAATATAATTGTATAACAACTCCATTTAAACTCAAAATTTAATTGCTTATCGTAAATAAAATAAAAAAATCATACTTCTAACATAAAATGCTCTAGTGCAAACACGTATCATTTTCTGCACACCTTTTAGAACAACAATGACCCTCTTTCAGAGCATGAGTAATAAAAAATAGTATTACGCACTTATTCATACTTTTTTTACATGTGACATGTGATAAAACCCGCGCAGCATGGTTTCCCCTATCACTAAGTCCGTCACTTTCGCACTCTACATACTTGTTAGAACGTGACAGGCATGGTGATAAGAGTACCGTGCTACGACTCCTGGTCTTCCGCGATACAGGCCTAGCCTAGTGCGGGGACTCCTGAAATCTCCAAATGTCAAGTCAATTATGCACCAACTCTTTTCAGAAACTTGTGTTATGTACTAAATCTGTATTCTTTCTGTGAAATGAAAACATTTTTTATCTTATCTTATCTTCAATCAATCTTTAAGTAGTATGGCTCCATCGGTACTGTCGATGATTTCGCCAACGTCAAAGTGGGATCCACGTGGGATCGAATTAATAATTCTAGATTTTCTTCAGCCAGTGTACGGTTAATAAAATTATGGGCCTCTAGGGCTCTAGCCTGACACGGTTAGAGGTAGAAATACCAAATGCCGATACAGGCCTAGCCTAGTGCGGGGACTCCTGAAATCTCCAAATGTCAAGTCAATTATGCACCAACTCTTTTCAGAAACTTGTGTTATGTACTAAATCTGTATTCTTTCTGTGCAATGAAAACATTTTTTATCTTATCTTATCTTCAATCAATCTTTAAGTAGTATGGCTCCATCGGTACTGTCGATGATTTCGCCAACGTCAAAGTGGGATCCACGTGGGATCGAATTAATAATTCTAGATTTTCTTCAGCCAGTATACGGTTAATAAAATTATGGGCCTCTTAGGGCTCTAGCCTGACACGGTTAGAGGTAGAAATACCAAATGCTCTTAGAGCACGACGTTGTTCGGTAGTTATTGTTGTTGTTGTCTCGTAAAACCGATAGCTGGATTTTACGAGAAGCACGTGGACTACCGGCCGTTGACTCCAAAATGGTGGTTAAACACGCTTTGAGATTAATTTTCCATTCACTGCACACTACCAAATTAGATTACTGTATAATAAAGCTATCGATATTACATTTTAAACACTATTAATGAACAAAAAATAAAGGAATTAATCACGAGGCTACTATCAAGATGGCGTTCGAACCGGAAGTCCCCTATCTTATCTTTATGTTGTCCCTTTGTAACAAGCAAAAATGTCGAAATGACAGATGAGGACAAATTATTACCAAGGGGTTGTTAGACTTGACAGACGTTATTAATTATAAAACGGGACTTAATCGCGGATAACAAAGTTTTTAAATTACCTCCGACGTTTCCGGTGTTCCGAGACCACGGGGACAACGCCGTCGAGACCTCGGAGGTAATTCTATAACTTATAATTATACGCGATTAATTCGAAGAGTAAATAATCGTTAAAGTTTAAATCAGTGTTTGACAGGCGCTAATGAATAGGGTTGGCAACTGTCAAAGGTTTGCAGAGATGGCGCCATCGTAGCTTGCCCCTTTTTCTATGAGATTTGGCTTAAAGGGCTGGCATCCAGGGCATTAAAAAAACAAAAATTTGACACATTTCTAGGGTTTGACAGGGCGAGCTATGCTGGCGCCATCTGCTAATTATTTCGACCGGCCAACCCCATTAACGCCATTAATTTCTCTGCCTTGCCTAAAGGTTGACTGGTAGGAGAATGCCTCATGACATTAAGTCAGCCTTTTGTACTGTAAGGTTTTCTTTTGTGCAATAAAGGTTAAATAAATAAATTAGGTTACGTAAATAATATACTCACTGCAATTGAGACAAATGTTTAATTCACAAGTCCCGTCTAGGTATAATGGCACAATATTAGGCAAGTAGAAAGCATGCAAACATTAAAAAAAACTAAAAACTAGATAAGTACTTGGTAGTTTTACTTACTAACTAAAAACTATGTCGTGGAGAGTTTTGGTCGATCACATGCAACCAGCGGGCTTAGCATGGCAGCATTTTTATCGCCTGTCGCCATGCCTGTCACGTTCTAACAAGTATGTAAGTGCGAGTGACAGACATAGTGACAGGTGATAAAAATGCAACCATGCTGACACCGCAGAACTCCTAGTGTAAATTACATTCGATAGCGTGACGAGAGTTCGGGTTATGTCTATTCTTGTATGGGATTTACAACAGCGCGCCAAGCGGGACGTTTCGGAAACTCAAAATGACACTTAACGCAAACGCGTAAGTCACGACACGCTATCAAATGATATTTACACTAGGGTTACAGAAATCAGACAAGCAACTGAAAAATGTCTGTTTTCGTATCCCCATTGACTAAAGACTAAGCTACGTTTTATCCCAGAATGACAGTTTACTTTATTCACGCTATCAAATGATATTGACACTAGGGGTACAGAAATCAGACAAGCAACTGAAAAATGTCTGTTTTCGTATCTCCATTGACTAAAGACTAAGCTACGTTTTATCCCAGAATGACAGTTTACTTTATTCACGCTATCAAATGATATTGACACTAGGGGTACAGAAATCAGACAAGCAACTGGAAAATGTCTGTTTTCGTATCTCCATTGACTAAAGACTAAGCTACGTTTTATCCCAGAATGACTGTTTACTTTATTTAATTTCTGTAATCGTCTTGCTACCCTATCTTTGTACAGTGAAAAAATATGGGTGCACACATCATACTCAAAAATGTCCCATAGCTCTTATGTCAGCGAATTAAGAACTATAGGCCATATTTTTGAGTAAGTTATATTTTACACTTGGCTGAACTAAAATGCTAGTTGGTTTGTTCAGATTGGTCAGCAGATTCAATCACACTGTCAATCTAGTATGTAATATAAAAAAACATCTTGAAATAAAACTATGCAAACGGATCATAAACGGATTATACCTCGTTTGAAGAATTTAAAATATATCCCTATAATCCGTTCTCTTAGTTTTGTATCATGAGTGAGTTGCGGTAATCATTGAAGTATAACTACGGATACGGCACAGAGAACCATTATTTAAAGCAAACCCGTGTCATAGAAGCGGAGCATGAATCGCGTAAGCGCCATGATTTTTACGGCGCTTACGACGTTTTGGTCGCTTGGCACGGGTTGCGATTTCTACAATTTCATTGTTTGGTATTGCTTTTTTATAGTAGTAACCGAAGACAATATTAGTTTACTGTTGAACCTGGAACGTATAATCCCCCTCCATCATAGCTATATCCATTCCTGTAACCGCATTTTCTATTTTAAAATTAGAAGGCAATTTCTTGACCATTAACAGGCAAGAATGAGGAAATTCAGGGGTGTACTGTACATGTTTATGACGCTGGTACATTAATATTTGGTTATCGTTGGTTGGAAAGGTTTGAACAACGATCTTCTCGTAGTAAGGAGTGGTTTTGCAGGGGCACGTCGTACGATTTAAGCCGCCAGGGACCTCCACTTCTTCGGTTGTCAACTCGCAGCCTTTCACCTCTGATTTGTCGTCTTCGTTTACCTGGAAAAGTAATGACATCAGTGGCATAACATACTAAAGATACATAATTATTAATTATTTATTATTATTATTTTTTAATTTTTAATTTAGTTTTTTTTATTTAATTTTTTTTTTCATTTAGTTTAATTTTTTTTTTTTTTTAAGTTTCATTAATATTATTAATTAATTGAATCCCTAACTACGCTCAGGATTCAATGTACGCCCTCGCCGTAAACATGTCATTTTGCTCCCTTGTGACACAATCTAGTATTATTTACATACCACGATGGGGTACGTCCGGGCGACTTGTATTTTGCAATGACACTTGAACAGCGTTCCCTGCAGAATAGACGGTTTTTCGAACGTGACCCGGCGTGGCGGCGGCGGGGTCGGATTCGGCGGCCAGCTGTATACCACTTGCCATGCGCCGTAGATTGTACTCTAGAAAAAAATGTCATAGCGTGTGTATTCTCGAAGTTTTGCTTGAAGTTTACGTACAGAGGGCCTGGACAAGCCAATCGTCTGCGCCGTAAAAAAAAATAGTACATTTTACAACTAGTGTGAAAAGAATGTCTTTTTACCACTAGTATCGAGGTATCTTGCCACGAGCTGAAAGCGAGTGGCAAGACTCGGTACGAGTGGTAAAAAGACATTTCACACGTGTTGTAAACGACGTTTTTTAATACAATTGCGAAAAAATAATAAATTAATATATCATTAGTAGAATCATACCACCAAACCAAACCAAAACCAAAAGTACCTATACAGCTAAGATACGCGAGCTGCCGCAGCCCGCGATACCTTCATACTCGTGCGCGCCCCGGCCGCCACTACCACCACAGTACCACTTTTTGAGCAACTGTATTAAAAAAAATTTTTTAATACAGTTGCTCAAAAAGTGGTACTTTTTGTGGCTGCGTAGCGTGCGAGAAGCTCAATTTCTCGAACTAGTCCTTTTTACTTTTTAGTTCCAAACTATACTTTCGAAACGCAGTTAAAATGTAATTTAGCGCGGACCAGGTACCAGGGCCTCATGAGTTACTCGGAGGTGTCGTTGACCAACCCGCGCCGGGCCCGCGGCGGCCGCGGCCGGGGCGCGCACGAGTATGAAGGTATCGCGGGCTGCGGCAGCTCAAGTATCAAGGGCTGTATACGTACTTTTGGTTTTGGTTTGGTGGTATGATTCTACTAATGATATATTAATTTATTATTTTTTCGCAATTGTATTAAAAAACGTCGTTTACAACACGTGTGAAATGTCTTTTTACACTAGTTGTAAAATGTACTATTTTGTGTGATAGAGACATTAATCATTTCGTTCGCTACGGCGGCGACTATACGCGGCCACAGGGCGGATACGCTATACATCAAAAACCACTCGCGTTTCCATGTGTGAACGGCACGTCCGTACACGCGTCATGCGTCATAGTGAGTAAATTGCTTAAAAATAGTACTGAGAGCACGCCAGAAGTCCGCCAGATTTCTGTCGCGGGTCGAGGTAATTCGAGTCGGGGCGCCGGTGCGTGGCCGTTCTGTATGATAATATTACTTATTCTGTGACGCGGCTATATGGAATAAGGGCTTATAAGATCCACACTTTCGCCGGGTACTTGTGATCGGGACCCGGTGTCGGGCCCGATGACCTGCAAGAGTCGTTTTCCGTTTCACAAAACATCGGGACATCGTTAACAATGTTTGGAATGTAAAAAACCGGCCGTGCGAGTCGGACTCGCGTTCCAAAATTGTGTAATGTACGGATACATTACACAATTTTTAACAATGTATTTTTTTATGTGAAACGCGAGTTTTTAAAAACCCATAGGGTCGGATCAAAGCGGCAGCGCTGGTGGCCTAGCGGTAAGAGCGTGCGGCAGCGCTGGTGGCCTAGCGGTAAGAGCGTGCGACTTTCAATCCGGAGGTCGCGGGTTCAAACCCCGGCTCGTACCAATGAGTTTTTCGGAACTTATGTACGAAATATCATTTGATATTTACCAGTCGCTTTTCGGTGAAGGAAAACATCGTGAGGAAACCGGACTGATCCTAACAAGGCCTAGTTCCCCCTCTGGGTTGAAAGGTCAGATGGCAGTCGCTTTCGTAAAAACTAGTGCCTACGTCGATTCTTAGGATTAGTTGTCAAGCGGACCCCAGGCTCCCAGGAGCCGTGGTAAAATGCCGGGATAACGCGAGGAAGAAGAAGAGGGTCGGATCAAAAACCAAGTAATTAAGTCCGACTCACGCTTAACTGCATATTTCTAAAAGTTTAGACCCAGTAGTTTCGGAGATAGAGGGAATGGTATTTTGTTGGCTATTATCTTAAATAATTTCTAAACTGTTTATTTTAAAATTACAAAAAACATATTTGCGATTATCAAAATGAGCTCTTTTATTTGATATGTAACACGATATAGTTTGAAAAACTTTATCTTTTAATTTTCCCATTTACCCCCCAAAACTGGTCCCCATGTTGAAAATTCATTTGTTTACGTTACATGTCTGTCTTTGGGTTACAAACTTACATATGTGTACCAAATTTTAACTTAATTGGTCCAGTAGTTTTGGAGAAAATGGGCTGTGACAGACAAACAGTCAGACAGACGCACGAGTGATCCTATAAGGGTTCCGTTTTTTCCTATTGAGCACGAAACCATGAAAAAAAATTAATATTGTTTTTAATGTTGTTTTTATTATTGTTTTTACATAACAGCAACTTTTCTGGCACTTTTTATTAACACACCTTTAATGTTATTAACGATTCAAATCGATAATTCATATACATACTTTCAAATTAAATGTTTTAATGTTTAGGTTTACATAAATTTAATTAAGGAAACTGTAAGTACAATATTACTAACTACCCTTGTACCTAATGTTACATATACGACTGTTTGTTTCTTAATAAATAAAATAAAAATAAAATTAAAATAAAATACTTTATTTCAAATATTATTAACGATGTGCTGATATTTCATGAAACGGAAAACAAGTTTCGCATAATTATGACGTTTAAATAACACTCGCGCCGTCTGGGCTATCAAAATCGCTGCCAACTTAGCTTGGTCAAACTAACCGCTATGTCCGCTATAGTGCTACAGAGGGGTCTATATTTCTGAAAAAATATTTTTAAAAAAACCTAACCTAACCTATTCTACACAAACTATGCAAAATATTTACGAAAATACTTTTTGTTTCAGCTGGAGAAAAATTATGGGAAAAGAGTTTTATGCGTAACATTAAATTAGGACAAGGGACCTTATTGTCGATGGCGCTTACGCCGCGCAGCGTCGCGCGGCATTGTATTTATATCGGAGCATCGTTGATAATGGCGTAAGCGCCATCGACAATAAGGTCCCTTTTTTATAGAAAATACCAAATTTGTACTTCTTCTACTCATCATCATCTCAGCCGAAAGACGTTACGTCCACTGCTAGACAAAGGCCTTCCCCAAGGATCTCCACAACGAACGGTCATTCGCCGCCCTCAGGGGCGTAGCTAGAAGATATGGCGGCGCCAGTCACCAAATTTGCGCCCCCTGACGGCTGACAAAATTTTCCCTGCTGCTGCCTTTTGCCAATTTCCCCCCCCCCCCCCTCTTGGATGGCGACCGGGGCACTTACCCCCTCCCCCCCACCCCTAGTTACGCCTGGGTGCCCTCAACCAACGATTTCCCGCGACTTGAACTCGATCGTCGGTCCATCTAGTCTGGGGCCTTCCCACGCTGCGTCTTCTACGTGGTCGCTACTCGAGAACCTTTCTGCCCCATCGGCCATCGGTTCTGCGAGCAATGTGGCCCGCCTACTGCCACTACTTCTTCTACTATTAAAACAGAAGTGAACGACCATGGCGGAACGCTTTTCCATCCAAACTTAGTCCCCATTTTCCTCGTCGCAGTCCACATACGTATGGAGAAGCGGTCGCCCATTATCCTCTTAATATTTTTATTTCATATTTCATATTTGTATATATATTCATAATAATTCATATTACATGTCGTTTTTTATAATTACATTAAAAATTAAATAAAAAAATAAAAAATTACAATTTACATTAAAAGGAAATCGGGAGTCGTGGAAATCAAGGGGAGAGGCCTTTGCCCAGCAGTGGGACACTTAGTAGGCTTAAAAAAAAAATTAAATTAGAACTAGCGTTATCAATATGTCAAATAAAAGTATACCTACAATAACATTAGGTAATTACTTATTTAATAAAATCTGCAAAACTGTAGAAAGTGTGCTCGATGAGCCATGGTTTTAGCCTGGATTTAAAACTGTTTAGTGACGGCGCTTCTGTGACGTGTGGTGGCAGAATAATAGGTGCTTTACTAGTAAATAATAGTGTAAATAATACTCACAGTAGTGTTTTCAGGGTCATCGGTATAATTATCATTCAGTGTTGTGGGGAAGGAGACCGAAGGACCGGACGGGTTCATAGCTCTGAAAAATTATAACCATTATTTAAGAATAATCATCTTGAAACACAGGTTTCTTTTTTAAGTTTCGTGAGGTGAATATGTACTAAATGTAGGTCATACTGAGCAATTAAACTGAGGGCCTTCGTTTAACCTTCAGGGTTGGAAATGGATTTTGGTAAAAATAATTCAATTTGGAAGTAGGTAGATATGATATTTCATTTTATATAAGTACCTAAAATAGGACTAGCCGAACGGAGTAAGGAACTATGAAAAAAAAACTTAAAACCTTCTGTTTGTCATCAATCATCATAGTTCAATAGAAATCATTATCAGTTGAATAGAAAAAAATTAAACTGTTATTTTTCAACTACCTACAATACTTACCTAGTTAAGAAATATTTAAATATCATTTAAAAGAAAATAATATTTAGTATTATCAAATATGTTCTTAAAATTAGAAATATTTGGTTCAGTTAATCTTCAGACGGCTCACAAATTAATGACGTTATTCATAAACGCGTTACTTGCCTGAATTATTATAGCGTTTGTCTTTATCTGCATTATGACTAATGTATTTGTAAGAAAACATAATTTAAATAAATCGGGCCCGTAAATTTTTTTACAGTACATATGTTGCAATTTTCTCGCCCTAGTGCGTAAAGAGCACTTTTCGTGCATATGTCGAAAGTTTAAAGGAACATATGTACTGTAAAACATTATGAATAATCTCCTACCTGCACCTATTTGCATAGATATTTGCTAAAACTGTTTTTTACCTTTTTTGAATAATCATTTTGAAATTTCAATTGCTCAACTGCATACTGTCGACAGAAATACTTATTTTAATTATAATTTTCCATAAAGTCAAACCTTACAGTTCACTACATACCTGTACAAGTACATTATAATTTGCAAAGTCATTGTAAGAATTTACATTCTTATCCAAAAATATAATAAATATCATTTCTATTACCATAAACACATACATTTTGGATTATTTTTAGGTATTTATGATCACAAATCTGTATGTTCTTACCTGATTATAAATTAAAATTTTCAACACGACACCACGTATTCGCAATGAATTGTGAAAGAGAGATTTGAATTGGAAACGAAAGCAGGTAGTTTATGAAGAATTATTCTACCCTCTTTACCAAAGAGAATATATCCACTACGTTTAAAGAGACGGGACCTTCTTACTGGCCAATGGATTCAATTATGCACACGTCTAGTGACACACGCACAATAGGACGTCAAACGTCAAAGTTGAGTCAAGCAACGTGAGTGCCAACATAGCGAAACGAATAGTGCTGTACGCACGCATTCCCACTATTTATCAATTAATTATCCGTGGTACCTCTCGGATTATACATTAGAAGTTAGTTGGTCAAGCAAATCCTGTCAGTAGGAAAGGCGTCAAATTAAAAAAAATTAGGCGCAAATTATCCTCCCATAGATAAAAATATTTTCACGCCTTTTTCTACCGACAAGATTAGTTTGACCAACTATATCGTATTTATCGATAAAAATAAAACAAATAACCTTGCAGTCTAAGTATTTTATTAAGAAAAATTACAAACATTACAAAGCCGATTTTGCTTTGCCACCTTTCTCGGACTTTTTTTAATAAATTGGCAGTGTTATCTTCTCCAGAGAAAATGAGTTATTTTATCTACTACATTCATTGCGTAAAACAGAAAACATAATATAATTTGTGCCACTCTTGCAGATTATATTTGTCGCTCTTTCTTGTATGCTCATCGGCTTGAAATGCCGAACAGAATGTGTTGCAAGCGACACCGTTTCACCAACTGTCCGTAAATAAAAATTACAGTCGCCATCAGATATATCGGAGCGGCCGAGGCTCTCACAAATATCTGAACACGCCTCTATTGTCAAGCCGTTAGAGTGCGTGTTCAGATATTTTTGAGCACCTTGGCCGCTTCGATATATCTGATGGCGACTGTACCTAATTATCGATAGTTACCAAGAGCAGCACTAGTGTTACGAACAAACAATTTTTCCAATTTATTAACGAATAAAGCATACAGATATACAGATCTTTATTGGTAAAATAAAGTACATTTTACAAGTCACTCAATTCTTAAAAATAAAATAAAAATAAAATTTCATACATCAATACAATCGTGCTTTCATGTTACACGGGACACGGGACTAAATATATTATCCAATTTCTTGCTTACCGGCAAAGATAGATATAACTCCGTAATAGATGGATACAGTCTAAGGAAAAAACGTGCCTCGAAAATCAAGAAAATTTGATTCTCGTTCAGAGGGAGCTACTAGTTTTGGCCTACAGTCGTATAGATGGCGTTGACGGTTTCGTTTGTTATTTAACAATTTTAACGCATATCAGTGAAAGAACATGGGTCAAAATCATAAAAATAATTAATGCAAATAAAAAAAATCATTTATCTATATTTAAATACATTCTATCGTATTTTTATAAATCTTCATTTTTAGTTTTAAAGTGTGTCGACAGATGGCAGTGAATTTACTGGGGTTACAAAATTTACTATGACAGTACCGCTCTAGTATAAGTTACTCTATGCTTACCGGTCAGGATCCAAAGGCAATCTTGCCATAAATTTCCTTTCTTTATTTTCAGATCGGTGCGCAAGAATTCCACAAATAGCACAAGTTCTATATTGTTTCCTTGGTCGTATTTTTATTAATATGCACAATCCGTTTTAGTAAATGATTTTTATATAATGATAACACGAATTAAAACCAAAAATACGACGAAAAGCTCGAAAACTAACAGAAAAAAATTCTAAACACAATATGGCGACAGAGTAGATAAAAATGGCGACTATCCGATGAAGTAAGATGGATAAACTGAGAGAATGAGAGGGCAATATCCGCCATTAGTATTTTGCACAATTCCATGCATATTGTATTTTTGTTCCTACTTGCGCCAGGCTGCTCTTTACTTTTATTAGACTGTTTGAGAAATAATTATAAACACTATTTGTAAGCATGTTTAAAACTAATTTAGGTATACCTTAGTATATAGTATATGATATTGTAATCATGAAATAATTCTTTATAATGTATTTTTAATTTAATGAACATAATGTTTTATTGTAACTTTAATTCTAGACATAATTTGTTTTCATTCTCAATTATGTGATGATAATAATTTATTTTCTGATGTTTGACATGTAATATTTTAAGAATATTATCAAAGAGGATATAATAAGATAGAGCGGTACTGTCATAGTAAATTTTGTATCCGCTGTAAATTCACTGCCATCTATCGACATATTTTAAAACTAAAATTGAAGATTTATAAAAATACGTTAAAATATATTTAAATATGGATAAATGATTTTTTTTATTTGCATTAATTATTTTTATATGATTTTGAGCCATGATATGCGTTAAAATTATAAATAACAAACGAAACCGTCAACGCCCTCTATACGAGAGTAGGCCAAAACTAGTGGCGCCCTCTGATCGAGAATCAAATTTTAGTAATTTTCGAGGCACGTTTTTTCTTTAGACTGTATCCATCTATTACGGAGTTACGAGTTAATCTATCTTTGATATTATGGATAAATGAGTATGAGTATATAAAATATTTTAAACGAGTAAAAGGCTTCACTTACATTACAATATATTGCATGCTATTTAAGATATTTGATATAGTTGGTTGGTTGGTTGGTATAAAATAAAAATAAGATGTAAATATGTATAATAAAATTAACATTTAACTTTTGTTATGAATAAAGAAACTGAAACTGAAACTTAATGGTCAGTAAATAAGAACAAAAAACTATATAGGTAGTCATCTTTTTCTTTTGAGTGCCAGTACTATAGTGTAAGACAAAGATAGTATGATTCTCTCTGTCTGTTTGAAATGAGACAGCCCTTAGACAAACTATAGATAAGCAGGTGCAACGCAATACATTAGATTATTTTGCTTGTTTCAGATAACAGTAACAATCACAAAACCCACACCGGGAGAAATAATGAGGTAAAGTACATTTTCAACTATATTTCCCGAGAGCAATTATTTCTGTGTAATGTCTCAGATCATATTACAATAGGGAATATTACGCGAAACTGCGCAGGGGGCGCCACTACCACAATTTGAGGGTCAATCGCAAAATAAGAAAATTGAAATTTCGTTATCTAACATATCTGTCACTCTTGCATAATCGAGCGATACAGAGGCAGATAGCGAAATTTCGAATTCGCGTTTCCCGGTAGGTTCTCTGTAAACAAACCGCCTTGATGCATCAATGTCATATTGTATTATCTCTGAAAAGTCAAAAACCTGTTAAAGGAACAGTATGTATAAGTTACTCTATGGTTTACTAAAAAGTGCTGCACTCTAGTGGCAGAACATTGCAGTAATATCCCCTATTGTCTGCGCGTAAAGACAAACGTTGGGGCTTGATGGCCAGCATAGAGTAACTTATACTAGAGCGGTACTGTCATAGTAAATTTTATAACCCCAGTAAATTCACTGCCATCTGTCGACACACTTTAAAACTAAAAATAAATATTTATAAAAATACGATAAAATGTATTTAAATATGGATAAATGATTTTTTTAACAAACGAAACCGTCAACGCCCTCTATACGAGTGTAGGCCAAAACTAGTGGCACCCTCTGATCGAGAATCAACTTTTCTTGATTTTCGAGGCACGTTTTTTCCTTAGACTGTATCCATCTATTACGGAGTTATATCTATCTTTGATGGCCAGATTTAGCGCTGATGTGGATGGCAGGTTGATGAAATGACGAAGGCAACAGGTTCTTCGAATTAACTACATTTAATTTGGTATTTTTACATTGTTTTTAGGGTTCCGTATCCAAAGGGTAAAAACGGGACCCTATTACTAAGACTCCGCTGTCCGTCTGTCCGTCTGTCTGTCACCAGGCTGTATCTCATGAACCGTGATAGCTAGACAGTTGAAATTTTCACAGATGATGTATTTCTGTTGCCGCTATAACAACAAACACTAAAAACAGAATAAAATAAATATTTAAGTGGGGCTCCCATACGACAAACGTGATTTTTTGCCGTTTTTTGCGTAATGGTACGGAGCCCTTCGTGCGCGAGTCCGACTCGCACTTGGCCGTATTTTTACTTAATTAACTTTATATAAAAAAATTGCAAAACTGAAGTAGGTATAGGCTACGTGGTAGTTCGGTGAGAGATCAAATTGTAAGTGTCATCCTCTGTATGGTTTGCACGACGGATCCGAAATGTATGGAAAGATCCGCGGATCTGGATCCAGATCCGGATAATTTCATACATTTCGGATCCGGATTGCAAACCCTAATCCTCTGTCTTCATTGGTGCGCGAAGGGATGACGAGCCGCTACACCATTGGCTGCCGATCACGACATATCTGATGTATGCCTCTCATTGGCTGCTGCCTCATATGTGTGTGACGTCATGGTACTCGTGGTAGGTGCATCGCAGCCGGGGATGAGCGCGCGGGTGGCTACTGGCTAGGCGCATAGAGTAACTTATACTAGAGCGGTACTGTCATAGTAAATTTTGTAACCCCAGTAAATTCACTGCCATCTGTCGACACACTTTAAAACTAAAAATAAATATTTATAAAAATACGATAAAATGTATTTAAATATGGATAAATGATTTTTTTATTTGCATTAATTATTTTTATATGATTTTGACCCATGTTCTTTCACTGGTATGCGTTAAAATTATAAATAACAAACGAAACAGTCAACGCCCTCTATACGAGTGTAGGCCAAAACTAGTGGCGCCATCTGATCGAGAATCAAATTTTCGTGATTTTTCGAGGCACGTTTTTTCCTTAGACTGTATCCATCTATTACGGAGTTATATCTATCTTTGCTAGGCGCGAGCCGGGCGGTCACGGGCCGCCGCCAGTTTCTAATGTTTCTATGCGCTTTAGGTTTTGCCATAACAACAATCATGTGGTCGGAGGCTTTCTTATTTATTAGCCGAGGTGTATAGTGTAGGTATACTATTTTCATTTCTTATGCTCTGAAAGAGGGTCATTGTCAGTTTTGTAACGCATTTTCACATACATTTTGTATGAACCGTTACAAAACTGACACCCAAAATTTGTATGAAAAACTGGGGACACTTTTTTTCTTTGTCTCATTCAATAGTACCTACTCGTGATTGAGTCTAAATAACCCAAAAGTTGATTTTTCGAAAAAAAGTAAATGGTACCATTTTTTCTGAAAACCCCCATAAATAAATATAAATAGAAAAATACTTATCAATAGAAACTTTGTCCGTCTGCTACCTCTTCACGCTTAAGCTGTACCGCTGACCCGCTGTTGATGAAATTTGATATTGGAGAAAGTTTGGGTTTCGGTCAAGTATATACACTACCGCTCATAACTATTTAGGCACTCATAATTTTTTCCATACAATTGTATACAAAATCGACTTTCAGAATTATACCGCTAAGTCGCAGTCACGTAACAGTTTTTTTTGTGCAGTTTACTTTTTTTAATTCAACAGACATATCGAGCTTCAAAATGATGTGCAGAATATTCGTGTACATTGCCTTTTTACCAAATGGCAAGCGTAAAAAAATCCATAAATCGTTTTATTTTGTATGAACTAGTACATAAAAGTTTTTTAAATCGTTGCATATAGTAAACACGAAATTTTAAAGAATGTCTTTGGCAACAATTTGAGGCTCAATATATTTACCTAAATAAAAATACAATCCAACATGTAAGAGAGTCATTTGCGATCGAACAGTATGATTTTGAAAATAATTTTTGTATACAATTGCATGGTGAAAATTGCGGGTGCCTAAATACTTTTGAGCGGTAGTGTACTTATATCGAATCGTTTTTTTCACGAAAATCTTCATTCTACACGGGTGATGTCGCGGGCAGATGCTAGTACATATGTTACATTCCTTGGGTTAAGCTGTAATCGAATGCCTAAGGTTATTTATTAATGAAAATTCTTCAAACGCACTCCGCTTACCCTCAGTTCAAACAAATAATTTGTGATATCATCTACTATAAGGGATCTTGTTGTCAATGGCGCTTACTTACGCATTTCGCATATGTATGACTTTGTATTCCAGAATCTACACGGGTCTCTTTCCATTGTTTTGCAGTTTTATAGCATACTAGCTATTGCCCGCGACTTCGTCTGCGTGGAGTTAGTAATTTGAGTAGCTTATTTTTTATCCAATATGCTTTTTATCGATTTCCCATACAAACTTCCACCCCCATTTTCACCCCCTTAAAGGATGACTTCTGGGATAATAACTACTCTTTGTCCTTCCTCGGGACTCAAACTATCTCTATACCAAATTTCAACTAAATCGGTTCAGTGGTTTAAGCGTGAAGAGGTAACAGACAGTCAGACACTCTCATTTATAAAATTAATATGGATTATTGTGTCAGTTGTCGTTGTCAATTACATTAACTTGTTTATGTCAAGCTGATAAAATAGATAGAATAAATACATTACTTTTACGAGAACACTTTTCGTATTTTAATTTTCACAAAATAACGTGAATTTTTTTTTTACAAAATTCAGTAAAAATATTTATATCCATGGCTGACCAAATTTGAAAGTATAATTTGAAAAAAATCCCTCAACATGCATGCATGCAGTAACATGAGTTAAGCTGCAGTAAAAAAATTACCTGTGCACGTTCTTAATAAAGCCGTAAGCGCCATAAATACCAAGGTCCCTTTCGTAAAAGCTAGAAAACATTACATTTGTGTTAGGAATCTATTAGACAACACCCAGGAGACGTACAGCGGAGGGAGGAACCCTCCGTGAGGGTTACCTGATCCAAGTAATATGCTTTTTATACCGCAAAAAATGCCAGTTTTTACCCTGCAACTTGTCCGTCCGCCGTTCGTTCCTGCAACTTGTTTTCATACATTTTTCACTGTTAATACGTTTTTCACCTCAGCAGCTCGAACAAGCCTACTTTCGTCACTCCCTGGAGTGAGGAAACTGTGACTTTCCTCACTCCAAGGAGTGACGAAAGTGCGACTTTCCTCACTCCAGGGAGTGAAACAATGAAACAAAGTCGCTTATTATTTAGTGAACGCCATGAACTGCCACTTCATACTTCTATTACGTATTCGTTTTTTTTTGTTTCTCTGTATAATCTGTGTAATTCGAAATACATTTTAACCTTTAATATGTTCTCACTACTGAGGTGAAAAATTATATGTGCAACACGAAAGCAAAGTTATTACATCTCGTGTTTTTAAGTCCCCCGCTACGCTCAAGATTCTAACTTAAAATCTAGGTACGTTATAGGTAATGGATGATAATAGTGCATCCGAATCAATTCTAGTGTGTAACTTTGTATAAATTTAAAAAGTCGTACATCTTACGACGAGCTTCTAGTGTGGGGTGTGGGGATATTGAACTTGATTAGTCGACTAGTATACGATCTGTATGTACGTCCCAGTTTAAATCTAAACGCAAGAACTTTCAAAAATAGCTTCAGTACCGCCTCTATAGCGATGCTGTGTACACAGTAATGCGGGGTCCATATAGGGCAACCATACTCCAGTACACTCCTCACCAGGCTGAATTGACAGCTTTGTCCTTCGACTCGCTCGAATTTGTATAGCGATCGTAAAGACTGGCGTCCATTAAAGCCGAATCGCGTCGAATCGAGCCTCGTTGAATCGAGTCGCATTTTTTCCGTGTGCGTTCATCACAGACGAATCGAAGCGAGTCGAAGTCACGGGCGCCTGTGCTGAGGTCGTGCTTGTACAGTTTGTCTATGATGGATAGTTCGGACGAAGAAATGCTATTGTTTCAAATTCTTCTTGAAGAAGAAGAGTGCGAGAGAGTGCACAAACACTGGGTACACGATATAAACAAGAAGCGGAATATCTACCACCCCTATTCCTTTGCGTGCAGTACCCTCCTGCCCTTGGCATTGGTCGGACGCACCGCACAGCACCCTGCCTTTGTTCGTAATCTGGTATTTTTCTCGTTAATACTGATAGAAATATTTCTATAACAGTATCAAATTATTGGGACTTGCGAACTATGTGTTACCTGTTGAATCGGTTTTAGGATATTGAGCAAAAATTATTTGTTTAATACTTAAGTTTCGGCTAATATTTTTTTTCTATGAGTCTACTACATTTGAACCCAGTTTTTATTAAGATTAAAACTGTGCCTGCTACCACTTTATTTATTATTTATATGTCAATTATGTGACAAAGTTTTGGGACACTTTTGTGACTTTAAAATGCTAAATTCAATTCGAATTTTTGTTAGTTTCGTTTAATAATAAAGTTATAAGTTTTTGGAACTGAAGACTTTAAAAGTTAGTGAAGTGTTGTGAGTGAACTAAATACGAACGGATTTTTCAAATTTCGACTTTGTTGGGTAAGTTGGATTGTTGAATAGTTAAATAAGTATTTGTGCCTCGAGAGAGCAAAGTTTATTTTTGACTCGAGTGAGCGCGATAATGATAAGCGAAATATTCATAGGTGGCAATAACTTTTCACTTCATTACGAAGAATAAACACTAACTACTAATAACTTTAACTTTAATTAGTATAACTTTTTTTTTGGTTCTATTTCTCGTTATAATTTATGAATCTATCCTGCACCAAATGGTTTGACCTAATGGTTGACTGCTAGAGAATGCCTTTTGGCATTAAGTCCGCCATTTGTACATTTTTCTTTGCTTGTGCAATAAAGTTTAAATAAGTAAATAAAATAAATAAATAAACAACATTAAATAAAAGCACCTTTTTAGGGTTCCGTATCCAAAGGGTAAAAACGGGACCCTATTATAAGGTTCCACTGTCCGTTTGTCTGTCACCAGGCTGTATCTCATGAACCGTGAAAGCTAGACAGTTGAAATTTAAACAGATGATGTATTTCTGTTGCCGCTATAAAAACAAATACTAAAAATTTAATTTGTACTGAACCCTCGGTGGGCGAGTCCAACTCGCACTTGTCCATAGAGGAGGTGAACATATCAAAAGTCCCCGGCTGTAGCCCTGGTGACGGGGGTGAGAGGGAGGTTTGAAGGTCCCATTTTTCGCAGAATTAAAGCAGAAATGCTCAAAGGGAACTTAATTAAATTAAATTAAATTAAATTAAACTATGAAAACGGATTATATCGCGTATATTGAATTTATAATACACCGAACCGAACCGAACCGTAACCAACGTAACCGTAATCGTGTTGTAACCGAAGACAATATTAAATTAAATTAAATTTATTTAAGACCAACAAAGGATCAATTTGGTTAGTAACACATTTTAATCTTACAACTAATGTTAGTAGGTACACACACAAACTTATTAACTATCTACATATTTACATATCTATTTACTTAAAGCACATGTGGAGTGCACTACAGTGGTTCAGGTATGCCCCATCTAACCTGTCAGCATTCATGGCCAGGATGCTGTTGGTGCTGTCCCTCAAGCAACCATGAAGCGGCTCTTTTGCTCATGATGGCAGCAAAACTATCCACGCGCGCCTCCGCAAACATTGTTGATGCGCTGCAGTAGCGAGGGAGCCCCATCAGCACCCTAAACGAATTATTATACTGTACTCGCAGGGCGCTGTACTGTCTTTGCGTGTAGTTCACCCACAGGCTGCTGGTGTAAAAAGATGTACAAAAGGCTCGGAATAATGTTACCTTCACTGTCGGTGAGCTAGAATATATATCTAGCTTATAATAGCTTAATGAAATACAAAATATAAAAAGTATTATCCAAAGCAATAAAGTAAACCGAAAGTTATTTAACTGGTATTTTAGCTGACACTTATGTTTGATAAGTCGAGAGAAAAAAAGGTACAATACAATACTTACATAAGTGTGTTAGGTAGGTTGTTATTAAGTGCTAAGTTAGGGAGTTTTATTTAGGGGGTAAATAAACTAGTTTGTTAAGTTTTTATTAAAGACTCCATTCGTTTTTAGGGTTCCGTACCCAAAGGGTAAAAACGGGACCCTATTACTAAGGCTCCGCTGTCCGTCTGTCTGTCTGTCACAAGGCTGTATCTCATGAACCGTAATAGCTAGACAGTTGAAATTTTCACAGATGATGTATTTCTGTTGCCGCTATAACAACTATAATATAAATATTTAAATGGAGCTCCCATACAACAAACGTGATTTTTTTGCTGTTTTTTTCGTAATGGTACGGAACCCTTCGTGCGCGAGTCCGACTCGCACTTGGCCGGTTTTTTTTTTATGTCAAAGGATAGTTAATGTTTTCCCTACAGTTTATACAAATCAACATAAAACAATATCTGGCTCATTTTTAAGAGGTCATAAAATATCTGTTTTATGAGTTATGCCGTTTTAATACACCGTCGTCTTTCCGATTTTTTTATGATCTATTCTTTTACGAGTTAACAAGACGCGTTAAAATTATATGTCTACAACACAAAGTAGGTTAAGTTTAGTGTGGTCAAAGAGGATATAATATTATAGAGAGGTACTGTCATAGTAAATTCACTGCCATCTATCGACACACTTTAAAACTAAAAATGAAGATTTATAAAAACACGATAAAATGTATTTAAATATGGGTAAATGATTTTTTTAATTTGCATTAATTATTTTTATGATTTTGACCCATGTTCTTTCACTGATATGCGTTAAAATTGTTAAATAACAAACGTCAACGCCCTCTATACGAGAGTAGGCCAAAGGTACTGGCGCCATCTGATCGAAAGTCAAATTTTCGTGATTTTCGAGGCACGTTTTTTCCTTAAACTGTATCCATCTATTACGGAGTTATATCTATCTTTGGTGTTGTTAAGCAACATTTTAAGTGCTAAGAAATAAAAACAGTTTTTTTTTTATCAGATATACAGTTTTAAGATTCTTTTAAATTACATGTTTAAATTATATGAAGCTCGGTATGACCATTAACAGGGAGGTTCTGGGATTATATTGAGCAACTTTTACTATGGGACCAACCACGAAATCGCGAAAAAAAAATGACCGTCCCATAGAACATGGACCAGCCAAAATGTATGAAACAGCCAAATTTTTTTTCGCGATTACGGGGTTGGTCTCATAGTTAAAAGTTGCTCAGTATAATCCCAGAACCTCCCTGGCAACGGGAATGCACTTATTTTTTAACCACCGTGTAAATCTATGTCTGGTACAGTCGCCATCAGATATATTGGAGCGGCCGAGGCGCTCACAAATATCTGAACACGCCTCTATTGTCAAGGCGTTAGTGCGTGTTCAGATATTGTGACCACCTTGGCCGCTCCGATATATCTGATGGCGACTGTACACGCTATCCCTGTTTAAACTACTGACACTAAAATTATATCCGTGGCATATCCGAATTGTGGCACTATTAGTATGTTAAAATATCAATTATAATATTTAATGGCCTCCAAGTTATGGCGTCGGAGTTCGTAACTAGTTTGATTGAATTTTAATTAAAATTGCGGACGATATGATTGAATGCGTTAATTAGTATATAACGCCCGTGTTTAGCTTTACATTAGCTGTTGTAAATAGTATAATATGTTTAACGTGTTGAACTATAACAAGTTTTTTTTTAATGATGAATAGACAGGCGTTTGACACATGTTCTGCGATTTTGGCGGTCTCTCCAGTTTTGCTGCCATAGAACTCGATAGCGTTACATTGCCGGTCTGCTCCGACTTCAAGTACCTCGGTTCGCTCCTACAGTGCGATGGCGATATTGACCGTGACGTGAAAAACCGGATTAGCACAGGATGGATGAAATGGCGACAGGTTACGGGAACCATTTGTGACGCCCGTATGCCCCTTCGGTTGAAGGGTAAAATTTATAAAACGATCATAAGACCTGTCGTCATGTATGAATCAGAGTGTTGGGCCCTAAAGGTGAGGGATGAAAAGAGATTGCATGTAGCGGAGATGAGAATGTTAAGGTGGATGTGTGGCGTGACGAGAATGGATAGGATAAGGAATGAGTATATAAGAGGAAGCCTGAAAGTTGCACCCATAACAGAAAAAGTAAGGGCAAATCGCCTAACATGGTACGGGCATGTGATGCGGAGGGATGAAAGTCATGTGACAAGAAAGGTATTAAGAATGAATGTGGAGGGAAGTACGAGGAGAGGAAAACCGAGGAAAAGGTGGATGGACTGTGTGAAAGATGATATGAAACTAACGCAAGTGAATGATGAGATGACGGGTGACAGAAATGTATGGAAGAAAAAGACATGCTGCGCCGACCCCAAGTGAATGGGACAAGGGCAAGCGAATGATGATGAGACAGGCGTTTGACCACGATCCCATCTGATGGTAAGTGATAATGCGGTCTACGGTGGAGCACGCTTACCTATGAGATACCTATTAACTCTTGCCTTGAAGAGCCCCAGATTGTACTCATGCGGAAACACAGACTCGGGCAGGGCGTTCCACTCCTTGGCAGTTCGCATAAGAAATGTGGAAGCAAAACGCTTCGTGCGTATTTTTGTATTTTTGGAGTTCCTACCATGAAGCGATGCCGGAGTGCCGTTTGTCTTGTGGTGTGAGTTTTTTAATATTTATAATAATATGTCTTTAAAAGACAGTCTTTTAATATTTATAATAATGCGTCTAAAAGCGAGCTCTTGCAATTTAAATCAGGCAATAAAAGTTACCAAATTCAAGAGGTTAAACTTAATTACAAAAGTACCTTTAAACCAGTAAGATTTGTCTCGATATTCTTTCACCACAATAAACAATTACCGGTAAAACTAATATAGTCGCAACAGCGACCATCTGATACGAGTGACGTTGACAAATCGCAGCTCATTCTGCGATAATTAATTTATTTTTAATTTATTCGTGCGCTCCGGAATAGTGCCTGACTAACGGGACAGGGGCTAGTAAATATGAGACTGACAACCTTCACAGAACGTATGCCCCAACATGTGCCTCATTGTTACTTACCAGGATTCGCCCTGCTACGTAAGGAGGGACACTACCTCCTGGGCTAGGAGGCCGTTTTTTATTTATTTATATGGGGCTTATTTTTTTAAATGATACAAGATATATTTATTTATTTAATCTTTATTGCACAAAAGAAAATACAATCGTACAAAAGGCGGACTTAATGCTATGAGGCATTCTCTACCAGTCAACCTTCGGGCAAAGCAGATAATTTGTAGGCGGTGCAACATAGTGATTACATATATACAAGTATAGTTAAATAATGGATAGGCATAGACATACATACATATATCTGTATATATAATATTCATATAAATACATACAATATACATAAATACAAATACATAAGATATCAGATGAAACTTTCAAAACAGAAACACTAAGAATTCATCGTTCTGCCAGCAAAGTACTCACGTAAGGATTTTTTAAATGCAAATCTATTCGGACACTGTCTAATTTTAACAGGGAGACTATTCCAAAGGCGAGCTGCCTGAATAGAGAAAGAATAGGACATGAAACCTGTTCGGTGAGATGGTATGGACAAAGAAAGGTTGCCAGTAGAGCGAAGTTGACGGACACGAGAAACACCATAGTAGTTGAAGAAAGATTTGAGATATTCGGGAGATTGGGGATCATTAATAACAGAAAAGAGGGTGCAAAGCATGCGAATATTTCGACGAACACGTATAGGAAACCAGCCGAGTTTAGAGCGGAAAGAGGAGACATGGTCGTATTTACGAAGACAGAAAATGAAACGAATGCAGTTATTTAGTAAACGATCTAACTTGTTCAAGAGCTCTTCATTTAAGTCTGGGTAACACACATCACCGTAGTCAATTATGGGTAGGATTAATGTCTGTGCTAATAATATTTTTGTTTTAACGGGTAAAAAGTGTTTAAGTCTGTTAAGGGCATGTAGAGATCCAGTGACTTTTCGGCAAATTTCAGCTACCTGTATCTTCCAACTCAGGGTGCTGTCTAAATAGACGCCTAGGTCTTTTACACTCTGGCTGTAAGGAATCGGAGTGCCATATATATATATAGACTAATCCATTCAGCCATTTTCAATTTAGAGCAGTTCAAAATCAACTCAGGATGTTAGACTATGTTACATATTTGTAATCTACTCACAATGCCCTTTCATTTGGTACCCCACATGGTATGTTTAAAAGAAAAAAGTTAAAAACTGCCGATTTTGTGACGTCACATTTATCCCCCCCACACTCTTAGAAAATGACAAGTTCTTATTTCGTACTCTGTAGAGTCTACCGAACACAACGATACCACTTGTCGGTAGTATACTGTACAGTCACATCGAATAGTGTTTAAGGCCATCTGGCCGCTGTACTAATAGTAAAAGTTGAACATAGCAATGAGTTCAATGGCGTACATATTTTGTATAACCTAAAAATGTCATAGCAATGAGAACGGTCACGGACTTTAATTGTTGAGCCATTAAGGACCCACTTTACATTGGCCATTTCATACCGTTAGTATTGATAAATAAAGCGCAGGTGGTCCAGCGGTAAGAGTGTGCGCCTTTCAATACGGAGGTCGCGGGTTCAAACCCCGGCTCGTCCCAATGAGTTTTTCGGAACTTATGTACGAAATATCAATTGATATTTACCAGTCGCTTTTCGGTAAAGGAAAACATCGTGAGGAAACCGTAGTAATCCCAATAAGGCCTTAGTTTCCCCTCTGGGTTGGAAGGTCAGATGGCAGTCGCTTTCGTAAAAACTAGTGCCTACGCCAATTCTTAGGATTACTTGTCCCATGAGCCGTGGCAAAATGCCGGGATAACGCGAGGAAGATGATGAGTATTGACAACCAAATTAGATGGATAAGCAATTCAAGTCTGTGACCATACAATGGCGTACATATCTATGTCTTGTAAGAGCGAAGCGTATCACTGAGATGTGACCCTTCTGTACTGCTGCAACGCACACAGTTTGTACACAATTTTACACCATTTCTGTCTCATTTTTATTATGGTATTTTCGTTATAATTTTATTTATTTGTTAGTGTAAGTAGTAATTATTTTGTTTTTCGTTTCTGATGTGTTTGTAAATTTATACTGTGTGTAATTGCAGCTGCCAAATTAATCATTTATCTATATATCTATCTATCTATCTTGTATCGCTTAAAAATGTCACTGCAGTATTTTATATCGCCACCTACAACAATGACATAAAACTCGGCGTTGTATGGAGGTTAGCAGTCTTGATTATTTTACTACTCTCTGGTTCGGAAGTACTGTTCATAGTGTTCATTAATCTAACCATCGAGCATGTCTGAATTAACTCTAGCGTTTTTAGGGTTCCGTACCCGAAGGGTAAAAACGGGACCCTATTATTAAGACTCTGCTGTCCGTCTGTCTGTCTGTCACCAGGCTGTATCTCATGAACCGTGATAGCTAGACAGTTGAAATTTTCACAGATGATGTATTTCTGTTGCCGCTATAGCAACAAATACTATAAAGTACGGAACCGTCGGTGCGCGAGTTTGGCCGGTTTTTTTAAATAGATATTTTTATTTTACAAAATTAACCTTCCTTTTAAATTAAAGGCATAATTCATTGCTTATGGGCAAGATTCGAATTTGCGTCCTTTGGGAAACCGGTCCAATCGCTCTCAACCAGCTGAGCTACCGATGTAGTGTATAATTGTTCTCAATCGTATTTTTGTCTAATTATTGTTTTCGTAAAATTTCGATAAAATTTAGTCGGTAGATTTTGTTTCCTATGCTGTTATATATACGAAAACGTTGGGTGTTTGGGAGATTAGCGATTCAGGAGGTCTCAGGAACAGCAGGCGGGGCTCTTCAATGACGGCTTCTTATTTTGATTTTACAAAATTGTTTTTATTTTAAATTAATTAAATGCAAATTTACAGTGGTTGAAAGTAAGGCGATTTTTATATAAAAATGCAAATAATCGCGTGAGCGGCTTGTGTGTCGTGCCGTGTAGATGGTAAAGTGTGTGGCTATCGCCGCGCTCCCGCGCGGCCGTGGTTGGAACTCCGCCTCTTCTTGGGAAGCCCGCTAGGTGGCGTTAGGCTCGCGAACATGCCCCCGGCCTTGAAAGCACCCGCTTTCAAAGTGATTGTGGTGATGTGGATGGGGCTGGCGCAGCTTCACTCTCTGGCGGCATCAAGAGAGGGCAAAGCTTGGTAAATGCCCTGCGTATGACCCCGCTCGCTGTTTTTACGTCAGCGACGCGGGAAACTCTGTCGTGGCCTGTGAACAGAGCTACCACTCGTCCCAAACGCCATTTGAGGGGTGGTAGATTATCTTCTTTGACCAGAACTAAGGAGTTGTGAACGATATCCTGGCCGTGCGTCTGCCATTTCGTTCTGGTCTGCAGCTCAGAAATGTATTGTTTCGACCATCTCTGCCAAAAGTGTTGTCGCATTTTCTCCAGCATCTCGTAGCGTGGGAGCCGGCCCGTCTCTGCCGTCAAGTCCTTGTAGGGCGGCGCTGTCAGCGGTCGGCCAATAAGGAAATGAGCTGGGGTTAATGCGGAAAGGTCGTTTGGGTCTGTGGAAAGAGGATGCATGGGTCTGGAATTCAGTAGGGCCTCGGACTGAGCCAAAATCGTGCTAAATTCCTCAAAAGTTAAATTCGCGTTGCCAATAACGCGCTTCAGGTAATATTTGCAAGACTGTACAGCTCTCATACACAAACCTGACATATGTGGAGCATAAGGGGGGTTAAAATGCAAATTAATGTTATCATTAGCGGCACACTCAATGATATTATCCGCGTTGCCTTGTAGGAACGATGAAAGTTCTTTCATTGCCCCTACAAAGCACCGGCCATTGTCCGAATATATGACGTTAGGCTTACCACGGCGCGAAATAAAGCGTTTAAGTGCGAGTAGGTATCCTTCGGTACTAAGACTTGTGACCAAATCAAGATAAACCGCGCGCGTCGTGAAGCATACTATCAGACAGATGTAAGCCTTTTGAGGCTTCGCTCCCCTACCCCTACGGTTAAGTACATATACTGGCCCCGCGTAGTCTACCCCGCAGCTCATAAATGCGAACCCGGGTTCCAAACGTAGTGAAGGTAAGTTACCCATAATAGGCGCGAACGTCTTCGCCTTCATGCGAATGCAGGTTACACAGGTGCGTACCACTCGCTTTGCTAAATTAGTGCCTCCGAGAGGCCACCAGCAGTCTTTGATAGTAGCAAGCAGGAGACTAGGAGGCGCATGCAGTAATCGTATGTGCTCACTTTGAAACAATAGCTGTGTGAAACGATGTTTCGAACAAAGCAAAATCGGATGTTTTTTGTCGTATGAAAAACTAGTCGCATTACTAATACGACCACCGACCCTTATTAGTTTATCTGTGTCTAAAAAGACATTTAATTTATTGATCCCGCGCGTGTGTTTAACAGGTAAGTTATTTATCATCTTATCATACTCAACAGGAAAAGATTTCATTTGCGAAAGACGCGCCAGATGTTGCATTGATGCATTCAATTCGTCAACAGTCAGCGGGCCAGTTTTACGATTTATTTTGTTTGTAATGCGTGTGTTGTTTATAAATCGCAAAACATAAGCACCCGCGCGCCGTAAGCGGTTAAAAGACGAAAACCTGTCGAATTCGAATACATCGGTGTTAATTTGGCTTGTCATACTAATTGTATTTGTTTTTATTTCAGGTAAATCGTCCGGTATTATTTGGGAAGTGCGAGATAAAGTACTAGGTAACCAGTCGGATTCCGGTTCATGCAAAAAGGGCGGTCCATTGAACCAGAACGAATTATCAATAAGCGCGTCAAGTTCAAGGCCGCGGCTAACTAAATCAGCTGCGTTATTTTTGCTACTTACATGTAACCACTGCGCGCTCCCGGTTAACTCGTTTATCTCCGACACTCTGTTTTGAACAAAAGTTTTAAGCGTGTGGGGTGACATTCGGACCCACCCAAGAACAATTGTGCTATCACACCAAAAATACACAGAATCGAACTTCACTTTAAGCGATTTAATTACTTTCGAGTACAGCCTAGCAGCTAACAGCGCGCTTAATAATTCAAGTTTCGCGATACTGACGGATTTCAAGGGAGCGACCTTACTCTTCGAACACAACAGATGCACTGTTATGACCTCATTATTATTTCCCGAAAGCGTACGTACATATGCACAGGCTCCATAGGCCGCTTGACTAGCATCACAAAAAAAGTGCAGCTGTGTGCAATGCGCAGACGCATTCATTACATAACGAGGAATGCGGAGGCTATGTATGTGTTGTGTATGTATGAGTATGTATCTACGCCAGGCTGATGCGACATCCTCAGGTACTTCCGAGTCCCAATCTAAGCGGCAAAGCCATAGTTTTTGAAGTAAAATTTTGGCAATAATTATGGCCGGCGAAAGTAGCCCGAGAGGATCATACATTTGTGAAATTACAGATAATATTTTGCGTTTTGTTATCGGTTCGTTATTATTATCCATTTGTATTTTTGCCGTGTAATAAAATTCGTCAGTGTTGTTAGTCCATCCTAAGCCGAGTGTTTTACTTTGACAGTTGTCGCCTAAACATAATTCGCGTGACGTAATTTTTGACGAGGAAAATTCCGAAACGTCAAAGTTAAACACCCATTTTCGGAGTGGGAAACAACCTGACTGCAGTACGTCGGTGACCTTTTCACAGATATCAATTAAAGCGTGTTTATCATTATTTCCTGTAATTAGGTCATCCACGTAACAGTCTTCCAATATAGTGCGAGAGACCGCTTCGTCTGCACATTCCTTTGCCAGCTGATTGAGACAACGGATGGCTAAAAAGGCCCCAGAAGAAGTACCGAAAGTTACCGTATTAAGTTGGTAAACATTTAGCGGCGCCGAAGGGTTCTCTCGCCACAATATTAGTTGAAGGTTCCGTTGGTCGGGTTGAATAAGGACTTGTCTATACATTTTCGCCACGTCTGCGCAGGCGACGTATTTATGTTCGCGAAAACGTAACAATATAGAAAAAATATCGTTTTGTATGGTCGGCCCGACTAATTGCAAATCGTTCAGGGATTTCCCAGAACTAGTGGGCATTGATCCATTAAATACAACCCTTAAGCGTGTAGTGAGACTATCCTTTAATACAGAGTGGTGTACAAGAAAGCAGTAAGGCTTTGTGTATGTGTGTATAAGTGACATGTGCCCTAGCTCAATGTATTCACGCATAAAATCGGAGTACATCTTTTTGTGCTCGGGGAACCGCTCGAGTTTGCGTTCTAAAGATAAGAACCTACTCCTAGCTACATCGTAGGTATCGCCGAGCGCATCAGCTGATTCCTTTAGGGGTAAACGTACTAAAAAACGACCATGTTTATCGCGTTGCGTAGTCGAAGCGAACAGCTGTTCACAGGCGCGTTCGTCGTCTGTCAGTCCGTCTCCTATCTTCGAAACCTCCTCGAGCTCCCAAAACTGTTTTAATTGCGTGTCTAAAGTTTGCGTGAAATGACAAGTAGTCTTATTTAATTTAATGCGTTTATTATTTATCGGACCCACGACGATCCAACCAAGTTTAGTATCTTGTAAATAAGGCCCTTCTGCGAGAGGAAATCTATCCTTATTTAACAAGCCCCAGAAATAATCACCGCCTAACAATATATCAATATCTGATGATTTGAAATAATTAGGGTCCGCGAGTTGAATATTGTCTGGAATGCGAATGGAATGCGCGCTTATCACTGCTGACGGCAGTGGTTCCGTTAAGACAGGGAGTACCATGCAATTGATGCGTGTATGGTAGTCACCTTTAATAGAATGTAGAATAAGCTGACACGAGTGTGTGGTTTGCGTGACTAATTTACCTAACCCTGAAATATTGCAAGTGGACTGTACCAAAGGCGTATTTAATTTATCTATGAAAGATTGCGTGACATAACTGTGTTCTGAGCCATTATCGAGAAAAACTCTAGCCCTATGTAATTTATTGTTGCTATCGGCAACTTCTGCTATTGCAGTACTCATTAATACCGGTTTTAAAGGCGGTGAGAGTGTGTGCGAATTAAGTGTGAGAGTGTGATAAGTCGAGGTGGCGGGGACGGCACTCGCCGGTGGCTTATTGTTTACATTGCCAGCCGTAGCGGATGCACCGTCACTGTCACTACTCAGGCTATGGATCAAGCTATTATGTTTTTTCTGGCAGATCCTACACGGGCCAAAAAAGCAGTTGTCAACTGTGTGACCAGCGCGAAGACAATTGTGACATAGTTTCTTATCTTCAATTAATTTTACTCGATCGGGAACAGTTAAATCAAGGAAACTATTACACGAATAAAGCGGATGATTAGCGCTACACATTTGACAAATGCGAGGCGAAGTGCGTTTGGAACTGGATTTGTTTGTGTGTGATTGTGAAACCGTGGAGCTAGACGCATAACTATGCGTTGCGTGTAAATTGTGTGATTGCGACTGATTTGATGACTTTTTATTTTCATGCGTATTTGAGTGCGTATTTTTGGAATGATTAGCCGCAATAGATTCCAACATATCTGCACGGTTTTGTAAAAAAGTAATCAAATCAGTTAGCTTAATACGAGAGGTAGAATCCTGCCGATTAGAGTTGATCGAGCCCTTGTGTTCCTCCCACTCGCGCTCCGTAGCCGCGTCTAGTTTCGTGACAATTAAATAAATGACTAGCGTGTCCCAGGAGTCCGTAGGTTCTCCTAGGGTCTTCAGGGCACGAAGGGAACGGAACACCGAGTCAATCAGCTTTCTAATCTGTGTAGCAGATTCTTTGTTTAATGATTGCGTGTTGAAAAGTGACTTTACGTAATTGTGTGTTAGTAACCTATGATTATTGAAACGGTTTTCGAGAATCTCCCATGCGATCGTATAGTTCTCTGCTGAAAATTCCAAGGACTTGATTACTTCCAAAGCGGTACCGGTTAGGGCTGCGCGTAGGTAATGGAACTTTTGTATGGCACCCAGGTCCTTAGAATCGTGTATCAGAGAAGTATACGTGTCCCTAAACCCTAACCAATGCTCGTACGAACCGTCGAAGGTGGGGAGTGATATCGTAGGTAATTTAACCTTATAACCTACGGAATCTGCGCTGGCAGGGGCAGCGGCGCTGCCGTTAGCAACAGCGGGACTGTTGCCAACGTTAGCTAATTCGGACGCTGCGGCCACTGTCTGATAATATTTCCCCTCAAACTCTTCGCGGTATTCTAAATGGTTAAGGAGGTCACTCGACTCTGCTAACTCCTCGATTCTAGTTTGAACGACATCGAAATCTTGATAATAACTCGCGGCATTATTTATGCGTAATTGCAACTCGACTTTTTGAATATTCGTTAAATTAGCCTTATTAAGCGTAGCGACATATTTAGCGAACAACGTGAGTTTACCCTTGAGTGTGCCTCGTCTTTGCGTCAAGATACGCGGATCGTTTAAATCAATAGTTAAAGAAATTGGAGTCACTGATTTAGGAGTAGCCATGGTGTGTGAGAGAGAATGTAAAGCACTTACAGTTTATTCCCGAAACTCGTTGTCGGCACGTAATGGCGGCCGCGTGCACCACGCGACACGTGCTCGACGCTGGAAGGTTACAAATAGACACGATATTAGCACAATGCCGATTGAAGGGAAGAAGATGAAGAATGGATGGCCTGACCGTTTCTTGCTGATCCTGGCGCTGGTTGATAGCATCCGGTTCGAAGGACCAATGTTTGGGAGATTAGCGATTCAGGAGGTCTCAGGAACAGCAGGCGGGGCTCTTCAATGACGGCTTCTTATTTTGATTTTACAAAATTGTTTTTATTTTAAATTAATTAAATGCAAATTTACAGTGGTTGAAAGTAAGGCGATTTTTATATAAAAATGCAAATAATCGCGTGAGCGGCTTGTGTGTCGTGCCGTGTAGATGGTAAAGTGTGTGGCTATCGCCGCGCTCCCGCGCGGCCGTGGTTGGAACTCCGCCTCTTCTTGGGAAGCCCGCTAGGTGGCGTTAGGCTCGCGAACATTGGGTATTTACATAAATCACACATTTTGTTGTTATACAAATTGAGATTTTGTATGTATTTCGCCCAGAATGTAAAACATAATAAATAAGTCCTATAACCCGCCAAATACTATCAAAATTTAACGAAAACAAATCTACAACAAAATAAATATCACCAGGAATAATCATTTCATTTTTAGGGTTCCGTACTCAAAGGGTAAAAACGGGTCCCTATTACTAAGATTCCACTGTCCGTCTGTCTGTCCGTCGTGTCTGTCTCCAGCCGTGATAGCTAGACAGTTGGAATTCTCAGATGATGTATTTCTGTTGCCGCTATAACAACAAATACTAAAAAGTACGGAACCCTAGGTGGGCGAGTCCGACTCGCACTTGGCCGGTTTTTTATATATTTGCTATGTGTATAACTGTGACGCCGCTCTAGGATATATATCTACCTATATATAGGATATATTATTAAGAGTCACATGAACCTACCCGCCACTACACAATCGATGTCAGCCTCTGCTTCTTATTCAATTATTTAACTATTTTTTAGAGGCCCAATACTACTAGGTGGGCGAGTCCGACTCGCACTAGTCCGGTTTTTTTTTAGTTATACAAATACTTTAGTAGACTGTTAAATACGAGTACGTGGGCGTTAAATTCTTCTAACTAACTAACTTCTAACTTACTTAGCAATCTGAACGATGCAGCACTCCCTAACAATGCAGAATTAGGCAAACTTACCAACTTAGGCGAATTCTTCCTAACTCCGTGTTGATTTACGGTTTCGTAGATACGGAGGAATTTCTATATTAAAATCGCGAACTATTCGGGATGATAAATTTTAAGAGTTAAGTTAGGGCACGATGGAACATATTTTGAGTTATGGGGCCTTTTAAAACATTTATCGATGAGTAGGTGCTTAAGTCTCCGTTTGGTACTTAAGAGGATAACAGACGACAGGTTACCTATACAAACGTAGATGTCATTTTCCTCTCTGCATCTTGACATTATGGAAAATATCACAACGCAATCTACACAATTTGATGTATATTAGCTATTAACCACACATGCTATTGGGCCCAGGAAGAAAAATAGGATTTAATGCGTTTATTTTTTCACTAGCTTCTGTCCGCGACCGTTTGCGTGGAATGATGATGATAATAAAATAAATATCTTCTTTCTTCTTTTCTTGATGGACTTGAGGGCGGTGTTGCCCGTAGCCAATGTCACGTAAAAGGGTAGGAACAAAATAAATGCTCTTAGAGCACGACGCTGTTCGGTGGTTGTTGTAGTTGTCTCGTAAAACCGATAGCTGGATTTTACGAGAAGCACGTGGACTACCGGCCGTTGACTCCAAAATGGTGGTTAAACACGCTTTGAGATTAATTCTCCATTCACTGCACACTACCACATTAGATTATTGTATAATAAAGCTATCGATATTACACTTTAAACAATATTAATGAGCAAAAAACAAAGGAATTAATCACGAGGCTACTACCAAGATGGCGTTCGAACCGGAAGTCCAAAATAAATATCATTTATTTCAAATAACTACAGATACAGACTCATATTTTATGGTTAGTGTGTAGGTACTTACAGCTATGTTAGAATCTACATTTTGATAGAAATAAATAATTACTATGGCAATGTTTCTAGAAGTACCTCCTAAATAGTTGATAGTAGGTAATAATGATCGATAAATACCATCCTACCCTTCCTCAGGCTTAAACTATCTCTTTAAAAAAATAATAAGTTCATCTAAATCGGTTCAGCAGTTTAAACGTGAAGCGGTAACAGACAGACTGACAGAGTTACTTTCGCATTTATAATATTAGTAGGGTTGTCTACAGGTAAGGTGCATAACTTTTTTCGTAACGGTACGAAACGGAACCCTTCGTGTGCGACTCGAACTTGGCCGGTTTTTATTTTAAACATACCCATTATTGCAATATTTATCCCACGAATCACAAAATAAACGAACAGACTTTACTTGTACAAATAAAATTAACCCTTCCAAAAACAAATTGCAAAAAGTATCATTCGTACCCGTGGGAACTTTGAACCCGAAACTACCAACTAATAGGGCCGGCCAATTGCCCATTTATCAAGTCAAATAATCACTTAAACATACACCAAAACAAACCACCCTTATCACCATATCGTAACGACTATTTTCGTATAAAAATTCATGTTAACAAAGCTAACCTTTGATGCTTTAACACACTACACGCTCTTAAGCTTCGACCTGACTTACGTTTTTCTACCGAAAAATTATATCAATCTAAATTGCACTTTAAAACAATCACTTAAAGCACATTTTTACTTAACGGTTAATAACAATTGACAAACGTCAGTCACGATCGCGATTTAATCCCCAAAAAAGAATACTAAACGAATTTGTACCTTATTAGTAGTAACTAAGGTTGGTTTTATATTATCGTGTATAACAGTAGGGTGGGCACGATAACAATGGACACGCGACCGTCTCGTGCGCAGCGTTGGTCACGCGTGCGTGGGGTGACAAGGATATGGGGAATTGATGCAGTCGGCCGTTAAAGCGGATGGATTTCGGCTGTCGGAAGCGCAGTGATAAGAAAAAAATTAGGGTGACAGTTGTGATTATTATTTTCAGCGTTAGGTTGGTTTGATAATTAACGAGGATTAATGCTATATTCGTCAATGTCCATTGTAATCTCAGTAAAAATTAAGACCTTTAAACTACTACGGCCTACTTACACTTACATCTACAATAAAACATTTAAACATAAACCCGTAATAAATAAAATAAAAACCTGACTGGATATGGATATAAAATACTTTAGGTACGGTAAACTCGGGTAATAAACTTTACTAACTTTGTAATAGGGTCCCGTTTTTACCCTTTGAGTACGGAACCCTAAAAAGAGTATTGGGCCTCTAAAAAATAGTTAAATAATTGAATAAGAAGCAGAGGCTGACATCGATTGTGTAGTGGCGGTTAAGTTCATGTTACTCTTAATAATCTATCCTATATACCCGCAAGAGCGGCGTCACAGTTATACACACAGCAAATATATAAAAAACCGGCCAAGTGCGAGTCGGACTCGCCCACCGAGGGTTCCGTACTTTTTAGTATTTATTGTTATAGCGGCAACAGAAATAGATCATCTGTGAAAATTTCAACTGTCTAGCTATCACGGTTCATGAGATACAGCCTGGTGACAGACAGACGGACAGCGGAGTCTTAGTAATAGGGTCCCGTTTTTACCCTTTGGGTACGGAACCCTAAAAATACAAGCGACTCGCCCCGGCGTCGCACGAGTTACACAAACCTTAACAAATTTTACACCAACCTTTCTCAAGAATCACTACTTATTGATTAGTGAAAATCGCATGAAAATCCGTTCAGTAGTTTTTGGTTTATCGCGAACATACAGACACACAAACAGACAGACGCGGCGGAAGACTTTTTTTGTAAGGTGTAGTGCTGAAATCTAAATAAGTACCTACAAGAAATATAATCGATACACTAATTAGATGTCTCCCTTGGGGCCTGGGTCCCATCACATGACGTTTGATCTATGGGCCACGTGCCGGATATACCAGTCCCGAGGGATGTATACCAGTCGCGAGGGATGTATACCAGTCGCGAGGGGGGTAGGAAGATCTTTATATATAAAAAAAATAACAATACCATGCAGATATTTTTACTTAACGAAATAAGAAGAAATAAAATCATGGATATGGAACAACATTTGTTAAAAATATAACCCCCGCTCCGGGTCGTTCCTGGCGCAGAGGTTGTCCATCGCGGTTCAGCGCGGAAACGCGGCTAGCGTGATGGGCACCTTTTCGCCGGGAGCGATGCGGGGTGGGTTATTCGATTAGTTTTTAAAGATTAATTTAGTTTTAGTTTTATTAGTAGTACCTAAATTTCTTAGTTCTTAGGATTCTTGTTAGATTGTATAATTCTTAGATTTAAGGACCTAGATTTAAGGAACTTAGCATATAAGTAGAACAAACAATATATAAAAATAAATAGATGTCATATAAAGAACCCCCTTATAGGGATAAGTTCGCCCTTGTACCTCTATTTCTGTAAATTTTATGTAAACCTGTGTAAAGTGATTACTACTACTAGATACTTACTACCATAGAGTATAGAGTAACTTATACTAGAGCGGTACTGTCATAGTAAATTTTGTAACCCCAGTAAATTCACTGCCATCTGTCGACACACTTTAAAACTAAAAATAAATATTTATAAAAATACGATAAAATGTATTTAAATATGGATAAATGATTTTTTTTATTTGCATTAATTATTTTTATGATTTTGACCCATGTTCTTTCACTGATATGCGTTAAAATTATAAATAACAAACGAAACCGTCAACGCCCTCTATACGAGTGTAAGCCAAAACTAGTGGCGCCCTCTGATCGAGAATCAAATTTTCGTAATTTTCGAGGCACGTTTTTTCCTTAGACTGTATCCATCTATTACGGAGTTATATCTATCTTTGTTACTACTAAAAAGTGACCAAGCGATCCAGTGACGGAGACTGGCTCTCTCTCTCTTCCAAGCTATATAATATATCCCACATGGTGATGGGGTCAGCTTTCCTAATCTTTCTATTTCACTTCGCCCTATCCTCGACGTCGTCCTCGGACACTGCACCCAATCATATCTTTTAGCACTACGTCTTTGCATCTTGTTTTCGGTTTACCTTTGCCTCTTTTACTCTTCTTCTTTCTCCGTGCCTCTTCCCATTTACTTGGGGTCGGCCCTCTGAATATGTTTTCGCCATTTGGCTCTGTCAAAGTAGGTTGCTGGTATTTTTTGCGATTTCTTCTCTAGGTTTCTCCACCAGGTGGCTTTTGGGCGTCCTGGTCCTTTGCCTCTTTTACTGGGGATGGAAAATCGTAGTGCTAAATTTCCAACGTAGTCTGGTGGTCTCCTGATGACGACGGGTCTCCTGATGACGGAGACTGGCTATATATATATATATAAAGGGACCAGGCTGAAAATCAGCGCTGGATATATGTACACAAGTTACACAACATATCTAGCACAGGCTGAGACTGGTACCCATTGCCTATAACGGTATGAAATTTAAATGAATGTACCTACCTACTATGTTTAAGATCTACTTCTTCGTATTGTTATTACTTAATTAAGGTTTAAGGAATGTAAGATTTCTAGTTATGGCAATAAACTTTTTTTATCATTTTTATCTTTATCTTTTAAAAACAAAAAACAAAATATTGAATAAAATACAATATTATAATTTGATCTGTTCCCTAAGCTGTAGATCAAACAATTTATTGTTTTACAGACCCTCCGAAAACAAGTATTATGAGCGTACGTCATGTTTAATTCAATTTAGGTCCATTTCAAATACTTAACTCCGAAATATGTGACCCGGGCGGATACAATACGAACATTTATTTTAATAAAACGGTTTCAACAGATTATATGGCTTGTTTTGTTACATTTTTACAACCCATTACCACATAATATCAACGTTGCCGGTAAATATGACAGAATTATTAAGGAGCTACACGAAGACCTGATTATTAAATGAGTATGAGACCTCGGCGGACTTTCTCTGATCAGATCGGAGAAATCCTGAAGAAAGGCCAGGTCAAGAGCACCCTTAACCGGCGAGCGTGTATGAGGAATCTTATGAAAGTGAAGGAAGCGAAAGAGGTATGTCAGGATCGTAGCAAGTGGAAATCCGTGGTCTCTGCCTACCCCTCCGGGAAATAGACGTGATTATATGTATGTATGTATGTACACGAACATAGCCACAGCCATACAATCGATTTTATGCTCTCATTTTGAAAAGACATGCTATAAAATCATTAAACTTGGCATTAACATTTGTAAGATGTGTAGATATTTTCCGTTAATTTTGTGATATTTTCGTTTTGTTGATTATTTAAATTAAATAAAACCAGCATTTTAGATTTAGTTTCCACGCACTAACAAAGGCGAACTTATCCCTTAAAGGGATAAGTTCGCCTTTGTAATGCCTATTTCTGTGCCATATTTGTGTTCTATGTCTTTGTACAATAAAGAGTTTATACATACATACATACTTAATGTCGCTGCTTTGATTTTGTCGAGGATTGTTAATGTCAAAGATTATAAATAAAAGTTAATGTAAATAGATTAAAACAAGATGAATTAGTCAATGAATCATGTAATTATGTTTTCAAAAAGTATGAGTTTAAATTAAAGGTAAACTAGTTTTTTCTGTGTTACATACACTTTTTTAACTTTTATCGGTTAATGTTGAAGTGTATCTAGTAATAAAATGGAGGTCACTAGTTGCTCCATCATAATAATGTTGTAGATGGAGTCTTAATTTATTATGATAAGATATCAAAATGTTCCGCTTTTCAGTCCACCACAGAAAAGATAATCGTTAAAGTTTTTACATAAATTATTAATATTATACAAAATTAACTGTACGTCGTTACGTTGCCTCCAATTTTGGCGAATTTCCAAAATAAGATCGATTTTAAGATGTCGGATGCCAACAAATAGATTTGTTTTAAAATCAGAATGAGCAAGACTATGCGCTAAAACCCGCAACTAACCCCATAACCGCATAAACCGCATAAGAACTAGCAACCCGCCCCGGCTTCGCGCGGGTGCAATGCTTATGTAGGTAATATACATATAAACCTTCCTCTTGAATCACTATATCTATTTAAAAAACCGACCAATTGCGAGTCGGACTCGCGCACGAAGGGTTCCGTACCATTACGGAAAAAAACAGCAAAAAAATCACGTTTGTTGTATGGGAGCCCCATTTAAATATTTATATTATTCTGTTTTTAGTATTTGTTGTTATAGCGGCAACAGAAATACATCATCTGTGAAAATTTCAACTGTCTAGCTATCACGGCTCATGAGATACAGCCTGGTGACAGACAGACAGACGGACAGACGGACAGACGGACGGACAGACGGACAGCGGTTCCGTTTTTACCTTTGGGTACGGAACCCTAAAAACTGCATCAAAATCCGTTTTACAGATCTAAGCACATATAGGGACAGACATCCATCCAGACAGCAGAAAGCGATTTTATTTTATACTATGCGCACGCATGTTTGTTTTATTGTACGCAGTGCTATATTTGTCTACCGTTCTTCATCAATTCTCATCTACTCAAAGGTTAACTGGAAGAAATCCCTTAAAGGGATAAGTTCGCCTTTGTACTGCCTATTTCTGTGCCATATTTGTGTTCTGTGTTTTGTACAGTCAGCTGCAGAGAAAAGGCACCCCCCTGCATACAAAGTTCTGTAAATTAGTATAGACGTGGGGTACCTTTTCTCTGCAGCTGACTGTACAATAAAGAGTTTATACATACATACATATTATGTAGCGATAATACAAATTTCAAAATTCGCCTATCAATACTTATCGTTAAATTAAAACTTCTTAGACACATTACAATAATGAGATTTGCAGTATACCTTGATAACCTACTAGGAACATCAAAAACCGAAATTTCGTCATCTGCCTCTGTGTAGTCAAAGTCTTAAATATCGAATCAGAAATAGGAATAAAATATGTGAACACGAACCTTGTTTTCATGTACAAATGGGCGTAAGTGGTTATCATAGAGTAACTTATACTAGAGCGGTACTGTCATAGTAAATTTTGTAACCCCAGTAAATTCACTGCCATCTGTCGACACACTTTAAAACTAAAAATGAAGATTTATAAAAATACGATAGAATGTATTTAAATATAGATAAATGATTTTTTTTATTTGCATTAATTATTTTTATGATTTTGACCCATGTTCTTTCACTGATATGCGTTAAAATTGTTAAATAACAAACGAAACCGTCAACGCCATCTATACGACTGTAGGCCAAAACTAGTAGCGCCCTCTGAACGAGAATCAAATTTTCTTGATTTTCGAGGCACGTTTTTTCCTTAGACTGTATCTATCTATTACGGAGTTATATCTCTCTATCTATGGTGGTTATATATAAGTTTGTCCCTTCGGTGACGTGGTAGTTTCCCTTTTTAGGGTTCCGTACCCAAAGGGTAAAAACGGGACCCTATTACTAAGACTCCGCTGTCTGTCTGTCTGTCCGTCTGTCACCAGGCTGTATCTCATGAACCGTGATAGCTAGACAGTTAATTTTTTTTACAGATTATGTATTTATGTTGCCGGTATAACAAATACTAAAAACAGAATAAAATAAATATTTAAGTGGGGCTCCCATACAACAAACGTGATTTTGAGAGAGATGCCGTTTTTTGTGTAATGGTACTTCGTGCGCGAGTCGGACTCGCACTTGGCCGGTTTTTAGGGTTCGTACCTCAAAAGGAAAAAACGGAACCCTTATAGGATCACTCGTGCGTCTGTCTGTCTGTCTGTCTGTCCGTCCGTCTGTCACAGCCTATTTTCTCCGAAACTACTGACTTTGTGACCCAAAGACGGACATGTAACGTAAATAAATGAATTTTAAACACGGGGGCCACTTTTGGAGGGTAAATGAGAAAATAAAAAAATTAAGTTTTTCAAACTATATCGTGTTACATACAAAAAGAAAGAGCTCATTATGAGAAACCCAAATATATATATTTTTTTATAATTTTAGAATAAGCAGTTTAGAAGTTATTCAAGAAAATAGACAAAAAATTACCTTTCCCTCCCCCTTTATCTCCGAAACTATTGGGTCTAAAATTTTGAAAAAAATACACAAAATAGTTCTTTACCTATAGATTACAGGAACCCTACGGGTTTTTTAAAGACATTTCACTCACGCTTCACATAAAAAATACAATCAAAAGTCAAAAGTCAAAAACATTTATTTGTTCAACATAGGTATATATGTACATAAGTACAGGTCTCACAAACATTATCATTGTATCACTATGTTGTGCCGTAAGGCGTACAATTTTCCATTTAATTTTCCACATTGCTTAAATTGTGTAATGTACGGAGCCCTTGGAACGCGAGTCCGGCTCGCACTGGGCCGGTTTTTATTTTTTTAATGAATTATTTATTAAAATACAAACAAAGAAAAAATACAAATGGCGGACATAAACAATACAACATTCAAGAAAATAGCGCACTTGTAACCCCTCTGGTGTTGCAGGTGTCCATTGGCGATGGTAATCGCTTACCATTAGGCGACTGGTCTGCTCATTTGCCTCCTATATCATAACAAAAACACAAATTTCTAAATTGTGAATATTTTGATTGATAAAAAAATATTTAAATGAAATTCTTATTTATCCGCGATTCCGCGTTCACCACCCCACCAAACCTTGTTATTCATTTGATGTAAATAAATACCTACTTATTAACTCAAACATGTTAACACGCTAAATTATTAACACCCTATTGCATCTTACTTTTTTATACTTTTTTGTCAAAATCACGACCTTATTCTCTCTACAAGAGCGTACTTTTTAACTATTTACTACAATTAGTACATTCAGGAACCAGCGTAATATATTTATTTAAAGAAAAAGGTCTTAAGGATATCCCATATACGTTGCAGTTACGCCCTTTTAAAACAAACAGTTTGTATAACATATAAAGACGTAAGTGCAAAGGCAATTGACGTAATGTATGACTTTTTGCCCCGAGCGAAGCGAGGACGTATTGCGTGCAGTTCAAACGTCAAATTACTCGCCCTACGAGCCTTCGGGGCGTGATGGAGAATAAACGAAGCGTTTCCATTGTGTGTGACGAGACGAGAAACGAGAAGCTTAAATACATACTGGATATTTCATGTAAAAGTAAAATCGATTACGATTGACGTTTTCTTCAGGACGATTATCTTGAAATTAGGCACTACTGTAGACATTGTGACTTAAAAAAAAACCGGCTAAGCGCGAGTCGGACTCGCGCACGAAGGGTTCCGTACCATTACGAAAAAAAAACAGTAAAAAAATCACGTTTGTTGTATGGGAGCCCCATTTAAATATTTATATTATTCTGTTTTTAGTATTTGTTGTTATAGCGGCAACAGAAATACATCATCTGTGAAAATTTCAACTGTCTAGCTATTACGGTTCATGAGATACAGCCTTGTGACAGACAGACAGACGGACATCGGAGTCTTAGTAATAGGGTCCCGTTTTTACCCTTTGGGTACGGAACCCTAAAAAGTGAGTGTATCTCAGCTATCCCTACTTAATATCAAGCGAAAAATAAAGAAAAAGTAAATCTGTCTGTCTATTACCTCTTCACGCTTAAACCGCTAAACCGATTAAGATGAAATTTAATATGGAGATAGTTTTGCAATCATCATCATCATCCTTTCATGCTGAATTCACGGTGAGAAAATGTAGTCTTGAAATAAGGCACTAATATAGACTTCGTGACTGTTTAATAAATATATATCTCAACATCATCTTCCACGCGTTATCCCGGCATTTTGCCACGGCTATGGGAGCCTGGGGTCCGCTTGACAACTAATCCTAAGAATTGACGTAGGCACAAGTTTTTACGAAAGCGACTCCCATCTGACCTTCCAACCCAGAGGGGAACTAGGCCTTGTTAGGATTAGTCCGGTTTTCTCACGATGTTTACCTTCACCGAAAAGCGACTGGTAAATATCAAATGGTATTTCGTATACAAGTTCCGAAAAACTCATTGGTACGAGCCGGGGTTTAAACCCGCTACCTCCGGATTGAAACTCGCACGCTCTTACCGCTAGGCCACCAGCGCTTCCTTAAAAGATCTCAACAAGTAATATTAAAAATGCTGAAATAACTGTTTTCATTTCTCATGCTCTGAAAGAGGGTCATTGTTGTTCTAAAAGGTGTGCAGAAAATGATACATGTCTGCACTAGAGCATTTTACGTTCGAAGTACGATTTTGTGAATTTTATTGCGATAAGCAATTGAAATTTAAGTTTAAATGGATTTGTTATACAATTTCCATTCTGATATTTGACTCTCCATTCCATAAATAGAGACACTTTTGCCTAAATTGTTAACTGAAGGTACCCTTAAAAAATACTATTAAAATTATACTTGGTCATGTTTTAAAAAAACACATGCATTTTACTTTCCTCGTATTCGAAATGAAAAGTAGAGTGTTCAACTCGGGTGAAAGGCATCATTTCAGCCTCGGACTATTGGCGCTCTCACTGCGTTCTAGCGCCAAAATACCTCTGCAGAAATGAGTGCCTTTCATCCCTTGGTTAACAATCTACTATTGTCTGTTAACTACCTCTTCGTGTATAAATTGCTAAGCCGTGAAGGAGACAGTTTGAGGCCCGAGAAATGACATAGCCTCCCAAGTTTTTTTTAAACGTCATAGTCCTAGAGGCCTCTTGTTCATTTTTTTGCACATAATAAATATTTGTTGTCAGTCAGACTATTTACAACTCTATGGACTGTCAAAATACTCCGCGCGAGCATTCAAATTTGAAAGTGGGGGGCATCTAAACATTTTGTACCGAAATATTTACTATCGGTGTTTATTACTATAGTACTTTATTTATTGCTGGGACTGAAGGGTGACTTTTATTATGTACAAAATTTGGTACCGTAGGACTTAGGAGGATAGGGTAGTTTTTGTTACATATAAAAAGGAACCCTTATTTATGACTGTCCTCTGTCTGTCTATCATATTGCTAAATACCTTTTTTTATCATCTCAATTAATTATCTCTTAGCCCAGTTGAACGGAAACGCGCCCTCCCCTAACAAATGAGTCAACCCCTGTTTATTGTTTTACCTTTTACCGACTTGTCACAGAAGAGCGCTTAAGGGTCTATTAGACTAGCGTTGCTGCTAAAACAATAGTTTATGTTATAGTGCTATTTAGAAAGCGGCTTCTCAAAGTACGCATTAAGATTATTCCGTGTTGCATTTCAAAGAGGCTTAATCAAAGTGTTGGTTAATATTACTGCTAATAAATAGAATTTAAACAAACCCCTACTCATTATGCCAAAAAAACCGGCCATGTGCGAGTCGGACTCGCGCACAAAGGGTTCCCTGCCATTACGCAAAAACCGGCCAAAAAATCACGTTTGTTGTATGGTAGCCCCACTTAAATATTTATTTTATTCTGTTTTTAGTATTCGTTGTTATAGCGGTAACAGAAGCACATCATCTGTGAAAATTTCAACTGTCTAGCTATCACGGTGCATGAGATACAGCCTGGTGATAGACAGACGGACAGACGGACAGTGGAGTCTTAGTTTTTACCCTTTTACTCGGTTTAAGAGTGAAAAGGTAACAGACAGACAGATAGACAGACAGACAGACTCGCATTTATAATATTAGTAGATATAGATATGTATTATATTTTTAACCCCCGCCGCATAAACCCCTGTGTTATATGTTTCACGCCAATATCTGTCTGTCTATCTGTCTGTCTGTAGCGACGTAGCTCTCAAATGGATGGACCGATTTGGATGCGGTGTTTTACCGTGAAAGCGACTTTCCTTGCGATGGTTCTTAGCTATGTTTAACCTAAGCGATCTAGTAGTTTGAAGAATAGATCAGCTCTTTTCCAAAATAATGCAATAAATTGGATTTTTTAGGGTTCCGTACCCAAAAGGTAAAAACGGGACCCTATTACTAAGACTCTACTGTCCGTCTGTCCGTCTGTTCGTCTGTCTGTCTGTCGGTCTGTCTGTCATCAGGCTGTATCTCATGAACCGTGATAGCTATCACAGATGTATTTCTGTTGCCGCTATAACAACAAATACTAAAAAGTACGGAACCCTCGGTGGGCGAGTCCGACTCGCACTTGTCCGGTTTTTTTTAAATAATTAAGTTAAAACTTAAAAGCTAACTGTTCAACAAATTGTATATTATCTGGGAAGACATTATTTCTCGCTAAAGCTTTTTAAAACTACACATAAAATTACTATCGTAGCAAAGAGTATATAATAAGATAGAGCGGTACTGTCATAGTAAATTTTGTAACCACTGTAAATTCACTGCCATCTATCGACATACTTTGAAACTAAAAATGAAGATTTATAAAAATACGTTAAAATGTATTTAAATATAGATAAATGATTTTTTTATTCGCATTAATTATTTTTATATGATTTTGACCCATGTTCTTTCACTGATATGCGTTAAAATTATAAATAACAAACGAAACCGTCAACGCCCTCTATACGAGAGAAGGCCAAAACTAGTGGCGCCATCTGATCGAGAATAAAACTTTTGTGATTTTCGAGGCACGTTTTTTCCCTAGACTGTATCCATCTATTACGGAGTTATATCTATCTTTGATCGTAGGTACCAAATTAAATCGCGAATTAAAAAAGTAAACGTTTCTCACGCTAAAATTAAAAACGGGATTATCCTCCATAAATAAGCATTGTTCCCTTAAATATGGCCACCCTACAAATCCCCGGATTAAGGATGCAATTGACAAGGGAGTATGCAAATTCATTATTTTGGGGGCGTGATTTTAAATCTTTATGGTGTTGTGACCGTGATTTAATTACTTTTTAATTACATGTAATCTTTTTTATCCGCTAGTCTCTGTGTATGTGCCACAATTACTAATTTTTAGGGTTCCGTACCTCATCAGGAAAAAACGGAACCCTTATGGGATCACTCGTGCGTCTGTCTGTCTGTGTGTCTGTCCGTCTGTCACAGCCTATTGTCTCCGAAACTACTGGACCAATTTAGTTGAAATTTGGTACACATACGTAAGTTTGTGAAGAAAAAGGTAGCAAGGTGCCTCAGTAAAAACTATTATTTAAGATTTTTTTAGTCAAAATTAGTTGTTACTAAAAATTGACACTACTCATAGTGTTGTATTCCTGCCGGTAAGTAAGGTTGCCAGAGCTCAACGAGGGAGAGAGGAGTGTTAGGGTCGGCAACGCGCATGTAACTCCTCTGGAGTTGCAGGCGTACATAGGCTACGGAGACTGCTTAATATCAGGCGGGCCGTATGCTTGTTTGCCACCGACGTAGTATAAAAAAAAATCCAAATTTTTTGAGAAAATTAAACTAGTTTTCACGGCATTCTGCCTGAGACAAAAGACCACCTAAGCGTTTCGGAATACTAGTTTTGACTATACCTGGTTTTCTATTGGCATTAAAAAAAACCGGCCAAGTGCGAGTCGGACTCGCCCACCGAGAGTTCCGTACTTTTTAGTATTTGTTGTTATAGCGGCAATAGAAATACATCATCTGTGAAAATTTCAAGTGTCTATCACGGTCCATGAGATACAGCCTGCTGACAGACAGAAGGACAGCGGAGCGGAGTCTTAGTAATAGGGTCCCGTTTTTACCCTTTGGGTACGGATATTATGACATACAAATTTAATATGTAATATACTTATAGGTTTATGTATACTGTATTGTTTCAAATTTTAAGTAACCTTGACCTGTAACCTAATAATATTACTAAAATTTCTGTCTGTAACCAGGCTGTAGCTCATGAACCGTGATAGCTAGACAGTTGAAATTTTCACAGATGATGTATTTCTGTTGCCGCTATAACAACAAATACTAAGAAGTACGGAACCCTCGGTGGGCGAGTCCGACTCGCACTTGTCCGGTTTTATTATACTATGTAGTATGTAGTGATATTCCGTCGCTGATTTTAACCCTATATCATGTTGTGCTTCCAAAGCTGCAAAGGCCCGATAAAAAGGTGTACAGTACGGGGCGACAAGGACTAGTTTAATAAATTTGGGGCGGATGGAACAGGTGCCCGGGACGACTATAAATTGACAAATGTTGGGTACATACGAATCGGAATAGGGGTTATACACGCCGTGATTCTAATCTAACGCATGGAGCTTATGTCACAAGAACCGAGACTCCGCCATATTTCTTCTTTTTTCTTTATTTATTCACTAGCGACCCGCCCCGGCTTCGCACGGGTGCAATGCTAATGTATTATACTTATAAACCTTCCTCTTGAATCACACTATCCATTAAAAAAAACCGCATCAAAATCCGTTGCGTAGTTTTAAAGATCTAAGCATACATAGGAACAGACATCCATCCAGACAGCAGGAAGCGACTGTTTTATACTATGTAGTGATAACAATAAATTATTGTGTTTAAGATAAGCTTAAAATAAAAAAACCGGCCAAGTGCGAGTCGGACTCGGCAAAAAAATCACGTTTGTTGTATGGGTGCCCCACTTAAACATTTATTTTATTCTGTTTTTAGTATTTGTTGTTATAGCGGCAACAGAAATACATCACCTGTGAAAATTTCAACTGTGCTTTCACGGTTCATGAGATACAGCCTGGTGACAGACGAACAGACAGGCAGATAGACAGACAGCGGAGTTTTAGTAATAGGGTCCCGTTTTTACCCTTTGGATGAAATTAAAGTTTAATTAATGAGTGATCCCAAGCTGATACAATCAAGTTACGCTCTCATTTCACAACGACTTGTTGAAATTAGATATTTATTTCGGGTACTAGGTTTCGTTGCTAGAAATTTTAATACAAAAAAATTAGAGCCTGTATAAGTTTGACATAGATAAAGTATTTTATGTTAGCCAATCAAAACTTTTAATGATCAATCACAACTTTTTTTAATAGCGGGAAATTGAGTAATTATTGTGTAAACTCTGATTTATAATTAAATTCCAATAATCTAACCTCACTTTTTCTCTTTTCCGTATGTTTTAAGAAACTAAACAAAGCTAAAAGGATACATCTATATTTATTTTAAATGCTAGAGTAATAAAGAGTATGCAAAATGGAACTTTGAGTTTACTTCTTTACATATTTTCCATTATTACGAAAGAAAAAGGATCTGAGTGAGGTTAGTTATTTGGAATTTAATTACAAATCAGAGTATAATGTTCAAAGCTACAGGCTGGGTATGAATATTTCCATAAATATATTATATACCCAACAACAAAGGATAACTTTCAGTGACATAGGTATGTCAGAAAAAGGCTTCCTCTACTTATATATTCTGTCGCTTGTACACACAAGCATTTTGAACTTTCCTTCATCGCGTTGCTAACCGACATGAGATTTGATCAAATCAATGTGTGTAGATATCCATTCGGAGCGGAGCCGGGGTGTCCATTCTGCATGAAATACTATTATTTATCCCTGAGCTTGAGGTATGAAATATGGCCTTAAGTGACATTAAACGTTATTGTTCCGTCCTTTTAGGAGCTGGAGAAAAAAACCGGCCAAGTGCGAGTCGGACTCGCGCACCGAGGGTTCCGTACTTTTTAGTATTTGTTGTTATAGCGGCAACAGAAATACATCATCTGTGAAAATTTCAACTGGTTTTCAACAGACGGACAGCGGAGTCTTAGTAATAAGGTCCCGTGTTTACCCTTTGGGTACGGAACCCTAAAAAACGTGAGTTGTAAATACGAGAGTGTCGTAAATACTAGAAAATTAGCTTATTTAACATTCAAGGAACATATAATTTATCTCTGCTATTATTATTCGTTATTAGAAATTAATACACGTAACACGTAAGGCTTTTTTTTTGTAATTTGATCATTCACCCTGTCTGATTCTGTGCAATTTCCGTATAAAATAATACCGTACGCCATGAGAGATTGGAAATATGGGTAGTATATTTGAAGCAGCTTATTTTTTAGGGTTCCGTACCTCAAAGGAACAGAACTCCGTCTGTATGGGAAGGTGAAATTCGGCCGAGCTTGCTGGGGACTTCTACGATAACCACATCGTCCGTACGCATTTTTAAACCCCGTGTGTTTCCGCATTTCTCAATTTTAGCATACATTGCGGTGAACTACGTGATTTAGGGCGCGTGTAGTGCCTACATGATGTGCGAGTTTGGGGTTACTCGCGCTATTCATATATTTATGTACAAATATGTATATGTACATATATATTTGTACAAGGTGTGGCGATCGATACGGATCAAACCAAAGACTATGTCAAATAGCAAATAGATATTATAAACATATTAATAATGGTTCACTCACGTATCTTAAGTCGAAAACGCTCGACATGTCACCGTCGACGCAAGCTCCTGATGACGCTCCTCGGTACGGAGTGAAACATGTCGAGCGTTTTCGACTTAAAATACGTGAGTGACCCGTTATTAATATGTTTAATATGTCTGTGTCTCACGAAAGTTTTGTTATTAAAATAGATATTATAGTTTAGATGTAAGGTCTAAAAAAATGTGCCCCTGAGTTTGACAACTGAAGAATATGGCGTGGCGTTCCGCTCGTGCTGACGCGGGTGATCTGTTATATCCTCGTGAGTCTAAATGTACATATTCATTGCAATCTAATTTGAACCTTTTGATGAAACAAATAGAGTAGCATTTCTTTTGTTTCACTGTGTTGTAAAACAAACGAAATTCGTTCCAATTTACTTACAGAATAAGGTTCAAATTAAAAATTGAAAAACTTTATATGGTGGGTCTTACGAGGTTAAGTCTTAGCCGAATTTCACCTTCCCATACAAACGAAGTTCCGTTTTCGTTTTAAAATTACGTGTTGGATTGTAATGAAACTTTGCACATACAATGTCATGAGGTATATCTAGGTCTGAAATTAGTTTATATGCTCCAGTTTATAAAACAAACGAAATAGAGCAAAAACACGTTTTATATGAAAAACGTAAATTCTCTGTATTTTTTTAACTATAGTATCTGAAGCTACATAAACTAATTACAGACATAGATATACCTTATCCTATTGTAAGTACAATGTTTCAGAGCAAACTAGCTACTCTAAGCTACTTTTAATCCAACTTTACTCGGTTATTTATTATGTGAGACTATAAACAAAAAAAGAAGAAAAAACAATCTTAACTTAAATAGTAATTTCATAGCTTTCGAATTTCGATATTACGTTACGGTAACGTTTTTAAAATAAATAAAAATCGACAAAATTCGATCAAAATTTACACTTGGCGTGCATTATCTTTCCCGTTCTTTCTTGCGAAATGTGACAGTGACAGCGACAAACCGATGGAACGACCTTAAAATGAGAGCGGAACTATGTTTGTATGGAGAACCGAGCTTGCCGGAGACCATTAACCGCCCGGCCACGACATCGCGCGGCGGCGGCAGCGGCGAGCGGCGGCCATAGGTTGGAGCGAGACACAGCGATCGGACCTTTCGTTCCCACCTATGGCCGCCGCTCGCCGCTGCCGCCGCCCCGCGATGTCGTGGCCGGGCCGTAATATAATCTGTAGACCTAGTGAAAAACGGAGACCCTTAATATAATCTGTAGACCTAGTGAAAAAAGGTACACGTCTCGCGCAACTTAAGTGTGAAAGGGCATAAGTGTAACTTGGAACCTTTACCTTTTACACCTACGCTGAACGAGACTTATACAGGGCCACAGATATATATTATTTATGTTTTAATTGCTAAGCCCCCAGAGGTGTTACACACACGTTGTCGTCCCTTTAAAAACTATGATTCATCACACTACCAATCTAAACACGATGCATTTATTGATTGCAAAATTGCACAAACAAGCATACGGGTAAGTGCATAACCAGATGCATTTTGCTACGAACGCACCCCTTCATCCCCCCTCGCCCCCAACTGCGCTAAAAACTACACAAATCCGTTTAACCAAGGCAAAACCAATTTCACTCGACAATTCAATCGCAGTAATCCAATAGAGAAAGATTTTTATTCCAGCCGACTTGCTCCCCTCAAGAGTGTTGCCTAAATACACGAGAGCGTACGCCTCAACAAAATAGGAAGGCTGGTGAAAACTGGGTAATGTTGGTAGGAGTTGTATGGGCTGCTAGTGTCACATCACATACACCAATTGTATTACTGTTGGTTGCTTGACATAATGATAACTCACAATATTGCCGAAAATAAACACTTTATTGCTACTAAAATACTTTTAACTATAAAGGCGCGATATTATTAATGATATTGCTAATGAGGACACGCGTGATAGGTTCTAATGAACGTGTATTGACTCGTATTTTATTGCTTTACGCAATTGTAAGTAATTTCCCTGATATGGCAATGTGCGGTATGTAGACCTGAGTCTTGTGTAGAGTCTTTCTAATTTAAACTCAAAAGTTCGAGTGTGAACTCGAATCAATGAGTCTAAATTTGACTCGTTTTTACGAGACTCGGCACTTAACAAACTTCTAAATCTTTTAAGTCGCGAATCGAAGCCTAGTACTAGTACGATTCCCACCGAACGGGCGGAGTCAGCGCGCATTTCACATTTTTTGTACGGTTTTGATTTGTGTAATATAATAAAACACTTTCTTTTTTAAGGACATCGTTATCACGTTTCATTGTATACTGGTTTGCAAGAGACGAATGCTTTGAAAGAAAACAATAGCAAAGGAAAAAGTAGAACTGCAATCGGAATTTGACCGGTAGCGGTAAACTTCAAAAGAAAACTCCTTTTATGGTTATCTGGGCTATAACCGCGAAAATCGAAATTCGCAAATTGCGGGCATTTTTCTCTGTCAGTCTAATTACGCCTTCATTGGAGTAAAAGAGAAAGATCCCCACTCCCCGCCCCACTCATACTGAAATGACCTTTTGTTTGTCTGTTTAACCGTTTACGGCGAGGACAAAAGGTAGGTTATTATTTAAGCAGTCTGCGGATATATACCTTTATACTCAAAGGCGGATACAGGTTATTTTTCGATAAATAAATAAAAACCGGCCAAGTGCGAGTTGGACTTGCGTACCGAGGGTTCCGTACTTTTCAGTATTTTTTTATTTTTTTTTTTATTTATTTAAACTTTATTGCACAAGCAAAGAAAAATGTACAAATGGCGGACTTAATGCCAAAAGGCATTCTCTACCAGTCAACCATTAGGTCAAACAGAGACATAAATGTTGGTGCAGGATAGATTCATAAATTATAACGAGAAATAGAACCAAAAAAAAATCAAATATTATGTATATATATATAAACATAATAACGTAAACTAACAAAATTATGATTAAATACTAATACTTATATGATATACTAAAGATAAACTAATACATATTAGTACATACAAGATGGAGAACATTATTTAAATTCTTCTGACAGAAGATGCTTGCGGAGTAGACGCTTAAAAACAGGCTTGCTTGGGGCTTGTCGAATCGAGAGAGGGAGGGAATTCCAGAGACGGATTGCCTCAACGGCGAAAGAGTTGGACATAAAACCAGTACGGTGAGAAGGGATGGAGAGTTTGAGTGAGCGGGAGGAACGCAGTTCACAGCCTGGACGGGGGGCGACAAAAGTGAATTTACATTTAAGATATCCTGGTGTAGAAGGCTCGAACAAGATGGAAAATAATATACTCAGGATTCGAAGGGACCTACGCCGACGGATGGAAAGCCAGTTGAGCTGACGTCGATAAAAAGAAACATGGTCGTATTTGCGAAGGCCGAAAATAAAACGTATGCCATTATTAATGAGACGGTCAAGTTTATTGAGGTACTCCTGCGAGATATTAGTCATGCATACGTCCGCATAGTCAATGACTGGCAAAACTAGAGCCTGCACTAGGAGTTTTTTGGTACCTACTGGGAGAAAATTCTTAAATTTGTAGAGATTACGCAGCGTCCAACAGACTTTCCGACTAACTTCTGAGATTTGGTAACTCCAGGTAAGGCTTGGATCTAAAACAAGGCCGAGATCTTTCACTTGTTTAGATACTGGAATGATGGTGCCATCAAACAAGATCGACGCGATAGAAACCGCACCAAGCTTCACTAGTTGTTGTTGGCTTCCCAGAATAATAGCCTGACATTTCGATGGATTGACACTAATGCCAAAGCTACTGGACCATTCAGCTATGTGGACTAGGTCATCGTTGATGAGGGAAATGGCAGAATCTATATTTTCGACATAGTATTTGTTGTCATAGCGGCAACAGGAATACATCATCTGTGAAAATTTCAACTGTCTAGCTATCACGGTTCATGAGATAGAGCCTGGTGACAGACAGACAGACGGACAGCGGAGTCTTAGTAATAGGGTCTCGTTTTTACCCTTTGGGTACTGAACCGTGAATCCTAAAAACGGCCAAGAGCTTGTCGGGCCATGCTCAGTGTAGGGTTCCGTAGTTACCCGGCCGTAATAATTGAAGCCAAAAACGGGGGATATTTGTGGGTATAACAAGCAAAATGAAGTACCTTAGCAGCTCTTTTACTCAGAAGGGAAGGCTTTTGCAAAAACTCAAAAATAACCGATCATGTTCCTATAATTTTCATTGAAAGTATTTACTAAGGTTTACTTGTAAGTTTTTTTTATTTTTTTTTGGACCCATGGTTCAAAAGTTAGACTGGGGGATGTGGGTAGGCTTATGTATGAGATGTGGGTAGGGCAGATTATCAATAAACAGTCTTAGCTATGCACTCATTGCCTAAATACATCACCCGGCCCAAATAAGTACTTTACAGGGGGGGGGGGCACGTTTTTTTTTCGTAGTGATTATTTCCGAAAATATAATTATCAAATAAATATTTTTTGATGACCCCTATTCATTTTGAAAGACCTATCCAAAGACACACGCTAGGGCTGGAGCGAAAAAAAAATTCATCCCCACTGTACCCTAAAAAATTTTTTTTACTTTTATTTTACCACTCGCATTTATTTATTTATATATATATTCATGTCAAAATACAGCGTTCTAGCACTAACGACCAAGGAGCAAACAGACAGACAGACAGACAGACGGACATGGCAATACTATAAGGGTTGACTACGGAACCCTAAAAATTTACTCCCATAGAAACCATATACATCTCAGCCAAAATGTATTGAATCACCCTATTTTTTGTAATAAGTACCTGTAATTAATTATTCAATTTCAATAATAGAAAGTAAAGTAGAATAGATATTGTGGTAAAAAACTGGGAAATTTGAAAAGCTCGTTCTCAGAACTTCTAAAAGTTCCCTATCATTAGAAAATCCGAGGCAGGAAAGAAGCAAGAACACGCGCTTAATAAAAAAGATATTAAATTCTATTATGTGTCTGTGTATATCCTCTTTCCTTTATATCGATACGTCAAAGAGGATATAATAGGATAGAGCGGTACTGTCATAGTAAATTTTGTAGCCACAGTAAATTCAGTACCACTACTAATAATTTGACAAGTTAATTTAATCAGACATTAATATATCGGTTGCTATTGTTGAAGTTACTAAATTAATTTATGAGACTAACTAATAGGTTACTAAACCACTGATACGCTAATATGTTAATTTTATTATGTTACCTTAATTACAATACGTAGATTAGAATTAATAGAATAAGAAAAACTGTATTATTGTGTGCCCTTACAGGGTGTCATAAACTGGCTATATAAAATCAAAGATAGATATAACTCCGTAATAGATGTTTACAGTCTAAGGAAAAAACGTGCCTCGAAAATCAAGAAAATTTGATTCTCGTTCAGAGGGCGCCACTAGTTTTGGCCCACTGTCGTATAGATGGCGTTGACTGTTTCGTTTGTTATTTAACAATTTTAACGCATATATTGTGAAAGAACATGGGTCAAAATCATAAAAATAATTAATGCATTAAAAAAAATCATTTATCTATATTTAAATACATTTTATCGTATTTTTATAAATCTTAATTTTTAGTTTTAAAGTGTGTCGACAGATGGCAGTGAATTTACTGGGGTTACAAAATTTACTAAGAGAGTACCGCTCTAGTATAAGTTACTCTATGATAAAATGTAACACCTAATTATGTACATGACAATGCAATATTGAATAAATGACTAAATGACTGCCATCTATCGACACACGATTAAAAGTAAAAATTAAGATGTATAAAAATACCATAAAATGTAATTTATATATGGATATTTTTTATTTTATTTGCATTAATTATTTTTATATAATTTTGACCCATGTTCTTTCACTGTTATGCGTTAAAATTGTTAAATAACAAACGAAACCGTCAACGCTATCTATCCGAGAGTAGGCCAAAGGTAGTGGCGCCATCTGTTTGAGAATCAAATTTTCTTGATTTTCGTGGCACGTTTTTTCCTTATACTGTATCCATCTATTACGGAGTTATATCTATCTTTGCTTATACTGTATCCATCTATTACGGAGTTATATCTATCTTTGCTTATACTGTATCCATCTATTACGGAGTTATATCTATCTTTGCTTATACTGTATCCATCTATTACGGAGTTATATCTATCTTTGCTTATACTGTATCCATCTATTACGGAGTTATATCTATCTTTGCTTATACTGTATCCATCTATTACGGAGTTATATCTATCTTTGCTTATACTGTATCCATCTATTACGGAGTTATATCTATCTTTGCTTATACTGTATCCATCTATTACGGAGTTATATCTATCTTTGCTTATACTGTATCCATCTATTACGGAGTTATATCTATCTTTACTTATACTGTATCCATCTATTACGGAGTTATATCTATCTTTGCTTATACTGTATCCATCTATTACGGAGTTATATCTATCTTTGCTTATACTGTATCCATCTATTACGGAGTTATATCTATCTTTGCTTATACTGTATCCATCTATTACGGAGTTATATCTATCTTTGATACGTTACATACCTTTTTGTGAGAAGTTTTTTTGTCTTACAAATCGGCCTCCTCCTACCAAGCTCCTATTTCACCACAGATATAATGTTTTTTTTTAATGAGGGCTAACGCGTATGAATTCGCCGCTAGGGGCGCTAGTGTAGATGGTGGTCTTTTCCATAGTTCGAAATGTCAAATGTCACTTGTCACTTCAATGACTGACAGCTGTTCTTTAGTCTTTTGGACCACCATCAACAGAGGTGCCAACTGGTGAGCAAAAAAACGATAGCCCTCATTAAAATGTTGATGGCAAACAAGCACGCCACCCGTCCGATGGTAAGCGGTTAACGTAGCCTATGGAGACCTGTGACGTCAGCAACAGCAGGCGTACCTCAATCCACGATTTCGTCGCGTCGCTACAAGTACCTGCGGCCGCCTCAATTTTGAGGTTTTGCCATAGTAATTGCCGCACACCGCTATTGAACGGATGCCTGCACGCGCTTGCGCCGCCTTGCGCGTAGTAGTCGCGTTTTGTTAGGGAGTGAATCTTCTGTAACTAGTACTATTATATATTCTGTGGTAACAGTTATGTCGACGATTGTCGCACCTGTCACTTTGGTGAAATAGGGGCCAGTTTGACACTGACATATTCGCTAGCGTGTGCGTAACTAACTTTTTATGCATCTCACTCATATTAGTGCGAGCGAGATGTATAGGAAGTGATTTACGCAGACGCTAGCGAACATTATGTCAATTTGAACGTTAATTGCAATTAACCATTAACCAGTACAAATTAACGTAACGTAACCGTAACGGACGTTTACAGTTTACGGTCCTTTTAAAAGTACATCGGGACTAGAAAGTTAACTAAAATGTACTAAAATTATTTACCGTCCGCTCACGAACGTTGCTTTTTAGGGTTCCGTACCTCAAAAGGAAAAAACGGAACCCTTATAGGATCACTCGTGCGTCTGTCTGTCTGTCTGTCCGTCTGTCACAGCCTATTTTCTCCGAAACTTCACGACCAATTAAGTTTAAATTTGGTACACATATGTAAGTTTGTGACCCAAAGATGGACATGTAACGTAAACAAATTAATTTTAAACACGGGGGCCACTTTTGGGGGGTACATGAGATAATTAAAAAATAAAGTTTGTCAAAGTATATCATGTTACATATCAAATGAAAGAGCTCATTGTGAGAACCTCAAATATATTTTTTTTATAATTTTAAGATAAATAGTTTAGAAGTTATTCAAGAAAATAGGCAAAAAATTACCTTTCCCCCCTTTATCTCCGAAACTACTAGGTCAAAATTTTTGAATAAAATACACAAAATAGATCTTTACCGGAAAACCTATTAGAAATTTACAGTCAAGCGTGAGTCGGACTTAATTACTTAGTTTTTGATCCGACCCCTACGGGTTTTTTAAAGACATTTCACATAATTAATACATTGTTTAAATTGTGTAATATACGGAACCCTTGGAACGCGAGTCCGACTCGCACTTGGCCGGTTTTTTGATTATTATTTTGGCTCGGGCGAAAAATGCTAACTTTTGTTCTTTTGAAATAATCCAGAGCACAAAGTTTATCGCATGTGTTAGTTTTCAAAAAGTTACTGCATAGCGCGTGCTCGAAGTTTTCGTTTCGAATTACGGCAATATTCGACAACGATAGGAGACAGATTCCTGCACGTAATACAGGTCCTTTTCTAAATATTATCTGTCAAGGGCGGATCCGGCTTTATGGTCAGAGAAGGGGGGGGAATGAAACATTGCAACCTATTTATTGTAGACCCAGCCCAGGGGTCTACACACATATCGTTAACCCCCTGTGTGGTGTTCAAAAACCACAAATTACGGGCCAGTTTAGAGAGAAACTGTTTTGTTACAACAAATTTCTTATCTACGATAAGGTTATTATTGCGTAATAATAACATCGATTCCTAATTTAATGATGATATGAAATTAATATCGAACCTCGTGATGACGTTTTATTGAGTGTGTGATTAAATGCCACAATGGCGGTCGTGATATGCGGTTCCTGAACACATCATAGAGATCTTATACTATGTGTGTAGATAAATAAATGTATGTAATTAGACATTAAACCACTTGTGTGATATTTTTATGAAACTCGCTTTCAACTCGTTTCATAAACTCGTATTTTAATGCTATGTAGCAGTCACATAAACTACTATTTTGATGCAATCCTTTTGACCTTACGACTAAGAGTATAGACATCCCAACAGTTGTTCCACTTTGAATAGAGGCATAGACATCTGTCGGTCTAGCCCCGGGCTGAGGGGATAGTACAGAGGTTAGATCAATTGATACAACACAATGGGTAGTACAAGCATAACAAGCCGTTTGTGGCCATGATAATTAAGATGTCAGAATAGGGGGAGATCGGGAAACTTGCCCAGGCACTTGAACTAACCAAAACAGTGTTAAAATCAAAATATTAATCTTTTGGCGTTCATGTTGTAATTCATGTGGTCTCGTCAGACTTGTATGGTATTGGAGTGCTGAAATAGCTATTTATGCAACAAGTGCGGAAAGTGTATGATTTCCGACAAGTGGAATTTTATTCACGAGCGAGCAAAGCGAGCGAGTGTATAAAGGAATACGAGTCGGAAATCATCTTTACGCACGTGTATCATACAATGTTTTACTATGCATTGTGCGAGTAAAAAAAAACATATCATGGCAAATAAGTTTAATTATTAAAAGGAGTGTTTTAGACACGAGTTGCAAATTACCTATTCGCACGTGTATCGTACAACGTTTTACAGTACATATGGCCCTTTAAAATTTCGACATATGCACGAAAAGTGCTCTTTTCCGCATTAGTGCGAGAAAGTAGCACCATATGTACTGTAAAAAAAAATGAAAACAAAAAGCACTAGTGCGGAAAAGTAGTACTTTCCGCATGATATGGCTCCGTAGGAAACGCACTTTTCGAGCACATGCATTGTAAAAAATATTATATATATTAATATGTACTTTGTGTTAAGTCTCCCGTATCGTCTTAGAATCTTGATGGATAATAGATAGATATCGATACTAATACTATAAATGCGAAAGTGTGTCTGTCTGTTACCTCTTCACGCTTAAACCGCTGAACCAATTTAGTTGAAATTTGGTATAGAGATTTTGAGTCTCGGGCAATATATTACTTACCCCAAAAAATGTACGGCTCGACTAAACTAAAGACGGATCTTTTATTCAGCTAACGTGTTTATTGGCGGGATGATCTCGCTTACTCAGCAGATTTGTTCAGCTTTATAAACAGTGTTCCAATAAGGTTTTAAGACATTCTCATTTATCAAGATAAAGATTAAACGGCGAGTTTACTTAGATTAACGGGTTTTAACTCAGCCGGAGTGGGGTGTAAACATAATGAGGGCTATCGTTTTTTTGCTCACCAGTTGGCGCCTCTGTTGATGGTGGTCCAAAAGACTAAAGAACAGCTGTCAGTCATTGAAGTGACAAGTGACATTTGACATTTCGAACTATGGAAAAGACCTCCATCTACACTAGCGCCCCTAGCGGCGAATTCATACGCGTTAGCCCTCATTCGATTCTTACCGGCTTGCCAAATTTAAAGATCAAAATGCCGGTGACTTGCGCCTATGAGTGCTTGTAAATTCCAAGTAAATACATTATGTAGTGCATAATCATCAGTGATCGGAATATACATACATACATATAATCACGCCTATTTCCCGGAGGGGTAGGCAGAGACCACGGATTTCCACTTGCTACGATCCTGACATACTTCTTACGCTTCCTTCACTTTCATAACATTCCTCATACACGCTCGCCGGTTTAGGGTGATCGGAATATGCAGAGTATAAATACCTAAACTTGGTATAGAACAAAGTCATAAAGGGGAGACAGACTTGCGATAACATTTTTTTTTCGGGATTTAAGTCCCGGAAATGTCCTAAGTAAATAATGTTGTTATAAGTACAGTAAAAACAATGCATTCCTCGTTTTTGTCCAATACAATTAATAGGCGTAAAATAAAACAACCAATTTTTTTGTAACGTTCTATATATACTGCTCAAATGTAAATAGGGGCCACTAAGCGTTTTGAATTGAACGTTACCTACACTACCAAACTACCACTACGTTGCCAAAAAGAATTAAGTACAAATCGTTTATTTACCAATACAAATCGTTTATTTACCAAATATTTTACAAATTGACATCACAGGTTGAACTTAACAAAAAAAAATTAGATTTTACAATTAAGCTAATATCCATCGGCCCCAAACTAGGCGCAGCCTGTATCTCGGGAACCGGGTAAAAACAATTTACTGAGAAATTTTAACAATACTGAGTATGATGGCCGACGTTGTTTGAACGAGAGATAGCAAAGTAGTTGTTTTATTTAACGGCTATTGATTGTATTAGACAAAAACAATGAATGCATTGTTTTTTATCGTTTATATAACGATATTAGTACGTTTCCGAGAGCACTACAGTACACCTACTAAAAAACCGAATTTCAAATACAATGTCCCATGATTTATTGATAAATCCGACGAAAGCTCCCTTCATAAATGAATTTATTTACAAGTATTTTAACACGTTTTTTCGTCTCGGTCCACGAATTTGTATAATCCTAATCAATCATTCGGAAACAAGATATTAGGGTGGCATCACATCATCATTTATTTATTTATTTACGGAGGGTCGAGGGGCGTGGATTACCACGTATAGACTCCGTGTTATGTAGGATATCATCGGGTGACAACGACAACCAGAACTCACCTATCCCAAAAAAGGTATTAATTATTTACCTATTTATTTATTTTCAAACACATATCCGGCTCACAGCGGGGGCCAAACGCCAGGAGCAAAAATCAACCTACTTTTGGTACACTGTATCCAGAATAGTTTGAATTAGAATTAAAGTTATTTTATTCGTAAACACAAACAAACGAGACATTACATTAATATAAAAGGAAACATAGAATAAGATTAAAGTGCCACTTAATTACCTCAACGAAACGAATTGGTTTGCTTGGAGGTGAAAACTTTTCTCGGGGAGTCTTTTCTTCTACTCTGATTCACTTTTAAAATATTAAGAATCCTAAGAAAAAAAACTATAAATAAGCTTAAAAATAAAATACGAACTAGGTATAAATAAGCTTAAAATAAAGGCCCTATAAATAAAACACGTCCTCCAAGTCACTCCCGCAGTGGCCGCATTGCCACGTTGAATGGCAATCCTAATGCGTCGAGCAAAATACTGTCCAGCCTTGAAGCTCCCTTGTGGCGTCTATAAGGCCCGCCGCTAAATCCTTGTATATCCGGCGCGCGCTTGGTCCCCACGGCCCAGCGTTTCGACCCCAAACGCCTCAAAAATACAACTACTACCAAGGGTGGCATATTTTGCTGGAAATTTCAAAATTATCGGAAGAATTAGTATATGCTTATAAATTTTGATTTGTAATTTTAAAATATTTGAATTTTAATCCTTTTAATTTTTTTTTTTTTTTTTTATTTTTTTTTTTTTTTTTTTATTTTTTTTTTTTTTTTTTTTGATATAATTGTTCGTTTATTTATATTTATATTTTTTGACTTGGTTTATGAATTTTGTGATTGATTATTTTTAATTATTTTTAATTCTACTTGTAAATAGTGTGTAGGTACATAATATGGACTATTTGTCTGCAATAAACGATTACGATACGATACGATATTTATCTAGTAATTAGTGAGTTTTGGTTGTCACATGACGATGTGATCATTTCACGACAAGAGAGATGTCCGATGCACCATTTTATTACGTATTGCTTTTATTCATAATGCACATTGAATTTTAAATTACGTCTATTTAAGTGTTATTATTACCCCTACGTAAATATGTTAACCAAAGATAGATATAACTCCGTAATAGATGGATACAGTCTAAGGAAAAAACGTGCCTCGAAAATCACGAAAATTTGATTCTCGATCAGATGGCGCCACTAGTTTTGGCCTACTCTCGTATAGAGGGCGTTGACGGTTTCGTTTGTTATTTATAATTTTAACGCATACCAGTGAAAGAACATGGGTCAAAATCATATAAAAATAATTAATGCGAATAAAGAAATCATTTATCCATATTTAAATACATTTTAACGTATTTTTATACATCTTCATTTTTAGTTTTAAAGTATGTCGATAGATGGCAGTGAATTTACAGTGGTTACAAAATTTACTATGACAGTACCGCTCTATCTTATTATATCCTCTTTGATGTTAACCAATACCAATATTTTAATAATAATAATAAAATCACATCGTGACTCACATAACTATTTCATTGAATCGGTGTATCCCAGGACTAAGAAATGGATATGGATATTAACCAGTATTTCTTCGAGACAACAAGTGTCATTTTCAAGCTTAGTAACAATACTCCATCTATGTGTAAGTAATCTGGGAATGAGGGGCTTTGGGATTATTTCGGCGTTCTTGCACATTCAATAAAGGGAAAGAAACACTTCAAGAATGCATGGACTTCGGGGAGTTTGATAGTTTGTTTTTAGTTTGCAAGTTTTAGAGAACTGAACCTTTTTAGTGTTGCAAAGAACAGTGCGGCATTTGAGGTTTAAAACTACCAAAGAGAATATATGGGATAGAGGAGTACTGTCATAGTAAATTTTGTAGTCACAGTAAATTTACTGCCATTTATATGATTTTGACGCATGTTCTTTGACTGATATGTATTAAAATTGTCAAATAACAAACGAAACCGTCAACGCCATCTAGCCAAGAATAGGCCAAAGGTTGGTAGCGCCATCTGTGCGAGAATCAAATTATCTTGATTTCCGACGCACGTTTTTTCCTTAGACTGTATTCATCTTATGCGGAGTTACATAGGTCTGAAACTAATACTTACCTAAAAATTTACGATATATAAAGTTAAAATAAGTTAAATGGGTGGGACACGTCTGCTGTATGCCAGATGTTCTGTGGGCCAAAACAGCCACCCGTTGGGTCCCACAAATTGTAAGGTGTCACGGTAGACCTCGTCGGAGATGGCGGGACGAGCTTGACGCCTTTGACAGAGACTGGTGGGACACTTCAGGGGATAGGGATACGTGGAGAAAAAAAACCGGCCAAATGCGAGTCGGGCTCGCGTGCCAAGGTACATTACACAGTTTTTATATTCTACACCAATCCAGACGACGCAACGGAGCCACGCTGTTATGTTGTCGCCCAAATCTTAAATACTTAAATTTTTGTGTTTTCTCGTGATCTCGTATCTTTGTATTTTTATTTGTTTTGTAGTTCGCAGTGCCTTGGTAGTAATACTATAATGCTGTGTAACTAATTTGAATAATAAAATAAAATAAAATAAAAATGACAATGCATTTTTTATGTGAAACGTGAGTGGAATTGTCATTAAAAAACCCGTAGGGGTCGGATTAAAAACTTAGTAATTAAGTCCGACTCACGCTTGACTGCACATTTCGAATAGATTTTCCTGTCATCTATAGATAAAGAACTATTTTGTGTATTTTTTTTTTCAAAATTTTAGACCCAGTAGTTTCGGAGATAAAGGGGGAATGGTCATTTTTTGCCTATTTTCTTGAATAACTTCTAAACTGTCTATCCAAAAATTATAAAAAAAATATATTTGAGATACTCACAATAAGCTCTTTCATTTGATATGTAACACGATATACCTAATCGCACTTAAACTATCGTGAGACATATTTCAAAATATTTATCAGTACGGTTTTTACTCACTATTATTTTTAGTCGCTTTTGGCGACATGTTTCGGATTCTTTGGGAATCCATCCTCAGGCACGAGTGTCCGCGGCGGTCGTTCGTCGTGCACTGCCCGCGCCGCCCGCCTCGTCGCTCGTTGCGCACGCGCTGATAGTGAGTGCAGTGTGCTTGACTTCGTTCGATACAGCCGCCCTACCAGACCTTCACTTGACGACTCCATCTGCGGACTGCCCCGCGCCCCCCGCCCCCGCCCCATCAGCGCGTGCGCAACGAGCGACGAGGCGGGCGGCGCGGGCAGTGCACGACGAACAACCGCCGCGGACACTCGTGCCTGAGGATGGATTCCCAAAGAATCCGAAACATGTCGCCAAAAGCGACTAAAAATAATAGTGAGTAAAAACCGTACTGATAAATATTTTACGATATACCTAGTTTGATAAACTTTTTTTTCTTCATTTACCCCCCAAAAAAAGTGGCCCCAATTTTTAAAATTTATTTGTTTAGGTAACATGTACAGTCAGCTGCAGAGAAAAGGTACCCCACGTCAATACCAATTTACAGAACTTTGGGTCACAAACTTACATATGTGTACCTAATTTCAACTTAATTGGTCCAGTAGTTTCGGAGAAAATAGGATGTGACAGACAGACAGGCGCACAAGTGATCCTGTAAGGGTTCCGTTTTTTTCTTTTGAGGTACGGAACCCTTATAAGAGGGAGGCCTTTGCCCAGCAGTGGGACAATATGGGCTCATAATAATAATAATAATAATAATAATGTTGTGTTCCTGCCGGTGAGTACGGTTGCCAGAGCTCAACGAGGGAGAGGAGTGTTAGGGTCGGCAACGCGCATGTAACTCCTCTGGAGTTGCAGGCGTAGGCTACGGAGACTGCTTAACATCAGGCGGGCCGTAAGCTTGTTTGCCACCGACGTAGTATTAAAAAAATAAATCACAGATGATGTATTTCGGTTGCCGCTATTCATTCATTCATTCATTTATTCCTTAACAACAAATACTAAAAACAGAATAAAATAGAGATTTAAGTGTGGCTCCCATACAACAAACGTGATTTTTGACCGAGGTTAAGCAACGTCGGGCGGGGTCAGTACTTGGATGGGTGACCATTTTTATAGATAATGGTACGGAACCCTTCGTATGCGAGTCCGACTCGCACTTGGCCGGTTTTTTATAACATCATAATGATATTATTACGCGAAAATAACTAAAGCATTTCAAAAGAAGTTCCATAACTCATACCTGTGATAAACTACCAACAAATTGGCCAATGGCATTACAAAAATGAGATATCATCTTCAATGAATAAAATTGCGATAACGCCGACTCACACTTTACCAATTTCTCCACCAATTTCCCGCCATAAGTGATACCCGTCGATAATAGGTTTTACTGCCTGCAAATAGTGCATTTCATCCCCCTAACTATAGATTATATGTGTATGTATGTGTGTATGTATGAGTTACGCAGGGGAAGCGTAATGACGTCATATCGATGGTGATGGCGCGTGGCGTGTGGCTAGAATATACAAGATTGCACGTCAAACATTTACTATCAAAATGATCAAACTTCAAACTTCAAATATCAGATTTACTTGGAATTTTATACATACATAAGCATATACAATTTAATCTTATACATAAGCAAACATATACTTAGTTATAATTTATTTTGCTTAGCCAAATGTAATTATGTTAATATAGGTACTAATTATTATTATCTTTTGACAATAAATATTATTTTTAGCTTTAAGCATAGAGTAACTTATACTAGAGCGGTACTGTCATAGTAAATTTTGTAACCCCAGTAAATTCACTGCCATCTGTCGACACACTTTAAAACTAAAAATGAAGATTTATAAAAATACGATAAAATGTATTTAAATATGGATAAATGACTTTTTTTATTTGCATTAATTATTTTTATGATTTTGACCCATGTTCTTTCACTGATATGCGTTTAAATTGTTAAATAACAAACAAAACCGTCAACGCCATCTATCACGAGAATCAAATTTTCTTGATTTTCGAGGCACGTTTTTTCCTTAGACTGTATCCATCTATTACGGAGTTATATCTATCTTTGCTTTAAGTAACAAATATTGTACGCCATTAAGATGGTAGGCTATGGCTTTAGTACCTATGAAATGTAACACCTTTTTTGTATACCTATAGTAATCATAAATGTATTATATGATTACATAAGCACTGCACTGACATTCGAATAAAATTATTCATTAAAATGAATCAATAATAGTATTGTACAGTTTCAACTACTAGAATTTATTCAAAAGTGTGACCAAAAACGGAATGATGTCAAGTGTCCTTAGAAATCAGAAATAAGTATGTGATTCTAAATTTTTTTTTTAACAGTTAGGTACCTATACAATACCGAGATAAAATCGCGGCCGACTCCATAACACTGCGGGGTTATGTACATCGCAACCATAATGTGATTTGTAGTGTAGTGTAATTTTTTTTTCAACACACTTGCTCAAAACGACGTTTTTATTCCACCGATTTTTGGCTCATAATCCTAAATATTAACACGCGTGCTCTTTCAGTGTATTATTCCACTCGTGCTTTTTCATTATATTATCCGACTGAGTTAAGAAGGTAACTGATTGCTAATAATATGCATGGAAAGGGAGCCTTCTTTAATTGGTCGGACTGGCGGGCACCGGCGCGCCCGACCGCCTGCGCGGTGCGCGGCCCGCGGCCGGGGCGAGGGGCGGCCGGCAGTATGACAGATGCAACACACAATACTAACTGTTTTAACTAGATTAAAATTTGATTAATATGAGTTTCTTTTTTTTTCTTGCAAGTGTGTTGAAAAACGTCGTATGAAACGCGTGTGCATTGGTCATTACACACATCGGCTTTCTTATTGCGCGCTCGCTTACAGCTCGCGCCTATCGCCTCGTGTGTAATGACCAACTTAGCACACTTGTATCATAATGTACTATTACAATGCATGTGCTCGAAAAGTGCGTTTCCTACGGAGCCATATCATGCGGATAGTACTACTTTTTTCGCACTAGTGCTTTTTGTTTTAATTTTTTTTTTACAGTACATATGGTGCTACTTTCTCGCACTAGTGCGGAAAAGAGCACTTTTCGTGCATATGTCGAAAGTTTAAAGGGCCATATGTACTGTAAAATGTTGTACGAGACACGTGCGAATAGGTAATTTGCAACTCGTGTCGATTTAAAACACTCCTTTTAATGATTAAACGTATTTGCCATGATATGTTTTTTTATTTACTCGCACAATGCATAATAAAACATTGTATGATACACGTGCGTAAAGATGATTTCCGCACTTGTTGCATAATAGGTATTTACGATACAAGTGCGGAAAAGAGGAAATTCGAAACGAATGGCGATAAATTAAAACACGACCACAGGGAGTGTTTTAAATCGACACGAGTTGCGAATTACCTATTCGTACAACGTTTTACAGTACATATGGCCCTTTAAACTTTCGACATATGCACGAAAGGTGCTATTTGACGCACTAGTGCGAGAAAGTAGCACCATATGTACTGTAAATAGCTATTATACGTCAAAGTTTATACCTTATTTAAAGTTAACAAATATAAAAAAACATTAAAACTACATACAAAATAAACAAATTAAAACTAAAGACACTTCAAATGTGAAAATATCAAAAATATGACACAAGCTTTATTGAGTTTATTGTAGGTTGATTTTTGTTAATTGCCCTATAATATTCATTTGATAGTATAATAGTTATTTACGATACAAGTGCGGAAAAGAGGAAATTCGAAACGAGTGGCGACTGGCGATAAAAACACGACCGCAGGGAGTGTTTTAAATCGACACGAGTTGCGAATTACCTATTCGCACGTGTATCGTACAACGTTTTACAGTACATATGGCCCTTTAAACTTTCGACATATGCACGAAAGGTGCTATTTGACGAAATAGTGCGAGAAAGTAGCACCGTATGTACTGTAAATAGATAAATTACATCATTTATATCAACTAAAAGCGAAGGAATCAATTATCCTTCCATGTTGACTTTTTATCGTAATCTTCGTTGAAAAACTCGTTCTATTGTCAACCTTATCGTTATGCAATAAATTCCAAATTTGGGGATAATTCTAACACACACCCCTCACTCCCTATTCCCCGACCACAATATCCCCGCAACTCACGCGTGATATTTCAAGTATTTTTTCCCAATTAACATTTTCCACCCTCACTATTGCGTTCCGCAAAATCTATTTCTTCATGCCCCTCGATTGCACCCGAGCGATGATCGACTAACAAGGGTGGAACGCAAACATATAATATAGAAAGACTACGCATGTGCACCAAGTTTAGTTGCAGGCCACAATTTTAATAGTTATGATATCGCTTCTGTTTATTTCTGATGGGCGACTTTGTGTTTCTATACAGGGTTATTTTTTACCCCTAGCCATATTCCCCAAGCACATGTGTATTTCATAGTATCACAGATTATATAATTAGTATTAAACTACTGTTAGTTAGAAAACCATGAAATACTCCAAAAATTTGCTGTCCAATCCAATATTGTTTAAAACTGCACTTTTTTTAGGGTTCCGTACCCAAAGGATAAAACGGGACTGTAGACTCTAGTTCTTCATAACGTGAAATAAGAATTGAAACGCCGATTTGCAACACAATTATATTATTAATAAATTAATCGCGTATACATGTTATTTCTTTGAAGGATATTGCAAAAGTAAAAAAGCTTGACAATGACCGCGCTTATATAGGTCGCAGGAAACCCGTAGCGCGCGATATGTACAGCGCAGCGCCATCTACCATGAAATTGAGTATGCTTTCTTGCTTGCCGCAACAGGGACCCCTATTACTAAGACTCCGCTGGTCTGTCTGTCTACCTGTCCGTCTGTAACCAGGCTGTTATCTCATGAACAGCTAGTCCGTGATAGCTAGACAGTTGAAATTTTCACAGACTTGTAGTCCCCAACCCGCATTGTGCCGCAATGGACCAACGAGGCCTGTGGCCAGCAGTGGGCAAATTTAGGCAGAATTATTCTTATTTCAAACAAAGCTAAAATATCGTTATTTTACATTAGAGTGTGCACTGTGTCCAGTAAAGTGTATTTGTATTGCATTATATTAGTGTAGTGTGCGCTACGTACGTTACACACACCTTCACACTTTGTCTCTATATATTATTATTATTATGTGTATCTCCGTTTTAAAACTCTCGGGTCTTTCGATCCCGGTCATTTATAAGGCGTGCGTGGGGATATAGAGCCAACACGTAGAGGCCGTTTGGAGAGATTTGATGTCATGTAGAACGCCTGCTGGAACCCATTCATGGGTACATCAATAGATACCCGTGAACCGGTTTCAGCAGGCATTGGAAGCTATTGTAGAGAATATGGACAGAGTACTGGTCTATGGTTTAAGTTTGGGTGGAAAAAAGACTGGGCTATTGCAAAGAAGTCCGGACACCTGCCATAACATTGCTTGCACAAGTTATCGAGGCAGGCGGTGACTCGCCACTCGTTAGATGGGCACCTGATGTGCCATCGTAAAGACGGCCAGGCGCAACACCGGCGTGAGCGGCTCAGGGGTGTCGAGAGGTGTGCTGCGCTTTCTCCGAAGTTACTCGCGGCGTTATGCCCTTTAACACTTCCAACCCTGGAGCATATAGCTCTTACGACTCCCCTCTGGACATCCAATGAAGGCAAGCCAGAGCTGAGAGTCCTGCGGGTCCCCTTGGGGTCCACTCCGACCGACGAAGACACGCCGGAGACGGAGACCCTGACCGACTCTCTGGAGCACTCGGGTCCGTGGGGTCGTCACTCCCCAACAGCTCGCCACAAGCTGCCCTGCGAGCTTATTATTATTATTTGTAATGCAGGCAGGCAGTTTAAACAACTGATAATGCCTGTATCCAGAGTCATAAACCAAGTTCTCAGTGTTGAGTAGTAAACTTAAACTATACTTGCAACCAACAAGTTCTCAATTGACGCCACACCGCACATGGCGACCCTGCCAACCAATTATAAAATTAACTCGCTAAAGTATGTTGTACATTTGTACAATCATAGATTCCCATCATATTGGCTGAATGCTCGGCGTCGAAATGCAAGAATCCACACTAATTTTCGCCGAAATTTGCCTATCCCAAACAAATGCTAATTATCGCCGAAATATTCCTCTATCCCAAACAAATGCTTTCGCTAATCGCAATCAAATATTCTCTCATTACTGATACTTGCTTCTAAAAGGGTTTAAGGACCAATAGTGCCTATTTACTAAACGTTTAATAAATTTGCAATATTACGGAAAGTGGTCTTCACCGCGTTATCTTTTATTTGAAAATACTCTATTAAGAAGTGATTAAAGAGTCCCCGGCAAGCTCGGTTCTCCATACAAACGTAGTTACGCTCTCATTTTAAAACGACTAGCTAGATTGCTCTGAAACTTTGTACTTATCTATGTCTGTAATTAGTTTATGTAGCTTCAGATACCATAGTAAAAAAAACAGCAAATTTTAGTTTTTCATACAAAACTTGTTTTTGGCCTATTTCGTTTGTTTTATAAACTGGAGCTATATAAACTAATTACAGACCTAGATATACCTCATGTCATTGTATATGCAGTTTCGTTACAATCCAACACGTAAAATGAGAACAAAACCCGACCCGGATATGTCCTTAAACTACGTCAAAAAGAGAGGTATGGGCACTGTGAATGACATCTCGCTTTGTGTGGTAGGGCACAGGACAGCGGATGTCATTCCAAATCTAGAGCAGAGCCCAACTGGGGAAGTACCTCCACCTTACAGAAAACCAAATAACACTAGACCCTAATCATAGTGTTGTGTTCCTGCCGGTGAGTAGGGTTGCCAGAGCTCGAGGGAGAGGAGTGTTAGGGTCGGCAACGCGCGTGTAATATCTCCGGTGTTGCAGGCGTCCATATGCTACGGTAACTGCTTACCATCAGACGGGCCGTATGCTAGATTGCCACCGACGTGGTATAAAAAAAACTGTATGGGAAAGCGAAATTCGGCCGAGCTTGCTGGGGAATTCCACGATTGTAATGCTACACAACACATTGCACACATTCGTCTGCGGTCGCGGAACGTCATTCCAGAATTCTTAGATCAAGTTTGCCATACATTTACTACAGGCTTTTTAGTATTCGAACTTCAAATCCTTGTGATGTACCTACTTACGTCCATATAGAAGCACGGCAGTTCGTTATTAAAACGGATAACGCTTGGTATTCGATCATTCGTCGGTCTGTGCAGCTATTTGCTTATTATTAATTAATCAAATTATCTAACGGAAGAATTCGATGCATTAATGTAAAGCATTTGCACTAAAAGGACCTACTTACCTATTAGATGAGATTAGATTAGATGATTTATTTCATGAAAGACAATTTACATAATAAGTTTGCATTAATGTCAAAAATATAAGAATTTCTATCATGATCGTCAAAATAAAAATAAAAATGAAAATAATAACAATACTAATGCAGGGCAGCTTGTGGCGAGCTGTTGGGGAGTAACGACCCACGGACCCGAGTGCTCCCGAGAGTCGGTCAGGCTCTCCGTCTCCGGCGTGTCTTCGTCGGTCGGAGTGGACCCCAAGGGGACCCGCAGGACTCTCAGCTCTGGCTTGCCTTCATTGGCCGTCCAGAGGGGAGTCGTAAGAGCTATATGCTCCAGGGGTGGAAGTGAAAGATGCATAAGACGCGAGTTGGCACAGTGGCTGATAACAGCCACTGGGTAGAAAGCGGCGCACACCTCTCGACACCCCTGAGCCGCTCACACCGGTGTTGCTCCTGGTCGTCTTCACGACGGCAGTTTCAGGGGCCCATCTAGTCAGCGGCAAGTCACCACCTGCCTCGATAACGTGTTTTAACATTGTTATGGCAGGTGTCCGGAGTTCTTTACAATAGCCCAGTCTCATTGTCCACCCAAACTTCAATCCATAGACCGGTATACTGTTCACTTTTTCTGCAATAGTCCCAATGCCTGCTGCGACCGGTTCATGGGTGTCTATTGTTGTGCCTGTGAACGGGTTCCAGCAGGCGTTCTACATGACATTAAAGCTCTCCAAGGGGCCTCTACGTGTTGGATCTATATCCCCACGCAAGCCTATCAAAAGACCGGGATTTATAGGCCCGTGATATCGAAGGAGATACTAATGAAAATAAAATTATAGCTCCAATAAGGATTGTCAACATAATTACAATAAGAGTAAGTAGATAAATACTTACAAATCCAAAATATAAGTAAATTTACAATGTCAAAACTTACACTAAAACAATAAAAACACAACACACAAGAACAATAAAAGTAGAAACAATAAATAAATAAATAATATTATGTAATTAATATTATGCTTTGCTATATAACCTTTAAAACTTTTGCGTTTTGAACACATATTTATCGGGTCGGGTATTTTGTTACCTATATTTACCTGTGTCGAAACGTCGGTAAATAATGATAACAAAATAAATTCGCGATAGACCCGATTGTAAATGTGATTTAGTATTATCGCCTCGGTCAGTGGTATACGAAGGCTGCTCAATGTGTGCGAGGCTTATGCTGCCAATCACGGTCTGAAATATAATGTAAAAAACCGGCCAAGTGCGAGTCGGACTCGCGCACCGAGGGTTCCGTACATTACACAATTTAAACAATGTATTTTTTATGTGAAACGTGAGTGAAAGGTAAATTGAGGTTTATGATTTATGACGTATTAAAAAAACTACTTACTAGATCTCGTTCAAACCAATTTTTGGTGGAAGTTTGCATGGTAATGTACATCATATAATTTTTTTTAGTTTTATCATTCTCTTATTTTGGAAGTTACAGGGTTACACATTTTACCACTTTGTAAGTGTCTCTCGCGCAAACTATTCAGTTTAGAAAAAAATTATATTAGAAACCTCAATATCATTTTTGAACTCGTATCCATAGACGTATGGGTTTGATGAAAAAACAATTTTTGAGTTTCAGTTCTAAGACTTCCAAGTATGCGGAACCCCCAAAATTTATTGGTTTTTTTTCTATTTTTGTGTGAAAATCTTAATGCGGTTCACAGAATACATCTACTCACCAAGTTTCAACATTATAATTTTTATAGTTTCGGAAAAAAGTGGCTGTGATATACGGACGGACAGACAGACAGACAGACAGACAGACAGAGATGACGAATCCATAAGGGTTCCGTTTTTTGCCATTTGGCTACGGAACCCTAAAAACTGAACTGAACTTCCGATGTAGCCCACAAGATGGCAGGACCTACTATGCACATGAAAATGTACGAGAACAGTAGATGGTAGCACTTGCTTTGGCAATGTACATGTTTATAATTCCGATTCAGGCCACAAAATGGCTGACTCTCCAACGCGCACGGTCACTATACCTACCGATCTTCTTGGTGCTGTTTGAACAGTTGAAAAAAATATTCTCTGGACGACTTCGCCATTTTGAATTTCAACCGATAATCCGAGACCTTACTCCATCCAGGAAATTAACAGTGACTGCTGCAGTTGCCACGCAAGTTGAAAATGTTACATAATAATGAGAGATCCTTTTGTATACTAGTTCCAGGCGCCTGGCAGATGTTCATCGCTGGAGGAGATTTTGATTATTCATTGATTGGTGTTACTAACTTATGTATTACCAACTATCTGTTAGCTCATTTGGTATGAAGATAGTTTGAGGCCCGGGAAAGAACATAGGATAGTTAGATGAAGTCGCGGGCAGATGCTTGTTATAAAATCTAAAATCAGTGTAGTGTTTATACTTATGTGTTGTCTGTTTGTCCCCAGATGAGGCGTTGGGCGAGGCGGCGTGGCTGAGCGCGATGGAAGGCAGCTATCTCGTTCTCGCCGCGCTGCTCATCGCGGCGCGCGCGCAGAACACCAGAAGTAAGTTCAGACCCAAGGCCCCGTCTAGTAATACTGAATGAGGCATTGACTTAGATATAAAGACGGGCCTTACGGGCACTAAGAATGCTGCTAGTTCAGCAATCGTGCAGTGTAACGCAACCAGTTGCGACCAATCGCGCGCGTGATGCGAACTCATCAACCGGGTGCCATTGTAGGTAAAATCCATCGCACGCTCCATCCGTTGCTCATATTTGCAACAACGCCACCTAGTGGACGCCGTAACATAGGTAACGTACCATACATACACTGACATATGTCTTCTAACAGACAAGTCAGTAAAGGTTCTAGTTTATGACAGAACTATAAAAACGGGTAGGGCGACAATTTTTATCTAATTTCGATGGCCACAATAATGTATGTATGTATTTTAAATATCGTTCCGTTAACGAACACTAGTTTGCCATAGCCCGTTTCTATCTTAATATCGAGGATAAAATAGAATTTCTGTAATATGCGAATTAGATTTTAGACGATTTTATTCATTACTAAACTCAAATCCCGAGCCCCGTTTTTAGGCAAGGGAATTTTAAATCATTTATTTTATTCATTAAACGCTATTAATATAGATGTAATATGTCTTTCAGCGTTATTTAGGTCATATATCGTTGAAAAATTACAACTCCGTACATCTACCTCAATCTACCTACATTCTTTCACAAAGACTATCGAGCGATGACGTCACCGCCGCCATCTTGGCCGGAAGCGCCGCCGGCGACCGGAAGCAGTGTAAACGCGCTAGTGTTGCCAGTACGTGTCGGTATTATGTTGTTTTGTTATTAGGCCCGTTTCCGGTGTAGTTTTTGGTACGGGAAATGATTTCAGGGTTTCGCACATCTCGCTTGCCTATTGTGTATTTTTTATGAGCTTTTGCTGTCAATAGGGTTGTTGACACATGTTGAATTTTATAACTGAATCTATATAGTTAAATAGATAGAAAATGAGGAATTTATTACAATGAATTTGAAACTTAAAAAATATATGGAAAAATAAAAAATACAACTGTTTCAAAAGAAATTTTTTTAACAAAATAATTATGTTACCATTTAATTCCTTCAATTTTCTTTAAAAATATATATTGTTTAGAATAATTTGATTTGTGTTTCATATTTCCTCTCGCTTTCTACGATCCTGCACTAACTACACGTTTCTGTTTGACCCAATGGTTGACTGGTAGAGAATGCCTTAAAGCATTAAGTCCGCCTTTTGTACAATTTTATATCGTGCAATAAAGTTTAAATAAATAAAAAAATAAAAAAAATGTGTGGCAACTATACCTATATACATAAACGCAATATTTCACCGACATAATCGCAATTTCCTTGTTTTCCATACATCGTAACGGCTTCTGTTACATGCTGACGTCACGATGTATTGCCATTTTGTTAGGACCGTTTCGTCAGGTCAGTAAAGTGCGGGTGCCAGACTTTGACCATCATTTGTGACTTTTGTATTGCTTTAAGACAATGGGTCCCATACAGACATTTGATCGTAACAAACCTGATCGATTGATACCATTAATAATAGTTTATCAACTACTCTATTTTGCCTTATGGCACTGTTTGTCCGTCGAGAAAATATTGTTTAGTTTGTGATTCTTTATCTATTAGACTGTCCTTACTACCTATTGTTTGTGTCATTACCTGTTTTTACCCTTTTCATTATTAACATAAAGAATCCTAAACGCATCGTAATTAGTTATCTATGGGAGGCGGAGTTTAGCTCGCTCGTAAGAATCGAGGTAAAAAAATCTGAAGTGGTTCACCGGGAGTGTCCCCGATTGTACCTACGAGCTAGACGCTCTGCCAGTAATATCTAATCGATTTCAAATCAAGTTGGAATTTTTAAAGCTCGAATATGGTTGATAGACAATTACTCCGCGTTAAGGCCGTTCCGTCGGTTTGCCACTGTCTCTGTCACATTTCGCAAGAAAGAACGGGAAAAATCATGCGCGCCAAGTGTAAATTTTGATCGAATTTTGTCGATTTTTATTTATTTTAAAAACGTTACCCTACAATATCGAAATTCGAAAGCTATGAAATTATTATTTAAGTTAAGATTGTTTTTTCTTCTTTTTTTATTTATAGTATCACATAATAAATAACCGAGTAAAGTTGGATTAAAAGTCCGAGTTAGAGGTTACTTTGGGAATTAATTGTATCGAGCGAAGTGTCATAATTCGTGTATCGGAAGCTATGATATTAAAGATAATATAGTCAAGAACTACATATATTTTTTCCACGTCTACGAATATCAACGCCTCTTAGAAAAACAGGATCATATAAGGAGATTTTTCACCTTCTGGCTCAGGGAACCGCCTTAAATAAGTTAAACAAAATGGCGGCCGGCGCCTCACTTCCGGTGGCGGCCATATTTATTACTTCCGCATTGTCTGTCTCACGCTACAGAAGATAAGGGGTCCTGATATAATGCAGATTAAATACTTTTTCTGTACGTAATGGTGTAAGATCCGTTATATACGATCTACCCACATCTGTGATTTTATTTGATTCAAACCAAAAATTAGAGGTAAAGGCTGGCGTCCACTAGACTCGCCGAGGCGAATCGAATCGAATCGCAATGATTCGCCTCCTATATTTTCTAATGTAACTGCGTCCATTGGCGAAGAGCCGCGGCGCGCCCGTCAATGGACGCAGTTGCATTAGAAAATAATATAGGAGGCAAATTATTGCGATTCGATTCGATTCGATTCGCCTCGGCGAGTCTAGTGGACGCCAGCCTTAAAACTCACACAACAACCAGGCCCAAACAGGTGTCTGGCTTGGCCATGTATTAAGAATGGATGAGGTTCGCGGCGCTAAAAGGGTATATCTGGGACGCTCGGTAGGGCGAAGGCCGATCGGGCGTCCTAGGTATCGAATATCGATGGGGTTGAAGCGGACTTGCGTGATCTTTAAGCCGATAACTGGCGGGAGATTGCGCAGGATCGGGACAATTGGCGTTAACTCGTGTCGGAGGCCAAGACTCATTTTGGGTCGCTGCGCCATTAAGTTGTAGTAGTAGTAAAACTCACAATGAAATGCTCATGAATAAAAAGAGAGGTTTTATGAATAACGCTATAAATTGTTAAACTTGAATGTTTTGTTACAGATGACGGTCCTCGTTTTCTGTCACGCGGGCACTCGTTCCGGACGGTGGTGGGAGACACGTTACTGCTGCCATGTCAAGTGCAAAACCTAGGTTAGTATTCAATTTGTGCGAACTGTAGTCTAAAGTCGTCGTCACAACGGCCAAGACAAATAATGTAAACAGAGCATTTTACTTTCATTACTTAGTAATCTCGCTCTTTACAAGGACAACCATGACCTTATCAACAGTCTATATACTTTAATATTTTATTAATATAAATTTTTAGTTAAATTAAATGTTAATTATTAATATTTCAGGGAAAATAACCTTCGTAAAAATGTTATGCTATGTGTCGAACGCTAACAAAATCTGTCATATTTGTTTACATTATTGACGACGACTTTATCGAATAAATTAAGGCCGCCTGTTGTTTACCTATGTGTTCATGTATTATTTGTGTTTCCATATACAATTATTCAGAGGTTGTGCAATAAAGAGAATTTGTATTGTATTGTATTTCAGTCTCCTGGCCGTCGTGGCAGGGAGATGGGACAGTGCACTTATTAGGCACTGGACCTCCCAACATCTTAGTTTAGGTACTAACATAGTAATTTAAGTATATTTCGGTAGCGGTGGAAACGGCTGGGCCGTGTTGTTCGGAGGCAAAGAGGTCGGTTAGAGACTTGGGGCGGCGTCTACGTGACAGAGGGTGCGATCCCCGTTCAGGCTCCTACTTGGTCCAACAGATATCGCTTGCCATCCAGCACGGTAATGCCGCTAGCATATTTGGCACTTTTGGGCTGGGTGGGGGTCGGAATGGGGCTGATAGTATAAGTAGGATAGTATATATAGTAGTTTTAGTGTCTTTTATGTTTTTTTATGTGCATACGTTTGTGTTTTAGATTAATGTTTGCTAACTTGTAAAGTTTTGTTATAGTAAGTATTTTTTTAACTAGGTTACAAGTATATTTGTAACTAACAAAATATGGATTGTATTATCGTCCGAAATAAATGTTTATTTTTTATTTATTATATTGTAAACTTAGAGTACCATACTCAGTAAACCGGTATGTACTCGTACTTGCTAGCCAAACTATATCAGAGTCTCAAAAGGGTTTGATTTTTTTTTTCATTTAACAATGTCTCCAGGTTCCCTGGTGCTCCTCTGGCGGCGAGGACCAGCTGTCCTGACAGCAGCGAGCCTTATGGTCACCCGGGACGAGAGGTTCCGTCTCGTCGATGGCTATAATCTGCAAATCACCGATGTGGGACCGCAGGTACAGATACATGGACACCCTACATTAGCGAGGACTAGTCCTGAGTACTGATACTACTGATAGCTTTATGGTCACCCGTCAATGGTTGCAATAACATGTGGTACCGCCAGTATGTCACATGCAAGATGCTTTATTGATATTTTTAAGGCTTAGTTCATTTGAGGAAACTAAAAGCCTAGTTAGAATTTGTTAATTGTTTTCTTGTTTGTCTCATACTTAATAATTAAACGTTGTAAAACCAATTTCAATAACAACCAAAACTAAACCATAACTAATATTTATCACAAACCTTCTTCATAGGATAACAAGCGCCACATGCACATATGATATGATATGATATTTATTTATTTCATAATATTACATTACATTATAAATTATTATGTCAATATAGATATAAGAATTAATATTATGATCGTCAAGAGTACATTATAAAATACGAGATATTAAAACAATAGGACATACATTTGAAAATAATATATATGATGTGACTCCTTTATTGTGTGTTCTAATAGTTAATATCTAGGTGACCGAGTTTTACTCGGAAAACATATTTATAAAAACTTTTTAAAAAATTTTCGTCTCTGAAAACCCCTATACATATGTATAGCAAATTTCATCAAAATCGTTAGAACCGTTTTCGAGATCCCCGAAATATATAAAAAAATAAGAATGGCTCGTTTAAAGGTATAAGATTTACGATACAAGTGCCAAAAATAGGAAATCCGCAACGAGTTGCGAATTACCGCACGTGTATCGTACAACGTTTTATACACATGGCCCTAAATTTTCGACTTAGTTTCGTAATGTGCTTATTACAACACAGGGTGTCGTAATGGAGCACCAGATGTACTGTAAAAATAAACATAAGCCTAGGTACTGTCCGCGCGCCAATTCCGTGCATTCGGAGGTCGAGGAAGTGGGGGGTGTGCGCCGCGCCCGTACTTACAAAATGACACCAGTCACCATCACCAAAGAAGATATAATAAGAAAGCTAGTGGCGCCATCTGATCGAGAATCAAATTTTCGTGATTTTCGAGGCACGTTTTTTCCTTAGACTGTATCCATCTATTACGGAGTTATATCTATCTTTGCTTTAAGTAACAAATATTGTACGCCATTAAGATGGTAGGCTATGGCTTTAGTACCTATGAAATGTGACACCTTTTTTGTATACCTATAGTAACCATAAATATATTATATGATTACATAAGCACTGCACTGACATTCGAATAAAACTATTCATTAAAATTAATTAATAATAGTATTGTACAGTTTCAACTACTACAATTTATTCAAAAGTGTGACCAAAAACGGAATGATGTCAAATGTCCTTAGAAATCAGAAATAAGTATGTGATTCTAAGGACTGTATCCATGTATTACGGAGTTATATCTATCTTTGCCATTACTTTGTCATGACGCCCAACATTCCTAACATTCCTCAGCCGTGCACGGAATTCGCGCGCGGACAGTACTAGGCGCGGATCCAGCCTCCAAAAAAGGTTGTGGTCACAGCCACACGAAAATCGGCAAGTACGAGTCAGAGTACGAACTCGCTCATGAACAATCATGACTCTTAAACGATCATCCCGATCTCAATAGACCGTATAAGTGTGACGTCACATGTGTTGTGTATTAGGGGTACCCCCCTAATGATTCCCCTACCAATGTTTTGCAGAAAGGAAATTGTACTAATATTTGTGAATGTTTAAGATTTATAAGACCCATAACTCCCATAAGCTAAAAATAATTGCCCCTGTTAGTAAATAATCTATATTCTTGCAAATAATTAGGACTCTGTGGCCAGCTGATATTCTCTCTCTCTCTGTGGTCGCTCCCTCATGACTGAGGATCGTGATCATCAGTGGATGTGGATGCTCTAAATCCGCGTATCAATATTATGCCAACTTGCGTGTACGAAAAATCGGCGTAATTTTACTCGGGAACTCAATTAGGGTTGTGGGCATGCCCATCGTGCCCACAACGGTGGATCCGCGCCTGGACAGTACTAGGTATTAGTATACGAGTAAAGTAGTATAATGATCCCGTGCCATATAATATCTCTCATAAACTTGACACCTCAATTTTTCAAGGCATCGCAGCGTCCGGTGCGAAATTGGGCACTTTATTCAAAGCTTTATTTAAATGAGCCATACATCAAGAAGGCGGCGAACCGTCTCAAATTTTCATACAAATGGATCGTCTCTTCCATGTTTCCGCTGGGTGTCATTTTGAAACCCTTCCAAACAACGCGACGAAGTTCTTATTTCTTACTAAACCTATAAGAGATTTAAGTAATATTTAATATCTGAGAGCAGCCACTAAAGAAGACATAAGTATTGTCTTCGGTTACCGCAATAGTTACTCATGAAATAAAACTATGAAAACGGATTATATCGCGTATATTGAATTTATAATACATCCCGACGTTTCGAACCCTTTACAGCGTTCGTGGTCAACGGGTGACTGAGGAAAAACTACAAAATAGAAAAATACCCGCATACTAAAAATAATGAACCACCATAGACTATAAACTGTAAGGCTGGTTGTACATGCAAAATCGGTTCATAAGGCTAGTTATACACTACAATTATTTTCAAGTAAAGATATATATATACGCAATAAAAACTACGCCGGCTCCAACCCTACACCTCAGACCCGAGAAGATTTAAATCCCTCCTAAATTGTAGGAGGGTATCCCAATATGGGACCGGCAACAAACTCGGCGGGACACATCTTTTCAAAACATATTATACTCGGAACATATTGACCACGAACGCTGTAAAGAGTTCGAAACGTCGGGATGTATTATAAATTCAATATACGCGATATAATCCGTTTTCATAGTTTTATTCCAAGACATAAGTAATTATAAAACTATTAGATTTAAAAAAAAAACCCTACGCTAAATACCGCTGAATCGATTTTTAACTAACATAGCAAAGAAACTCGCATACACGTAAAAAACCGCATAGGTTCATCCGTTTGATAGCTACGATGCAACAGACAGACACAGGTATTAAAAATAAATACCTAATTACATACATATAATCACGCCTATTTCCCGGAGGGGTATACCTAATTAATTGACAAATAATAGTACATTTCGATGCTAGTGCGGAAAGTATGTAGTTTTTTAATACAGTTGCGAAAAAATAATAAAAACAACAAGTAAGGAATAAAAACTTTGGAAACTTGAAACGTAGGAAGTATAAGTAAGAAAAAACGCCTTCTTTGACAGGCGTTTCGGCAGCTATTCCGTTCCATTCAGACAACTTATTAAGAACGGTTTTTCAATATACAATATTAAAAAATAAACGTGTTATAATGATGATGAGGTAAGTAATTAAATTATAAAATATGTATTTTTTTCGTATTCTTACATTAACAGTAGGTTTTTATGTTGATTACGACGTTTAAAGGAAACTAATATTAACACTCATCAATAAGTAGTCATGAATTGGAACAAATATAAATTTAAATAAATGGGAAAAGTAAAAAGCACTAGTTACCAGTCGCTTTTCGGTGAAGGAAAACATCGTCGTGAGGAAACCGGACTAATCCCAACAAGGCCTAGTTTCCCCTCTGGGTGGGAAGGTCAGGTGGTAGTCGCTTTCCTAAAAACTAGTGCCTACGCCAATTCTTGGGATTAGTTGCCAAGCGGACCCCAGGCTCCCATGAGCCGGGACAACGCGAGGAAGATGATGATGGCAGCCGCGTTTACGCGTTGAACCGCGATGGACTACCTAATGCCCATAATTAATTATTATTGGCCTAATTAATAAGCCACATTATAACAGCACTAGCTTTTGCCCGCAACTTCGTTTGCGTGGAATCAGTAACAGCAGCTAGAGTAAGTTTAGCGCCTGGATAAAGTGTAATAGCAATCATTCAATTTGAGCATAAGCTTGACATCAATTATCAGGCAATTCGTGAAATCTCTCAGTTTCACCCCCCTTTTCACTCTCTTTAGGGATGATTTCCGACATAAAAACTATCCTATGTCCTTCCCTGACTCAAACTATCTCTATGCCAAACTTCAACTAAATCGGTTCAGCGGTTTAAGCGTGGAGAGGTAACACACAAACAGACTCGTATTTATAATATTACTAGCTTGTGCCCGCAACTTCGTCTGCGTGGAATTATTAATTTGGTTTCATAATTGTTAAACAAATCTGCTTTCAAATCCATCCTTTTTTTTCACCCCCAAATTGGTCCACTATAAATTTCCACCCCATTTTTACACCCTTAAGTGGTTTCGGGGATAAAAATTATTCTATATCCTTCCCCACAGCTCAAACTATCCCCATACCAAGTTTCATCTAAATCGGTTCAGCGGTTATTGATTCCCCATACAAATTTCCACCCCCCTTTTCACCCCCTTGAAGGGTGAGTTCTGGGATAAAAAGTATCCTATGTCCTTCCCCGGGACTCAAACCATCTCTATGCCAAATTTCAACTAAATCTGTTCAGCGGTTTAAGCGTGAAGAGGTAACACACAGACAGACAGACAGACTTTCGTATTTATTACTAGCTTTTGCCCGCGACTTCGTCTGCGTGGAATTAGTAATTTGGGTACCTTAATTCTTAAACAAATCTGCTTTTTAATACATCCTTTTTTCATCCCCAAATTGGTCCACACTATACATTTCCACCCCATTTTTTACACCCTTAAGGGATGATTTCGGGGATAAAAGTTATTCTATATCCTTTCCCACAGCTCAAACTATCCCTATACCAAGTTTCATCTAATCGATTCAGCGGTTATTGATTCCCCATACAAATTTCCACCCCCCTTTTCACCCCCTTGAGGGGTGACTTCTGGGATAAAAAGTATCCTATGTCCTTCCCCGGGACTCAAACTATCTGTATACCAAATTTCAACTAAATCGGTTCAGCTGTTTAAGCGTGAAGAGGTAACACACAGACTGACAGACAGACTTTCGTACTTATAATATTAGTATGGATTATCCATTAATTAACGAAGTGCCTGCTAATTTGTGTGCATAATATGCTCAAATTTAGATTGCTATGAGAATTTTTCCAGGCGCTATACTTACTTTAGCTGCTGTTACTAAGTCCGCGCAGATGAAGTCGTGGGCAAAAGCTAGTATGGATTATAATATACTAAGCCCTAGACAAACATTCGCACTTTCGTCGTGACCAACAATAACAAACTAAGTAGTTGATTGAGCCTGCATTCAAATGAGGCATAGCATATGTCACGCGGGCGTCGAACCGCCTTCATACATATGGAACGTCAGTTTCATAAGTATAACGACGCCGTTAGAAGGGTTGACTTTCTTATTGTTGCGTTGTTAATAGCTAGGGATATAACATACAGATGGTCAGACAGAAGACGCACAAACTTATACACTTAAGTCTAGCAGATGTATTGTGTCTGGTGGACAAATCTGTCAGCATGTCGGTATTGACCAAGTCAGTTATCGGCGAAGTTAAGACATTGTCGGAAAACTGATATCATCCCGCCAACGTATTTAATATTTTAATGGTAAAATCATTAAAAAAATCAAGTATAATAAACAGTACAACCGTTTCTTCATAAAGTCTAAGTTCTGAAAACAAACCCTAATCAATCAATCTTTAGGTAGTATGGCTCCATCGATACTGTCGATGATTTCGCCAACGTCAAAGTGGGATCCACGTGGGATCGAATTAATATTTCAGCCAGTGTACGGTAAATAATAAAATAATGGGCTTCTAGGGCTCTAGCCAGACACGGTTAGAGGTAGAAATACCAAATGCTCTTAGAGCACGACGTTGTTCGGTAGTTATTATTTGTAGTTGACTCGTAAAACCGATAGCTGGATTTTACGAGAAGCACGTGGACTACCGGCCGTTGACTCCAAAATGGTGGTTAAACACGCTTTGAGATTAATTCTCCATTCACTGCACACTACTACATTAGATTACTGTATAATAAAGCTATCGATATTACACTTTAAACAATATTAATGAGCAAAAAACAAAGTAATTTATCACGAGGCTACTATCAAGATGGCGAACCGGAAGAACAAACCCTAATAAAAAGTTAATTAAATCAACAACGTCAAACGTCAACTATAACCTTAAAAACAAAATGTCACAACTCGGTACCCACCCAGGCACCCAGGGACTTCCAAAACAAACGCACGTTTTTTTATAGCTTAAAAAATGCAAAGCAGACATCTAAACGGTAATTGTCAGGCAAAAATATGATAATCGCCACATAAAAACCTTTGTGGTGCTCCGTCGCTCGTTATTTTTTATGTGTGGCAACACTGAGGTACGATTTTCCGCAATTTTGGCCCGCCATCTTTTTGTACAGCGAAATTGTCTTTTTATTATGTTTTCTTCGATAATTTGATGGTTTTGACGTTTTATTGGGCTTATTTATGAGCTGCAGAGTCATTTCGCTCCACAGGTGTATAAAGTCAAGTATTTGCAGTCACCAAAACCTCACCTCACAATGTGCACTAATTGAAATCGGTTTAAAACTGTTCTTATTATTATTACCTACCATAATTTCTAGATCTCTAAACGGGATGGACTCCTAGAAAGCCTAGTTTTATTTCTCAAAATACCACATTCACACAATACATCTACCTAAACTTCAAATCGACGTGGTGTCAATCATAATACCTAAATCTCAAATTACCTACGTTAATGGGGGCTATAAATAGCCGTCTTTAGTTCCAGAAGGCTGTTTTGTAGGGTTCCGTACCCAAAGGGTAAAAACGAGACCCTATTACTAAGACTCCGCTGTCCGTCTATCTGTCTGTTACCAGGCTGTAACTCATGAACCGTGATAGCTAGACAGTTGAAATTTTCTCAGATGATGTATTTCTGTTGCCGCTATAACAACAAATACTAAAAAGTACGGAACCCTCGGTGGGCGAGTCCGACTCGCACTTGGCCGGTTTTTAACATTAGGGTTAATTTAAATGCAAATACAAATCTTTACAGTACCTAATAATATTCATCAAATCGTTTTTTACCTTTGTAGGTATACCACAATATAAGTCCAAAAAATCGTTAACCGTTGAAGGTTTAAATGATTCGAATCAAATTCCCTTCCATCAGCCATCTTGATCTCATTTCAGATTGTACGCTCAAAGGAAAATCATTTTTTAGTTTATGGCCGTCGCGGGGCCGAATCAATTTATTTAATGGCAAATAAAAGTAAAAATACACCTTTGATTAACAGCACCAGTCGTGGTCACGCACACTGTGTCATGTTACTTATGTTCCTAAAGACATGTTGTTGTTATTTTATCTTAATGTTGACATGTAATTAAATATAACCAAATAAAATGAATATGAATATGAATATAAAGCGAGAATAAAGCGATGTTTAGACTAGCAAGAACTTGCATGCAATTTTCGTTACATCGCGGTATCTGATAAACATTTTGAATGCAGTTTACCTTAGTAGTCGGCAATGTAACGTAAATTGCATGCAAGTTCTTGCTAGTCTAAACCTCGCTTTAAACTAATAAGAACTTGCATGCAATTTTCTTTACATCGCGGTATCTGATAAACATTTTGAATGCAGTTTACCTTAGTAGTCGGCAATGTAACGTAAATTGCATGCAAGTTCATGCTAGTCTAAACCTCGCTTTAAACTAATAAGAACTTGCATGCAATTTTCGTTACATCGCGGTATCTGATAAACATTTTGAATGCAGTTTACCTTAGTAGTCGGCAATGTAACGTAAATTGCATGCAAGTTCTTGCTAGTCTAAACCTCGCTTTAAACTAATAAGAACTTGCATCCAATTTCAATTAGATACATTGCGCAAAGACCCGATATAACACCGTATAAGATGAAAGTCTAAGGAAGAAACGTGCCTCGGAAATCAAGAAAATATGAATCTCGCACAGATGACGCTACCACCAATACCAACCTTTGGCCTATTCTCGTTTAGATGGCGTTGACGGTTTCGTTTGTTATTGAACAATTTTAACACATATCAGTGAAAGAACATGGGTCAAAATCATATAAAAATAATAAATACAAATTAAAAAAATATTTATCCATATATATATACACATAGTCACATACACATTACACATGATACACATTTTAGAACTTTCAAAAGTACAAGAGCTGCTTGTGTATCAAAATAAATAATAATAATAATATATATATTTTTGATACCTATGTAAAATTTTAGTTTTAATCGTATGTCGATAGATGGTAGTAAATTTACTGTGACTACAAAATGTACTATGACAGTACCCCTCTATCGTATATATTCTCTTTGCATTGCGGTATCTGATCAAACTTTTGAATGCAGTTTACCCACTTTACCTTAGTAGTCGGCAATGTAACGTAAATTGCATGCAAGTTTTTGCTAGTCTACGCCTCGCTTAATATGTATAGTAGTTTTCAAACAGGAAGGATACGGTGCGCTGAAAGATGTCATGTGAAATAATGTCCAATGTAAAGTAGGTTCCCTAAATGGCTCAACAATTAATAGTTATTTATTATACAAGGGTGCAAAGTTGTATTTTACCCGCGAGTGTGGTATTGAAACACGAGCAAGCGAAAGGATTCTATAGTTGAACCACGAGCGAAGCGAGTGGTTCTAAAATATAATCCTGAGCGTAGCGAGTGTTTTAACACACGAGAAGTAAAATACATTTGCACCCGTGTGTAACACAAAACTTTTCCCCTCACTATAGCGAGGAAAGTGCAACATCCACAGGCGTTAGATCATCTTCATCAACTGGAATCACTCATTTTTTTACGATATTATAAAAAACTGGAAATTCTGTACTTTTACGTAAGAAGTTTTTAAGTAAAATTTTTGTTGACAATGTTGACACTTCTGACGTATGAAATGTCAATGATGCGTTTTGAAATTGCATCGACTCAACTTGTCCGTTCAGAATTATGATCAACATCATTTATAAAAGAACAAAGGTTTTTATGGAATTTTAAAATTTATGACAAAATAATTAAATAAAGCTAAATTTGGTATTTTTTATTAAATACTCAAACCATTTATTTAATGATAATTAATATCGAACAAACCATTATAATGAGCGTTTTACGTTTTGTTATCTGTCAAAAGCTACTTAAACATGCTCCATCCAAGGTCAAATTACTTTCCCCACTAGTGGATAAAATGCGTTTTTCCCCGCTTGTTTTAAAGGATAAAAGACGGCTTTCCGAGCTAGTGAGGGGAAAAGTCCATTACTGTACACTACATAGTTATAAACCTAGCTGTGTGTGTAATCATTCACCTCAATTCTCCGGCCAGCGCATACCCATACTAGGTATCTATTCTGTTTCTGGGGCGACATTTCCGTTCACTCGAAAAAGCTCTTTAATAAAGAAAAAAAAACTGTTTCTGTATTTACGCATTAATTCCGAGTTTATCGGAATTCGATATAACACCGTTTATGAATTATTAGCTTTTATCTGCATGATAAAAGTATTGTGAAACGTAGCCCGCGGGAACCATGTATTTTTAGATAAACATCTAAATTACGCCGATCCATTGCCCCATTTTTTCGTGACCCGTGTAAAACCACAGCTTTTACGGTTTTATTACAAAATAAATATAACACATGTACATGAAAAGTAGGTACACGAAATCCGTAACATGAGTGAGGAACATATATGTATTATACAGATACCTTCTCCTTTAAAAAATTGTATGATAAAATAAGTCTTAAAAAGTGTATCTAAATCGTACTTCCCGTTAACCTAGAAATATGAAATTTGGCAAGTAATATCATCTTACACTACAGGTACAGGGAAAAATTTAAAACCTATAAATTTGTAAAAAAAAGTTAATTATAAACTGCTGTGCAAAAGACGTCATATAATTAAAGAAAAAGTGACGAAGCCCTCCAGTCATCCGGCCTTTACCACTTCTTCACTTTTCCTTTTTCGACACAATATATGTCATTTTTACAGTTTTATAATTAATATATTATAGTAGTGTAAACACAAATCAAAATATTTAATAAAATAATTTGATATTTTCCCAAAGTTGTTCATAAAAGCTAAATTTGTAGGAACCCTCGGTGGGCGAGTCCGACTCGCACTTGGTCCGGTTTTTTTTAATAGTAGCACGTCTTCCACAGGACGCAGGTGACTACGTGTGTCAGATATCGGACCGCGTGGCGCGCGACCAGGTGCACACGGTGGAGGTGCTGGTGCCGCCGAGCGTGCGGCCGGCGCCGGAGTCGCGGCACGCGGCGGCGCGGCGCGGCGGCGCGGCCGTGCTCGAGTGCCGCGCCGCCGGCAATCCGGTGCCCAGCGTCATGTGGCATAAACTGGTAACTTCATCATTGAAAACTTAAACTATGGATGGTATTGAAAGGATGTCAATCGCTTATGGCAGAATTGTTGCAAAAGTGACCAGCTTTAAGCTGTAAATAATAGTTCCTTATCTCTCCGGTGGCGCTAGGTAGGCTCTGAGATCAAAGAGTATTGTAATATATAGGAGACTCTGTGACATGAACCATAGAGGTATAATAATGTAGAGATCATGGAGACTGTATAAAGGAGCCAAATCTCTATGTATGAAAAGTGTCCATCAAAAACAGTAATTAGGCGGCGCCACCATACACCGAAATACTACCAAAAACAACCTACGTAATTTGGTCGGGTTATTTGTTGCCTTATATGGTTCATGTTATACTCATGTCCCAGAGCCTAACTAGCGCCACCGGAGAGATTAGGAACTATTATTTAAAGCTTAACGCGGTCACTTTTACAACAATTCTGCCATAAGAGATTGCGATCCTTTCTATACCATCCATAGTAGAGATGAAATGGGGGAGGGGCAGCAAATAACCCGACCAAATTACGTAGGTTGTTTCTGGTATGTTATCAGGAATGTTAAAACGTGTTTTTAATTTTGACGCGTTGCATATGTTCTGTCCCTCACGGTCGTACGGGTGCACATCTATATAAAATACTAGGTGTATGGTCCAGGAACATCAGTGTATGGTGGCGCCGCCTATTTACTGTTTTTTACGGTCACTTTTTCATACATGAAGATTCATTTCCTTACCTCTACCTTCCATAACTTAAACTCTTTCTTTGAAAGGGGATCTTCGAAGCGAGACGCAGTAGTGATATCTCCTTCGCTCTAAACTGAACGCGCGAACCGCATATAGCGATCAGCGGCGGGCTGAGCACGGTCGCATTTTTATCGCCTGTCGCCATGTCTGTCACGTTCTAACAAGTATGTAAGTGCGAAAGTAACAGGCGATAAAAATGCAACCATGCTGCCACCGCAGAACGCGAGCGGCAGTGCTGTCTGTGTCACTAATATTGTCTTCGGTTACCGCGATAAATACTCATGAAATAAAACTATGAAAACGGATTATATCGCGTATATTGAATTTGTAATACATCCCGACGTCACCCGTTGACCACGAACGCTGTAAAGGGTTCGAAACGTCAGGATGTATTATAAATTCAATATATTCATAGTTTTATTTCATGTCTCTGTCACTCTTAATTTAGAATAAGAATAATTTCATTTATTCAATTTCATACAAACGTATTACAAAAAACCGGCCAAGTGCGAGTCGGACTCGCCCACCGAGGGTTCCGTACTTTTTAGTATTTGTTGTTATAGCGGCAACAGAAATACATCATCTGTGAAAATTTCAACTGTCTAGCTATCACGGTTCATGAGATACAGCCTGGTGACAGACAGATAGACAGACGGACAGACGGACAGCTGAGTCTTAGTAATAGGGTCCCGTTTTTACCCTTTGGGTACGGAACCCTAAAAACAAAACTTAAAAAATAAACTGTAGGATTGCTGTGTGCGTTGCAGCAAAAGGGCGGCGACGAAAAGTGATCATCATTTTCCTCATCCTTCGTGGCATTGAAAGGGCTTATATACCATTGACTTTGCCTTGTTGTTGCCAATGTTAATCTTCGTGTCTGATTCAGCCCCACACCGCGCAGAACGCGACAGCGCGACTCGGCGAGGGCCCACAACTGCAGCTGGCTCGATTAGAACGCAGACATTCGGGACGGTACGCCTGCACTGTCGACAACGGCGTTGGCCCGCCTATCGTCACCGAGTTCCAGCTACAAGTGCTATGTAAGAAGTCTTCTGTGCCTCATTAAGTGCCTCGAACTGGAAGCAATGGTCATTTGTTCGAGCAAAATGTATGAAAGAAAATGGGGCAGTTTCTATGAAAAGGGACCTTATTGTCGATGGCGCTTACGCCGCACAGCGTCGCGCGGCATGGTATTTATATCGGAGCATCGTTAATAATGACGTAAGCGCCATCGACAATAAGGTCCCTTTTTATAGAAAATACCACATATGTTTATTCTCGAAACATGCTTACAAACTAACGCAGCGTACTATACGTAGTACGCGAACAACACGCAAACGCGAAGCGGCGCAGAGCGGAATGAATCTATCCTTTGATACCTATAGTGTCCTACGTGGGCGATCTCGTTGCGAACGCGAACGCCCTGGGCCCGCCGCGCCGCGCCGCTTCGCTTCGCTTCGTGTTCGCCTACGTAAGACGCAGCGTAATTACACTAGTAGTTCTGCCAAACCACAAGCCTTAATTTGCTGTAGCACCATCTCATCCATCGTTACGCAGATCTGAATAATGTTTCTTTTAAAGCATGTGTCTCAGTACTAAACTTATAAGAGGCCAGCCTGAAGTTAATAGGAATATAAGTCTAAGACTAAGAACTTAATTTTTTTCAGTGGCTGTGATACCCCTTTATAATCATTTAATATACTGAGATATATAGAATACATTTATAACTCAGAAAACATGCATGATGAAATTTTCTTTTTTTCTTTCCATTTTAACGATATCCGCTGTTCTGTATCTCTGTCCTCAATGTATTTCAACACAGTTCTAATAATTTACATTACATTTCAGATCCTCCAGAGATCACGGTGGAGAGATCCTGGGTGCACACAGGGGAAGGGTTCCGAGCGGAACTGCTGTGCACCGTGCTGGCGGACCCTCCGGCAGAGGTGGGCTTTCACTATGATTTAGTTTACCTTCCAGATCCTCCAGACACAGTGGAGCGATCCTGGGTGCACACAGGGGAAGGGTTCCGAGCGGAACCGCTGTGCACCGTGCTGGCCGACCCTCAGGTAGCGGTGGGCTGTCACTGATTTTGTTTCCCTTCCAGATCCTACAGAGATCACAGTGAAGAGATCCTGGGTGCACACAGGGGAAGGGTTCCGAGCGGAACTGCTATGCAGCACGCTGGCCGACCCTCCGGCAGAGGTGGCCTTCCACTCTGAATGATTTAGTTAGCCTTCCAGATCCTCCAGAGACAACAGTAGAGAGATCCTGGGTACACACCGGGGAAGGGTTTAGAGCGGAGCTGCTGTACACCGTGCTGGCCGACCCTCCGGCAGAGGTGGGCTTCCACTCTCAATCAGCTCCATTAGTCTTATTTTTAAATAATAAATATGCTCGCACAATTTAAGGCGAGGCTTGTTTTTCTGTCATACAATACAGCATTTTTTTATACCTCATCTGTGGCAAACAAGCATACGGCCCGCCTGAAGGTACGCAGTCACCGTAGCCTATGGACGCCTAGCATTTTCGGCATTAGCACAAAATCATGTAATGACAGCGAGATTTTGGAATTAGTGTTCTTTTTTCGTACTTATAGCAGGTTGAACCACCAACTGCAAGATGGTCAAAAAAGTTGCTTCTTCGTGCGCTTAAGTCATACTCTTACTCTGTAATCTGTATACCTATGTAATCATTCAGCTCGATGATTAAATACAGCTATGGCTAGAAGTTTATACGAGTTGTTCGACCCCGTAATGTACATCCATACCACGACAGATGGCGCTGAAACGAGAACGGCTACGATATAAATCGCAAAATTTAATTTTAAAATTGAACTCTTTTCCAGGTATCCTGGTACCAGAACTCGTTCCCGCTGAGCGCGTCGGAGCGGGTGACGATGGCGGCCCGCGGGAACAACCACACGCTTCTCATCGCCAACGTGCAACCAGAGGACTTCGGGAACTACAGGTGCGTTAGCAAATAGCCAGCTGTATCATGGGGTTTTCAGATAAATGTGTAAATTTACTTATTTTCAAAAACAATCAACACTCGACTCAGAATCACGGAGACCTTTGAAGAAAGTTTCACAAAATGTATGTGAAAATCAGCAGTGAACTATTGAATTGAAACTCCCGTTCCTGAAATAAAATTTACCGAACGTTTTAACGGTGACGTCGGTAACAGACTGAATAATGTCACTCAGCAGCGAACGATGAAAATCGCCACGAGGCCAAGACGCCTCGTACATCGTACAAACGTCAACCGAAAAAAAATGCTACGATGCTTTGTGTTCTGTCCCCACGAGTTATTGATTTTGTCCTAATTAACCTCTAACAAAGAAAATTAAGAAGACATAGTGTTCACTCAATACATCCGATTTTGTTACCAAAAAGACTATTATTTTCGTAGTCTAGCTATCATCAAGTAGCGAAACAATCAGTACTGCTACTCGACAAAAGATGTCACACGTGTCGTGACGAAAAGTGTATTGCTCAACAATTTATAACTATAATATTATAAGCAGAAGGAGTTTAAAATAGAGTTCCGGTTAATCCGGTTATAATATTCGCTGAAAATTGCTAACATTGAGCTTTCTCTATTTCTAAAGATGTATTGTCGAGTGGCGGTACTGAGAGTTCCGCTACTTGACGCTAGATGTAGACTACGAAAAAAATAGTATTTTTGGTATGGAGTGAGCACTCTATGTCTTCTTAATTCTCTTTGCCTCTAACATGTAGCAATCTGATTTCAGTTGCGTGGCGGACAACAGCCTGGGCCGCGCGCGGCAGCACGTGGAGGTGTCGGGGCGGCCGGGGCCCGCGCGCTTCACGTCGCCGCCGCTCGCGCGCGCACCGCGCGTCTACACGCTCGCCTTCAGCGTGGACAGCTACCCGCCGCTCGACGAGCTGCGGCTGCTGTACCGACAGCTCGCGGTCAGTATCTGCACCTGCCAGCAGTGTTGCCAGATCGTACCTTTTAGTACGATTTTACGTACTTTTTGAACAGGATGCGTACTTAAAACGAACCCCGTACCAAACACGTACTTTTTGGCCAAACCGTATATTTTAGTACGATTTTACGTACTTTCGTATGAGCGGTTCAAAAATATGTTAAAATGGCGTAAAAATAATAGTGACAGACCAAAAAAGCACGATTTATTTGCGTAAAAGATTGTGACCTTTTTTGGATTGGTATTTTTGTACCTTACTATTTTGCGTACTAATTTAGTTTTCGTGGATAATCAGTTAAAAAAGTCGGCCAAGTGCGAGTCGGACTCACGCAAGAAGGGTTCCGTACCATTACGGAAAAAACAGCAAAAAAATCACGTTTGTTGTATGGGAGCCCCATTTAAATATTTATATTATTCTGTTTTTAGTATTTGTTGTTATAGCGGCAACAGAAATACATCATCTGTGAAAATTTCAACTGTCTAGCTATCACAGTTCATGAGATACAGCCTGGTGAAAGACAGACGGACAGACGGACGGATAGACGGACAGCGGAGTCTTAGTAATAGGGTCCCGTTTTTACTCTTTGGGCACGGAACCCTAAAAATCACCAGTTTCTAAAACACTTCTGCTGTTTATATCGTTTTTTGGAACAAAAAATGAAATTGTACTTTTTTTGGTAATATAATATAGATCGGGGTCGTATTTTAGTTTTCAGTGCTCTGGCATCACTGCCTGCCAGGGCCTATTATACAAGCCTGAGTGGACGCTCGAGTTGAGCGTGCAGCGGGGCGGGGCGTGCGGCGTGCATGTTAAACAAATGCAAACGTATAGGAGCCCGACGCCACGCTGCACGCCCCGCCGAGCGAGCATCCACTCAGGCCTTACACTTATTGAACTTACTGTGGGACTATGTCGATTTGTGTAAAATTGACCTATAATATTTATTTATTGCAGATAAACGAGTCATTCCAGCAGCCAGGGCGATGGCACGACGTGGTGCTGCCCGCGCCGGCGCCGGCCGGCTCGCTGACGCACCGCGTGTCGCACGAGCTCAAGGCGCTGCAGCCCGCCGCCGTCTACGAGGCCATCGTGCAGGCCAAGAACCGATACGGGTGGAATGAGGTATACTTTAAATCATTTCAACCAGTGTTGCCAGATCGTACCTTTTAGTACGATTTTACGTACTTTTTGAACAGCATGCGTACTTAAAACGTACCTCGCCCAAAACCGTACTAAACACGTACTTTTTGGCCTAACCGTACATTTTAGTACGATTTTACGTACTTTTCGTATGTTAGGTTCAAAAATATGTTCAAATGGCGTAGAAATAATAGTGACAGACCAAAATAGCACGATTTATTTGCGTAAAAATTTGTGACCTTTTTACAAAGGTACAAAAGTACCAATCCAACCAAAAAACTATTGATGGCTATTTTGCGTACTAATTTCGTTTTCGTGGATAATCAGTGAAAAAAATCACCCGTTTATTTCTGCTGTTTATATCGTTTTTTGGAACAAAAAATGAAATTGTACTTTTTTTGGTAACATAGATCGGGGTCGTATTTTAGTTTTCAGTGCTCTGGCATCACTGATTTCAACTGAGTTCATTCACTTACCTGTACTAACAATGGCATTGTATTATTACAATACTAATTATTAATAAAACATATTATTGTTTCAGGTTAGCGACATATTCCAATTCCACACACTGGGAGGCCCTCATACGGCGCACGCAGACGAGCTCACGCCCATGTACTCGTCAGCTCACGTCAGCAAACACATGGCATGGTCACTGTCACTTCTCGCCTCCTTCTACACCCTACGCGCTTGATCTGACAGCCTTACGATTGGCTAACGCCAGCCAACCAGCGTCGAGCGTTGACCGTTCGATTTTTGAATTTTGTAACCGTTATTCGGGGTTAGTGATAGTTTTTTTTTTGTTTTTAAGGCAATCGTGACTCGTAAAGTGAAGTTTACATACGTAAAAGTAACAAAATGACTATTATTTGTAATATAAAAAAGCCTTAAGCGATTTGTCAAGGACAAAATTCTTAATATAATGAGGTGTGTCCTTTTTTATTGCCATTACGTGACATCAATATATGTAATACAAATGATTTTATAGTCTTATGCCAACTGCATGAAGCTCATTTTGACATCACTACAAAAACAAAGTCGCTTTCCGCTGTCTGTCAGTCTGTCCCTATGTATGCTTAGATCTTTAAAACTACGCAACGGATTTTGATGCCGTTTTTTTTAATAGATAATGTTTCAAGAGAAAGGTTTATATGTATAATTTGTAAAGGTTTTGTGTAAATTAGCTGAACTACTCGTGCGAAGCCGGGGCGGGTCGCTAGTTTCGATATTTAAAATGTTCAGAAGCTTAGTTTTTTTTTGTCTCTGGCTTTGTAAATTAGGCCTATTAATTTGAAGGAGCACTGCCTATGATCAGTTTCCTATCAAAAGTTTCTCCATAAAATACTTAACTATACCTACTCAGATATTAAAAATTAACATTAATTTACATATACAGATGAACAAGTTGCGGAAATGTTTCTGAAACGTTGGAAAGGATCTCAAATTTTTTCTTAACAAAAAAACAAAATGGAAATTTTCATTTCTCATACATTATTTTTAGAATTTTCAAATTTTGGAGCCATCATCATTTACGTCTGTACCTTACCTTATTTAGTTTGGCTTGTTCATAACGTTCCTAGTATTTCGCACAAAATATTTCGCACAATGCGTGACTGTTATGAATTGTTAAGGTATGGAAATAGTTATCAAACTAAAAAAAACCTGATTAATCACACAATTTTGATGTCGAAAAATAAACAACAAAGCATTTTATGAAATCCCTATCACTCATGATGTTTAAGTGCAGAATCATTGTAGTACCTAATTTTTAAGATTTTTTGCGCTTAAAATGACTGATTTTTTAAAGTAGTTTATTAGTTATATTTTTTGGAATCTTAGGAATTGCGTAGGAGTAAATGTAAATATTTTAATATTCGTGAAGGTTTCTTATCGTCGATCTGTCTGTCATAACAAATATGTACACTGTATTTAATTATTTCATTTCAAAGCTAACACTACCCAATGAGGGCTATCGTTTTTTTGCTCACCAGTTGGCGCCTCTGTTGATGGTGGTCCAAAAGACTAAATAACAGCTGTCAGTCATTGAAGTGACAAGTGACATTTGACATTTCGAACTATGGAAAAGACCACCATCTACACTAGCGCCCCTAGCGGCGAATTCATACGCGTTAGCCCTCTAACCCCTTATTCATAAAACTACGGGCCTGATTTAGTTAAATGTTTTATTCCTGTCTTACAAATACATATGTCAAAATGACAGATTCATAGCTAATTCAGGCCAGTAACTCATTTATGAATAGCGCCATAAATGTATACTTACAGTAATGATTTGAAGATTTATATCATAAAGCGCTTATTACATCTACACGGTCTCTGGGGACTTTTTGTAGGAAGGCCGGTCAACCTCCCTACAAAAAGTGCCCGGCAACCGTGTAATAAACTCTTAAGGGGTTATTACGTCAGCCTTTCGAAGAACTCTTAAGAGGCCGTAGTCGATTTTGGAGCAAAAATGTAAAATTGATAGATTTAGTCGTTGAAATTATACACGTTTTGTTGCGTAATATCTAAATAACAAGTATTGATTTCTATTAGCACGTCTTCTCATCTTGCATTTTAATAATGAGGTAGCGAGCGTGCGTCACCGGTAATGCATGAAGAGAAGGGGCAGTTTTTAAAAATTCATCAAAAAATCATGGTGGCAAATTATACAAATTGATGTATAAGAATAGTTTCAGCAAATGTTGTAGATTGTTTAAGTATCAAAATTACGTTGAAATTAAGTCGATTTTCAGAGAAATTGTCACTTGTTTTGAAGTAATTTCTGGAGAAAATTGATTTCGTCTAACTTTCATTCACACTACTTCAAAGTCATAATAATAAAAATGTAGTCTGATAAACGTCAAGTACAGGATATGTGTAATACAAAATTACAATGTTTAGCAGTCCAAAATTTACGAAATTTACAAATAAGAGCGACAAAATCATTGCTTTACGCGCGTTTACCTAAACGTCCATCAGAAAAGCAAACATTTAGTGAGTCTGTTTTCAAAAAATTGATCTGATAAAAGGTAAGATAAGAAGATGTGCTAATAGAAACCAGTACTTGTTATTTCAATTAGGTAACAAAAGGTGTACTATTTCACGGACTAAATCTATCAATTTTACATTTTTGCGACTAAAATCGACACCGGCCTCTTAAGGAGTAATGTATTCACGAAAGGTTAGTTTACCAATACCAATGAATTTTAAATTTAAATAAAAAAGGCCAGCAAAAACCGTTTTTTTGCTGGGTAACAGTGTAAAAAAAAGTTTTTTTTCACCTTTGTATAGATTATGTTATTTGAATTTAAACTGTTGTGAGACATACTAACATTAAATATGTCGCGCGAGTGACTAAAACAAGTGAGTCTAAACCGTGAAATTATGGGATTGTTTAATTATGTTATTTGTAACGATAGTTCGATAATTTAGGAAACGTTATACTTGACTCCGTCAAAAGGATTCTTGTGATAACCCCTACCTATTCTGATAAATACATAATATTTTACTAATATTTTCTGATAAAACTAAACGATATTATTCACTGATGACTTGATTTAATTTAAATAATATGTAACAATTTGAAAACATTGAAATATACAATTTCACTGCATTTAGGCTTATAAAAGTAATCTTCAAAATATTTTTGAAGTGAAACTTCTTATGCGACTTCCAACTGACAGCGTTAAAGTCTAACGCTATGAAGTTAGCTGCATAGCTTGTATTTAACGCTATGAATTTAGCTGCATAGCTAACTTATTATGAAGTATCACTTCTTCTGCGCGGAGGGACTCCACGCACTGTTTTTTTTTTTATATAGTTATCCTTAGTATTACCACATCCATATAAATGAATTTATTAATATGTAGTAATATTATATTATAATTAAGCAATAAAGAGTGTTAGTGATATCGCTACTTTAGATTTAATGTGTATTAAAAAAAGTCTAGTTTCTATATAAATGTTTTCTTTTTAGTGCAATATTAATTTAAAAGAAATTTATAAGCAATATTGGTACACATCATTAGGATCCTACTTTAATATTTTATAAGAATAGTACATTATTTTGTAGTAGACCTAACTGATGGTAAAAATCACTGCCGACTTTTTTTTTTCATTAAAATGGGGCAGCTTCTATGAAAAGGGACCTTATTGTCGCACAGCGTCGCGCGGCATTGTATTTATATCGGAGCATCGTTAATAATGGCGTAAGCGTCATCGACAATATGGTCCCTTTTTACAGAAAATACCACAAATGTTTTATAGAATAAAATATTTCCAAATACTTCGGCCATTAAAGTGAAAATTAAACTAGTCGTAATTTTTTCTAGATATTATTGGAGAAGTAAAGACAATGTAAATTGTTGGGCTGTAGAAATGCCTTTTTTTTGTAATATTTTAATTTATTTAAAAAACAAAGATTCTGTAAGTAGATAATAAACGTGTAAGTTTATTATAAGGTCGCCTTTTTATTTTTTAATCCTTGCAGTATTATAATCTATTTTTATAGTAGGTACAGTACTTTTTGCCCGCGACTTCGTGTGAGTATGTGTGTGATGTGCTGATGTGTGAGTAAAACCGTAGTTATCTAAATATTTTGAAATATGTCACGATAGTTTAATTTCGATAAAAACTAAAAATCATCTTCAACGAAAAACTATTACAATATATTCTTTAAAGATGCGTAAACAGAGGTAATGTGAATTTATAAAAAAAATCAACACGGTTTAGCCTCCAAATGCTATACCAATCAGTCAAAACCGCAACCGCATACGAAATACAAAACTATCGCAAAGCAAAACAAAAACAAGTCATGGGTCATGGAACAAACTATGGATAGTATAGAAAGGATGCCAATCTCTTAAGGCAGAATTGTTGCAAAAGTGATCGCTTATAGCTTTAAATAATAGTTCCTAATCTCTCCGGTGGCGCTAGTTAGGCTCTGGGACATAAGGCAACAAATAACCCGACCAAATTACGGATGTTTTTTTTTTTTTGGTAGTATTTCGGTGTATGGTGGCGCCGCCTAATTACTGTTTTTTAATGAATACTTTTCATACATAGAGATTTGGCTCCTTTATATAGTCTCCATGGAACAAACTAACAAAGTGACAGCTGACAATGTCAAATCATGAAGTCAAACCATAGACCTAGCATTACATAGACAAGCTATACGCGTGCGCCCGTAAGGGATAGACATAGATGACGTCATAAACGTGGGGATACCATATTGGTAAAAATTACCCCAATATTTGATATCACGTTGGGGCGATTACCCTGGAGGCAAAGTTAGCTTGTTTGACGGTATTAAAAAATTGTTAAATAAAATGTCAATGGGCCGTCCTTTTTAGGCGTATAAACAATGAAATACCTCCTATAATTCGCGCAGGTGGTACAAAACTAAACATGTTTAGTAAATAAAACGTAAAATAAAATGTATTATGGGTTTTAATTTAAAGAAATCACAAATCGCAATCACACCAATTAATGTACACCACATTTAATCTTCAAACCCTTTTGTTTATTTATTTTTTGGAATTAGAAGTACGAAAAAACTTCGAGGTCAAAATTACCCATAAAATTATGATATTTTCATCTGGTATCCCTAACATGATTGTTATGCAGCTAAATTAAGAAGAAGTTTAAAAATGGCTGACCTCAGACTCCTACCTACCTACGTAATTTGGGCGGATAATTTTACAAATAATGTTTTGTTAATTTGCGTAAATAATTGTGATATTTTTATTGAAATCGTTTGATTCTACATTGCTTTGAGTGTAACGTAATTTTACGATGTTATTCTCACATATTGCGTTAAGAGGAAGGTGTAAAATACCGTACTTACGTGTGAAAGATTATGATCTCATATTTTTGCTCAGAGCGGCTATTACAGCCGATTACAGAACAATTCACCAGTATTTTATCAAAGTTCAAGCATTCAAAACGCTAACCATCACTATATTTCATAAGAGAAAGCACAATTTCATACAAAACAACGATAATTAAACAAGCAACGAACAAACATGACATGTCACGTACTTATTTGTTTGCCACAACCTCGGTTGTGGCAGCGGTGGAAAAGTGAAACTATGACAAGGACAAACAATAACAGCGCTTTCTCTGCTACTCCTACGGAAAGATACATAAGACTATCCCGTTCGTTCATTTTCACCCACTCCTCATGACCGATCCAGTTATACTAGATTCATGAGTCAAACCCGATGTCTATTATGGTCTATGGTCTATGTCGAGCGACGTAGATATAGGGCCCTCCACACTCGTGTGCGAATCGCGGCGCGAAGCTGCAAACGCGAGTGTGGAGTCTAGTTCGCTAATCAGCGAAATCGACTCCACACTCGCGTTCGCGGCGCGAAGCCTGGTAGTTAGGAGCGAACTTAATTAAGGCTGGCTACGCACGGTTATCTGATCATCCTAGGAGGATATAACCAAACGGAGTAGCCATTAACAGGCATTCCCCAAGTAACTAGTTAATAATCTGTGCATTCCCCCAAGTCGACCAATTGATCATACGCAATGTATGGACTGAGGTTTTTCTGACATGGCTATTTTGACATTTGACGTTCCCCTCTCCCGCAAAAATTACAAACTTTTTTGTACAGCAAATTACAGACGTGGCGGCTCCGTTTGGTTATATCCTTCTAGTGATCAGCCTCGTTTGGGAGCATTTTTTTTATTTCGAGCGCTCAAATCTCAGCATAAATTTTAAGGGCCCTCCACACTCATGCGCGAATCGCGGCGCGAAGCCGCGAACGCGAGTATGGAGTCTAGTTCGCTAATCAGCGAAATCGACTCCACACTCCTTAAGAGAGAGCGAGAAAGAGATGTGCTGACCGGACTGATGGGGTGAGGCTAAGCAGAGGGCAATGTTATGAATAGAGCACAACGGATGAATCTTCAATGAATATATTTAGTAAATTAGTTACCACAATTAATCTAAATATAATATTAATAATAACAGCACAGACTGTTTTTATCGAATGACAATTCATTGACTTGACAGATCAATTCTATATTATATATTTGAAATATGTTCTAAGTGGCCTGTAGCTTGCAACCTTATTTCAACACTCCTCCTTAATATAGAAAACTGTCATCAAAACATTCAATCACCTTGCATGCCCATTAACTTGTTTGTACACCATACAAACTTTCCTTTCGGCAAAGGTTTAGTTAGTGCATCGGCAATCATACGATCTGTCTGGACATACGTAACAGTTATCTGCTCATTCATGATCGCTTCTCTCACAAAGTGATAACGTACGTCTATGTGCTTCGTCCGCTGATGATGCACTGGATTGTCTGCAATCGCTATTGCGGATTGACTATCACTGAGGATAGGAATCAGTTCCTCGTCCTTCCTGGTGATTTCCGCAATTAACCTTCTGAGGAATATTGCCTCTCTTGCAGCTTCTGACATAGCTACGTATTCTGCCTCTGCAGTAGATAGTGCTATTGTCTTCTGCTTGATGCTTTGCCAGCAGACAGCTGCCCCTTGAGCTATAAAGGTGTAGCCTGTCCATGATTTTCTATCTTCATCACCTCCGTGACTTGCATCTGAATATCCTTGGATGAATCTGTCAGCACTGTATCTTTTGGAGTACACTATTCCACGAGATTTTGTTCCTTTTAGGTAGCGGAGCACACGCTTTGCTGCTACCCAGTGTTCTTCTGTATAGCAAGTATTAAATTGGCTCAGAGTACTGACTACATGCGTTATGTCTGGCCTCGTACATACTGCTAAATACATCAGAGATCCTATAAGATTCTGATATGGGATCCTGTCATCAGACTTGTGATCTGATTTCTTTAAGTGAGACCCAGCAACTGCCGGAGTTGCTACTGTCTTGCAGTCCTCCATTCCAAAAATCTTGAGAAGTTTCTCAATGTACCTCTCCTGATCAACTTTGATGACATCCTTTGTTTGAGTTATCTGCATTCCTAAAATTAATGCAGCTTTTCCAAGATCCTTCATTTCAAATTTGGACATGAGGTCACTCTTGACCTTACGAAGCTCGTCTTCATCATTCCAAAAAATTAACAAATCATCCACATAAACTGCTAAAATGATGATCTTGTTTCCTTTTGATCTTGTGTAAATGCATGGTTCATTTTTGGACTGTTGAAATTGAAGTTTCTTCAATTCACTGTCAAGCTTATTGTTCCACGCTCGAGGTGCTTGCTTTAATCCGTAAAGCGAACGATTAAGTTGACATACATAGTCCCTCTTCTCTTTGACTTCGAAGCCTTCAGGTTGCTTCATATAAACAGTTTCGCTCAGATTTCAAACCTTTGTCTTCGAAGGTATCTTTCAACACTTGCCACGCCTCTTTAGCTGTCTTCACGTGTTTGACGTGCACTAGGCAATGCGGTTTTATCATCAAGCAAATCTTAGCTTTTGCTTTTTGATCCTTTCTCGTACCTGGTAAATCGGTAATCGCGGGAGTAACGCTCGTGTATTCCCATAAGTCTGTATCTATTAGATATAGTTCCATCTGGAATTTCCATGTTGAATAGTTCGAGCAGCCGTCCAGTTTATCGAAGAGCATCGTACTATTCATAATTCCAGTACCTCTGTTATTATCCACCTCACTAGAAGAATCGCCAGAGCCCGTTGACATTTTTCATGCTTGTGCTGAATAATGTTCGCCCATAACCCTGATGGGGTGAGGCTAAGCAGAGGGCAATGTTATGAATAGAGCACAACGGATGAATCTTCAATGAATATATTTAGTAAATTAGTTACCACAATTAATCTAAATATAATATTAATAATAACAGCACAGACTGTTTTTATCGAATGACAATAGACAAATTTTACCTAAAAATAAAATTTATATTAAGTTACTTACCTTGTTCCAAGCCTTCAAATTGAGATGGCAACATTCGTTTCTTACTGGCAACACCACAGTTCCGATGACGTCAGGCGCAATACCGGCTTTTATGGCGGGTTTTTTCCATGTTTTTTACGAATCCAGCTGGCAGGCTGCGCGCCAATGCTCAGACCATTGGACTCTCAATTTGATTACCTTGACCTACCGTCCAATATGATGGTGGACGGTAGGTAGCCACTGTAGATAGACTGGTGGCAAAATAGCCACTGTGGGTAGACAGGTGGCGACGTTTTATTATGTAAACAAACACAGTATTCAGCGCAGCTGTAGGTACTTGTTTTGTTTACTGAGGTAGCACGGTATTTCATTGACATAGCTGAAAAGACAAGCTTAAAACTAAACCCTACTGCTGAAATAAAAGCTTTAATAAACAATACTTACTTTTGCTGAAATATAAGTATTATGAATATGATAAAATGTGTATGTGAATGAAATTAATCGTGTAAGTATAAAAAACCTAAAATTTTACAAATTGCCAGCAGGCAGCAATGGAATCAGGCTTGGAACAAGGTAAGTAACTTAATATAAATTTTATTTTTAGGTAAAATTTGTCTATTAAGTTGACTGTACCTTGTTCCAAGCCTTCAAATTGAGAAGTGTTTGTTATCGACTGCTGGATGAGTGAGGATTGGTAATATTCAATAGATCGCCAATGTGAATAAAATAATAGATAGACTTATAAGGAAATCTGTATTGCATTAAAATAAAAATCAACTTTTACACATAATTGGTATATGACATATGACCTTATATTAACATTGATTAGAATGCGTGAATCATATCGTATTAAAACATCTATCTAAAGGATTAGAATGTGAATTATGAGTGCTAATTGTTTTTCTATAAAACTTGTGAAATGTATTAGCACTTTGCCAATTGCCTCTTTCCAAGATATCATTAATATTATGATTATCAAGCCAGCCAGACGAAGCAACTGCGGAACGGACACTACCCGCACTACTGTTTATATTAGCGTCTTTAAGGACTGCCTTTATCCATCCACCAATGATGGTTCGTGAAGCTGGCTTCACAGGACCACATATAGAAATAAATAGATTATTTATATTCCCTCTTCGGTTCTGAGACAAGGAAATTAATAATTTTATCCAATAAACGGGATCAATATTTTTATTGTAATCACATGTTAACAATTTCCAACCAGATTGTCTGCGCGATGCAGTGTCTGTCTTGGAACCGAACTCGGGCCAAAATATAATACAGTCAGAATCAATCTTACAACTGGAATTATTTATACTCAATAACGTCAGATCATGTACGCGTCGCCCTGAACAAAGCAATAACAAAATCGCACATCTCTTAGACACCTCAAATAAACTGGTTTGTAGAGGTTCGTTATTCTCTAAATAAGTACATAAATCTCTAACATCCCATATACTCTCCTTACGAGACATTGGTTTACTCAAAGCTATAGCTTTCAAAGCCTGGCGAACAACTATATGCGAGCTAAGCGGTGGGCCTGAACGTACGGGACAAAAAGTTGAGACAACCGATTTGTGTAAGCAAATTGTACTATGCGATAACTTTTCTACCAGGTGCAAGTCTGTAATAAATCTTGCCAAATCTTGTGGTTCTGGATTGTCTCTGGCGACATGATGGGCAGTACACCATCTGCACCATCTTAGCCACGCTGGCTTGTAAGAAGCTAACGAGGATTTTCGCCAACCGCTTGCAAGTAAATCCTTTTGCTTATCGTTCCACGTACCTAACAATGCGGCCCACCCTGTATCAGCCAGACTTCTAAAGCTATCCGCTTGACATCGATTGGAGGTCTCAGAGTCTGTGTGTCTACTAACCGGTTCTCCAGGTCCCAAATTTCTCTTGGAGGGGCCAGGGATCGGCTCTTCAGGTCGCTGCGCCAGAACACCTTCTCCCAATTCGGCACGATCAATAGGTACATACCCTCTGCGTCGTTCAGGTGACCGAGAACTCTCGGGATTAGACACGGGGGAGGAAATATCCACGCCAGTTGATACTCCCATCTCCGACTAAACGCATCGACGAAGGACGCATCTGGATCCGTCTGGTCTAGAGTCGCATATGTCGGTACCACATGAGCTCTCCTCGATGCGAAAAGGTCTATTTGAGGAGTACCCCAAACCTGGAATATCTGGTGCGTCGCTGGAGACAGCAGGTGCCACTCCGACTGACCGCGAAACCTTGAAAGTCTGTCTGCTTCCGTGTTGTATCTGCCGGGAATGAACTGGATTGTCATGTGAATGTGATAGCGGTCCAATGCATCCAGCACCCGGTAAGTCATCTCCATCATCTGCTGTGACCTCGTACCGCCTTCGTTGCGCAGATATGACACAACCGTTCGATTGTCCGACATAATCATTAGAGACGATTGCGTCAGTAAGCGGCTCTGTGATGTTATTACCTTCTGCACTGCCATCATCTCTAGGAGATTTGAATGTTGACGCGCCTCCCACTGCGACCATTGGCCAGCTAACTGCTTGTTGTTGAGCAGAGCGCCCCAGCCCTGGCCTGACGCATCCGTAGTCAAAAAGAATTGGGGCGCTGGAGGATGAAGAGGAGATGTGGCAGCTACGTGGTTGATCCACCAATCCAGCTCGGTGTATAGGACTACTGGAAGCTTTACCTTCGCTCTTGGAGACATGTGCAGCAGCTGGTTGCAAAACGTCATCAACAGCCTGCTGTTGAGTCGACCCCGCGGAACAACGAAGCTTGCGAAGTTCACTAGACCCAGTAAAGATTGGACCTGCTTTAATGAAGCGCACCTGCGATTTACCATCATCCGGCATTTCTGCACAACATTTTGAATCTTGGCCTCTGGAAGACACTTCAGGTTGCTCCAAGGGTCCCAACGAATACCCAGGAACTCCATGGACTTCTGGGGATTTAACACGGACTTTCCGTAATTTACAGTCCAGCCTAGACCCTCGAGGATCTGAAGGGTGAGTCTTACTTGATTCTGAAGCAATGAACGGCTCTGGGATGCAAGAAGAAAGTCGTCCAAATATACGATGACCCTGATACCGCGAGATCTCAGCACTTCCGCAATCCAATTTGTGACTAGAGCAAATGTCCGCGGAGAAGATGCGAGGCCGAACGGCAAGGAGGTCACCTGCCAAAGCCGGTGCTGAAACATTACTCTCAGGAATCTCCGGTGTGAGGGCTTGACCGGAATATGAAAGTATGCGTTGTGGAGATCGAGCTTTACGAGCCAATCTCTTGGTTGAAGAAAGTCTGGGACCTTGTACATATTGATGAGGTGAAATTTGGCCACATATACGTACTTGTTTAGTTGTCTTAGGTTGAAGACTGGGCGTACGCTCCCACCTTTCTTTGGAACCAGAAACATGTTCGATACAAAACTTGGGGTCAACGAAGCCGGCTCTAGCACACCCTGTTCTATCATGCCTTTCATTTGAACGATCATTTCCGGACTTTCCTTCGTGGATAATTTTGACGAAAGTCTGGAGGGGTGAACTAGAGGCGGTTTTTTGACAAAGGGTATCTGGTACCCAGACAAAATTTTGATTATGTAGTCTGGAGCCCCCATGGCTTTCCATTGATTTATAAATAGCTCCAGTTGACCCGCTTGGAAGCTGTGATAGTCAGTCGTAGCGCCTGCGAGATCGCTTACCTTGCCTGTTCCTGTAATATTTGTCGCTTCGCTGATTGGATCGAAATGGCTCGGCTTTTCGCTTTCTGTCCTGAGGAGCCCGGGCGGGAGCAGCAGAGGGCCCAGAATACACGCGGAAACTAGAATAGTCCGCAGCCTTCTTGCTCTGCTCCGGCTGTGAGACTCCTTGCGCAGGAGCTCGTTTGCTAGCAACTCCTTGCGCAGGAGTGCGTGGACAGAAAAATACCTTGTCAATTCCGCCATTCTTCGTTATACAGTCAGAAAACCGCTTATCATCGAAGAGGTGCTCCTGTGTTGGAGGGATCTTTCGAAGAGATTCCTTCATGTAGCGATCCTTGACGAAGTTCAATACTCCATCTCTCCGTTGCTGGATAATGTCTGCTCGACGGCCACAGACCATCTGCAAGAGGTCCAGGTGAATGCGAGAATAGTCACCCTCCGAGAACACCTCGTTGATTTTGTCTGCTACCGCCTCAACCGTGCAATCACCCTGCGAACTTATCCAAGACACGAAGGTTTCAAAGCCAGCTTTCAATTTCTCATTTTGTATGATGAGAGCATGAGACACAGCGGCTAGAGTCTTTTCCGTAACGGCGAGGGCACGGTTACGATCAAAAGACTTTATCATGTCATTACTCTCCAAATCAGTAAAGCCAGGAGATGACACGTACGTATTTTGAGCATCTATGTACCGTACCTGTGACCAGTCGTTTGAATTGAAATGCTGCAACTTGTCCAAAATATCAGCATGCTCCTTTGAGGTTATCGCGCCCGACGACTTGAGGGTAGTCTCAAGTTTAAAACTAATATCCTTTGCAGGCCCCGGGACAGGCGCCGGAGGAGCCTCTGGAATTTCCAGATCCTCAGGCGAGACAATTGATAGCACGTCTGAATCACTGGAGTATTCCCGCGGGCGAGTAGAAAAATTGTCACGTAAAGACCTTACCTCGTGGGCTAATTTGGACACTACATCCTCTAACCTGGCCATGCGCTCGTGCTCAGTTAAAGCCGATGCGCCCGGATCATGTTGAACACTATCAGGATTTGAACTATTCATATTAGAACTGAATTTATTTAGAAAATACTTCGAAAATTTTCTAAGCTAATTTATAGGTGTTTCCTCTGCCAGAAACAAATCGCCAATGGTCTGAGCATTGGCGCGCAGCCTGCCAGCTGGATTCGTAAAAAACATGGAAAAAACCCGCCATAAAAGCCGGTATTGCGCCTGACGTCATCGGAACTGTGGTGTTGCCAGTAAGAAACGAATGTTGCCATCTCAATTTGAAGGCTTGGAACAAGGTACAGTCAACTTAATTCATTGACTTGACAGATCAATTCTATATTATATATTTGAAATATGTTCTAAGTGGCCTGTAGCTTGCAACCTTATTTCAACACGGACCATAGTCGTAGTCCGGTACGCTCGTCTGTTAGAATAAAAAAACTAATCAACTGTGTGGAACATTATGGATATTTGAACGCTCGCCATTGCTTTGGAAATGCCAATGCCAAATTTGACAATGACATTAATATTAATATATTCTGAACTTTGTTTTTTTCCTACAAATTTTATTTTATCGTAGCTTTTAAAATGATATGTTAAGATTCTTTGAATATGTTTTGTACGTATTTGAAACAATATGTTAACAAAGATTCTAACTGTTAACTTGACGTTTACGTTAAGACTGTCCCGGAAAGTGGTTAATATATTTGAAGATGGAGTCGTCAACGTTACAGGGCACAATTAGTGTTAGCGTGAAGACTGAGCCCTGTGAGGATGTGTGTATTCCAGATGAGCCCACGTTTGAAGGAGTGTATGTGAAAGCAGAGCCTTTAGTGAATACTGTCTGTGTAAAAGACGAGCCCAGGTGCGAGGGTGTGTGGATAAAAGCCGAGCCTTCGTGTTCAGATGTGTGTGTAAAAGACGAATCGCTCGGCGTGAGCGCGGCGGCGGAGCTGTACACTGACCACGCCGTGAAAGATGAGACCGAGCTATCATCAGGTCAGTTATGGACTTGACTAACTTAATTTTATCCACAGAATAAATAATAGTACTACCGTACAGAAATGAAACTTCCTACGAAACCGATCTTTGACAGCGGTTCAGGGTCGAATCATGCTGTCCCTTTCATATATATGGCACTATCCCTTTCGGCTATTTAGGGTTGTAAAAATTCAAGCCATTATCTGTTGTGCACGCAAAGGGAGGTCAAGTTGTGCCAACCCAAATAATTGCTCGGAGCAATGCTAAGCCAAACGGAGCTGAGTTTGCCCCAAGCGAGGAGTTTCAAACCCCTGCTTTAACTATGAATTGTATTATGGTGTATAAACATTAGGGCTTGAAAATATAGTTGCTTTGTAAAATCATTTAATCAGCAAAGAAAGACAACAAAACAAAGACAATGAACATAATCACCATACATAGTCTCGTAAGGGTCCTACCTATAGTATTTCTTCAGTACGATGAAATTTAAGCCACATTCACTCAGAACAGAGTTGCATTTCTTTTGTTTCGTAAAATTTTCAAACAACTAAAAATCAACTCTATTCCCTGCACTATAGGTTCAAATTTCAGTGGCAAACTTTGGGTTTTTCATTTGTATGGCAGGGCAGAGGAATAGGGGTTTTTGGTGTAGTAATGTTGTAGCCTGTAAAAACCGGTAGTATTTTAACATTTCTAAGCACATTTGGAGCTTAATACCTAATTTTATTTCATAGTTTGGTAATTATTTTACAATAAACAATAGTACATTACTACAGAGGCCGGGGAGGAAGGGGTTGCCAGCCGAATAGAATATAGGCCGGATAGTTATGAAGCCGACAACCCCTTTTCACGCCGAAGTATGTATAGTGCTTTTCTCAAACGTTTAATAAATCATCTTCAATCATACTATCTTTGTCTTACACTAGTACTAACACCCAAAAGAAAAGGATGAGTTTAGTTTTTTTTTTGTTCTTATTTACTGACAAGATTTGCTTGACCAAATATATATATAAATCAAATATCGTTTATTGTTTTTTTTAATAGGCGTATTGGCAGAATGTCATAAACGAACCAAAAAGCAAATATTGCTTATAGTTTTTTTTTCATGGCTGAATGCCATGATGCTGTGTCACAATTATATGTGAAATAGAAATTAAAAAAGAGCCACTTCCCGGCCTAGGCCTGCAACTTTGTATGAAATTTCATTACAGGCCCCTCGTCTAGCCGCGCCGGAGACGTGATACTTCCCAGCCTATTATAAAGAACGTAATATCAATATTACATAGCATGTTTGAGAAAAGTTATAAATACACGAAATCATTCCCGCACCAAAAACCCCGATGTATAGAAATTGGGTGTTTTATAAAAAAATGTTGGACAAATTGAAAATGTTATTGTTATCCAAGTATACTGTAACACCACACTGTATTTTTCATCGTACTGTTATAACAATCCACTCAATCGTTTTTAATCTAGAGCTGTTCAAAGTCAACTCTGCATTGTGAAATATGTTGTAGTTTTCTAATAGTTTGTTAGACCAAGTAGTGAAAATTTTATATATTTGTAATCTACTCACAAATTCCTTTTATTTGATACCCCACATGGTATGTTTAAAAGAAAAAAAAATGTATTGCCGACTTTATGACGTCACAGGACACGGTTACTACCCTCACCATTTTCGCGCTTGTCATCTCATCTCATATCATGTCAGTCATAGTTAGTTAGTTAGTTTTGCTGGGCATTTTCCGCAACTCGACATCCAATGTGCCTATTTTGCGTGAAACGAGGTAGCGCTACTCTAACCACCCCAGCTCCTCCACGAAGCCTAGCAAGGTCTTCAGGTTGCTAGTTGCTTCCTTTAGTGTGCATGGATTCCCTAGGTATTTGCTCCTATATACTTCTACCTGTTTACAGTCTAGGAGAATATGTTTTGTTGTTTCTTCTTCTGCCATGCACGCTCTGCACATGGGGCTGTCCGTTTTACCCATAATATGTAGGTGTTTGTTTAGTGTGTTACGTAGTTGGCTTCTTGGTGTTTTCAGTAATATTTTGGTAAGTTTGTGGTTCAGTTCCGGTAGAATTTCTTTGGTTTGCCTGCATGTCTTCATTTCATTCCAGTACTTGTTGTGCAGTTGTCTGTGATGTTGTTCTAGCTGGTTGTGTATGTAGGATATTGGTAGGGGCATGATTGGCTCGGGTCCATATGCCGGTGTTTCTGAACCTTTACTGGCCAGTTCATCCGCTGCATCGTTTCCTCTTGATCCACTATGCCCCTTTATCCATTGTACTGTTACTTTGTTGCCTTCTTTGCTCACTTCAGTGAGGCTTCGATGACATTCAAGTATAAGCTCTGAAGTAAGTTTGTCGCTGCATAGCGCTTGTAGTACCAATTTACTGTCTGACAGTATTAGTATGGTTTCGTGTTTCACTTGTCGTCTTGTAATAGCATTGCAAGCTTCTATTATTCCTAAACATTCAGCTTGGAATACCGTATTGTGTTCACCAAGGGACTTTGTGATGTGTATGTTCAGGTCCTCTGAGAAGACACCACATCCTGTCCCTTCGTTTGTCTTTGAGCCATCTGTGAATATTCTTAGGTTTATTTGGTTAAGTCCTTCTTTCGGATCTTCTGTTAACGATATGGCGTAATCTTTCCAGAAGATCATAGTTTTTGGTATTTTGTCGATGGGCGCTTCCAGCATGGGCAGTTTTAAGATCGTATTTTCATAGATCTTTTTGTGCGATGAGCTGAAAGATGTCCATAGGTTTAGATTTTTCAAACGAAGAGCTGTGGCAGCCGCTTCTTTCTGTATGTATATGTGTAGTGGCAGGAGTCCTAGCATTATTTCTAGAGCCGCAGTCGGAGTAGTTCTCATGCAGCCCGTTGCAGCCACACATGCTAGTCTTTGTGTTTTATTTAGTTTGTCTATTACTGTAGTTAGCTGGGTGCGGGGCCACCATACCACCGCGCCGTAGCTGATCATTGGCATTATTACCATTTTGTACAGCCACAGTATAATGTGAGGGGCAAGTCCCCATCTTTTTCCCACCATCCTCCGGCATTGCCAAAAGGCTACTGTTGCTTTGTTCAGTTTATTGTCCAGGTGTTTGTTCCAGTTCAGTTTATCGTCCAGGATTATGCCTAGATACTTTACGTCCTTTGAAAGTGTCAGTTTTGTGCCAAAAAGTGTTGGCATTGCATATGTACCCAGTTTTCGTTTGTGTGTGAAGAGAATTGTGTCGGTCTTTTTTGGGTTTACCGATAGGTCATTCTCCTTGCACCATTTCTCTACTGTTCTCAGTGCTGTCTGTGTGAGATCGCACAGTGTGCTTATTACTAGGCCGCTGATTAGTATTACTAAGTCATCTGCGTACCCTATAGTCATAAAGTGTTTGTTGTTTAGTTTTGTTATCAAATCGTTTACAACCAGGTTCCAAAGCAATGGTGAGAGTACTCCTCCCTGGGGGCATCCTCTCATGACTAGTGCCTGGTGATTTTGATTTTCGGTTAGTCTTATTATTCTCTGTCTTAGCATATTCATTATCCATTCGATTATGAGCGGATTGGTTCCATGTCTATGTAATGCTTGTTGAATGCTGCTGAAATTGGTCTTGTCAAAGGCTCCCTCTATGTCGATGAAGGTGCCTAGACAGGAGTTTTTCCTCGCTAACGCATTCTCTATGTTGCTTACTACAGCATGGAGAGCTGAGTCAGTTGATTTACCTTGACTGTAGGCGTGTTGGCTTGGATGGATTGCTATGTTTTTTAGAGCCGTGTCCTTCAGTTCTCTGTCATGTCATCTCATATAAATATTATAGGACATTCTTACACAGATTAACTAAGTCCCAGTCCCACAGTAAGCTCAAGAAGGCTTGTGTTATGGGTACTCGACAATGATATATACAATAATATACAAATACATAAATACATAGAAAACATCCCAGACTCAGGAACAAATATCTGTGCTCATCACACAAATAAATGCCCTTACCGGGATTCAAACCCAGGACCATCTGCTTCACAGGCAGGGTCACTACCCACTAGGCCAGACCGGTTGTCAGATTTACCCTACTATGAAGGTGGCCTGTCCATAATACATTTCATGGTCTCCATTGCGGCCTGAAAAGCAAGAATATAATAATATCAAAGAGGATATAATAAGATAGAGCGGTACTGTCATAGTAAATTTTGTAACCACTCTAAATTCACTGCCATCTATCAACATACTTTAAAACTAAAAATGAAGATTTATAAGAATACGTTAAAATGTATTTAAATATGGATAAATGATTTTTTTATTTGCATTTATTATTTTTATATTATTTTGACCCATGTTTTTTAACGGATCTTTAGGCCAAAGGTAGTGGCGCCATCTGAACGAGAATCAAATTTTCGTGATTTTCGAGGCTCGTTTTTTCCTTAGACTGTATCCATCTATTACGGAGTTATATCTATCTTTGATAATATGAATAAAACTATTTAGCTTCAACCATAGCATATACTTGAGGTAGTTGTTAAACAAGGAAGGAAGGAGGAGTTTTGGCTGAAGGGTGTCAAGTTCCGGCGGTTCCGGGGCCAGTTCCCTGAAACTGCGTGGTTGCGTAATACAACGCAACCATGGTGTGTTTTGCAATTTTTAGGGTTCCGTACCCAAGGGGTAAAAACGGGACCCTATTACTAAGACTCCGCTGTCCGTCTGTCTGTCTGTCTGTCACCAGGCTGTATCTCATCAACCATGATAGCTAGACAGTTGAAATTTTCACAGATAATGTATTCTGTTGCCACTATAACAACAAATACTAAAAAAAGAATAAAATAAATATATAAGTGGGGCTCCCATACAACAAAAGTGATTTTTGTGCCATTTTTTTGCGTAATGGTACGGAACCCTTTGTGCGCGAGCCTGACTCGCACTTGGCCGGTTTTTTTAGCATTAGAAAAATGGTCAACAATCTTGGCATGTCTATTTATTGAAAAAAGCTTAAAAACAAATAGTAACTATTATTTATGAAAGTAAAATAATGTAAATGAAAATGATCATAATAATTACATATATGCTGTAATATAATTGTTACATATTTGCTGTAACTTATTTTTCAAAAGCGTATATTCAATAAAAAGATACAATCAAGATTGTTTACCATTTTTCTAATGCTAAAAAAACGAAGTATATCATTAAGGATTAACATGTGCCTAAAATCAAAATGCAGTTCAGTAACATGTTTAGTGTAATTGAGTAACATAAAACTTTCTTGTTGCAGGGCAAACTCCAAATGAACCAACCAATAAAAGTTATCAATGTGCCTACTGTGGGTATGCATCAGCTATAAAGTTATGCTTAGATAGGCATTTGAGGAGGCACACTAATGAGAAGCCATACAGATGTAACCACTGTACCTATGCTAGCAGCCGAAAAGACGCTTTGGGAGTTCATGTAAGGAAACACACTGGCGAAAAACCATACAAGTGTGACCAATGCAATTTCGCCACTGCCCACAAAAGTACTTTGCAACTTCATGCAAGGGTACATAAGATGCATGTAAGGAATCACACATGTGAAAAACCTTACAAGTGTGATCAGTGTAGTTATGCTAGTGCCCACAAACGTGATTTACAAAGACATAAAATGGTACACACTGGCGACACTGGTAGATATATTTATAAATGTGACCAGTGTACTTATGCTAGCAAACGTAAAATTAATGTGCAACTTCATGCAAGGGTACATAGGATTGCTGAAAATAAGCCGTACAAGATGTTACATCTCTATTTTCAAGGGGGTAAACCCTAAGGTTATTTACGAAAAAATGTAAACTTCCAGGAATATGTAATAAAATGTTTTTTTACGATACCTTTTTTAAAGAGGATATGAGAAAGAAAGGAGTGAGTGCTGAGGTGACGAAAGATAGAGGAGAATGGAAGAGAAAAACATGTTGTGCCGACCCCACATAACGTGGGATAAGGGCAGAAACAAGACATTTTTTTTATATAACTAGATAATAATCACCTAGAAACATCTCTTTGATAGAAATAAACTTAAAATAAGAGGCTTATAAATAAAAAAAACTTCCTCCAAATTGCTGCCATTGCCATTTTTAGGGTTCCGTACCCAAGGGGTAAAAACGGGACCCTATTACTAAGATTCCGCTGTCCGTCTGTCTGTCACCAGGCTTTATCTCAACCGTGATAGCTAGACAGTTGAAATTTTCACATATGATGTATTTCTGTTGCCACTATAGGTAACAACAAATACTAAAAACAGAATAAAATAAATATTTAAGTGGGGCTCCCATACAACAAACGTGATTTTTTGCCGTTTTTTGCGTAATGGTACGGAACCCTTCGTGCGCGAGTCCGACTCGCACTTGGCCGGTTTTTATTATATATTTAATACACATTATTGCATTAAAAAGCGCTGGTGGCCTAGCGGTAAGGGCGTTCAAACCCCGGCTCGTACCAATGAGTTTTTCGAAACTTATGTACGAAATATCATTTGATATTTACGTCGCTTTTCGGTGAAAACATCGCGAGGAAACCGGACTAATCCTAACAAGGCCTAGTTCCCCCTCTGGGTTACAAGGTCAGATGGCAGTCGCTTTTGTAAAAACTAGTGCCCACGTCAATTCCTGGGATTAGTTGCCAAGCGGACCCAAGGCTCCCATGAGCCGTGGCAAAATGCCGGGACAACGCGAAGATTATGACACATTGCTTAATTCGTACTTACCGACTAGATTTTTTTTTACCTCTTTTCGTTTTCGACCAAAAGGTACCACATTGTCACTTGCCATAAAGACGCTCTGACAGGTTTTGCGTATAAAGATACAAGCAATTTTCGTCCTTATGGTAAGCGACAATGTGGTACCTTTTGATTAAAAACGTCACATAGTTTAGGAGTACAAGAAATGAAGTTGGGGCTGCTGTCGAGCATCTCTGCAGCTATCCCTACCGGATTCCAATATATTCCAACTTTTTCAGCAAACAAGAGACTGGAAAAAACACGACTTTATTCTCAAATTAGTAAATTTAGCCTAGTTTAATACCAGCAAAGATAGATATAACTTCGTAATAGATGGATACAGTCTAAGGAAAAAACGTGCCTCGAAAATCAAGAAAGTTTGATTTTCGATCAGATGGCGCCACTACCTTTGGCCTACTCTCGGATAGATGGCGTTGACGGTTTCGTTTGTTATTTAACAATTTTAAAGCATATCAGTGAAAGAAAATGGATCAAAATCATATAAAAATAATTAATGCAAATTAAAAAAATAATTTATCCATTATTGGTGTTTTTATACATCTTCATTTTTAGTTTTAATCGTGTGTCGATAGATGGATAAAACAAACACTCGAGATTACACTTAATTATTAGGGGAAAGTGATCCGACCACAATACGACCAACAAACCAACGGGTATTCATTTTTAGGGTTCCGTACCCAAAGGGTAAAAACGGGATCCTCTTACCAAGACTCCACTGTCCGTCTGTCTGTCAGCAGGCTGTATCTCATGAACCTATATAACTAGACAGATGATGTATTTCTGTTGCCGCTATAACAACAAATACTAAAAAGTACGGAACCCTCGGTGCGCGAGTCCGACTCGCACTTCGTCGGTTTTTTCCTTTACATTCTTACGTAATACAAGTTGGAGGGGGTTGGCCTATTCTTATTTTTTCTTACATAGGTCTGGGTGGGGTCAAAATAAATGAATGGCGCCTCTTTGTGTTATTAGGGCTTTAGTACAGTCTGGCAAAATTCAAATTCAAATTCAAATCGTTTATTTACCAAATATTTTACAAGTTGACATCACAGGTTGAACAAAAAATAATAAATTAGATTTTACAATTAAGTTAATATCCATCGGCCCCAAACTAGGCGCAGCCTGTATCTCGGGAACCGGGTAAATACAATTTACTGAGAAATTTTAACAATACTGAGTATGATGGCCGTTGATTGAACGAGAGATATCAAATATGAACTATAAATTAATTGAACTACAAAAAAGTGCATGCAGGAAAATATATGCAAACAAAAAAAAAAATACAATCAAAATAAAGCATTCAGGAGAGACATGCGTGAGGGGATTTTTTTTTTTTTTAGGCGTGGTGTGTGTGTGTGTGTGTGTGTGTGTGAGTGTGTGTGTGTGTGTGTATACGCTACCTAAGTATGAATAATTTCTTCTGTCTGATTGTAAGACTGAGAAAGAAGCCATTTCTTAGTTTTCGATTTTAAGATAGAGAAAGAGAAGTCATCAAAGTTACATAATTTAGAAACCCTATTGTAGACTGTAGGGTGTAGGAAGAATGGAAAGCGTTTAGCGAAAGCAGTATTAACTCGAGGACAACAGACAGTCAGGTGATTAAGACGTTTTTGTCGTCGTCTTACGTGGTCTACTGAAGCTACAGCAGTTCGATGAGATTCAGTAACAGCTTTTACTACGAAAAGTTGACGAACTCTGAGAACTGATGATTCTCCGTACAACTCGTCGGTGGGATAACGGAAAGGTTTCCTCAGCATTACCTTCAGTACAGCTCGCTGCGCCCGTTCAACCTCTATCATTGCAGTTTTGGCAGCGCCACCCCAGGCCGCAATACAATACTGAATAATAGATTGGCAGAGTGCAAAATATACTAACTTTAAAATATCTCGGGATGCCCGTCCCGTTGTCCCGTTTTTCTTAGATTGATTTGAAAGAGACGACACTACAGTGTTGCCACTTTTTCATTTCTACTCTTTTTTGCCAGACTGTATAGTAATGCGATTGTTTGGGCTAAGGGTGTTATAATTATGAGTAGTGTTGTCAAATTATAAATATGCGGTATTTTCTATAAAAAGGTACCTTATTGTCGATGGCTTACGCTATTATTAACGATGCTCCGATATAAATACAATGCCGCGCGACGCTGTGCGGCGTAAGCGCCATCGACAATAAGGTCCCTTTTCATAGAAAATGCCTCATATAGTCAAACTTGTGTAAGTGAGCTGAGAACTGGGTAAGCGAAAAAATTAGTGAATTTGCCAGGTCCCGTCATTTTATCCTCCCAAAACCTCTATAAGTGAAAAATATAAACCGTATTAGTGAGTCATTTCTTCACTCTGTAACCTCTATAAGTTAGTGAGATTGCTACGTGCCAAAACCTCCGTATGCGACAGTTAAACGTATTTAATTGTTAAACATTTTCCATTTTCCAAATGACCAAACGTGCAGCTGTTATTGTTTTTTAGTTTTTTAGGAACTTTCTCTTTGATTGACCAAATGTGCAACACACTGATTTAAACTTTCACGATTTTTACTCATTATTATTCACAACGACGGGACTTTATCGCGTAATAGTTATTTGTTATACAAGGGTGCAAAGTTGTATTTTACCCGCGAGTGTTTCAACACACGAGAAGTAAAATACATTTGCACCCGTGTGTAATACAAAACTTTTCCTCTCACTATAGCGAGGAAAGTGCAACATCCACAGGCGTTAGATCATCTTCATCACTGGAATCACTTATTTTGTACGATATTATAACAGAAAACCATAGACCTAGCATTACATAGATGCGGCCTACCGCGTGCGCCCGTAAGGGATAGACATAGATGACGTCATAAACGTGGGGATACCATATTGGTAAAAATTACCCCAATATTTGATATCACGTTGGGGCGATTACCCTGGAGGCAAAGTTTGACGGTATTAAAATTGTTGAATAAAATGTCAATGGGCCGTTCTTTTTAGGCGTATGAACAATGAAATACCTCCTATAATTCGCGCAGGTGGTACAAAACTAAACATGTTTAGTAAATAAAATGTATTATGAGTTTTAATTTTATGAAATCACAAATCACATTATTCACACCAATTAATGTACACCACATTTAATCTTCACAACATTTGTTATTTTATTTTTTGGAATTAGAAATACGAAAAAACTTCGAGGTCAAAATTACCCATAAAATTATGATATTTTCATCTGGTATCCCTAACATGATTGTTATGCAGCTAAATTAAGAAGAAGATTAAAAACGGGTGACCTCCATAGATCTAGTATATTTCTATAGATGCGGCCTACCGCGTGCGCCCGTAAGGGATAGACATAGATGACGTAATAAACGTGGGGATACCATATTGGTAAAAATTACCCCAATATTTGATATCACGTTGGGGCGATTACCCTGGAGGCAAAGTTAGCATGTTTGACGGTATTAAAAAATTGTTAAATAAAATGTCAATGGGCCGTTCTTTTTAGGCGTATGAACAATGAAATACCTCCTATAATTCGCGCAGGTGGTACAAAACTAAACATGTTTAGTAAATAAAACGTAAAATAAAATGTATTATGGGTTTTAATTTAAAGAAATCACAAATCGCAATCACACTAATTAATGTACACCACATTTAATCTTCACATTTGTTTTTTTTTTTTGGAATTAGAAGTACGAAAAAACTTCGAGGTCAAAATTACCCATAAAATTATGATATTTTCATCTGGTATCCCTAACATGATTGTTATGCAGCTAAATTAAGAAGAAGTTTAAAAATGGCTGACCTCACACTCCTACCTACCTACGTAATTTGGGCGGATAATTTTACAAAATATGTATTGTTAATTTGCGTAAATAATTGTGATATTTTTATTGAAATCGTTTGATTCTACATTGCTTTGAGTGTAACGTAATTTTACGATGTTATTCTCACATATTGCGTTAAGAGGAAGGTGTAAAATACCGTACTTACGTGTGTATCTCATATTTTTGCTCAGAGCGGCTATTACAGCCGATTACAGAACAGTTCACCATTATTTTATCAAAGTTCAAGCATTCAAAACGCTAACCATCACTATATTTCATAAGAGAAAGCACAATTTCATACAAAACAACAATAATTAAACAAGCAACGAACAAACATGACATGTCACGTACTTATTTGTTTGCCACAACCTCGGTTGTGGCAGCGGTGGAAAAGTGAAACTATGACAAGGACAAACAATAACAGCGCTTTCTCTGCTACTCCTACTGAAATATACATAAGACTATCCCGTTCGGTCATTTTCCCCCACCCATCATGACCGATCCAGTTATACTAGATTCATGGTGACCTCAGACTCGTCTGAGTAACTGACATATTACCACAAACAACCTACGTAATTTGAGCGGATAATTTTACAAATAATGTTTTGTTAATTTGCGTAAATAATTGTGATATTTTTATTGAAATCGTTTGATTCTACATTGCTTTGAGTGTAACGTAATTTTACTGTTAGTCTCACATATTGCGTTAAGAGGAAGGTGTAAAATACCGTACTTACGTGTGAAAGGTCTGTTCTCATATTTTTGCTCAGAGCGGCTATTACAGCCGATTACAGAACAATTCACCATTATTTTATCAATTCAAAACGCTAACCATCACTATGTTTTATAAGAAAAAGCACAATTTCATAGAAAACAACAATAATTAAACAAGCAACGGACGAGCATGACATGTCACGTACTTATTTGTTTGCCACAATTTCGGTTGTGGCAGCGGTGGAAAAGTGAAACTATGACAAAGACAAAAAGTAATATATTGCTCTCTGTCACTACTACTGAAAGATACATAAGACTATCCCTTTCGGTCATTTCGCCCCACCCCTCATGACCGATCCATGTTATACTAGATTCATGCAGAAAACACTGGAAATTCTGATTCTTACGTGAGTCGGTGAGAAGTGTATTTAAGTAAAAAAAATGTTAACAATGTTGACATTTCTGTTCTGACGTATGAAATGTCAACGATGCGGTTTGAAATTGCAGTCGATGCATGCAACTTGTGCGTTCAGAATTATATTTAACATCATTATAAAAAATCTAACGTTTCTTATGGAATTTTAAGGTTTATGACTTAAAATTATTAAATAAAGCTAAATTTGTTATTTTTTATTAGATTCTCAAACCATTTATTTAATGATATTAATATCGAACGAACCATTATTATGAGCGTTTTACGTTTTGTTATCTGTCAAGCTACTTAAACACGCTCCATTCAAGGTCAAATTACTTTCCCCACTAGTGGATAAAATGCGATTTTCCCCGCTTGTTTTAAAGGATAAAAGACGGCTTTCCGAACTAGTGAGGGGAAAAATAAGTTTTAAATTTACCTCCGACGTTTGGAGGACGGCGTAAATAACCGGAGTCGGAGGTAAATTTAAAACTTATTTTACGCGATTAAGTCCCGTCGTTGTAAATAATAATGATGAAATGTGCGTCAGTCATTGTTTTATTATAGTTTGAGGACCTCACATTTTTTTAAATAATAGTCAAACGTGCGTACGAACATTTCAAGGTCTGTGGGGCTAACGCGTATGAATTCACCGCTAGGGGCGCTAGTGTAGATGGTGGTCTTTTCCATAGTTCGAAATGTCACTTGTCACTTCAATGACTGACAGCGGTTCTTCAGTCTATGGATGGTATAGAAAAGGACGCCAATCTCTTATGGCAGAATTGTTGCAAAAGTGACCGCTTTCAGCTTTAAATAATAGTTCCTAATCTCTCCGGTGGCGCTAGTTAGGGTCTGGGACATGAGTATAACATGAACCAACAAATAATCCGACCAAATTACGTAGGTTGTTTTTGGTAGTATTTCGGTATATGGTGGCGCCGCCTAATTACTGTTTTTTGATGGACACTTTTCATACATAGAGATGAGTGACTGGTGAGCAAAAAAACGATAGCCCTCATTGCAAAAAGGAAGTTCTTTACTCATAATGTCCAAACGATAAACCTCGGTTATTCGTCACATTATATTTGACAAAATTTACGAACTGGAAAAACATACAGAGAATACACACAGTAACGTAAAAGGACGTTAACGGATTTTTTAAAAGTTTTATCAGTTTTTTTTATGAACATTTATTTCCAGCTATTAGTTAAATTAAATAACACTTTTACACACACGTAGTTTGTACCTAATTGTATTCACCTCTATAAGTGAGACAGACAGAGTAATATTATAGTATTAAGTTACGTGCTCAATTTGCAGTGCCCTTACAGGGTTCATAGCTAGATCACCATTTTAATTTAAGACCTTATTGTACCTATGAAAGCAATAAATTACTGATTACTGACCTCTCCTGTCCGGTACCGTCTTCTTTTCTTTTCTTGATGGACTTGAGGGCGGTGCTGCCCGTAGCCAATGTCACGTAAAAGGGTAGGAACAAAATAAATGCTCTTAGAGCACGACGCTGTTCGGTGGTTGTTGTAGTTGTCTCGTAAAACCGATAGCTGGATTTTACGAGAAGCACGTGGACTACCGGCCGTTGACTCCAAAATGGTGGTTAAACACGCTTTGAGATTAATTCTCCATTCACTGCACACTACCACATTAGATTATTGTATAATAAAGCTATCGATATTACACTTTAAACAATATTAATGAGCAAAAAACAAAGGAATTAATCACGAGGCTACTATCATGTTGCACAGAATTGATCGTACCAAACAAAGAGTATATAAAGGATCCTCCACACTCATGCGCGAATCACGGCGCGAAGCTGCGATTCGCGCATGAGTGTGGAGGGCCCTTAACCACAACGTTTGTACCAAAGAATATTAAGTGCTCCAGACTACGCGGCAGGAAGGCTGGTTAGCGAACTAGACTGCACACTCACGTTCGCGGCTCTCCACGCTCATGCGCGAATCGCATCATGCGCGAATTCGCGGCTTCGCGCCGTGATTTGCGCATGAGTGTGGAGGGCCCTGTACATACATGGGGACCGAACACCATTGCTTCGAAAAAGTTGGCTTAAAGAACTCGCATCCAGGCGATAATTCTTTAAAAAAAACAATTGGTGAACAGTCAAAATTGTTTGACAATGACATTAGATAGAAAATAGTAATTTATCAAGAAAAAATATATTGTATGGATTTAAAACAATATCCCACAATTGAAAAAGTAACATTTACATTTCGTGACTTGCTATCAATAATATTGAAGTGTTAAATGGAGTCGTCAGCATTACAGGGCGCAGAGAATGTCTGCGTGAAGACTGAGCCCCATGAGGATGTGTGTATAACGTATGAACCCACGTTCGAGGGACTGTCTGTGAAAGATGAGCCTTTGCTGGATGATGTGTGTGTAAAAGACGAGCCCAGGTGCGAGGGTGTGTCGATAAAAGCCGAGCCATCGTGTTCAGATGTGTGTGTAAAAGACGAGTCGCTCGGCGTGAGCGCGGCGGCGGAGCTGTACACCGACCACGCCGTGAAAGATGAGCTCGTGCTCGGCCCCGTGCTTGTGGAAAGGCGCTGCGTGCGCCACGCACCAACAGGTCAGTTGTGGACTCTAAAGCTGAGCATTTGAGCGGCTCAGACCGAGGCATGCTCGCCCCTAGCGGCGAGATGCGCGTGATGATGTGTTTATGTTTGGGTGAGGCAACGCGAGCTGACTTTGTGCGCCGCACAAAATGGCGTCGGACGCGATAACAGCTGCTGCTGCGTTTATTATAATTCATGGAATAATTAATAAAAAGTAGAACATTTTTTCTTGGTGGTGGATGAAACAGTTATATAAAAATCATGTGGTCATACGTGCCGTGAGCACTGATAAGTCTGAACTTGTCACCGCGCGCGCCGCACACTAATTTAGTCGAAGCATGCACACCGAGGCGCCTTTGAGCATGGTCAAAAGACCGACTCCAGCCGGCTCACTGCGAGCCACTCTCTCGCTGCTTGTGCACGTGAGGCGCGTACGGATTTGAGCAAACAGGCAAGCCGTGCTTGCCTCGACCCGAGGCTGCCTAAAATTACGCACCTTAACTTTAACCATGAATTAAATGAAGCTGTAAAATCATTAGGGCTTGGGAAATACGGGTTGGCAAACTCATTTACTCAGTAAAGAATTCTGAAAGAAGAAACAAAATCGAGTCTAAATTAACTTTGGGCCAACTTAATTGGAACAAAGTGAGTTAGTGTAATTTTTACTGCTTTTCAGTCTTTTTTACTGCTGTCTTTTTTGTCACTGGTGGTTGAAAATACCGTGAGACATGCGCGCGCACTGCTAGGTCCCGGCAGAATACCATGCTGCAGCACATGCTGAGTAAGCACCTTTTAGTGACGAAAAAAAACCTAGTGGTTAGTAATTAGTTTAGTATAGTAAATATATATTAATAATGGGTCACTCACGTATTTTAAGTTTCCCTCCCCCCCCTCTTGCCCCCCTGCCGCAAAGTTGATTTGTTAAATGTTGTTAATATCAGAGGGTGGTTTCAGCTTTCATGAAGTCATCAGTGAAGCAGTCATATGAGATTGTCCCCTGGAGACCCTATCTACGGGACTGCTGTGTGAGGCTGGAGCGCCTTGATGTGGACACACTGCTCATCGTCACTCGGAGCATAGACCGGAACAGCCCGATACATGTTTATGAAGCTGGGAGTCAACACAAAAACATCACAGTTGGGAACCTTGAAGAAAACGATAGAGGTGAGAGATCTGTGTGCTTGTGTGGTATTTTTGCCTTAAGGCCCATTTAGATTATGCAAGTTTCTTGTACGAGAATCTGCAAATAATTGTGTCTCAATAATAGTATTCAAGAATTGCACCAAAAGAGTTTACAGATAGGCAATATTCACAATTATTGAAGACAGCTATTGCCAGGAAATTAGACCACCACCCTCACATCTCCCAAAAGCCCAAGACAGGGATGAGTGGAGAAAAAGTGAGGAGGCTTTCACCCAGCAGATGGGATCTGCAGTCAGCCCCAAAACAAAGTTAAAATAAAGAAAAACAAAAATAATAATAACCTGACTGTAGAACAAATAAAGCTTTAATAATAATGATAATAATGATATTGGCCGTCCAGAGGGGAGTCGTAAGAGTTATATGCTCCAGGGGTGGAAGTGTTAAAGGGCATAACGCCGCGAGTAACTTCGGAGAAAGCGCAGCACACCTCTCGACACCCCTGAGCCGCTCACTCCGGTGTTGCGTCTGGCCATCTTTACGATGGCGCATCAGGTGCCCATCTAACGAGTGGCGAGTCACCGCCTGCCTCGATAACTTGTGCAAGCAATGTTATGGCAGGTGTCCGGACTTCTTTGTAATAGCCCAGTCTTTTAACCACCCAAACTTAAACCATAGATCAGTACTCTGTCCATACTCTCTACAATAGTTTCCAATGCCTGCTGAAACCGGTTCACGGATATCTATTGATGTACCCGTGAATGGGTTCCACCAGGCGTTCTACATGACATCAAATCTCTCCAAACGGCCTCTACGTGTTGGATCTATATCCCCACGCACGCCTTATAAATGACCGGGCTCGAAAGACCCGAGAGTTTTAAAACGGAGATACACATAATAATTATAATTATTATTATTATTTGTAATGCAGGCAGGCAGTTTAAACAACTGATAATGCCTGTATCCAGAGTCATAAACTAACTCAGTGTTGAGTAGAATTTGCTTTGTGCTTATCTAATTTATTCTTAAACTCATTGACACTTTGGGCCGCTACTACATCCTCTGGGAGTTTAATCGAATTTAAACTGTTGTGAGGACACAGAACAGGATGCCGGGTGGACCTCGGCGATTCCAACGAAATATTTATAAACATTGTGTACCTTTAGTGTACCTCAGTGTACCTTTAATAAAAACCAGTGTACCTCTCCCTAAAATGAGATATTTAACAAAAAATGTCCATCCGCCATTCTGATGTCAAGATGGCGGGTGGACCTATGAAATCTTGCATTATACCGCACTAAAAGTATGCAGTTATATTGTACCTTCAGTGTACCTGTGTAAACTTTCATTAGAAATCAGTATATCTATCCCTCAAACGAGCTAGGCACAAAACAAGGTCCACCCGCCAAACTGACGTCAGGATGGCGGGTGGACCTATGAAATCTTGCATTATACCGCACTAAAAGTATGCAGTTATATTGTACCTTCAGTGTACCTGTGTAAACTTTCATTAGAAATCAGTATATCTATCCCTCAAACGAGCTAGGCACAAAACAAGGTCCACCCGCCAAACTGACGTCAGGTTGGCGGGTGGACCTATGAAATCTTGCATTATACCGCACTAAAAGTATGCAGTTATATTGTACCTTCAGTGTACCTGTGTAAACTTTCATTAGAAATCAGTATATCTATCCCTCAAACGAGCTAGGCACAAAACAAGGTCCACCCGCCAAACTGACGTCAGGTTGGCGGGTGGACCTATGAAATCTTGCATTATTTCACGCGAAATTTATGTAAGTATTTGTAGTAAAAAGAAACCAAAGATAAAAGAAAAAAGATCTTTGTGTATAGAATTATGATTTTATGATTTAGTGTACCTTCAGTGTCCACCGTAAACTTTTATTAGAAATCGGCATGTCTACACCTAAAACACCATCCACCGTCCACATTTTGGACGATTAAAAACAACGTCTGTCTGTCTATCTGTCTGTCCGTCTGTCACCAGGCTGTATCTCACGAACCGTGATAGCTAGACAGTTGAAATTTTCACAGATGATGTATTTCTGTTGCCGCTATAATAAAAAAATACTAAAAACAGAATAAAATAAATATTTAAGTGGGGTTTCCATACAACAAACGTGATTTTTTTGCCGTGTTTTTGCGTAATGGTACGGAACCCTTCGTGCGCGAGTCCGACTCTTACTTGGCCGGTTTTTTATTTCTTACTTATTTATAGTTTTGAGATTTTTCCCTGTACTTGTAGTATAAGAAAGAAAATATTACTTGCCAAATTTCATAGTTCTAGGTCAACGGGAAGTACCCTATGAATTTTGATTCCCATGAGTGTGTCAAAATATTAGAACGTTTATTATTGAAATGTTCTTTGGGGCATAAACGACCGTATCTTTTTTTAAGTTAACTTAGAAGTTTAATTTTTTCACAGCTTTAAGGGACTGTAGACCTGAGTTTTAATTTCAATTTGAGACCTCGCGTTCACGAGATAAAGGGTCTAGACAGACAGACGGACGGACGGACAACAAAGTGATCCTATAAGTATAAGGGTTCCGTTTTTTTCCTTTTGAGGTACGGAACCCCAAAAATCTGTTATAGTACTAAAAAAGTCCAGAAACATTTGACAATGACAGTTACTCCATTACAAAAATCATAGACATAGTATATACAAGTAGTTATAGACATGAAACCGAGCGACCAGGGGTAAGAGAAAGACATATTCATGTATTGACAGTTTCATGTATGGCAGCATTCGGTATTTCGCCATCGCCTCCTTGCTATGATGCTATAACCCGACCATGAAAAAATGCCCGGTCGGTGATAAAGATAAAGCGTGGCACTATTTTCTCTTTCCTCTTGTAGGAATCGCAATAAGACTATCTTTCTCTAGCAAAGAGTGTCAGGCTCTTGACAAAAATGAGCTGTCATAATGATCATGAATTCATCATTGGCCGCGTCAAGTCTACAGTCAAGGGCATAAATATATATACATTTCCAAAGTTGCAAAAATATATGTACGCTCTTACACCTTAGACACTAAAGTCGTGTTCACATATTTTTGAGCCATTTGTCTGGATCGATATTTTTGCCTTCGACTGTACATAGGCCAACGTGTCATATTAAATTTGTATAATAAAAACAATCTTGTTGCAGGGCAAACTTCACAGAAGAAACCGACCGAAAATTATCAATGTGCCCACTGTAAATACACAACAGCTATTAAGTTACGGTTAATACCGCATTTGAGGAAACATACCAATGAGAAAACATACAGATGTGATCATTGTAGCTATGCTAGCAACCACAAAGGTCATTTTACAGTGCATGTAAGGAAACACACTGGTCAAAAGCCATACAAGTGTGTTCACTGTAGCTATGCTAGCGGCCACAAAGGTAATTTGAGAGACCATGTAAGGATACACACTGGTGAAAGGCCATACAAATGTGTTCAGTGTAATTATGCTAGCAGCCAGAAAAGTTATTTGGAAGTTCATTTAAGGACACACACTGGTGAAAAGCCGTACAAGTGTGACCAGTGCAGTTATGCTTGTGCCCAAAAATATTATTTGCAAGTTCATGTAAAGAAACACACTGGAGAAAAGCCTTACAAATGTGACCAGTGTAATTTTTGTAGTATCCAAAAAAGTGGTTTACTGACTCATAAACGGAAACACGTAGATGAGAAGCCGTACAAATGTGACCAGTGCAGTTATGCTAGTAAACATAAAAACGGTCTGCGAGTCCATATGAAACAACACACTGGTGAAAAGCCTTACAGATGTGATCAGTGTAGTTACGCTAGTTCCCAGAAATATTATTTGCAAGCTCACGTAATGAAACACACTGGTGAAAAGCCGTACAAGTGTGATCAGTGCAGTTATGCTAGTGTCCAAAAACGTGCTTTACAAAGTCACAAACAAAGACACGCAGTTGAAAAGCCTCACAAATGTGGACATTGCAATTATGCTGCGAATTATAAAAGTAGTCTGCTACTACATTTATATAAACACATTGATGAAAATGACTTAAAAATTGGGCCAGATTAGTTCCGATAGTGCCTCAAAATGTCATTTGCAAAACCAAGTATGGAAACACACTGGAAAATAGTTCAAAAGTAAAACGCCATGCACATGGACAGTAGATGTGCCGTTGGGCTAATTTACTTATTTAAGTTATAGTTTTAGTTTAATTTAAGTTAGTGTAATATAATGTAGCTATGGGCTGATGTTCGAAATAAATAAAGTTATTATTATTCCTTTATTGTTAATTAATTTCTCCTCTTAGGTTAGTTTTTTTAGGATTCCGTACCCAAAGAGTAAAAACGAGACCCTATTACTAAGACTCCGCTGTCTGTCTGCCTGTCTGTCTGTCTGTCCGTCTGTCACCAGGCTGTTTCTTACGAACTGTGATAGCTACAGTTAAAATTTTCACAGATGATGTATTCCTGTTGCCGCTATAACAAATATTAAAAACAAAATAAAATTAATATTTAAGTGGGGCTCCCAAACAACAAACATGATTTTTTTGCGTAAACTGAAATCAAAGAGGATTTAATAGGATAGAGCGGTACTGTCATAGTAAATTTTGTAGCCACAGTAAATTCACTACCATCTATCGACACACGATAAAAACTAAAAATGAAAATGTATTTATATACGGATAAATGTGACGCTTTCAACCAAAAGGTACCACATCGATAAGGTTGATTTCAAATTGCAACTATCTGGAAATAGCGCCTTATTGACAACCGACAATAAGTACCCTTTTGGTTGAGAATGGCACAAATGATTTTTTTTATTTGCATTAATTATTTTTATATGATTTTGACCCATTTTCTTTCACTGATATGCGTTAAAATTGTTAAATAACAAACGAAACCGTCAACGCCATCTATCCGAGAGTAGGCCAAAGGCACTACGTTTGGCCTACTCTCGGATAGATGGCGTTGACGGTTTCGTATATTCAAAGATAGATATAACTCCGTAATAGATGAATGCAGTCTAAGGAAAAAACGTGCCTCGAAAATCAAGAAAATTTTATTATCGAGCAGATGGCGCCACTACCTTTGGCCTACTCTCGAATAGAAGGCTGTGACGGTTTCGTTTTTTATTTAACAATTTTAACGCATATCAGTGAAAGAACATGGGTCAAAATCATAAAAATAATTAATGCAAATAAAAAATCATGTATCCATATGTAAATACATTTTATGGTATTTTTATACATCTTCATTTTTAGTTTTAATCGTGTGTCGATAGATGGCAGTGATATTACTGTGGCTACAAAATTTACTATGACAGTACCGCTCTATCCTATTATATCCTCTTTGGTATATTGAATTTATAATACATCCCGACGTTTCGAACCCCCGTCACCCATGCTCAGTCACCCGTTGACCACGAACGCTGTAAAGGTCTTATACAGATCAACCTACCTCCAAACTAAGCAAAGCTTGTACTATGGGTGCTAGGCGACGATATACATACTTATATATTTAAATACATACTTATATACATAGAAAACAGCACCCATGACTCAGGAACAAATATTTGTGTTCACAACACAAATAAATGCCCTTGCCTGGATTCAAACCCAGGACCATCGGCTTCACAGGCAGGGTCACTACCCACTAGGCCAGACCGGTCGTCAAAACTTCTTCGAGCAACACCGGCTTCCGACACGTCGGAAGGGAGGAGCCTAACGGTATCTTGGGAGAGCGAGGGGCAGGCTGAAGGTCGATGGAAATTATAACACAACTTTTATTACGTACAATAAGAGCACGGTTTACAATAGTCCAATAAATAAACATATACTGTACGAGGTTACATGCTACTGTAACCTCCTGCGATCTCGGTGCGGTCGAAATATCTCTTTCTCGCTCTTACTAATAGATGCGACCTTAACCCTTAACGGCCGTACGGCGGCCCACCTTACACACGATCGAACGTGCGCCGGACGGCGGTGCGTTCGTCTGTAGACACTATTATGGCTGAGAAGGCTGGCCCCCCTGCATTCACCTGGGTCTCTGAACTCTGCAGCTTACTATACTTAAACATCAATCAGTTTCTTATTGATAAGGTCATTGACATAATAGCCTTAAGTCTTTATGCTTAAAAAGTACGCTTATGACAATATTTATTAACACTATATCTGATTACTTATATGAATTGGTTAGCACCATCCTTGTAAGGAATTCTCAAGGTACCCTGCATATATATTTTCGAATTGTGTAAATTTGTAAAAGCGCACCCTGATTTATATTCGAAACTTGGAGATATGCCCCGACGATTCGAATCTCGCTTCAAAAATAATTTGACACAAACCTCCTCAAAATTAGTTATTCATAAAAATGGTCCCTACCCGATGTCAATTAGAATTTTTAATAAGCTACCTAACCATGTTAAAAATGAGCTAAATGATAATAAGTTTCTGAAGAATTTAAAGGCATTCCTCGTAGACAAAGCATTCTACTCTGTAAATGAATATCTGGACTCCTGCGATAATGCTTAATATTTACTCGTGTCGTCCTCTCTGCCACCCTTATATGTATATACGGCAGGCCATTACATGTAAACATAAGTATTTAATAATTTAAGTAGTTGATTAGTTTGTAATTTTATTGCAGTGCCCTTACAGGGTTGTGTTGAAACATAATTATAATCTTAAGATCTTTTTGTACACACAAAGCAATGATTAAATGAGTATGAGTAAGGTTTAACAGCGCCAAATATTGTAATGCCGCGCAAGAGGTTTGACGTATAGATTTTCTTAGCTAATCAATCGTAGAGAGGGAGCGCAGGGCACTATCAGTGAGAAGCAACATGTTGATCCGCAGGTTTGCAAAATGCACAACAAGTGTTAAATTAACCTTGTTCAGATCATATTGCCAAACTTTTCACACTTGCAGCCTGTGGATCAACTGCACGAAGAAAGCTTATAGTGCGCTGCGCGTCCTCTACAATAACGCGTTCAGGATGCTGATGGGGCTGCCGCGGTACTGCACTCTGCAGTGCTTCGAGGATGTTCGCGGTTCGCGGAGGCACACACGGACGACTTCCACGCCATTATGCGCAAACGCGTCGCGTCCCTGATGCGCCGTGCGCGCGGCAGCACCAACGGGCTCCTGAGCGCGGTCGCAGGGGCCAATGACAGCCCGATATTTGGCCACTGGGCGAAATCGCACGCGCCACATGCCCACTATGACTAAATGTAACTTTTAGATATGCAAGTTAGTTTTAATTTTTTTTAATACAATTATTCACCAATATTTTTAATAGCAAGAAATTGTGTATTGGTTAATATTCAAGGCTGGCGGGGTACATTTATGGAGAAGGGATAGCTGCCAGCGCAGACTCTCGCCGCGCTAGTGGTCGTACTAGGCGTCGCGCGCGTCGCTGTGCGCGAGCGCGGTCCTACTGCACCTGCGAGATGTAGAAGTAAGTAAATACCAAAGACTTTAGCTAGCTACTAGTGAAAATAAATCAAAACAATGAATTTTTTGACAATTTGCATCCCAACTAGCTTGATGGATATCATCATCATTTTCCTAGCGTTATCACAGCTTATGCCAGCCTAGGGCAGGGCTATGGAACTCTCCGCGCGAGCTCGGATTTATTTTATTTTATTCATTTTAGGGATAACAAACAACTATACAATATGATGTTACATTTAGTAGTAGTATTCAATATACGCGATATAATCCGTTTTCATAGTTTTATTTCATGAGTAACTATCGCGGTAACCGAAGACAATATTTAGTAGTACAGTTAAAATTAACCAACGACATTATCCACAAATTACAACAAAATTATGCTATGGTTGGCACAAAAAAAGTACAGTTAATTATTCGATGTAGGTATACTAAGGTATTTAAACAGGGAGAAATTATATGCTAAGTTAATTACGTCATGCCTTGAATAACAAATAGGTAATGAAAAGAAATGTTGGCTTCGATAAGTATATGCACTCCTGGAACATTAATGTCAATTTCAGATGCAGATACAAAGCTTTAACTTAAACTAATAAACTAAATCTGAATTTCAATTAATGCCTACGAATTCCGTACCGCCGGCGGTACAAACGCCAGCTAGATGGTTGCCACAAGGGGTCCATACAAATGAAAGTCATATCATTCACACGCATAACCACTTGTGTCATAATCATCATTGCGCATACAAATCAAAAGTCATATTATATTGTGTCATACATTTTTAACCATAATATTTGATGCCATACTCAGCAGTTATCACACTTTTTGGTCATTATACATTTTAATTATAATGAATCAAATGTCATACAAACTAAAAGCATATCGATACTTATAAATGTAATAACATATAACGTTTTGTACCATAATTATTTAAGGCATACTAACTTATTGATAGCCGTACATACACCCACCTCCATAACGTGTGATAACGTCTAAAAGAAAATGATAAGCAACACAAGAAACCCCTTGAAATAAATCTTTTCCCTAACTCCGTCCAAACACTTAATTCGACGGATCCCCCTCACGCGGGGCTCCTATTTCTGCGTAGTTTGTCCTTCGGACAAGTAAAGAAACCTAACGAACCTAACCTACCTACTATTTAAATAAATCTATATCTATGATTAGTTTCTTTTATAAAACCGTTACTCCTACTAGAGGGGGCTCATCTCCTTCGATCTCCTCTTTTAAACGGTTTTTGTGTGGTTATAATTATGACTATAGTAATATTTGCTTCATGGGTTCCTCACAACCATACATATTCATTATTCATGCTTTGTAACATTTATGAAAAAAACATATTATGACCACTAAATATACGACTAAATTTTTTATGTTAATAGTGCACTGCAATACTTCGAACGAAAAACAATTACCAAGCATATGAGAAAATTTTATGCGAATTAAATTAATGACTAAAAAAATTATGACATAACTCATTTATGAAGAAAAACCAGTTATACTCAGGAATAATTCTGACTAAAGATTTTTATGACTTACAATTTTATGCATAAATTGTTATGAATATGACAAGTTATTATGCGACCAGAGGGCGGCCCTGCCACAAGCGCTCACGCACGCACGTCACCGCGTGCTATGCCAAAGAAATGTCTGCGTCGCGAACAAATAACACAGCTTGTAGTGTAAATAAAAATATATTATTTTTTCCTCTTTCGACAGATGAGGAAAAGTAAGTAGACATTCTTAGTATAGGTTACACCTACTGTTATTATTATTACGATAGTTACAAGCTACGTAGGTACTATTAAATGGTTTTAAATATATAGGTAATGCTTTTACGACACATTTAAACTTAGATATCTACCTAAGACATTTTTTTATACTACGTCGGTAGCAAACACGTCGGTGGCTCGCCTGATGTTAAGCAGTCTCCGTAGCCTATGTACGCCTGCAACTCTAGAGGAGTTACATGCGCGTTGCCGACCCCTAACACTCCGCATCCTCGTTGAGCTCAATGAGATATGCATTCAACGTAAGATTTTTAATATTTACCTTTATAATGTCAAACATCAAACATTTATTCAGCAAATAGGCCACAGGGGCACTTTTACATGTCAATTTTTACAAACAATAAAATTAACCCAAAATTACAAAAAAACAATTACATAAATATAATTTAAAACACAAGGAAAAAAAACTAATAAAAACTATACAAATAACAGAAGTACTAAAATTGTTTAGAGATGAAAAGTCTCTAGGTGTCAGAGATAAAATGTATATAATAATAAAAAAAAACATCAAATTATCCAGAGATGTAAAGGGTCTCCAAGACTTGAATTGTTATATAATTCATAAAATGTCCTTGAAGATCTGGTTAACAAATCTTTGTACTTGTAAGGTCACACTTCTAAAGTGTCTCATTAGTATGTTTGCTTTTATGGATTTTGCAAAAATTACCAAAACTACACTGGTCACATTTGTAACGCTTCTCTCCAGTGTGTTTCCTTACATGTCTTTGCAATTGAATTTTTTGGGCACTAGCAAAACTACACTGTCCACATTTGTAAGGCTTTTCCCCAGTGTGTATTCTTACATGTCTTTGCAAATTAGATTTATCGGCACTAGCGAAACTACACTGGTCACATCTGTAAGGTTTTTCCCCAGTATGTATCCTTTCATGTCCTCGCAATGGATTTTTTTGGGCACTAGCATAACTACACTGTCCACATTTGTAAGGCTTTTCCCCAGTGTGTATTCTTACATGTTTTTGCAAATTAGATTTATCGGCACTAGCGAAACTACACTGGTCACATCTGTAAGGTTTTTCTCCATTATGTATCCTTTCATGTCCTCGCAATTGAATTTTTTGGGCACTAGCGAAACTACACTGTCCACATTTGTAAGGCTTTTCCCCAGTGTGTATTCTTACATGTTTTTGCAAATTAGATTTTAGGACACTAGCGAAACTACACTGTCCACATTTGTAAGGCTTTTCCCCTGTGTGTATCCTTACATGTTTTTGCAAATTAGATTTTTCGGCACTAGCGAAACTACACTGGTCACATCTGTAAGGTTTTTCCCCAGTATGTATCCTTTCATGTCCTCGCAATTGATTTTTTTGGGCACTAGCGAAACTACACTGTCCACATTTGTAAGGCTTTTCCCCAGTGTGTATTCTTACATGTTTTTGCAAATTCGATTTTTGGACACTAGCGAAACTACACTGTCCACATTTGTAAGGCTTTTCCCCAGTGTGTATCCTTACATGTTTTTGCAAATTAGATTTTTCGGCACTAGCGAAACTCCACTGGTCACATCTGTAAGGTTTTTCCCCAGTATGTATCCTTTCATGTCCTCGCAATTGATTTTTTTGGGCACTAGCGAAACTACACTGGCCATATCTGTATGGCTTCTCATTGGTATGTTTCCTCAATTGCCTTATTAAACATGACTTCACAGCTGTTGTATATTCACAGTGGGCACATTGGTGAGTTTTGGTGTTGCCGCTCGGTTTCTTCTGTGAAGTTTGCCCTGCAACGAAAATGTTTTATTTTACTAAATAATATATTAAACATGTCGCGATTATTACATAGACAGAGCTTGTCTATGCTAACTTTGCAGCTCCTAGAAATTTGACATTAATGATGACATTGAAACACTTTGTCATCTCATTGCCAATGCCATGCAGCGTTAGCCTGGTCCAACTTTACTGATTCGTTAACACAACACTGACGTTACACGTTTGCCTCTTGGTTGGCACACTGTCGCTGCGTCACTTTCGTTTGGCATATTGAAGAAAGGGATGCAACTAACGCAACTCGATATAACCTCCAAGTGAATCCTTTTTTTATGGTATAGGAGAGATGATCAGACAAATCGCCTTATGGTAAGTAATTACCATCGCTAATGGACACCTGCAACATCAGAGGGGCTACAAGTGCATTGCGCCTTTAAGATGGGAGTACGCTCTTTCTTTTGAGTGCAGACCTACATAGACTTGAAATAATAAAATAAATAAGTCACTTTTTCATACACAACAGAATCAGAATCGGAACGTTTATATGTGAGGAATTGGGTATACATAATAATATTTACAAAATATGTTACATGTTACAACAATTATAAAAATTTATAGCATAATTAGGTACATTATTCGTTAGGTACATGGTCCTTGGTTTTATGTGTAGGTTGTAGAACATGGTTTATTTTTCAACAAGTCTAATTTTATTTATAGTCAACAACAACAATTTTACCTGATTAATTAATTATAGTATACAGATAAAATATGAATGAATATTTCTTCATTAAAATTTCATTTAATTTATTTCATGCAAAAACCATGGTAATTAAAGGTGTTACATAGAGATTTTATACATGGTCACCCTGCAAGGGCGTAGCACTGTCTTATAAACTAGTTAAACCTAAAAATTTAATTTATACAAAATAAGATATGTTTAAATTGGTACTATCAATGGAAATATAATAATAATCAATACGTTGTAAATATAAACATTGGTGAATTATCGTCAAGAAATAATTTATATAATTGTAACAAATTAGAATGTTAATAAATTAAATACTAAAAAAATATATAGTTAAATGTCAAGTCGTTAGAATTAGAATTATATAGTTAAATTGTAATCAAATTACTCAGTTATTGTATAGTAGCATTTTGAGACAAGTCATTGTTTTAGACGTCTTATGAAAGTAGAGTATAGTTCTTCATTTCGAAGTTCGTCTGGTAATTTATTGAAATTTTTTATTGCCATAACGTGTGTGCTTTTTGAATGCATTTCCAATGTTGATAAGGGCAGCATAAGCATATTTCTGTGCCTGACTGAGTGAGTTCTAGATAAGACCTCTTCTCGTTTTTTAAACATACCAATATCTCAATTTTCTAAATGTTTTCTATTTATGAGAAATGGGTATCGCTGTTCAAATAGACAGTGTGAATTACAATTAATGTGAGTGCCAAAATGTAAAATATAATTTATTATTATTATTATTATTTTATTATCCTTTATTTCAGACAGTAAAGCAAATTTCATATTTTTACAGTTCTAGCATATTTTATTGCTGTCTGTGTGCCACTTATTGGCAAAAGGCCTCCTCCAACCTTCTCCATTCCTCTCTATCCTTGGCAACTCTCGTCCATGTGTTTCCTGCTATGGCTTTGATGTCGTCCACCCATCTTCTAAATGGTCTACCTCTTTTTCTTTTCTTATGGCCTGTGAACCAGTTCATTATCGATTTCGACCATTTTTCTTTGCCTCTAATTGTATGTCCTGACCATTTCCATTTCAACTTTTTTATTGTTTTTGTGACATCTTTTGTTTTGGTGAGCTTCTTTAATGGATTCTATTCTTATCTTATCCGATAGTATTTTCCCCAGCATACTTCTCTCCATGGAGTTTTGGCAAGTTTCTAGCTTTCTAATGTGTGTTTTAGTGAGAGCCCAGGTTTGGCAGCCGTAAGTGAGTACAGGAAGTATGCTGGTATCAAAGAGTTTCCGCTTGATAGTTACATTGATATCTTTATTTTTCATTATTTCCTTTAGGCTCCAATATGTCTTCCAAGCATTTCCAATACGTCTATCTATTTCTTTTGAGGTTAGATCTACCGGAGAGATTATCTGGCCTAAATAGATGTACTCATTGACATATTCGATTGGGTTATTATTGATGAGAATACTTTCTTGTTTGTCGTTAGTCATAGCCTTGGTCTTTAGTGTGTTCATAACCAATCCCACCTTCTCACTTTCTCTTACCAGGTCATTCAGCATTGTTTGCAATCCTTCGCTTGATGATGAGAGTATTATCAGGTCATCTGCAAATCTCAAATGTGAAAGGTTTTCACCGTTAATAGATAGTCCACATTTCTCCCAGTCTAATTGACGAAAGACTTCTTCTAGAACGGCTGTGAAGAGTTTCGGCGATAGTGGATCCCCTTGACGTGACGACCTCTTTCTATTCTGATTTCTTTGCCTTTGCCTTGCTGTTGTTGTAATTGTTTTTTAGTATTCTGATGTATTTATTTTCGATACCTTGGTTTTTGAGTGCCTGCCAGATTTTCTCGTGCTCTATTGTATCGAAAGCTTTAATGTAATGACTAATGATAATATGACAATAATTACATTATGACTTTCAATAATTATTTATTTATTTATTGAAAACACATTTACATGACATTACAGTATAAAACTAATGCGCCATGAAAGTTAATTACATTTAAATTACAACTAGTACTATGGTTTATGTACAACACTAAATTACTACAGTTGAGCACCTATCATCCATCCTCTCACAAAACCTCAGACATTCACTGCACACAGCCGTCCATCGCCACGCAAAATTCAATAGTGTGAGAGAACGAAGAAGTGGCGAGTTCTTAAGCGACACAGTGCGAGCCGCCGGCACTGCCAATAAGTCGCGTCGGCGGGGCCTGAGAGCCATCCTGGGAACGTCAGGGACAAAAAGTCGTACCTGGCGGCACACCAGCTCTGGGCAGTCTGACTCGCCACGCAGGACCCGTAAAGCCGTAGTCAATAAAGAAAAGTTTCGCCTGACCTCTAACGAGTTGTAACCGAGGGTCCCTAACAAGAATTTGGTTGGGTACAGAAACGGGTAATACCCGTACATTTTCTTGTACAAGGATCTTAAAAAGGCTTTTTGAACTTTCTCGAGTAACAAGGCATACGTTGACTCGTGTGGGTGCCACACGACCGACGAGGCCTCCAACTTACTTCTAACCAAGGCGTTATAGACCAGTTTCAGTGCGAATGGCTCTTTAAAGTCACGCATGTTGCGAATCAGAAAGCCCAGTCTTCGGTAGCAGTCCTTAGCAAGTGATGACAGGTGCTCGTGAAACGTGAGGCGCGTATCGAAGACAACTCCAAGATCCATAACCGAGAAGACACGAGTTATGGGCTCGGGTCCCAGCTCGTAATTCGCAATTATTGGATCACGCGCACGGCTAAAACTACAAACACAGCATTTGGCAGAGTTAAAAAGAAGTTTGTTTTGTATACTCCATTATGTCAAACAATAGAGACCCGTATAATGACATTTTAAGCCATTTTAAGAAGAAAACAATTTGACATTTAGGTATTTTGAGACTAAGTTGTTTTTACATATAAAGATTTAGTACATATAAAGACAATGGCATTATGATTAGACCTGTACATCAATAAACTAAATATCGGAAGGAAGTCACTAGCGTTACCTTGTATGTGCTAGAAAAATCTCTAGGTCTAATTATGATAATTAGGTGTAATGAAACCGAAGCAAAAATACCAACCTGACCAACCTGAGTCAATATAAAAAACGCGCCGACTCAGCGTGCACGCTACGGAATCCTAACCAACTTCTCCCGGTAAAACGTAGACTAGCAAGGTCCAATAAGCTGACCCACATAATGGGTCCTACTGTATGTAATAGGTTGCCGGAGACATTCACCTCATCACCGTCGCTGCAATGTTTTAAAGCTAGCCTGAAGGCTTGGCTTCTCGAGCACAAATTCTACAACTATGACGAATTTGGAATTTTTGAATGTTAAGCTTTAGTATTAATTGTATTATTACATTATTGTTATAGTTTTTTACGAATGTACCTAAATATTATTATTCTTTTACAATAATTATACAATCTATTAATATAAAAATGACTCTCTCTCTATTTCTCTCTCTCTCTCTCTCTCTCTTAAGCCTTTTTACATAAAAATGACATGTAATATTATAAATATTGTAAATAAAATATGAATATGAATACCCCACGCCTACACAAATGTCTCACCTCCAATGTTTCCTTTAAGATTCCCAACTGTGGTGTCTCTGTGTTGACTTCCAGCTTCATGAACTTGGTTCGGGCTGTCCCGGTCTGTGCTCCGAGTGCCAGTGAGCAGCGTGTCCACAACAAGGCGCTCCAGTCTAACACAGCAGTCCCTCAGAGAGGGTCTCCCAGAGACAATCTCATATGACTGCTTCGCTTCTAAAACCAGGTTGGAAGCTGAAACCACCCTCAGATGTGAACAACATTTTTACTATAAATAAATTATATATTTTACAAACTGTGATGTTAGATACTATGAAGAACCAGAACTACAACTAAGCCTGATAAAAACAATTGTACCTAACTTGATAAGGAAAATGTATAGAAATGACGAAACAAAGCTATTTGAGTACTGTAAAATAATTAATGTCTATGATAAGTTTAAAATGATGCTAGTATGTGATGAAATCGCTAACTTACCTTACCTTAAAAATAGATCTAGGTCACAAAAATTAAGAAATATTAATATACCAAAGTATGTATTACCAACAAAACTTCCGTGAGACATAGACATATTAAATATATTAATAACGGGTCACTCACGTGTTTTAAGTCGAAAACGCTTGACACCGTCACCGTCGACGCAAGCTCCTGATGACGCTCCTCGGTACGGAGTGAAACATGTCGAGCGTTTTCGACTTAAAACACGTGAGTGACCCGTTATTAATATATTTAATATGTATTACCACCTTACAAGAATACCTATGGAAAAAGAACCTGGCAATTTCTGTTACCCGATACACTAAACTCATGGCCTAATGATGTTAACCAAAATATACTTAATAACACACATAAGACTAAAATAATTTTAAAAAATATGTTGTTATCAAGTACAGGTGCGCGCCCAAGTTGTTTATCAACATCTCGGGCAAACTAAATGCTGATTACCTAACTTACCAGTATTTCCTTAATATTAAATTTAGAAATAAAACTATGAAAACGGATTATATCGCGTATATTGAATTTATAATACATCCCGACGTTTCGAACTCTTTACAGCGTTCGTGGTCAACGGGTGACTGAGGAAAAATTACAAAGTGCAAAAATACCCACATACTAAAATAATGAACAATCATAGACTACAAACTTTAAGGCTGGTTGTACATGCAAAATCGGTTCATAAGGCTAGTTATACACTATAATTATTTTTCAAGTAAAGATATATATATATACGCGATAAAAACTATGCCGGCTCCAACCCTACACCACGGACCCGAGAAGATTTAATTCCCTCCTAAATTGTAGGAGGGTATCCCAATATGGGACCGGCAACAAACTCGGCGGGACACATCTTTTCAAAACATCAGAATGTCCAGCATCATCCAACACTAAGGTCTCACAGTCTATGTCTCGCTTGCTCCTTTATCAGGTGGACTACAGGATCCCAAGCTGGTGGTAGAGAAAAGCCATCTTCCCTATTAAAGTTTGGATATTTCTTAATCTCAATGGCCTCGCGCAGCATTCTGGGTATGTAACGCTTCTCCTTGGCAAGAACCAGAGGCTTATCAAACTTGATTGAGTGATTGGCTTTATCCATGACATGCTCACAGACAGCAGACCTAGGTCGACGGTGCTTGACATCAGCTATGTGTTCCTTCACCCGAGTGGAAATGCTCCGTTTCGTCTGCCCGACATATGATAGGCCACACTCACAGTCCAGCCTGTACACTCCTGCAGTCTGTAGAGGGGTATTGCATTTTACAGGCCTCAGGAATTGTGACATCTTCTTCATTGGCTTGAAATATGTTTTTATAGAAGCACGCTTCAAGATGTGGCCGATCCTGTCCGTGACCCCCCTGACAAAAGGCAGAATGGCAGGCCTGCGCTCGACTGTGGGGATCTTAATGTGGGACCTCTGGTTGACCCGCGGTATCCTGAGCTCATTTGCCTGGAGCGCGCGCCTGGCATGCTGGAGCTCCGCGGCCAGATGCTGGTCATCACATATCCTCTGGGCTCTCTGAAACAAAGATTTGCCTACTGTAACAAGTTGACTGGGATGGTGATGCGATTTGCCATTTAAGTACCTATCAGTATGAGTAGGTTTCCTATACACAGTGCGACCTAGGGTGTTATCAGGATTTCTTTTTACCAATACATCTAAGAAGGGGGTTTCCCTTTCTTAGATGTATTGGTAAAAAGAAGGGGGTTTCCCTTTCTTAGATGTATTGGTAAAAAGAAATCCTGATAACACCCTAGGTCGCACTGTGTATAGGAAACCTACTCATACTGATAGGTACTTAAATGGCAAATCGCATCACCATCCCAGTCAACTTGTTACAGTAGGCAAATCTTTGTTTCAGAGAAGAAAGGGAAACCCCCTTCTTAGATGTATTGGTAAAAAGAAATCCTGATAACACCCTAGGTCGCACTGTGTATAGGAAACCTACTCATACTGATAGGTACTTAAATGGCAAATCGCATCACCATCCCAGTCAACTTGTTACAGTAGGCAAATCTTTGTTTCAGAGAGCCCAGAGGATATGTGATGACCAGCATCTGGCCGCGGAGCTCCAGCATGCCAGGCGCGCGCTCCAGGCAAATGAGCTCAGGATACCGCGGGTCAACCAGAGGTCCCACATTAAGATCCCCACAGTCGAGCGCAGGCCTGCCATTCTGCCTTTTGTCAGGGGGGTCACGGACAGGATCGGCCACATCTTGAAGCGTGCTTCTATAAAAACATATTTCAAGCCAATGAAGAAGATGTCACAATTCCTGAGGCCTGTAAAATGCAATACCCCTCTACAGACTGCAGGAGTGTACAGGCTGGACTGTGAGTGTGGCCTATCATATGTCGGGCAGACGAAACGGAGCATTTCCACTCGGGTGAAGGAACACATAGCTGATGTCAAGCACCGTCGACCTAGGTCTGCTGTCTGTGAGCATGTCATGGATAAAGCCAATCACTCAATCAAGTTTGATAAGCCTCTGGTTCTTGCCAAGGAGAAGCGTTACATACCCAGAATGCTGCGCGAGGCCATTGAGATTAAGAAATATCCAAACTTTAATAGGGAAGATGGCTTTTCTCTACCACCAGCTTGGGATCCTGTAGTCCACCTGATAAAGGAGCAAGCGAGACATAGACTGTGAGACCTTAGTGTTGGATGATGCTGGACATTCTGATGTTTTGAAAAGATGTGTCCCGCCGAGTTTGTTGCCGGTCCCATATTGGGATACCCTCCTACAATTTAGGAGGGAATTAAATCTTCTCGGGTCCGTGGTGTAGGGTTGGAGCCGGCATAGTTTTTATCGCGTATATATATATATCTTTACTTGAAAAATAATTATAGTGTATAACTAGCCTTATGAACCGATTTTGCATGTACAACCAGCCTTAAAGTTTGTAGTCTATGATTGTTCATTATTTTAGTATGTGGGTATTTTTGCACTTTGTAATTTTTCCTCAGTCACCCGTTGACCACGAACGCTGTAAAGAGTTCGAAACGTCGGGATGTATTATAAATTCAATATACGCGATATAATCCGTTTTCATAGTTTTATTTCATGAGTAACTATCGCGGTAACCGAAGACAATATTATTAAATTTAGATTTTAGATAGATACCTAACCGGATAACCGGAATGTAAACGAGCGACAATGGCGGCAGATAAACCGTACGCGGTTTTCGCTCGCTGTTTCCAAATGTACATAGTATTTTAAGATTGTTTTGGATAAATAAATAAAAAATAAAAAAAAGATAAATGTGTTTTCTTTCTTCTTCTAAACTTCTTTGCTATGTAAATGGTTTTCAAACTATATTTCCCAAGCCCTAATGATTTAAACAGCTTTATTTTATTCATGGTTAGAGTTAGAACCCGAAACTGACCTGTTGTTGCGTGGCGCACGCGCTGCTCCACTATCACGGGGCCGAGCACGAGCTCATCCTTCACCACGTGGTCGGTGTACAGCCCCGCCGCCGCGCTCACACCGAGCGACTCGTCCTTAACACACACATCTAAGCACGAAGGCTTCACTTTTATAGAAACACCTTCGCCCCTGGGCTCGTCTTCTACACACACATCATCCAGCAAAGGCTCAGCTTTCACAGACACTCCCTCGAACGTAGGCTCATCTGTTTTACACACATCCTCACAGGGCTCAGCCTTCACGAAAACACTCTCTGTGGAGTCTGTGGCCTGTAACATTGACGAGTCCATCTTCAACTGTATAACTTTTCGATATAGTCTCAACGTAAACGTCAGTTGCGTCAAGTAAACAACGGGAGGATATGTATTCAAATAGGATATTGTTTCAAATCCGTACACAATATATTGAAAGACAGTTCATAGCTCCCAAAGCAAAAATTCTAGGTCTAGGTAAATTCATGAGAATCATGGGCAAACTGAATATTTAAATGTCATTGTCAAATTTGGCATTTGGTGAAAGCAATGGCGTGCGTTCAAATATCCATTATGTATCGATCAGTCGAAATGTTTCTTTAAAGGTCCCTCCACACTCATGCGCGAATCGCGGCGCTGAGCCGCGAACGCGAGTGTGGAGTCTAGTTCGCAAATCAGCGAAATCGACTCCATACTCGCGTTTAAATCCAGGAGAAATGATCAAATTGACTAATTTGACCAGAAAACGTCGTCGTCAATCATCTCTACAAGTCAAAGCGTCCACAAGTCCCAATTTAATCACCAATTTTAAGGTCCCTCCACACTCATGCGCGAATCGCGGCGCGAATCGCGGCGCGAAGCCGCGAACGTAACACTATTTTGACTCGTATGTGGCAAGATAAATAATAATTATATTATATAAAGCGGCTATATTTTACGGTTTTACAACAAAACAAAATGGAAAAATAGCTAAATCATGTATGATGCCATAGATAACTAGCAGTTAAACTCGATCAGCTAATGCTTTTCCGCCATCTTGGCGCGAACCAAACTGCGAAATCGCCGTGAAGTTTGCGAGTGTAGAGTCATTCGTCAACGTTGCGACATGTTCTCTCCCCGAGGTCGCGCCGCGATTCACGCACATAGTCAGCAGGGACCTTTACGAAACGCCAAATTTGACAATGACATCATGACATGACATTAGGCCCTAGGCAGGACATACCCATATATTTTATTTTAGCAATTAGCATACTTACCGACATTGGCAAATTCACCCCGTGCAAAATTGCGGGGAGTAAAAGCCAGATAGGATAAAAATTAGCATACTTGTATCCTCTTGTATTGCTTTTGAAGCTGTGAAACGTCTCTAAATACATTTTGTACGGATTTAAACCATTATTCTACTTGAACAAAGCTCTTACCTCTGTGTTTGTTAAGACTGTTCCGAATCCGAAAAGTGATTATTTATACATAGTTGAAGATGGAGTCGTCAGCGTTACAGGGTACAGAGAGTGTTTGCGTGAAGACTGAACCCCATGAGGATGTGTGTGTAACGGATGAACCCACGGTCGAGGGAGTGTCTATGAAAGATGAGCCCTTGCTGGATGATGCGTCTATAAAAGCCGAACCTTCGTGCTCAGATGTACGTGTAAAAGACGAGTCGCTCGGCGTGAGCGAGGCGGCGGGGCTGTACACCGACCACGTGGTGAAAGATGAGCTCGTGCTCGGCCCCGAGCTAGTGGAGCGGCGCGTGCGCCACGCAACAACAGGTCAGTTGCGGGTTCTAACCAGGGCTTGTTAACGGGGAGGAAGTCAAGTCATAGGGAAGTCAAGTCAGTTCGCGTCCGAGTGCTTGATCGACTGCTGTGTCCCTATGGGGATACTGCGGTAGTACCACTCACGTACCTCCCGGGTGATGCTAAAGGAACTGCACATGGGTTTTGTTCAGCCTAACGGACATAACCCGTAAAACTGCTGTTGAGTCAGCTTACCCCAGGTTAGGTCTGGCCTGGTCTGGGCAACGGTTGAACCGCTGCCAGTAAACAAGAAAGGCAGAGCGTCAGCACTTCTGGCCTCGACCGGTACCCGTTCGCGGAGCCAAGATAAATCTTGTGCAAACACGGTACCACGGGAGGATGGGAGCCCCACTGGGTTGGTTAGCAGTGCTCATCCTATATGGTGTCGGACTCGTGGTGGTTGTGGTCTCTGCCGGGCAAGACGTGGTTGGTGGGAATCTTGTGTCCATTTGTGGGTGTGCATGTCCACAAGAGGGCAAGGCAGGGTGACCTGATATGGGTTCGCAGTCACCCTGACCTTGGCCATCGGTTCCATGTCCTTGCAGCTGTTTTACAGAGGCTTGGAGGGACTGGTGGTGCTTGACGCCTGAGCAAGATCCAGGCGAAATGCGTGACATAGTTACGGGTTGTGAAGGTAGCCGCTGGCCTCGAGTAACATGATGGTCCGGGGCCTGCTGGCCTGCGATCCGGTGAAGCTTGTAATGTGGGAACCACACGGTTCGTGTTATCAGTCTGGCGTGTGTTTACACCGGTTACCGTAGCGCCGACACCCGTGCTTCAGGTGCGATACAGTACACCCGCTGTTATCGGCGGGGGGCCATGCGGCCCCCCACACCCCCCGCACGGCGGTAGTAATCTATGACTCTCTTAAACTTACCAAATTCATATTATAAGTAACGTTAGGTAACGGGAATATCATAAAAATACCTACATACCGGTAGAAATTGTAACGTTACTTGATAACATAACATTATTATAACTTTACTAGTTAACGTTACTTTTATCGGTAATTTTACTTTTTATTGCATGGCTTGTTAACATTACCCAATTCAGGCCAATTCACATTATAATAACGTTACCAAAGTAGCACTATTTTAATTGGTAATGCTAGGTTGCCATACCGCGCTACCGATAGACCGCGCGCCGCGTGGTGAGGCGCTGGTGAAATGGCGTTGTTGCCAGCTAGCCATTTCATACACTGTCTGTAAGCGTGTGATGTGGAACATGAAGAGGCTACCTACAATAATTTATCAGTCGAGCGAGTGCTTGCAGGTATTGTATTGTATTGTAGTTCGGGCGATTTTCCGCAACTCGACGACTGGTGCTTGCAGGTATTGCGTTATAGTTTGTGATAGTTGTGATTAATAACATCTGCTGTTTAGATTTTTGAAAAGTATGTTTAATATTCTTTCAAACGACACCTCAAACGAACCAATCGGTCCCATAGGACTCAAGATGTGAACAATCAATGATGGTAGGCCGCCATCTTTGCCCCCCTTTTTCTCGACCCGTCCCCCACTCCATAAACTAAAACCAGTTAATTCGTATTCTACAGACCACGAGGAACACATCCATACCAGTTTTACCTAAGGCTGCTTTACCTATTAATGAACGAAATATGAACCGTTTTCTTAATTTTTTTATTTGTTTTATTATAAGGTGTTTATAGTGAAATATTGTAAAAATTGACTTCATTTAACAAAGTAGAATTTTACTAATGCTATATTACTGTAACGCTGTAACGCGACATGCTAAAGACAGCCCAAAAATTTGGGGCGATTGAATAAAAGCTTCACTTTATTAAATATTTCTTTTATATCGTGTAATAATACTAATATGTCTAATGCCGAAATAAAAAATATATAAAGTTTTAGAACATCCATACTCTTTGACATGGACGTTAGGATTACGGCCGGAGTTAAATTTAAAAAAGTTGGAAAAGTAAAAAGCACTAGCTCGCAAAAACCAACTTTGCGAACGCTAAACAGCTACGTACAGCACTTTTTGAGCTACTGTATTGAAAAATACTTTTTGTATTCCTACAAATATATCCTCAAAAATAAGGAAAAATATTTAAAAATGCAAAATTATTACACATTGCTCGACAACAATAGATTCATATTATTTTCCACCTGGTCTGTCGAGGCTGTCGAGGGTCAACGTTAACGACCAATATACGGGCATTAGGTATATTAGCTTTAGGTATTTCGTTCAATAGGTAAATCAAGTTTAGGGGTTTCGACTCTTAGGTATATCCACTTTCGGTATTACGTGGATTAGGTATTTCGACTTTAGATATTCCGTGCATTAGGTATATTGACTTTAGGTGTTTGGTTCGTTAGGTATAATAGCTTTAGGTAATTCATGCATTCGGTATACCTGATATATCAGATTTAGGTGTTTCGAGCAATAGTTATATCAGCTTTAGGTGATTCGTGCATTATGTGGTATACCCGTGCATCTTGTCACTCTAATCTGTGGTAGGTCTCGCTCTCTCGCTCTTCTCCAATATGGCGCCTTGACCATTCACTGAAAGATCGTTTTTATATAGTGCAAATAAAGAATGAAGCATTAATTAATTGCGTAGAGCAAATTTTACAAACAACCAATTGAGTCAACTTAGAAACGAAGATGAGAAAGTAAAGTTCTTGGAATGCTTACAGCTGAACTTACCAGACCTGATTGACCCCCAGAATAGCATGACAGTGCAGTCCTATCATGACAAAATCAAAAACGCAATTACTTACAGCTTAAAACAATGTCAAATAAAAACAGAAGAAACAAAGTCAAAGTCAAGTCAAAGTCAATATAATCTTTATTCAAATAGGCCTAGCAACAAGCACTTTTAAATTGTCAAGTTTTAAATATTACCTTAATCTAAATATCAGAGCAATTTATTGATGCAGTTATTATTATTCTTAAAAACATTGAATTATTATAGATATGTCAAACTTAATAATAAGAATTCACAAAAGGATCGTCAAACACCAAAATTGTATAAAAAATACTAGTCTAGAAACTTTCTAGAATAAAAATCTAAATGTCAAAAAATACAGATTACCTAATATAGGTATTCATTGAATTATCAATTTCATCATTATTAACACAATAATAAATAATTAATTATTTTCAATCACAATCCCACGGTGTTTCATCATTCATGTAGTCATGTGTGCCATAATAGGCTTTAGAGATAAGTTTACGTTTTACATATTTTTTAAATTTATTAACAGACAATTCAGTGATGATATTTGGAAGTTTATTATAAAATCTTACACAGTTACCCATGAATGATTTTTTAATTTTATGGAGCCGAGTGAAGGTTACTGCAAGCTTATGCTTATTTCTAGTATTAATGTTATGTATGTCACAGTTTTTCTTAAAACTGGCAATGTTTTTATGTACATACAGAATATTCTCATAAATATATTGACAGTGCACTGTCATTATGTCAATTTCCTTAAATTTATCTCCTAAGTGAGTCTCTATGGTTCATTTTATATATTGCTCGAATAGCCCTCTTCTGCAGAACAAAAATGGTATTTATCTCTGAAGCACCACCCCACAGTAAAATACCATATGACATAACGCTATGGAAGTAACTAAAATATACTAATCGAGCTGTTTTCACATCAGTTAACTGACGGATTTTGCTCACTGCAAAAGCTGCAGAACTCAGTCTATTCGAAAGAGTATCAATATGGGGACCCCATTGGAGTTTAGAATCTAAAGTTATACTAAGAAAAACTGTACTATCAACCAATTCCAATTCCTCGTCCTTCACAATGACACTTGTTTGCACATGCCTTACGTTACTACTAGTGACAAACTTAATACATTTAGTCTTTTTCTCATTTAACAATAAGTTATTAACATTGAACCAATTTACTACTTCTGAAATAGCATCATTTACATCACTGTAAGCTTGCTGCTGTCGTTTGACTTTGAAAATAAGTGAGGTATCGTCTGCAAACAATACTATATCATGGTGGGTCTTTACAAGGTATGGCAGGTCATTAATGTAGATAAGGAACAGGAACGGCCCCAATATTGATCCCTGCGGTACACCCATAGAGACCAATGACCACGGTGATCGTTGTCCATTCACATCGACCCTTTGTATTCTACCGTGTAAGTAGGACTTAATTAAATTCAGTGCCGATCCTCTTACTCCATAAAAGTGCAGTTTCCTGATCAATGTTTCATGACAGACGCAATCGAAGGCCTTAGATAAATCACAGAAGATACCCAAAGCATCATGCGACTCCTCCCAGGCATCGAAGATCTGTTTAATTAGCTCAACACCAGCGTCGGTTGTTGAGCGACCCCGTGTAAAACCAAATTGTTTGTTATGCATTAAATTATTGATGTTAAAATGTTTCAATAACTGAGACAATACTAATTTTTCAAAAAATTTACTGAATGTCGGTAACACTGATATCGGTCTAAAGTTAGTGGGGTCGGATGTGCTACCTGATTTAAATAAAGGAGTGACTTTACTATGTTTCATTAGATCAGGAAACTCAACGCAATCAATACTGTTATTAAATATAACTGCCAAGTCAGGCGCTACAATTTCTATTAAGGATTTGACAGCATGACAACAAAACAACATAAAATATTATCAGAACGCACAGCGCAACTCTTAAACAGAAGAATGGAATTACAAAAAACCAAAAACAAAACAAGGGCCATGAAAAACGAACTCTTGGCACTATATAAGTTAGTTAATAAATATATATGTATTGACTATAAAAAATACAGACAAGAAACTACTTTAAAACATCTACTACATTCCGGCAGTACAAAGAAGGCCAACAAAGAACTAAGAGTCTACAAATCCTGAATAGGGGAACTGAAAAACCAGGGCAAAAATCTTATTAACAGAACAGATATCATCAATACTGCAACAGAATTTTATAAAAATCTGTACAGCGACAAAGAGGCCAAGTCCATACATACCAACCATAGCAAAAATATTATCACAGGTAACATTAAACCAATAGATGAAATTGAAATTTTGGAAGCAATAAAGAAGCTAAAGCTAGAAAAGAGCCCAGGATCAGACAGCATCACCAATGAAGCACTAAAATTAGCAAGCAATATCCTGGCAGCACCGTTGGCTATACTGTTCAACTTAATAATACAAAGTTCAGAGACTCCCTCAGACTGGTCTAAATCAAACATTATACTAATTTATAAAAAAGGAGACCCAAAGGATATCAACAACTATCGACCCATAAGCCTGCTACCGAGCCTGTACAAGCTGTTATCATCATTAATTAACTCAAGAATAAGTACAGTACTAGAAGCCAAACAACCGGTAGAGCAAGCAGGTTTTAGGAAAGGATACTCGACAATAGACCACATCCACACACTTGAATTAATAATAGAAAAATATCAAGAGCAGAGAAGACCCCTGTATCTCGTTTTCATAGATTACCGAAAAGCCTTCGATACTGTAACCCACACAAGTATATGGGAAAGCTTGAAAGAACAAGGAGTGGATGATGCATACATAGAGGCAATCAAAAGTATATACAGAAGAAACTCAGGAAGAATCAAGCTAGAGTCACTCGGCCAAAGCTTCCCCATAGAAAGAGGAGTAAGGCAAGGCGACCCACTGTCTCCTAAGATATTCATCGCCATCCTAGAAACCATCTTCAGCAAGTTAAAATGGAGCAAACTAGGAATATATATGCAAGGTACTTATCTAAATCGCTTGAGATTTGCGGGATGACCTAGTGCTGATAGCAGAAACATGTACGCAACTACAGCACATGACTGAATCTCTACACCTAGAGAGTGTCAAAGTAGGATTAGAAATGAACCTAAGCAAGACAAAGGCAATGACCAATAGCTGGAAAAGACCAATAGGCATAGATGGCAACACACTAGAATATGTAGAAAAATATACCTACCTAGGGAAAAACATTAGTTTTAATAAATTTAATAATGAATTGGAAATAGAAAGGCGAATAAAACAAACATGGAACAAATACTGGAGCCTTAAAGACATATTTAAAAGCAACATGCCAATAGCCATTAAAACTAAAGTCCTGAACTCAAGTGTCTTGCCATGCATGACATATGGAAGCCAAACATGGAAATTCACAGCAAACGCTCAAAAGAAAATCATCACTTGCCAACGCGCGTTAGAAAGAAGCATGCTCAATATAAGAAAAATAGACAAAATAAGACACTCTAAAATAAGAGAAAAAACAAGAGCAACAGATGCCTTGAGTTATGCAAAGAAACTTAAGTGGAAGTGGGCAGGCCATACAGCAAGACTAACAGACAAGAGATGGACATCGAAAGTCACTGAATGGAGAGGCCCACTTACACGTTGGGAAGATGACATAAAAGGAACAGCCGGCACAGACTGGATGTCATTAGCACCGGACAGGGACAAATGGGCAGCACTGGAGGAGGCCTTTACCCACTAGGGATTCAATGTAATTAAACACTAATTTTAAGTTTAAGTTTTATTTTTCAAATTTATATGTAACAGTTTTTACATTGAATAAAGGGCTTTTTTATTTTATTTTTATTTTATATAGATATTACAGTGGCTACGAGGATGGGATGATATTACACATTAGGTATATCAACATTAGGTATTTCGTGTATTAGGTGAATCGGCTTTAGGTATTTCAAGCATTAGGTGTGTCAATTTTAGGTTAATCGACTATAGGTAATCAGAGCTTAGGTAAAACAATATTAGGTGAAACTTGCATTAGGTATTTCGTTCAGTAGGTGTTATGAGCTTAGGTTAATTGACCATTAGGTATTTTAAAAAATATGTGTATCGAGCATAGGTCATTCGACATTAGGTAAATCAATTTTCGGTACTCTGATATGTAACCAATTTATATTACCAATAAAGTATGTCTACGAGTGTTTATGTATTTGTATATTATACAGGTTGGCTAAAAAATAAGTGCATTATAAATAATAATAATAATAAAAAATAATAAAACGTTTATTAACAGGCAAGGATCACCCATGAAAATTTTTACAGACAACTACAATTACACTATTTAACACTAATTACTACTTAACTAAGCTTACAATTAATAAATTGCAAATATGTCACAAGTACATCATACGATTCCCAATGCCAGGAAGGTTTTGGGAATATACTGAGCAAAAGTTGCTTCTTGAGCTTACTGTGGGACTTGGTCAATCTGTGTAAGAATGTCCTATAATATTAATTTATATAAAACATTCTTGTTGCAGGGCAAACTTCACAGAGGAAACCGAGCGGCAACACCAAAACTCACCAATGTACGCACTGTGAATATACAACAGCTGTGAAGTCACGGTTAATAAGCCATTTGAGGAAACATACCAATGAGAAGCCATACAGATGTGGCCAGTGTAACTATGCTAGCAACCACAAATGTGCCGTGCGAGTCCATGTAAGGAAACACACCGGGGAAAAGCCTTACAAATGTGGCCAGTGTAGCTATGCTAGCAAATACATAGGTGACGTGCGAGTCCATGTAAGGAAACACACAGGAAAAAAGCCTTACAAATGTGGTCAGTGTAGTTACGCTGGTGCCAAAAAATCTAGTTTGCAAGAACATGTAAGGAAACACACTGGAGAAATGCCTTACAAATGTGGCCAGTGTAGTTACGCTTGTGCCAAAAAGTCTAATTTGCAAAGACATGTAAGGAAACACACAGAGAAAAAGTTATACAAATGTGGTCAGTGTTGTTTCGCTAGTGCCCAAAAATTTAATTTGGATGAACATGTAAGGACACACACAAGGGAAAAGCGTTACAAATGTGGCCAGTGTAACTATGCTAGCAACTACAAAGGCAGCGTGCGAGTCCATGTAAGGAAACACACAGGGGAAAAGCCTTACAAATGTGGTCATTGTTGTTTCGCTAGTGCCCAAAAATCTAATTTGCAAGAACATGTAAGGACACACACAGGGGAAAAGCCTTACAAATGTAGTCAGTGTAGTTTCGCTAGTGCCTATAAATCTAATTTGCAAGAACATGTAAGGACACACACAGGGGAAAAGCCTTACAAATGTGCTCAGTGTAGCTATGCTAGCAAATACAAAAGTAACGTGCGAGTCCATGTAAGGACACACACAGGGGAAAAGCCTTACAAATGTGGTCAGTGTAGTTTCGCTAGCGCCTATAAATCTAGTTTGCAAGAACATGTAAGGACACACACAGGGGAAAAGCCTTACAAATGTGCTCAGTGTAGTTTCGCTAGTGCCCAAAAATCTCATTTGCAAAAACATGAAAGGACACACACTGGGGAAAAACCTTACAAATGTGGTCAGTGTAGTTACGCTAGTGCCCAAAAATTTCATTTGCAAGAACATGTAAGGAAACACACTGGGGATAAGCCTTACAAATGTGGTCAGTGTAGTTACGCTGGTGCCAAAAAATCTAATTTGCAAGAACATGTAAGGACACACACAGGGGAAAAGCCTTACAAATGTGTTCAGTGTAGTTACGCTAGTGCCCAAAAATCTCATTTGCAAAAACATGAAATGACACACACTGGGGAAAAACCTTACAAATGTCGTCAGTGTAGTTACGCTAGTGCGCAAAAATCTCATTTGCAAGAACATGTAAGGAAACACACTGGGGACAAGCCTTACAAATGTGGTCAGTGTAGTTACGCTAGTGCCAAAAAATATAATTTGCAAGAACATGTAAGGAGGACACACTGGAGAGAAGCGTTACAAATGTGACCAGTGTAGGTTTTGGTAATTTTTGCAAAATCCATAAAAGCAAACATACTAATAATAATGAGACACTTTAGAAGTGTGACCTTACAAGTACAAAGAATAGGGTATTTGACTACTAGTCAAATCAGTTTCTTTTTTCGAATTGTCAAAATGATATTGCCACTATGGAAATTATATAAAACACTTGCATGTGACGTCACAATCAAATTACCTACTCTTTATAGTTTTATACGGGATTTAAAATAGAAATTGTGTATAAAAATAACTGCCGTCTACGTTTCTCTATTAATCTTCTGGTGCTTTATTTCATGCATGGTGTAGAATAATTTATTTTAAATACAGTCAAGTACCGTATTGTTAACCAGATCTTTAACTACATTTTAAAGGTACAATACTCTTTATAGCGACGCCTAGCACGACGAAGGTCCGGTATCGGTACATGGATTGCGCTGGCGTGTGGAGTTCTCGAAACTAACTGAAGAATGGCCGGCGCCTTAGTAGCAATGTACTATTAAATTGATTGATGACAAAACTTCAATTCCTAGCTGTGTAACGAACTAGGATAACTGTATTAGCTATAGTTCGTTTTTTTTAGCATTAGAAAAAAGGTAAACAATCTTGACATGTATTTTTTTAAGTATTTAATAAAAAAATAAAATAAAATAAAATTCATTTATTTCAAGCTATTTAGCTCATACAATTACAATTACAATTTAAAAATACAATTAACATTACAATTTAAAATAATAATAATAATAATACAATAATACAATTGTATTTATAAACACTTTAAAAAAATTAATTTATATTACTTATGAAAGCAAAAGAATGCAAATGTTCGTATATGGTTTATAATTGTAACATATTTGCTGTGACTTATTTTTTAAAAGTGATTTTTAATAAAAAGACACATCAAGATCGCTTACCTTCTTTCTAATGCTAAAAAAAAGAACTGTATAGGCTGGCTAGAGCTCAAACATGACCCCTCGGGAATTGGTTTCGTGCATGAAAAATATTTTGCAATTTTTGTTCAATAATCACGATCAACAACACAAAACTAATCTATAAATGTGTAATCCGCAAATTTTTTGTTACATTTTTGTAAAGATATTCGAGTTTAAATACGTAAAATTTAAGCATATGCACTTTTTTACTGATCTAATGTATAAACCGAAATAAATGTCATTATATGAAGGCAAAAATGACCAAGCCCTCCAGTGTACAGAGCTGGAATCGAACCAGCGTCCTATGTTAACGCGACAGATGCCTGAACCACTCGACCACCCGGTTACGGTGGCATGGGTCGAAATTTCCAAGTATGACAATTTCCTGAAGGCTTGTGGCGCTTTCTGGCCATCCCTAAGGTAGAACAGTATGGTTCGACCTCCTAACCGAATTAACTCAGGTGATTACGGATATAATTTCATAAAATGTTCTTTTTTTCATAGAGTATTAATGGCAGCGCCATCGCTTTTCGCTAGCCCGTAATAACTGAGTTGATTCGGTACAGCGCGGGAATGCTGCCTGCGTCATGGGCACCTTGCAGGGTACATTTTAGCTTTATACTAGTTCTATTTTATTTTATAAGTAGATATAATTCTTTTAAAATAGATTTCGTTTGTATATTTTTTTGTTTAAGGAAAATAAATCTATTAAGAGCAGTATTATATTTAACAGATGCCTTATGTTATAACGAGGAAAAAATCATTCATAAAGCTAATTGTGCCGCGAGCGACACAGATGTAAAGCCTGACCAGAAGTAAATGATCATTGTCAAGAGGGCGCTGTTATTCTCGGATCATGTATAGGGTGACAGTTCAGCATATTATGAAAAAATTAGTTCCAGTGAAATTCCGCAACATGGCGCGTGATCATATATTACTGCGAGCATGGTAATAACGGCCAATATTGCAATGCCGTGCAAAAGGTTTAACATGTAGAATTTTATACTTAATAGCCAACAAAAACTTTGATTGATTGGTCAATAAAAAATAATTGGTAATTAAAATATAATTGCGGAAAAAGGTGTATTCAATTCAATTTATTTATTAAATAAAGATAACAATTATCTTAATTTTTGTTAGTATATTCTTAAAAATAATGTTAGTACTTAAAAGTTAAATTAGATTTTACATTTAAAATTATTTCATTAATTACAGGACAACACACATGATCAGCAATCATCTTTAGGATGCTGTTTGGGCTGTCCCTCGTTCTGCTCAACAGAGACGCTGCATTTTTGCGCAAGATTGCTGCAAACCCATCGGTGCGTGACTCCGCGAACATGGTGCTTACGCTGCAGAATTTGGGCAGGCCAATCAGCATCCTAAAAGCATTGTTGTACTGCACCCTAATAGCATTGTCTGACTTTTAGGTATATCGGACCCACAGGCTGCCAGTGTAAAAAGACGAGCAGTATGTCTTGTTGAATATTGCAATGCCGTGCAAGATGTACATGTAGCATTTTATAATAGCCAACAAAAACTTTGATTGATTGGTCAATAAAAATAATTGGTAATTAAAATATAATTGCGGAAAAAGGTGTATTTGTAAGATAACTTGATGAGTGTCAATCATATGGAGGGTCATTCTACTTTTTACTGCAGGTATTTTTGTCCCCAGAAGAAAGTATGTGATTTTTATATTTGTAAATTATGTAATTTGTTTAATTTTAATGCTGCACTAACGATACTTTGTGACCAAAGTAAAAAATATGGTATCTATTTTTATATTTTTTTTTTAAGGTAACAAAGATGTCTTTATGAGTGAAAGAGCAGGGACGTTAACAAAGTGGTATATTTGCCTACTCCAAGCTATAAATACTAAAAATAAAAAAGCCACGGGTCAAATATTAAGGCATATTCTGTGCATATCGGTTTTTAGTAGCTAGTGTAAGTTAAAACATATGACGAATATTAAAATTTCAAGATTGAAATCATAAAAACATGCAGTAAAAAATAGAATGACAATGGAACGTTTTTCGAAGCCAAAATTGCACTGAGAGCTTTGACGACTTGTATATATGTATATAACGTCGCTATGCCCATGTATTTGTGAATGGTTAACTGTACAATAAATAACTCAGTGAAAATTTAGACTTTTATTCCTATTAATACCATTCTTCCCACTTACTTATTCGTTTCTTCTTCCATTGCCATGTACAGTTGTACACCATGCTGTCCTTGCTAATATCAAAGAGAATTTGAAAACGAGGCGTGTTGTCAAAGTAAATTTTGTAGCCACAGTAAATTTACTGCCATCTTTCATCACATGATTTAAGACTTAGAACGCCATTTGACTTAGATACTTATTCTTTCACTGATATTATTATGTGTTAAATTTGTTAAATATCAAAGGCTGTCGCCATCTAAACGAGTATAGGCCAAAGGTATGGCGCCATCGCTCGAATAGATGCCACCAAAAGTACCTTCACAAGCCGCCTCTATACTAAATTGTCTTTGTTAATATTATTAATACGAAAGTAGGAGTACTTTCTCTATCTGCCTGTCTGTTACCTCTTCATGCTTAAGCCGCTAAATCGATCAAGATGAAACTTGGAGGTCCGGGCAAGGATATCGGATAGTTTTTGTGAGTCATTTTGATCATTCCACGCAGACGAAGCTACGAGCAGAAGCAGGTAGGTATATGATAAAATAGCAACAATTACACGACCGGCCATCGGCGATGTAAAAGATAAAAGGGCGATAATGAGTTCTAACTGTGGCAATAACAACGTTAATTCCGTACACGGCGGGAAGAAGTTAATAAGTGGCGGGAAGAAATTTGAACCTTATGTAATTTGAATTTAAGTTTAAATTTCTTCAATAAAACATCTCGAGTTATCAACCTCTTCCCGCCGTGTACCGAATTATGGTATGTATGTACAATAGGGGTTATTACTGCAATGTTCTGCTACCAGAGTGCAGCACTAGCCCGTTTAGTAAACCATAGAGTAACTTATACATACTGTGCCCTTAACAGTTCTTTGACAAGTTTTCAGAGATAATAAAATATGACAGAGGACCTACCGGGAAACGTAAATCCGAAATATCGCTATCTGCCTTTTTATGCAAGAGTGACAGAGATGTTAGATAGAGAAATTTCGATTTTCTTATTTCGCGATAGACCCTCGTCGCTCAGATCTCATCAGATTGTGGTAGGGGCGCCCCCTACGCAGAGTTTCGCGTAATATTCTCTATTGTACTTACATCATAAGGGCCCTCCACACTCATGCGCGAATCGCGGCTTTGCGCTGCGTAGTCTGGAGCGCCCTATTGCGCGCTATACACACATGCGTTGATAGGTTGGTATTACATCTTTACGGTCGCCAAGCACTAGTTGTAGGAAAGCCGTTTGGCCATATTATACTACTCTTTGCGTTTGGCCTACCTACAAAAAGTTCCCGGCTAAAACGTAGTGGTTATAGTTGGTCAAACCAAATAACTACATAAGAACAAAAATAACTATACTCATCCTTTTCTTTTGGGTGCTAGGTGCTAGTACTAGTGTAAGACAAAGATAGTATGATTCTCTCTGTCTATGTTCGAAATGAGACAGTCCTTTGACAAACTATAGTTGGTCAAGCAAATCTTGTCAGTAGAAAAAGGCGGCTAATTGAAAAAATGTAGGCGCGAAGGATAAAAAAAAAATTTCGCGCCTCTTTCAACTGACAAGATTTGCTTGACCAACAATTTATATTCTCCTTGTGCCAGGCGCCGGCAACCGTTGAGTTATTTTGATATTGACCCTATATTCTCATTTAACGACCCTTGCTCGGGTCCGACCGCGAGCTTGGTGCACCACACCTATAGGTGAGAGCGAGAAAGAGATATTTCTTTCTCGCTCTCACTTATGGGTGTGGCGTTGGTACGGCGCACCTAGTTCGCGGTGCTTTGCGGTAGTCTGTTACGTTTTAATCATCGATTCATCGCTTATCGGGCCCCGTTTGCAAGTGCCCTACGACCATGTGGATTTAATAAGCCCTCAACTCAAATTAAAAAATGGAGATTAAATTGTGTACTTGTAGACTCTAGATCAGATTGACGCCATTTTTTTTACGTCACGTTGGTCACGTGACGTTAATTTGATCATCTCGTCTGGACAAACCTTAAAGAAACGCTTCGACCGTGCGAAACGTAATAGGTATTTGAACGCACGCACGCCATTTCTTTTACTAAATGCCAAATTTGACAATGACATTTAAATACATGCTTAAATCAAATAAATACTCATCTCATTTTGTTTAGAAATTTCTCACTTTAGCATAGCTTTTGGAGCTATGAATTGTCTTTGAATATATTTTGTTTGGATTTGAAACAATATCTTATTTCGTATTTGTACAAAGATGCTCCCGGTCTTTACTTAACGTTTACATTAAGACTATATCGAAAAGTATCAGTAGTAGTTACGTATACATAGTTGACGATGGAGTCGTCAACGTTACAGGGCTCAGAGAGTATTTGCGTGAAGGCTGAGCCCTGTGAGGATGATTGTATTACGGATGAGCCTGCGTTCGAAGAAGTGTCTGTTAAAGTTGAGCGTTTGCTGGATGATGTTTGTGTAACAGACGACTCCAGGTGCGATCGTGTGTCTATAAAACCTGAGCCAGCGTGCCCAGATGTGTGTGTCAAGGACGAGTCGCTCGGCGTGAGCGCGGCGGCGGAGCTGTACACCGACCACGTGGTGAAGGATGAGCTCGTTATCGGCCCCGTGATAGTAGAGCGGCGCGTGCGCCACGCAACAACAGGTCAGTTGCGGGTTCTAACTCTAACCATGAATAAAATAAAATTAAACTGTTTCAATCATTAGGGCTTGGGAAATATAGTTGGCTTGAAAACCATTTATTTAGCAAAAAAGTTTGGAAGAAGAAAGGAAATACATTTATTTAACATCACAATTTATTTATCATATCAATGTTGTTCACATCTGAGAGTTGTTTCAGCTTCCAACCTGGTTTTAGAAGTGAATCAGTCATGTGAGATTGTCCCAGGGAGACCCCTTCTGAGGGACTGTTGTGTGAGACTGGAGCGCCTTGTTGTGGACACGCTGCTCACCGGCACTCAGAGCACAGACCGGGACAGCGCCAGACAAGTTCATAAAGCTGGAAGTGGAAACATTGGAGGTGAGAGTTCTGTGTAGATTTGACCTAGAGCTTTTTCTAGCACAAACAATGCTTAAAAGTCGCGGAGTGTAAGGGTCCTCAGGTGCTGCTCAATAGGGAAATATTCATTCATATTTTATCTGTATACTATAATTAGGTAAAATTGTTGCTGTTGTTGCCTAATTGTGTATGAAAAAGTGACCTGGTTTTAGGGTTCCATAGTCAACTAGGAACCCTTATTAATTTATTGGTTCCAAAAATTACACAGCATTACAGTAGGTACTAATGCACTGCGAAATTTAGGACAGAAAGTACACATACAAACAAGGTACAGCATACAATCTGGAACTAGGTATGACAATGCTTTTTTTTTAAAGTTATATATCAGTACACAAATTCAAAGAAACGAGGTATATACATAAATTAAAACAATATACAATCATCATCTTCCTCGCGTTGTCCCGTTTTTGCCACGGCTCATGGGAGCCTGGGGTCCGCTTGGCAACTAATCCCGAGAATTGGCGTAGGCACAAGTTTTTACGAAAGCGACTGCCATCTGACCTTCCAACCCAGAGGGGAAACTAGGCCTTGTTGGGATTAGTCGGGTTTCCTCACGATGTTTTCCTTCACTCCGAGATTGTTAGTGATAGAAAGCTGCAATGGCATAGATATATAGATCGATCAAATATCAATCCGACAATGTAAACAATATAAATAAGTTAATCAATATCTATCCATTACTGTTGTATAAGTGTAAAATTATTAACTATACATAAATATATTGGCTGAACACATACGCTAATCCACACACACACACACACACACACACACACACACACACACACACACACACACACACACACACACACACACACACACACACACACACACACACACACACACACACACACACACACACACATACATATGTCCCTCATCACAAGCACAGTATTTAAGTAAGTAATTTAATTAGGCTAGAACATTAATTAATACCATAAATACCTAAACTATAAGTTAAAATTATAAGTAGTTTATAAATAACATCATCATCATGTATACCAATAATATTTCCTAAATAAAAAGACTGTTATATTTATAGAAGAGCGGGGCATCCTGATACAGGTACATTCACCTAAAAGGAAGTCCCAACCACTGATGGCAATTTGTAGACTAAGCTTACAAGGAAATAAAACAATTTTCATTTCATTTTCATTTTCAAAGTGGGGATGTAATTTTTTTTTCGCTTCAACCCTATAGTGTTGGATAATAATAATAAAATAAAATAGCCTTTATTTGCAGAACAAGGAATAGTTGCACATTATCTCTATTATCTCCCATCTTTTGTATTCCTTGCCTGCTTGCCCTTCGGCAAATGCCTCCTCCAACCTTCTCCACTTTCTCCGGTCCGTTGCCACTCTGCTCTAGGTACGGCCAACTACCTGCGCGATGTCGTCGCCCCATCTCATTATAGGTTTCTTCGCCTTTCTTTTACCTTCTCTTGGTTACCATTGGGTGACTCGCTTGCTCCATTTGTCAGTGCCTCGGATGATATGGCCAGCCCACTTCCATTTGAGTCTTCTAATTTTTGTGGCAATGTCTTGGACTTTTTCCTATTTCTAATTAGGGTGTTTCGTAGCCGGTCAGGCTTACGTACTCCTAACACGCTCTTTCCATGGCGCGCTGGCAGCAATAGCATGCTAGATGGGATGTAGTAGCTTTTGTCAGGGCCCAGGTTTGGCTACCATACATTAGGACAGGAAGAACACATGTGTTGAATAGTTTACCCTTTGTCTTAGAGTGGAGTTGTTTATCTTTGAAGACTTCTTTCAGGGACCAGTACCTTTTCCACCCATTCACTATTCTTCTCTCTATTTCTTTCTCTATTGTTTCATCAGGTGATATAATCCAATTTTTTAATTTTCTAAAATAGTTATGTTGGCTGTATGAGTAATACCGTTGACTATTGGCAGTTTTAGAACGAAAAAGTAAAAAATTCAAAAGTAAGAGGCAATACTTTAATGAAAATGAAAATGAAAATATTTTATTACATTAATAAAAAGTGACATTACAAGGTAGTAGGTTGGGACTTCCAATTAAGTATATTATACCTATTATAGCTGACTGAATGACGCCATCTTGCCGAGCAAATTGGCTCGGGTGAGGCAAACGTGCTGAGGCAAAAGTTACACGAGCACGCGGCCGCGCGAGGCCGGGCGTTTGCCGCGCGAGGAAATTTCCTCGCGCGGCTGCTCGCTATGTGTGGACCCGGCTAATGAAACAGAATGGGAGCGAGGACCGAGGAGTGACAATGACAGCAAAGCGATCCAAGTGATCCGACTCATCCGACCGAACTAAAACTAAACGTCGACTCTCTCTGTGTACTACTGTACTAAAAGACCGAACTAGTACAGTTGTGTTGTGAGATTGTACTAGTTGGGTGCGATCTTTTCAGTGAACGAGCGTGCACAACTCTAGTTGCGATAGATGCGTCTCTTGACGAACACCTGTACCTGCTATGTGATATGCAATAAATGATTTCAATTTCAAAAAAAAAAAAATGACTTCAATTTCTCTTTCTTCAAAGTGACACAGCGACATAAAAACCTTATGCTTATGCATGGCACTATTTTCTCTTTCTTCTTATAGGAATCGCAATAAGACTATCTTTTTCTATCAAAGAGTGTCAGGCCCTTGGCTATAACAAACCCAGTAACGTCAGTGTTGTGTCACTCTCGATGAGCACAAACATGTGCCTAGAGTTAAAAATTCTTTCGCCTATTTAAATCGAGAGGAAAATGAGGATTAAATTTGTATGGAGAAGCGGCCGACCCTTTTCCTCTTAATGTCGAATATCTATGAGAATATCATGTTTCTAATGAAATTACTATTTTCTCTTCAAATCGGTGCAAAGTAAGCTTTGACGACTGGTCTGGTCTAGTGGGTAGTGACCCTGCCTGTGAAGCCGATGGTCCTGGGTTCGAATCCCGGTAAGGGCATTTATTTGTGCGATGAGCACAGATATTTGTTCCTGGGTCTTGGGACTCTTGGGTGTTTTCTATGTAATAATTCATTTCATCCAATTCCGAAATGTGCATAAATCTTGACCTGTAATTTATATTACCAATAAAGTATGAGTATGAGTGTTTATGTATTTGTATATTATATAGGGTGGCTAAAAAATAAGTGCATTCCCAATGCCAGGAAGGTTTTGGGATTATACTGAGCAAAAGTTGCTTCTTGAGCTTACTGTGGGACTTGGTCAATCTGTGTAAGAATGTCCTATAATATTTATTTATATAAAACATTCTTGTTGCAGGGCAAACTTCACAGAGGAAACCGAGCGGCAACACCAAAAGTCACCAATGTGCCCACTGTGAATATACAACAGCTGTGAAGTCATGGTTAATAAGCCACTTGAGGAAACATACCAATGAGAAGCCATACAGATGTGGCCAGTGTAACTATGCTAGCAACCACAAATGTGCCGTGCGAGTCCATGTAAGGACACACACAGGGGAAAAGCCTTACAAATGTGGTCAGTGTAGTTTCGCTATTACCCATAAATCTAATTTGCAAAAACATGTAAGGACACACACAGGAGAAAAGCCTTACAAATGTAGTCAGTGTAGTTTCGCTGGTGCCCACAAATCTAGTTTGCAAGAACATGTAAGGAAACACAATGGAGAAAAGCCTTACAAATGTGGACAGTGTAGTTACGCTGGTGCCAAAAAATCTAATTTGCAAGAACATGTAAGGACACACAAAGGGGAAAAGCCTTACAAATGTGGTCAGTGTAACTATGCTAGCAACAACAAAGGTAGCATGCGAGTCCATGTAAGGACACACACAGGGGAAAAGCCTTACAAATGTGGTCAGTGTAGTTTCGCTAGTACCCATAAATCTAATTTGCAAAAACATGTAAGGACACACACAGGGGAAAAGCCTTACAAATGTGGTCAGTGTAGTTACGCTAGTGCCCGAAAATATTATTTGCAAGTTCATGTATGGAAACACACTGGGGATAAGCCTTACAAATGTGGTCAGTGTAGTTTCGCTAGCGCCTATAAATCTCATTTGCAAGAACATGTAAGGACACACACAGGGGAAAAGCCTTACAAATGTGGTCAGTGTAGTTACGCTAGTGCCGAAAAATATAATTTGCAAGAACATGTAAGGACACACACAGGGAAAAAGCCTTACAAATGTGGTCAGTGTAGTTACGCTAGTGCCCAAAAATCTCATTTGCAAGAACATGTAAGGACACACACAGGGGATAAGCCTTACAAATGTGGTCAGTGTAGTTACGCTAGTGCCCAAAATTTTCATTTGCAAGAACATGTAAGGACACACACAGGGGAAAAGCCTTACAAATGTGGTCAGTGTAGTTACGCTAGTGCCAAAAAATATAATTTGCAAGAACATGTAAGGACACACACAGGGGAAAAGCCTTATGAATGTGGCCTGTGTAGTTACGCTAGTGACCAAAGATCTGGTTTGCAAGAACATGTAAGGAGGACACACTGGAGAGAAGCGTTACAAATGTGAGCAGTGTAGGTTTTGGTAATTTTTGCAAAATCCATAAAAGCAAACATACTAATAATAATGAGACACTTTAGAAGTGTGACCTTAAGAATAGGGTATTTGACTACTAGTCAAATCAGTTTCTTTTTTTGAATTGTTAAAATGATATTGCCACTATGGAAATTATATAAAACACTTGCATGTGACGTCACAATCAAATTACCTACTATTTATAGTTTTATACGGGATTTAAAATAGAAATTGTGTATAAAAATAACTGCTGTCTACGTTTCTCTATTAATCTTCTGGTGCTTTATTTCATGCAAGGTGTAGAATAATTTATTTTAAATACAGTCAAATACCGTATTGTTAAACAGATCTTTAACTACATTTTAAAGGTACAATACTCTTTATAGCGACGCCTAGCACGACGAAGGTCCGGTATCGGTACAAGGATGGAAGAATGGCCGGCCTTAGTAGCAATGTACTATTAAATTGATTGATGACAAAACTTCAATTCCTAGCTATGTAACGAACTAGGATAACTGTATTAGCTATAGTTCGTTTTTTACCATTAGAAAAAAGGTAAACAATCTTGACATGTTTTTTTTAAAGATTGATCAATCAATCAATCAATCAATCAAAATGTTTATTTCAGGCAAAAACCCATAGATAAAAATTACAAATTAAACTTAAAAATACATAAAATAAATTGAAGTTACATTTAATTACACTACAATTACATTAAAACCAACAACTGTTCGCTAACAAAGCACAACGTTTGCTTAGATATATTTTTTGTTGAACAGAATTAATGAATGTAGTTAATCAAATCATAAAATAATAAAATATTTTGTAATCAACAAACGCTCAAAAAAGGGTTTTCGTATTTCACAACTTTTGAAGAATACACTTTAAATATAAATATTCCTAGTTTTTGGTTATTTTTATTGTGTAATTTTTCTTTTTAGGTAGGTGCAACAGATATTCAGTTTATAGACGCTTTAAAAAGATTAGTTTATATTACTTATGAACGCACAAGAATGCAAAAGTTCGTATATGGTTTATAATTGTAGCATATTTGCTGTGACTTATTTTTCAAAAGTGATTTTTAATAAAAAGACACATCAAGATCGCTTACCTTCTTTCTAATTTTTGTTCAATAACCACGATCAACAGCACAAAACTAATCTATAAATGTGTAATCCGCAAATTTTTTGTTACATTTTTGTAAAGATATTCGAGTTTAAATACGTAAAATTTAAGCATATGCACTTTTTTATTGATCTAATGTATAAACCGAAATAAATGTCATTATATGAAGGCAAAAATGACCAAGCCCTCCAGTGTACAGAGCTGGAATCGAACCAGCGTCCTATGTTAACGCGACAGATGCCTGAACCACTCGACCACCCGGTTACGGTGGCATGGGTCGAAATTTCCAAGTATGACAATTTCCCGAAGGCTTGTGGCGCTTTCTGGCCATCCCTAAGGTAGAACAGTATGGTTCGACCTTCGACCTCCTAACCGAATTAACTCAGGTGATTACGGATATAATTTCATAAAATGTTCTTTTTTTCATAGAGTATTAATGGCAGCGCCATCGCTTTTCGCTAGCCCGTAATAACTTGAGTTGATTCGGTACAGCGCGGGAATGCTGCCTGCGTCATGGGCACCTTGCAGGGTACATTTTAGCTTTATACTAGTTCTATTTTATTTTATAAGTAGATATAATTCTTTTAAAATAGATTTCGTTTGTATATTTTTTTGTTTAAGGAAAATAAATCTATTAAGAGCAGTATTATATTTAACAGATGCCTTATGTTATAACGAGGAAAAAATCATTCATAAAGCTAATTGTGCCGCGAGCGACACAGATGTAAAGCCTGACCAGAAGTAAATGATCATTGTCAAGAGGGCGCTGTTATTCTCGGATCATGTATAGGGTGACAGTTCAGCATATTATGAAAAAATTAGTTCCAGTGAAATTCCGCAACATGGCGCGTGATCATATATTACTGCGAGCATGGTAATAACGGCCAATATTGCAATGCCGTGCAAAAGGTTTAACATGTAGAATTTTATACTTAATAGCCAACAAAAACTTTGATTGATTGGTCAATAAAAAATAATTGGTAATTAAAATATAATTGCGGAAAAAGGTGTATTCAATTCAATTTATTTATTAAATAAAGATAACAATTATCTTAATTTTTGTTAGTATATTCTTAAAAATAATGTTAGTACTTAAAAGTTAAATTAGATTTTACATTTAAAATTATTTCATTAATTACAGGACAACACACATGATCAGCAATCATCTTTAGGATGCTGTTTGGGCTGTCCCTCGTTCTGCTCAACAGAGACGCTGCATTTTTGCGCAAGATTGCTGCAAACCCATCGGTGCGTGACTCCGCGAACATGGTGCTTACGCTGCAGAATTTGGGCAGGCCAATCAGCATCCTAAAAGCATTGTTGTACTGCACCCTAATAGCATTGTCTGACTTTTAGGTATATCGGACCCACAGGCTGCCAGTGTAAAAAGACGAGCAGTATGTCTTGTTGAATATTGCAATGCCGTGCAAGATGTACATGTAGCATTTTATAATAGCCAACAAAAACTTTGATTGATTGGTCAATAAAAATAATTGGTAATTAAAATATAATTGCGGAAAAAGGTGTATTTGTAAGATAACTTGATGAGTGTCAATCATATGGAGGGTCATTCTACTTTTTACTGCAGGTATTTTTGTCCCCAGAAGAAAGTATGTGATTTTTATATTTGTAAATTATGTAATTTCTTTAATTTTAATGCTGCACTAACGATACTTTGTGACCAAAGTAAAAAATATGGTATCTATTTTTATATTTTTTTTTAAGGTAACAAAGATGTCTTTATGAGTGAAAGAGCAGGGACGTTAACAAAGTGGTATATTTGCCTACTCCAAGCTATAAATACTAAAAATAAAAAAGCCACGGGTCAAATATTAAGGCATATTCTGTGCATATCGGTTTTTAGTAGCTAGTGTAAGTTAAAACATATGACGAATATTAAAATTTCAAGATTGAAATCATAAAAACATGCAGTAAAAAATAGAATGACAATGGAACGTTTTTCGAAGCCAAAATTGCACTGAGAGCTTTGACGACTTGTATATATGTATATAACGTCGCTATGCCCATGTATTTGTGAATGGTTAACTGTACAATAAATAACTCAGTGAAAATTTAGACTTTTATTCCTATTAATACCATTCTTCCCACTTACTTATTCGTTTCTTCTTCCATTGCCATGTACAGTTGTACACCATGCTGTCCTTGCTAATATCAAAGAGAATTTGAAAACGAGGCGTGTTGTCAAAGTAAATTTTGTAGCCACAGTAAATTTACTGCCATCTTTCATCACATGATTTAAGACTTAGAACGCCATTTGACTTAGATACTTATTCTTTCACTGATATTATTATGTGTTAAATTTGTTAAATATCAAAGGCTGTCGCCATCTAAACGAGTATAGGCCAAAGGTATGGCGCCATCGCTCGAATAGATGCCACCAAAAGTACCTTCACAAGCCGCCTCTATACTAAATTGTCTTTGTTAATATTATTAATACGAAAGTAGGAGTACTTTCTCTATCTGCCTGTCTGTTACCTCTTCATGCTTAAGCCGCTAAATCGATCAAGATGAAACTTGGAGGTCCGGGCAAGGATATCGGATAGTTTTTGTGAGTCATTTTGATCATTCCACGCAGACGAAGCTACGAGCAGAAGCAGGTAGGTATATGATAAAATAGCAACAATTACACGACCGGCCATCGGCGATGTAAAAGATAAAAGGGCGATAATGAGTTCTAACTGTGGCAATAACAACGTTAATTCCGTACACGGCGGGAAGAAGTTAATAAGTGGCGGGAAGAAATTTGAACCTTATGTAATTTGAATTTAAGTTTAAATTTCTTCAATAAAACATCTCGAGTTATCAACCTCTTCCCGCCGTGTACCGAATTATGGTATGTATGTACAATAGGGGTTATTACTGCAATGTTCTGCTACCAGAGTGCAGCACTAGCCCGTTTAGTAAACCATAGAGTAACTTATACATACTGTGCCCTTAACAGTTCTTTGACAAGTTTTCAGAGATAATAAAATATGACAGAGGACCTACCGGGAAACGTAAATCCGAAATATCGCTATCTGCCTTTTTATGCAAGAGTGACAGAGATGTTAGATAGAGAAATTTCGATTTTCTTATTTCGCGATAGACCCTCGTCGCTCAGATCTCATCAGATTGTGGTAGGGGCGCCCCCTACGCAGAGTTTCGCGTAATATTCTCTATTGTACTTACATCATAAGGGCCCTCCACACTCATGCGCGAATCGCGGCTTTGCGCTGCGTAGTCTGGAGCGCCCTATTGCGCGCTATACACACATGCGTTGATAGGTTGGTATTACATCTTTACGGTCGCCAAGCACTAGTTGTAGGAAAGCCGTTTGGCCATATTATACTACTCTTTGCGTTTGGCCTACCTACAAAAAGTTCCCGGCTAAAACGTAGTGGTTATAGTTGGTCAAACCAAATAACTACATAAGAACAAAAATAACTATACTCATCCTTTTCTTTTGGGTGCTAGGTGCTAGTACTAGTGTAAGACAAAGATAGTATGATTCTCTCTGTCTATGTTCGAAATGAGACAGTCCTTTGACAAACTATAGTTGGTCAAGCAAATCTTGTCAGTAGAAAAAGGCGGCTAATTGAAAAAATGTAGGCGCGAAGGGATAAAAAAAAAATTTCGCGCCTCTTTCAACTGACAAGATTTGCTTGACCAACAATTTATATTCTCCTTGTGCCAGGCGCCGGCAACCGTTGAGTTATTTTGATATTGACCCTATATTCTCATTTAACGACCCTTGCTCGGGTCCGACCGCGAGCTTGGTGCACCACACCTATAGGTGAGAGCGAGAAAGAGATATTTCTTTCTCGCTCTCACTTATGGGTGTGGCGTTGGTACGGCGCACCTAGTTCGCGGTGCTTTGCGGTAGTCTGTTACGTTTTAATCATCGATTCATCGCTTATCGGGCCCCGTTTGCAAGTGCCCTACGACCATGTGGATTTAATAAGCCCTCAACTCAAATTAAAAAATGGAGATTAAATTGTGTACTTGTAGACTCTAGATCAGATTGACGCCATTTTTTTTACGTCACGTTGGTCACGTGACGTTAATTTGATCATCTCGTCTGGACAAACCTTAAAGAAACGCTTCGACCGTGCGAAACGTAATAGGTATTTGAACGCACGCACGCCATTTCTTTTACTAAATGCCAAATTTGACAATGACATTTAAATACATGCTTAAATCAAATAAATACTCATCTCATTTTGTTTAGAAATTTCTCACTTTAGCATAGCTTTTGGAGCTATGAATTGTCTTTGAATATATTTTGTTTGGATTTGAAACAATATCTTATTTCGTATTTGTACAAAGATGCTCCCGGTCTTTACTTAACGTTTACATTAAGACTATATCGAAAAGTATCAGTAGTAGTTACGTATACATAGTTGACGATGGAGTCGTCAACGTTACAGGGCTCAGAGAGTATTTGCGTGAAGGCTGAGCCCTGTGAGGATGATTGTATTACGGATGAGCCTGCGTTCGAAGAAGTGTCTGTTAAAGTTGAGCGTTTGCTGGATGATGTTTGTGTAACAGACGACTCCAGGTGCGATCGTGTGTCTATAAAACCTGAGCCAGCGTGCCCAGATGTGTGTGTCAAGGACGAGTCGCTCGGCGTGAGCGCGGCGGCGGAGCTGTACACCGACCACGTGGTGAAGGATGAGCTCGTTATCGGCCCCGTGATAGTAGAGCGGCGCGTGCGCCACGCAACAACAGGTCAGTTGCGGGTTCTAACTCTAACCATGAATAAAATAAAATTAAACTGTTTCAATCATTAGGGCTTGGGAAATATAGTTGGCTTGAAAACCATTTATTTAGCAAAAAAGTTTGGAAGAAGAAAGGAAATACATTTATTTAACATCACAATTTATTTATCATATCAATGTTGTTCACATCTGAGAGTTGTTTCAGCTTCCAACCTGGTTTTAGAAGTGAATCAGTCATGTGAGATTGTCCCAGGGAGACCCCTTCTGAGGGACTGTTGTGTGAGACTGGAGCGCCTTGTTGTGGACACGCTGCTCACCGGCACTCAGAGCACAGACCGGGACAGCGCCAGACAAGTTCATAAAGCTGGAAGTGGAAACATTGGAGGTGAGAGTTCTGTGTAGATTTGACCTAGAGCTTTTTCTAGCACAAACAATGCTTAAAAGTCGCGGAGTGTAAGGGTCCTCAGGTGCTGCTCAATAGGGAAATATTCATTCATATTTTATCTGTATACTATAATTAGGTAAAATTGTTGCTGTTGTTGCCTAATTGTGTATGAAAAAGTGACCTGGTTTTAGGGTTCCATAGTCAACTAGGAACCCTTATTAATTTATTGGTTCCAAAAATTACACAGCATTACAGTAGGTACTAATGCACTGCGAAATTTAGGACAGAAAGTACACATACAAACAAGGTACAGCATACAATCTGGAACTAGGTATGACAATGCTTTTTTTTTAAAGTTATATATCAGTACACAAATTCAAAGAAACGAGGTATATACATAAATTAAAACAATATACAATCATCATCTTCCTCGCGTTGTCCCGTTTTTGCCACGGCTCATGGGAGCCTGGGGTCCGCTTGGCAACTAATCCCGAGAATTGGCGTAGGCACAAGTTTTTACGAAAGCGACTGCCATCTGACCTTCCAACCCAGAGGGGAAACTAGGCCTTGTTGGGATTAGTCGGGTTTCCTCACGATGTTTTCCTTCACTCCGAGATTGTTAGTGATAGAAAGCTGCAATGGCATAGATATATAGATCGATCAAATATCAATCCGACAATGTAAACAATATAAATAAGTTAATCAATATCTATCCATTACTGTTGTATAAGTGTAAAATTATTAACTATACATAAATATATTGGCTGAACACATACGCTAATCCACACACACACACACACATACACACACACACACACACACACACACACACACACACACACACACACACACACACACACACACACACACACACACACACACACACACACACACACATACATATGTCCCTCATCACAAGCACAGTATTTAAGTAAGTAATTTAATTAGGCTAGAACATTAATTAATACCATAAATACCTAAACTATAAGTTAAAATTATAAGTAGTTTATAAATAACATCATCATCATGTATACCAATAATATTTCCTAAATAAAAAGACTGTTATATTTATAGAAGAGCGGGGCATCCTGATACAGGTACATTCACCTAAAAGGAAGTCCCAACCACTGATGGCAATTTGTAGACTAAGCTTACAAGGAAATAAAACAATTTTCATTTCATTTTCATTTTCAAAGTGGGGATGTAATTTTTTTTTCGCTTCAACCCTATAGTGTTGGATAATAATAATAAAATAAAATAGCCTTTATTTGCAGAACAAGGAATAGTTGCACATTATCTCTATTATCTCCCATCTTTTGTATTCCTTGCCTGCTTGCCCTTCGGCAAATGCCTCCTCCAACCTTCTCCACTTTCTCCGGTCCGTTGCCACTCTGCTCTAGGTACGGCCAACTACCTGCGCGATGTCGTCGCCCCATCTCATTATAGGTTTCTTCGCCTTTCTTTTACCTTCTCTTGGTTACCATTGGGTGACTCGCTTGCTCCATTTGTCAGTGCCTCGGATGATATGGCCAGCCCACTTCCATTTGAGTCTTCTAATTTTTGTGGCAATGTCTTGGACTTTTTCCTATTTCTAATTAGGGTGTTTCGTAGCCGGTCAGGCTTACGTACTCCTAACACGCTCTTTCCATGGCGCGCTGGCAGCAATAGCATGCTAGATGGGATGTAGTAGCTTTTGTCAGGGCCCAGGTTTGGCTACCATACATTAGGACAGGAAGAACACATGTGTTGAATAGTTTACCCTTTGTCTTAGAGTGGAGTTGTTTATCTTTGAAGACTTCTTTCAGGGACCAGTACCTTTTCCACCCATTCACTATTCTTCTCTCTATTTCTTTCTCTATTGTTTCATCAGGTGATATAATCCAATTTTTTAATTTTCTAAAATAGTTATGTTGGCTGTATGAGTAATACCGTTGACTATTGGCAGTTTTAGAACGAAAAAGTAAAAAATTCAAAAGTAAGAGGCAATACTTTAATGAAAATGAAAATGAAAATATTTTATTACATTAATAAAAAGTGACATTACAAGGTAGTAGGTTGGGACTTCCAATTAAGTATATTATACCTATTATAGCTGACTGAATGACGCCATCTTGCCGAGCAAATTGGCTCGGGTGAGGCAAACGTGCTGAGGCAAAAGTTACACGAGCACGCGGCCGCGCGAGGCCGGGCGTTTGCCGCGCGAGGAAATTTCCTCGCGCGGCTGCTCGCTATGTGTGGACCCGGCTAATGAAACAGAATGGGAGCGAGGACCGAGGAGTGACAATGACAGCAAAGCGATCCAAGTGATCCGACTCATCCGACCGAACTAAAACTAAACGTCGACTCTCTCTGTGTACTACTGTACTAAAAGACCGAACTAGTACAGTTGTGTTGTGAGATTGTACTAGTTGGGTGCGATCTTTTCAGTGAACGAGCGTGCACAACTCTAGTTGCGATAGATGCGTCTCTTGACGAACACCTGTACCTGCTATGTGATATGCAATAAATGATTTCAATTTCAAAAAAAAAAAATGATTTCAATTTCTCTTTCTTCAAAGTGACACAGCGACATAAAAACCTTATGCTTATGCATGGCACTATTTTCTCTTTCTTCTTATAGGAATCGCAATAAGACTATCTTTTTCTATCAAAGAGTGTCAGGCCCTTGGCTATAACAAACCCAGTAACGTCAGTGTTGTGTCACTCTCGATGAGCACAAACATGTGCCTAGAGTTAAAAATTCTTTCGCCTATTTAAATCGAGAGGAAAATGAGGATTAAATTTGTATGGAGAAGCGGCCGACCCTTTTCCTCTTAATGTCGAATATCTATGAGAATATCATGTTTCTAATGAAATTACTATTTTCTCTTCAAATCGGTGCAAAGTAAGCTTTGACGACTGGTCTGGTCTAGTGGGTAGTGACCCTGCCTGTGAAGCCGATGGTCCTGGGTTCGAATCCCGGTAAGGGCATTTATTTGTGCGATGAGCACAGATATTTGTTCCTGGGTCTTGGGACTCTTGGGTGTTTTCTATGTAATAATTCATTTCATCCAATTCCGAAATGTGCATAAATCTTGACCTGTAATTTATATTACCAATAAAGTATGAGTATGAGTGTTTATGTATTTGTATATTATATAGGGTGGCTAAAAAATAAGTGCATTCCCAATGCCAGGAAGGTTTTGGGATTATACTGAGCAAAAGTTGCTTCTTGAGCTTACTGTGGGACTTGGTCAATCTGTGTAAGAATGTCCTATAATATTTATTTATATAAAACATTCTTGTTGCAGGGCAAACTTCACAGAGGAAACCGAGCGGCAACACCAAAAGTCACCAATGTGCCCACTGTGAATATACAACAGCTGTGAAGTCATGGTTAATAGGCCACTTGAGGAAACATACCAATGAGAAGCCATACAGATGTGGCCAGTGTAACTATGCTAGCAACCACAAATGTGCCGTGCGAGTCCATGTAAGGACACACACAGGGGAAAAGCCTTACAAATGTGGTCAGTGTAGTTTCGCTATTACCCATAAATCTAATTTGCAAAAACATGTAAGGACACACACAGGAGAAAAGCCTTACAAATGTAGTCAGTGTAGTTTCGCTGGTGCCCACAAATCTAGTTTGCAAGAACATGTAAGGAAACACAATGGAGAAAAGCCTTACAAATGTGGACAGTGTAGTTACGCTGGTGCCAAAAAATCTAATTTGCAAGAACATGTAAGGACACACAAAGGGGAAAAGCCTTACAAATGTGGTCAGTGTAACTATGCTAGCAACAACAAAGGTAGCATGCGAGTCCATGTAAGGACACACACAGGGGAAAAGCCTTACAAATGTGGTCAGTGTAGTTTCGCTAGTACCCATAAATCTAATTTGCAAAAACATGTAAGGACACACACAGGGGAAAAGCCTTACAAATGTGGTCAGTGTAGTTACGCTAGTGCCCGAAAATATTATTTGCAAGTTCATGTATGGAAACACACTGGGGATAAGCCTTACAAATGTGGTCAGTGTAGTTTCGCTAGCGCCTATAAATCTCATTTGCAAGAACATGTAAGGACACACACAGGGGAAAAGCCTTACAAATGTGGTCAGTGTAGTTACGCTAGTGCCAAAAAATATAATTTGCAAGAACATGTAAGGACACACACAGGGAAAAAGCCTTACAAATGTGGTCAGTGTAGTTACGCTAGTGCCCAAAAATCTCATTTGCAAGAACATGTAAGGACACACACAGGGGATAAGCCTTACAAATGTGGTCAGTGTAGTTACGCTAGTGCCCAAAATTTTCATTTGCAAGAACATGTAAGGACACACACAGGGGAAAAGCCTTACAAATGTGGTCAGTGTAGTTACGCTAGTGCCAAAAAATATAATTTGCAAGAACATGTAAGGACACACACAGGGGAAAAGCCTTATGAATGTGGCCTGTGTAGTTACGCTAGTGACCAAAGATCTGGTTTGCAAGAACATGTAAGGAGGACACACTGGAGAGAAGCGTTACAAATGTGAGCAGTGTAGGTTTTGGTAATTTTTGCAAAATCCATAAAAGCAAACATACTAATAATAATGAGACACTTTAGAAGTGTGACCTTAAGAATAGGGTATTTGACTACTAGTCAAATCAGTTTCTTTTTTTGAATTGTTAAAATGATATTGCCACTATGGAAATTATATAAAACACTTGCATGTGACGTCACAATCAAATTACCTACTATTTATAGTTTTATACGGGATTTAAAATAGAAATTGTGTATAAAAATAACTGCTGTCTACGTTTCTCTATTAATCTTCTGGTGCTTTATTTCATGCAAGGTGTAGAATAATTTATTTTAAATACAGTCAAATACCGTATTGTTAAACAGATCTTTAACTACATTTTAAAGGTACAATACTCTTTATAGCGACGCCTAGCACGACGAAGGTCCGGTATCGGTACAAGGATGGAAGAATGGCCGGCCTTAGTAGCAATGTACTATTAAATTGATTGATGACAAAACTTCAATTCCTAGCTATGTAACGAACTAGGATAACTGTATTAGCTATAGTTCGTTTTTTACCATTAGAAAAAAGGTAAACAATCTTGACATGTTTTTTTTAAAGATTGATCAATCAATCAATCAATCAATCAAAATGTTTATTTCAGGCAAAAACCCATAGATAAAAATTACAAATTAAACTTAAAAATACATAAAATAAATTGAAGTTACATTTAATTACACTACAATTACATTAAAACCAACAACTGTTCGCTAACAAAGCACAACGTTTGCTTAGATATATTTTTTGTTGAACAGAATTAATGAATGTAGTTAATCAAATCATAAAATAATAAAATATTTTGTAATCAACAAACGCTCAAAAAAGGGTTTTCGTATTTCACAACTTTTGAAGAATACACTTTAAATATAAATATTCCTAGTTTTTGGTTATTTTTATTGTGTAATTTTTCTTTTTAGGTAGGTGCAACAGATATTCAGTTTATAGACGCTTTAAAAAGATTAGTTTATATTACTTATGAACGCACAAGAATGCAAAAGTTCGTATATGGTTTATAATTGTAGCATATTTGCTGTGACTTATTTTTCAAAAGTGATTTTTAATAAAAAGACACATCAAGATCGCTTACCTTCTTTCTAATTTTTGTTCAATAACCACGATCAACAGCACAAAACTAATCTATAAATGTGTAATCCGCAAATTTTTTGTTACATTTTTGTAAAGATATTCGAGTTTAAATACGTAAAATTTAAGCATATGCACTTTTTTATTGATCTAATGTATAAACCGAAATAAATGTCATTATATGAAGGCAAAAATGACCAAGCCCTCCAGTGTACAGAGCTGGAATCGAACCAGCGTCCTATGTTAACGCGACAGATGCCTGAACCACTCGACCACCCGGTTACGGTGGCATGGGTCGAAATTTCCAAGTATGACAATTTCCCGAAGGCTTGTGGCGCTTTCTGGCCATCCCTAAGGTAGAACAGTATGGTTCGACCTTCGACCTCCTAACCGAATTAACTCAGGTGATTACGGATATAATTTCATAAAATGTTCTTTTTTTCATAGAGTATTAATGGCAGCGCCATCGCTTTTCGCTAGCCCGTAATAACTTGAGTTGATTCGGTACAGCGCGGGAATGCTGCCTGCGTCATGGGCACCTTGCAGGGTACATTTTAGCTTTATACTAGTTCTATTTTATTTTATAAGTAGATATAATTCTTTTAAAATAGATTTCGTTTGTATATTTTTTTGTTTAAGGAAAATAAATCTATTAAGAGCAGTATTATATTTAACAGATGCCTTATGTTATAACGAGGAAAAAATCATTCATAAAGCTAATTGTGCCGCGAGCGACACAGATGTAAAGCCTGACCAGAAGTAAATGATCATTGTCAAGAGGGCGCTGTTATTCTCGGATCATGTATAGGGTGACAGTTCAGCATATTATGAAAAAATTAGTTCCAGTGAAATTCCGCAACATGGCGCGTGATCATATATTACTGCGAGCATGGTAATAACGGCCAATATTGCAATGCCGTGCAAAAGGTTTAACATGTAGAATTTTATACTTAATAGCCAACAAAAACTTTGATTGATTGGTCAATAAAAAATAATTGGTAATTAAAATATCATTGCGGAAAAAGGTGTGTTCAATTCAATTTATTTATTAAATAAAGATAACAATTATCTTAATTTTTGTTAGTATATTCTTAAAAATAATGTTAGTACTTAAAAGTTAAATTAGATTTTACATTTAAAATTATTTCATTAATTACAGGACAACACACATGATCAGCAATCATCTTTAGGATGCTGTTTGGGCTGTCCCTCGTTCTGCTCAACAGAGACGCTGCATTTTTGCGCAAGATTGCTGCAAACCCATCGGTGCGTGACTCCGCGAACATGGTGCTTACGCTGCAGAATTTGGGCAGGCCAATCAGCATCCTAAAAGCATTGTTGTACTGCACCCTAATAGCATTGTCTGACTTTTAGGTATATCGGACCCACAGGCTGCCAGTGTAAAAAGACGAGCAGTATGTCTTGTTGAATATTGCAATGCCGTGCAAGATGTACATGTAGCATTTTATAATAGCCAACAAAAACTTTGATTGATTGGTCAATAAAAATAATTGGTAATTAAAATATAATTGCGGAAAAAGGTGTATTTGTAAGATAACTTGATGAGTGTCAATCATATGGAGGGTCATTCTACTTTTTACTGCAGGTATTTTTGTCCCCAGAAGAAAGTATGTGATTTTTATATTTGTAAATTATGTAATTTCTTTAATTTTAATGCTGCACTAACGATACTTTGTGACCAAAGTAAAAAATATGGTATCTATTTTTATATTTTTTTTTTAAGGTAACAAAGATGTCTTTATGAGTGAAAGAGCAGGGACGTTAACAAAGTGGTATATTTGCCTACTCCAAGCTATAAATACTAAAAATAAAAAAGCCACGGGTCAAATATTAAGGCATATTCTGTGCATATCGGTTTTTAGTAGCTAGTGTAAGTTAAAACATATGACGAATATTAAAATTTCAAGATTGAAATCATAAAAACATGCAGTAAAAAATAGAATGACAATGGAACGTTTTTCGAAGCCAAAATTGCACTGAGAGCTTTGACGACTTGTATATATGTATATAACGTCGCTATGCCCATGTATTTGTGAATGGTTAACTGTACAATAAATAACTCAGTGAAAATTTAGACTTTTATTCCTATTAATACCATTCTTCCCACTTACTTATTCGTTTCTTCTTCCATTGCCATGTACAGTTGTACACCATGCTGTCCTTGCTAATATCAAAGAGAATTTGAAAACGAGGCGTGTTGTCAAAGTAAATTTTGTAGCCACAGTAAATTTACTGCCATCTTTCATCACATGATTTAAGACTTAGAACGCCATTTGACTTAGATACTTATTCTTTCACTGATATTATTATGTGTTAAATTTGTTAAATATCAAAGGCTGTCGCCATCTAAACGAGTATAGGCCAAAGGTATGGCGCCATCGCTCGAATAGATGCCACCAAAAGTACCTTCACAATCCGCCTCTATACTAAATTGTCTTTGTTAATATTATTAATACGAAAGTAGGAGTACTTTCTCTATCTGCCTGTCTGTTACCTCTTCATGCTTAAGCCGCTAAATCGATCAAGATGAAACTTGGAGGTCCGGGCAAGGATATCGGATAGTTTTTGTGAGTCATTTTGATCATTCCACGCAGACGAAGCTACGAGCAGAAGCAGGTAGGTATATGATAAAATAGCAACAATTACACGACCGGCCATCGGCGATGTAAAAGATAAAAGGGCGATAATGAGTTCTAACTGTGGCAATAACAACGTTAATTCCGTACACGGCGGGAAGAAGTTAATAAGTGGCGGGAAGAATTTTGAACCTTATGTAATTTGAATTTAAGTTTAAATTTCTTCAATAAAACATCTCGAGTTATCAACCTCTTCCCGCCGTGTACCGAATTATGGTATGTATGTACAATAGGGGTTATTACTGCAATGTTCTGCTACCAGAGTGCAGAACTAGCCCGTTTAGTAAACCATAGAGTAACTTATACATACTGTGCCCTTAACAGTTCTTTGACAAGTTTTCAGAGATAATAAAATATGACAGAGGACCTACCGGGAAACGTAAATCCGAAATATCGCTATCTGCCTTTTTATGCAAGAGTGACAGAGATGTTAGATAGAGAAATTTTGATTTTCTTATTTCGCGATAGACCCTCGTCGCTCAGATCTCATCAGATTGTGGTAGGGGCGCCCCCTACGCAGAGTTTCGCGTAATATTCTCTATTGTACTTACATCATAAGGGCCCTCCACACTCATGCGCGAATCGCGGCTTTGCGCTGCGTAGTCTGGAGCGCCCTATTGCGCGCTATACACACATGCGTTGATAGGTTGGTATTAATCTTTACGGTCGCCAACATAGACCTAGCATTACATAGACCAGCTATACGCGTGCGCCCGTAAGGGATAGACATAGATGACGTCATAAACGTGGGGATACCATATTGGTAAAAATTACCCCAATATTTGATATCACGTTGGGGCGATTACCCTGGAGGCAAAGTTAGCTTGTTTGACGGTATTAATAAATTGTTAAATAAAATGTCAATGGGCCGTCCTTTTTAGGCGTATAAACAATGAAATACCTCCTATAATTCGCGCAGGTGGTACAAAACTAAACATGTTCAGTAAATAAAACGTAAAATAAAATGTATTATGGGTTTTAATTTAAAGAAATCACAAATCGCAATCACACCAATTAATGTACACCACATTTAATCTTCACAACATTTGTTTATTTATTTTTGGAATTAGAAGTACAAAAAAACTTCGAGGTCAAAATTACCCATAAAATTATGATATTTTCATCTGGTATCCCTAACATGATTGTTATGCAGCTAAATTAAGAAGAAGTTTAAAAATGGCTGACCTCAGACTCCTACCTACCTACGTAATTTGGGCAAATAATTTTACACATAATGTTTTGTTAATTTGCGTAAATAATTGTGATATTTTTATTGAAATCGTTTGATTCTACATTGCTTTGAGTGTAACGTAATATTACGATGTTATTCTCACATATTGCGTTAAGAGGAAGGTGTAAAACACCGTACTTACGTGTGAAAGATTATGATCTCATATTTTTGCTCAGAGCGGCTATTACAGCCGATTACAGAACAATTCACCAGTATTTTATCAAAGTTCAAGCATTCAAAACGCTAACCATCACTATATTTCACAAGAGAAAGCACAATTTCATACAAAACAACGATAATTAAACAAGCAACGAACAAACATGACATGTCACGTACTTATTTGTTTGCCACAACCTCGGTTGTGGCAGCGGTGGAAAAGTGAAACTATGACAAGGACAAACAATAACAGCGCTTTCTCTGCTACTCCTACTGAAAGATACATAAGACTATCCCGTTCGGTCATTTTCCCCCACTCCTCATGACCGATCCAGTTATACTAGATTCATGGTCGCCAAGCACTAGTTGTAGGAAAGCCGTTTGGCCATATTATACTACTCTTTGCGTTTGGCCTACCTACAAAAAGTTCCCGGCTAAAACGTAGTGGTTATAGTTGGTCAAACCAAATAACTACATAAGAACAAAAATAACTATACTCATCCTTTTCTTTTGGGTGCTAGGTTGTGCTAGGTGCTAGTACTAGTGTAAGACAAAGATAGTATGATTCTCTCTGTCTATGTTCGAAATGAGACAGTCCTTTGACAAACTATAGTTGGTCAAGCAAATCTTGTCAGTAGAAAAAGGCGGCTAATTGAAAAAATGTAGGCGCGAAGGGATAAAAAAAAAAATTCGCGCCTCTTTCAACTGACAAGATTTGCTTGACCAACAATTTATATTCTCCTTGTGCCAGGCGCCGGCAACCGTTGAGTTATTTTGATATTGACCCTATATTCTCATTTAACGACCCTTGCTCGGGCCCGACCGCGAGCTTGGTGCACCACACCTATAGGTGAGAGCGAGAAAGAGATATTTCTTTCTCGCTCTCACTTATGGGTGTGGCGTTGGTACGGCGCACCTAGTTCGCGGTGCTTTGCGGTAGTCTGTTACGTTTTAATCATCGATTCATCGCTTATCGGGCCCCGTTTGCAAGTGCCCTACGACCATGTGGATTTAATAAGCCCTCAACTCAAATAAAAAAATGGAGATGAAATTGTGTACTTGTAGACTCTAGATCAGATTGACGCCATTTTTTTTACGTCACGTTGGTCACGTGACGTTAATTTGATCATCTCGTCTGGACAGTCCTTAAAGAAACGCTTCGACCGTGCGAAACGTAATAGGTATTTGAACGCACGCACGCCATTTCTTTTACTAAATGCCAAATTTGACAATGACATTTAAATACATGCTTAAATCAAATAAATACTCATCTCATTTTGTTTAGAAATTTCTCACTTTAGCATAGCTTTTGGAGCTATGAATTGTCTGAATATATTTTGTTTGGATTTGAAACAATCTCTTATTTCGTATTTGTACAAAGATGCTCCCGGTCTTTACTTAACGTTTACATTAAGACTATATCGAAAAGTATCAGTAGTAGTTACGTATACATAGTTGACGATGGAGTCGTCAACGTTACAGGGCTCAGAGAGTATTTGCGTGAAGGCTGAGCCCTGTGAGGATGACTGTATTACGGATGAGCCTGCGTTCGAAGAAGTGTCTGTTAAAGTTGAGCGTTTGCTGGATGATGTTTGTGTAACAGACGACTCCAGGTGCGATCGTGTGTCTATAAAACCTGAGCCAGCGTGCCCAGATGTGTGTGTCAAGGACGAGTCGCTCGGCGTGAGCGCGGCGGCGGAGCTGTACACCGACCACGTGGTGAAGGATGAGCTCGTTATCGGCCCCGTGATAGTAGAGCGGCGCGTGCGCCACGCAACAACAGGTCAGTTGCGGGTTCTAACTCTAACCATGAATAAAATAAAATTAAACTGTTTCAATCATTAGGGCTTGGGAAATATAGTTGGCTTGAAAACCATTTATTTAGCAAAAAAGTTTGGAAGAAGAAAGGAAATACATTTATTTAACATCACAATTTATTTATCATATCAATGTTGTTCACATCTGAGAGTTGTTTCAGCTTCCAACCTGGTTTTAGAAGTGAATCAGTCATGTGAGATTGTCCCAGGGAGACCCCTTCTGAGGGACTGTTGTGTGAGACTGGAGCGCCTTGTTGTGGACACGCTGCTCACCGGCACTCAGAGCACAGACCGGGACAGCGCCAGACAAGTTCATAAAGCTGGAAGTGGAAACATTGGAGGTGAGAGTTCTGTGTAGATTTGACCTAGAGCTTTATCTAGCACAAACAATGCTTAAAAGTCGCGGAGTGTAAGGGTCCTCAGGTGCTGCTCAATAGGGAAATATTCATTCATATTTTATCTGTATACTATAATTAGGTAAAATTGTTGCTGTTGTTGCCTAATTGTGTATGATAAAGTGACCTGGTTTTAGGGTTCCATGGTCAACTAGGAACCCTTATTAATTTATTGGTTCCAAAAATTACACAGCATTACAGTAGGTACTAATGCACTGCGAAATTTAGGACAGAAAGTACACATACAAACAAGGTACAGCGTACAATCTGGAACTAGGTATGACAATGCTTTTTTTTTAAAGTTATATAGCAGTACACAAATTCAAAGAAACGAGGTATATACATAAATTAAAACAATATACAATCATCATCTTCCTCACGTTGTCCCGTTTTTGCCACGGCTCATGGGAGCCTGGGGTCCGCTTGGCAACTAATCCCGAGAATTGGCGTAGGCACAAGTTTTTACGAAAGCGACTGCCATCTGACCTTCCAACCCAGAGGGGAAACTAGGCCTTGTTGGGATTAGTCGGGTTTCCTCACGATGTTTTCCTTCACTCCGAGATTGTTAGTGATAGAAAGCTGCAATGACATAGATATATAGATCGATCAAATATCAATCCGACAACGTAAAGTGGGGATGTAATTTTTTTTTCGCTTCAACCCTATAGTGTTGGATAATAATAATAAAATAAAATAGCCTTTATTTGCAGAACAAGGAATAGTTGCACATTATCTCTCTATTATCTCCCATCTTTTGTATTCCTTGCCTGCTTGCCCTTCGGCAAAGGCCTCCTCCAACCTTCTCCACTTTCTCCGGTCCGTTGCCACTCTGCTCTAGGTACGGCCAACTACCTGCGCGATGTCGTCGCCCCATCTCATTATAGGTTTCTTCGCCTTTCTTTTACCTTCTCTTGGTTACCATTGGGTGACTCGCTTGCTCCATTTGTCAGTGCCTCGGATGATATGGCCAGCCCACTTCCATTTGAGTCTTCTAATTTTTGTGGCAATGTCTTGGACTTTTTCCTATTTCTAATTAGGGTGTTTCGTAGCCGGTCAGTCTTACGTACTCCTAACACGCTCTTTCCATGGCGCGCTGGCAGCAATAGCATGCTAGATGGGATGTAGTAGCTTTTGTCAGGGCCCAGGTTTGGCTACCATACATTAGGACAGGAAGAACACATGTGTTGAATAGTTTACCCTTTGTCTTAGAGTGGAGTTGTTTATCTTTGAAGACTTCTTTCAGGGACCAGTACCTTTTCCACCCATTCACTATTCTTCTCTCTATTTCTTTCTCTATTGTTTCATCAGGTGATATAATCCAATTTTTAAATTTTCTAAAATAGTTATGTTGGCTGTATGAGTAATACCGTTGACTATTGGCAGTTTTAGAACGAAAAAGTAAAAAATTCAAAAGTAAGAGGCAATACTTTAATGAAAATGAAAATATTTTATTACATTAATAAAAAGTGACATTACAAGGTAGTAGGTTGGGACTTCCAATTAAGTATATTATACCTATTATAGCTGACTGAATGACGCCATCTTGCCGAGCAAATTGGCTCGGGTGAGGCAAACGTGCTGAGGCAAAAGTTACACGAGCACGCGGCCGCGCGAGGCCGGGCGTTTGCCGCGCGAGGAAATTTCCTCGCGCGGCTGCTCGCTATGTGTGGACCCGGCTAATGAAACAGAATGGGAGCGAGGACCGAGGAGTGACAATGACAGCAAAGCGATCCAAGTGATCCGACTCATCCGACCGAACTAAAACTAAACGTCGACTCTCTCTGTGTACTACTGTACTAAAAGACCGAACTAGTACAGTTGTGTTGTGAGATTGTACTAGTTGGGTGCGATCTTTTCAGTGAACGAGCGTGCACAACTCTAGTTGCGATAGATGCGTCTCTTGACGAACACCTGTACCTGCTATGTGATATGCAATAAATGATTTCAATTTCAAAAAAAAAATGATTTCAATTTCAATTTCTCTTTCTTCAATATGTCAAACAAAAGTGACACAGCGACATAAAAACCTTATGCTTATGCATGGCACTATTTTCTCTTTCTTCTTATAGGAATCGCAATAAGACTATCTTTTTCTATCAAAGAGTGTCAGGCCCTTGGCTATAACAAACCCAGTAACGTCAGTGTTGTGTCACTCTCGATGAGCACAAACATGTGCCTAGAGTTAAAAATTATTTCGCCTATTTAAATCGAGAGGAAAATGAGGATTAAGTTTGAATGGAGAAGCGGCCGACCCTTTTCCTCTTAATGTCGAATATCTATGAGATGAGATGTTTCTAATGAAATTACTTTTTTCTCTTCAAATCGGTGCAAAGTAAGCTTTGACGACTGGTCTGGTCTAGTGGGTAGTGACCCTGCCTGTGAAGCCGATGGTCCTGGGTTCGAATCCCGGTAAGGGCATTTATTTGTGCGATGAGCACAGATATTTGTTCCTGGGTCTTGGGACTCTTGGGTGTTTTCTATGTAATAATTCATTTCATCCAATTCCGAAATGTGCATAAATCTTGACCTGTAATTTATATTACCAATAAAGTATGAGTATGAGTGTTTATGTATTTGTATAGTATATAGGGTGGCTAAAAAATAAGTGCATTCCCAATGCCAGGAAGGTTTTGGGATTATACTGAGCAAAAGTTGCTTCTTGAGCTTACTGTGGGACTTGGTCAATCTGTGTAAGAATGTCCTATAATATTTATTTATATAAAACATTCTTGTTGCAGGGCAAACTTCACAGAGGAAACCGAGCGGCAACACCAAAAGTCACCAATGTGCCCACTGTGAATATACAACATCTGTGAAGTCATGGTTAATAAGCCACTTGAGGAAACATACCAATGAGAAGCCATACAGATGTGGCCAGTGTAACTATGCTAGCAACCACAAATGTGCCGTGCGAGTCCATGTAAGGACACACACCGGGGAAAAGCCTTACAAATGTGGTCAGTGTAGTTACGCTGGTGCCAAAAAATATCATTTGCAAGAACATGTAAGGACACACACAGGGGAAAAGCCTTACAGATGTGGTCAGTGTAGTTACGCTACTGCCCAAAAATCTCATTTGCAAGAACATGTAAGGACACACACAGGGGAAAAGCCTTACAAATGTGGTCAGTGTAGTTACGCTAGTGCCAAAAAATATAATTTGCAAGAACATGTAAGGACACACACAGGGGAAAAGCCTTACAAATGTGGTCAGTGTAGTTACGCTAGTGCCCAAAAATCTCATTTGCAAGAACATGTAAGGACACACACAGGGGATAAGCCTTACAAATGTGGTCAGTGTAGTTACGCTAGTGCCAAAAAATATAATTTGCAAGAACATGTAAGGACACACACAGGGGAAAAGCCTTATGAATGTGGCCTGTGTAGTTACGCTAGTGACCAAAGATCTGGTTTGCAAGAACATGTAAGGAGGACACACTGGAGAGAAGCGTTACAAATGTGACCAGTGTAGGTTTTGGTAATTTTTGCAAAATCCATAAAAGCAAACATACTAATAATAATGAGACACTTTAGAAGTGTGACCTTACAAGTACAAAGAATAGGGTATTTGACTACTAGTCAAATCAGTTTCTTTTTTCGAATTGTCAAAATGATATTGCCACTATGGAAATTATATAAAACACTTGCATGTGACGTCACAATCAAATTACCTACTCTTTATAGTTTTATACGGGATTTAAAATAGAAATTGTGTATAAAAATAACTGCCGTCTACGTTTCTCTATTAATCTTCTGGTGCTTTATTTCATGCATGGTGTAGAATAATTTATTTTAAATACAGTCAAGTACCGTATTGTTAACCAGATCTTTAACTACATTTTAAAGGTACAATACTCTTTATAGCGACGCCTAGCACGACGAAGGTCCGGTATCGGTACATGGATTGCGCTGGCGTGTGGAGTTCTCGAAACTAACCGAAGAATGGCCGGCCTTAGTAGCAATGTACTATTAAATTGATTGATGACAAAACTTCAATTCCTAGCTGTGTAACGAACTAGGATAACTGTATTAGCTATAGTTCGTTTTTTACCATTAGAAAAAAGGTAAACAATCTTGACATGTTTTTTTTAAAGATTTATCAATCAATCAATCAATCAATCAAAATGTTTATTTCAGGCAAAAACCCATAGATAAAAATTACAAATTAAACTTAAAAATACATAAAATAAATTGAAATTACATTTAATTGCACTACAATTACATTAAAACCAACAACTGTTCGCTAACAAAGCACAACGTTTGCTTAGATATATTTTTTGTTGAACAGAATTAATGAATGTAGTTAATCAAATCATAAAATAATAAAATATTTTGTAATCAACAAACGCTCAAAAAAGGGTTTTCGTATTTCACAACTTTTGAAGAATACACTTTAAATATAAATATTCCTAGTTTTTGGTTATTTTTATTGTGTAATTTTTCTTTTTAGGTAGGTGCAACAGATATTCAGTTTATAGACGCTTTAAAAAGATTAGTTTATATTACTTATGAACGCACAAGAATGCAAAAGTTCGTATATGGTTTATAATTGTAGCATATTTGCTGTGACTTATTTTTCAAAAGTGATTTTTAATAAAAAGACACATCAAGATCGCTTACCTTCTTTCTAATGCTAAAAATAAGAACTATATAGGCTGGCTAGAGCTCAAACATGACTGCTCGGGAATTGGTTTCATGCATGAAAAATATTTTGCAATTTTTGTTCAATAATCACGATCAACAGCACAAAACTAATCTATAAATGTGTAATCCGCAAATTTTTTGTTACATTTTTGTAAAGATATTCGAGTTTAAAAACGTAAAATTTAAGCATATGCACTTTTTTATTGATCTAATGTATAAACCGAAATAAATGTCATTATATGAAGGCAAAAGTGACCAAGCCCTCCAGTGTACAGAGCTGGAATCGAACCAGCGTCCTATGTTAACGCGACAGATGCCTGAACCACTCGACCACCCGGTTACGGTGGCATGGGTCGAAATTTCCAAGTATGACAATTTCCCGAAGGCTTGTGGCGCTTTCTGGCCATCCCTAAGGTAGAACAGTATGGTTCGACCTTCGACCTCCTAACCGAATTAACTCAGGTGATTACGGATATAATTTCATAAAATGTTCTTTTTTTCATAGAGTATTAATGGCAGCGCCATCGCTTTTCGCTAGCCCGTAATAACTTGAGTTGATTCGGTACAGCGCGGGAATGCTGCCTGCGTCATGGGCACCTTGCAGGGTACATTTTAGCTTTATACTAGTTCTATTTTATTTTATAAGTAGATATAACTCTTTTAAAATAGATTTCGTTTGTATATTTTTTTGTTTAAGGAAAATAAATCTATTAAGAGCAGTATTATATTTAACAGATGCCTGACCAGAAGTAAATGATCATTGTCAAGAGGGCGCTGTTATTCTCGGATCATGTATAGGGTGACAGTTCAGCATATTATGAAAAATTAGTTCCAGTGAAATTCCGCAACATGGCGCGTGATCATATATTACTGCGAGCATGGTAATAACGGCCAATATTGCAATGCCGTGCAAAAGGTTTAACATGTAGAATTTTATACTTAATAGCCAACAAAAATTGATTGATTGGTCAATAAAAAATAATTGGTAATTAAAATATAATTGCGGAAAAAGGTGTATTCAATTCAATTTATTTATTAAATAAAGATAACAATTATCTTAATTTTTGTTAGTATATTCTTAAAAATAATGTTAGTAATATTGTCTTCGGTTACCGCGATAGTTACTCATGAAATAAAACTATGAAAACTATGAACACACGTCAGTCACCCGTTGACCACGAACGCTGTAAAGAGTTCGAAACGTCGGGATGTATTATAAATTCAATATACGCGATATAATCCGTTTTCATAGTTTTATTTCAATAATGTTAGTACTTAAAAGTTAAATTAGATTTTACATTTAAAATTATTTCATTAATTACAGGACAACACACATGATCAGCAATCATCTTTAGGATGCTGTTTGGGCTGTCCCTCGTTCTGCTCAACAGAGACGCTGCATTTTTGCGCAAGATTGCTGCAAACCCATCGGTGCGTGACTCCGCGAACATGGTGCTTACGCTGCAGAATTTGGGCAGGCCAATCAGCATCCTAAAAGCATTGTTGTACTGCACCCTAATAGCATTGTCTGACTTTTAGGTATATCGGACCCACAGGCTGCCAGTGTAAAAAGACGAGCAGTATGTCTTGTTGAATATTGCAATGCCGTGCAAGATGTACATGTAGCATTTTATAATAGCCAACAAAAACTTTGATTGATTGGTCAATAAAAATAATTGGTAATTAAAATATAATTGCGGAAAAAGGTGTATTTGTAAGATAACTTGATGAGTGTCAATCATATGGAGGGTCATTCTACTTTTTACTGCAGGTATTTTTGTCCCCAGAAGAAAGTATGTGATTTTTATATTTGTAAATTATGTAATTTCTTTAATTTTAATGCTGCACTAACGATACTTTGTGACCAAAGTAAAAAATATGGTATCTATTTTTATATATTTTTTTTTAAGGTAACAAAGATGTCATTATGAGTGAAAGAGCAGGGACGTTAACAAAGTGGTATATTTGCCTACTCCAAGCTATAAATACTAAAAATAAAAAAGCCACGGGTCAAATATTAAGGCATATTCTGTGCATATCGGTTTTTAGTAGCTAGTGTAAGTTAAAACATATGACGAATATTAAAATTTCAAGATTGAAATCATAAAAACATGCAGTAAAAAATAGAATGACAATGGAACGTTTTTCGAAGCCAAAATTGCACTGAGAGCTTTGACGACTTGTATATATGTATATAACGTCGCTATGCCCATGTATTTGTGAATGGTTAACTGTACAATAAATAACTCAGTGAAAATTTAGACTTTTATTCCTATTAATACCATTCTTCCCACTTACTTATTCGTTTCTTCTTCCATTGCCATGTACAGTTGTACACCATGCTGTCCTTGCTAATATCAAAGAGAATTTGAAAACGAGGCGTGTTGTCAAAGTAAATTTTGTAGCCACAGTAAATTTACTGCCATCTTTCATCACATGATTTAAGACTTAGAATGCCATTTGACTTAGATACTTATTCTTTCACTGATATTATTATGTGTTAAATTTGTTAAATATCAAAGGCTGTCGCCATCTAAACGAGTATAGGCCAAAGGTATGGCGCCATCGCTCGAATAGATGCCACCAAAAGTACCTTCACAATCCGCCTCTATACTAAATTGTCTTTGTTAATATTATTAATACGAAAGTAGGAGTACTTTCTCTATCTGCCTGTCTGTTACCTCTTCATGCTTAAGCCGCTAAATCGATCAAGATGAAACTTGGAGGTCCGGGCAAGGATATCGGATAGTTTTTGTGAGTCATTTTGATCATTCCACGCAGACGAAGCTACGAGCAGAAGCAGGTAGGTATATGATAAAATAGCAACAATTACACGACCGGCCATCGGCGATGTAAAAGATAAAAGGGCGATAATGAGTTCTAACTGTGGCAATAACAACGTTAATTCCGTACACGGCGGGAAGAAGTTAATAAGTGGCGGGAAGAAATTTGAACCTTATGTAATTTGAATTTAAGTTTAAATTTCTTCAATAAAACATCTCGAGTTATCAACCTCTTCCCGCCGTGTACCGAATTATGGTATGTATGTACAATAGGGGTTATTACTGCAATGTTCTGCTACCAGAGTGCAGCACTAGCCCGTTTAGTAAACCATAGAGTAACTTATACATACTGTGCCCTTAACAGTTCTTTGACAAGTTTTCAGAGATAATAAAATATGACAGAGGACCTACCGGGAAACGTAAATCCGAAATATCGCTATCTGCCTTTTTATGCAAGAGTGACAGAGATGTTAGATAGAGAAATTCCGATTTTCTTATTTCGCAATAGACCCTCGTCGCTCAGATCTCATCAGATTGTGGTAGGGGCGCCCCCTACGCAGAGTTTCGCGTAATATTCTCTATTGTACTCTCAGAATAATGACTAAAGCATAGAAGTCGGGCAAAAATGCTTCGCAAATATGTATACCCGTACTTTACTTCCTTACGAATTAGATAATGTGCCGAAAAGAGATGCATATATGCTTGTTATTTCTCATTTACGTACGGTGTCATAAGTTTGATAATTTGCTAGGGATGTAACTGTGTCGACTTTTTATATCGATAAATTATGCATAAGTTTATGTGCCGTGTAAAAGAATAATCACGAAAATGGCAAATTGATAATAGTCTGGCTAATGAAAGTTGAACCTGAAAAAACGCGGTAATTTCAAGAAATCTGTAGCAGGCGGCTCGTTGAAATGAAATGAAATGCGTGGAATACAAGGATTGCATAACTTTTATACTTTTTATAATTTTCATATTCTAAAAATCATTAAAAAGTATAAAAATTATGCAATCCTTGGAATCAAAGAGCCGCCTGATATGAGGATTAATGCATGTACCTAATATAGCTTTTATCTCATTTGCAGTCTACCACTCAGAACCGTCTAACTATACCTCTCGTTTTTTTATCATTAGAAAGAAGGCGAGCGATCTTAACGTGTCGTTTTATCGAAAAACACTGAAAATAAGTCACAACAAATATACCTATAATATACGATCATTTACATACTTTTGCTTTCATAAGTAAAATATTGCTATATTTATAAAAAAACTTGTCAATAAAAAGACACGTGGAAATGGTTTACCGTTTTTTCTAATGCTAAAAGACTAAGTATAGTTTCCAGTCATGTACAGTCAGCTGCAGAGAAAAGGCACCCCCCCTGCATACAAAGTTCTGTAAATTAGTATGGACGTGGGGTACCTTTTCTCTGCAGCTGACTGTACCAAATAGGAAATGGAAAAAAAACGTTCGTGTAATATTTTTTTATATTTAATAATAGGGAATATTACGCGAATCTCGGCGTAGGTGGCGCCACTATCACAATCTGAGGGTCTATCGCGAAACAAGAAAATCGAACTTTCGTTATCTAACATCTCTGTCACTCTTGCGTATTCGAGCGATAAAGAGGCAGCTAGATAACGAAATTTCGGATTCGAGTTTTCCGGTAGGTCCCCTGAAAACTTGTCAAAAACCTGTTAAAGGTACAGTATGAATAAGTTACGATACGGTGCACTAAAAAAGCTAGTGCTGCACTCTGGTGGCAGAACATCGCAGTAATATCCCCTATTCCTCGTCCTTTGGAAATCTGAAATAAAAAGTTGAGTTTTGTGACCAACAATATTAATAAAAGGAACATTCATCAATGATCATTAATGTCTTTTTTATTAGGGTTCCGTACCCAAACTACCCAAAGGGTAAGGACGGGACCCTATTACTAATACTTCGCTGTCCGTCTGTCTGTCACCAGGCTGTATCTCATGAACCGTGATAGCTAGACAGTTGAAATTTTCACAGATGATGTATTTCTGTTGCCACTATAACAACAAATACTAAAAAGTACGGTCCCCTTGGTGCGCGCGTCCGACCCGCACTTGACCGGTTTTTAGTATTAAACTATAGTCTGGCAAACACAATCTGTCAGTAAGTAAGAACAAAGAAAACTATAGGTACAGTCGAAGGCAAAAATATCGATCCAGACAAATGGCTTAAAAATATGTGAACACGATTTTATTGTCTGAGCGTACACATATTTTTGAGACTGGGAATGTATATATATTTATGCCCTTGACTGTACTCATCAATTAAAATGAGACAGTCCTGGGCCAAACTATAAGAAAGCTGTAAATGTCGATAGGTTATTGATCTGAGGTCGATACATCACTATGCCAAAAATATAACCTTTCATACTTAGCAGAAAAGTTCGAAAATTTATGCAAAAATCTATATAGACTTGAATGCAAGTAATAATTACATAAACAATATATCGATTTCTATGTTTAGGGTCAGGTCCTATAAATTAATTTCTTCAAAATTGAACAAAACTCACCGATTAAAGGTTATCGGTTCGTGCGTATTTCATTTTCTTCCTGTATGCGATTTACAGCCCTCGATCACACAAGACATTATCACAAAGGGAACTTCAAACCATTACAAATAAAAACTCAACACGTTTTCCAACAATCTTTCAGGAATAGCAAGAATATAATTAAAATAAACCAAGATGACCGCTGAAACATCCCGAAATATTTCAACTAAAATAATACGACTATGTCAAGTTGTTACAGTTGACACCTACCTGTGAAATAACGAACTTATATTTTATTTGGCTGGATTATATTATAGAACCACATAGGACCATTTGACATTTCCCTCAGTTCATCTTATGACAATACTGAAAAAAACGAAAGAACTTGCGGATTGTTGTCTCACTCACTCATAGACAAAAAGTAATAACGTGTTGTGAATACGATATCTTTTACCAAGCTTTTATTTTTGCCCGGCTTCTTTGCTTTAGTCATTATTCTGAGATTGTACTTACATCATAAGGGCCCTCCACACTCATGCGCGAATCGCGGCTTTGCGCTGCGTAGTCTGGAGCGCCCTATTGCGCGCTATACACACATGCGTTGATAGGTTGGTATTACATCTTTACGGTCGCCAAGCACTAGTTGTAGGAAAGCCGTTTGGCCATATTATACTACTCTTTGCGTTTGGCCTACCTACAAAAAGTTCCCGGCTAAAACGTAGTGGTTATAGTTGGTCAAACCAAATAACTACATAAGAACAAAAATAACTATACTCATCCTTTTCTTTTGGGTGCTAGGTTGTGCTAGGTGCTAGTACTAGTGTAAGACAAAGATAGTATGATTCTCTCTGTCTATGTTCGAAATGAGACAGTCCTTTGACAAACTATAGTTGGTCAAGCAAATCTTGTCAGTAGAAAAAGGCGGCTAATTGAAAAAATGTAGGCGCGAAGGGATAAAAAAACAAATTTCGCGCCTCTTTCAACTGACAAGATTTGCTTGACCAACAATTTATATTCTCCTTGTGCCAGGCGCCGGCAACCGTTGAGTTATTTTGATATTGACCCTATATTCTCATTTAACGACCCTTGCTCGGGCCCGACCGCGAGCTTGGTGCACCACACCTATAGGTGAGAGCGAGAAAGAGATATTTCTTTCTCGCTCTCACTTATGGGTGTGGCGTTGGTACGGCGCACCTAGTTCGCGGTGCTTTGCGGTAGTCTGTTACGTTTTAATCATCGATTCATCGCTTATCGGGCCCCGTTTGCAAGTGCCCTACGACCATGTGGATTTAGTAAGCCCTCAACTCAAATTAAAAAATGGAGATTAAATTGTGTACTTGTAGACTCTAGATCAGATTGACGCCATTTTTTTTACGTCACGTTGGTCACGTGACGTTAATTTGATCATCTCGTCTGGACAAACCTTAAAGAAACGCTTCGACCGTGCGAAACGTAATAGGTATTTGAACGCACGCACGCCATTTCTTTTACTAAATGCCAAATTTGACAATGACATTTAAATACATGCTTAAATTTAACTCTACATTCCATACTTAAATCAAATAAATACTCATCTCATTTTGTTTAGAAATTTCTCACTTTAGCATAGCTTTTGGAGCTATGAATTGTCTTTGAATATATTGTGTTCGGATTTGAAACAATATCTTATTTCGTATTTGTACAAAGATGCTCCCGGTCTTTACTTAACGTTTACATTAAGACTATATCGAAAAGTATCAGTAGTAGTTACGTATACATAGTTGACGATGGAGTCGTCAACGTTACAGGGCTCAGAGAGTATTTGCGTGAAGGCTGAGCCCTGTGAGGATGACTGTATTACGGATGAGCCTGCGTTCGAAGGAGTGTCTGTTAAAGTTGAGCGTTTGCTGGATGATGTTTGTGTAACAGACGACTCCAGGTGCGATCGTGTGTCTATAAAACCTGAACCAGCGTGCCCAGATGTGTGTGTCAAGGACGAGTCGCTCGGCGTGAGCGCGGCGGCGGAGCTGTACACCGACCACGTGGTGAAGGATGAGCTCGTTATCGGCCCCGTGATAGTAGAGCGGCGCGTGCGCCACGCAACAACAGGTCAGTTGCGGGTTCTAACTCTAACCATGAATAAAATAAAATTAAACTGTTTCAATCATTAGGGCTTGGGAAATATAGTTGGCTTGAAAACCATTTATTTAGCAAAAAAGTTTGGAAGAAGAAAGGAAATACATTTATTTAACATCACAATTTATTTATCATATCAATGTTGTTCACATCTGAGAGTTGTTTCAGCTTCCAACCTGGTTTTAGAAGTGAATCAGTCATGTGAGATTGTCCCAGGGAGACCCCTTCTGAGGGACTGTTGTGTGAGACTGGAGCGCCTTGTTGTGGACACGCTGCTCACCGGCACTCAGAGCACAGACCGGGACAGCGCCAGACAAGTTCATAAAGCTGGAAGTGGAAACATTGGAGGTGAGAGTTCTGTGTAGATTTGACCTAGAGCTTTTTCTAGCACAAACAATGCTTAAAAGTCGCGTAGTGTAAGGGTCCTCAGGTGCTGCTCAATAGGGAAATATTCATTCATATTTTATCTGTATACTATAATTAGGTAAAATTGTTGCTGTTGTTGCCTAATTGTGTATGAAAAAGTGACCTGGTTTTAGGGTTCCATAGTCAACTAGGAACCCTTATTAATTTATTGGTTCCAAAAATTACACAGCATTACAGTAGGTAGTAATGCACTGCGAAATTTAGGACAGAAAGTACACATACAAACAAGGTACAGCGTACAATCTGGAACTAGGTATGACAATGCTTTTTTTTTAAAGTTATATAGCAGTACACAAATTCAAAGAAACGAGGTATATACATAAATTAAAACAATATACAATCATCATCTTCCTCGCGTTGTCCCGTTTTTGCCACGGCTCATGGGAGCCTGGGGTCCGCTTGGCAACTAATCCCGAGAATTGGCGTAGGCACAAGTTTTTACGAAAGCGACTGCCATCTGACCTTCCAACCCAGAGGGGAAACTAGGCCTTGTTGGGATTAGTCGGGTTTCCTCACGATGTTTTCCTTCACTCCGAGATTGTTAGTGATAGAAAGCTGCAATGGCATAGATATATAGATCGATCAAATATCAATCCGACAATGTAAACAATATAAATAAGTTAATCAATATCTATCCATTACTGTTGTATAAGTGTAAGATAGAACTCACTAAATGGCTGAAACAACTAAGTTATGATGATACAGTCATTATTGTACCGCATAAATTATTAACTATACATAAATATATTGGCTGAACACATACGCTAATCCACACACACACACACACACACACACACACACACACACACACATACATATGTCCCTCATCACAAGCACAGTATTTAAGTAAGTAATTTAATTAGGCTAGAACATTAATTAATACCATAAATACCTAAACTATAAGTTAAAATTATAAGTAGTTTATAAATAACATCATCATCATGTATACCAATAATATTTCCTAAATAAAAAGACTGTTATATTTATAGAAGAGCGGGGCATCCTGATACAGGTACATTCACCTAAAAGGAAGTCCCAACCACTGATGGCAATTTGTAGACTAAGCTTACAAGGAAATAAAACAATTTTCATTTCATTTTCATTTTCAAAGTGGGGATGTAATTTTTTTTTCGCTTCAACCCTATAGTGTTGGATAATAATAATAAAATAAAATAGCCTTTATTTGCAGAACAAGGAATAGTTGCACATTATCTCTATTATCTCCCATCTTTTGTATTCCTTGCCTGCTTGCCCTTCGGCAAAGGCCTCCTCCAACTTTCTCCACTTTCTCCGGTCCGTTGCCACTCTGCTCTAGGTACGGCCAACTACCTGCGCGATGTCGTCGCCCCATCTCATTATAGGTTTCTTCGCCTTTTTTTTACCTTCTCTTGGTTACCATTGGGTGACTCGCTTGCTCCATTTGTCAGTGCCTCGAATGATATGGCCAGCCCACTTCCATTTGAGTCTTTTAATTTTTGTGGCAATGTCTTGGACTTTTTTCCTATTTCTAATTAGGGTGTTTCGTAGCCGGTCAGTCTTACGTACTCCTAACACGCTCCTTTCCATGGCGCGCTGGCAGCAATAGCATGCTAGATGGGATGTAGTAGGTTTTGTCAGGGCCCAGGTTTGGCTACCATACATTAGGACAGGAAGAACACATGTGTTGAATAGTTTACCCTTTGTCTTAGAGTGGAGTTGTTTATCTTTGAAGACTTCTTTCAGGGACCAGAACCTTTTCCACCCATTCACTATTCTTCTCTCTATTTCTTTCTCTATTGTTTCATCAGGTGATATAATCCAATTTTTAAATTTTCTAAAATAGTTATGTTGGCTGTATGAGTAATACCGTTGACTATTGGCAGTTTTAGAACGAAAAAGTAAAAAAATAAAAAGTAAGAGGCAATACTTTAATGAAAATGAAAATGAAAATATTTTATTACATTAATAAAAAGTGACATTACAAGGTAGTAGGTTGGGACTTCCAATTAAGTATATTATACCTGTATCAGGAAGCCCCGCTTCTCCGTAGCGACAAGTTGTAGTTTAACAAAATCAGAAAGAAAACTTAAGCTAATACAATTTTATTTACATTAAACGTGTATGTGTGTGTATATATATAAAGGCCGGCAACACGCTTGTAGCGCTCTGGTGTTACTGGTATTCACTGGCGATGGTAATTACTTACCATCAGGTGATTTCTCTGCTCGTCTGTCTTCTATACCATAAAAAAATGGATTCAGTTGGAGGTTGTATCGTGTTGCGATTAGGCTTGTGTAGTACATGTACTAAAATCAAAACGACACGATTCCCTCCACTGTACTAGACCGAACTATTCCCTAATGATTCTGCTCTTAGTACGTTTTAGTACACTACACGTGAATAGCCGGGTCCACACATAGCGAGCAGCCTCGCGAGGAAATTTCCTCGCGCACAAAACGGCTAGTGTAGACGTGCCTCGGTCGAGGCGGCGCGCGCGTTTTCCTCGCCCGAGCGGCGGCGGTTTTTCGGAATACTCAAAGGCGCCTCAGACGTTTGCCGCGCGCCAGTGTAGACTTGTTTGTTTATGGTGCGTGTGATTATTTTGTTCGTCAAACTTCTACACTACACTACTTACGTCAAAAGTTGACAAAACACGGAAAAACCCCCAAAATCTCCTATGATTCTTTATTTTCATTTGAATTGCTTTAAAAAGCAAAATAACAGAAACGCAAGCCACGGCAGTCAGTGCGTGCGGCGCCATTTTGAACAGCTGACTGAATGACGCCATCTTGCCGAGCAAATTGGCTCGGGTGAGGCAAACGTGCTGAGGCAAAAGTTACACGAGCACGCGGCCGCGCGAGGCCGGGCGTTTGCCGCGCGAGGAAATTTCCTCGCGCGGCTGCTCGCTATGTGTGGACCCGGCTAATGAAACAGAATGGGAGCGAGGACCGAGGAGTGACAAGGACAGCAAAGCGGTCCAAGTGATCCGACTCATCCGACCGAACTAAAACTAAACGTCGACTCTCTCTGTGTACTACTGTACTAAAAGACAACAACTGTACTAGTTCGGTTGTGTTGTGAGATTGTACTAGTTGGGAGCGATCTTTTTAGTGAACGAGCGTGCACAACTCTAGTTGCGATAGATGCGTCTCTTTCTTCAATATGTCAAACAAAAGTGACGCAGCGACATAAAAACCTTATGCTTATGCATGGCACTATTTTCTCTTTCTTCTTATAGGAATCGCAATAAGACTATCTTTTTCTATCAAAGAGTGTCAGGCCCTTGGCTATAACAAACCCAGTAACGTCAGTGTTGTGTCACTCTCGATGAGCACAAACATGTGCCTAGAGTTAAAAATTCTTTCGCCTATTTAAATCGAGAGGAAAATGAGGATTAAATTTGTATGGAGAAGCGGCCGACCCTTTTCCTCTTAATGTCGAATATCTATGAGAATATCATGTTTCTAATGAAATTACTTTTTTCTCTTCAAATCGGTGCAAAGTAAGCTTTGACGACTGGTCTGGTCTAGTGGGTAGTGACCCTGCCTGTGAAGCCGATGGTCCTGGGTTCGAATCCTGGTAAGGGCATTTATTTGTGCGATGAGCACAGATATTTGTTCCTGGGTCTTGGGACTCTTGGGTGTTTTCTATGTAATAATTCATTTCATCCAATTCCGAAATGTGCATAAATCTTGACCTGTAATTTATATTACCAATAAAGTATGAGTATGAGTGTTTATGTATTTGTATATTATATAGGGTGGCTAAAAAATAAGTGCATTCCCAATGCCAGGAAGGTTTTGGGATTATACTGAGCAAAAGTTGCTTCTTGAGCTTACTGTGGGACTTGGTCAATCTGTGTAAGAATGTCCTATAATATTTATTTATATAAAACATTCTTATTGCAGGGCAAACTTCACAGAGGAAACCGAGCGGCAACACCAAAAGTCACCAATGTGCCCACTGTGAATATACAACAGCTGTGAAGTCATGGTTAATAAGCCACTTGAGGAAACATACCAATGAGAAGCCATACAGATGTGGCCAGTGTAACTATGCTAGCAACCACAAATGTGCCGTGCGAGTCCATGTAAGGACACACACCGGGGAAAAGCCTTACAAATGTGGTCAGTGTAGTTACGCTGGTGCCAAAAAATATCATTTGCAAGAACATGTAAGGACACACACAGGGGAAAAGCCTTACAGATGTGGTCAGTGTAGTTACGCTAGTGCCCAAAAATCTCATTTGCAAGAACATGTAAGGACACACACAGGGGAAAAGCCTTACAAATGTGGTCAGTGTAGTTACGCTAGTGCCAAAAAATATAATTTGCAAGAACATGTAAGGACACACACAGGGGAAAAGCCTTACAAATGTGGTCAGTGTAGTTACGCTGGTGCCCAAAAATCTCATTTGCAAGAACATGTAAGGACACACACAGGGGATAAGCCTTACAAATGTGGTCAGTGTAGTTACGCTAGTGCCAAAAAATATAATTTGCAAGAACATGTAAGGACACACACAGGGGAAAAGCCTTATGAATGTGGCCTGTGTAGTTACGCTAGTGACCAAAGATCTGGTTTGCAAGAACATGTAAGGAGGACACACTGGAGAGAAGCGTTACAAATGTGACCAGTGTAGGTTTTGGTAATTTTTGCAAAATCCATAAAAGCAAACATACTAATAATAATGAGACACTTTAGAAGTGTGACCTTACAAGTACAAAGAATAGGGTATTTGACTACTAGTCAAATCAGTTTCTTTTTTCGAATTGTCAAAATGATATTGCCACTATGGAAATTATATAAAACACTTGCATGTGACGTCACAATCAAATTACCTACTCTTTATAGTTTTATACGGGATTTAAAATAGAAATTGTGTATAAAAATAACTGCCGTCTACGTTTCTCTATTAATCTTCTGGTGCTTTATTTCATGCAAGGTGTAGAATAATTTATTTTAAATACAGTCAAATACCGTATTGTTAACCAGATCTTTAACTACATTTTAAAGGTACAATACTCTTTATAGCGACGCCTAGCACGACGAAGGTCCGGTATCGGTACATGGATTGCGCTGGCGTGTGGAGTTCTCGAAACTAACTGAAGAATGGCCGGCCTTAGTAGCAATGTACTATTAAATTGATTGATGACAAAACTTCAATTCCTAGCTGTGTAACGAACTAGGATAACTGTATTAGCTATAGTTCGTTTTTTACCATTACAAAAAAGGTAAACAATCTTGACATGTTTTTTTTAAAGATTTATCAATCAATCAATCAATCAATCAAAATGTTTATTTCAGGCAAAAACCCATAGATAAAAATTACAAATTAAACTTAAAAATACATAAAATAAATTGAAGTTACATTTAATTACACTACAATTACATTAAAACCAACAACTGTTCGCTAACAAAGCACAACGTTTGCTTAGATATATTTTTTGTTGAACAGAATTAATGAATGTAGTTAATCAAATCATAAAATAATAAAATATTTTGTAATCAACAAACGCTCAAAAAAGGGTTTTCGTATTTCACAACTTTTGAAGAATACACTTTAAATATAAATATTCCTAGTTTTTGGTTATTTTTATTGTGTAATTTTTCTTTTTAGGTAGGTGCAACAGATATTCAGTTTATAGACGCTTTAAAAAGATTAGTTTATATTACTTATGAACGCACAAGAATGCAAAAGTTCGTATATGGTTTATAATTGTAGCATATTTGCTGTGACTTATTTTTCAAAAGTGATTTTTAATAAAAAGACACATCAAGATCGCTTACCTTCTTTCTAATGCTAAAAAAAAGAACTGTATAGGCTGGCTAGAGCTCAAACATGACTGCTCGGGAATTGGTTTCATGCATGAAAAATATTTTGCAATTTTTGTTCAATAACCACGATCAACAGCACAAAACTAATCTATAAATGTGTAATCCGCAAATTTTTTGTTACATTTTTGTAAAGATATTCGAGTTTAAATACGTAAAATTTAAGCATATGCACTTTTTTATTGATCTAATGTATAAACCGAAATAAATGTCATTATATGAAGGCAAAAATGACCAAGCCCTCCAGTGTACAGAGCTGGAATCGAACCAGCGTCCTATGTTAACGCGACAGATGCCTGAACCACTCGACCACCCGGTTACGGTGGCATGGGTCGAAATTTCCAAGTATGACAATTTCCCGAAGGCTTGTGGCGCTTTCTGGCCATCCCTAAGGTAGAACAGTATGGTTCGACCTTCGACCTCCTAACCGAATTAACTCAGGTGATTACGGATATAATTTCATAAAATGTTCTTTTTTTCATAGAGTATTAATGGCAGCGCCATCGCTTTTCGCTAGCCCGTAATAACTTGAGTTGATTCGGTACAGCGCGGGAATGCTGCCTGCGTCATGGGCACCTTGCAGGGTACATTTTAGCTTTATACTAGTTCTATTTTATTTTATAAGTAGATATAATTCTTTTAAAATAGATTTCGTTTGTATATTTTTTTGTTTAAGGAAAATAAATCTATTAAGAGCAGTATTATATTTAACAGATGCCTTATGTTATAACGAGGAAAAAATCATTCATAAAGCTAATTGTGCCGCGAGCGACACAGATGTAAAGCCTGACCAGAAGTAAATGATCATTGTCAAGAGGGCGCTGTTATTCTCGGATCATGTATAGGGTGACAGTTCAGCATATTATGAAAAAATTAGTTCCAGTGAAATTCCGCAACATGGCGCGTGATCATATATTACTGCGAGCATGGTAATAACGGCCAATATTGCAATGCCGTGCAAAAGGTTTAACATGTAGAATTTTATACTTAATAGCCAACAAAAACTTTGATTGATTGGTCAATAAAAAATAATTGGTAATTAAAATATAATTGCGGAAAAAGGTGTATTCAATTCAATTTATTTATTAAATAAAGATAACAATTATCTTAATTTTTGTTAGTATATTCTTAAAAATAATGTTAGTACTTAAAAGTTAAATTAGATTTTACATTTAAAATTATTTCATTAATTACAGGACAACACACATGATCAGCAATCATCTTTAGGATGCTGTTTGGGCTGTCCCTCGTTCTGCTCAACAGAGACGCTGCATTTTTGCGCAAGATTGCTGCAAACCCATCGGTGCGTGACTCCGCGAACATGGTGCTTACGCTGCAGAATTTGGGCAGGCCAATCAGCATCCTAAAAGCATTGTTGTACTGCACCCTAATAGCATTGTCTGACTTTTAGGTATATCGGACCCACAGGCTGCCAGTGTAAAAAGACGAGCAGTATGTCTTGTTGAATATTGCAATGCCGTGCAAGATGTACATGTAGCATTTTATAATAGCCAACAAAAACTTTGATTGATTGGTCAATAAAAATAATTGGTAATTAAAATATAATTGCGGAAAAAGGTGTATTTGTAAGATAACTTGATGAGTGTCAATCATATGGAGGGTCATTCTACTTTTTACTGCAGGTATTTTTGTCCCCTGAAGAAAGTATGTGATTTTTATATTTGTAAATTATGTAATTTCTTTAATTTTAATGCTGCACTAACGATACTTTGTGACCAAAGTAAAAAATATGGTATCTATTTTTATATTTTTTTTTTAAGGTAACAAAGATGTCTTTATGAGTGAAAGAGCAGGGACGTTAACAAAGTGGTATATTTGCCTACTCCAAGCTATAAATACTAAAAATAAAAAAGCCACGGGTCAAATATTAAGGCATATTCTGTGCATATCGGTTTTTAGTAGCTAGTGTAAGTTAAAACATATGACGAATATTAAAATTTCAAGATTGAAATCATAAAAACATGCAGTAAAAAATAGAATGACAATGGAACGTTTTTCGAAGCCAAAATTGCACTGAGAGCTTTGACGACTTGTATATATGTATATAACGTCGCTATGCCCATGTATTTGTGAATGGTTAACTGTACAATAAATAACTCAGTGAAAATTTAGACTTTTATTCCTATTAATACCATTCTTCCCACTTACTTATTCGTTTCTTCTTCCATTGCCATGTACAGTTGTACACCATGCTGTCCTTGCTAATATCAAAGAGAATTTGAAAACGAGGCGTGTTGTCAAAGTAAATTTTGAAAGTCAAAGTCAGTTTGTCAAAGAATGAATCCAAAATTAGATTGTTAGAGGGGAGCAAATCAGCTACCAACATTAAGTGTTCATCTGATCAGTCTCAATTGCATCTCCACGAGGAATTGATACGCGAGGCTCAAGATCGCAATGAGAGAGAAAAAAATGTTATCATTGTTGGACTCGCAGAACAGACCTCCGAAAACGCTCAAGAGAGAGCAGCTTGTGATGAAGCTGATGTAATACGAATTACCCGATCAATCGTCCCAGACACGCCGCAGCCAGTTAGAACTATAAGAATCGGTAAATACAGCGAGACAAAAATCAGAAAGGTCAAAGTATGCTACGAATCCAAATTTCCAGCCAAACAACTCCTACGAAACAAGGAAAAACTCCCGGAAAATATTAAACTTTACTCTGATCAAACCCCAAAGCAGTATAAATATCTACAAAATCTTAAGGAGGAATTAGCCAAGCGTGTTAATGACGGTGAAAATAACCTCACCATTAAATACATAAATGGAATACCTAGCATTATTAAAGTAACTCCAAAAAACTAAATATTTCATCAGGTCAAAACACGGGAACTTATACTGTTACGAATAGCAACACATACCAGCTCATTAATAATTACGCAGATCTACAATGCAATAAAAGCAGACTTACTTTCTTTTACCTAAATGCTAGAAGCATACGAAAAAAAGGAAAATTCGACGAACTAAAATGCATACTTAAAGCAATGCCTACAACAGTTCACATACTTCTTTTAACTGAAACTTGGATTGCAAATGAAGAACAAGCTCGTGAGTTGCAAATAGAAAACTACACTCACTATTTTAATTACAGGACTGACACGAAAGGTGGAGGAGTCTCGGCTTTTGTACATAATAACCTAAGACATACTATATCCGAATCACAATACCTAGATGGCAATAATTACTTATGGGTACGTCTTCAAAACTATTCACTTGAAATTGGAGTAATATATAACCCAGGTCATACAAATTATCAAAATTTTCTCGATGAGCTAAATAACCAGTTGCAGAGAAGAAATAGAGCAATAGTTTTCGGAGATTTCAATATTGACCTACTCGCTAAAGAAAAGAAAACTCGACAATACAAAGCTCTTCTAAAAGAAACAGACTTCACGCTATTAAACAAAGTTAATAAACAATACTGTACGAGGGACTCTAAAACACGACAATCTATACTGGACCATGTTAGCACTAATTTAAAAGACGACTATTTTCATATGGCAATCATTGAATCGGGAATGTCTGATCATAAGCAAATATGTATTGAATTAAAGAAAACCAAGCAACCAAAAAGGATCGAGACCACATATGAAGCAGTTGACTACAACAGGCTATATACAAACTTCGAAGAAGCTGAACTGAACAATACCGATGACGACTACACGGCACTTGAGAGTTCTATAAAGAAATACATAAATGCTAGTAAAATCACTAAAACTAAAATCCTCAATCCTCCGCAAAAAGATTGGATATGTAAGGACATAATCAACGGGATAAACAGGAGAAACAAACTTTGGAGTAAATTAAAGGAAGACCGGGGAAACAAGATCCTAGAAGAAAACTATAAAACAACCAAGAATGACCTTGCCAAATTAATTCAGAATACAAAAGACACATATTACTACAACAAGTTCATACATTACAATAAGAAACCTAAAAAAATGTGGAGTTTAGTGAATACATTAGCATGTAATAAAATACGAGAAAGCTGTGCACCACCGAAAATTATAATACAATCTAAAGAAATAATAGATGCCAAACAAATATGTGAAGAATTTAATGTATATTTTTCGACTATAGGTTCTCTTTTAGCAGATGAAATACCAAAATTATACCATGATGATTCTAAACAAGCCCTACCTAAATCTCATACTAATACTAAGTTGATAAATTTTAAACCATGCAATACCGATGAAATTATTAAAATTATTAACGATATAGATTCTAACTCCAGTGCTGGTGTCGACGGAATAAATACCAAATCTATCAAATGCATAAAAAATCTAATCGCAGATACTCTCACAAACTCAATCAATAAATTACTGTATAAAGGGGAATTCCCTGAGTCCTTAAAGATCGCCAAAGTTACTCCTATTCATAAATCTGGCCCAAAAACTGACCCGGGTAATTACAGGCCGATTTCTGTTTTGCCTACACTATCTAAAATCTTGGAAAAGGTCATATATACCCGTTTGAGCGAATATCTAAACTCTATCAACTTTATCTTTGAACGTCAATATGGCTTCAGGCCTAAAAGTAATACATTAACTGCAACAATCGACCTTGTAACTAAAATTAAATCAAATATAGATAAAAAAAACATAGTCCTCGGCGTCTTTATTGATCTAAAAAAGGCGTTCGATACGGTATGTCATAATTTGCTACTTCAAAAATTAAAACAAATCGGTATAGATGGTAACGCACTAAAGATGATTCAATCCTACCTTGAAAACAGACATCAAGTAGTCAAAATAGACAAAACCCAAAGTGCTAAATTGCCGATAACTTGCGGAATTCCTCAAGGCTCTATTTTAGGGCCTCTACTGTTTTTAATCTACATAAATAATGTACACGAAATAGGCCTAAAAGGTCATGTATCATTATATGCAGACGACACATGTCTGTTCTACTTCGGCTCCTCGATAGAATATTTAATAGAAAACGCTCAAACCGATTTAAATAAATTACACTCCTGGTTTCGATACAATCTCCTCACAATTAACATATCCAAAACTAGTTACGTAATCTTCAAAGCAAAAAATAAAACTATCCCACCCCACAGCCCACTGACGATAAATAATGTAGCTATAACAAATAAAAAACATGAGAAATACCTCGGTCTCCGAATGGATAGCTATCTTACGTGGAATACTCAAATTGAACATATAAGGTCAAAATTATCGTCAATCACTGGTTCTTTACGACGCATATCAGGCTGTATTCCGCATAAGCTACGTTATACCATATATAATTGTCTAATTAAACCGCACCTACTCTACTTGATTGAGCTGTGGGGCAGCGCAGCCAAAACCAAACTAACTCCCCTACAAATACTCCAAAATAAAATAATCAAAATTCTTTTTCACTATCACCGTCTAACACCTACCACGCGTATATATGCAGAAACTGGCCTAATGAACATTAAACAATTGTATATGTATAGTACCAGCATTCTTGTTAGGAAAATATTAAACAGCGCACTCCATACTAACTTAGCCTTTATAACGAAGAAGCAAATATCCAAACGCACTACTCGTCGTGCAAGTTTCATTGTGCTACCGAAGATAAGAACACAATTAGGGAAAAAAATGTTTACATATGAAGGTGCACAGCTTTATAATAAATTACCGTCTGATCTGAGAGGGACAGGCTCATTCAATGCGTTTAAAACTAAATTATCGCAATACATTTTAAACCACTACCCACCTAAAAAAAAAAAAAAAAAAATGTGTGAGCGTGTACCTCTCGAGCTCGACTTTAATGCTACCGTAAATAGGATAACTTTTACTTATAACTCTGTTCTCGTGTAAGTGACTTGTATGTCTTTTATGAGAATAAATATCTTTAAACCTAAACCTAATTTTGTAGCCACAGTAAATTTACTGCCATCTTTCATCACATGATTTAAGACTTAGAACGCCATTTGACTTAGATACTTATTCTTTCACTGATATTATTATGTGTTAAATTTGTTAAATATCAAAGGCTGTCGCCATCTAAACGAGTATAGGCCAAAGGTATGGCGCCATCGCTCGAATAGATGCCACCAAAAGTACCTTCACAAGCCGCCTCTATACTAAATTGTCTTTGTTAATATTATTAATACGAAAGTAGGAGTACTTTCTCTATCTGCCTGTCTGTTACCTCTTCATGCTTAAGCCGCTAAATCGATCAAGATGAAACTTGGAGGTCCGGGCAAGGATATCGGATAGTTTTTGTGAGTCATTTTGATCATTCCACGCAGACGAAGCTACGAGCAGAAGCAGGTAGGTATATGATAAAATAGCAACAATTACACGACCGGCCATCGGCGATGTAAAAGATAAAAGGGCGATAATGAGTTCTAACTGTGGCAATAACAACGTTAATTCCGTACACGGCGGGAAGAAGTTAATAAGTGGCGGGAAGAAATTTGAACCTTATGTAATTTGAATTTAAGTTTAAATTTCTTCAATAAAACATCTCGAGTTATCAACCTCTTCCCGCCGTGTACCGAATTATGGTATGTATGTACAATAGGGGTTATTACTGCAATGTTCTGCTACCAGAGTGCAGCACTAGCCCGTTTAGTAAACCATAGAGTAACTTATACATACTGTGCCCTTAACAGTTCTTTGACAAGTTTTCAGAGATATTAAAATATGACAGAGGACCTACCGGGAAACGTAAATCCGAAATATCGCTATCTGCCTTTTTATGCAAGAGTGACAGAGATGTTAGATAGAGAAATTTCGATTTTCTTATTTCGCGATAGACCCTCGTCGCTCAGATCTCATCAGATTGTGGTAGGGGCGCCCCCTACGCAGAGTTTCGCGTAATATTCTCTATTGTACTTACATCATAAGGGCCCTCCACACTCATGCGCGAATCGCGGCTTTGCGCTGCGTAGTCTGGAGCGCCCTATTGCGCGCTATACACACATGCGTTGATAGGTTGGTATTACATCTTTACGGTCGCCAAGCACTAGTTGTAGGAAAGCCGTTTGGCCATATTATACTACTCTTTGCGTTTGGCCTACCTACAAAAAGTTCCCGGCTAAAACGTAGTGGTTATAGTTGGTCAAACCAAATAACTACATAAGAACAAAAATAACTATACTCATCCTTTTCTTTTGGGTGCTAGGTGCTAGTACTAGTGTAAGACAAAGATAGTATGATTCTCTCTGTCTATGTTCGAAATGAGACAGTCCTTTGACAAACTATAGTTGGTCAAGCAAATCTTGTCAGTAGAAAAAGGCGGCTAATTGAAAAAATGTAGGCGCGAAGGGATAAAAAAAAAAATTTCGCGCCTCTTTCAACTGACAAGATTTGCTTGACCAACAATTTATATTCTCCTTGTGCCAGGCGCCGGCAACCGTTGAGTTATTTTGATATTGACCCTATATTCTCATTTAACGACCCTTGCTCGGGTCCGACCGCGAGCTTGGTGCACCACACCTATAGGTGAGAGCGAGAAAGAGATATTTCTTTCTCGCTCTCACTTATGGGTGTGGCGTTGGTACGGCGCACCTAGTTCGCGGTGCTTTGCGGTAGTCTGTTACGTTTTAATCATCGATTCATCGCTTATCGGGCCCCGTTTGCAAGTGCCCTACGACCATGTGGATTTAGTAAGCCCTCAACTCAAATTAAAAAATGGAGATTAAATTGTGTACTTGTAGACTCTAGATCAGATTGACGCCATTTTTTTTACGTCACGTTGGTCACGTGACGTTAATTTGATCATCTCGTCTGGACAAACCTTAAAGAAACGCTTCGACCGTGCGAAACGTAATAGGTATTTGAACGCACGCACGCCATTTCTTTTACTAAATGCCAAATTTGACAATGACATTTAAATACATGCTTAAATCAAATAAATACTCATCTCATTTTGTTTAGAAATTTCTCACTTTAGCATAGCTTTTGGAGCTATGAATTGTCTTTGAATATATTTTGTTTGGATTTGAAACAATATCTTATTTCGTATTTGTACAAAGATGCTCCCGGTCTTTACTTAACGTTTACATTAAGACTATATCGAAAAGTATCAGTAGTAGTTACGTATACATAGTTGACGATGGAGTCGTCAACGTTACAGGGCTCAGAGAGTATTTGCGTGAAGGCTGAGCCCTGTGAGGATGACTGTATTACGGATGAGCCTGCGTTCGAAGAAGTGTCTGTTAAAGTTGAGCGTTTGCTGGATGATGTTTGTGTAACAGACGACTCCAGGTGCGATCGTGTGTCTATAAAACCTGAGCCAGCGTGCCCAGATGTGTGTGTCAAGGACGAGTCGCTCGGCGTGAGCGCGGCGGCGGAGCTGTACACCGACCACGTGGTGAAGGATGAGCTCGTTATCGGCCCCGTGATAGTAGAGCGGCGCGTGCGCCACGCAACAACAGGTCAGTTGCGGGTTCTAACTCTAACCATGAATAAAATAAAATTAAACTGTTTCAATCATTAGGGCTTGGGAAATATAGTTGGCTTGAAAACCATTTATTTAGCATAAAAGTTTGGAAGAAGAAAGGAAATACATTTATGTAACATCACAATTTATTTATCATATCAATGTTGTTCACATCTGAGAGTTGTTTCAGCTTCCAACCTGGTTTTAGAAGTGAATCAGTCATGTGAGATTGTCCCAGGGAGACCCCTTCTGAGGGACTGTTGTGTGAGACTGGAGCGCCTTGTTGTGGACACGCTGCTCACCGGCACTCAGAGCACAGACCGGGACAGCGCCAGACAAGTTCATAAAGCTGGAAGTGGAAACATTGGAGGTGAGAGTTCTGTGTAGATTTGACCTAGAGCTTTTTCTAGCACAAACAATGCTTAAAAGTCGCGGAGTGTAAGGGTCCTCAGGTGCTGCTCAATAGGGAAATATTCATTCATATTTTATCTGTATACTATAATTAGGTAAAATTGTTGCTGTTGTTGCCTAATTGTGTATGAAAAAGTGACCTGGTTTTAGGGTTCCATAGTCAACTAGGAACCCTTATTAATTTATTGGTTCCAAAAATTACACAGCATTACAGTAGGTACTAATGCACTGCGAAATTTAGGACAGAAAGTACACATACAAACAAGGTACAGCATACAATCTGGAACTAGGTATGACAATGCTTTTTTTTTAAAGTTATATATCAGTACACAAATTCAAAGAAACGAGGTATATACATAAATTAAAACAATATACAATCATCATCTTCCTCGCGTTGTCCCGTTTTTGCCACGGCTCATGGGAGCCTGGGGTCCGCTTGGCAACTAATCCCGAGAATTGGCGTAGGCACAAGTTTTTACGAAAGCGACTGCCATCTGACCTTCCAACCCAGAGGGGAAACTAGGCCTTGTTGGGATTAGTCGGGTTTCCTCACGATGTTTTCCTTCACTCCGAGATTGTTAGTGATAGAAAGCTGCAATGGCATAGATATATAGATCGATCAAATATCAATCCGACAATGTAAACAATATAAATAAGTTAATCAATATCTATCCATTACTGTTGTATAAGTGTAAAATTATTAACTATACATAAATATATTGGCTGAACACATACGCTAATCCACACACACACACACACACACACACACATACACACACACACACACACACACACACACACACACACACACACACACACACACACACACACACACACACACACACACACACACACACACACACACACATACATATGTCCCTCATCACAAGCACAGTATTTAAGTAAGTAATTTAATTAGGCTAGAACATTAATTAATACCATAAATACCTAAATTATAAGTAGTTTATAAATAACATCATCATCATGTATACCAATAATATTTCCTAAATAAAAAGACTGTTATATTTATAGAAGAGCGGGGCATCCTGATACAGGTACATTCACCTAAAAGGAAGTCCCAACCACTGATGGCAATTTGTAGACTAAGCTTACAAGGAAATAAAACAATTTTCATTTCATTTTCATTTTCAAAGTGGGGATGTAATTTTTTTTTCGCTTCAACCCTATAGTGTTGGATAATAATAATAAAATAAAATAGCCTTTATTTGCAGAACAAGGAATAGTTGCACATTATCTCTATTATCTCCCATCTTTTGTATTCCTTGCCTGCTTGCCCTTCGGCAAATGCCTCCTCCAACCTTCTCCACTTTCTCCGGTCCGTTGCCACTCTGCTCTAGGTACGGCCAACTACCTGCGCGATGTCGTCGCCCCATCTCATTATAGGTTTCTTCGCCTTTCTTTTACCTTCTCTTGGTTACCATTGGGTGACTCGCTTGCTCCATTTGTCAGTGCCTCGGATGATATGGCCAGCCCACTTCCATTTGAGTCTTCTAATTTTTGTGGCAATGTCTTGGACTTTTTCCTATTTCTAATTAGGGTGTTTCGTAGCCGGTCAGGCTTACGTACTCCTAACACGCTCTTTCCATGGCGCGCTGGCAGCAATAGCATGCTAGATGGGATGTAGTAGCTTTTGTCAGGGCCCAGGTTTGGCTACCATACATTAGGACAGGAAGAACACATGTGTTGAATAGTTTACCCTTTGTCTTAGAGTGGAGTTGTTTATCTTTGAAGACTTCTTTCAGGGACCAGTACCTTTTCCACCCATTCACTATTCTTCTCTCTATTTCTTTCTCTATTGTTTCATCAGGTGATATAATCCAATTTTTTAATTTTCTAAAATAGTTATGTTGGCTGTATGAGTAATACCGTTGACTATTGGCAGTTTTAGAACGAAAAAGTAAAAAATTCAAAAGTAAGAGGCAATACTTTAATGAAAATGAAAATGAAAATATTTTATTACATTAATAAAAAGTGACATTACAAGGTAGTAGGTTGGGACTTCCAATTAAGTATATTATACCTATTATAGCTGACTGAATGACGCCATCTTGCCGAGCAAATTGGCTCGGGTGAGGCAAACGTGCTGAGGCAAAAGTTACACGAGCACGCGGCCGCGCGAGGCCGGGCGTTTGCCGCGCGAGGAAATTTCCTCGCTATGTGTGAACCCGGCTAATGAAACAGAATGGGAGCGAGGACCGAGGAGTGACAATGACAGCAAAGCGATCCAAGTGATCCGACTCATCCGACCGAACTAAAACTAAACGTCGACTCTCTCTGTGTACTACTGTACTAAAAGACCGAACTAGTACAGTTGTGTTGTGAGATTGTACTAGTTGGGTGCGATCTTTTCAGTGAACGAGCGTGCACAACTCTAGTTGCGATAGATGCGTCTCTTGACGAACACCTGTACCTGCTATGTGATATGCAATAAATGATTTCAATTTCAAAAAAAAAAAAATGATTTCAATTTCTCTTTCTTCAAAGTGACACAGCGACATAAAAACCTTATGCTTATGCATGGCACTATTTTCTCTTTCTTCTTATAGGAATCGCAATAAGACTATCTTTTTCTATCAAAGAGTGTCAGGCCCTTGGCTATAACAAACCCAGTAACGTCAGTGTTGTGTCACTCTCGATGAGCACAAACATGTGCCTAGAGTTAAAAATTCTTTCGCCTATTTAAATCGAGAGGAAAATGAGGATTAAATTTGTATGGAGAAGCGGCCGACCCTTTTCCTCTTAATGTCGAATATCTATGAGAATATCATGTTTCTATTGAAATTACTATTTTCTCTTCAAATCGGTGCAAAGTAAGCTTTGACGACTGGTCTGGTCTAGTGGGTAGTGACCCTGCCTGTGAAGCCGATGGTCCTGGGTTCGAATCCCGGTAAGGGCATTTATTTGTGCGATGAGCACAGATATTTGTTCCTGGGTCTTGGGACTCTTGGGTGTTTTCTATGTAATAATTCATTTCATCCAATTCCGAAATGTGCATAAATCTTGACCTGTAATTTATATTACCAATAAAGTATGAGTATGAGTGTTTATGTATTTGTATATTATATAGGGTGGCTAAAAAATAAGTGCATTCCCAATGCCAGGAAGGTTTTGGGATTATACTGAGCAAAAGTTGCTTCTTGAGCTTACTGTGGGACTTGGTCAATCTGTGTAAGAATGTCCTATAATATTTATTTATATAAAACATTCTTGTTGCAGGGCAAACTTCACAGAGGAAACCGAGCGGCAACACCAAAAGTCACCAATGTGCCCACTGTGAATATACAACAGCTGTGAAGTCATGGTTAATAAGCCACTTGAGGAAACATACCAATGAGAAGCCATACAGATGTGGCCAGTGTAACTATGCTAGCAACCACAAATGTGCCGTGCGAGTCCATGTAAGGACACACACAGGGGAAAAGCCTTACAAATGTGGTCAGTGTAGTTTCGCTATTACCCATAAATCTAATTTGCAAAAACATGTAAGGACACACACAGGAGAAAAGCCTTACAAATGTAGTCAGTGTAGTTTCGCTGGTGCCCACAAATCTAGTTTGCAAGAACATGTAAGGAAACACAATGGAGAAAAGCCTTACAAATGTGGACAGTGTAGTTACGCTGGTGCCAAAAAATCTAATTTGCAAGAACATGTAAGGACACACAAAGGGGAAAAGCCTTACAAATGTGGTCAGTGTAACTATGCTAGCAACAACAAAGGTAGCATGCGAGTCCATGTAAGGACACACACAGGGGAAAAGCCTTACAAATGTGGTCAGTGTAGTTTCGCTAGTACCCATAAATCTAATTTGCAAAAACATGTAAGGACACACACAGGGGAAAAGCCTTACAAATGTGGTCAGTGTAGTTACGCTAGTGCCCGAAAATATTATTTGCAAGTTCATGTATGGAAACACACTGGGGATAAGCCTTACAAATGTGGTCAGTGTAGTTTCGCTAGCGCCTATAAATCTCATTTGCAAGAACATGTAAGGACACACACAGGGGAAAAGCCTTACAAATGTGGTCAGTGTAGTTACGCTAGTGCCAAAAAATATAATTTGCAAGAACATGTAAGGACACACACAGGGAAAAAGCCTTACAAATGTGGTCAGTGTAGTTACGCTAGTGCCCAAAAATCTCATTTGCAAGAACATGTAAGGACACACACAGGGGATAAGCCTTACAAATGTGGTCAGTGTAGTTACGCTAGTGCCCAAAATTTTCATTTGCAAGAACATGTAAGGACACACACAGGGGAAAAGCCTTACAAATGTGGTCAGTGTAGTTACGCTAGTGCCAAAAAATATAATTTGCAAGAACATGTAAGGACACACACAGGGGAAAAGCCTTATGAATGTGGCCTGTGTAGTTACGCTAGTGACCAAAGATCTGGTTTGCAAGAACATGTAAGGAGGACACACTGGAGAGAAGCGTTACAAATGTGACCAGTGTAGGTTTTGGTAATTTTTGCAAAATCCATAAAAGCAAACATACTAATAATAATGAGACACTTTAGAAGTGTGACCTTAAGAATAGGGTATTTGACTACTAGTCAAATCAGTTTCTTTTTTTGAATTGTTAAAATGATATTGCCACTATGGAAATTATATAAAACACTTGCATGTGACGTCACAATCAAATTACCTACTATTTATAGTTTTATACGGGATTTAAAATAGAAATTGTGTATAAAAATAACTGCTGTCTACGTTTCTCTATTAATCTTCTGGTGCTTTATTTCATGCAAGGTGTAGAATAATTTATTTTAAATACAGTCAAATACCGTATTGTTAACCAGATCTTTAACTACATTTTAAAGGTACAATACTCTTTATAGCGACGCCTAGCACGACGAAGGTCCGGTATCGGTACAAGGATGGAAGAATGGCCGGCCTTAGTAGCAATGTACTATTAAATTGATTGATGACAAAACTTCAATTCCTAGCTATGTAACGAACTAGGATAACTGTATTAGCTATAGTTCGTTTTTTACCATTAGAAAAAAGGTAAACAATCTTGACATGTTTTTTTTAAAGATTTATCAATCAATCAATCAATCAATCAAAATGTTTATTTCAGGCAAAAACCCATAGATAAAAATTACAAATTAAACTTAAAAATACATAAAATAAATTGAAGTTACATTTAATTACACTACAATTACATTAAAACCAACAACTGTTCGCTAACAAAGCACAACGTTTGCTTAGATATATTTTTTGTTGAACAGAATTAATGAATGTAGTTAATCAAATCATAAAATAATAAAATATTTTGTAATCAACAAACGCTCAAAAAAGGGTTTTCGTATTTCACAACTTTTGAAGAATACACTTTAAATATAAATATTCCTAGTTTTTGGTTATTTTTATTGTGTAATTTTTCTTTTTAGGTAGGTGCAACAGATATTCAGTTTATAGACGCTTTAAAAAGATTAGTTTATATTACTTATGAACGCACAAGAATGCAAAAGTTCGTATATGGTTTATAATTGTAGCATATTTGCTGTGACTTATTTTTCAAAAGTGATTTTTAATAAAAAGACACATCAAGATCGCTTACCTTCTTTCTAATGCTAAAAAAAAGAACTGTATAGGCTGGCTAGAGCTCAAACATGACTGCTCGGGAATTGGTTTCATGCATGAAAAATATTTTGCAATTTTTGTTCAATAACCACGATCAACAGCACAAAACTAATCTATAAATGTGTAATCCGCAAATTTTTTGTTACATTTTTGTAAAGATATTCGAGTTTAAATACGTAAAATTTAAGCATATGCACTTTTTTATTGATCTAATGTATAAACCGAAATAAATGTCATTATATGAAGGCAAAAATGACCAAGCCCTCCAGTGTACAGAGCTGGAATCGAACCAGCGTCCTATGTTAACGCGACAGATGCCTGAACCACTCGACCACCCGGTTACGGTGGCATGGGTCGAAATTTCCAAGTATGACAATTTCCCGAAGGCTTGTGGCGCTTTCTGGCCATCCCTAAGGTAGAACAGTATGGTTCGACCTTCGACCTCCTAACCGAATTAACTCAGGTGATTACGGATATAATTTCATAAAATGTTCTTTTTTTCATAGAGTATTAATGGCAGCGCCATCGCTTTTCGCTAGCCCGTAATAACTTGAGTTGATTCGGTACAGCGCGGGAATGCTGCCTGCGTCATGGGCACCTTGCAGGGTACATTTTAGCTTTATACTAGTTCTATTTTATTTTATAAGTAGATATAATTCTTTTAAAATAGATTTCGTTTGTATATTTTTTTGTTTAAGGAAAATAAATCTATTAAGAGCAGTATTATATTTAACAGATGCCTTATGTTATAACGAGGAAAAAATCATTCATAAAGCTAATTGTGCCGCGAGCGACACAGATGTAAAGCCTGACCAGAAGTAAATGATCATTGTCAAGAGGGCGCTGTTATTCTCGGATCATGTATAGGGTGACAGTTCAGCATATTATGAAAAAATTAGTTCCAGTGAAATTCCGCAACATGGCGCGTGATCATATATTACTGCGAGCATGGTAATAACGGCCAATATTGCAATGCCGTGCAAAAGGTTTAACATGTAGAATTTTATACTTAATAGCCAACAAAAACTTTGATTGATTGGTCAATAAAAAATAATTGGTAATTAAAATATAATTGCGGAAAAAGGTGTATTCAATTCAATTTATTTATTAAATAAAGATAACAATTATCTTAATTTTTGTTAGTATATTCTTAAAAATAATGTTAGTACTTAAAAGTTAAATTAGATTTTACATTTAAAATTATTTCATTAATTACAGGACAACACACATGATCAGCAATCATCTTTAGGATGCTGTTTGGGCTGTCCCTCGTTCTGCTCAACAGAGACGCTGCATTTTTGCGCAAGATTGCTGCAAACCCATCGGTGCGTGACTCCGCGAACATGGTGCTTACGCTGCAGAATTTGGGCAGGCCAATCAGCATCCTAAAAGCATTGTTGTACTGCACCCTAATAGCATTGTCTGACTTTTAGGTATATCGGACCCACAGGCTGCCAGTGTAAAAAGACGAGCAGTATGTCTTGTTGAATATTGCAATGCCGTGCAAGATGTACATGTAGCATTTTATAATAGCCAACAAAAACTTTGATTGATTGGTCAATAAAAATAATTGGTAATTAAAATATAATTGCGGAAAAAGGTGTATTTGTAAGATAACTTGATGAGTGTCAATCATATGGAGGGTCATTCTACTTTTTACTGCAGGTATTTTTGTCCCCAGAAGAAAGTATGTGATTTTTATATTTGTAAATTATGTAATTTGTTTAATTTTAATGCTGCACTAACGATACTTTGTGACCAAAGTAAAAAATATGGTATCTATTTTTATATTTTTTTTTAAGGTAACAAAGATGTCTTTATGAGTGAAAGAGCAGGGACGTTAACAAAGTGGTATATTTGCCTACTCCAAGCTATAAATAATAAAAATAAAAAAGCCACGGGTCAAATATTAAGGCATATTCTGTGCATATCGGTTTTTAGTAGCTAGTGTAAGTTAAAACATATGACGAATATTAAAATTTCAAGATTGAAATCATAAAAACATGCAGTAAAAAATAGAATGACAATGGAACGTTTTTCGAAGCCAAAATTGCACTGAGAGCTTTGACGACTTGTACATATGTATATAACGTCGCTATGCCCAAGTATTTGTGAATGGTTAACTGTACAATAAATAACTCAGTGAAAATTTAGACTTTTATTCCTATTAATACCATTCTTCCCACTTACTTATTCGTTTCTTCTTCCATTGCCATGTACAGTTGTACACCATGCTGTCCTTGCTAATATCAAAGAGAATTTGAAAACGAGGCGTGTTGTCAAAGTAAATTTTGTAGCCACAGTAAATTTACTGCCATCTTTCATCACATGATTTAAGACTTAGAACGCCATTTGACTTAGATACTTATTCTTTCACTGATATTATTATGTGTTAAATTTGTTAAATATCAAAGGCTGTCGCCATCTAAACGAGTATAGGCCAAAGGTATGGCGCCATCGCTCGAATAGATGCCACCAAAAGTACCTTCACAATCCGCCTCTATACTAAATTGTCTTTGTTAATATTATTAATACGAAAGTAGGAGTACTTTCTCTATCTGCCTGTCTGTTACCTCTTCATGCTTAAGCCCCTAAATCGATCAAGATGAAACTTGGAGGTCCGGGCAAGGATATCGGATAGTTTTTGTGAGTCATTTTGATCATTCCACGCAGACGAAGCTGCGAGCAGAAGCAGGTAGGTATATGATAAAATAGCAACAATTACACGACCGGCCATCGGCGATGTAAAAGATAAAAGGGCGATAATGAGTTCTAACTGTGGCAATAACAAAGTTAATTCCGTACACGGCGGGAAGAAGTTAATAAGTGGCGGGAAGAAATTTGAACCTTATGTAATTTGAATTTAAGTTTAAATTTCTTCAATAAAACATCTCGAGTTATCAACCTCTTCCCGCCGTGTACCGAATTATGGTATGTATGTACAATAGGGGTTATTACTGCAATGTTCTGCTACCAGAGTGCAGCACTAGCCCGTTTAGTAAACCATAGAGTAACTTATACATACTGTGCCCTTAACAGTTCTTTGACAAGTTTTCAGAGATAATAAAATATGACAGAGGACCTACCGGGAAACGTAAATCCGAAATATCGCTATCTGCCTTTTTATGCAAGAGTGACAGAGATGTTAGATAGAGAAATTTCGATTTTCTTATTTCGCGATAGACCCTCGTCGCTCAGATCTCATCAGATTGTGGTAGGGGCGCCCCCTACGCAGAGTTTCGCGTAATATTCCCTATTGTACTTACATCATAAGGGCCCTCCACACTCATGCGCGAATCGCGGCTTTGCGCTGCGTAGTCTGGAGCGCCCTATTGCGCGCTATACACACATGCGTTGATAGGTTGGTATTACATCTTTACGGTCGCCAAGCACTAGTTGTAGGAAAGCCGTTTGGCCATATTATACTACTCTTTGCGTTTGGCCTACCTACAAAAAGTTCCCGGCTAAAACGTAGTGGTTATAGTTGGTCAAACCAAATAACTACATAAGAACAAAAATAACTATACTCATCCTTTTCTTTTGGGTGCTAGGTTGTGCTAGGTGCTAGTACTAGTGTAAGACAAAGATAGTATGATTCTCTCTGTCTATGTTCGAAATGAGACAGTCCTTTGACAAACTATAGTTGGTCAAGCAAATCTTGTCAGTAGAAAAAGGCGGCTAATTGAAAAAATGTAGGCGCGAAGGGATAAAAAAAAAAATTTCGCGCCTCTTTCAACTGACAAGATTTGCTTGACCAACAATTTATATTCTCCTTGTGCCAGGCGCCGGCAACCGTTGAGTTATTTTGATATTGACCCTATATTCTCATTTAACGACCCTTGCTCGGGCCCGACCGCGAGCTTGGTGCACCACACCTATAGGTGAGAGCGAGAAAGAGATATTTCTTTCTCGCTCTCACTTATGGGTGTGGCGTTGGTACGGCGCACCTAGTTCGCGGTGCTTTGCGGTAGTCTGTTACGTTTTAATCATCGATTCATCGCTTATCGGGCCCCGTTTGCAAGTGCCCTACGACCATGTGGATTTAATAAGCCCTCAACTCAAATTAAAAAATGGAGATTAAATTGTGTACTTGTAGACTCTAGATCAGATTGACGCCATTTTTTTTACGTCACGTTGGTCACGTGACGTTAATTTGATCATCTCGTCTGGACAAACCTTAAAGAAACGCTTCGACCGTGCGAAACGTAATAGGTATTTGAACGCACGCACGCCATTTCTTTTACTAAATGCCAAATTTGACAATGACATTTAAATACATGCTTAAATCTAACTCTACATTCCATACTTAAATCAAATAAATACTCATCTCATTTTGTTTAGAAATTTCTCACTTTAGCATAGCTTTTGGAGCTATGAATTGTCTTTGAATATATTGTGTTCGGATTTGAAACAATATCTTATTTCGTATTTGTACAAAGATGCTCCCGGTCTTTACTTAACGTTTACATTAAGACTATATCGAAAAGTATCAGTAGTAGTTACGTATACATAGTTGACGATGGAGTCGTCAACGTTACAGGGCTCAGAGAGTATTTGCGTGAAGGCTGAGCCCTGTGAGGATGACTGTATTACGGATGATCCTGCGTTCGAAGGAGTGTCTGTTAAAGTTGAGCGTTTGCTGGATGATGTTTGTGTAACAGACGACTCCAGGTGCTATCGTGTGTCTATAAAACCTGAACCAGCGTGCCCAGATGTGTGTGTCAAGGACGAGTCGCTCGGCGTGAGCGCGGCGGCGGAGCTGTACACCGACCACGTGGTGAAGGATGAGCTCGTTATCGGCCCCGTGATAGTAGAGCGGCGCGTGCGCCACGCAACAACAGGTCAGTTGCGGGTTCTAACTCTAACCATGAATAAAATAAAATTAAACTGTTTCAATCATTAGGGCTTGGGAAATATAGTTGGCTTGAAAACCATTTATTTAGCAAAAAAGTTTGGAAGAAGAAAGGAAATACATTTATTTAACATCACAATTTATTTATCATATCAATGTTGTTCACATCTGAGAGTTGTTTCAGCTTCCAACCTGGTTTTAGAAGTGAATCAGTCATGTGAGATTGTCCCAGGGAGACCCCTTCTGAGGGACTGTTGTGTGAGACTGGAGCGCCTTGTTGTGGACACGCTGCTCACCGGCACTCAGAGCACAGACCGGGACAGCGCCAGACAAGTTCATAAAGCTGGAAGTGGAAACATTGGAGGTGAGAGTTCTGTGTAGATTTGACCTAGAGCTTTTTCTAGCACAAACAATGCTTAAAAGTCGCGTAGTGTAAGGGTCCTCAGGTGCTGCTCAATAGGGAAATATTCATTCATATTTTATCTGTATACTATAATTAGGTAAAATTGTTGCTGTTGTTGCCTAATTGTGTATGAAAAAGTGACCTGGTTTTAGGGTTCCATAGTCAACTAGGAACCCTTATTAATTTATTGGTTCCAAAAATTACACAGCATTACAGTAGGTAGTAATGCACTGCGAAATTTAGGACAGAAAGTACACATACAAACAAGGTACAGCGTACAATCTGGAACTAGGTATGACAATGCTTTTTTTTTAAAGTTATATAGCAGTACACAAATTCAAAGAAACGAGGTATATACATAAATTAAAACAATATACAATCATCATCTTCCTCGCGTTGTCCCGTTTTTGCCACGGCTCATGGGAGCCTGGGGTCCGCTTGGCAACTAATCCCGAGAATTGGCGTAGGCACAAGTTTTTACGAAAGCGACTGCCATCTGACCTTCCAACCCAGAGGGGAAACTAGGCCTTGTTGGGATTAGTCGGGTTTCCTCACGATGTTTTCCTTCACTCCGAGATTGTTAGTGATAGAAAGCTGCAATGGCATAGATATATAGATCGATCAAATATCAATCCGACAATGTAAACAATATAAATAAGTTAATCAATATCTATCCATTACTGTTGTATAAGTGTAAGATAGAACTCACTAAATGGCTGAAACAACTAAGTTATGATGATACAGTCATTATTGTACCGCATAAATTATTAACTATACATAAATATATTGGCTGAACACATACGCTAATCCACACACACACACACACACACACACACACACACACACACACACACACACACACACACACACACACACACACACACACACACACATACATATGTCCCTCATCACAAGCACAGTATTTAAGTAAGTAATTTAATTAGGCTAGAACATTAATTAATACCATAAATACCTAAACTATAAGTTAAAATTATAAGTAGTTTATAAATAACATCATCATCATGTATACCAACAATATTTCCTAAATAAAAAGACTGTTATATTTATAGAAGAGCGGGGCATCCTGATACAGGTACATTCACCTAAAAGGAAGTCCCAACCACTGATGGCAATTTGTAGACTAAGCTTACAAGGAAATAAAACAATTTTCATTTCATTTTCATTTTCAAAGTGGGGATGTAATTTTTTTTTCGCTTCAACCCTATAGTGTTGGATAATAATAATAAAATAAAATAGCCTTTATTTGCAGAACAAGGAATAGTTGCACATTATCTCTATTATCTCCCATCTTTTGTATTCCTTGCCTGCTTGCCCTTCGGCAAAGGCCTCCTCCAACTTTCTCCACTTTCTCCGGTCCGTTGCCACTCTGCTCTAGGTACGGCCAACTACCTGCGCGATGTCGTCGCCCCATCTCATTATAGGTTTCTTCGCCTTTTTTTTACCTTCTCTTGGTTACCATTGGGTGACTCGCTTGCTCCATTTGTCAGTGCCTCGGATGATATGGCCAGCCCACTTCCATTTGAGTCTTTTAATTTTTGTGGCAATGTCTTGGACTTTTTTCCTATTTCTAATTAGGGTGTTTCGTAGCCGGTCAGTCTTACGTACTCCTAACACGCTCCTTTCCATGGCGCGCTGGCAGCAATAGCATGCTAGATGGGATGTAGTAGGTTTTGTCAGGGCCCAGGTTTGGCTACCATACATTAGGACAGGAAGAACACATGTGTTGAATAGTTTACCCTTTGTCTTAGAGTGGAGTTGTTTATCTTTGAAGACTTCTTTCAGGGACCAGAACATTTTCCACCCATTCACTATTCTTCTCTCTATTTCTTTCTCTATTGTTTCATCAGGTGATATAATCCAATTTTTAAATGTTCTAAAATAGTTATGTTGGCTGTATGAGTAATACCGTTGACTATTGGCAGTTTTAGAACGAAAAAGTAAAAAAATAAAAAGTAAGAGGCAATACTTTAATGAAAATGAAAATGAAAATATTTTATTACATTAATAAAAAGTGACATTACAAGGTAGTAGGTTGGGACTTCCAATTAAGTATATTATACCTGTATCAGGAAGCCCCGCTTCTCCGTAGCGACAAGTTGTAGTTTAACAAAATCAGAAAGAAAACTTAAGCTAATACAATTTTATTTACATTAAACGTGTATGTGTGTGTATATATATAAAGGCCGGCAACACGCTTGTAGCGCTCTGGTGTTACTGGTATTCACTGGCGATGGTAATTACTTACCATCAGGTGATTTCTCTGCTCGTCTGTCTTCTATACCATAAAAAAATGGATTCAGTTGGAGGTTGTATCGTGTTGCGATTAGGCTTGTGTAGTACATGTACTAAAATCAAAACGACACGATTCCCTCCACTGTACTAGACCGAACTATTCCCTAATGATTCTGCTCTTAGTACGTTTTAGTACACTACACGTGAATAGCCGGGTCCACACATAGCGAGCAGCCTCGCGAGGAAATTTCCTCGCGCACAAAACGGCTAGTGTAGACGTGCCTCGGTCGAGGCGGCGCGCGCGTTTTCCTCGCCCGAGCGGCGGCGGTTTTTCGGAATACTCAAAGGCGCCTCAGACGTTTGCCGCGCGCCAGTGTAGACTTGTTTGTTTATGGTGCGTGTGATTATTTTGTTCGTCAAACTTCTACACTACACTACTTACGTCAAAAGTTGACAAAACGACGACCGAGGCACGTCTACACTAGCCGTTTTGTGCGCGAGGAAATTTCCTCGCGCGGCTGCTCGCTATGTGTGGACCCGGCTAATGAAACAGAATGGGAGCGAGGACCGAGGAGTGACAATGACAGCAAAGCGGTCCAAGTGATCCGACTCATCCGACCGAACTAAAACTAAACGTCGACTCTCTCTGTGTACTACTGTACTAAAAGACAACAACTGTACTAGTTCGGTTGTGTTGTGAGATTGTACTAGTTGGGAGCGATCTTTTTAGTGAACGAGCGTGCACAACTCTAGTTGCGATAGATGCGTCTCTTTCTTCAATATGTCAAACAAAAGTGACGCAGCGACATAAAAACCTTATGCTTATGCATGGCACTATTTTCTCTTTCTTCTTATAGGAATCGCAATAAGACTATCTTTTTCTATCAAAGAGTGTCAGGCCCTTGGCTATAACAAACCCAGTAACGTCAGTGTTGTGTCACTCTCGATGAGCACAAACATGTGCCTAGAGTTAAAAATTCTTTCGCCTATTTAAATCGAGAGGAAAATGAGGATTAAATTTGTATGGAGAAGCGGCCGACCCTTTTCCTCTTAATGTCGAATATCTATGAGAATATCATGTTTCTAATGAAATTACTTTTTTCTCTTCAAATCGGTGCAAAGTAAACTTTGACGACTGGTCTGGTCTAGTGGGTAGTGACCCTGCCTGTGAAGCCGATGGTCCTGGGTTCGAATCCTGGTAAGGGCATTTATTTGTGCGATGAGCACAGATATTTGTTCCTGGGTCTTGGGACTCTTGGGTGTTTTCTATGTAATAATTCATTTCATCCAATTCCGAAATGTGCATAAATCTTGACCTGTAATTTATATTACCAATAAAGTATTAGTATGAGTGTTTATGTATTTGTATATTATATAGGGTGGCTAAAAAATAAGTGCATTCCCAATGCCAGGAAAGTTTTGGGATTATACTGAGCAAAAGTTGCTTCTTGAGCTTACTGTGGGACTTGGTCAATCTGTGTAAGAATGTCCTATAATATTTATTTATATAAAACATTCTTATTGCAGGGCAAACTTCACAGAGGAAACCGAGCGGCAACACCAAAAGTCACCAATGTGCCCACTGTGAATATACAACAGCTGTGAAGTCATGGTTAATAAGCCACTTGAGGAAACATACCAATGAGAAGCCATACAGATGTGGCCAGTGTTACTATGCTAGCAACCACAAATGTGCCGTGCGAGTCCATGTAAGGACACACACCGGGGAAAAGCCTTACAAATGTGGTCAGTGTAGTTACGCTGGTGCCAAAAAATATCATTTGCAAGAACATGTAAGGACACACACAGGGGAAAAGCCTTACAGATGTGGTCAGTGTAGTTACGCTAGTGCCCAAAAATCTCATTTGCAAGAACATGTAAGGACACACACAGGGGAAAAGCCTTACAAATGTGGTCAGTGTAGTTACGCTAGTGCCAAAAAATATAATTTGCAAGAACATGTAAGGACACACACAGGGGAAAAGCCTTACAAATGTGGTCAGTGTAGTTACGCTAGTGTCCAAAAATCTCATTTGCAAGAACATGTAAGGACACACACAGGGGATAAGCCTTACAAATGTGGTCAGTGTAGTTACGCTAGTGCCAAAAAATATAATTTGCAAGAACATGTAAGGACACACACACAGGGGAAAAGCCTTATGAATGTGGCCTGTGTAGTTACGCTAGTGACCAAAGATCTGGTTTGCAAGAACATGTAAGGAGGACACACTGGAGAGAAGCGTTACAAATGTGACCAGTGTAGGTTTTGGTAATTTTTGCAAAATCCATAAAAGCAAACATACTAATAATAATGAGACACTTTAGAAGTGTGACCTTACAAGTACAAAGAATAGGGTATTTGACTACTAGTCAAATCAGTTTCTTTTTTCGAATTGTCAAAATGATATTGCCACTATGGAAATTATATAAAACACTTGCATGTGACGTCACAATCAAATTACCTACTCTTTATAGTTTTATACGGGATTTAAAATAGAAATTGTGTATAAAAATTACTGCTGTCTACGTTTCTCTATTAATCTTCTGGTGCTTTATTTCATGCATTGTTTAAAATAATTTATTTTAAATACAGTCAAATACCGTATTGTTAACCAGATCTTTAACTACATTTTAAAGGTACAATACTCTTTATAGCGACGCCTAGCACGACGAAGGTCCGGTATCGGTACATGGATTGCGCTGGCGTGTGGAGTTCTCGAAACTAACTGAAGAATGGCCGGCCTTAGTAGCAATGTACTATTAAATTGATTGATGACAAAACTTCAATTCCTAGCTGTGTAACGAACTAGGATAACTGTATTAGCTATAGTTCGTTTTTTTTAGCATTAGAAAAAAGGTAAACAATCTTGACATGTATTTTTTTAAGTATTTAATAAAAAAATAAAATAAAATAAAATTCATTTATTTCAAGCTATTTAGCTCATACAATTACAATTACAATTTAAAAATACAATTAACATTACAATTTAAAATAATAATAATAATAATACAATAATACAATTGTATTTATAAACACTTTAAAAAAATTAATTTATATTACTTATGAAAGCAAAAGAATGCAAATGTTCGTATATGGTTTATAATTGTAACATATTTGCTGTGACTTATTTTTTAAAAGTGATTTTTAATAAAAAGACACATCAAGATCGCTTACCTTCTTTCTAATGCTAAAAAAAAGAACTGTATAGGCTGGCTAGAGCTCAAACATGACCCCTCGGGAATTGGTTTCGTGCATGAAAAATATTTTGCAATTTTTGTTCAATAATCACGATCAACAACACAAAACTAATCTATAAATGTGTAATCCGCAAATTTTTTGTTACATTTTTGTAAAGATATTCGAGTTTAAAAACGTAAAATTTAAGCATATGCACTTTTTTATTGATCTAATGTATAAACCGAAATAAATGTTTATATATGAAGGCAAAAATGACCAAGCCCTCCAGTGTCCAGATCTGGAATTGAACCAGCGTCCTATGTTTACGCGACAGATGCCTGAACCACTCGACCACCCGGTTACGGTGGCATGGGTCGAAATTTCCAAGTATGACAATTTCCTGAAGGCTTGTGGCGCTTTTTGGCCATCCCTAAGGTAGAACAGTATGGGTCGGCCTTCGACCTCCTAACCGAATTAACTCAGGTGATTACGGAGATAATTTCATAAAATGTTTTTTTTTTCATTGAGTATTAATGGCAGCGCCATCGCTTTTCGCTAGCCCGTAATAACTTGAGTTGATTCGTTACAGCGCGGGAATGCTGCCTGCGTCATGGGCACCTTGCAGAGCACATTTGCATTAGCATTTGGTTGCAGGGTACATTTTAGCTTTATACTAGTTCTATTTTATTTTATAAGTAGATATAATTCTTTTAAAATAGATTTCGTTTGTATATTTTTTTGTTTAAGGAAAATAAATCTATTAAGAGCAGTATTATATTTAACAGATGCCTCATGTTATAACGAGAAAAAACATCATCCATGAAGCTAATTAGCTCCATGCATGAATTTATTTTTATTTTTGGATTCATAATTTATATCGTTGGAACACCAGAAATGATAAAAATACTTTTGTAAACCTTAACATTATTTTATTAAAAAATATTTAAAATGTTGAAAATTTTTGAGCGGTTGAAACGCTCATAATTTTTGGCGCGTTTTCGACAGAGCGTGATGACGTCACACGTTGGGCGGCCCAACTGACATTTGCTACTAATGACACTAATTTGTCGAACGCGTGACGTCACGTGGCGTTTCGAGCGTATCGCTCACTAGCTTTTCGCGGGCAATTTTTTGTACTTTTTATTTATAATTTTAAGTAATTAAATGGTAATTTAAAAACGGAAATGCATTTGTAACATGATATAACGGTAACAAACATCCGAATAAAACATATTTCGTTCAAATATAAACTTCATGCATGAGGCTAATTGTGCCGCGAGCGACACAGATGTAAAGCCTGACCAGAAATATATGATCATTGTCAAGAGGGTGCTGTTATTCTCATGTATAGGGTGACAGTTCAGTATAGTATGAAAAAATTAGTTTAGGTTAAATTCCGCAACATGGCGCGTGATCATATATTACTGCGCGCATGGTAATAACGGCCAATATTGCAATGCCGTGCAAGAGGTTTAACATATATAATTTTATAATAGCCAACAAAAACTTTGATTGATTGTTCAATAAAAAATAATTGGTAATTAAAATATAATTGCGGAAAAAGGTGTATTGTAAGATAACTTGATGAGTGTCAATCATATGGAGGGTCATTCTACTTTTTACTGCAGGTATTTTTGTCCCCAGAAGAAAGTATTTGATTTTTATATTTGTAAATTATATTATTTGTTTAATTTTAATGCTGCACTAACGATAACTTGTAACCAAAGTAAAAAATATTGTATCTATTTTTATATTTTTTTTTAATAAAAAAAAATGAAAAAATGTTTATTGGTTCCTTACAAGTAGTTTACAGCATGGGATGGGATCTTCTTTTAAGCATTAGATATGCTTGTGACAGAAAACCCCGCTCTTCCGAAATCGCTAGGGTATAAACCATTATGTTTGTGTCTTTAAATCTAGTAATTAACACTTAAATCTAAAACTAAATATATACTTCTTTTATACTAAAAAGTAGTTAAGGTAACAAAGATGACATTATGAGTGAAAGAGCAGGGACGTTAACAAAGTGGTATATTTGCCTACTCCAGGCTATAAATACTAAAAATAAAAAAGCCAAGGGTCAAATATTAAGGCCTATTCTGTGCATATCGGTTTTTAGTAGCTGGTGTAAGTTAAAACATATTAAGAATATTAAAATGTCAAGATTGAAATCATAAAAACCTGCAGTAAAAAATATAATGACCCTGGAACGTTTTTCAAAGCCAAAATTGCACTGAGAACTTTAACGACCTGTATATACGCATATTACGTCGCTATGCCCATGTATTTGTGAATGGTTAACTGTTCAATAAATAACTAAGTGAAAATTTAGACTTTTACTCCTATTTGTGTTCAGATACCACGTTTTCTTCCCACTTATTCTTTTCTTCGTCCATCGCCATGTACAGTTGTACACCATGCTGTCCTTGCTAATATCAAAGAGAATTTGAAATAGAGGCGTGTTATCAAAGTAAATTTTGTAGCCACAGTAAATTTACTGCCCTCTTTCGTCACATGATTTAAAACTTTTAGAACGCCATTTGACTTAGATACTTATTTTTTCACTGATGTTATTATGTGTTAAATTTGTTAAATATCAAAGGGTGTCGCCATCTAAACGAGTATAGGCCAAAGGTATGGCGCCATCGCTCGAATAGATGCCACCATACCTTTGGCCTATACTCGTGTAGATGGTGACACCCTTTGATATTTAACACATAATAATATCAGTGAAAGAATAAGGATCAAAGTCAAAAGTACCTTCACAATCCGCCTCTATACTAAATTGTCTTTGTTAATATTATTAATACGAAAGAAGGAGTACTTTCTCTATCTGCCTGTCTGTTACCTCTTCATGCTTAAGCCGCTAAATCGATCAAGATGAAACTTGGAGGTCCGGGCAAGGATATCGGATAGTTTTTGTGAGTCATTTTGATCATTCCACGCAGACGAAGCTGCGAGCAGAAGCTGGTAGGTATATGATAAAATAGCAACAATTACACGACCGGACATCGGCGATGTAAAAGATAAAAGGGCGATAATGAGTTCTAACTCTGGCAATAACAACGTTAATTCCGTACACGGCGGGAAGAAGTTAATAAGTGGCGTATATTTAAGTTTAAATTTCTTCAATAAAACATCTCGAGTTATCAACCGTTCTTCAAACAACAAAAGTAGGCAGAAATTTATTTTGAACATTTGATGTTGCATGATGATTTGTTAATTAATCATTTATCTCAGTCTAATGTAAGAATACCGTCCTACGTTGCCCCCATGCTTGAAGAACTTGTTTCAACTATTAAAAATAATGGCCAAAATTGTGCAGTGGAACTGCAGAAGTATAATTAATAAAAAACAAGATCTAATTCATTTATTAAACAAATTTCAACCCTTTGTTTTTGCCCTCTCTGAGACATGGCTCAAGCCTGGAGCTCTTCTTAGAGTTACGGGATATTCATGTCTCAGAGAGGACCGTCCTGGCGAATGGTGCGGAGTAGCTCTACTCGTCAGGAATTCCATATCATTGTCACCTTTTCATCTTTCATCCCATAGCGATGATTTTTCAATTGTTGCTGCTATTGTAAATAACATCTGTATCATTTCTGTATATATTCCTCATCCATCGTCATCCATTTTTGTTGAGCTTGAACAAATAATTTCTTCTCTTCCTAGGCCTGTTTTAATTTTAGGAGATTTTAATTCACATCACCAGGTTTGGGGTAGTTCATCGTCTAATTATAATGGAGATCGCCTCATACATATCTTAGATGAACACAATCTTTGTATTTTAAACAATGGCTCTCCAACCCGCCGAACAGCTCCAACAGAGTCAATTAGCGCTATTGATTTATCAATTTCGTCAGTCGATCTTGCATCATCTCTCACTTGGCATACTTTGGAGTCAACATATGAGAGTGATCACTACCCTATCATTATTACATTCCATCTTCTATCCCGCCATCTCCAAAACCTAGCCTAGTATAATTTAAGTAATGTTGATTGGAAACTTTTCAAAGCCCGTGTAGAGGAGAAATTATCATGTTTACCAGCCATAGATGATAGTAATGTAGTTACTTGCTCTGTTGCTTTAGCCGAGATAATGACTGAAGCAGCTGATGAAATTTTCCCGGTAAAAAACAGTGCATCGGGTAAAATACCTTCTCCGCCTTGGTAGGATGATGATTGCTGTCAAGCAGTCAGAACCCGCAAGAAGGCTGAAAGAAAATATTGTCATTTTATGACAAATGAAAATTTTGAAATATACATGCAAGTTGCTCGTGAGACTAAAAAATTGTTGCGAAAGAAAAAGTTCGAAGGCTGGAAGCGATTCTGTTTGTCTCTTAGTCTTAGTGTAAAACCATCCATAGTATGGAATAACATTAAAAGGTTCAGACATGCTTTCAATGAGTCCTCTAGACAGATCCTTCCTCCTAACCTTGCTACACAGTTTATAGACAGATTAGCACCTGCATCCGTGCCCAAAGAATATGTATTTCACCCTGCTGCCTTTTCATTTGACTCTTGCTGTTATAATACTTTAAATGGGCCTTTTAAAATGGAGGAGTTAAAAGCTGTATTAAGTGGTTTAAAAGATACTTCACCTGGGGAAGATGGAGTTCCATATTCCTTTTTAGCAAATGTCAGTGATGGTACTCTTTTTTATTATCTAAATATAATAAATTCTGTCATCCAGTCTGGTAAAATCCCTGGTTCTTGGAGATCTCAAATAGTTATTCCTATTTTAAAGCCCTTCAAACCAGTGTCAGATGTTTCTTCTTATCGTCCGATTGCCCTTTCCTCAGTATTTGTTAAAGTAGCAGAACATTTAGTTAAAAACAGATTAGAATATTTTGTAGAAAAAAACCAATTACTTTCTCATAGTCAATTTGGATTCCGAAAAGGTAGGTCTACTTATGATAGCTTGGGCATTTTAGTTTCAGATATTCGATTGGCATTTTCTAGAAATGAGTCTGTAGTAGCTGCTTTTCTTGACATAAGCGCCGCTTATGATAATGTTTTAGTCTCAGTGCTACAGGCAAAACTTCATAAATTAGCTATACCGATAATGTTAAGCAATTTCATAATAAACCTTTTATCAGAAAGGTCCATTAGCCTTCTTATAGATGACAACAATAGGATTTCCCGTTTAGTGTGGAGAGGGCTTCCACAAGGATCCGTATTAAGTCCCTTGTTATATAATATCTACACATTTGATTTAGAGTCATCCTTAAATGACACTGTTAAAGTCTTGCAATATGCTGACGATTTATTATTATACTCGCCAAACCTTTCTATTGAACAGGCCAGTAGATCTGTCACTTGTTCTTTGGGTTTATGAAGTTATGGTTAGATTCAAATGGTCTGGAACTCTCAGTGCCTAAAAGTGTTGTAGTTTTGTTTATTAGAAAAATGTTTCCTCCTCCGATCAATGTGCAATTTAATAACTACTCCATTTCCATTAAAGAGAAAACCAAGTTCCTAGGTGTTATTTTAGATAATAAATTAACAGGTCTTCCACATTGTGATTACATAGTTTCTAAATGTGAAAAAAATATTAATATCCTCAGGTGCGTTCCAGGAGTTTAGTGGGGTTCACATCCTTTTTGCATGAAACTTATGTACAATGCCTTGATCAGAAGTATTCTAGATTATTGGACATTTTTGTTAGAGCCAGGATATGTAGCTGGCTTCCAAAAATTAGATTGTATTCAATCCAAAGCATTGAGATTGATTTGTGGTGCCATGAATTCAAGCCCTATCAATGCTATGCAAGTTGAGTGTTCTGAGCCTCCTCTTCATTTACGACGCCAATATCTTTGTGATAGGTTTATTTTTCGTTGTTCCCAATTCTCTAATCACCAACTCTGGACTATCTTGTCTAACCTCTTGCTTCAAATTACTACTTCCAACTATTGGAAACATAAGAGTCCTCCTTGTTTTATCAAAAGCTTTCAAAAACTTAAATCTATATCGGCTCCCACTTAGCTCTTCAACACTTCCCATTTTCCAATATGAATATGATTCTCTAACACTTGTTCCTCCAGTTCTCCTCGATATTGGTATCTCCAAGAATGATATTGAACAAAATCAACAATTCCTGGGATTCATTGGACCACATGGCCTGGGTGCGCATCATATATACACAGACGCTTCTAAGATGTCAGACAATGGTTGTGTTGGCATTGGTGTTTTCCACACCCAATCTAATTAATATTTATCAAAAAATAAAGTTGCCACCGGAATCCTCTGTGTACAGTGGTGAGTGCTTTGGAATCCTGAAAGCAATAGAGTTCATCATTATAATGCATCTTAAAAAATCAATTATTTTCTCAGACTCCCTAAGTTCACTTCAGGCAATATATAAATTTCCTTTCAAATCTAAATCTAATAACCCAATTATTTATCAAATCCGTAGCCTACTGTTAAAATGTCACCTTAAAGGTTATTCGGTTTCCATTGCTTGGATCCCTGGACACAGAGGGATTAAGGGTAATGAAAGGGTGGATGACTTAGCTCGAGATGCCATTAGTTATGGGGACATGTTTCCGTTTAAGAATGTTGCTGAAGACTTGTTGGCACTGCCTAAATTATACCTACGAAAGGAATGGACGAAATTATGGACATCTGGTGCGGGTGCCGCTGCGTTACATTATCGGAGCATTCAAACATCAATTCCTGTCAAACCCTGGTTTGCTAAAATCTCTTTGCCAAAACCTGCAACTAGTATGTTAATTCGAATGAGATTGGGTCACGTTTGTACACCGGAACACCTGAAACGACTAAATCGCGTGGCCAGTTCTGCATGTACATGTGGAGCTGATCCCGCTGATCTTAATCATATATTCTTTCTTTGCATGTAACCTATATGACCGTTCTATATTATTAAGACAGCTGTGAGATTTGAAAGTTCCGTTTCCCACATCTATTACAACACTCCTGTATATTAATGATTCTTCTCCATATATATTTAAATCATTATATTTATTTATCTCACGTCATAACATTAAACTTTAACTTACTATAATTTACCTTTTTCTGATCCTTTTCCAAAATTCCGAATTACCCGTTATCCCTTATTGTATGTAATCCTTTAATTCCGTTTCCCCGTTTTACTCGTTTGGCTGAATGCGCCAGGAGCGCGATGCCATAAAAAAAAAAATGCCAAATTTGACAATGACTTTTAAATAATGTCTATGATGCTTAAATCAAATAAATACTCCTTTTTTTAGAAATTTCTCACTTGAATTCATTCATTGAATTGTCTTTGAATATATTTTGTTCGGATTTGAAACAATATCTTATTTCGTATTTTTACAAAGATCCTCCCGCTCTTTACTTGACGTTTACGTTAAGACTATATCGAAAAGTATCAGTAGTAGTTACGTAGTTACGTATACATAGCCGACGATGGAGTCGTCAACGTTACAGGGCTCAGAGAGTATTTGCGTGAAGGCTGAGCCCTGTGAGTATGACTGTATTACGGAAGAGCTTGCGTTGGAAGGAGTGTCTGTTAAAGTTGAGCGTTTGCTGGATGATGTTTGTGTAACAGACGACTCCAGGTGCGATCGTGTGTCTATAAAACCTGAGCCATCGTGCCCAGATGTGTGTGTCAAGTACGAGTCGCTCGGCGTGAGCGCGGCGGCGGAGCTGTACACCGACCACGTGGTGAAAGATGAGCTCGATATCGGCCCCGTGCTAGTAGAGCGGCGCGTGCACCACGCAACAACAGGTCAGTTGCGGGTTCTAGTTCTAACCATGAATAAAATAAAATTAAACTGTTTCAATCATTAGGGCTTGGGAAATATAGTTGGCTTGAAAACCATTTACTTAGCAAAGAAGTTTGGAAGAAGAAAGGAAATACATTTATTTAACATCACAATTTATTTATCATATCAATGTTGTTCACATCTGAGAGTTGTTTCAGCTTCCAACCTGGTTTTAGAAGTGAAGCAGTCATGTGAAATTGTCCCAGGGAGACCCCTTCTGAGGGACTGCTGTGTGAGACTGGAGCGCCTTGTTGTGGACACGCTGCTCACCGGCGCTCAGAGCACAGACCGGGACAGCGCCAGACAAGTTCATAAAGCTGGAAGTGGAAACATTGGAGGTGAGAGTTCTGTGTAGATTTGACCTAGAGCTTTTTCTAGCACAAACAATGCTTAAAAGTCGCGGAGTGTAAGGGTCCTCAGGTGCTGCTCAATAGGGAAATATTCATTCATATTTTATCTGTATACTATAATTAGAAATATGTAGAAGCACTGAACTGTATTGTTTCCAAAACATCCGCTCAATTACGAAGGAATACTAAAAACCTACGAGCCTTACACACACTCAAAGACCCCACAAATAGGTGAGATAGTTATATACATGATGGTGTCGAAACTGGATGGCGCCACTAGTAGGAAGTGGGAAGAACACAAAGGTACATTCAAAGTTTCTCCTAAGCTCGATAACCTCTTAGTATTCCTTCGTAATCGAGCAGATGTTTTGGAAACAATACAGTTCAGTGCTTCTACACAAAAACATGATAAGCCTACTAACCAAATAAGAGAAAACAAATACGTTACAACAATGCTAGGTACAAGTGAAAATAAATACACAGCTAGTGTTAATAACTTAGACACAAAAACAAAAATAACTTGTGCGTTTTGCAAAGAAAATCACTTCAATTCTGAGTGTGACAAGTTTAAGGAAATGTCATTGGATTTCAGGCAAAATGAAGTTGCAAAAAACAAATTATGTAAAAATTGTCTGCGCCCTGGTCATCACCACTTTCATTGCCGGTTAAGCCCATGTAAGACATGTCATAAAAAACACAATACACTATTACATATTGAAACTAATGACAACAATGATACAAATGCAACTGTTGCAATGTCTTCATTCAACCCAGACAACAAGGGTTATGTGCTGTTATGTACTGCTGAGGTAAATTTAGTTAATCCTGTAACAAAAGAAACTCACATTACTAAAGCTCTATTAGATCCAGGGAGTCAAACTTCTTATATATCTGCAACAATGCAAAGAAGGTTGAACCTTACCTACAGTGAAATTGAGCCGACTGCTATAACTGGATTAAATGACTGCCTGATTGGCAGTGCTTCAAAACTTAGCGGTGTTATAGTACAATCTAAAACCGACCAATTTGAAATAGATGTGTCTTGTTTGGTTATGCCAAAGGTATCAGGACTTACACCAAGTTTAGAAATTTACACATCACACTTTGACATTCCTGCGTCTATTAAGTTAGCGGATCCCAGTTTTTATCGTCCGTCTGAAATACATGTATTACTAGGAGGTGATGTGTTTTGGGACATTGTAGGATCCAAGAAAATTAAATTAGGCAAAAACAAACCAATGCTAAAAGAATCTTATTCTAGGTTGGCTTGTGTCTGGTCCGACAGTTCAGGGTTCATGCTCTTCTACTCGATGCCAATTTTCTCAAGAGAAGCTTTCACTTCGTGAGGCCCCGGTGGACGCCTTAAGCGAATGTTATTATGCTTCTAAAGGCGGTATATTTAACCACGAACATGATTATGCTTTCCTTCAAAGTATACGAAAGGTTAGAGCACCTGACCGAAATGGACCGTCCCGTTTTCGGGTATTTTATAATACATCATTACGTGATTCGCGAAATGTTAATGGTCCTGTAGTCCATCCTAATGCAGGACATCACGTCTCATCAGAATTGAACTCACCAGATCTGGCTTCAAGGGGAGTCAAACCTCAACAATATACTCGCCAGTACTCTGTGGTGGGAAGGACCCTGCTTCCTTGAGAAACCAGTCTGAGTGGCCTTGAGCCAAACACTTTGACGTTCAATTACCAGATGTTAAATCGTTTATTACTTACTACACATTTATTATATTACTTTAAAAGAAGTAGTAGAGTATAGGTCGTTAAGTGGCCTAACAACGTATCTTTGTGTGTTTGCTTAATTTTATTATTAATAATTATTAGTATGTGGATATCTTTTGTGACAATTAAATAAACTTTATCATCAATGGCCTTAAAGTCTATTGCAGACTATAGAAACAGTGTCAGGTAGGGCGACAAAATTTCCATGGCTGTGCAGGCCAATACGGGAGCGGCAAACACGTCCACAAGCCTGGCAGGTGTACTGTGCCCGTGGCGAACAGACGTCGCTCTGATGACGCTTGGCTCGCTTACTAGCGAGTGTCTTAAACCAAGCGCCATCGTGGATTTTACGGCCGTCGAACACCAGTTTGCGCCACTTGTCTCTGTTCTCGGCAAGCTCCTCCCAATTATGAACCGGTATGTTGAAGGCGTGCAAATAAACTTTATAGGTAATTTATAATGAATTGAACAGAATGCTACAAACGTGTAAACGTCAAATCGGAGAATTCGCCTGCAGTGAGGAACTTGCCTTTCACTTTTCTCCGGTTTACGCCCCTAACTTTGGTGGACTCTGGGAGGCTGCAGTAAAATCTGCAAAATATCATTTAAAACGTATTACTGCTAATACAAGTTTGACTTTCGAGGAATTAGCTTCTCTATTTACACAGATTGAGGCTACTATGAATTCACGTCCTCTGACACCTTTGTCTGAGGATCCATCCGAACTAGCTCCACTCACGCCTGGGCATTTCCTTATCGGGCGACCATTGATGTCATTGCCATCGCCTGAAGTGAAGGTGATGACGGTCAATAGATACCAGCTCGTAGAACGACTTCAGCAACATTTTTGGACGCGGTGGACTATTATCTCGCTACTCTCCAGAAACGTTTCAAGTGGAAAACCAGTAAGGGATCCATCAAGATCGACGACCTAGTCCTAGTCATGGATGATCAGCTGCCACCAATGAAATGGCTACTAGGGCGCATCGTCAAACTTTATACTGGAAATGATGGAGTCTGCAGAGTGGTCGACCTAAAAACAAAGAACGGCATTATTAAGCGAGCCGTATCAAGGAGAATAAATTAAAATAGCCTTTATTTGCAGAACAAGGAATAGTTGCACATTATCTCTCTATTATCTCCCATCTTTTGTATTCCTTGCCTTCTTGCCCTTCGGCAAAGGCCTCCTCCAACCTTCTCCACTCTCTCCGGTCCGTTGCCACTCTACTCCAGGTACGGCCAACTACCTGCGCGATGTCGTCGCCCCATCTCATTATAGGTTTCTTCGCCTTTCTTTTACCTTCTCTTGGTTACCATTGGGTGACTCGCTTGCTCCATTTGTCAGTGCCTCGGATGATATGGCCAGCCCACTTCCATTTGAGTCTTTTAATTTTTGTGGCAATGTCTTGGATTTTTCTCCTATTTCTAATTAGGGTGTTTCGTAGCCGGTCAGTCTTACGTACTCCTAACATGCTCCTTTCCATGGCGCGCTGGCAGCAATAGCATGCTAGATGGGATGTAGTAGCTATTGTCAGGGCCCAGGTTGGGCTGGAGAGTGGTGGAGGGCCTGTTTCCGGAGGCACCGCCGGGCTTCGTCCCGCCAGCGATGGCCGGAGGAACCTCTTCTCGTCTTCCCCCCCGTTATCGATGACGAGTTGGAGTGGGCCATGGAACGGCTCAGGGCCATGCGCAAAGCGCCGGGACCGGACGGAGTGCCAGGAAAAGTACTTTTCCTGGCACTCAAGCACCTCGGGAACCGTCTCAGATCCCTCCTGAACGACTGCCTCGAGGAGGGGCGCTTCCCGGGATGCTGGAAGGAAGGGTGACTGTGCCTACTGAGGAAGGAGGGGCGCCCACCAGACTCCCCCGCTGGCTACCGCCCCATCGTGCTGCTGGATGAGGTCGGGAAGCTCTTCGAGAGAATCCTGGCCTCCCGTATACAGCGGCACCTAGTGGAAACGGGCCTGAACTTGCATGACAGCCAAGTTCGGGTTCCGTAGGGGGCGGTCTACTATTGACGCGGTGGGCGCGCTGAGGGATTTCATATTTCATTTATATTTCATTTATTGCACAGTCATGACACATAAAATAAGGTGTTACAAATAAAGTAAGTAAATTCATGGCACCCTGTTAGGGCAGAACAACAATGTTTAACTTAATATTGTCTTCGGTTACCGCGATAGTTACTCATGAAATAAAACTATGAAAACGGATTATATCGCGTATATTGAATTTACAGGCTTTTATGTACAGGCTGGACTGTGAGTGTGGCCTATCATATGTCGGGCAGACGAAACGGAGCATTTCCACTCGGGTGAAGGAACACATAGCTGATGTCAAGCACCGTCGACCTAGGTCTGCTGTCTGTGAGCATGTCATGGATAAAGCCAATCACTAAATCAAGTTACATACCCAGAATGCTGCGCGAGGCCTTTGAGATTAAGAAATATCCAAACTTTAATAGGGAAGATGGCTTTTCTCTACCACCAGCTTGGGATCCTGTAGTCCATCTGATAAAGGAGCAAGCGAGACATAGACTGTGAGACCTTAGTGTTGGATGATGCTGGACATTCTGATGTTTTGAAAAGATGTGTCCCGCCGAGTTTGTTGCCGGTCCCATATGTGGGATACCCTCCTACAATTTAGGAGGGAATTAAATCTTCTCGGGTCCGTGGTGTAGGGTTGGAGCCGGCATAGTTTTTATCGCGTATATATATCTTTACTTGAAAAATAATTATAGTGTATAACTAGCCTTATGAACCGATTTTGCATGTACAACCAGCCTTAAAGTTTGTAGTCTATGATTGTTCATTATTTTAGTATGTGGGTATTTTTGCACTTTGTAATTTTTCCTCAGTCACCCGTTGACCACGAACGCTGTAAAGGGTTCGAAACGTCGGGATGTATTATAAATTCAATATACGCGATATAATCCGTTTTCATAGTTTTATTTAATGTTTAACTTACTATCTAATACCTATTAAGGTGGTTCGATTTTCATACAAAATTCAATCTGCTTTAATTAAGGCACTACACACTATTACTACACAAATATTTGCTCATTTATCTACTTTCAAACATTCGTTTGCGCTAAATTAATAGAAAAACTTTGTTTCATACAGAAATCATATATAAATCAACGTAATTTTTTCATCAATTCTACGTATGTGTGTGTCACAAATGTCGTGTACAAATACGTTGCGTGCGGCGTTGCCACTCTATGACGTTGGCGACGTTGCCTGGCCGACCTGGCAGGATTTGCAGTGCCGTCATGTTTAGTGCATTTTTATTTGACAGTGTTGACACTGACACATAGGGTCATGTTTATTGTGACATCAATTTGTTTGTATAAATTGAAAATGATAGCAACGTCTAAATCAAGTTACAAAAATCATCGGTGTTCTGGTCCGCGAAAATCCAGAAAAATTCAGACTCAATTGAAGCGGAATTCATGATGGTGAAGTTTCGTAAGGTAGGTACAGTTTCATTCCTTCATTGTACATTGTAATTTTCTCGTGCCGATCTTTTTAGAAAATAATTCTCACTTCTTCCGTAATGGTAGATATAAGAAGTGAACAATACCTATATAATGTAATTATTACTGTTTTGGTTGCCGAATAGTCAATGTGTCACTAACTCTAGTTTTTTTTAGGTATTGTGCAAAATGAAGAGGCATTCTTGGAAATAAAATGTTTTCCTTCATTAGCCAGAAAAAATCAGGACATCCTCACTGCAATAAAGTAAAATAAAACATTTCCTGGGGATGAAAATTATGGAATTTTGTCTATGAATAAAAAACACAATTATTACTAGGTAAGTAAATGATAACTTTATTAGAATCCATATTGTTGCATCATCTTTCTTCCTATAACATTAGAGATTTTGTGCTTTCATGATATTATTTTTCTTTCAGGTACAGGGACAACTGCGGATAACAAATATGAAAAAATGTTATTTCATTTGTTGTGTGAATCCATCTACACCAACAAGACATCTACTGCTGGACATAGGCCTCCCCAGGGATCTCCACAACGACTGGTCTTGCAAGACCGGCCAAAATATCGAGAAATAAATAATATAAATAAACATGATAAATATCCCGTTTTCTATAATAGTTATAATTAGAAGGCCATGCAATGTTGTTACTCACTGTACCTACTTGAATCCAAAAAAAAATTAATTTTATTTTACAATTACTACTTTATTATTAGTACATTACGATACAAGTGCGAAAAGTAGGAAATTGGCAACGAGTGGCGATAAATTGAAACACGACCGAAGGAAGTGTTTTAATCGACACGAGTTGCGAATTACCTTTTCGCACGTGTATTGTACAACGTTTTACAGTACATAATTATGGCCCTTTACATTTTCGACATATGCACGTATTGTACTAATTATCGCACTAGGGCGGTAACGTATATGTAGCACCATATGTACTAAAAAGTATTTTACAGTACATATGGTGCAACTTACTCGCCCTAGTGCGTAAAGAGCACTTTTCATGCATATGTCGAAAGTTTAAAGGGCCATATGTACTGTAAAACGTTGTACGATACACGTGCGAATAGGTAATTCGCAACTCGTGTCGATTTAAAACACTCTCTGCGGTCGTGTTTTAATCTGTCGCCACTCGTTTCGAATTTTCTCTTTTCCGCACTTGTATCGTAAATAACTATTTCAAACTGCAAGGGTACGATGATAGATCTCAATTCAATATAATTTTGCAACATTTGGCATTATTAGGTTATAAATTGTATGGCGATGAAATCTATCATCGTACCCTTCCAGTTTGAAAAATACTATAGAGGCTGGGCAGTAAGGGATTGCTTTACTTGTAGAACTATATTTAGCGCTTTAAAAAAAACTGATACCTGACACTTACAAACCTGGACTTCCTTGGGCTAGTGCTACTAAGAATCGTCGGTATTCTCCATCCTTTCTGAGTTGGAAGAATCCAAAAAGGTGAGATTTGTGAAAGTCAGGTTTTCAATATATGTGGCGTTTTCAACCAAACGGGTACCTACTTATTGTTGTCATATTTCCATAAAGCTTCAAAATGAAATCAACCTAATCGACAACCGACAATGTGGTACCTTTTAGTTCAAAACGTCACATATTTTTATAAAACGTTATAAACTAATTTATTAATAATACTGAATATCTGGAAGAAAAAGAAAACATAAGTAAAAACTCAAAAATGCTCGTTTTCCCAGAGATAAGACCTAGCTAGATCGAACCCCTTACAGCAAATTTCATCGAAATCGTTAGAGCCGTTTCCGATATCACTGAAATATATTTCGGTTATATCGGAATCGGACAAGAATTCGAAGAATAAAAGGTATAAGAAACATAAGATAACACAAAAAGGACAAAAAAAGTACCCCTGACGTACCAGTTCGAACCCGAATCCTCTTGCACGTATTTCCACGAACATACCGCAACGCCATTGCAGCATACTTACACTGCATGAAATTGTCTACTACAAGCATCACGGAAAAGCTGTTTGCATGTGTGAGTAATAGTAGGAAATAGCATGACAGAAACACTCTGTCGACTTTAAAAGTGTTTTTTGCACTAATGAAGTATTCAATGTTTATTATAATAGTTCAATATTTATGTAAAGAGTGCGCTAAACATACTTTTAAGTATACAGATACCAACACTATTCCACAAAAAAATAAAACCTGAAAATTTGCGAAAGTGACGCCATCTAGCGGGGTTTAAGCTTTGGGTAACCTAGTCGAACCACCTTAAAACATTTCATTATAATATATCTACCGTAATTTGTGTAAAGAAATAAAATAAGATGATAATAATAATAATAATCATCAAATAATAACATTGTAAGTGATAAAAGATAAAAAAATTAATAACATTCCATACATTCAGATTTTGGCAATTGTAAAAGTGAAAGTAAAAAAAAAAAAAAATTATCATAATTTGAATTCAATGTCACAATAAATAAATTAAAGTATTTTAAATTCTTATTATAAGTATTTGCGCTATTTTACTTCGTCAGCTTTTCATCATTTAAAAAATCCTCAATTGAGTAATAGCATTTGTGAATTAACATGTCTTTTAATTTCGTTTTAAATAATTTGTCACTTGGTTCAAGTTTAATAGTGTCCGGAATTTTATTGAAAATTGAAATACAATTATATTGTGGCCCATTTTTGAAGATAGCCAAGTTAGATTTTGGTAGGAGTAATTTGTTTTTATATTGGCTTCTAGTTTTTGATGTTTCCGGTTTTATCGGGAATAGATCTGGGTGTTTTCGAACAAAGAGGGCTGCTTCCTTTATAAATATTGAAGGCAGCGTTAACAAATTAAGTTTAATAAAATGGGGGCGGCAGCTATTAGGAATGTGAATATTTGCTAATATGCGGATACACTTCTTCTGCATGATGAAAAGTTGGCAAGAGTCTACGCTAGCTCCCCATAGGACCACACCATAACGGAGACTCGAGTAGATATACGCGTAATACACAGACAACGCAGATTCAAGGTTCGTGTTCGATTTAAGTACGCTTTGCGCGTATGTATATGTAGCTATTTTTGTTTTGGTATTTTGAATGTGGGTTTTCCAGTTTAAACTGGAGTCTATTGTGATTCCTAGCAATTTAAATTCGTTAACCTCTTCAATTTAATTATTATTTACTTTTAATTGTAACTCTAAGGGCTTCTTTTGGATGGGTTTAAACTGCATAATTTTGTTTTTTTTTTTAGGTTTATTTCTAAATTGTGGTCCTCGAGCCACTTCTGAACGGTAAGGAGCGTGTGGCAAAGCTGTTTGTTGCACTCAATACTTGGATTTCGGGGTGCTTGCGGCAGGCCAGTGGGAGGGAGTGGTGGCAGTGTCACTGGACATCGCCAACGCGTTCGGGTCTCTCCCCTATACGGTAATTGGGGAGGCACTCCGTTACCATGGAGTGCCTCATTACCTGAGGCTCGTTGTAGAGCATTACCTGACGGGGCGGGTAGTGCTCTATGAGCAGAGGGGTGTCCGGGGCGCGAGGGCTATGGCGTGCGGGGTCCCACAGTCCTGGGCCCCCTCCTGTGGAACCTCGGTTACGACTGGGTGATCCGGGGGGTGCAACTTCCACGCACGGTCACCGTGTGTTATGCGGACGACACACTGGTGGCCGTGCGGGGAAAGGAGCTGGAAGAGGTGCTCAGGAGGGCAGCGGTGGCGACCGAGCTCACGGTGCACCGCATAGGACTCCTGGGACTTCGGGTCGCACTGCCCAAGACCGAGGCCGTTGTCTTCGGGCGAACGAGGGCATGGGGGCAGCTGCCGGTGAGCACTGCAGTGAGGGTGGGGGGCGAAGATGTCCAGGTCAAGCCCCACATCAAGTACTTGGGACTTGTCCTGGACAGAAGATGGTCCTTTAAGGAGCACTTCACGAGAATGGCTCCTTGTCTCGTGGGTGCTGCCTCGGCTCTGGGCCGCCTACTACCCAACCTAGGGGGGCCGAATGCCCCATGCAGACGGCTGTATGCGGGGGTCGTCCGGAGTATGGCGCTCTACGGAGCCCCAATCTGGGCCGGACGACTCACGGAGGCCACGAAGGCGCTGCTCCGCCGGCCGCAGAGGGTGGTGGCCCAGAGGATGGTGAGGGCCTACCGCACCACCTCTCACGCAGCGGCGTGCCTCCTTGCCGGCACGCCGCCGTGGGAGCTGGACGCGGAGGTGTTGGCCGAGAGGCACGAGCTGAGGGCGGAGGCCAGGAGGCGTGACGAGCCCCCAGACGCGGAGGAGGCCGAAAGGATGGCGCAGGCAGCCGCGGAGCGCCTACGAGCGCGATGGAGGGATGCCTTGGAGGATGGCCGCTATGGAGCCCGAACCATAGGGGCTATCCTCCCGGTGATGAATGAGTGGGTGGACAGGAGGAGGGGGGCCCTGACCTATAGGGTGACGCAGGTAGTGTCCGGACACGGCTGCTTCGGACACTACTTGTTTAGAATTAAGAGGGAGCCGCGGCCCCAGTGCCACGAATGTGGCGCGGTGGATGACACGGCCCAGCACACTCTGGAGGAGTGCAATCGCTGGGCCGTGGAAAGAGCTACCCTCAGGGCGGCAACAGAGGTGGTGGACCTTTCGCTGCACAGCATCATAGCGGCGATGCTGAGCAGCGATAGGAATTGGGAAGCGGTGGCCTCCTTCTGCGAACAAGTCATGTTGCAGAAGGAGGAGGCGGAGAGGGGGCATACGTCGGTAGGGGACGTACGGACATACGTCGTCGGGGGGGGATCCAGCGTTTCTGATTCCCCCCATTGTGCGGGTGTCCTGGCGCCAAGCCGGGGCTGCCGGGGAGCGCCATGGTAGAGTGTACTCGATCCCATGGCGCCCCCACAAACGGCAGAGAGGATACGAAACGCCGGAGTGGGTTTAGTGGGTAGGGCCAGGTTCTCCCTCCCCTCTCGCCAGTTGAGAGGGGACAGGAGCGGCGAGTCCCACACACCCCCCCATCAATGGCCTTCTCGCGGCCGGGGGGACGGTGCGTAACAGCATTCGCCCACTCCGTCAACAAACAAAAAAAAAGGGCCCAGGTTGGGCTACCATACATTAGGACAGGAAGAACACATGTGTTGAATAGTTTACCCTTTGTCTTAAAGTGGAGTTGTTTATCTTTGAAGACTTCCTTCAGGAACCAGTACCTTCTCCACCCATTCACTATTCTTCTCTCTATTTCTTTCTCTATTGATTCATCAGGTGATATAATCCAATTTATTTTTAAATTTTCTAAAATAGTTATGTTGGCTGTATGAGACCGTTGACTATTGGCAGTTTTAGAACGAAAAAGTAAAAAATTAAAAAGTAAGAGGCAATACTTTAATGAAAATGAAAATATTTTATTACATTATTAAAATGTTACATTACAAGGTAGTAGGTTGGGACTTCCAATTGTGTGTGTGTGTGTGTGTGTGTGTGTGTGTAATAATAATAATAATAAACCCGCAGGGCAGCTTGTGGCGAGCTGTTGGGGAGTGACGACCCCACGGACCCGAGTGCTCCAGAGAGTCGGTCAGGGTCTCCGTCTCCGGCGTGTCTTCGTCGGTCGGAGTGGACCCCAAGGGGACCCGCAGGACTCTCAGCTCTGGCTTGCCTTCATTGGCCGTCCAGAGGGGAGTCGTAAGAGCTATATGCTCCAGGGGTGGAAGTGAAAGATGCATAAGACGCGAGTTGGCACAGTGGCTGTTAACAGTCACTGGGTAGAAAGCGGCGCACACCTCTCGACACCCCTGAGCCGCTCACACCGGTGTTGCTCCTGGTCGTCTTCACGACGGCAGTTTCAGGGGCCCATCTAGTCAGCGGCAAGTCACCACCTGCCTCGATAACGTGTATTAACATTGTTATGGCAGGTGTCCGGAGTTCTTTACAATAGCCCAGTCTCATTGTCCACCCAAACTTCAATTCATAGACCGGTATACTGTTCACTTTTTCTGCAATAGTCCCAATGCCTGCTGCGACCGGTTCATGGGTGTCTATTGTTGCGCCTGTGAACGGGTTCCAGCAGGCGTTCTACATGACATTAAAGCTCTCCAAGGGGCCTCTACGTGTTGGATCTATATCCCCACGCAAGCCTATCAAAAGACCGGGATTTATAGGCCCGTGAAATCTGAGGAGATACAAATAATAATAATAAACGCTTATTCAAAGATCTTACTTACAACTAAATACATATTTTCTTCTGCCAAACCACACAGTGGTTTGTTGGCAGACGAGGCTCCTTTGCGTTTGTGTTAGCTGTTGATATGCAACTTAACTTTATCTTAAACCTAAACTTACCTACTTAACCCTTTACTGCATGCGCAGCCTTATATGGTTGTTATGTTTTTAGCTATTAAAGTTTACTTTTAACCAAATACTTATTTTATGTGTGTGTGTGTGTGTGTGTGTGTGTGAGTGTGTGTGTGTGTGTGTGTGTGTGTGTGTGTGTGTGTGTGTGTGTGTGTGTGTGTGTGTGTGTGTGTGTGTGTGTGTGTGTGTGTGTGTGTGTGTGATCGTACTTTTTATTTTATATACAGGAGACATCAGAACTAGCATTACACACTGCAAATATCATATTTATGTAGGATGCGTGGATCGGAATGTAAGGACCGAAAGAGTGAGTGAGAGAACGAACTGCAGAATGAACGATGTGTAAATGAGAGAGTGTGATGCTGAGTGTTAGTGCGTGCGAAAGAGATGGCAAAACGCCATCGGCAGATTTAAAAAACGTAACGAGATTAGAGGACTTCTTGTTCGGAGCGCTAAGAAAAGACGTGCCGTTGTGTTAATTGTTTCATTTGCCAATTTATTTTAAATATATCCAGTAAATTTCTTAAAGAGTGTTTATTTCAAAATCCACTTCCTACAGTGGTGTCAGAAGCGGTATCAAGCCGATATACGACGTAAAGACGAAGAAATCTGGATTCGCCGGCGGCAAACGAACAAAGACGTACCGCGATTGCCGTTGTGACTGCGTGGTTTGAAAATTTGAAGACGATAAAGACGAATTACGACGTCGAACTACGTTGAAGGCAAGGCGTAAACATGTCTCCAGGCAAACGTAACGGCAGACAACAAGACTATAACGACGGAAATGCTGAAACATCACGAGATAATGGCATGACGATGTTGCATCTCACTGAAGGGCTGATCCCCAAGTTCACTGGTCAAGATAAGACGTATCCAGCGACCAGGTGGGTTCAAGACGTCGAGGACAGCACCGAGCTCTGTGGATGGACTCCGTTGCAACAGCTGTTGATGGCGAGGCGGTCGTTAGCAGGAACGGCGTCACTGTGGTACCGAGCAGAGCGCATTTTTAAGACGTGGGACGAGTTTAAAGCCGCTATCCTCAAGGAGTTCCCTGATAACATCGACGCGAAGGCTATACACGAGCTGATGAGTTCCAGACATAAAAAATCAAGTGAATCGTGTTTAGAGTACTTATTTACCATGAAAGAGTTGGGTAAGAGAGGAAAAATGCCTGACTATGTATGCATTAAATACATAGTAGAAGGAATCAAGGATCAAGAGGTAAATAAAATAATGTTATACGGCGTTACCACATACAGTGACCTGAAAGAAAAACTGAAGATTTATGAACAATTGAAATCAAACATGGCGAGTTCGAGTTCAACCCGAGACACAAGTCGTTCGAAGCCGGCAGAGAAAAATGAGAAGACGCACGGGCGAGTCATACGTTGCTACAGCTGTGGAGAAAAGAATCATTCGTCAGCGGACTGTCCCCACAAAGAGAAAGGGTTAAAATGCTTCAGATGCGACGATTTTGGGCATATTGCATCTCAATGCAAAACGGCTGTGTCATCTGCAAGTTCTGCAACAGCAAATACTTCAACTTCACACGGGAAGAGTGACGTGAAATCGGCAACGAGCGGTGAGGGTGGCAGCACTGGAAGAAAATGGCCTACCGGGACGAATGGCGCTAGTGTTGCAGCGAAACGTGTTTTTTACGGTTCGACGGGTGATGGTGACATCCCTAGTAGCGATGACGTGATTGGCGGATCGAGCGCAATGGCGGCGAAGCATTGTCTACTAGCTGTCATGGCCGGCGAGGTCGAGGTAAACAACACGAACCGAACGATTACACCGAAAAAGAAGCCGGTGAAACGAGTTCATTTGTTGGGAAAAGATGTTATGGCGTTGGTTGACTCTGGAAGTGAAATAAGTTTGATGACAATCGAGTGCTACAACGATTTAGGTGCGCCAGAGTTTGACAAAACTGACGATTTCTTAACGGGACTTGGCGAGAACCAAGTGGAGTGTTATGGACAAATTATGTTAAATATAGAAATAGACGAGTTGTGGTATAAGGATGTTAAGTTTCATATAGTTCCTAATCGTACCGTGCCGTACAGTATGATTCTCGGTGAAGATTTCTTGTTACGTGTCACACTTGTTATGGAGTCTAACAATGTATGGTTCATACCACTTGATAGGTGGGTGTGTGAGATAAGGGTGTGTGATTCTCTTGTTACAGGTTCTAGTGCAGACGTTGAGAAACGGGTGAACGACCTGGTGGAGTCATACGTACCGAGTAAGACAAAGGAAGCACCTGTCAAGTTGAAAATCGTGCTAAAGGATGACATCCCTGTTGCACAACGACCCCGAAGACTGGCTCCAGCTGAACAAGAGGAGGTTGACCGGCAAGTAAATAAGTGGCTTGAAGACGGCGTGGTAAGGGTAAGCTACTCAGAGTATGCTAGTCCTTTGGTTCTTGTAAAGAAAAAAGATGGTAGCATTAGGGTATGTATTGATTACAGACGACTTAATCAGAAGATTGTGAAAGACGAATATCCTATGCCAGTAATTGAAGATCATATTGACAAATTGGTGAATGCAAGAGTTTTCAGCACACTGGATCTGAAAAATGGATATTTTCATTTACCTGTAGACGAGGAATCAGTTCAGTTCACTTCATTTGTCACAATGACAGGACAGTTCGAGTTTCTTAGGGCACCTTTTGGCCTTTCCCTGTGTCCTAAAGTGTTTACCAGATTCATCACTGCAATCTTTAGAGACCTCATTGCCAGAGGTATAGTGTTGATATTTATTGATGACTTGATTATTCCCGCAGAGACTGAGGACGAGGCTGTGGTCCGGCTGGGTGAAGTATTGGAAGTGGCCTCGCAATATGGGCTGGACATTAACTGGAAAAAGTCGCAGCTTGTCCAACGACAAATGGAGTACCTTGGACATGTGATCCAAGATGGGCAGGTGCGGCCTTCCCCTGAAAAGACGGATGCGGTTGCCAGATTCCCCGAGCCTACCAATACTAAGCAATTACAGAGTTTTATAGGACTAACATCTTATTTTCGAAAATATATACAGAATTTTGCTATGATTGCAAAACCACTGACGGACCTGTTACGACGAGACAACAGTTATGAGTTTAATGATGAATGCCGAGCTGCTTTTGAAAAACTGAAGAGGAGACTGGCGAGTCAACCAGTGCTTCGCATATTTAACCCCAGACTGCAGACTGAGATGCATACAGACGCCTCGATGGCAGCGATCTCTGCAATCCTTTTACAAAAAGGAGAAGATGCAGAGCTGCATCCTGTGTATTACATGAGCAGAAAGACGACACCAGCAGAGAGCAAGTATACGAGCTATGAACTTGAAGGCTTGGCAATAATAGAAGGAGTAAGGAAATTCCGCTGTTACCTATATGGAAAACACTTTAAGATTGTCACAGACTGCAAAGCATTTCAAATGACATTAAATAAGAAAGATTTAGTAATGTCAACAAGAGTGGCAAGGTGGATACTACTGCTGCAAGAATATGACTTCGAGATTGAGCACAGAGCCGGAAGTAAAATGCAGCATGTGGATGCACTCAGCCGAAACCCATATGTGGCAGTATGTAACGGGCCGATTCATCAACGGCTAAAGACGTCACAAGAAAACGATGATGGGCTAAACGCGATCATAGAGGTGCTCAAGAAGAACACACAGTATCAGGACTACTACTTGGAAAATGGTTTGCTCTACAAAGGCATACAGAAGCATCTCGTGGTACCAAAGACTATGGAAACCGAGATTATAAAGAGAGCACATGAGAATGGCCATTTTTCAAAAAAGAAAATGATTGAGCTTATCAGTAAGGATTATTACATCAAGAATTTAGAAAGAAAAATAGAAGAGTTTATAGTCACGTGCATACCATGTCTGTTGGCGGAAAAGAAGAGTGGAAAGCTAGAAGGGTTCTTGTATCCAATTGATAAACAGGAGCTGCCGCTAGATACTCTCCACATAGACCATATTGGTCCGATGACAGAAACCAAGAAGCTGTATAACCACATTTTGACAATCGTGGATGCATTTACCAAGTTTGTGTGGCTATTCCCAGTTAAGAGTACTACTGCCAAGGAAACAGTAGATAAGATGATGATATTTCAGCAATGTTTCGGAAACCCGACTAGAATCATTACTGATAGAGGCACCGCGTTTACTGGCTCTCAGTTCGAGGACTTTTGCAAAGACGAAGGTATTGACCATGTTAAGATTACTACGGGGGTACCTCGGAGCAATGGCCAGGTCGAACGGATTCACAAAGTGATGACCAGCGTTCTGACCAAGCTATGTATTGAAGAACCGACACACTGGTACCGCCATGTGAGTAGAGTTCAGCGAGCCATCAACAGCACCCATCAGCGCAGCATTAATACTACGCCATTTGAGTTGCTAATTGGTACGAAAATGAAAATAAAGGAAGACTACGATATCTACGAAATGATAGAGCAAGAGAACAGAGACAGTTCTATGGCTATTAGAGAAGAAAATAGAAAGAAGGCTAAGGAGCAAATTTTAAAGATACAAGACGAGAATAGGAGGACCTACAATAAGCGAAGGAAGCCAAGTACACTATACACTGTGGGCGATAGAGTCGCTATTAAGAGGACCCAGTTTGGTGTCGGCATGAAGCTCAAACCTAAGTTTCTAGGTCCATATGAAGTCGTTGGATGTATGGGACGTGATCACTACAAGGTGAAGAAACTGGACAGCACAGCCGAAGGTCCGGGAAACAGCACTACTTCCTGCGACAACATGAAGCCATGGCCTGGTGAGGAGTAAGTCGGTAAGATTTTGATGTTTTATGTCACCATAACAATATTTAAATTGTAATGTGTGCCTTTTATTTAAATATTTAACGTGTAACGTGTTCCTTAAACTTAAATGTTCAATGTGTAACTGTATTGCATAAAGTTATGTAAAAGTTTATTAATGTTACGAGAAAGCTTTTAACTTTTGTTTTGATACTGTATGTACGTATACTGATGTCGATGTATACCTAGTTTTTGTATGTTGTGACTTTGTGCCATACTATGTTAAACTTAAAATATGCTTAGCAGTAAAAGATTATGTTACGTTACCTAATTGCTAAAATCTATGTGATATGCTATTCAATCTCACGGATGTATCTAGATTAGTATCATGATGGTTCCTATTGTTCCAAATTAAGTTATAACTAGAGTATAGAGTAGAGACGGTGTTTGTATAGTCTGAGGCCAGACTAAAGAGTAGGACGGCCGATCTGTAGGATGCGTGGATCGGAATGTAAGGACCGAAAGAGTGAGTGAGAGAACGAACTGCAGAATGAACGATGTGTAAATGAGAGAGTGTGATGCTGAGTGTTAGTGCGTGCGAAAGAGATGGCAAAACGCCATCGGCAGATTTAAAAAACGTAACGAGATTAGAGGACTTCTTGTTCGGAGCGCTAAGAAAAGACGTGCCGTTGTGTTAATTGTTTCATTTGCCAATTTATTTTAAATATATCCAGTAAATTTCTTAAAGAGTGTTTATTTCAAAATCCACTTCCTACATTTATGCAGATGATATTCAGATATATATTGCTTGTAAGCCTTCGGAAATTGACAGTGCTATTCAAAAGCTCAACATGGACCTTGCAAATATAGCGTCTTAGGCATTAGACAATAGTTTAATGCTAAATCCATCTAAAACACACAAAAAAACAGTTAAACAACATCAGAACCACTACGGATGTAATGCTATTCGATGAACCAATTGAAAGAGTATATGAGGCTCGAAATCTAGGCTTAATTATGGACGGCCAACTAAGATTTGAAAAGCATGTTGCTGAAACCGTTAGAAATTGTTTCTACAGACTTAAACTACTCTATAATATACGACCATTTATTAATGAAACATTGCGCATTCAATTAATTGAAACACTTGTTCTGTCCAAACTAAATTACATGGACTTAGTGTATGGCCCGCGTCTCTTATCAAAAACTAAGCGACTTATACAAAGGGTACAAAATGCCTGTGCCCGGTTCTGCTTCAATATCCCTCCAAGGGCCCACGTTTCTCCATTTCTGAACAAACACAATATACTAAAAATGCTGCATCGTCGCAAGCTTCATCTAGCGGGTCTCCTTTTTGGCGTAGTAAAACACAGATCCCCGTCATATCTCTTCGAGAAGTTGTCATGGATGTCCACTCGTAGGTCACTTGGAGCACGCAATTGCAGTGTACAATTGATGACACCTCAACATGCGTCGGCGGCTTTTCGTGGGAGCTTTAGGTATGTAGCAACCAAGTGCTGGAACATTATTCCCCCTCCAATCAGGAACCTACAAAGTTTAACAAGTTTTAAAACCAAACTTAAAATACTTATACTTCAACACCAGCAGTCACAGGAGGCATTACGACATGACACAAGTTGCTTTTAATATAATTTTAATAGAATATAATGTAATATAATTTTAGTCATAGTTACGTATTTTACATATAGCCAAGTCAATAATAATGTATACCTGTTTTTTCTGTCCTTTATACACGGTCACCCAACGCGTCTGTAAATATGTATATAGTTGTTGTTGTAATGAATTTCTTCGCTGTCCCACATTACAATTGCCCGTGTGGTTACATTCTTGTAGCTATCTCGTTATTTATTTTCCTTAATACGAGTATATGTAATTCCCTTAGTGCACAGTATAAACTCCCAACTATATCACTCCATGGTCAACTGCTGAAACTTTCACCTCGACAAAGTAAATATCACCACTTTTGTTCTGTTGTACTTGTTTTATCTCTTTTGTTAATTGTACATTTAAACGTATGAAAGGCAAAAATATATTTTATCGCGTTGTACGGCATAGCCATTTCTTATTCTCATACACTTGTTGTTGTCAATAATGACATTGTCAAGTACTGCCATAGACAGTAGACAAGATGGCGCTGGTCGCTGCTACAAAGGCTGCGTTCAGCTTATGGTTGGGCCGTGTCGTACGGCTGCGATCGTGACCCAAAATGGTCCCGCCGGAAGATCAGCGCTGACCTTCGGTTCAGCATTATGCTGAGGCGAGACCATTTCGTGGTAATCTTCAACTCCTACCTATTTTATAAGTTTCTATAGCTTTAGTATACTTTTGTATGTAATTTTAGTTTTAAGTTTATCACGAATAAAACATTTGAATTTGAATTTGAATCGTGTGAGTGCAGGTGGTAATTAATGAACAAATAATTTTCTGCAGTTTACTAAAATATGTGTTTTTTCATGAATATTTTTTTACTGATTATTCAAGTTTGCCTTTGGCTTACTTGGTTTTCTCGCATTTGATATGAAAAGTAGAGTCTTTAACTCGGGTGAAAGGCACCATTTCATCCCTTGATTAACAATCTACTATACTAATAGCTTCCGTTTTGCCTTTGCCTATTGTAACGAAAGGGTAACTACGAAACCCTACACTGAGCATGGCCCGACATGCTCTTGGCCGGTTTTATTATTATTTCAAGTTTATAGGTCTTCACTCAAAAGAAAGGGCATACTCCCATCTTAAAGGCCGGCAACACGCTTGTAGCGCTCTGGTGTTACTGGTGTTCACTGGCGATGGTAATTACTTACCATCAGGTGATTTCTCTGCTCGTCTGTCTTCTATACCATAAAAAAATGGATTCAGTTGGAGGTTGTATCGTGTTGCGATTAGGCTTTTGTAGTACATGTACTAAAATCAAAACGACACGATTCCCTCCACTGTACTAGACCGAACTATTCCCTAATGATTCTGCTCTTAGTACGTTTTAGTACACTACACGCGAATAGCCGGGTCCACACATAGCGAGCAGCCTCGCGAGGAAATTTCCTCGCGCACAAAACGGCCAGTGTAGACGTGCCTCGGTCGAGGCGGCGCGCGAATTTTCCTCGCCCGAGCGGCGGCGGTTTTTCGGAATGCTCAAAGGCGCCTCAGACGTTTGCCGCGCACCAGTGTAGACGTGTTTGTTTATGGTGCGTGTGATTATTTTGTTCGTCAAACTTTTACACTACACTACTTACGTCAAAAGTTGTCAAAACACGGAAAAACCCCCAAAATCTCCTATGATTCTTTATTTTCTTTTGAATTGCTTTAAAAAGCAAAATAACAGAAACGCAAGCCACGGCAGTCAGTGCGTGCGGCGCCATTTTGAACAGCTGACTGAATGACGCCATCTTGCCGAGCAAATTGGCTCGGGTGAGGCAAACGTGCTGAGTTAAAAGTTACACGAGCACGCGGGCGCGCGAGGCCGGGCGTTTGCCGCGCGAGGAAATTTCCTCGCGCGGCTGCTCGCTATGTGTGGACCCGGCTAATGAAACAGAATGGGAGCGAGGACCGAGGAGTGACAATGACAGCAAAGCGATCCAAGTGATCCGACTCATCCGACCGAACTAAAACTAAACGTCGACTCTCTCTGTGTACTACTGTACTAAAAGACCGAACTAGTACAGTTGTGTTGTGAGATTGTACTAGTTGAGAGCGATCTTTTCAGTGAACGAGCGTGCACAACTCTAGTTGCGATAGATGCGTCTCTTTCTTCAATATGTCAAACAAAAGTGACGCAGCGACATAAAAACCTTATGCTTATGTATGGCACTATTTTCTCTTTCTTCTTATAGGAATCGCAATAAGATTATCTTTTTCTATCAAAGAGTGTCAGGCCCTTGGCTATAACAAATCCAGTAACGTCAGTGTTGTGTCACTCTCGATGAGCACAAACATGTGCCTAGAGTTAAAAATTCTTTCGCCTATTTAAATCGAGAGGAAAATGAGGATTAAGTTTGTATGGAGAAGCGGCCGACCCTTTTCCTCTTAATGTCGAATATCTATGAGAATATCATGTTTCTAATGAAATTACTATTTTCTCTTCAAATCGGTGCAAAGTAAGCTTTGACGACTGGTCTGGTCTAGTGGGTAGTGACCCCGCCTGTGAAGCCGATGGTCCTGGGTTCGAATCCCGGTAAGGGCATTTATTTGTGCGATGAGCACAGATATTTGTTCCTGGGTCTTGGGTGTTTTCTATGTAATAATTCATTTCATCCAATTCCGAAATGTGCATAAATCTTGACGTGTAATTTATATTACCAATAAAGTATGAGTATGAGTGTTTATGTATTTGTATATTATACAGGGAGGCTAAAAAATAAGTGCATTCCCAATGCCAGGAAGGTTTTGGGAATATACTGAGCAAAAGTTGCTTCTTGAGCTTACTGTGGGACTTGGTCAATCTGTGTAAGAATGTCCTATAATATTTATTTATATAAAACATTCTTGTTGCAGGGCAAACTTCACAGAGGAAACCGAGCGGCAACACCAAAAGTCACCAATGTACGCACTGTGAATATACAACAGCTGTGAAGTCACGGTTAATAAGCCATTTGAGGAAACATACCAATGAGAAGCCATACAGATGTGGCCAGTGTAACTATGCTAGCAACCACAAATGTGCCGTGCGAGTCCATGTAAAGAAACACACGGGGGAAAAGCTTTACAAATGTGGTCAGTGTAGCTATGCTAGCAACTACAAAGGTAACGTGCGAGTCCATGTAAGGACACACACAGGGGAAAAGCCTTACAAATGTGGTCAGTGTAGTTTCGCTAGCGCCTATAAATCTCATTTGCAAAAACATGAAAAGACACACACTGGGGAAAAACCTTACAAATGTGGTCAGTGTAGTTACGCTAGTGCCCAAAAATATTATTTGCAAGTTCATGTAAGGAAACACACTGGGGATAAGCCTTACAAATGTGGTCAGTGTAGTTACGCTGGTGCCAAAAAATCTAATTTGCAAGAACATGTAAGGACACACACAGGGGAAAAGCCTTACAAATGTGGTCAGTGTAGTTACGCTAGTGCCCAAAAATCTCAATTGCAAAAACATGAAATGACACACACTGGGGAAAAACCTTACAAATGTGGTCAGTGTAGTTACGCTGGTGCCCAAAAATCTCATTTGCGAGAACATGTAAGGAAACACACTAGTAGAATAAGTACGTCCGTACCAACACAGCAGGTTAAACGCCGCCTTTGAAACGCTGTATGATTGCGTAATAAGAAAAAAAATATATGATTTTTATATATATTTTTTTAGGTCTGTACTAGATCCCTGTTAGGTCTAATTATAGCTTAACCGCAAGCAGCAGCACATTGCATGAAACAGGTCATCAGTATGTGACAGATTTGCACATCTGTTTTCTGCAACCAGCTATAAATAACCGTCCCGTTAGAGTCGACCGGTTCACCTTTTGGGATGTGTAATATATAGCCATACGCTTTAACTGTACAACGTGCGATTAGTTTATTTTTAAGGTTTCATTGAGGCGAGGGTGATGTCCTGCTTACGAAATGAGGTTGCTTTAGAAAGTAATTGGTTGGATCCCCCGCTGAATGCACTTTTATTTGAGCATATATATATATGTTTAAATAAATCGTTTGATCGATGATCTCACCATCGTAATTGCATTCTCAGTATAATGCAAGCCTTCGATTAAAATTCATATGAATAATACATTATTATAGGTAAGTAATTGCAATCAATGTAATAACACGTTGGAATTAATGTGAAGTTAAGAGAATACTCGTTTGTTTCCTGGTATAATGTAATTCTGAAACAATATTTCATCATACATTTATTATAATGCGTTTTAAGAGTAGGTATTAAAATAGGTATAAGGATGTCACCTTTACGTCTTGATGATGAATCGCACCGAGCGCGATAAATATAAGTGACATTTGAAATTTGGCATCTTATTGTAGGTATGTTTGCCAATAGTTACATTGTTTAGTTGGACGGTGATATACGAAATTATGCCAATTTTCATATTATAAAAGCACGAGTGCTCGGGTGCTAATTTAGTATTCGATTTAGTTCGTTCGAACAGTCATCATGTTCATTACCAATTTGCTGCCGCTTTTGGTTTTCCTAGTTATCGAATCTTCGATAACTAGTGAGAAAAAAAAATGTAACGTTAACCCCCCTTGTTCGCGATATATATTTCCCTCAGTGTAAATTGGCAAGTGAGTGGTACATTACCAAAGCGCGAGTGCTCGATAACACTGAAAGTATTATGAGGGGTGATTGGTTTATTAAACTACAGATGGCTCCTAAAGGAGATTCGGAGCCTACCACATCGGTTTGGGTAAAACAGACGGAGCTAACTCGGGTTCCGATATGTACTGAAGATGCTGATGTGAATGTGATTCGATTGGAAATTTCACGAGAGAAAATACTATCTCGCAAGCGTAGAGAGGTGACCGTTAAACAGACATGGTCGAAAGACAGCTACGCGCAAGTGGTGCGAGACGATGTAGGTGTCGAATTTTCAATTAGGGTGGATAAAAAACCTATTACCGAGACTCGAAGAGTGGAAAACGAAGGTGAAAGATTAATGAAAACTACGGTGAGCGAAGTAAACCCTACTTTGGATGCCTTTAATAATGTCGAACTAGGGGATGTTACGGTAAAAGAGGGTGGTAAAGCACGTTTAACGGAGGATTGTTCCATTTACAAAATGATAAGCTGGGCAGCAATCGAGTTGAATAAATTAAATAAGGGACAATTAACTTTGTGCACAAACGAAACACCACCCCTGTTAAACGTATCTATACATATATATGTAGCCGTAGTAGATCACTAGTTCAGTTGCAATTACACCTGCATCGAAGAGACATGTCTTTTACTGTGTAACCTACCCCTACATTCAAAAATGAGCTTTAACCGAAGGAACATATGGTCCAAAATCGAACCGGATCAAGTGCGGGAATGATGCAGGCGGCCGGGCGGCGAATACAATAGGGAGCGCATTCCTTAAGAGATAAGCGGAGTTGTTTACGTCGTTTAGTGAAGATTTGAGTTATGTTAAATAATTATTGATTTGTAATAAACAGGAAAGTGATTGCAAGTGTGATTTACAAACTATTTGGCGTAAATATAACTTCGTGTGTCGGAATTAGACTTTGACACGTAGTGACAATTATCGGATTGATTACAAAGTAATTTAATAAGTGAATAAATTACTAAAATGCCTCCAATAACGCCCGAACAAACTAAATTAGTTGCCTATTTAGAAGATGTGGCCCTTATGATACAAAAAACGCAATCAAACATAAAGAAGTGTCCAAAACAAAGGCTAACCGAGGGTTATGTTAAACAAAGGATAAAAATGCTTGAGGGTTATTGGATTATGTTTAAAGATGCACACAATAATCTCATGCATTGCACACCGCGTGAACAACGAGGAGATATCAATTATTTTCTTAATGAAGATTACTATACCGTGGAAGACCTTTACCTCTGTTTGCAAGCCGACTTAACAGATTTATTGACCAAGTGGGAGTCAGAAAAAAAGTCAATGGAGCTATCTACTATGTCAACGTCGTTCCATGATGGGCATGGGCAATTACCGTTTGTAAATCTGCCAAAAATCCAATTGCCGACCTTCTCAGGGAAATATGAAGATTGGCCCACATACCAAGATTTATTTACAGCCCTCGTGCACAACACAAAATTGACAAGTGTACAAAAGTTACACTATTTAAAAACAAGTGTCTCTGGTGAAGCAGAGACATTATTGCGCCATGTACAAATAACAGAAAATAATTACACACAGGCATGGGAGTTACTTAAAAACCGTTTCGGCAACAAAAAGATGATTGTTAATTCTGTATTAAAAAAATTATTTGGTCAGAAGAAGATTCAAACCCAGTCTGCAAATCAAATAAAAACTTTACTTGATACCACTATGGAATGTATCAACAGTTTAAACAATTTAAACGTAAGCACGGACTCTTGGGATCCGATAATTATCTTTCTCGTCGGACAGAAGTTGGACGCTGAGTCAGTTAAAGACTGGGAACAATCTGTGCACAAGGACAGTTCAGAAGACATGCCTAAGTGGGAAGAGTTACAGAAGTTTCTGGTGGCTAAGTTTCGCACATTGGAAATGGCCGCAGCAGTCTCAGTGCCCACACGTGATAAGTCACAAACGCCCAAAACATTTCACGTCGCTGAACAAGAAGAAGATGAAGTAAGTTTGTTTCAATGTGCTCATGTTGGCGTAGCTTCACAACCTACTTGTACCTATTGTAAAGGTGAACACTACATATTCAACTGCAAGGAATTTACAAAAAACTCAGTGGAAGATAGACATGATTTTGTGAGAAAGAACCGATTGTGTTACAACTGCCTTGTTCCATTCCATAATGTCTATCGATGCAAACAAAAGACGTCATGCAGGATCTGCAAAAAAAGGCATCATTCTCTTCTGCATCAAACGAGAGAATCTAATGAAGAAGTAGCTCCTACACAACCACAATCACAACCGGAACCTGACACGAAACTTACAACCTTGCACGTTTCTAAACAACAACCGAGTCGTAAAATGTTACTGGCCACAGCACAAGTAGCAGTCAGGTCGACCGATGGTAATACACACATACTTCGAGTTCTAATCGACCCGTGCTCAGAAGCTTCATTTGTATCAGAACGAGTAGTACAATTACTGGGTTTGTCAAGAACTAACATCAAGGGAGTAGTTTCTGGACTTGAAGAAAGTACACAAATAAATGTCAAGCACATGGTCGACATAACAATTAATTCAAGATATGAAAACAAGAAGGCTGTTCTAGTTTCAGCTTACGTTTTAAAGTCGGTATCCACATATTTGCCCTCGAAGCATGTTTTAATAGATCCACAAGCCATTGAAACTTTGAAATTGGCTGATCCTACCTATGACACACCCAGCAAGGTGGATATGTTGCTCGGCGCAGAAATCTACTGTCAAATTATTCAAGAAGGTTTAGTGAAAATGAATGATGGGATAGTCGCTCAAAAAACTACTTTAGGGTGGATACTAACGGGTCGAAAACAAATAGAAGCGCAGAGCGACCAACACAACGTTACAACATTACACATAACCAGAATGGTGGCTGAAGACAACGATTTACTACGAAGGTTCTGGGAGATAGAAACTGATGTGTACAAAAAAAAGAAAATATTGACAAAAGAAGAAGAACAATGCGAAGAGATATACAAAAAGACAACTAAAAGAGATGAAAGCGGAAGATATGCGGTACACTTACCATTGAAACAAAACGTTAAAGAAACAGTTGATCTATGTGGTGATACGAAACAACAGGCTATCAATCGATTTAAGAGCCTGGAAAGGAAATTTGGAAAAGACGTTAAGTTAAAGAAGGAATACACAAAAGTTATAAATGAGTACAAGGACATGGGACACTTGCGAAGATCAGAAAAACAAAACGATGACAATGCACTGTATCTTGCTCACTTTGCTGTAATTCGAGAGGACAAAGACACTAGTAAAGTGCGCATAGTCTACGATGCTTCTGCTAAGGGCTCACACGGTCACTCTCTCAATGACACAATGATGGTAGGACCGGTCTTACAACCCGATCTTCGGAGCCTAGTAGTAACTTGGCGAAAACACAAGATTTGCGTCGTAGGAGATATCGTGAAAATGTATAGGATGATAAATATGACAAAAGAACACATAAATCTGCAACGTATTGTCTGGCGAGATAGACCAGAAGATGAGTTCGAGAGCTATGAGTTAACAACTGTGACTTTTGGGACCGCTGCAGCGCCATTCTTAGCAGTCCGTACATTAAACCAATTGGCCGAGGATGAAGCTCACGAATTTCCTGAAACTGCACCAGTAATAAAGAAGTCGTTTTACATGGATGATCTAATGGTAGGAAATGAAAACATAGAAGAAACGAAGAAAACGTGCCAAGAAATTAAAGAAATATTGAGAAGAGGAGGATTTCAAATGCAAAAATGGTCTAGCAATTCAGATGAAGTTTTAGAATATTTGAAAGAAGACAATAGTACAAGAGACACACTAGAAATCAAAATGGACAAAATAATAAAGATTCTTGGTTTGACCTGGAATAGACAAGACGATATGTTTGAAATTACAGTAAACTTACCTGAGATGAGAAGCCCTATAACTAAGAGGTCTATACTTTCTGATGTTGCTCGCCTGTTCGACCCCTTTGGGTGGCTAGCACCTGTAATAATAACTGCTAAAGTTTTAATTCAGAAGTTATGGTTGAGTCATCTGGGTTGGGATGATGAATTACCATCGGACTTGACAGACGAGTGGATTCGCTATAGGGAAGAACTGATAAATTTACAAGACATCAAGGTTCAGCGTTGGTTAAACATGACACGAGAAGATGATCACGTTGAGCTGCACGGATTTTCAGATGCATCCACTCAAGCTTATGCAGCCGTGACGTACCTGAAGGTTGTTAGACGTGAAGTAGTATACGTCTCTATGATCGCATCAAGGACTAAAGTCGCACCTCTGAAACAACTTTCTATTCCAAAATTAGAGCTTTGTGCTGCAGCCTTATTAGCAGAATTGATCAGTGATGTCGCGGAACTTCTGGAAATTCCTAAAAATAAAATATTTGTTTGGACAGACTCAATGGTCGTACTGGCTTGGCTGCAATCTCAACCTAGTCGCTGGAAAACGTTTGTAGCGAATAGGACAGCAGATATTACACGATTGATAGATAATGATCGTTGGAGACATGTGCAATCTGCTGACAATCCAGCGGACATCGCGACAAGAGGAGTCAAAGCGCCAGAATTAGCTACACAAGATCTGTGGTGGAGTGGGCCAGAATGGCTTAAGAGAGACCAAGTAGAATATGAAAAAACAGAAAGTGCACAAACAGAATTAGAATCAAAAACGACATGTCATGTACTTGTAGATGAAAGGCCTATATGGGAGAGATTTTCAACAATGTCACGAATGAAGAGAGTGCTAGCTTATTGCAGAAGAATGTTAACATTGTTACCTGAAAGAAAAGGAGAACTAGAAGAGAGTAAACATTTAACAGTTAAAGAAATGGAAAAAGTGGAAGAAGAATGTATAAGGTTCTATCAAAATTTAGTATATGGAAAAGATATAGACGATTTGAAAAGAGATGGAAGAGTTAAGAAAAGAAGTACCTTAATCACACTTGCACCATTCTTAGACGAGAAAGGTTTGTTAAGAGTGGGAGGACGTCTTCAAAATGCCTCATTGTCTGAAGAGACAAAGCATCCAATTATTATTCCACGCAACCAACATATTACAAAGTTAATTGTTAATGAGGCCCACACTAGAACACTTCATGGTTGGAATCAGTTAATGATGACTTACGTGAAAACCAAATATTGGGTTATCGGCTTAAAGTCATCCATCCGAAAATGCATTTACAATTGCAAGACATGTGTCATAGACAAAGCTAAAGTCAAGAATCAGTTCATGGGCCAGCTGCCAACAGTCAGAGTTAACCAAAATCGACCCTTTTTAAATAGTGGCGTTGACTATGCTGGACCTATTTTAATGAGAACCTCTAAAGGCCGAGGACATCATGCGACTAAGGGATACATTTGTTTGTTCGTATGCATGGCTACGAAAGCTATCCATCTTGAGGCTGTATCAGATCTGACTTCACAAGCTTTCATAGCTGCTTTCAGAAGATTTGTTGCGCGCAGAGGCCATTGTAAAGATATTTGGAGCGACAATGGTACCAATTTTATAGGTTCTGCCAAAGAGTTGAAAGGCATGTTTGAACCTGGGAAAAACAATTTAGCCAGCGAAGTGGCCGAACTGATGGCTACTGAAGGAACAACGTGGCACTTCATCCCCCCAAGAATGCCTTCATACGGAGGCCTGTGGGAAGCGGGAGTTCAGTCTGCCAAACGACATTTAGCCAGAGTAAATAAGGATACTAAACTGACTTATGAAGAATTAGCGACTCTGTTGACCCAGGTCGAGGCCTGTCTAAATAGTCGTCCTCTTTGTGAAATAGACAGTACCACAGGAGTCCCACTAACGCCTGGACATTTCTTAGTGGGTGAGCCCTTGGTCAGTGTGCCTGACTTAAATTACGAGCACAAAAAAGTAAATATACTTACCAGATGGCAGTTAGTACAGAAGATGACACAGAACTTTTGGCGCCAATGGCAAAACGATTACCTTAACACATTGCAACAAAGATATAAGTGGCAAGTTGCCGTACCAGCACCCTGCATTGGAGATTTAGTAATCATAAAGGATGAAATTACGCCACCTACTAAATGGTTACTAGGGAGGGTCAAGTATCTTCATCCTGGAGCAGATAACCTGGTGAGAGTGGTAACTGTACAGTGCAAGGGAGACCACGAGCTTAAAAGACCTTTATCAAAATTAATATTACTTCCTAAGACATTAAATGAGTAGTTATACTATGCCAAATCAAGTACAGTGAAGTAGGTATATGGTGAAGTGAGTGAAACGATTTTGCATGTACTGAAGTGAATAATTTTTACTAAAGTGTTATAAATATTGTACGTATCATACAATTTTCATCTTTTTTGTAAACGACAGTGCATGCCCTCTGTTTGAATTGTTTAATTTTATTGAAAACTGTTAGTTTTGGCGGCCGGTATGTTAAACGTATCTATACATATATATGTAGCCGTAGTAGATCACTAGTTCAGTTGCAATTACACCTGCATCGAAGAGACATGTCTTTTACTGTGTAACCTACCCCTACATTCAAAAATGAGCTTTAACCGAAGGAACAAAAAAAACTTTATGATGAAAAAGTCTACATATTAAAGTCCATACATATATCATTTCCGCATAACACTGTAGCTCCATACTTACAAAACGATAGGTATTAAATTTACATACTCGTTATAATCGACCGGGTATGTATTTAAGCGAGCTCTCAATGTTAAAGAGCACCACACACTTGAACAATGTCCCAACGCGCAGATACTCCACGTCCATCGACATCTCCTCCGCCACCACCACCACCGAGCCCTAAAGCGCGAAATCATCACTGTCCGGTCATAGGATGTGACCACGGAAGGGTGACATTCAGGAGACCTTTACCATCGACGTCAGCAACAACCCCATCATTAATAAGATCGGAACGATGGGCTTCAGGGAGACAGCCGTTTACATCGCACTATGTAGCCCATTATTACCCACATCCTAAACTACTCGATTTCTTGCAGCTTTTTCCCTTCACTTTGGAAAGACGCTGACATAATCCCTCTTCCTAAAAAGACAAATCCTTCTTCTTTTTCTGACTATCGCCCAATTTGTATCCTCCCTTTCCTTTCCAAAGTCCTTGAGCGTCTAGTGCATCATCAATTAACATGTTTCTTAAATAGGCATCAGCTACTAAATCCTTTTCAGTCCGGTTTCCGCTCGGGTCATGGTACGACTACCGCTCTCGTAAAAATCACCGACGACATTCGCGCCGGGATGGATAACCGAAAGGTCACCGTGTTAACCCTGTTGGATTTCAGCAACGCGTTTAACACGGTTGATTTTGACGTGCTACTCGGGATTCTGCATTCTCTTAACATATCTCCTGCGGTGATTGATTGGTTTATTAGTTATTTAAAAGATCGTCGGCAACGCGTAAAGGTTGATTCTCTCCGTTCTTCATGGTGCAGCACGCTGGCCGGCGTTCCGCAGGGTGGCGTGTTGTCTCCTCTTCTTTTTTCTATTTTTATAAATTCAATTACCAGTAGTATCTCTTCATCTTACCACCTTTATGCCGACGACCTCCAAATTTATTCGCAGGGCGCCATTAGCGATCTACCTATCATTATTAACTCCATAAATCGTGACTTGGATTACATCTCAGACTGGAGTAGGCGTTATGGACTTAAGGTCAATCCAAGTAAAACCCAAGCGATAATTGTAGGTAGTTCTAAATTAACTCCTAGGATTGACTTTTCTCTGCTACCTGACGTAATATTTGATGGTGTTCACATTCCCTTTTCACATCAAGTTAAAAACCTGGGAATCATAATAGATCGTACTTTATCTTGGATACCTCAGATTAGCGAGGTAAGCAGGAAGATGTTTGCTTCAATGGGTTCACTTCGCCGACTAAGTAACTTCTTGCCACTCGCCACCAAAATTGCGCTTTCTCAATCACTTCTTATGCCTATATTAGACTACGCTGACATCAGTTATTTGGATCTTACCGAGGACCAGCTCAATAAACTTGAGCGCTTGCAAAATGTTTGTGTCAGATTTATATTTGGACTACGCAAATTTGACCATATTTCCAACTTCCGTGCCCAACTCAAGTGGCTCCCTATACGTCTTCGTCGAGCTTCCCATATTCTTGCTCTTCTTTATAACGTTCTTTTCAACCCCTCTACTCCCCCATATCTTAAAGAGCGTTTCTTTTATCTCTCCTCCGTCAGGCCTTCACGGAAATATCTACTTATTCCCCCTCCATCCTCTACGAAATTCTACAATGATTCTTTTACTTTTCGAGCTGTACGGCTGTGGAACAGCCTGCCGTTAGATATCAGGTGCGCAAAAACTCTTCAAAGTTTTAAAACCTTACTTAAAAATCATTACTTATCTCTTCCTTAATGTGCTGCTGTGTATATATTGTGTATGTATGTATATATATATATATATATATATATATATTTATATATTTATTTGTGTTATATTATTTATTTATTTATCTAAAATTTACTATATGTACTATCTGATTAATGTATGTGTAATTCCTGTTCCTCTAATTATTTCGTGCACTACCTGTTTATAAAAACTTTTGTTCTTCATATCCTGCTACCCTAAGGTTGTCTGGAAGAGATCGCTCACAGCGATAAGACCGCCTGTTGCTACCATTATTTACATTGTAAATCTGTTTTAAAAATTTTGTTTCTTTGTGGTGCAATAAAGAATATTTATTATTATTATTATTATGTAGCTGTAAAGGAGTTTGCGGCCGAAAAATGTTTTGGTAAGAACCAAAATGCAAAAATCCAACCGCAAAAACCCACCCCGTCTGGCTCATAACTGATGAAAAACAGTTGGAAAATAAATTGCTGGCGTTAATACGCACCCCCACCGTCTGCAAGCCCTTCATGGAGGAGGAGGACAAGGAACGTAGCGGTGATGATGATGATGATGACACCGAGCAAAAATTTAAAAACGATCCGGTATACGCCATACTTTTGAATAGTAGCGAGCCCGAGTTAAGTATGCGACGTCATATCGGGAAACTTTTAAAAATATTCACGCAGAGAAAAAAATAATTTATAACCCCAATTACGTATGGGTATGTGTGCGTACACGGAGAGACGATCGGATATAAAAGCCCGTGCGCGTATTTACAGCTCATACATTTGCCAAGCACCAGTACGAACGCTGAGCTCCGTTCTCCTCACTTTATCAAATTCAAGTGTGAGTTATTTAATCATGTCTTTATCATCTAACACCCTCGCCGTCTTCAACGAAATCGGGGCGGATTTCATTGAATGGGTCCCCATCAAAGAGCTCCCGAAGCAGCAGAAGCTGCTGATCGAGTCCTGCAAGAGATGGGACTCCAAATTCAACAAACGAGGCGGGCAGGTGGTGGTCATACTGAAGGAGTATGGCCACGTGTCACTGCCAGGGCGCTTCGCAAAATTATCAGACGAGCAATTGGCAACGCTCGGCGAGGGGAACTGTTGAAACTGGCCATTAGGTACATACTTTTTATATAACTGCTGTACGTTCAAATGTATTTTTGACAGACTTCATTAAAATGATCCAAGAGGAATATTTGTTTCATTAGGTTATGGTTAAATATTTACAAATATACCTTTTATAGTGAGTTATCTTCTATTTCCGGATGAGATTTATCTCTTGAGTTTTTTTTGTGTTTCATATAATATGAGTGGTCAAAAAATAGATCGCTTTAATATTGAAAAGCTACGCGGTCAAGACAACTGGTTAGAATGGAAGTTCGATATAAACCTGCAACTAACTATGCACAAACTGCAAGGTATAGTAAAAGGCGTCGAAACTGTTTCTGTTCCGCCAAGTCATGACGCGCCAGCTGCCGAAACCGAAAGTTATCAAAAGAAACTTATCAAATACGAAGAACGCGATTCACTATTGCAATGCGTCATAGGATGTAGCGTGTCCGCCGAACCGAAACGGCATATTCTCACTGCCAAATCTGGTAAGGAAATGTGGGATAATCTTCACTCGGTCTACGAGCAGAAGAATGAGAGAAGACTCGATTTATTGTACTGCCAGTTGTTTACCTATACGAAAGATGAAGCTGATGATATTGCTATGCACGTCTCTAAGCTACATACATTATGGCAACAACTCAACGACGAATTAAAGGAAGAAGGAGCACTCCCTCAATCATTACTTATGAACAGGATTTTGAATACCTTACCTTCAGCATACCTCGAGTTCAAAAATGCTTGGGAGTCAGTGCCTAAAGATAATAGAAATATCTCCACCCTCATGGAGCGTCTGCGTCTTCACGAGCAGCGCCTTGGAGATCTTGGTACTAATCCTTCTACATCTATAGGTATGTCTGAAGAAGCTCTCATGTCAAGTAAATCGAATGTTAAATGTACACACTGCAACAAAATCGGACATAAGCGATCGGCTTGTTTCTTGCTCAAGAAATCTAAGAAGCGAAACAATAAACAGATACCTGCGAGTAACGAGTCCACTCCGAATGATGGAGATGCGTTCCTGTCTCGTCTTAGCGATCCAAGCCCAAACTGGATCGTTGACTGGTGCGTCTCATCATGTCACGTCTAGCGCAAATTGGTTTAGAAGCTACACGCCTTTCGATAACCCAAAAGCCTTGCGCCTTGGAGATGATCGGGTTATGTATGCATGCGGCCAAGGAATTATTGACGTAGAAATGTCTGTACATGGCAAATGGAATCGTGCTCACTTAAATAACATGTGGTATGTACCGCAAGCAGGACAAAACCTATTCTCCGCTGGTTCAGCCTTAGATCATGGCTACATTGAGCAAGCCGACAAGTATAAGCGCGTCTTCAAAGACAAGAGCGGCCAAGTTAAAGCTGTCAGCATCAGAGATGGTAATCTGTATAAACTTCTAATGAGAGTAAGAACTGCAAATGCATGTGTGGTCAAAGAAGGAACTAACCTACAAATTTGGCACGAAAGGCTTTGTCGCCAAAACAAAAGACATGTAAAGGAATTTCTTACACGCAACGGTATAAAATTTTCACCAGAGAAAGATGACTGTGATGGCTGTGTTTATGGAAAAATGACTAGATTGTCATTCGGTACAAGGCAACATCGTGGCAACAAACCCGGCGATCAAATTAACGCTGACGTTTGTGGACCTATGTCAGAACTATCACTTGGCGGGAAAAGATACTTCGTTGTGTTTAAAGATGATTTCACAAAGTTTAGAAGAGTATACTTCCTAAAACAAAAATCCAAAGTAGCCAGTGTACTACCCAAATTTCTCGCTGAAATTAAAACGGTTGGTCATGTTGTTAAAGAATTACTCACAGATGGTGGAAAAGAATTTAACAATGTCGAAGTTCATCGTATCACCGAGGCCATTGGCTTACACCACCGCATGGGTATGCCTTACACGGCAGAACAAAAGGGCGGAGCAGAGAGAGAAAATAGGATTCTTGTTGAGGCAGCACGAAGCATGCTGTACAATAAAGACCTACCGAAAAAGCTGTGGGCTGAAACCATTAATACTGCGAGTTATGTAATTAACAGGACTGGACCAACACAGATTAAAGGGAAGACACCTTATGAGCTCTGGTATAACAAGATACCTTGTATTGACCATCTACGTATTTTCGGCACAGAATGTTTTGTACATATCCCTAAGCAGAAACGTAAGAAGCTCGATAAGAAGGCTATAAAAGGATATTTGGTGGGTTATTGCGGAGATAAAGATGGCTATCGTATCTGGATACCTGAAAAGAATGATGTTATCATCTCAAGAGATGTACTATTTAGATCAGAAATAGTTTCTTCAGACTTCTGCAAGCTTCCATGTGTTATAGGCGAGCATGAAGATCAAGAAAAAACTGAGATTGAAACAGAAAACGATTCTTATCGTGAGGCTTTTCCAGATGAAGCTCAACTACAACTACCCAATATACCCGAAACTAGTGAAGTTGACACTCCTCCTGACGCTATTGAAGAACCAGTAAATCGCTACAATCTAAGAGATAGACGATTACTTCAAAGTTCGCGATCTAACTGCTGTATATGTCTTTTAGAAGATGAACCTCAGACTTACAAGCAAGCAATGGATTCAAAGAACCATAAAGAATGGCGTAATGCTATGAAGGAGGAAATGAATTCTCTTAAAGAAAACAACACGTGGACTCTTGTTGATTTACCTCAAAATAGAGAGGCCCTCAGCAACAAATGGGTCTATAAAATCAAAAAGAATGTTGATGGTTCTATTGAACGTTTTAAAGCTCGACTAGTCATCAGAGGATTCAGTCAAGAGCACGGGATCGATTATCATGAAACTTTTAGCCCTGTTGTTCGCTGGGACACGATTCGGACTATGCTGAGCGAAGCAGTTCTTAGAAAAATGCACATGACCCAATTCGATGTCAAGACTGCCTTTTTGTACGGCGACATCGACGAGGTTATATATATGGAGCAACCTGTGGGGTTCAACGACGGTTCAGGCCGCGTCTGCAAGCTTCTCAAAAGCCTATATGGCTTAAAACAAGCACCATGATGCTGGAACAAGAAGTTTTGTTCGTTCTTGTTGAAATATAAGCTTCAGCAAAGTGACTCAGATCCATGCTTGTTTATAAGCCAAGATCGGCAACTCATCATCATGATCTACGTGAATGACGGATTAGTCCTGTCTCCAGACAAGACATGTATGGAAGAGTTCCTGAGTGCCCTGACGGCAGAATTTCAAGTAAGAACTTCCGAAGTTGGCTGCTATCTTGGTCTAGAAATAAATCGCCTAAATGACGGGTCAATATTTATTAACCAAGAAGCCTACATAAAAACTATTTTAAAACATTATAACATGTATGATGCAAACTCTGTTGTCATTCCGATAGACAAAAGTCAGATGACAGAAAATTCGAAACTCGACAGTGACACGAGTGTCAATAATTTTCATTATAGAGAATTGGTCGGAAAATTATTATATTTATCGGTTGTGAGCAGACCAGATATTTCCTTTGCTGTAAATGTTTTAACAAAACACGTTGAAAAACCCGATACGTGCCACTACGCTATCGCTAAACGAGTCTTGAGATACTTGAAGGGAACCCAATGCCTTGGTATATTATACAAGTATTCGTCAGCAGAAGGAAATTCTTTCGTAGCATATAGCGACGCGGACTACGCCGGAGACAAGGCTACGAGAAGGTCGACTTCTGGCTATGTATGTCTGGCCGCAGGGGGAGCAGTGTCGTGGTCTTCAAAAACGCAAAGATCTGTGAGCCTTTCAACGACCAAGGCAGAATTTGTTGCAGCCAGCCTAGCAGCCCAGACGGTAATATGGCTCAATCGTCTGTACAAAGAAGTGCGAGGATTCGACGTTATACCTACTTTGTTTGTGGACAACCAAAGTGCAATCAAGCTAGTCAAAAACCCTGTGTTTCATTTCAAGACTAAGCATATAGACACACGGTATAAGTTCGTGCAAGAACTGCACCACGAAAAGAAGGTAGATGTCCTCTACGTGCCATCCAAAGAGCAAGTAGCGGATACGTTGACAAAAGCTTTGCCGAAGGAAAGCTTCCTTAAAGCACGCACCTTGTTGGGCATGATAAGTAAGCCTGCCCTGATGTAGGGGGAGTGTTGAAACTGGCCATCAGGTACATACTTTTTATATAACTGCTGTACTACGTTCAAATGTATTTTTTGACAGACTTCATTAAAATGATCCAAGAGGAATATTTGTTTCATTTCATTAGGAACAAATATCTAATAGTAAAAGGGGATGTGGGCAAAACTGTGGAGCTCTCATTCGAGTAGTTAGATAATTTTTTTTTTTAATTATAGCGTGTTGTTATATATTTATATTGTATGTGTTGTTACAGAACTGAAAAATCATGTCCTCCGCCAACATGAATTCGTCAACAAAGCATACTCGAATTGGAGTGCGTAACGATATTCTAAACAGCGTTGGAAAATTCAAACTCCTTTCGTTATGGCAGGGCGAGATGCCCCTGTATACCTTAACGATGAAGATGACTATGATTTTAAGAGGGTTGTACATACATTTCAGGAGCGAAGAGTTTTACGCACTCCACGAATTGTGGCGGGGGATGGTTGATCATATAGAGGAGGAGATAGGAGACAAAAATATTAATTGGGTAGGGTTTAAAAAACTACTGGAGGATTTTCCAGTAAGTGTATTTGACGTAAGAGGTAATTATTCCCCACAGTGGTCGCATGCATTCTGCGAGTGTTTGATGATCGCAGTGGGGGATCATATGAAAATTTAGTTTTTTTTTGCATTGCGATTTTTTTGCGAAATTGTTTTATTATGTGTTTTAATTTAGGCTAAGCGAAATTGTTTAATTATCTCATAGGTAACAAGGCACGGTTTATGTAACTTTTTAAAATAAGTATGTAAGCATGTAAGTATATACCAACGCTATAAATAAAAATGTTTTTGTGTGTGTAAAATTGGTTTTTTCTTTTACTTACCTGAAAAGGGTTTTTTTTTAATGATTTTTTTTTATTAATTTACAACAATTTATTCATTTCAATTGATAACATTATTCTTATCAATCCAAGATTTTTCGTTTAAACCCAACCATTAAACGTAAACTTTATTACCCTTACGCTTTAACACCTTCTCAACAAGATAAATGTTAGGATCTTTAACTTTTTGCAGTTCTTGCTCATAGAAACAACCCGAGATGGGTTCTTTTTTCGCGTCTTGTAATAAATAAGTCGTCGGTTTAGTAGTTTTCACTTTAACAATTTGGAAAATTTCAGCAGTCCAATTAGCCGTATAGCCTTTCGCAAAAGTCGACTTATACTTGCTTATTCTCACATAATCGCCCACTTTATATTTAGCAGGCGGTTTAATTTTCATGTGATTATAAACCTTACGAAGCAGCTCTTTAGAATTAGTTTTATTCACGTCGGCGGGTGGCATGCCGATGGTAGAGTAAATCTTCGTATTGTACTGTTTGACAAGGCCCTCAATAAGTCTTATCCAATTATATGAGCCATTTAAGCTGAATAATTGCCACATCCAATGTTTTATTGTTTTTATAACGCGTTCAGCGATAGAAGCTTTCATGACTGTAAAAGTAGAGTAATGATTAGTTTTATATTTCGTCATGAGGTTATGAAAATCTTTATTATAGAATTCTGTACCAGAGTCCGATTGTAGATTTTTAGGGCGTCTTTTACCGCTAAGTATTCGCTTCATGGCATTTGTGACATCACTTTTATTTTTAGACTAATGGTTGCAACCATAAATACTTTGAGAACGTGTCAATGCACACCAAGATGTATTTATAACCGCTATTATCTCTAGAGTATTTCTGTAAATCGATAAGATCAATCTGCCATGTGTCATCCAATCCTCTCTGTATGAATCGTCGTCGTGCGAAATTTCTTCTAGCGCTTTTATGTATTTCTTTGACTACATCTGCTTTACTCATATTTACGACACTCATGCTTTTTTACCATCGGTAAAATCATAGGCTTCAAAAGTCTCTTCAGTCTCGTTGTAGTGTGCCTCTCTAGTCTTTAATTTCTTACTTTCACTATTCACTTCATAACCGATCGGCGGTAGAGATGGTTTAGACGATAACACCCTAGGTTTTACACCAGTAGTAGTAGTAGTAGTAGTAGTAGGTACGGTCGCAGTGTGAACAGTAGTAGTTGGATGATTTATTCTTAGTTTTTCTTCCAACGCTCCAACTCTTGAAATTAATCGAGTAATAAATTTACGATTATCCTTAATTTTAATGTAATTTTATTCGCCTCTAACTGAAATTGAGAGAGAGTAACAGCGTCTTCAAGGTCTATGCCAGGTAACACGTTGATCAATCTCCTTTTATCACAATCGACGATGTCACTACTGAAAACGTTTTCAGAGGGTGAAAACGAAGCGTGATCTTTTTGCAAGTACTGACCGAACTTGTTGATTGGCATGATGAGTATGAGACATTTACACCCAGTAGCCCAGTTTTTATTTACTTGATAATGATCCCCGCTTCCATCAGCTCTTCCAAAATAGCGTTTATTTAATTGGTATGATTTGTATTACCGGCACTGCGATGCGATTAATAAACGCAATCGATCTACAAGCTCATTGGGATCTTTCCAGTAAACGATGTCAGTATTCGGATAATATTGCTTTGTTTCAATGGGTTTAATGGGCGTTTTCACGGCAGCTGCTGTGAGACGTCCACCCACTTTAGGCAATCTATTCTGTTTCATGACAAAAGGTTTAATATATCTATTATATTTGTCACTCCGATCCCCCTGTATTTGTTCAGAAGCTAAGAAACCGCGGTGATGCGCATGCGTCATATCCACAATCTGAGCATAGCTATTAGTGTCATCGCTCATCGCTGGTGATCAAGTTATGATTCATCGTTTTTTTAAATAACAGCTCCTTTAACCCGGGCGTAAGAGTATAAGAGACCCCTTTAATGCTAAAAGATTTATCATCATAGGGCATCACTACCATAGGAGTGTCCCCAATGAATAACTGTCCTGATTTGGTGTAAGCACCGAAAGGTACCTTAACGCCTGCAGTTATTTTTGACGCAATCAATGGCGATTTACTACTCGTCGTTTTCAAAGAGTCATCGACACTGCTTTCATATCCACCTTCATCATCATCATCATCAGCATCATTGCCCTCTTCGAAGGTGAGTTTATTGACGGTAGCAGCAGCATCAGCGATAAAATTATCATCCTCAGCATTTTCATTGTCAAACAGGGTTTCTATTTTCTTTTTTCTAATTTTCTTTTTCTGCTTCACTGTCGATATTGGCGATTGTTTAAATGTAGCAGCGGCGGGCGTGTATGATATAGGTGCGGGGACTGGACTCTTATTAACATTTCTTGTTTCAGATATTAAAACATTGAGAGGTTTTGTTATGGGTTGAAATGTTTCCTCGAGAGAAGTGGTTAGCTGCGCTTGGTTTGATTGAAGTAATTTCAATTTCTTTTTTACTGAATCCACAGATTTCATTAATTTTCTTTTTAATTGTTTGTCTCCAAACAGACGATCTGCCCCCTCAGACGTCATCTTCGAAATGAAATGAAAATAATAACATGACTAACATATATATATATCATCCAATAGCTTATACGGTTATAGCGAAATCAAAGCACTTTCGATATCGACCCTTGTCCGCCTCTTTTTCCTTGTCAATGGTGAGAAATGAATGCTTATCACACCAACATGTTTCGCATACTTTTTTAAATTGTTCCCACGACATGTCAGTGTTGACATGGTCGTTGTAGGCATGACATGGGCATGACGTAAATTTAAGTCATCCTGCTTAAACAGTAATATTAAATTCGCATTGTCTCTCACCAACTGTTTAGGTATCTTGCTGTAAGTTTGACATAGATAAAAACAATCCAACTCTCTATGACGCCCCATAGCAAAGTACTGACGAATCGTGTCCTGATCCTGCAAAGCGACGTCGTCAAATATGATCACACTATTTTCACTCGCCTCGTTTGGAGGTATGACGTCACTCTTATCGTCAAACGTTAAATCGACAAGTCATCCACCTTGCTAAGTAGGTATTTCATTTAGAAAAACATATTTTGGCTGAGTGAGCGATTTAGAATACAGGTACACATTGAGAAACTTGAAACCGTCCGGTTCTAGCAGAAGCGTGAGCAAAACATTTGTTTTACCACACCCCGACGGTCCGCTGATAAGACACCTGATGCTATTCGGCAGTAAAGCACCATGTTTAATGAATTTAGGTTTCATACCGCCCACGTCACGCAAATCCCATGAGCGTATTTTAAGAGACGTGTTTTGTTTTCTAAATTTCATTCTGTTCTGATCCTCATTAAAGTTCAGACGTTCGTTTTATACTTTAAATACCGTGTCTTCTTCTTCTTTTTTAAATCACACAACCAACCATTGAAACATGGATATCGCTGGGAATTATCATCGTCATCATCATCATCATCAGGTAGACGTCAATAATGATGATGATTGTGAGAGTGTTACAGCGGAGGATAAGGATTTAAAGAAAAATATTCTTTTAAAATTGCACAAGCATAATCTTCCTCATTGGGAAGAGATTTTACCTAAACATTTGAAAGATGATCCAGAGATTCAACAGTATTTTTATTGTATGAAACATTTAAACAACTCGGATCCCAAACGCGGTGATTATTCAGTTTGATTTACCCAGATTCATACGTAAGCATTGTCCAATGTGTAACTATTACACTTGGCCTACAACAACAACAACATTTTAACGCTTCGGAGGAGGCTACTACGTCGCCTACGACAATAGCACCTACCGAAGTCAATGAGGGGGAGGAGGAGGAGGATAGTGACGAGTGCGGTTGCAATTGCGATTGCTGGTTGGCTAGCATCCGTGGCGATACACATTAAAATTTGTTTTTTCATCGTAAAGTGTAACAAAAAAATTAAAATGTATACTTAAGAAGATGTAACACGCAAACAGAGTCAGTATGTCACGAAAAGTCAAGAAAGTAACCGGTCCAGGATTACTAAACAATATAATCAATAAATTACCGTTTGAACTTCATCTCCCCGGCTATAATTACTGTGGGCCTGGCACGAAATTGGACAGGCGATTGGCTCGCGGAGATAAAGGAGTCAACGGGTTAGACGAAGCTTGTAAACAACACGATATCGCCTACAGGCAAAACCAGTCTTTAGACGATCGTCATAAGGCGGATTTGATTTTAGCAGACGCTGCAGCGAGACGCGTGCGCGAAACGTCACATTTTCCTGAACGTTTGGCCGCTTTTGTCGTTAACAAAGTTATGAATTACAAAGTGAAACACGGTATGGGCATACCCCTTTCGAAGGTTATCAAAACGAGTCGTGACGTTGTTAAAAAACGAATTAAAGGAAGCTGTCTCGTCGTAACAGCAAAATCGTCGGACACCTCCAAGGGGGTGAGTAGGGGAGGAGGAGGAGGAGGAAAGAAGAAGCGTTCACCCTGTCCGCCATCGAACAAGACGTTGCTCATGGCCGCCGTCAAGGCTGCGAGAAAATATGTCAAGGGTAAAACGATTAAAACACCACGCGTGATTCCCATACCGAAAAGAGGGGGATTTTTACCGGTAATACCATTGTTGGGGGCGTTGGCGGCTACCGGTACTCTAGCGGGGGGTGTGACGACGGCGGCTAAAAATATTTATGATATGGTGAAGCAGAATCAAAGCGCCACCGTGGGAAAAGGTCTCTATCTAAAACCGCACAGAACCGGAATGGGTCTCTACTTGACGCCCTATCAAAAAAAAAAAAACTAAATTTGCCAAAGCGCCCTCTGACGGATATTGATATAATGAATTTTGAAAACGAGGCGTGTTGTCAAAGTAAATTTTGTAGCCATAGTAAATTTACTGCCATCTTTCATCACATGATTTAAGACTTAGAACGCCATTTGACTTAGATACTTATTCTTTCACTGATATTATTATTTGTTAAATTTGTTAAATATCAAAGGCTGTCGCCATCTAAACGAGTATAGGCCAAAGGTATGGCGCCATCGCTCGAATAGATGCCACCATACCTTTGGCCTATACTCGTGTAGATGGCGGCACCCTTTGATATTTAACAAATTTAACACATAATAATATCAGTGAAAGAATAAGGATCAAAGTCAAAAGTACCTTCACAATCCGCCTCTATACTAAATTGTCTTTGTTAATATTATTAATACGAAAGTAGGAGTACTTTCTCTATCTGCCTGTCTGTTACCTCTTCATGCTTAAGCCCCTAAATCGATCAAGATGAAACTTGGAGGTCCGGGCAAGGATATCGGATAGTTTTTGTGAGTCATTTTGATCATTCCACGCAGACGAAGCTACGAGCAGAAGCAGGTAGGTATATGATAAAATAGCAACAATTACACGACCGGCCATCGGCGATGTAAAAGATAAAAGGGCGATAATGAGTTCTAACTATGGCAATAACAACGTTAATTCCGTACACGGCGGGAAGAAGTTAATAAGTGGCGGGAAGAAATTTGAACCTTATGTAATTTTAATTTAAGTTTAAATTTCTTCAATAAAACATCTCGAGTTATCAACCTCTTCCCGCCGTGTACCGAATTATGGTATGTATGTACAATAGGAGTTATTACTGAAATGTTCTGCTACTAGAGTGCAGCACTAGCCCGTTTAGTAAACCATAGAGTAACTTATACATACTGTGCCCTTAACAGCTCTTTGACAAGTTTTCAGAGATAATAAAATATGACAGAGGATCTACCGGGAAACGTGAATCCGAAATTTCGCTATCTGCCTTTTTATGCAAGAGTGACAGAGATGTTAGATAGATAAATTTCGATTTTCTTATTTCGCGATAGACCCTCGTCGCTCAGATTGTGGTAGTGGCGCCCCCTACGCAGAGTTTCGCGTAATATTCCCTATTGTATTTACATCATAAGGGCCCTCCACACACATGTGCGAATCGCGGCGCGAAGCCGCGAACGCGAGTATGGGGTCTAGTTCGCTAATTAGCGACATCGACTCCACACTCGCGTTCGCGGCTTTGCACCGCGTAGTCTGGAGCGCGCTATTGCGCGCTATACACACATGCGTTGATAGGTTGGTATTACACCTTTACGGTCGCCAAGCACTAGTTGTAGGAAAGCCGTTTGGCCATATTATACTACTCTTTGCGTTTGGCCTACCTACAAAATGTTCCCGGCTAAAACGTAGTGGTTATAGTTGGTCAAACCAAATAACTATATAAGAACAAAAATAACTATACTCATCCTTTTCTTTTGGGTGCTAGTACTAGTGTAAGACAAAGATAGTATGATTCTCTCTGTCTATGTTTGAAATGAGACAGTCCTTTGACAAACTATAGTTGGTCAAGCAAATCTTGTCAGTAGAAAAAGGCGGCAAATTGAAAAAAATGTAGGCGCGAAGGGATAAAAAAAAAATTTCGCGCCTCTTTCAACTGACAAGATTTGCTTGACCAACAATTTATATTCTCCTTGTGCCAGGCGCCGGCAACCGTTGAGTTTTTTCATATTGACCCTATATTCTCTTTTAACGACCCTTGCTCGGGCCCGACCGCGGGCTAGGTGCACCACACCCATAGGTGAGAGCGAGAAAGAGATATTTCTTTCTCGCTCTCACTTATGGGTGTGGCGTTGGTGTGGCGCACCTAGTTCGCGGTGCTTTGCGGTAGTCTGTTACGGTTTTAATCATCGATTCATCGCTTATCGGGCCCCGTTTACAAGTGTCCTAAGACCATGTGGATTTAATAAGCCCTCAACTCAAATAAAAAAATGGAGATTAAATTGTGTACTTGTAGACTCTAGATCAGATTGACGCCATTTTTTTTTACGTCACGTTGGTCACGTCACGTTAATTTGATCATCCCGTCTGGACAGTCCTTAAAGAAACGTTTCGACCGTGCGAAACGTAATAGGTATTTGAACGCACGCACGCCATTTCTTTTACTAAATGCCAAATTTGACAATGACATTTAAATACATCTCAGACATGAAGTTATACTAAACAGGAGCGAGCTGTCACTTTTTTTGCCATACTAAACTGAACCTTATCACCGAGCCAGAAAGGTGTTCGTACCAGACTAGAGAAAATGGTCCACATGAGATAGCAAAAGTGGGTCGCGGTGTCCCACTCGCACATGTTGCCAATGTTAAAAAAATACCATTTTGGTAGTATTTATATCAATAACTACTAAAATGAAATACCTTCTTATATTATTTAAGTGCTATATTCAGAGTGCGGTTCTGATATCTTTTACGTAATTTGTAAATAGTTATAATGTCAATATTATTAACTGATTTAACCAAGCATGTGCACAACAAAAAATACATTAATTTTAATATGGTAGACATTGTAGTAACTTTGAATATTAATTGGTATCCCCAACTTGATAATGAAATTTTCAAAATACATGAATGGCGGCGCTCAAGATTTATTTGCGAAATAAAGTATAAAATGGGTAAAAGATGTTGTGTGAAAGGTTGCAGAAGTGAAAGTTTTGTTGATTGTGGTATATCTTTTCACAGGTAAGCCTCAACTATTAAAGTTTACGATTAAAATACAAGAAAACATTGTCAAACTCATTAGGGTGACTATGATGTCGGCACGATGTGAATCGGCCTTACAGAGTTCTTATTACCTACGTACTTACTTAATGTAAAAATAAGTTTACCTAAATAAGTATATCTTTATTTCGGCATGTTTAATTATTTGGTTGATAAATAGATGAATGATTTATTTGTGCACGTAATGAGAGCTATATAATTGCCAAAATCCTTAAATATTACAGACACATTTATACATTATATTCTATATAGGTTCAACACACATTTCCGTCAGTACACAAAGGCGGCAAATTAAAAAAAATTTGTGCAATTAACTACGATGACGCTTAAAGAATAGCTGAAGTGTGCAAAAGAGAAGTCATTACGTATATGAACATACCATGAGTGCGAAAGAGGCAGACTACAAATGAATAAAACGTGACCATTTTTAGGGTTCCGTACCAAAACGGGACCCTATCACTAAGACTTTTAACACTAAGCTTTTATAACGACTAAATTAAGTAAGGTTTTGTGAAGCGTTTTACAGAGGAGAAAAAAACTATATCCATTCTCTCTGACTTCCTATGCATGAATGAAAAAAGATCTTGGTCAAACTATACATTCCAACTTATCCTAATATCCCACATACATATGACTTATGGTCACCCTAATTAGAAAGAGATGCAACCGCCCACTTTGACTTCTCATGTGGACACACTTTTTGGCCCGTGTACTCCATCCGGTTTATTAAAATCTAAATCCGTGCTTATACTAGAGCGGTACTGTCATAGTAAATTTTGTAACCCCAGTAAATTCACTGCCATCTGTCGACACACTTTAAAACTAAAAAAAAATATTTATAAAAATACGATAAAATGTATTTAAATATGGATAAATGGTTTTTTTATTTGCATTAATTATTTTTATATGATTTTGACCCATGTTCTTTCACTGGTATGCGTTAAAATTGTAAATAACAAACGAAACAGTCAACGCCCTCTATACGAGACTAGGCCAAAACTAGTGGCGCCCTCTGATCGAGAATCAAATTTTCGTGATTTTCGAGGCACGTTTTTTCCTTAGACTGTATCCATCTATTACGGAGTTATATCTATCTTTGGTAATACTTAACATTTAAAAATAAAATCCAGACGTTTTGCTAATGGGTCGCTTGGCGTTTATTCCATTTAGCAACAAAAACATTACACAATCCAGACTTTTTGCTTCTTGACTGTTTAGCGTTCATGTCTGTTTAGTAATAAAGACATTCGAAGATAAAGATGTATTGCTGCTAGATCATTTTAAATTGTTACGTTCTAAGATCCAGACGTTTTGCCAAAGAGGCATTTAGCGTTCATGTCTATGTAGTTACAAAGACATAACACAATCCAGACATTTCAGCTATATTGTCCTTTAGCGATAAGGTAAATTTGATAGTGACCCAGTAGTTATAATTCTTTCAAAATAAATTTCGTTCGTATATCTTATTGTCTGTAGTGGGAGCCCCACGAGTCTAACAGGGGATCCGGCAGACCTCGTCGGCGATGGCGGGATAACTTGGACTCCTCTTGACAGGCTGGCCGGATATAGCATTAAACAGAGACGAGTGGAAAAAGAGGGGGGAGGCCTTTGCCCAGCAGTGGGACACAGTGGGCTCTGAATAATAATATCTTATTGTCTAAAGAAAATAAATCTATTAAGAGCAGTATTACATTTTAATAGATGCCTTATGTTATAACGAGAAAAAAAAATTGGTATTGCCATCGTTCAAAAAATTCATCCATGAAGATAATTGTGCCGCGAGCGACACAGGTGTACTGCGTGCATGGTAATAACAATAACGGCAAATGTTGTAATGCCGTGCAAGAGTTAAGTTTTAGTATAAGTAAGTTGATACCTAAATAAATAACATTTTTAATTATTATTTATTTATTTATATCTGTTTAAGTTCCGATTACAACGCTGTCCTAAAATTAATGTCCGAACTCCTAGTGGGAATTGTGTTAGGATGCATGCTTAATTTATCATTTTATAATCTTATCTGTGTATTGTTACTGGCCTGTATCTGTTTTTTCCCCAATAAAAAAAAACAAAAGATTTAACAAAACATAAAATTTTATTATAGCCAATTATTGTTTTTATTGACTAATTCCAACGTATATTCTAATTGCGGGAAAAGGTGTATTGTAAGATAACTTGATAAGTGTCAATCATATGGAACGTTTTTCGGTTTTTCGAAGCCAAAATTGCACTGAGTCGAAGCTCTTCGACTAATACCTGTATAATCCATACTTAATATTATAAATGCGAAAGTCTGTCTGTCCTTCTGTCTGTGTGTTCCCTCTTCACGCTTAAACCGCTGAATCGCGTTAGATTAAATTTGGCATAGAGATAGGTTGAGTCCCTGAGAAGGACATAGGACAGTTTTTATCCCGAAAATCATCCCTTAAGAAAGTAAAAAGCGGGGTGGAATTGAGAAAATTACTGAAGTGCCTGCTAATTTGTGTGCATAATATGCTCAAAGTGAATGATTGCTATGAGAATTTTTCCAGGCGCTATACTTACTTTAGCTGTTGTTACTAAGTCCACGCAGACGAAGTCGCGGGCAAAAGCTAGTAATATATACTACATCCCTATGCATAATACTATTACTTATTCTGTGACTATGCCCATGTATTTGTTAATGTTTAACTGTTCAATAAAAAACTAAGAGAAAATTTAGACTTTTACTTCTATTCGTGAAGGCGTGTTGTCAAAAAATTTTAGCTACAGTAAATTTACTGCCATCTTTCGTCACATGATTCTTTTCTTTTCTTGATGGACTTGAGGGCGGTGTTGCCCGTAGCCAATGTCACGTAAAAGGGTAGGAACAAAATAAATGTTGGTAAAACCGATAGCTGGATTTTACGAGAAGCACGTGGACTACCGGCCGTTGACTCCAAAATGGTGGTAAAACACGCTTTGAGATTAATTCTCCATTCACTGCACACTACCACATTAGATTATTGTATAATAAAGCTATCGATATTACACTTTAAACAATATTAATGAGCAAAAAACAAAGGAATTAATCACGAGGCTACTATCAAGATGGCGTTCGAACCGGAAGTCCGTCACATGATTTCAAGGGCCTGACGGTCTTTGATAGAGAAAGATAGTCTTATTGCGATTCCTATAAGAGAAAATAGTGCCATGCTTTGTCCTTATCACTTGTTATCACCGACCGGGTGGCATCATAGGTAGGAGGCGATGGCGAAATACCGACATTTATAAGAGTGAAAGAGAAAAAATCCTATGCTGCCCAAATTTTATATGAATATTCTTTCTCTTACCCCCGGTCGCTCGGTGGCGCGTCTATAACTACTTGTATATACTATGTCGATGCATGATTTACTCACACTTCTAAAGTTTTAGAACGTCGCCATCTACACGAGTATGGGCCAAAGGTATGGCGCCATCGCTCGAATAGATGCCGCCATACCTTTGGCCTATACTCGTGTAGATGGCCATCTTTTGATATTTAATGCTGGCACCACACTTCGCCTTATTTGGCAAATATTCGTGTTGCATCTCTTTCCTTTGACATACAAAACAAAAGGGATGCAACACGAATATTTGCCAAATACGGCGAAGTGTGGTGCTGGCATAACAAATTAAACACATATCAGTGAAAGAACAAGGATCAATGTCAAAAGTACCTTGACAATCCGCCTCTGTACTAAATTCGTTTTGCTAATATTATTAATACGAAAGTAGGAGTACTTTATCTGTCTGTCTGTTTATGTTACCTCTTCATGCTTAAGCCGCTAAATCGATCAAGATCAAACTTTTGGAGCACAGATTATATACCTAATAGTTCTTACGAACAGATACTTATCTCTCAAAGAAAACGCTAATACAGTAGGTAGTAGGTACCTACACAAAAATACAATGGAGTGACCTTCAACGCGCCGCTCCCTGCACCGCGCGCGCCGACACAACGCTAGGGTTGCCGACGCTTCTTTCAAATACTTAGGAGTCTTAGGTAGATGTTTAACTATAAATGTGTCGTAAAAACATTACCTACATCTTAAAAACAATTTAATCATACCTACGTAGCTTGTAACTATCGTAAAACTCTAAAACTAATAACAGTAGGTGTAAGTAAGTTCAGTGCAGAAAAAAAAGTGTAAATTTGTAACGGCTGTAATTTTATTTCCAAGCAAGATGACGACAGTTTTCTAAACGCAGTTAAAAGTCCTATTATTAAATTATCTATTCCAATATAAATAATTCTGGTCTTCTGGTTTTACGCCATGCGACGTTACACCGGTGAATAGAAGAGATCTTTTCCAAATGGCAAGAAAATTTTCAACATCCTCCATGCTTGCTTTCGATACACTTAAAATTACTTCGAAGTTTCGTGCATTTCATAATATAAATCAATAATTTTGTACGTTGTCTCTTGAACAGAGGTCTCGAAGCGGCAGACCTCTAGGAACAAGTGACCCTAGGACCATCAGAAAGATTCTTAGGTAATAGAATTTGCGCCCGCCCCCGCATGTCCGTCATATTTATCGTGAAATTTGGGGTTCATATGCGGCTTAAGTGAAAGGAACTATAAAGAAACATAGTATATAGATTCGTACAAAAGTTAGGATAGCTAAAGTAACCGAAAATTTCAACGAACCAAGTCGAAAATCATACAATTTCATTTCCTTCGTACAAAAAGTCGCAGTCGATGAGCAAAGTAAGACCACCGTACGTCCTGCAGTGCCGTTCTCTCGACTATTCATGGGCTCAAATCAAGTGTATTAAAAGAGAAGGATAAAACAGCCAAAAAACTTTAACAACTCCAGCAGGTGCCGCACAGCGTCGCGCGGCATTGTATTTATATCGGAGCATCGTTTATAATGGCGTAAGCGCCATCGACAATAAGGTCCATTTTTATAGAAAATACCACAAATATGAAAAACAGCTCTTTCTTTTTTTTATTTCAAGTTTACCGTTTTTTTTTTTCGGTACACCCCTTAGGTACCTATATTGAGAATGTCTTCTTACTTTTCCTCATCTGTCGAAAGAGGAACAAATTATATTTTTTACATGAATCTAGTATAACTGGATCGGTCATGAGGAGTGGGGGAAAATGACCGAACGGGATAGTCTTATGTATCTTTCAGTAGGAGTAGCAGAGAAAGCGCTGTTATTGTTTGTCCTTGTCATAGTTTCACTTTTCCACCGCTGCCACAACCGAGGTTGTGGCAAACAAATAAGTACGTGACATGTCATGTTTGTTCGTTGCTTGTTTAATTATCGTTGTTTTGTATGAAATTGTGCTTTCTCTTATGAAATATAGTGATGGTTAGCGTTTTGAATGCTTGAACTTTGATAAAATACTGGTGAATTGTTCTGTAATCGGCTGTAATAGCCGCTCTGAGCAAAAATATGAGATCATAACCTTTCACACGTAAGTACGGTATTTTACACCTTTCTCTTAACGCAATATGTGAGAATAACATCGTAAAATTACGTTACACTCAAAGCAATGTAGAATCAAACGATTTCAATAAAAATATCGCAATTATTTACGCAAATTAACAAAACATTATTTGTAAAATTATCCGCCCAAATTACGTAGGTAGGTAAGAGTCTGAGGTCAGCCATTTTAAAACTTCTTCTTAATTTAGCTGCATAACAATCATGTTAGGGATACCAGGTAAAAATATCATAATTTTATGGGTAATTTTGACCTCGAAGTTTTTTCGTACTTCTAATTCCAAAAAATAAATAAACAAATGTTGTGAAGATTAAATGTGGTGTACATTAATTGGTGTGATTGCGATTTGTGATTTCTTTAAATTAAAACCCATAATACATTTTATTTACTAAACATGTTTAGTTTTGTACCACCTGCGCGAATTATAGGAGGTATTTCATTGTTTATACGCCTAAAAAGGACGGCCCATTGACATTTTATTTAACAATTTTTTAATACCGTCAAACAAGCTAACTTTGCCTCCAGGGTAATCGCCCCAACGTGATATCAAATATTGGGGTAATTTTTACCAATATGGTATCCCCACGTTTATGACGTCATCTATGTCTTTTGTCTATGTTCGGTCATTTTCCCCCACTCCTCATGACCGATCCAGTTATACTAGATTCATGGTCTATCCCTTACGGGCGCACGCGTATAGCTGGTCTATGTAATGCTAGGTCTATGATTTTTTATTTGTTTTGTTGTTTCTGCATCCATCCATACTCAAGCTGTGTGTGTTAAGGGCCCTCCACACTCGTGCGCGAATCGCGGCGCGAAGCTGATTCGCTGATTACCGAACTAGGCTCCACACTCGCGTTCGCGGCTTCGCGCCGCGATTCCCGCATGAGTGTGAAGGGCCCTTAATATCCAGTTACTCAGTCAAAGTTATATTTTGCAAAGAAGTTTTTTTTGTTATATTATAAATTAAAAATTAGCTGACTTTTAAGTAATTGAATTAACACATTGAATTTTTTTGGGAATATTTTTCCATGAAATAAAATAATATAATATTTTTCCACATTTAGGTTAACGCTAATAGCGCCGTTTTTTATTTAGTGTTATTTTGACGTTTGCCTCAACGTAAAATGGTCAAAATAGTACCTATAGTTACTATCTATCAATGATCTCGACTCGCGATTTCATTTCATTTTGTTGTATATGAGTATATGATATATAATAATCATTCAAGAAATGCATTTGCATTATTCTGTATAGAAACCACGTGAAAACAATGCCTGATGCGCTAACAAACATTTTGAAGTCCTGTAAGCTATACTGATTAAATAGTAGTAGATGTTTGAAAGGCTGGTGCTGGTGGTGTCTCGTCGGATTATATGAAATTTAGCGATGCCTTTACCTTTAGTGTTAGTAAACATGGACACAGTGAAAGTGGAGGAACAGTCGTTGTTGGCATGTCGTATTTGTCTGGCTTGGGACGTGAAATTGCATCATATCCGTGAGTCGGGATTAGATCGAATGTTTTCGGATATTATGGGAACTTCGGTAAGCATTATTACACGTACACATATATCCAAAATTAATGCTAAGTTTTACTTTATTAATTTATCATCCTAAATGACTTAGTGTGTTATTTCCCAGTAAGGATGCAATTTAGGATGACTGATTTAACTAAGATGTATCAGGCCTTTTAGGACTAATCCCAATAAGGCTTAGTTTTCCCTCTGGGTTGGAAGGTCAGATGGCAGTCGCTTTCGTAAAAACTAGTGCCTACATCAATTCTTGGGATCAGTGGCGTAGCTAGGCGTGGGCGAAGTGGGCCATCGCCCACGGCCTCGTGCCTCAAGGGGGGCCTCGTGCGAGGCCCCTTTCCGTGTCTGTTTTACCCATATTATGTAGGTGTTTGTTTAGTGTGTTATGTCCTGTAATTAATCCTACTATTTTGCATAGTTGGTGTCTAGGTGTTTACAGTAGTATGAACAAACAGCAGGAGGAAGTAGATATCTAATTACTTACTGCTGTGGCGTGACGATCCGAAGTGGATCTTGGCCTCCGACACCAAAGACCGCAGCTACTCTGTCCAAAGCCGATATCTAATTAAACTATAATTTTTTTTTTATAACAGTGGTTATATCTATAATAATATAAGTAATATTACTATTACTAATATAAGCTTGTTGATCAGCTATTAGCATGGGATGGGCTGCCACAACACCTGTGCGTGTGGTGCCGCGCGCAGCTGGCGCGGGCGCAGGCGCTGCGCGCACGCTGCAGCCGCGCCGACTCGCTGCTCAAGCAGGCACTCGTGCAACAGCATATTGTAAGTATCTCATTTTCCGAGGCTCTCAGTACTCCCACATACTTAAACTTGTAATGATAAGTTTAAGTGTGTAGGATGGAGATTACCAAAATAATTTACGAAGAAAAAACAGGTGGTTCATTGTTTAAGTATCTATACTTAATATAATATGTATAGCAATTATTGATACATTTCGACTCCAGCGAATTTTACTTTACAAGTATATTCTGATATTTATTTATTTATTAAGTGCGTGTATTTTTCATGTCAATCTAATTAGAAGGTTTCTAACAAACATCATTTATCCCAATTTACTGTACCTACCTATAACAGGGTTTCAATTTAAATTAAAAACAGTTTTTTTTTTACCTTACAAGACTATAATATTTATCTATTTACATATTTTACAGATAACAAACGAATATATCCGCACAATTAATCGTTCAACGCACAAATTCACGCACACACTCTCAACCAAAATATTTAATGAAGACGCTACTTATTATTATAACTACGACACACAGGCGAATTTATACAACTCATGTTTCATAAATAACAATGGACAAATTAATGCCGATATGGAAAATGATAACATAAATGTCGATTTACAAAATGATTCATGTTCAGAGTTAGACGTAGACAAATTAGAACGTGAGCATGATATCAATGTTAGATTAAATGATAATATCAGTAACATAGATGAAAATATAAATTTACCTGAAGAAGAAATAGTTGAAAGTTTAGATTTACAGTTTAAAAAGGTAAAATCCAAGAAAAACAGACTGTCTAGAAAAAGACATGACAAGAAGATTAAAGTTACAAAGCAAATAGAACAAATAGAAATAGTTGACACTTGTTCAGATAAAGAAATAGACATAAATAGAAAAAGACCGACTAGACGAAAAATGAAAGAGCAAGAAATGGACAAAGTAAGAAAAAGGAAAGAGCGCTCAAAGCAAAAGTTTTGTACTGAACATGATTTCAAAGAATTTGAGAAGAAATACGATTTCCAAGTGCAGTGTTTGACTGAAGAAGAAATGGAGAAGGAGATGGAGAAAAGAAAAGAATCTGACAAGTATCTTAAGGGAGAGTACAAGTGTGAGTTGTGTTATAAAGGGTTCCTGACGTCGGTCACGTACGAGAACCACATAAAGACTCATGATCCGGTAAGTGCAAAAAAGATGTAGCTTATAAGACAACTGGCGGTCAGCTCAAGGACGACATCAGCTGTCCTTCCGTTGGTGAGTAGAGGAACAGCAACCACCCAAACAAGTAGAATAAATAAATTGTCATCGTCCCTATATAAATGTTGTAAAATGATAGTTGATGATAAATTAAAAAAAAATCTACTGCCGGCTGTATCGCGGTGGAAAGACCGTCAGCTGGTCACATAAAAATACTGTAAGATTTTTTTTGTCAATCATCGCGTACCAGTTGAAATTTTTGTTTTATTATTTTGCATTGGATTGGGTGGCAACTCACCAAAAGAACGGCAGCTGATGTTCACGAGGATTCATTATACATCTGCCTTAACCACTATACGAGTTCTCGCTCGGGACGGGATAATCGAAGTAATTATCGCCTGGCCTGGGTCTATCGCGATTGTACTCAGGGGCGACTATTATATAATAACGTACGTGTATTCAAGGCAAATATCACCAGATATCATTTTGGGGAGAGGGGGTTCTCGGCAAACTCGCTCTCAGCTCGTTTCATAAACCCACACTCGTATTTTAATGCCCTTCATTATGTAGCAGTCACATAAACTACTAATATAAATGATTGTCGCAGGCACGCGGCCAACACGCCTGCCGGCTGTGCCACGTGCGGTACCAGTTTCCAGTGAAGCTTCGCCAGCATGTGCAGAATACCCACCGGCTAAAATTCCGATGCGCGCGGTGCAACGAACTCGTGCGCGGCAAGTGAGTATTTATAATTTTTTTTTTTTTGTCAAACGACCCACGTGTACGGCTAATATTTAACTTAACTAATAAAATTAAATGATGTTGCTTATTGACTGTCAAGTGTCAACACATTGAAAATAGAGGATGGCGAATCCTGTTTCCACCGTGATACAGTTTAATACTAGTACGGGGAACAGATGTAGCTTACTTTATTCATAAAATGTTAAAGTACCTATATTATTTTGTAGTTATCTTTACTGGACAGTGCAGTTGACTGACCAATTGTAGACCTTATTCTAACGACTTAGGGACGTTGGTTGGTCACTTAACTGTGCTGCGCCTAGTGACCAAGGTCACTACACTATGTAGTTGTATAAAAATGTAAGCATATATATGTCTTTTATAATACTGAATAAAGATAATTTTGATTTTTGATTTTTTTTGATAATAAACTATCGACCCGCCCGGCTTCGCACGAGTTACCCAAAACGGGGTCCCTTTGTTTGACATAATTATTGAAAGTCATAATGTAATGATTGTCATATTATCATTAGTCTTCATTCTGAAACCGTTAACTTTTCAGGCTTTTCCTCAGGTTATCCTATAGATAGGTTAGGTTAGGTTTTGTTTTATGGCAACCCTGAAAAGTTACGCGTTTCTGAGAAAAACTAAATTATGACTAATGATAATATGACAATCATTACATTATGACTTTCAATAATTATGTCAAACAATAGACCCACACAAAACCTTTACAAATTATACACTATATTTGTTATTCTATCTGATTTTTTATTGTACTCGCAATTCATTGTTTTTTTTTTGTGTTGGTAAATAAATAATTTATTATTTTTATTTATTTATTTATTTAAAACCTTCCTCAAGATTTACTCTATTGATAGGTGAGTGTCTCAGCGCGTGGCACGAGCTCAGACACAACGGCCACGCGCTCAGAACAATGGCCACGCGCTTGCATAAAAGAAACAATGGCTTTTGTTTAACAGATTAGAGTCTTTGACTTAAAAATCATTTGAGAAGATTCAAACTATACCATAAATTCATTTTTTGCCAAAAATTTATTATTACATCATACTCGGCGACTATTTCCTGTCTTATATCTATTATTGTATGCAGGGCGTGCGCCGTGTTACACGCGGCGTACCACGCGGGTACCACGTTCCAGTGCGCGCATTGCGACAAACAGTTTCTGTGAGTATGTCTCTTTCTAAACGGCAAACCACAGAATTAATATATACGCTAAATGACGCAAATATCACGATTTGTATTGAAAACCAAGCGTGCCGACTTTTTCATACAAAATTTACGCATAATATAATTTTAATCAATCAATCAATTTTTTAATTTTAATTTTATGTCAATTATTTTTAATTATTCTGTACAATTTTTTGACTTTCAAAAAGAGTTCTGTATGAATTTATTTTGAATAAAAATATTATGATTATGATTAAAATTACTTAGCTGTGATAGTAAATATGCCCTCGCCTTTGGGTGCTCGCAATTTTTGGGCTGTTGCAGTTAATTATCACGCAACGAAGCATTTTAAGTTTTCACGGACGTCCGGCTGCAACAACTGACGCACGTGGACTGTCAAGAGCGACGGTCAACCTCGATCTGTGCCTATAGTTATTTGTTATACAAGGGTGCAAAGTTGTATTTTACCCGCGAGTGTAGAATTGAAACACGAGCAAGCGAAAGGATTCTATAGGTGAACCACGAGCGAAGCGTGTGGTTCTAAAATAGAATCCTGAGCGTAGCGAGTGTTTCAACACACGAGAAGTAAAATACATTTGCGCCCGTGTGTAACACAAAACTTTTCACCTCACTATAGCGAGGAAAGTGCAACATCCACAGGCGTTAGATCATCTTCATCACTGGAATCACTCATTTCTTTACGATATTGTTACAGAAAACTTGTGTATTTACAGGAAGTTGTGTATTTTTACGCGAGTCGGTGAGAAAAGGTTTTAAGTAAAAAAATTGTTGACAATGTCGACATTTCTGATGTATGAAATGTCAACGATGCGTTTTGAAATTGCATCGACTCAACTTGTGCGTTCAGAATTATATTTAACATCATTATAAATAAAAAAACGTTTCTTTTGGAATTTTAAGGTTTATGACTTAAAATCATTAAATAAAGCTAAATTTGGTATTTTTTATTAGATTCTCAAACCATTTATTTAATGATAATTAATATCGAACGAACCATTATCATGAGCGTTTTACGTTTTGTTATTTGTCAAGCTACTTAAACACGCTCCATCTAAGGTCAAATTACTTTCCCCACTAGTGGATAAAACGCGTTTTTCCCCGCTTGTATTGAAGGATAAACGACAACTTTCCGAGCTAGTGAGGGGAAAATACTATTCGCAAACCAAAATGAGACCGAGATCATATTACAATCACTTTCACTCCTGCTACGAAGTATGAATGAGAAGTTTTACGATCCCGGTCGTCCGTTTGGTTTGCGGATAGTTTAAAAGCAAGAATATAGTTAGAGATGCATGCGCCTGTGAGGGATAGAACATACGCAATGCAACAAAATTAAACGTCCCGCCGAGTTTCTTGCCGGTCCCATATTGGGTTACCCTCCTCCAATTGAGGGGGGATTTAAATCTTCTCGGGCAAAGGTGTAGGGTTAGAGCCGGCGTAGCGTTATTTGACGTTCATAAGCGCATTGTAATATGCCTACTTGAAAAATAAACTACTTGAAATCTTATCTTATCACTGCCATCTGACCTTCCAATACAGAGGGAAAATTAGATCTTGTTGGGATTAGTCCGGTTTCTTCACGATGTTTTCCTTCACCGAAAAGTGACTGGTAAATGTCAAATCATATATCGTACATAAATTCCGAAAAACTCATTGGTAAGAGCAGTGGGGCGACATTCCTCCTATCGGGCATTCTCGGCTTCGTTCGGCTCGGCATTGCTCCGAGCAATTATTAGGGTTGACAGTGTTGACACAACTTGACGTCCCTTTGCACGACCACAGATAATGACTTGAATTTTGACAATCCTAAATAGCCGAAAGGGCTAGTGCCATACATTAGAAAGGGACAGCATGATTCGTCCCTGAATCGCTGTCAAACTTCGGTTTTGTAGGAAGTGTCCTTTCTGCACAGTAGTACTATTATTTATTATGTGGTAAGAGCCAGGGTTTGAACCCGCAACCTCCAGATTGAAAGTCGCACACTCTCACCGCTAGGCTACTACAAGCGCTTTAGTTTTCCTAATGATTTTTCTCCGACAGTAAAAAAACATCGCGCACTTCACACATGCGCATGGCTCATCCAGTCGAGAACGCGGCCGGGGGCACCTGCGAGGTGTGTGGGGAGACCTTTACCAGCCGCACGGGCCTTAAGGCACACAAGACCCGAAGCCACAAGAAGGTATGTCTGTCTTACCGCCTGTAGCCTAAACAGACAAGATAGGGTCGCTATGTATAGAACGCAGCACCTGCGAGATGTGTGTAGAAAAATGCATGGCAGGGTCGCCATGTAAAGCGGTCAATTTGGTGTAGAGATACTTTTACCAGCCGCACGGGGCTCAAGGCACACAAGACGCGAAACCGCAATAAGGTATGTCTGTCTTACAGCCTGTAGCCTAAACAGACAAGATAGGGTCGCCATGTAAACAACGCAGCATATGCTAGATGTGTGTAGAAAAATGCATGGCAGGGTCGCCATGTAAAGATGGCAATTTGGTGTAGAGAGACCTTTACCAGCCGCACGGGGCTCAAGGCACACAAGACGCGAAACCGCAATAAGGTATGTCTGTCTTACAGCCTGTAGCCTAAACAGACAAGATAGGGTCGCCATGTAAAGAACGCAGCATCTGTTAGATGTGTGTAGAAAAATGCATGGCAGGGTCGCCATGTAAAGCGGGCAATTTGGTGTAGAGAGACATTTACAAGCCGCACGGGGCTCAAGGCACACAAGACCCAAACTCACAAGAAGGTATGTCTTCCTTACAGCATGTAGCCTAAACATACAAGATAGGGTCTCCATGTAAAGAACGCAGCACCTGCGAGATGTGTGTAGAAAAATGCATGATGGTAGGGTCGCCATGTAAAGCGGGCAATTTGGTGTAGAGAGACCTTTACCAGCCGCACGGGGCTCAAGGCAGACAAGACGCGAAACACAATAAGGTATGTCTGTCTTACAGCCTGTAGCCTAAACAGACAAGATAGGGTCGCCATGTAAAAAATGCATGGCAGGGTCGCCATGTAAATCGGGAAATTTGGTGTAGAGAGACCTTTACCAGCCGCACGGGCCTCAAGGCACGCAAGACCCGAAGCCACAATAAGGTATGTCTGTTTTACAGCCTGTAGCCTAAACAGACAAGATAGGGTCGCAATGTAAAGAACAAATGGGTATGCAAACCATAAAATCCAGAGATGATTTGTTTTCCTCGGAGGAGGCCTTTACCTGCAGAGGAGTCCTTGCAAAAAAACTAACATGAAAAAAATATATTTCTGTTAAATACAATAAAATGACTACACTCTTTTTTTCATGATACTTAATTTATGTAACTAACATATTCTGTAAGAAATATATTTTTTTATATTTTATTTGATTTAATCGCAATGTAACTCAGTAAAGATAGTTAAAATTGTTTGCGAACACATTCATATCCGTTACCTATTTCAGGTTAATTTGCCTGAACTTAGATGCCGGAAGTGTAGGACACAGTTCGACAACATGGACGCTCTGAAGAAGCATAAAGAAACGTATCCGAACAGCAAGTGTGATTCCAGCCTGAGGTAATTATATTAAATTAATTCAATAAAGAATTAATTAATTTTTATCTTTTTTATATTTGTTAACTTTTCTCAAACATTATCATATCATTCTCAAACATATTCGAATAATTCGCTATAATAGGCTGCGAAACATCATGTTGCGCGCGCTTAAGTAAATGCAAAATTGCCGACCTAGACCGGCAATTTGACTTTAGCGCGCGTCACGTGACGCGCCACTCATTTAAATTTTAGGTAATTATTGGTATTTAGGGTTCCGTAGTGCACTAGGAATCCTTATAATTCCCACCTGTCACTAGTGGCCGATTTCACGTTTTGTTGATTTTTTTGTCAGATTACTATACTGCCGCCTTAAGGAGAAAAACCATAAGTGACAATTTTTGCGAAATTGAGTTATTGACACCCTCGAAATCAGGAAGAAAAATGTGATTTTTCTATCTAGCAGTTATTTCTTTATCTCTAACAGGTCAAGATTTAGACAAGCATAACTACACGCCATTTTGGTAAAGTTAGTTCCTTTTTGAGAAAGAAAAAGCATAAGTTTATATTCATAGACAGAAAAGTACTAAAGTGACGACTTGTGTTTTTTTTCCCTTTTGTGTTGAATTTAAGCCCAACATCTATTTCATAAGAAGAAAAACCATAGTTTAGTATTACATAAAATTTCTATGTAAAAAACCCTTTAAGTTGACAAAAATGTTCATTTTTGTTAGTAAAAAAATATTATTAGTCATAACTCTTGGAACCTAAAAAAACATAAGTTGCACATTATGTTTTTTCTGTCTCGTATGACTCTTCCTTATGCTTTTTCTGCTTAGTGTCGGTTTCAAAAACAGTGAACTTGTGGTTTATTTCTTAAACATTGTTGTCAGTTATGCTTTATCATGCTAGTAGGTAGTCCCCCTCCGGTCTCCTCAAAGACAGATTTCGGGCGGTTCACTTGGCGCGCGCGGCTTGATCGGTTTTTTTCCTTTGGAAGAGGTTGCGAGTACGACGCAGTACGCACGTATTAATACTCCTGCCTATTTTGAAAAACATGAGAAGTGTTAACGTGTATTGGTGTACCGCATTCTGTTTCAACCTTAGATTTTAATACAAAAGGACATTTTTGCAGGTAAAAATTTTGGCTTGGCATTTGGTTTCAGTTTCAGGGTTATATTTGCCTTTTTAAAACTACCCCAGCTTGGTTCAAATACAAAAGAGCTCTTTTTTTTATTTTCTCTAGATACGCCTAGCTGTTTAGTTGGAACATCTAGACATGCGGCAGCGTGTCCAGCCAAGTTAAAAGAAAAAGTAGCAACCGTGTGTAATATTACACAAACCATTTCGAGCTACTTTTGACCCCTTCATAACTTGAAACCTTTATATAACCTGCACATATGAAAATTGGCACATTTGTTCAAGCCTATTATATTTAGCTTGTCTCTAAATACGAAATTTGGGTTGGGTATATTTGTAGCACCTAATGGCAATGTGTCATAAATGTTACTATTTAATTTTGTTATCAAGAGAGAGACCTTTTTTTCTTCCGAAATGTCATGTAATAACTTGTAATTATAACAATTCAGTTGTTCATCGTAACTCCTCCAATTTCCACCACAATTTTTTTCTAAACTCGTAATACGGAGCATGACTGGTGAGACATCTTAATGTTTTTGGTTTTTTTCTTATTCTGGAAGCAATTTTCGTAAGTCGACGATACTCTGATTTGAGACTGGCGATGATCGTAATTGTTTTATGAGTTGCGATAATGTATCCTTTTTTAATTCTTGTATTACCACTTGCAATTTTTATTTTAAATTCCTCTAGTAGTGACATTATCGATCTTTAGATTGTACCTCATTTTCATTACATTATTACCTAAAGATCTCTAAAAGCATATGTACTTAGTGGAATCTAATTGTAATAAATTTGAGTTTTGTATTACATTATTGCTATTATTAAGGGTATCTCAAAGAATTAGTAATTACTTAGTGCAATCAAATTGTGGTTAATTTTAGTTTTGTGTTACATTATTACTCAAAGATTTCTAAAAGTATCTTATTTGTTTTCTTTTAATAAATAATTTTGATTCCTCATCGTATTTTTATGAATTCCTTTAACGAGATAAATCATAATTTGATTACTTTAACTAAGCAAAAAAACCACAAAGTACCCAATTGTGCTTTTTCAGCTTCTAGATCGATTAGTAACATAAGCACAACTGTGTACTTGTGCTTTTATTTCTTAGACAACATAGTGCAAAACTGACACAAAAAACATAAGTACGCACTTATGTCATTTAATCTTAGTAAAGATATTTTTATTCTATTTGTTTTACGAGGTAGTAACTATTTTTTCTAAATAACTTATTTAAATAAATAGATAATCGAATAATTTATAATGCATAAAAATTCTACACTATTTCTTTGTTCATTAACAAAAGTTTCAACTTTGTACTTAGAATTTAACCTATTTGAACAGGAGCGCAAAGTTTTTTGGCTTTTTCTCGAAACTTACTTTTTGTCAGTTATGGTTTTTTTCCTTGAGACGGCAGTATAATATACCCTATTCTGTAATATATAAGCGTAAATTCACCATTAATAGGTATTTATGTCCTAAAACATCTTCCACGAGTTACGACAAAATATGGTATTTTTGTAATTTCAATGGAAACTGGAAATTTGGGACCAGTTGTGATTTTAACATTTAAAACTTTCGCGTTTTGAACACATTAAATCACATTTACAATCGGGTCTATCACGCGACCACGACCAGTGAAACCTGTGTCGAAACGTCGGTAAATAAAGGTAACAAAATAAATTCGCGATAGACCCGATTGTAAAGGTGATTTAGTTGTGATTTTATATTTATACCGCCCAGAATGCGGAGTTCTTCAAAGCCCAATTTTATCAAAACATCACCGAAAAAAACCGATTAATTCTGATCCTTTCCTGTGGCATTACCACTTGTAGCGCGTGCTCGCAGTGCGGGGAGAGCTGCGCGAGCGCCGACGCTCTGATCCTGCATGCGCACGCGCAGCACGGCGTGCAATTGTACACCTGCGATACTGTAAGTACTGTAGCGGCGGGTTGACTGATACACCACGGTCCAACCCCTAAGAGTCAATAAAATCATCTGTAGTCACTCACCCCTTCTCCCCACCCTATTACAAACATACACCGTTGTTTTATTCAAGGGCGCATTCCCGAGCTTAAATTAAGTTAATTTCTCAAAATACTAGGTATTCTAATCAGGGATGTTGCGGATGCCGATTTTTTGACATCTGCGGATGCGGATTTTTCAAGGCGGATGCGGATGCGGTTGTCGAGATTAGGCACATAAAAAACGTCAAATATTACATTACTTTAGTAATTTTTATTTAAAAAAAAACGAAACTTAGTATTTGAACAAGAATATAGGTGCCCACAATCGCATTACTATACTAAAGTCCAAATAAAACAAACTTTTCACTTTTTGTCGCTGACCGTCATAAGCTAAAGTGCTCGATCGACGAATCACAAAAACTAAACGAGATTCCTATTGGCTAATGACGAAATTACCTAGCACTTACGGCGCCGCTAAGATGTTCCTGTACCTACCTGTTCCACATCCGCATCCGCATTAAGCTCTGCATCGATTTTATGCGGATGCGGATGTTGAAAATAATGCGGAAGTTCCGCGGATGCGGATGTGAATATTCGCAACATCCCTGATTCAAATTAACTCCACTTTGAAGATGAGCAATCGTTTATTTTTATCTGATAAGGCCCTTACGAGAGTTTGTTGCCTTAGGTCCTATTTGCATATTGATTAGTGTTTAGTACGAGTTCATACATTTGCTGCTAAACGCAAGTACTATCTCGGACGATCGATGTTCGAAATGACATTGATATGTCATAGTTTTCAATTGTTTGGTCGAGTTAAATATGCCCGTAACGCCCGTGTTACAACACTTACAACAACGCTATATGCAGCATCTAATTATTTTTTATGAAAAATAAAAAAAATACGAAATTTAACTATGCCATTTAGTTCTCCTTAAATGTACTGTAGCGACACCCCGAAGTTGACGGAATTTTATAAAAATACCGTGTGTAATACCTACTACCGTATGTTATATAGTGCACGAAATCCTTCACATCGAAGCCGTCGCTCGCGACGCACATCGACCGCGTGCACCGGCTGCTGCGGCCGCCAAAGGCCGACTACAGCGACGGCGGCCGCCGCTCGCAGCCCGACTGGCTGCACTGGGCCTCCGTGTGCGAGCACTGCGGGAAGCGACTCTCCGTGAGTATAGACTCTGTTACCACCGGCTGCTGCGGCCGCCCAAGGCCGACTACAGCGACGGCGGCCGCCGCTCGCAGCCCGACTGGCTGCACTGGGCCTCCGTGTGCGAGCACTGCGGGAAGCGACTCTCCGTGAGTATAGACTCTGTTACCACCGGCTGCTGCGGCCGCCCAAGGCCGACTACAGCGACGGCGGCCGCCGCTCGCAGCCCGACTGGCTGCACTGGGCCTCCGTGTGCGAGCACTGCGGGAAGCGACTCTCCGTGAGTATAGACTCTGTTACCACCGGCTGCTGCGGCCGCCCAAGGCCGACTACAGCGACGGCGGCCGCCGCTCGCAGCCCGACTGGCTGCACTGGGCCTCCGTGTGCGAGCACTGCGGGAAGCGACTCTCCGTGAGTATAGACTCTGTTACCACCGGCTGCTGCGGCCGCCCAAGGCCGACTACAGCGACGGCGGCCGCCGCTCGCAGCCCGACTGGCTGCACTGGGCCTCCGTGTGCGAGCACTGCGGGAAGCGACTCTCCGTGAGTATAGACTCTGTTACCACCGGCTGCTGCGGCCGCCCAAGGCCGACTACAGCGACGGCGGCCGCCGCTCGCAGCCCGACTGGCTGCACTGGGCCTCCGTGTGCGAGCACTGCGGGAAGCGACTCTCCGTGAGTATAGACTCTGTTACCACCGGCTGCTGCGGCCGCCCAAGGCCGACTACAGCGACGGCGGCCGCCGCTCGCAGCCCGACTGGCTGCACTGGGCCTCCGTGTGCGAGCACTGCGGGAAGCGACTCTCCGTGAGTATAGACTCTGTTACCACCGGCTGCTGCGGCCGCCCAAGGCCGACTACAGCGACGGCGGCCGCCGCTCGCAGCCCGACTGGCTGCACTGGGCCTCCGTGTGCGAGCACTGCGGGAAGCGACTCTCCGTGAGTATAGACTCTGTTACCACCGGCTGCTGCGGCCGCCCAAGGCCGACTACAGCGACGGCGGCCGCCGCTCGCAGCCCGACTGGCTGCACTGGGCCTCCGTGTGCGAGCACTGCGGGAAGCGACTCTCCGTGAGTATAGACTCTGTTACCACCGGCTGCTGCGGCCGCCCAAGGCCGACTACAGCGACGGCGGCCGCCGCTCGCAGCCCGACTGGCTGCACTGGGCCTCCGTGTGCGAGCACTGCGGGAAGCGACTCTCCGTGAGTATAGACTCTGTTACCACCGGCTGCTGCGGCCGCCCAAGGCCGACTACAGCGACGGCGGCCGCCGCTCGCAGCCCGACTGGCTGCACTGGGCCTCCGTGTGCGAGCACTGCGGGAAGCGACTCTCCGTGAGTATAGACTCTGTTACCACCGGCTGCTGCGGCCGCCCAAGGCCGACTACAGCGACGGCGGCCGCCGCTCGCAGCCCGACTGGCTGCACTGGGCCTCCGTGTGCGAGCACTGCGGGAAGCGACTCTCCGTGAGTATAGACTCTGTTACCACCGGCTGCTGCGGCCGCCCAAGGCCGACTACAGCGACGGCGGCCGCCGCTCGCAGCCCGACTGGCTGCACTGGGCCTCCGTGTGCGAGCACTGCGGGAAGCGACTCTCCGTGAGTATAGACTCTGTTACCACCGGCTGCTGCGGCCGCCCAAGGCCGACTACAGCGACGGCGGCCGCCGCTCGCAGCCCGACTGGCTGCACTGGGCCTCCGTGTGCGAGCACTGCGGGAAGCGACTCTCCGTGAGTATAGACTCTGTTACCACCGGCTGCTGCGGCCGCCCAAGGCCGACTACAGCGACGGCGGCCGCCGCTCGCAGCCCGACTGGCTGCACTGGGCCTCCGTGTGCGAGCACTGCGGGAAGCGACTCTCCGTGAGTATAGACTCTGTTACCACCGGCTGCTGCGGCCGCCCAAGGCCGACTACAGCGACGGCGGCCGCCGCTCGCAGCCCGACTGGCTGCACTGGGCCTCCGTGTGCGAGCACTGCGGGAAGCGACTCTCCGTGAGTATAGACTCTGTTACCACCGGCTGCTGCGGCCGCCCAAGGCCGACTACAGCGACGGCGGCCGCCGCTCGCAGCCCGACTGGCTGCACTGGGCCTCCGTGTGCGAGCACTGCGGGAAGCGACTCTCCGTGAGTATAGACTCTGTTACCACCGGCTGCTGCGGCCGCCCAAGGCCGACTACAGCGACGGCGGCCGCCGCTCGCAGCCCGACTGGCTGCACTGGGCCTCCGTGTGCGAGCACTGCGGGAAGCGACTCTCCGTGAGTATAGACTCTGTTACCACCGGCTGCTGCGGCCGCCCAAGGCCGACTACAGCGACGGCGGCCGCCGCTCGCAGCCCGACTGGCTGCACTGGGCCTCCGTGTGCGAGCACTGCGGGAAGCGACTCTCCGTGAGTATAGACTCTGTTACCACCGGCTGCTGCGGCCGCCCAAGGCCGACTACAGCGACGGCGGCCGCCGCTCGCAGCCCGACTGGCTGCACTGGGCCTCCGTGTGCGAGCACTGCGGGAAGCGACTCTCCGTGAGTATAGACTCTGTTACCACCGGCTGCTGCGGCCGCCCAAGGCCGACTACAGCGACGGCGGCCGCCGCTCGCAGCCCGACTGGCTGCACTGGGCCTCCGTGTGCGAGCACTGCGGGAAGCGACTCTCCGTGAGTATAGACTCTGTTACCACCGGCTGCTGCGGCCGCCCAAGGCCGACTACAGCGACGGCGGCCGCCGCTCGCAGCCCGACTGGCTGCACTGGGCCTCCGTGTGCGAGCACTGCGGGAAGCGACTCTCCGTGAGTATAGACTCTGTTACCACCGGCTGCTGCGGCCGCCCAAGGCCGACTACAGCGACGGCGGCCGCCGCTCGCAGCCCGACTGGCTGCACTGGGCCTCCGTGTGCGAGCACTGCGGGAAGCGACTCTCCGTGAGTATAGACTCTGTTACCACCGGCTGCTGCGGCCGCCCAAGGCCGACTACAGCGACGGCGGCCGCCGCTCGCAGCCCGACTGGCTGCACTGGGCCTCCGTGTGCGAGCACTGCGGGAAGCGACTCTCCGTGAGTATAGACTCTGTTACCACCGGCTGCTGCGGCCGCCCAAGGCCGACTACAGCGACGGCGGCCGCCGCTCGCAGCCCGACTGGCTGCACTGGGCCTCCGTGTGCGAGCACTGCGGGAAGCGACTCTCCGTGAGTATAGACTCTGTTACCACCGGCTGCTGCGGCCGCCCAAGGCCGACTACAGCGACGGCGGCCGCCGCTCGCAGCCCGACTGGCTGCACTGGGCCTCCGTGTGCGAGCACTGCGGGAAGCGACTCTCCGTGAGTATAGACTCTGTTACCACCGGCTGCTGCGGCCGCCCAAGGCCGACTACAGCGACGGCGGCCGCCGCTCGCAGCCCGACTGGCTGCACTGGGCCTCCGTGTGCGAGCACTGCGGGAAGCGACTCTCCGTGAGTATAGACTCTGTTACCACCGGCTGCTGCGGCCGCCCAAGGCCGACTACAGCGACGGCGGCCGCCGCTCGCAGCCCGACTGGCTGCACTGGGCCTCCGTGTGCGAGCACTGCGGGAAGCGACTCTCCGTGAGTATAGACTCTGTTACCACCGGCTGCTGCGGCCGCCCAAGGCCGACTACAGCGACGGCGGCCGCCGCTCGCAGCCCGACTGGCTGCACTGGGCCTCCGTGTGCGAGCACTGCGGGAAGCGACTCTCCGTGAGTATAGACTCTGTTACCACCGGCTGCTGCGGCCGCCCAAGGCCGACTACAGCGACGGCGGCCGCCGCTCGCAGCCCGACTGGCTGCACTGGGCCTCCGTGTGCGAGCACTGCGGGAAGCGACTCTCCGTGAGTATAGACTCTGTTACCACCGGCTGCTGCGGCCGCCCAAGGCCGACTACAGCGACGGCGGCCGCCGCTCGCAGCCCGACTGGCTGCACTGGGCCTCCGTGTGCGAGCACTGCGGGAAGCGACTCTCCGTGAGTATAGACTCTGTTACCACCGGCTGCTGCGGCCGCCCAAGGCCGACTACAGCGACGGCGGCCGCCGCTCGCAGCCCGACTGGCTGCACTGGGCCTCCGTGTGCGAGCACTGCGGGAAGCGACTCTCCGTGAGTATAGACTCTGTTACCACCGGCTGCTGCGGCCGCCCAAGGCCGACTACAGCGACGGCGGCCGCCGCTCGCAGCCCGACTGGCTGCACTGGGCCTCCGTGTGCGAGCACTGCGGGAAGCGACTCTCCGTGAGTATAGACTCTGTTACCACCGGCTGCTGCGGCCGCCCAAGGCCGACTACAGCGACGGCGGCCGCCGCTCGCAGCCCGACTGGCTGCACTGGGCCTCCGTGTGCGAGCACTGCGGGAAGCGACTCTCCGTGAGTATAGACTCTGTTACCACCGGCTGCTGCGGCCGCCCAAGGCCGACTACAGCGACGGCGGCCGCCGCTCGCAGCCCGACTGGCTGCACTGGGCCTCCGTGTGCGAGCACTGCGGGAAGCGACTCTCCGTGAGTATAGACTCTGTTACCACCGGCTGCTGCGGCCGCCCAAGGCCGACTACAGCGACGGCGGCCGCCGCTCGCAGCCCGACTGGCTGCACTGGGCCTCCGTGTGCGAGCACTGCGGGAAGCGACTCTCCGTGAGTAAAAAAAAAACTGTGTAAAATAAGTTGAGTTATGTTGTTATCTAGTCTGAAGCTTGTATTTCGCTTTCTGTGTATTTTTGAACTTTATGGTGCACAATAAAGAATATTTACTTATTTATGACTAAGCTAATTCCACGATTTAAGTCACTCATACGAGAGCGATGTTCAAAGACTAACAGTGCGTGAGCACGTGACACACTCACGACCTTCGAGCAACACCGGCTTCCGACACGTCGGAAGGGAGAAGCCCAAGCGATGTCTTACCGTACAAATCATTCTGCCATTTTTTGCGGGGGGAAACGTACACACAGACGCACTTCTCACTCACTACATACAAAATCCAATCTGTAATGACGATTGACGACACAAATAAATAGAAAATGACACTCATCAAAGACAAATCTTGCACACCTCGATCTTTTTAATATAATAGCGCACCCCCCCCCCTCCTTGTCACACTTGGCAACGAACCCCCCCCCCCCCCCCCACCCTGGTGTGCCGTCACATTTTATCAATGATATCGGCAAATCAAATTAATATTTTATCAACATACTTTTAACAAAAGAAATATTAAAAACTGTAATAGATGTCATATATTAAAGAAAAAGTGACGAAGCCCTCCAGTGGTGAAGGCCAGATTCGAACCGGCGTCTTTAGCTATCGCGGCTAACGCCATGAACCCCTAGGCCACCCCGCCACGGCGGTGCCCGTCCGAATTTCTCTACTATATGCCATCTTAGTAAGACTAGGCGTCTTTGACCAGCTCTAAGGGCAAGCAGTGCGCGCTACAACGTAAATCCGTAAGCACTTCGTTTAGGAGGTGCAAGCGTCCTTCACCACTGAAGGGCTTCGTCACTTTTTCTTTAATATATGACATCTATTACAGTTTTTTAATTTATATATAGTAGTGTGACTACTTAAAAAAACACAAATCAAAATATTTAATAAAATAATTTGATTTGTTCCCAAACTTGTTCAAAAGAAATATTAGTAATTTTATAACCCAAAACAGATTAGGAAAGAAAATGAAATGATTAAAAACCATTATCGCTCCAAAAACTTGTAATTAAACTGTACAGCGAATAAAATAATTTAAATAACTAGCCTTATGAACCGATTTTGCATGTACAACCAGCCTTAAAGTTTGTAGTCTATGATTGTTCATTATTTTAGTATGTGGGTATTTTTGCACTTTGTAATTTTTCCTCAGTCACCCGTTGACCACGAACGCTGTAAAGGGTTCGAAACGTCGGGATGTATTATAAATTCAATATACGCGATATAATCCGTTTTCATAGTTTTATTTCATAATTTAAATAAGTTAAAGTGACGTCACAAAGTTTGTGACTCCCCCCTCCCCTTTGTCACAACATGTCACATTTTCGTAACCCCCTATCCCCCCTAAACGTGTGATATAATTAATGGATGAGCCCTAATAGACTGTAAGAATGGGACCCAAGACAGAAGTAAAACACAAGACTGTCGGTTAAATACTGAAGATATAATGCTCAATTTAAAAGATACAATCTTTTATATACTAAATTATCTAGGTTAACTATGAATCACACTACTTGGGAGGTCTACACGTGAAAGGTGTCAAATGGTTATGTTAGAAACTGAAACTTATGTACTATTATTTATTCTGTGACGATAGTTTAAATTTAAATAATGACCTCTCTTTCAGTGCCTGGCGACGCTGAAGATACACATGAACAAACACACGGGGGAGAGACCGTACAAGTGCTCGCTGTGCCCCAAGGCCTACATGACGCCCTACGGACTTAACGTAACTATATTTTAGAACATGTTTATTACCAAGTATGCTGTAACCGTTCTTGTGCAATAGGGTATATAACTACTAGTCAAATCGATTTGTTTTTTCGAACTGTCAAAACGATTTGCTACTATGGAATTTATATGAAACACTAGCATGTGACGTCACGGTCAAATTACCTACTTTTTATAGTTTTATACGGTTTTAAAATAGAAATTATGTCTAAAAATAACTGCTGTCTACGTTTCTCTATTAATCTCCTGGTGATTTATTTCATGCATGGTGTAAAATAATTTCTCGGCCTCCTGGCCTAGTTGGTAGTGACTCCCTTTAGAACATGTTTATTAGCAAGTATGCTGTAACCGTTCTTGTGCAATTAAAAAACCGGCCAAGTGCGAGTTGGACTCGCGCATGAAGGGTTCCGTATCATTACGCAAAACACGGCAAAAAATCACGTTTTTTTTATGGGAGCCCCACGTAAATATTTATTTTATTCTGTTTTTAGTTTTTGTCGTTATAGCAACTAGAATTTTATAATTGTACTATGTAGTTAGTTAATCAGTAAATAATTATGTAAAACAAAGTCGCTTTCCGCTCTGTCCCTATTTATGCTTAGATCTTTGAAACTACACAACGGATTTTGATGCGGTTTTTTTAATAGATAGGGTGATTCAAGAGGAAGGTTTATGTGTATAATTTGTTAATACCCGTGCGAAGCCGGGGCGGGTCGCTAGTATTATATATATCGCCGTCTAACACCCCCAACACAAGCCTTATTTGGATTACTGTAGGACTAGGTTGATCTCTGTAAAAACCAGGGACCGGACAACCCTTTCCGCGATAAAACCCTTTCAATGGGCGACACTTAAACACGGCTAACACATTGAAAGACTTTCCCTTTTGAACTGCAAGCCCATTCATACCCTTACCTTTGACTAACCCTTACCGCAAAGCTAACCAAAAATAAGGCTAGCTCTTAATAAGGGTTACCCTTATCTTTAAGCGCTTTTTATAAAGGTTTCCCTTTGCGTGAAAGAGACAGGATTAGTATATATCTACGGTAGTGTATGAAAAGGAAAGAAAATAGGTGCCAAGTCAAAGAACGCCGCCGTCGCCGCCGACGATCGCTCGGATTCGAAGTAATGTGTGCTTTATGAACAAGATAGACGACTTAAATTAGCACGCTTATATGCTAAAAGGGAAACCCTTTATAAGGCTAACCCTTATAAGCAATATGCAAGGTGTTGGTTAGCGGATGATAAGGGTATTTGGGCTACCGATTACTCAAATGTGGTAGCTTTATATAAGGGTTTTTAAAAGCAAAACAAAGGGTTTCGTCTGGCAAAGGGTATGGTGAGTTAAGCCTTATGCAATACCCTTATAAAACCCCGATAAGGGATAGCGGGCCAGTCCCTGGTAAAAACCCGCCCCGGCTTCGCACGGGTTACACAAAACCTTAACAAATTATATACCTAAACCTTCCTCAAGAATCACTCTATCAAAGAGGATATAATATTATAGAGCGGTGTCACAGTAAATTTTGTAACCACAGTAAATTCACTGCCATCTATCGACACACTTTGAAACTAAAAATGAAGATTTATAAAAATACGATAGAATGTATTTAAATATGGATAAATGATTTTTTTTATTTGCATTAATTATTTTTGTTATTTTGTCCCATATTCTTACACTGATATGCGTTAAAATTGTTAAATAACAAACGAAACCGTCAACGCCTTCTGTAGAAGAGTAGGCCAAAGGTAGTAGCGACATCTGATCGAGAATCAAATTTTCGTGATTTTCTAGGCACGTTTTTTCCTTAGACTGTATCCATCTATTACGAAGTTATAGATCTATCTTTGACTCTATTGATAGGTGAAAACTCATGAAAATTCGTTCAGTAGTTTTTGAGTTAATCGCGAACATACATACACACAAACAGATAGACGCGGCGGGGGACTTTGTTTTATAAGGTGTAGTGATTTATTTATTGAAATAATAAAGTGTTGTTGTCCCAGAACCACCAAGCGTTTCACACAGGTGTGAGGAAGTGGCAGTGCCCGGATTGTCCCGCCACCTTCATGCACCAGTCTTCCGTCTACCAGCATAAAAAGGTCAGTCCTAAAGGTTTTCCTTAATCCCCTCCCCTTCCCTTTGTCTGTGTATTATAAGGATTTTGACCGAATTTTTAGTCATTTTTTGCATTTTTACGAGCTTTTATTCAACTTGCAAAATGTATGTAAGCTTCACATACTAATTTTAATTGGGTGACAATGCAATACTATGATACCATCGAGCTGATCTGATGATGGACACAGGGGGCCAAAGGAACTATGTGATATAACAACGCAACCTAATTTTGTTTGGGTTTGTCAGAAAAAAAAATTTCGTACAATAAAGTGTTTACTTACTTAATTATATGACTGTTAAAAGAAAAAACTGGCTAAGTGCGAGTCGGACTCGCGCGCGAAGGGTTCCGTACCATTACGCAAAAAACGGCAAAAAATCACGTTTGTTGTATGGGAGTAAAAACAGAATAAAATAAATATTTAAGTGGAATATTTATGTTATTCTGTTTTTAGTGTTTGTTGTTATAGCGGCAACAGAAATACACCATCTGTGAAAATTTCAACTGTCTACCTATCACGGTTCATGAGATACAGCCTGATGACAGACAGACGGACAGCGGGGTCTTACTAATAGTACGGAACCCGAAAAAGTCGGCAAAAAACATTGAATCATTATTGCAACTTGTTTTACAGATACACACAGGCGAGCGGTCCCACCAATGCACAATCTGCGAGAAATACTTCACGCAGTCGGGGTCGCTCTACACGCACATCAAATATGTGCATATGAAGGAGACACCTCCTCCGCGCAAGCGCAACAAGAAACCTGTCCAACATTAGGGCCCTTTATGTCTTTAATGAAAAGGGAACTTTAACAATGATAAAGAGTGTTTGTTGCGGCAAGCAAGAAAGCATACTCAATTTCATGGTAGATGGCGCTGCGCTGCACACATCGCGCGCTACGGGTTTCCTGCGACCTATATAAGCGCGGCCATTGTCAAGCTTTTTACTTTTGCAATATCCTTCAAAGAAATAACATGTATACGCGTTTCATTTATTAATAATATAATTGTGTTGCAAATCGGCGTTTCAATTCTTATTTTACGTTATGAGGAACTAGAGTCTACACAGTTAATTATTCAAGTATATTACAATGCGCTTATGAACGTCAAATAAAGCTACGCCGGCTCTAACCCGACACCTCTGCCCCGACAAGATTTAAATCGCAAGATACCTATTACGCAAAAAAAACAGTTTGTCACATACGATCTAAAGGATGTCAGATACATCACAGATAAAAGATAAAAAAATATTGATGCTACTTTGCTAAAACACGTTGTAAAATAAACAACTAAAATCACCGCATACCAGTTATTACTCTGCGGAGACCCTAAACAAACCAGGGACCGGACAACCCTTTCCGTGATAAAACCCTTTTAATGGGCGTACGGCTAACACATTGAAAGACTTTCCCTTTTGATCTGCAAGCCCATTCATACCCCTACCTTTGACTAACCCTTATCGAAAAGATAACCAAAAATAAGGCTAACCCTTATCTTTAAGCGCTTTTTATAAAGGTTTCCCTTTGCGTGAAAGAGACAGGATTAGTATATGAAACGTTACGCTAGTGTATGAAAAGGAAAGAAAATACGTGCCTAGTCAAAGAACGCCGCCGTCGCCGCCGACGATCGCTCGGATTCGAAGTAATGTGTGCTTTATGAACAAGGTAGACGACTTTAATTAGCACGCTTTTATGCTAAAAGGGAAGCCCTTTATAAGGCTAACCCTTATAAGCAATATGCAAGGTGTTGGTGAGCGGATGATAAGGGTTTTGTAAGGGTATTTGGGCTACCGATTACACAAATGTGTGTACACAAATATAAGGGTTTTTAAAAGCAAAGTGAAGGGTTTCGTCTGGCAAAGGGTATGGTGAGTTAAGCCTTATGCAATACCCTTATAAAACCCGGATAAGGGATAGCGGGCCGGTCCCTGAAACAAACTGTGCACCACATGGTTTTCGAATGCCCCATAACCAAATATGACGGGTCACCCATGGATTTCAAAGACGTCACGAGCGACGCTATCGACTACTTACGGAATGCTAAATTTAAGTTAAGATTTGCATGTTGATACTAAAACACAGTGTATAATGCCATACGATAAATAAATAAAAAACTCTTAAAAAACATTGTTGTGCTATGTCAAAATATATTTAATTTCCTCTGGAATCCATTCTAGTCGTGTTTCTGTAATAAATAAAAAATATGGAACATTAGTTGCATATAGGTAAATGCATGTTGTGTAACAAAATAATATTTCATATTTAATTTATTCTATTGTAATCATGTTTTTAGGCGAATCGAAAACTAACACCGTAATAAGCTGCGGGGAACAGAACGATTTCCAAACCATTCTGTACCCCGCGGACTATTATTTTGTTGTACCTGGCATGTTCTATTTATTTTAATTATTTAATTAATAATATTTAATTAATTATTTAATTATTAATAGCGATAAGAATAATACTGTATTTAAAAATATAAATTTACGTATTAAGTAAATCAATTTTTAAACCTGAACGCTGTTTTCATACCAATAAATGCAGTTTCCCAATTTACGACAATCGAAAGAGACGCAGCAATCTCCCTCCTATACTCTGGCAGACACACCCACTTTTTTCTACTGACAAAGTGGGTGTGCCAGAGTATTTCAGGTAATACAAGTTGGTTAAATAAAATAACGACTTGATTGATGATTTTTTTATATACATACATCGCATTTTCCAAACAAGAGACTAGGATCAGTCGTTGCCACTGTAGCATATATCGCATGTGTATGTGTTGTCTTACATACTTCGCAGGTGTATGTGTTCTTTATAAAACTTCTGTAATCTGCGGTGGGTGTTTCCTCGGCCTGCGGTCTCGGCGCGGCCAGGGCGCTCCGTCGTGCACTGTTCTGACGTGGAGCTTCATGGTGGAGTTAGTGGAGAACGTTTTCTCGCAGCGCGGGCACGGCACGTTCTTGCGGAGCCCTAGGTGCACCTAAAAAATACAGATAAAATAAAATAAAACAATACAGATTAATGAAGGAAAATTATAGAACATGAAAATGAACTGAGCAGGTAATATAACAACACAGCGACTAGTATTTTTCAAACTTGATAGGTACGGTGACAGATGTCATCTCCATACAATGTGTAATCTCAAAATCATGCATAATTGTATTGAAATGACATATGTCAGCGTACCCTACCTGTTTGAAAAATACTACAGTTGCTCAAGGCGTAGTCGCTAAGTTATTATAATTTTGTAAGCGGAGTATTTTTTTTTATGTTAGGTTACATCGTCAACGTCCAGAAGTTGAGGGCGAGCAAATGAATATTTTCGTTGACGACATACTGTTTCACGCATTTTATCCGGATTGTTTAATCGCCCATCGTTTTTTCGATGCGAATTGTTAAGAAGAAAGTCGCCTCCTCAGGTTGCCTTCTAGACTGAACGCCTGGTGGCACTCTCCCCCGTGTGTGTTACTAGGCTGTACGCCTGTTAGCCACCGACGTGAGTACTTACCGCTTTGCGGTGCCTCCTCAGGTTGCCTTCTAGACTGAACGCCTGGTGACACCGGTGGCACTCCTCCGTGTGTGTTCCTAGGCTGTACGCCTGTTAGCCACCGACGTGAGTACTTACCGCTTTGCGGTGCCTCCTGAGGTTGCCTTCTAGACTGAACGCCTGGTGGCACTCTCCCCCGTGTGTGTTACAGGCTTTACGCCTGTTAGCCACAGAGGTGAGTACTTACCGCTTTGCGGTGCCTCCTGAGGTTGCCTTCTAGACTGAACGCCTGGTGGCACTCTCCCCCGTGTGTGTTACTAGGCTTTACGCCTGTTAGCCACAGAGGTGAGTACTTACCGCTTTGCGGTGCCTCCTGAGGTTGCCTTCTAGACTGAACGCCTGGTGACACTGGTCGCACTGGAACGGTCGCTCCCCCGTGTGTGTCCGCGTGTGCCACTACAAAGTCAAAGTAAAATCATTTTATTTGCCACACGTACACAAGTATACATGCAAATATACAATAAAATAGTATTTACATTACAATAATATTTTCATTGAGTTGATATTTACAAAAAAAAAGAATATACATTAAGTTATTATTTACAGCCGCACCTGATCATTCAAAGTTTAATTAATTAAGAATGTCCAATAATTATTTATTAATAATTATTGGACATTCTTAAACAAATTGACTAAGCCCCATAGTACGCTCATGAAGGCTTGTGTTGCGGACACTTAATAGACATCCATACAAAATATTTATAAATACTTAAATACATAGAAAACGCCCATGAATCAGGAGCCAATATTTGTGGTAAATACACAAATAAATGCATTTACCGGGATTTGAACCCAGGAGCTTCATAAAATGTCTTCACTAGCGACTAGACCAGACCGGTCGTCAAAATCTAATTAACGAATTGAAAATTTTAGCGACCATGAATAAGGGTGCCAATATTTTCTCCCCTAGAAATAAAAGTGGGCACTCTAGATAGTCTCGATAATCAATAACCCGCTGTCAGATCTGGCCACGCTAATGTTAAGATTGATAGATGGTAACGTCACTTTTGTAAAAAAAAAAACGTATTTTTTGCAAAGCTTAAAATATAATTTGTGATAAGTCATCAAGTACGTAATTGATGGCGTCCAGAAATGGGATCTACGTATCCAGGTAATGATGATTGTGTTACCGTGAGCTGCACAGCTGTGGTGAACCCTTTAGGGCAGCGATCGCATTTAAAGGGCCGTTCACCCGTGTGCGTCATCTGGTGGTTCTTTAAAAACTGGTGTGTCTGCGGACAAACAGATTTAAAAGTTGTTACTTACAACTGTTGTTAAAGTTGTTGTTGTTGTATATAGTTGTTACTATATACATAAAATCACAATAACTATATAACTATTAACTAAAAAAAAACAATAATATTAATGTTATGCCAAAAATGCCTTACATCATTTTGAAAAAGAGCTGATACTCTTCAAACTGCTGTACTGGAGAGCTACGATGCCACAGACAGTGGTGCTGTAGCGGCCTGATGCCGAGGTGGACGCGGTCTATATAATGTCTGCATTTATCGCAGGTGTATGTGTTTGCATCTATCGCAGGTGTATGTGTTGCGTTTACCGTGTAGGCCTTTCCGCAGTGCTCGCAAATGTGGTCGTGCCCTCGTCTCTTGTGCTGCACGGGGCGTTTTCTGTGCTTCTTGTACTGCGTGAGCTGGTGGTGGTGTAGCGGCCTGAGGCCGAGGTGGACGCGGTGTAATGTCTGCATTTATCGCAGGTGTATATGTTTGCATTTATCGCAGGTGTATGTGTTGCGTTTACCGTGTAGGCCTTCCCGCAGTGCTCGCACATGTGGTCGTGCCCCCGTCTCTTGTGCTGCACAGGGCGTTTGCTGTGCTTCTTGTATTGCGTGAGCTGGTGGTGCTGCAGCGGCCTGATGCCGAGATGGACGCGGTCTATATGGGTCGAGAGCGACGGCTTGGATAGGAATGATTTGTTGCACTGAAACAATCATTTATGTTCAATAGGGATACAATAAAAAGTGTAACAGTTGAAAAATCTCAACCAAAAATATGTTAACTAACTAAACTGTGCTAATAGTTCCAAAAAAACTTTCATCATCATCATTCAATTTAAGAGCTGTGGGCTCTTGTCGGTGCAGCGTGATGAAGTCTCCACCTTAGTCGATCCGAAGCCAGCCCTTTAGTATCCTGGTACGACAACTTAAAAAAACTTGTTGTTTGGTAAAAAAACTTTAGGCTACTAAAAATAAATGCAAACTGCGATAAAGTAAGGACGCTAAGGGCGAAGAATTTCGTACATTTCCTATCTCTATCGCACGCGCTTAATTTGCTGCCCAGCCCATAATGCCGGCGGTTAATGCCGAGCGGGACAGCGTTTTAATTAGGCGCGTGCAATAGAGACGGGAAAAAGCGGGTCCTTAGCTTTCTTACTTTAGCAGACGTAACCCAAAGAATAACTTACAAGGTGGACTTCCGGTTCGAACGCCATCTTGATAGTAGCCTCGTGATTAATTCCTTTGTTTTTTGCTCATAATATTGTTTAAAGTGTAATATCGATAGCTTTATTATACAATAATCTAATGTGGTAGTGTGCAGTGAATGGAGAAATAATCTCAAAGCGTGTTTAACCACCATTTTGGACTTCGGTTACCGCGATAGTTACTCATGAAATAAAACTATGAAAACGGATTATATCGCGTATATTGAATTTATAATACATCCCGACGTTTCGAACTCTTTACAGCGTTCGTGGTCAACGGGTGACGGGTGACGGGTCACCCGTTGACCACGAACGCTGTAAAGAGTTCGAAACGTCGGGATGTATTATAAATTCAATATACGCGATATAATCCGTTTTCATAGTTTTATTTCATGAGTAACTATCGCGGTAACCGAAGTCCAAAATGGTGGTACAGCGTTCGTGGTCAACGGGTGACGGGTGACGGGTCACCCGTTGACCACGAACGCTGTAAAGAGTTCGAAACGTCGGGATGTATTATAAATTCAATATACGCGATATAATCCGTTTTCATAGTTTTATTTCACCATTTTGGAGTCAACGGCCGGTAGTCCACGTGCTTCTCGTAAAATCCAGCTATCGGTTTTACGAGACAACTACAACAACCACCGAACAGCGTCGTGCTCTAAGAGCATTTATTTTGTTCCTACCCTTTTACGTGACATTGGCTACGGGCAACACCGCCCTCAAGTCCATCAAGAAAAAGAACTTACGAGGTCACAGGTGAAGATATCGACGCTGTGCGCCGCGTGCATGTGCCGCAGCAGCGCCTCGGCGCCCGCGCAGCCCGCGCCGCACGCCGCGCACGGGCTGACCACAACACATCGTCACATTATACACGGTGACTATAAAATAAGTGCATTGTGTGTCAGGGAGGTTTTGGGATTATAAATAATAAACCATTTATTTATTTACATACAAGATATATACAGTGGTACTACGTAAACGAAATTAATAACTAGCTTAAATCTAAAATAGGCCCTTGAGGCATTGTACCAAGGATGCTGGCGGCATTTCCCCGCTGTATCGCAATGCTGATACATTGTGCGAGAAAGCCGCCAACTCTTCGGTCACCAGTTACGTCAACCAGACGCTTCGCGATTTCAGCAAACAACTTATGCGCGCTGGGACCCCATGGACCTAGAGTTTCAACTTCAAATGGAACGAAATGATACTCTCTCCGCCCGCTTAACGTTTTTAACGTTTTATTTAGATATCAAGATCCATTTTGTTAGTATTCTACAAACTAAAACCTAAAAACTATGTTAGTATTCGTAACTCACTAATGACAACGTATTTTTAATTAAGTGTTGCATTATTGAGCACTCATTCCTTACAGCTATTATCTTCAGGAGGCTGTTCGGGGTGTCACGTATTCTGTTCAGAAGCGATGCCATCTTTTTCCGCAGCAGAGCATTGAAACTACTATATTATTATACTATAATTCGCGAAAAAAAATTTGGCTGTTTCACCCTTTTAGGCTGTTTCATTTTCTATGGGAGGGTATCTTTTTTGCGATTTCGTGGTTGGTCCCATAATAAAAGTTGCTCAGTATAATCCCAACACCTTCCTGGCAACGGAAATGCACTTATTTTTTAACCACCCTGTATACGTAATACTTCACATAGAAAATAAGGGATGATGAAGAAGTCGTGGTTTAAGAAGTTTTAAACTTATTTAGGGCCACTTCACCATTCACTAACCCGGGGTTAACCGGTTAAACCTGGAGTTACCATGGTTACCAGTGCAATTTGACACTGAGTTAACGTTTTAACCCGAGTTAGTGGAATGGTGCAAGTGACCATGTGTAGAAAACGAGAGAGTTTAAAGTGTTATAAGTCGAAAACTTACGGTAAATGTCTTTAAGCACCCCTGAGGCGCATAATTATGGTGGAAATATTCGCTGTCAAATGGTAAAGTAGGTATGTACTCGAAAAGTCAATAAACTGACTGATAGTTGTCATTTACAAAATCCTGTGTGGTATGTGTCGTGTGTTGTAGTTGTAACGACCGGTCTGGTCTAGTGGGTAGTGTCCCTGCCTATGAAGCCGATGGCACAGGGCGGACACGCTATATATCAAAAATCACTTGCGTTTCTATGTGTGAACGGCACGTCTGTACACGCGTCATGCGTCATAGTGTGAGTAAGTTGCTTAAAAATAGTACTGAGCGGTCGGCAAACGGCCGTCAATTTGGTGTCGCGGGGCGAGGTAATTCGAGTCGGGACGGGGCGGTGCGTGGCCGTTATGATAATGCTATTACTTATTCTGTGCCGATGGCCGATGGTCCTGATTTCGAATCCCGGTAAGGGCATTTATTTGTGTGATGAGCACAGAGACTGCTACTCTGATTTCGCTAGATGTCGACTACGAAAATAATAGTCGTTTTCGTAACAAAACTGATGTATGGAGTGAGCACTCTATGCTTACTTATTTCTCTATGCTGTAGATTATATTTTACATGAGAAAAATAAACAACTAAATTTAATCTCATACGAAAAGCTTCACTCCGTCACATTTTTTGGGGGCAAAAATAAATAAGTTACTTTGTTCTGTTTTAGAATATATTTTATGCTATCCGTGCACTCTGTAAATAATGTATATAATGTTTGTTTGTATTTCTCTGTGCGCTGGTGGCCTAGCGGTAAGAGCGTGCGACTTTCAATCCGGAGGTCGCGGGTTCGAACCCCGGCTCGTACCAATGAGTTTTTCGGAACTTATGTACCAAATATCATTTGATATTTACGTCGCTATTCGGTGAAGGAAAACATCGTGAGGTATCGGACTAATACTAACAAGGCCTAGTTCCCCCTCTGGGTTGGAAGGTCAGATGGCAGTCGCTTTCGTAAAAACTAGTGCCTACGTCAATTCTTAGGATTAGTTGTAAAGCGGACCCCAGGCTCTCATGAGCCGTGGCAAAATGCCGGGATAACGCGAGGAAGAAGAAGTATTTCTCTGTGTAAGTAAATTGTAATATTTTTTTGGAGAAATAAATTCTTAAACCATAAAAAACAAGACAACGAAATGAATTGACCCTTCTAATGGTTTGTGTACATTTTGGTTACCTTAAGTCAGGATCACACTTGTCGTCAACTTGTTGTTGCCGGTGTTTCGTTAGTGCCTCCTTATTGTCGAACTGAGCACGGCAGCGGCCGCACTGCAACTCGGGCGCAGAACCCTGTCGAAATAGTTATTTACGATACAAGTGTGGAAAAGAGGAAATTCGAAACGAGTGGCGATAAATTTAAACACGACCGCAGGGAGTGTTTTAAATCGACACGAGTTGCAAATTACCTTTTCGCACGTGTATCGTACAACGTTTTACAGTACATATGGCCCTTTAAACTTTCGACATATGCACGAAAAGTGCTCATTCCCGCACTAGTGCGAAAAAGTAGCACCATATGTACTGTAAAATGAGTTTTCACATCACCAATTCCAAAAAGGGGTTTTTCTTTCCTGCTAGGAGGTATCAAAGTGACACTTTTCTGTTCTAGAACATTGTTTTTACATTTTTTTGCACATTATTTTTATTAGTTTCAATAATATTTTCAAACATCATAATTACCTCATACGTGATGTGAAAAGTTGTATGTGTCACATGGTAGCAAAATTATTTCCATCTTGGGCGTAACACACTTTAATCCCTCACTACGCTCAGGATTCTACTTTAGAATCCCTCGTTACTCTCGGGATTTTATTATAGAATCCTTCGCTTTGTTTAGGTTTCAATGTACGCCCTCGCCGTAAATATGTCATTTTGCTCCCTTGTAACACAATATACTATTTTTGCATGAATCTAGTATAACTGGATCGGTCATGAGGGTTGGGGGAAATGACGGAACGGGATAGTCTTATGTATCTTTCAGTAGGAGTAGCAGAAAAAGCGCTGTTATTGTTTGTCCTTGTCACAGTCTCACTATTTTTTATTCCCCACCGTAAATTTAGTATGGTTTATGGTGGGCTACAAATCTACTCGACCAATCATATTGTCGCATTGCGTATGTTTTGTCCCTCACGGGCGCACGCGTATAGCTGATCTATGTAATGCTAGGTCTATGGTTTTTTATCAAAACTTGCATTTTTGATACAAGCTCTTGTTGCCGATTGAACTTATTCTCATTTGCATGTCTATCAAGTACTTCTCGAGACCTTTCTAATGAACCTAAAGGTTGTATCTGTGTTTTTTTCATCGAAGTTTAATTTGCTACCTTCCGACTGCCTCATCATTCATGCCTCATCAGATCAGCTCCACGTTGGCATATTATTGTATTGTTATCGGAATCAAGGAAGTACTCCAAATATCAGCTGCAACGGATACCAGCAATTGGTTCATATTTAAGAGCCCGTTAACGATTTTAGAGCAAAAATTTAAAATTGATAGATTTAGTCGTTGAAATTATACGCGTTCTGTTACGTAATATCTAAATAACAAGAATTGGTTTCTATTAGCACTTCTTTTCATCTTGCCTTTTAATAATGAGGTCGCGAGCGTGCGTCACCGGTAATATATGAAGAGAAGGTGCAGTTTTTAAAAATTCATCAAAAAAATATGGTGGTTAATTATACAAAGTGATGTATAAGAACAGTTTCAGCGCATGTTGTAGATTGTTTAAGTATCAAAATTACGTTGAAATTAAGTCGATTCTCAGAGAAATTGTCACTTGTTTTGAAGTACTTTCTGGAGAAAATTGATTTAGTCTAACTTTCATTTACACTACTTCAAAGTCATAATAATAAAAATGTAGTCTGTAAAGGGTCGAGTACAGGATATGTGTAATACAAAATTACCATGTTTAGCCGCCCAAACTTTACGAAATTTACAAATAAGAGCGACAAAATCAGTGCTTTACGCGCGTTTACCTAAACGTCCATCAGAAAAAAAAATCATTACTAATTTAGAGAGTCTGTTTTCAAAAAATTGATCCGTAAAACGGCAAGATGAGAAGACGTACTAATAGAAACCAGTACTTGTTATTTCTATAACGTATCAAACGGTGTATAATTGCAGCGACTAAATCTCTCAACTTTACATTTTTGCGACTAAAATCGATAACGGGCTCTTAAGTTATCATAATTGAACCTACATGCTATATACTGTAGGTTATACGTTTACCTATCTTTAAGGAAATTATTATTTATTCTTTTTATGCCGTTTAGTGCAGCTTTAATGTCTACCGTTCTCCAATTCTCCCTCAATTGCTCAAAGGTTAACTGGAAGAGATCCCTGAAAGGGATAACTTCGCCTTTGTACAAATGATGTGTGTTTCTCCTGTTTTATATTTATTTTTGTACAATAAAGAGTTTTTACAGTACATATAGTGCTACTTTCTCGCACTAGTGCGTAAAAGAGCACTTTTTGTGCATATGGCGAAAGTTTAAATAGCCATATGTACTGTAAAATGTTGTACGATACACGTGCGAATAGGTAATTCGCAACTCGTGTCGATTTAAAACACTCCCTGCGGTCGTGTTTTAATTTATCGCCACTCTTTTCCAATTTCCTTTTTCCGCACTTGTATCGTAAATAACTATACTACTACTACTACTACTGAACCAAACAAACAGGGCAAGCTAAATAAGTGTGTAATAAAAAGTGATCCCATAGATGCTCCGTGAATAAAGTTTCGAGCGGAGCACTAAAATAGTTATTTTCACCACACCAAAATCGATCCTTCAAAAACTTATGAGATAGTTGCATTTAATCCACTAGAGTTGCAAATTTTGAGTTGCATCAACTCTTGTGGATAAAATGCAATTGCAATTGAATATTAAATGATGTTTTTGAATGATAGATATTTAATAGCGTTAATTTGTCCACACACAACACACAGTTGTTGTTGTTTGTGTTGTTGTTGTTTTGTTTTATTGTTGTTTGACCACTGAAGACGTGTCGTTGCTACGTGAGGATGGTCCTCGTAAATTGGACCGAAACATGTCAAGCTATTTGACTTAACAATACGTGAGTGACCCGGTTCAATATTTTATTTAAAATAATTTAATATGTTTGAGTCTCACGGGAGTATTATAGGTATAGTTAAAAGCGTTAATTTGGTTACCTTATTGTGCGCGAGTAGTTTATGCGCCTTGAGTCCCTTGGCGCTAGTATATATCTTCCCACAGAGCTCGCATGAGCCGCGCGCCGATTATTCCACGGTTGTCTCCTGCGTTACCTTATTGTGCGCGAGTAGTTTATGCGTCTTGAGTCCCTTGGCGCTAGTATATATCTTCCCACAGAGCTCGCATGAGCCGCGCGCCGATTATTCCACGATTGTCTCCTGCGTTACCTTATTGTGCGCGAGTAGTTTATGCGTCTTGAGTCCCTTGGCGCTAGTATATATCTTCCCACAGAGCTCGCATGAGCCGCGCGCCGATTATTCCACGGTTGTCTCCTGCGTTACCTTATTGTGCGCGAGTAGTTTATGCGCCTTAAGTCCCTTGGCACTGGTGTAGATCTCCCCACATAGTTCGCACGAGCCGCGCGCAGAGTTCTCGACGGGGTGCGCTGCACGCATGTGCCATGTGTACGACGATTTCTTACTAAAGAAAAATAAGTTTTTGTCAAATAATATTGTCTTCGGTTACCGCGATAGTTACTCATAAAATAAAACTATGAAAACGGATTATATCGCGTATATTGAATTTATAATACATCCCGACGTTTCGAAGCCTTTACAACGTCCGTGTTCATAGTTTTATTTTTTGTCAAATATTTCACCTTCGATACAAGTTTTTCTTTAGAAAACTGAGGAAGTAATACTCCGAATGGAATAATGGGAAACATAATAAGTTATTATACGTTAACATTGTCGAAAAAAAGTAATTCTATCTAAAATGTTGCCATAATGAAAATTTGCCGAATGTTGGTTGCACAAGTAAATCACCTGCAAAAAGGTGATTGGAATGTGACATTAGAGCTATAAAACCACACTTTAAAAACGTTATACTCACAGGAAGTGCTTCCCGCAGTACTTGCATTGCCGCGTGGTGCCGGCGTGGCGCGCCGCGTGCGCGACGCACTCTTTCCTGTAACAATGAAAGTGGCTGATATTTTCATATTATGAATGAATGAATGAATGAAATTATTTAATCCAGAAAATATTTCCATATTATGTACGTCTATAACCTCTGAAGAGTATAATAAATTAAAATATTCGATTAAAAGTTAACAGTGTAGGTATATTGCGTAACTGTCCGCTGCGTTAACAAGCACAAACGCCCTCGTTATGTAACCTTTTCCACTGTGTGACTGCTTACTGCATTACCTGCCCCCGTTATGTAACAGTGTCCACTGTGTGACTGTCTCCTGTGTTACCTGCCCCACACGCCCTCGTCGTAGTCCGCCACACCCGCCGCAGCCAACGCGCGTTCTCTAAGTGCTCCTTGAGTTAGAAATCGTAGTGGTAGGTGGCTGTGCAAGTGCCCCCTGTGTGACTGTCCCCTACGTTACCTGCCCCACACGCCCTCGCCGCACTCGGCGCAGCGCAGCCGCAGCCGGTGCGCGTTCTGCACGTGTTGTTTGAGATAGAACCCGTAGCGGTAGCTCACGCGGCATAACCGGCACTCGTTCTTTGCGTTACGCTGAACACAAAGATAAACCGTAAATTTTGTAAAATATGCCAACTTTGCCCCAGATTTTAAAACTATTATTTTGTGATTTGCTAAAGTGACCCATCAGTACTATCATCAAATGAGGTTGTGATTAGTTTTCATATATAAAAATTAGACGACAATTAGGGCCGGGGAGAGCGAAGTAGGCACATTTTACGGAACTTAGGTTAAAAACTGGCATCCTTAAGAGTCACAATAACTTAAACCGCCACCGTAAGTGCGTAACAGTAAAATAACATACATATATGTTTAGTACTGACAACTAAAAATTGTAACAGGTACAAAGAGAATAGAGTAGAAGTTTTTCGCGTGAAAAATCTAATTTCTAGCTCTATTCTCTTTGTCTTATAATGTACATGCCATCTGTAAGGCTGTAGATCTACAGATTGTTAAGACTTTACATCCTTAGCAATTGCATGTAACTGGTGTTGCTCGCTGTGTTATTATTTCTCTTATATCAATGTCCAGAATACCTATTACCTATACTACTGGGGTATTTTTTAATGTATGCAGATATTTGTTACCATTTAGAATAGAATAGAATATATTTATTAACGTCACATGATGGTTGGATACATAGGAGAGGGTATAAAAGGAACGGACGAAAAAGGACCCCACTCAACGTAATGACACGGCAAGCCGCAGCGCTGATTTTCGGTAGGGACCTAACTTTCAACTATCTTAAGACCAAAGATAGATATAACTCCGTAATAGATGGATACAGTCTAAGGAAAAAACGTGCCTCGAAAATCACGAAAATTTGATTCTCGATCAGAGGGCGCCACTAGTTTTGGCCTACACTCGTATAGAGGGCGTTGACGGTTTCGTTTGTTATTTATAATTTTAACGCATATCAGTGAAAGAACATGGGTCAAAATCATAAAAATAATTAATGCAAATAGAAAAAATCATTTATCCATATTTAAATACATTTTATCGTATTTTTATAAATATTTATTTTTAGTTTTAAAGTGTGTCGACAGATGGCAGTGAATTTACTGGGGTTACAAAATTTACTATGACAGTACCGCTCTAGTATAAGTTACTCTATGCTTAAGACTAACATTAATGAGAACACAAAAAGAAGAAAAAACAAAACAACAAACAAACAATGAGGGAAAAAACAACAACAAAACGAGTATGATTACAATTTACTGCCGTTACTAAGTTCAATGTCTTCAATGTCTAGATGTCCTTTGACCTCCAAAGACGTCAACTTACGCGCGCGGCTACAGCCTAATATCAACCTTAGTGCATTCCCATAAGGTTCACAATGACGCGCCACACGATAGGCGTGGCGTTCTAACGGTTATTGTAGCCGCCGTGCAGGTCTCGACGACTCAAATAAAAAGACTTCGATTCGAAGTAAACTGATATAATTTTCAATAGGTACTGGTTACAAAGGTACAGTTGCCCAAAACGGTTAAAAGGTGTAGAAGTGGTGGTTATGGTATGGAGGCTGATGAGAGAGTGATTTAGCGAAATTGAACAGTAAAAAGGTAGTTTAAATTTAGGTGCTTCTAATTGGCCGCGATACAAATTATGTGGAGCGCTCCTATTGGTACTTTAAAAAAGCCTCCACATACTATCCGAGCCCGACGGCTGCGTTTAATACTGCTAGGAATATTTTATATAAATAAATAACAATAGTATCCTGAAAACGTTGGCAGGTAAGATAAATGCACCATTACTCAAACACTGGAACAGTCTACACGTGGCCGCAAGATGTTGAGAAATGGTGCATCTAGATTGCCTAGATTTTTATTCTAGCTGTTATTGTATTTTATTTTATAATTTATGTGTGTGTTTTGTGAATTGTAATTGCATGTCACTAACCTTATTTAATTTTAAGTTTTGTTGTACTTACTAACACTATATGGATCAAAATGATTCGAATTAAATAAATAATTGAAAATTGAATTGAATAAAGGTTCGTTCGCAACAGTTATTGAACTTTAGTTTATTAGCAAAAATATTTTTTCAATGTTAAAGAAACTTACCGGGTCATGATCTTTCTTCATATGATTGTCAAAAGTAGTGGACGTCAGAAAGCCTTTATAACACAAGTTACATTTGAACTTGCAGTGTTTATACCGATCCGACACTTTCCTCCTTTCCATATCCTCCGCCATTTCTTCCTCAGTCAAACACTGGATTTCAAAATTATGCTTTTTTACAAACTCTTCTATTTCCTCTATTGTAAAAAACCTTCCTGGTTCAGAGTCTTTTTCTTTACCGGCTTTTGCTTTTACTTCATTTGTTTCTTTATTTTTCTTCGTTACTTTATTGGCTTTTGAATGTAGCTTTTTATTTTTAAATGTTTCTACATTAACTTCCTTTAGTCTACGTCTTTTTGAGACTTTCATTATTTGTTTATCTAATCTAGTTCCTATTTTAACTTTGACTAACGCAGGTTTTGGCTCAAGATTAACATTTTCCATTTTATACTTATATTCTTGAAGATTCATTTTAGAATCTTCATCAGAATCATCACTGTCTGCTATACCGTCGCAATTTATATCAAACGCTTTAATGTCAGTTTCGATTACATTAATCTGTAATATATCTGTTTCTACCTTGTCAAGTTTATTGTTCAAACCATTTTCATTTGGTTCTATCTCATCTTTGATAATATCAATATCTAGATGGACATTTACATTTTCCAGAGTTTTGTCTTGTTCAAAGTAATACTGAACGTTGGTTTTTAAGTTTTGCGAGAGTGTGAGTGTCAGTTTGTGTATAGAACGGTCGATAGTGCGGATGTATGCGTTTGTTATCTGGAAAAAAAAACGGATTAGCTTTAACAAGAAGTTTATTAGTGCCTATCTTATTAAACTCATAGTTTTTCCATGACACATGAGTGCTGATAGATGCATAAATTTGTATAGGACAATACAATCATATTAGTTATTTGTTTTACAGTCACCATCAGATATATGGGAGCGCCCGAGGTGTTCACAGTATCTGAACACGCACTCTAACGCCTTGACAATAGAGGCGTGTTCAGATATTTGTGAGAGCCTTGACCGCTCAGGTATATCTGATGGTGACTGTACAAGGGGACAAAGTTGTTTAATCGCACGTGCTAAGCCAGGTCCACACAGAGCGAGCATACGCACGAGGCAATTTCCTCGCGCACAAAACGGCCAGTGTAGACGTGCCTCGCGCGCACCGCCTCGGCCGAGGACGTGGCCGTAGACGTGCCTCGCTCTGTGTGGACCCGACTAATATTGACACCCGAGCAAGCGAAAGATTCCATAATTAAACTGTGTAAACTTGACATGTTTTCATTTATTGATTCTTAACGAAATATGTATTTAACTAGTTATTATTTAGAACATGACGATCGATAGGAGATACTCGTACTTAATAATTCCGTATTTTGTTTATGACATGAATGCATAAAAATGTGTTAGAGTCGCCTGCTTGCGCCTTCTGGAAACATTGGGACAGTGTACATATGGGATCCAGAGGCTTAGTTTATAGGTTATTATAAGTTAGTATAGGTTTAACTAACATAGGCTTAAGGGAATGTACACTAACACTATGGACATTAGTCTGAAATAAAATATATTGATTGATTGATTGATTGATAAAATTCGTTGACATAATATTGATTATTTGTAAGACATTTTTTTATTTTCTATCTATCAATTTATTAAATAATATTATGTAAATAGTAATATAATAATATTATTTTATGTAGATTAGTCTAGCCTAAATTATAATGTAATTTCATATTATGAGAATAAATGTAAGGTTTTCAACCAAAAGGTCGCATCGTCGCTTGTCGATAAGGTTGATTTCTAATTGAAGCTATATGGAAATAGCGCCTTATTAACAAGCGATAATAAGTACCGTTTTGGTTGAAAATGGCACAAATATCTAATCTAATTGAATCGAGCGTCGGTGTCCGTGGAGCAGCAGCCATACAGTTGACTAGACGCCGACCAGTGGCGTAACTAGGGAGGGGTTGGGGGGGCAAGTGCCCCGCGCCATCTAAGGGGGGGCGCCAAAATGGGTAAAAGGCAGCAGCAGGGAAACTTTTGTCAGTCGTCGGGGGGCGCAAATAAGGTGACTGCCCCAGGCGCCATATCCTCTAGCTACGCCCCTGACGTCGACGTTCGGGAAATGCTAGTGTGCGGTGGTGCTAGGATAGGACCTCGGAGAGATCTCTCAGAGATCACCTTCAAACCTTCAAGAAAAGAGCGCATTCCCATCTTAACCCGGCCGGCAACGCCTTAGGCCGGCAACGCACTTACAACCCCTCTGGTGTTGCCGATGTCCATGGGCGGCGGTAATCGATTACCATCAGGTGATCCGTCTGCTCGTTGGCCTCCGATTTCATAAAAAAAAAAAAAAAAGATCTGAGATGTTGACAAAGTACTTACTGTTTGTTGGTGTGTGAGCGCCTGTCGAAGCAAGCTGTCTGATCGTCTTGAGCAAGCTTGCAGCCGCACTGCTTTTAGCAGGAGTGTGCGACACCAGCTGCATAAGTGCTGAGGTAACCCATCTGATGCCGTTACCTGCAAACATATTTTTTTTATTAAATAGGGAAACAAACAGCATATATAATTCTTATAGTCTAAGAAAGATATTTTAACACTTTAGCCAAAACAGTTTCCACTGAATTAGTTAATACATACAATTTTGTCTGTAAAGTAATTGTATAGGTATAGGTGTAACACAATTAAAAGAAAAGAATAGAATTCAAATTAAAGATATCCAGAGATGAATATTTTTTGTTATAAAAAAAAAAAAAAAAAAATCTTTATTTCAGAACATTTAAAATTCCATACAAATAAATAAATAAATAAATATTGCATGCTCTTACTAGGTACTTATTTTTAACATATCTTTTATTTTCATAATTTAATAAATCTTAGCTGAATTTGTTCATCCATTTGAAATTTTCATAATCATAGGAATACATTGTAGATCTAATTAGAGTTAAAGTCGGCTTATAATGTCTAAATTCTAATGTTTGGTTATTTTTATGAACTACCAGCCAAGGCTTGAAGGAAACAGTTTTTTTAAACTTAAAATAGCCCAATTTTTTTTAATTTTTTTATGCTCTTTATGTAGGTATGAATCATGTATTTAGGTAACAATTTCTTTTTATTAGATTGACCCATTAAAAATGAAATAATAAACCAAAGAACGAGAAAGAACCCGGTATTTTTTGTAGGAAGAAAAAACCGGTTCCGAGCCTTGCTACCAGCATTTATTCTGTTGAAACTTTAGTATTTATGATTAAGACTAATAGCTTTACCCTGAATTCAATGATTAAATAATTTCAAGTTACTTGTATATACTTGTTGTACTATATTAAATATATTAATAACGGGTCACTCACATATTTTAAGTTGATAACCACTCGACATGTTTCACTCAGTACCGACCCGTATTAATATATTTAATGCGTCTGTGTCTCACGGAAGTTTTGTTACTTGTTATACTTTTATAAACGGTAGTACTATTACTTATTCTGTGGTTGTATTATGCATTTTCAATACTATTTTTAAGTATATGAATCTCTCTCTTCTCTCTCTTTAGCCCTTTTCTACCCTTCCGGTGTAGGACTCCTTCATTTTGCGCCATTTGTCACGGTTCTGTGCGACTTGTAGCCACTGCTTCCCCGCAGTCCTCTTGATGTCGTCGTCCCAAAGCATATGGGGTCTACTTTGAGGATGCTCTTCTCCCCATGGTCGCAAATCAAGTAGTCATTTACGTTTAAGTATATGAATACTTTTTATTAATAATTCTGGATATAATTGTAAGTATACACACAAACATTGCTTACCGGAAATCCCAAAAGTTCCGAAAACGAAATATCTAAGCCAGCGTCGCGAATATGATACAATTTCACGTCACAAGCCAGACAAATCCGACATGCCAACAACTCCAACTGTTCCTCCACTTTCACGGTGTCCATGTTTACTAACACTAAAGGTAAAGGCATCGCTAAATTACTAGTAGATCGATGAGAATTGGCACACAAAGACTACTTATGTTTTCAGAGAAATGTGATATGTTTTACGATTTAATAAATTAGATCGTAGTCCTTTCAAATAATTTATCATCATTCCAGCCATTCCAGGCAATGCTTGCATATGGTTTTATACGGAATAATGCATTTCTTCAATATTAGCATTACATTTTTATCATGAAATCACGAAAATGGACTCCAAATAGTCAAATTTAGTCCAATTGTTAAATCTTCTGTTTTTTTATTGGGGAAAAAACAGATACAGACCAGTAACAAACTAACAATACACAGATAAGATTAGAAAATGATAAATTTAGCATGAGAGAAGTACTGAAGTACTGTTGACATAAGATGGATCTGTTGAGCTTTGTTTGAGCTACTGAACTACTAGTGAACTAAAAGAATGAGTACTTCAGAGTACTTCACAGCGTACGAAAGATGTATATCAATCTTTTCTTTTCAGTGACACATTTTGCGCACGACTAAGTCAAGTTCGGTAATCAGCGAAATCGACAACACACTCGCGTTCGCGGCTTCACGCCGCGTAGTCTGGAGCGCCCTTTTGCTTTAAACATAACAGACCGGCGTATCGGATCGCAATTTTGGTCCGTCAGCATATTGAGTATATTATCTTTAAGTAGCCTTACTAATTACTTTGAACTTAAAAGTAAGTTTTGAAAGTTATGGGAAGCATAAAGGTACTTTCTACATTATTAATCTGAGTATCAAGCCCACTTCAGACTACTGATTAGCGAACTAGACTCCACACTCACGTTCGCGGCTTCGCGCCGCAATTCGCGCACGAGTGTGGAGGAGCGTTTAAACTTGATTTTGTATTTTGATTCCATTTTGAATCAAAATTCAAACCATTTCGCACTTGAAAGTATCCAAACGCAAATGCATGTTTGCAACATACATGCTAACTAACTCTACATTCCATAATACATGCAGAAAATTAAAAGATGGCGTCTACGTAAATGTCAATTGTCATAATGTCATAAATAATTATTAAATATCATTACTGTTAGAAATATTGTATTAGCACCCTTATAATACCTACGCATGTGTGTATCACACCTAACCTCCTTTCTGTATATGTCACTATGAATTTATCTATTCTCTTTGGTATCGACTACGCTGATGATCGGACGTGGCTCCCTATTTTACAAGTATATTTGTGTATTCAAGACAATAAAACAAATTGATATGCGAACAGTGACTGTTTATTTTCCACTGCCCTTGCGGAACCTGGTATCCGCGCAATAGGTTCTGGGCACAGTCACGATTTACACTCGCTGTTCACTGTCACGCCGTCTCCACGTGGGTTCTACTTCGGATCGCCGGTAAGCGCATTTATCATGGCCGCCGAGTTGAATCATTCTCCAAGCTACTCCAGCCAATCAATTGAAAAGCTGCGAGGCTCTGAAAACTACCAGACGTGGAAGTACCAGATCAGGATGCTGCTGACCCTCGACGGCTTGTGGGAGACTGTGGAAGGGACAGACGTGGACCCGTCGCACGTCAAACGAGCATTGGCTCGCATCGGTCTCAGCGTGTCGACCGCGTGCCTACAACACATTCGACAGGCTACTACTTCAAAGGAAGCATGGGATAACCTCAAATCGGTATTTGAGAATAAAGGTCTGTACAGGCGCGTGCTGCTCTTGCGGCAGTTGCATCGTATAGAATATAAGCAATTTAATTGCATGTCCCGTTACCTGGAAGCGGTGATGTCGCTCGTGCATCAACTAGCGGACATTGATAAAAATATTGAAGACAAAGAAGTGGTGGAACTACTTCTTAGCGGACTGCCAGATGAATACGACGCCCTGGTAAGCAACCTCGAGACTGCGAATATTGCCGACAACAACCTCACCGCTGACATGGTGAGATCTCGCCTTCTCCAAGAAGAATCGCGGAAAAAGGAAGGATCTTCCTATGTGGATGAAGCCGCTATGTTTTCCAAGGCAAGAAATCATTCCGTCAGTGCAACACCGAGACAACAAAAGCAAGTTATTTGTCACTACTGCGGAAAAGGAGGCCACGTAAAAAGCAAATGCTTCAAATATAGGAAAGACAAGGTGAAGAATCGGTCACTTCTAGCTACCGAGTCATCGAAAGCATTCTTTGCTAAGAAGTCAACCTTTTACCTGGACTCTGGTTGCTCCAATCATCTTTGCAATGACAAGACAATCCTGAAGGACTACAAGGAGTTGCCGGGCGAAGGAAGTAAAGTGACTTTGGCCAATGATGACTCTATATCAGCTGAAGGTGTCGGGGAACTACTAGTGGGTGGTGTCATCGATAAACTTTATAAGGTATTATATGTCCCTAACTTGACCGCTAATTTGTTATCTGTGAGTAAATTGTGTGATATAGGCTATACTGTAGTTTTTACCAAAGATAAATGTAATATATATAATAGTTGTAAAATTCATGGCAACCCTATTACCTCAGCATTTAATAGGAATGGTTTATATGAATGGGTTGGGTGTAGTCAAGAGAAAGGAACTTCGCAAGAAGTGCACTCTTCCATGTTCTTGCATAATAGGCAATATACACAGAGTGCTAATGTAGCTGTTTCTTCTCTGCCAGTTCAACTTCTACATTCCCGTTTAGGTCACCTTAGCTTTAAAAGCATGTGTACTCTAAGGGATGATCCTGCAACCGGCATCAAATTTCAGGAAACTTCTGGTGTAAAGTGTGAGACCTGTCTGCTTGGGAAGCAAGTTTCCTTGCCGTATCCCGTGGGCGAGGCTACACGTGCAAACAAACCTTTGCAACTTGTGCATAGTGATGTAGCAGGTCCGTTTCAAGAAGACAGCATTGGCGGTGCGAGGTTCATGGTAACCATGACTGACGACTACACCAGGAAGTCACACATCTTCCTCATGCGTCATAAATCCGAGGTAATTGAACATTTTATTACTTATAAGAATTTGGTAGAAAAACAATTAGGATTGCCAATTAAAACACTTCGGACAGATTTTGGGTCTGAATATTGTAACAAAAGTTTTGCTGATTTTCTTAGAAAAGAGGGTATTGTTCATCAGAAGAGTGTACCTTATTGCCATCAGCAGTGTGGTGTTGCTGAGAGACTGAATAGGACTCTTCTTGACAAAGCTAGATGTATGCTATATGAAGCTGGTCTCAGCAAGCGTTTTTGGGGTGAAGCAGTTATGACTGCCGCATACTTAAAGAATAGGAGTCCAACAAGTGCATTGTCGGGACGTACTCCTGAAGAGCTCTGGACAGGTACTACACCAGACCTCAGGCATCTTCACGTCTTTGGCTGTATTGCCTATTCCTTAATACCTAAAGAAAATCGTCGCAAACTTGATCCTAGAAGCAAACCTTATATTTTTGTTGGTTACAGTGAAACAACAAAAGGGTTTAGGCTTTTGGACCCACTGAACCCTAAGAAAGTAATTTTGTCTCGAAATGTTGTGTTTTTAGAAGATACATTTTACAACAACTTAGATAAACTAAGTTTTAACCAATCTGACAATGAGAATATATTTTATGAATTTGAATTTACTTATAATGATAATGCTAAATCTAGTCATAATAATATTGAAAATAATGATAATTTAATTCCTAGTCAGGATAATGTAATTGAAATCCCTAGTGATAGTAATGAAAATTTAGTTTCTAGTCAAACTGATGAGGATTCAATGTCTATTCAAAATGAGCAAATTCCCATCTGTAACTCAAGAAGTGAAGAACATATGTGTAATCAAAAAACTGATGATTCTTCCATGGCTTTTTCAGATTCAGAGGAATTCTGTACCGGAAGCGAGAATGAGGAGCCAGGCTGCTCTACTTCGGCCTCAGGTGACTCGTCGAGCGAGTCTATAGTGCTGTCGCCGCGACCGTCACATTCAGGGGAAGCCCTGCCCCCAGCTGATGCGCCGGCTGTACATTCCTCACGTCCCGTACGTACTACAAGGTCACAAAAACCCAAAAGGTATGCTGATTATACGTCAGACTACTCCATGGTAGCGCACAACGCTGCGTCTGTCTGCAATCTAGATGTACCCCTATCGTATAAGGATGCTGTCACTGGTCCCCTTGGTGCAGAATGGTCTACCGCAATGAAGTGTGAGTATGACTCTCTCATAGCTAATAAAGTTTGGAGATTAGTTGATAGGCCACATAACATTAATGTAATAAAGTCAAAATGGGTATATAAAATTAAAACAGATGCATCGGGTAATTTTGATAAATTTAAAGCGCGCCTTGTTGCCATGGGTTATACACAAGTCCCTGGTGTGGACTATAAAGACACATTTTCACCAGTTGTAAGACATAGTACAATGAGAATATTGTTTGCTTTAGCTTGTGAGTATAATTTAAGCATAGATCACATTGATGTGACCACAGCTTTTCTCAATGGAGACCTTGAGGAAACCATTTATATGGAACTTCCACCAGGCTTTAATCATAACCATAAAAATAAAGTTTGTTTGTTGCAAAAAGGTATCTATGGTCTTAAACAAGCTAGTAGAATTTGGAATAACAAAGTAAATAGAATACTGTGTGAAAATGGGTTTATTCAAAGTAGACATGAACCTTGTATCTATATAAGTAAAGATAAAAATAGCTTAGTAATAGTTGCACTTTATGTAGACGACTTTTACATTTTCTCTAATAACGACTCTTGTAAAAATAATCTTTTTAATATACTACAAAGTAAGTTTCATTGTAAAAACTTAGGAAACTTAAAGAGTTGTCTAGGCATCAATGTCGTAAGGGAGGGAGATGTATTGAAGTTGGATCAAAGTGACTATATTATGAAAGTACTTAAGCGGTTTAATATGGAAAATTGTAAACCTGTTTCTACACCTATGTCTGTAGGATGTAAATTTGCAACTGATGGAGAAAACTTATGTGATGAAACCTATAATTATAGAGAACTTATTGGTTCCTTGATGTACTTAGCTGTTTGTACCAGGCCAGACATAGCATATGCTTGTAGCCATGTAGCCATTTGAGTCAGTATAATTCAAAGTTTAATAAAAGTCATTGGCTTGCAGCGAAACGGATTTTGAGATATCTAGCGGGAACAATTAACTATTCCTTATATTTTATAAAGAGTAGAGAATTGAATTTAACCGCATATGCTGATGCCGACTGGGCTAATGATGTAGATAGACGTTCTTATACTGGTTTTGTAATAAAGTTAGGCTCGAACTGTATACATTGGGAATCACGCAAACAGCGGTGTGTTGCACTTAGTTCTACAGAAAGTGAATTCATTTCAATTAATGATGTATGTAAAGACCTATGTTTCATCAAGAATATTTTGTTTGAAATTTTACATGTGAAACCTTACATCACTGTGTTTAATGACAATCAGAGCGCGCACAAGCTTTTACTTTGTAAAGAATATTCACATAAGCGTACTAAGCACATAGATGTACGGTATCACCACATAAAGGACTTGGTACATAATAATGTGTTAACAGTAAAATACTTACCAACCGAAGAAATGATAGCCGATGTACTTACCAAACCGCTGAGTCTATGTAAACATTCTAAATTCATTCAGAGCATGAACATAAAGTTAGATAATTAGGTATGTTTGCATGTGTGAAAGTAAGGTCATTATATAATAGTTTATTTTGCTTACAAATGTACATGTGCAATCGTAAAAATAGCATGCACTGTCTCTTCACTTTGTCCATGTTTGTGTCGTGTGAAAGCATGTTATTATACGAATGTGTATATGGATAGAGTTAGTCTCTACTTAAGGCAAGCATTATTGTAAATGTAAACTGATATAATTGATATTATATTGAGTTCAAGCCTTTTATCAGGGATGTGCCAATACACATTGATAACTTATTCTTGTTTTGTATAATGTTCTGTGTGCTCATGTTGTGTTTATGCATTGGTCTTATAAGTATGAGGGGAAGTGTTAGAAATATTGTATTAGCACCCTTATAATACCTACGCATGTGTGTATCACACCTAACCTCCTTTCTGTATATGTCACTATGAATTTATCTATTCTCTTTGGTATCGACTACGCTGATGATCGGACGTGGCTCCCTATTTTACAAGTATATTTGTGTATTCAAGACAATAAAACAAATTGATATGCGAACAGTGACTGTTTATTTTCCACTGCCCTTGCGGAACCTGGTATCCGCGCAATAATTACAAAGAGAATATAATTACTATTTCATAGATAGTGGCAAATCCTAACTTTACTTGACATTTACGTCTATATCCGAGTGTTTAAGTTAGCGATGGAGTCATCAGCTATACAGGGCGTAGAGAGCGTTTGCGTGAAAGCTGAACCCTGTGAGGATGTGTGTATAACAGATGAGCCCATGGTCGAGGGAGTGTCTGTGAAAGTTGAGCGTTTGCTGGATGATGTGCGTGTAAAAGACGAGCCCAGGTGCGAGGGTGCATCTATAAAAGCCGATTCTTCATTCTTAGATGTGTATGTAAAAGACGAGTCGCTCGGCGTGAGCGCGGCGGCCGCAGCGGCGGAGCTGTACACCGACCACGCAGTCAAAGATGAGCTCGTGTTCGGTCCCGTGATAGTGGAGCGGCGCGTGCGCCACGCACCAACAGGTCAGTTGTGGGTTCTTTGATTAAACCTGTCCATTTCATCATAATAAGATTAAGCATGAACAATATATGATAACTTTTAGGTTTCCGTACCTCAAAAGGAAAAAACGGAACCCTTCTAGGATCACTCGTGCGTCTGTCTGTCTGTCTGTCCGTCTGTCACAGCCTATTTTCTCCGAAACGGCTGGACCAATTAAGTTAAAATTTGGTATACATATGTATGTTTATGAACTGAAGACGGACATGTAACATAAACAAATGAATTTTAAACACGGTTAATGTATTTAAATGAACAATATATGATAACTTTTATTATACTAGACTTATATTGACCGGGATATAGACCGTGACAATATAAGTCTAGTGAAACTAACCGTGAATCATTCAAAACTCTAACTTTTATTATAGTTGTTGTTTATGGATAGAATTTTATCAACATGCTAAAAATACATCTTACTCGCAACACAGTTCTACTACAAAAAAGTTCGAGATGTAATGTGAAACCACGTCAGTTATTTCAGTCAATACCGAGGGGTGTACCATGTAGTGACTAGGCAATTCGTTTGTTTCTTTTTGGGTACTACTTCTTGTATGTCAGCTGCCACTTTTCGCAAAACGCATACATATACCATACTCATACCTATGTCATATACTTTGGCGATTTTTCGCAACTCCACGACTGACTATTTTGCGTGGCATGGGGGGTGGGCTAGTCCTGCCAGCCCAGCTCCTCGAGGAATCCTGGCAAACCTTTGATGTCGAGTAGGACCTCTCGGAGGTCTCTAGGGGATCCGAGATGTTTTGCCCTGTATGGGGCCACTCTGCTGCATTCCAGCACCACTTGAGAGGCTGTTTCTTCTGTCTCCAGGCATCCTCTGCATAGGAGACTGTCTGTGACACCTGTTATGAAAAGATGTTTGTTAAATAGTCCATGAACTGTTATGACACTGGTTACCAGATTGTTATTGAGAATATATCTTAGTTGTATTAAGTAAGTAACTTATTATATCGCGATATAATCACCGAAATTCGGGAGAGCATATGTGCTTACGTACCTGACAAATCCAGACTGGTTTTGTGGGAGTACCCTCATATTTCAATACACTACATGCCTTCCCCTCGAGATAGTTCACTAACACTAAGTTTCACTGTTCATTGGTAATTCACTCATACTATTCAATTGACTGTTACAAGGTCCTTACGCTCTAATCATATATATTTATACTAAAACTAACTATCATCATTCATCGTCTACAAGTCTTGGTTTGAATCTTCAGTCTGTTCATAATCAGACTCTGACAGACTCTCATAGGCATCTATGGCTAATCTCTTGGCTTCCATGTTTTGTGGTGATGAAGGTGATCATGTTCGTTTGTTGGTTGGTGGAATGCGTTGTTGGCTCTGGTTAAACGTATAATCCTTTGGCCCAGAAACCCCTATGATATCAGCCCACTGTGAGGCCGGTGGAGTAGTATTTACTTTTACATTAATATCCTCATCCTCATCACTATCTTCACATGTTTTATTCGCCTCCATGTCCTGTAAAACTTCACGACCAGTATCTTCCGATGTATTCTGGCGGATATCTCTCGCCTCTCCCCCATGACCTTGTATCTGATTAATATGTCTTATCATCAGCTTCCCATTCCATCTTATTATATACCTACAAATGCCTTGTCTCTTCTCTATGACTCCTTTCAACCAGCGTGGTCCTGAACTGCAATTCCGGAAATACACTGTCTGTCCCGTTTGAAATGAACGTACTTCAGTGTTTTCATTCTCCTCGCATACTTCCACTTTCTCTTGATTCTTAAAAGTGAGAGGATTTAAGTGGTCAAACTTTGTTCTGAAACGTCTATTATTCAAAAATTCCGCTGGTGATTTGTTGCTAGTACTATTTGGTGTAGTACGCAACCCATAAAGTATTGTAGGCAATGTAACGTGCCATGGGAGTGTCGACTGTTTCCTCAATTTATTTTTAACTGTTTGAACTGTCCTCTCGGCCTGTCCATTAGACGCCGGATGGTAAGGTGGTGTCAACACTTGTCTTATCCCATTTGTTGATAGGAATTTTTTTAAACTGATCTGAAATAAAACTTCTGCCATTATCACTGACCAAGGTGTCTGGTAACCCTTGTTCTGCAAATATATCCCTTAATACATTTATTAATGTAAATGAGCTCATATCCGGAACAATCTTAACTTCAGGCCATTTTGAATAAACATCAATCAGTCAGAAGAGGCATCAGAGCCAAGTGAATGCAGTGGAAATGAGAGTGTTGAGAAGTGTGTGTGGTGTGAGATTACAAGATAGAATTAGGAACAGTGTGATAAGGGAAAAGTGTGGACTGAGCGAAGATGTAGTGACAAAAATTGAGAAAGGTATGTTGAGATGGTTTGGACACGTGGAAAGAATGAGTGAAAGAAGGCTAACAAAGAGAGTGTATAAGGGAGAGGTAGAAACGGGAGTTGGAAGGGGCAGACCTCGGCGGACTTTCTCTGATCAGATCGGGGAAATCCTGAAGAAAGGCCAGGTCAAGAGCACCCTAAACCGGCGAGCGTGTATGAGGAATGTTATGAAAGTGAAGGAAGCGAAAGAGGTATGTCAGGATCGTAGCAAGTGGAAATCCGTGGTCTCTGCCTACCCCTCCGGGAAATAGGCGTGATTATATGTATGTATGTATGTATCAATCAGTATAAGAAATGTTTTACCTTGAAATGGGCCCGCATAATCAACATGCAACCGTGACCAAGCCTTCTCCGGTCTTATCCGCTTATGGCTCACTTGGGAAGGCATATTCCTGTTTTCAGCACAGGTTTCGCATTTTTTAACCAAATTTTCAATTTCTTTGTCTATGGCCGGCCATCAAAAATAACTTCGGACTAAGGCTTTAGTTATTACTATTCCGTCATGATTGGAGTGTAATTCTTGTAGGATATACGGTCTCATTTTGACTGGTATAATTACCCGATTACCCCACAAAACACAATTTTTATACTCTGACATCTCATTTCGTTTCTGCCAGTACACTTTATATTCTACATCCACTTTGCTAGGCCACCCGTTCCGAATCCAGTATAATATTTTGCTCAGTGTATTATCTTTAACTGTTAGTTTAGCCACTTCATTGGCTGACAGTTCCAGGTCTGTCGGAGTTTCTTCTATAAGCAGGACTCCTAAGTATTCTTCTTCCGATGACTGGTCACGGGACGGCCACCTGCTTAAAGCATCAGCGTTTCCTATTTTTTTACCTTCCACATATTGTATGGAGTAATCATAGGAGTTCAACAGTAAGGCCCAGCGAAGCATTCTTGGAGATATGACATTAGGAATGGGTTTTTTAGGTTCAAACAACCCCAATAACGGTTTATGATCGGTTCTGATCGTAATCTTCCGGCCACTAATAAACTGGTGGAATTTCTTAAGACCAAATACTATAGCTGCTGCCTCTTTGTCTATCTGACCATAATTCCTCTCATGAACATTCATGGTCCTTGAAGCAAACATTACCGGTCTGACAGATCCATCTTTCATCACGTGTTCCAAAACAGCGCCCAAGCCAAATTGTGACGCATCACAAGACATCCTTATCTCTTTATTCACATCGTAATGGACTAGAGTGTCAGTACTCGACAACATCTTGCGCAACTTTTCAAATGCCTTCTGATGCTGTATAGTCCACTGCCATTTCACATCTTTATTTAACAACTTATACAGCGGTTCAGCAATATTAGCTTTGTGTGGTAAAAACAGATCATAAAAATTAAGTAATCCTAAGAAAGCTTGGAGTTCTTTTACATTACTTGGGGCCGGTGTACCCTCCATAGGCTATTTGACCAATTTTTGAAAATGGTTTAAATTTATTGTTTATGACTTAATAATTACACTACATTGATATTTCCGTGAAATTTCCTGTATTAAATATAAAAAAACAATGTTAAAGTTTATTTATTTTGAACGCGCCTTAAACGCTGTTTTTGCAAAGGGGCTAATCACGTGACACGTGTGACGTCACACGCGAGTAAACTCAGTCAATGACCTTAGTAAATCTTATAGTTTATGTGCATTGAATTGATTATTTCACTGTAAAATGGTATATAAATGGTGTATAGTGCCGCAATGTTCAAGTACGACTATAAAAAAATCCAGATAAATTGTTTGTTTCCGTTCCAACGAATCCCAAAATAAGAAAAATGTGGTTAAAACTAGCGCGAAGAGACCCAAAGATCATTTAAGCGCATATAAATGTTTTTATGTGTGAAGACCACTTCGATGTAAGTAATATTTAACTGTAAATAAATATGGTAATTAAAGCAGCGGATTTTGTTATTTAACGAAACAAAATCTAGGTATTTAATGTATTACTACATAACCTCATAACATAGCTCTTTCAGCATTAGTAGGTAGTTAGTAGCATACTTTTTCTTTCAAACTAAAGTGCAGTATGGAGATATTATTCTCGTCATCGTATTCTATATATATATATATAGGTATATATATCGTCGTCGTATTCGTATCATCGAAATCGAAATGTTTTTACATTTCTAAGTTCCGCAGCATAGTAATCCGGATTATCTTTAAAGAAAAGTGTAACCATTAATGCGTCTGTCTGGTAGGTTGCTCTATCAGCTTTCACATATTTCGGCTCCATTTTGAGATTCTTATGAATATTGTGCTACTAGATATACGGATAAATCGGAATATATCAGAAAACTGTGGAACAATAACTAAAATTAACTAAATACAAATAAAACAGTTAAAACACTCAAGGCAATCAAGAATTTTTACCCGCGTGTGACGTCATCCGAGCGTTGACCAATCACAGAGCGTTCACGTCCCTGATGAAATTTCAAAAAATATTAAATTTTCTTTCGCTTATTTTCCAAAAAATAAACATAATTTACATTTAAATATAGTGAAATATACTTTATTAGTTTATTATCTTTCAGGATGACAGCAATTCGTTATATATTTTTAATGTTGTCAAATACCCTATTGCATGTATTTTATCTTCACAAGGATGTATACCACATTCATCAATGAGGAATCCTAAAAATTTCACACTTCTTACTGCAAAATTACACTTTTCCTTGTTTACCCTTAGGCCAGCTTCTTGTAATTTCTTTAAGACCATTTCTAACCTGGAGTTATGCTCAGCGACATCTGTGCCACTTACAACAATATCATCCAGTAACACAGCTATCCCTCTTATTCCTGTAAGCAAGGAAGACATTAGTCTTTGAAAGATGCCTGGACACGCTTTAACCCCAAAAGCTAGACGTTTCATTTTATAAAGGCCTTTCGGTGTATTTATTGTTAATAGCTGTGCTGTTGCCTCGTCCACACTAACTTGAGTGTATGCCCTTTCTAAATCAATTTTGCTGAAAATCGTGCCACCCTGTATGGCTGTGAAAGCCTCATCTAGAGTAGGCAGAGGATATGTATCAGTGTCGGTCACCATATTTACTGTAGACCTATAGTCACCACCAAGCCATACATTACCATTCGGTTTCAGAACTGGTACTATAGGGGTAGCCCACTCGGAGTGTGCAATTGGCTCCAAGACTCCTTCCTCTACTAGTCTGTCTATTTCCTTAATTACTCTTTCCCTCAAAGCAAAAGGAATGGGTCTACTTTTCAAAAACTTAGGCACCGCTCCTTCTCTCGGTGTTCACTAATGGGCCTTTATACTTTCCCAAACCTTCCTGAAAAACATCGCTATATGTCTGTAGGAGCCTCACTGTTTATTTTCAGATGCATGACTCCTTGAACCCGTATTCCGAATGGCTGAAACCAATTTCGCCCTAAGAGGCTGGGTCCGTTACCTCTGGCTATATACATTATAAGATTATTTTGTAAACCCTTAAAAGAAGCTTGCACTTGAATTTTCCCCAATGTTCTTAATTGGCTATCTGTCCATGTAGTCAATGCAATATCATCTTCCTCTAATACAGGTAATTTCCCTTTCCAAATGAGTCTGGCTGTCACTTCAGAAATTAGAGTAAATGCACATCCCGTATCAACTTCCATGTCAATAATAGACCCCTCAATCGGTACCGTCTCCATACCAGCAACCCTGGAGCCAGTTGGTCTATCTGCGGCGGATGGCAAAAGGCCCGACGGCTGCTCGCTCGTACCTTGGTTCCTGGGGCGGCCCCTGGCGTGGGATGTAACATGCGTTGACACGCTGGCCCCATCTCACGTCCGGCGCTCTGCCAGGAAGCCGGGGTCGGCAGCAGACGACGCCCAAATTGCCAAGTGCCGCAAATATGCATTTCTAAAAACTAATTATATATTTGCGGCACTTGCGATTGAAACTTTCGGTCCTTGGTCGTCAGACACCAGAAAACTAGTAAAAGAAATTTCTACCAAACTAGTCTGGGTGTCTGGCGACCTACGAGCTGGCGCATTTTTTGCGCAGAAGCTCAGCCTCACTGTGCAGAGGGGGAACGCGGCCAGTGTCCTGGGAACAATGCCTCAGGCTAATTTAGGTTTAGATTTAGTTTAATCACTGTTTAAATCCTTTTTTTGGTTAAAATACAATAAAATTGACACCTTTACCATAATAAAAAATAAAAATCATTTATTTCAGGTCTTACAAACCCATATTTTAACACATTACAAAAATTACAAAAAGAAAAATAGAAAATAAAAAATTAATAATATAAAATAACATTGATAAAAATTCAAAATTAAAATTATACAATATTAACCCTATGCGCTGAGCGAACCTGCGGGCAATCATGATACCTCGCACAGACAAGGCCCTCCTCTCCCTCTCTATATCCGCATCGTCTCGCAAGTCCGGCGTGACCATGTGCCCCAGATATTTAAACTGGTCCGCTACCTTTAGTGGAACGCCACCCAACATTACCGGAGGCACAACTGTAGGGTTATATTTATTCGATTTGAATATCATAACTTCACTCTTTTTTGCGTTGTACCTCAGGCCATGTTGCTCAGCATAACTCTCACATTTACTAACCAGTTGCCTAATGGCATTGATGGAGGGACCCAGCAGCACCATGTCATCTGCATAGCTAATATTATTGATGCTGACACCGTCAATATGACATCCTACATGCGTGCTGCTGAGCTCCTCGATCAACTGGTTTACATAAAGGTTGAACAGAATAGGCGACGACAACCCCCCTTGTCTGACACCACACCCAAGCCTATACTCGTCGGACATAGTGTTCACCCATCTCACCTGATTGACCTGGTTGCCATACCAATATTTTAAAAGGGTAATACATTCTACTGGCACTGTAGTGCGACTTAGCTTTTCCCACAATAGGTGGTAAGCAACCAGGTCAAAAGCCTTAGACAAGTCCAGGAAGCAGGCGTAGATCGGTGTTTTTCTGTCCTTGTAGTACCCGATAGCCCGCTTAAGACACACAATTGCCGTTTCTGTGGATAAACCAGCTCGAAATCCAAATTGTGCGTCATGCAGCTTGACGTGTTTTTTGAGCTGTTCAGTAAGCAGGCTATCGAGCACCTTTGAGGTTACAGTAGCTAGTGATATAATGGGGTCAACTTTATTTTCTCTAATATTGTTTACATTTGCATATAATCCATTACAATTTGATTTATGTATGGACATACATAAATCAAAAAATAAATAAATGAATTTATGTATAAACAGGATGATGGCATCCTGTTAATTTTTTGTAAGACAGACTGCCTCAATGTGGCCAGTTCTGCCACACGCATTACATCTACTCCAACGGAATCTGCACTCTCCTCTGTGTTGCCTACCACACCTGAAGAATGGTTTATTCTGTTTGTCAACCTTTTTGTTAGTGATTTTGTTTACTTCCATGGGTTCATTTACCTCCACATTTGGTTTAGATGGTACTGGCACTACAATAATACTAGAATCAAATGTGGCACTCTCATGTGAAAATGCTATCTCAGTTGCTTAAGTAAATGTCAGCTTCTCATATTGTAACAATTTCCTTTGAACCTCTTTGCTCCTAATACCACATACCAACCGCTCTCGTAAAGTTCGGTCTAAGTCTGTAAAATTGCAATGAATACTTATTTTCCTTATATTTGCCACTTAATCTCGAATCTTCTGCCCCTCTTCTTGATTTCTTGAGTGAAACTTAAAAGATTCTACAATCTCATTAGGTGTGGGGTGAAAATGAGCCTTCAAAAATATCAAACTTTGTTTATAGGTTATGTCCCCTATACTAGTCGGAGATGACAAAGAAACTATTAAGTCAAATAGTTGAGAGCCACACACCGCCAACAAATTCGCCTTCTTCTTGACCTCAGCCACAATATCATTTGCACTTAAACAGAATTCAAACCTTGTAATGTAGTTTTCCCAGCAGCCATGACCCATATCAAATTCACCAAATTTAATACCCATTTTTTTGCACTTTGCACTTACAACTTCACAAAAAGTCACTAACACAGTCTAATACACGCTTTTACTACCGATTTGCCTCGTCGCCACTATTATATCGCGATATAATCACCGAAATTCGGGAGAGCACATGTGCTTACGTACCTGACAAATCCAGACTGGTTTTGTGGGAGTACCCTCATATTTCAATACACTACATGACTAAACACTTTATTGTATGAAAAGAAAGGAATTTTGGTTGAAAATGGCCTAAATGGCTTTGAGGAAAGGATGGTACAGCCAGGTCTCTTTGTTTTGCTCAACTTGGCGGGGAACTACCAGGCCCCCAGATTTTCTAGTGTTAGTTAAAATAAACAAGAGTTAATGTTATTTTAATCTGGGCGGTTTCAGCTTTCAACCTGGGGGTAGAAGTGAAACAGTCATGTGAGATTGTCCCCGGGAGGCCCCTTCTAAAGGATTGCTGTGTGAGGCTGGAGCGTTTTGTTGTGGACACACTGCACACTAGCACCCGGAGCACAGACCTGGACAGCCGGAGACAAGGTCATGAAGCTGATGTAGTGTGTGGATACAGGAACACCACAGTTGAGATTGTTGAAGGAAACTGCGATGGTAAGTGATTTATTAGTACTTATGTGCTATTATTTTTTCCTTTTGCATGTTTTTTTTTATGTATTTTTTTTAATCTGGTTTTTAATGAGGCTTTGGACACTCTAGATGAACATGTCAGCCTTATGGGTGCTTTCATAGTTGACATAGTTCCCTACTCAAGGGAGAGGTCAATAAAGTGGTAAACACTGACTTCTTTGTCTGTGCATGGAACCCAGACTACCAAAAATTATTTTTCTTAAGTCCGAATTCCGGACGCATTCCAATTTACAACAACACGTGAGACAAGTCATCAGTCTTCTGACAGTTTACACACAGTGGTGACTATCTACCACCCATCATAACATCATACACAGAAACTTGTTTGTAGGGATGTGTCTGGACCGGACTCGGAAAGCTGACACTAACACTTTTCTAGAAAAAATGCATGGAAAAAGAGTACAAGAGGCGTTAGACAAAAATCTGCTGAAAGTTAATGTACGATTCCCACCGACCCTGGAGTCGGGCCGCGCCGGAGCGCATTTTCAATGTGTCTATACATTATGTATGTAGAAGCGATAGAGTTCGGTGGGAATCGTATTATAAAGGTCACGGATAGTTTTGCCCTTTGACCGCCACAGTCGGCAAGGGATGACATCGCAATGCCGTGACTACGACGCCAGGTCGTCCTTTGCCGACACACATTCCCTCACCAAAACATCATAGTGTATATAGATAGTGTATATATGTAGACGCGCAGATTTGTTAAATCTATCCTTTAATAGCAAGACAATACGAACCAAAGCACTTGTGAATGAACCTAATCTATACTCTGGCAAGCCACCTCTGTCATTAGACAATGTGCCAATACGCGCGAAGGATCGGTCTCCCATACTAATAGGGATGTTGATATGAATCGCGAATATATAAAATGTTATGTTTTTACCATAGCAGGGAATATTAGAATGCTGAAAATCATATTTAGTAGTAGTAGTAGTAGTAAACTCTTTATTGTACAAATATACATATTAAAAATTACATGGTACAAATAATAAGATGTACAAAGGCGAACTTATCCCTTTGAGGGATCTCTTCCAGTTAACCTTTGAGTAGATGAGAGGAGAAAGCATATATAAGCATATATTTAGCATAGAGTAACTTATACTAGAGCGGTACTGTCATAGTAAATTTTGTAACCACAGTAAATTCACTGCCATCTGTCGAAACACTTTAAAACTAAAAATGAAGATTTATAAAAATACGATAAAATGTATTTAACTATGGATAAATGGTTTTTTTTATTGGCATTAATTATTTTTATGATTTTGACCCATGTTCTTTCACTGATATGCGTTAAAATTGTTAAATAACAAACGAAACCGTCAACGCCATCTATACGACAGTAGGCCAAAGCTAGTAGCGCCCTCTGAACGAGAATCAAATTTTCTTGATTTTCGAGGCACGTTTTTTCCTTAGACTGTATCCATCTATTACGGAGTTATATCTATCTTTGATATTTAGTAAGTGTAAATATGCGTATTAAAATATTTTAAAATAATGCGCAGCTTCACGTGACTGCAAACGCAAATCGGAGCGCGTGACGCCACGGTGTGTGAGAAACACGCACAGGCAAGTTGTCAAACCTGGTTGTGAGGTGAGGAGAGATGGGACTGACAGCAGTTTGTTTATCACATCGTTACGTCATCAAGATCACGTGACAGCTTGGAGCGTTTTTGCGCGAAATTTAAATACTAAACTTAATGAATAAAATTTTTTTTTTTTTGCAATAGTTAAGGTGTCTATCTATAAAATTGAAACAGTTCTAAAAAATTGTCAACATCCCTATTTATCGTCTTTTTCTACTGAGAATGTCAGCTTGCCAGAATATATAAGAAATGTTATTATATCTGGCTTTCCATCAGAGAAGAGTCTTTATGCTCCACTTGCATAATAACCCTTATCTGATGGAAAGCCACTATCTTTGAAGCGCGCGTTTGTTTTATGCAATAAGCGCAGCGTTGAACACATGCGTCAACAGAATGTAGGAAAAATGACAATGCGCTTACCGCGTAAAACAATGTAGTTTTATTAGATTATCTGATGTAATATGGGTGTGCGGCAAACGCATTGCGGTTTTTTTTTAAGTAAACAAACAGTCACTACAAGAGAGAGTTAAATATAGTATTTTTAACACCTTACAGTATGTGTGACCAACACCATTCACCACTTATTAAATACAAATATTTTGATTATTCGGAGCTTAATTAAGGCTTCGGAAGACATTGACAAGAGAAAAAAAATATTATTATTACATTATGAATTAATAAAGAAAATTAAAAATATTTAACTCTTAAAAGTTAACAGTGCATGCAGTATTACGTTATATAAAAAAAATAGGTACTAACTTTCGTTTCATATAAGTAGGTATTACATTTAGTTACTATCTTTAGTACTATCTACTATCGCATAACACAACAACGTAAAGGATCATCTGAAGAATGCGATACATATTTAATGTAACAAAATAAAACATTTTTGTTGCAGAGCAAACTCCTCGGATGAAACCAATTGGTAGACCAGATATATACCAATGTGCCCACTGTAAATATGCAACAGTTAGACAAGTATGGTTAATCAGGCATTTGAGAAAACATACTGATGCGAGACCATACAAGTGTGATCAGTGTAGTTATGCTAGTGCCCAAAAAGGAAATTTGCAACGTCATATAAGAAAACACACTGGCGACAAGCCTTACAAATGTGACCAGTGTAGTTATGCTAGCATCCATAAAAGTTCTTTGGAGCTTCATGTAAGAAATCACACTGGCGACAAGCCTTACAAATGTGACCAGTGTAGTTATGCTAGTGCCCATAAAGGAAATTTGCAACGTCATATAAGACAACACACTGGCGACAAGCCTTACAAATGTGACCAGTGTAGTTATGCTAGCATCCATAAAAGTTCTTTGGAGCTTCATGTAAGAACTCACACTGGCGACAAGCCTTACAAATGTGAGCAGTGCAGTTATGCTAGCAACCAAAAACGTAATTTGAAAGTTCATATAAGGGAACACACTGGTGACAAGCCTTACAAATGTGACCAGTGTAGTTATGCTAGCAGTCATAAAAGATCTTTGGAGCTTCATGTAAGAAATCACACTGGCGACAAGCCTTACAAATGTGACCAGTGCAGTTATGCTAGCAAACAAAAAAGTCATTTGAAAGTTCATATAAGGAAACACACTGGTGACAAGCCTTACAAATGTGACCAGTGTAGTTATGCTAGCAGCCATAAAAGATCTTTGGAGCTTCATGTAAGAGTTCACACTGGCGACAAGCCTTACAAATGTGAGCAGTGCAGTTATGCTAGCAACCAAAAACGTAATTTGAAAGTTCATATAAGGGAACACACTGGTGACAAGCCTTACAAATGTGACCAGTGTAGTTATGCTAGCAGTCATAAAAGATCTTTGGAGCTTCATGTAAGAAATCACACTGGCGACAAGCCTTACAAATGTGACCAGTGCAGTTATGCTAGCAACCAAAAAAGTGATTTGAAAGTTCATATAAGGAAACACACTGGTGACAAGCCTTACAAATGTGACCAGTGTAGTTATGCTAGCAACCAAAAATATAAATTGAAGGTTCATGTAAGAAAACACACTGGCGACAAGCCTTACAAATGTGACCAGTGCAGTTATGCTAGCAGCCATAAAAGTTCTTTGGAGCTTCATGTAAGAAATCACACTGGCGACAAGCCTTACAAATGTGACCAGTGCAGTTATGCTAGCAACCAAAAAAGTTATTTGAAAGTTCATATAAGGAAACACACTGGTGACAAGCCTTACAAATGTGACCAGTGTAGTTATGCTAGCAGCCAAAAATATAAATTGAAGGTTCATGTAAGAAAACACACTGGCGACAAGCCTTACAAATGTGACCAGTGCAGTTATGCTAGCAACCAAAAAAGTAATTTGAACGTTCATATAAGGAAACACACTGGTGACAAGCCTTACAAATGTGACCAGTGTAGTTATGCTAGCAGCCAAAAATGTATATTGAAGGTTCATGTAAGAAAACACACTGGCGACAAGCCTTACAAATGTGACCAGTGTAGTTATGTTAGCAGCCATAAAAGTTCTTTGAAGCTTCATCTAAGAAAACATACTGGCGAAGGTTTACTAATCCATAAAGGTAAACACATTAATGACGAGTTTACAGGTTCAAAGAATTTTTTACTGGATCTTGAACGACGGCGTAAAGGTAAGAAGCTTAATCTTATATTCTATCCATGTCTGAAATTAGTATTGATATACAAATCTGCTTTCCATCAGGAAACACACACACACACACATTAGTTTTATTCTCATTAGTTTTCTAGACCTTTTGTATGGTTTTTTTGTCACAATCAAATGGGCTAGATGGTTGTTAAAAAAAATTACGTAGGTATAATATGAACTTTGTCGTACATCTGAAAGTGGTTCAAATTTCACTATGATGTGTTGCTTTTTTCCGTTTCCGGCTGTCAAAGTAGCAACTGTGTTTGTGAAAGTGCTCCCGATTTTAACCGAAATAAATGTGTATACGCAACTCATTATCACCATTGTTACGCAATATCGATGGGACACACAGTGTACGCTCTAAAGATCATATAAGAACAGATCAGTGAAGCGAAACAAACAAAATAAACAACTCGAAACTTCGCGAAAGGTTATAAAACCATAGTCAACATTTATCAAGACAGACAGTGACACCGCTACCAACACAACGAACGGAACACGTTCCGTAACTCGCAAAACCGAAACATATACGGCGTTGAGTTACTACACTATGATTACCGACGGTATGTCAGAAGAAATGTCAAAGTTGTTGGCGTTGATGAAAATAGAACTTGATAAACAAACTGCAACGATTACACACAATGTGACGGAGACTATTATGCGTAAAATAGACGAAAAGATTAAACCGTTACAAGAGGAGAACAAAATTGTGAAAACTGAGATCGAAACATTACACAAAAAAGTTAAGTATTTAGAAGAAAAAAACAGACAAAACAATCTATTGCTGCACGGTGTGAAAGAAACAGAGCGTAATCACGAAGACTTGTTTAATGTTATAAATGAAAGCGTGAAAAACCTGAATATTACCTTAGATCCCCACGAATTAAGCAATTACTACAGGCTAGGGCGAAAAAATGAGGAGAAAGTGCGACCTATACTTATTACGCTTGTCTCGCGCCAGAAGAAAATTGAAATTGTTAAAAAGAAGAAAGAGATGCCGCAAAACACATACATTACAGAAGATTTTTCAAAAGAAACCTTGGAGACACGTAGAAACTTGCAGAAAGAACTTAAATTGGCAAAGGAAAAAGGTGAAAATGCATTCATTCGCAACAACAAAATATTTACAAGGGATTCGTCAGAGGTCGAGAAAAGAAAAAGAGAAGCTTCCACATCACCCAACAACACAAACTCTCCTCTTCAAAGCAGTGGAAAAAATATAGTGGCCCCAGCAAAAATGCATAAGACAGATGCATTCGCATACATGAGGGCCCGATCCTACGCCTTGTCTGAAAAACACAATGAACAACAAAACCAATAACAATCAACAGGCACCGGTAACGTGAACAAAATAAACAAAATAGATAAGAATTCAATAAGCAGAAACAACAAAAGCCCCAATACGGCTGGTCACCGCGGGGCTAAAGACCACACCCCCCAAGTATATCAAGACAAGGAATCAAGTCACTCCCATACAACAATGCCAACTACCCTGGATGATACAAAAAAAAAAGAAACAGCACACAGGAAAAGACTATATATTGCAACACTCAATACACGTTCGCTGAGGTCCGAGGAATCCTTGTTAGAGCTTGATCAAGCGCTACAAAACATCAATTGGGACATCATCGGCATTAGTGAAGTAAGGCGAGCAGAGGAAAAAATAATAGAATACAAAAACTTTATAATGTATTACAAAAATGAAATACGTGGACGATATGGTGTCGGATTTCTAGTTAAAAAACACTTGAAAAACAGAATAATTGAATTTAAAGGCATATCAGACAGAATTGCATTGTTGAACATCATCCTTCCGGGTCACAAGAAACCAATTTCAATTGTCCAAGTATATGCACCAACTGAAACAGCAGGCGCTGCTAGAAAAAACATATTTTACACAGAACTAAACAGAACCATGGAAAACTTATATAGCACTATTATTGTAATGGGAGATTTTAATGGTCAAATTGGCAAGAGAATGAAAAATGAAAATAACATACTTGGCCCACATACAACTGGCAAGAGGAATGATAATGGTGATAAATTAATAAACTTTGCTCAAGAAAACAATTTGCATATTATGAATAGCTATTATCAAAGTAAATTTAAAAGAAAATGGACGTGGCAATCGCCAAACGGACTAGTAAGAAACGAAATCGATTTTATTATGACAAACAATCCAAGACTGTTCTCAAATACCAAAGTAATAAACAAGCTAAACTACAATACAGATCACAGACTGCTTCAGGGGCATTTATATGCTAATGTTCCAAAACAATCTAGGAAAAATATAAAGCGGACTACATTGCCAATCCAACTACCTTTACCAAACAACATTTTAGAATCTCTTGAGAAACAATTACATGAAACAAAGGTAGTGAAAGGTGCACAAGAAAAATATGATTTAATAGAACAAGCCCTCAAAAACGTAAAGGAAAAAGTTGAAAGTATTAAGTCTCCAAAAGACACCATTGGATCTAAAGCGAAAGACTTAATCAGAAAAAGAGGACTTCTTTTTGAAGATAGAAAAAGTAATAAACAACTAATAACAAAACTAAGTAAAGAAATCAATAAACATATTAGGAAACATAGACAAGAAATGAGAACCACAACATTGAAATCCCATATAGAAAAATTTGGCGGGGCCAAGAAAGCATGGAAAGAACTTCGGGAACACTCAAGTTGGATACAAAGTTTAAAACACCATAAGTCCAAAAAGTCAAGGACAAGTAGAACAAACATTATAGAAGCTGCCACCGACTATTACTGTGAACTATACAGCTGTAAAGATAAAACACACAGACCACTAAAAGACATTGAGGAAAAAAATGAAGAACCAATTCCGCTTATAATGAAAGAAGAAGTTAATAAAGCCATTAAGTCTCAAAAGAAAGGCAAAGCAGCGGGAGAAGATGGGGTCTCAAATGAATTATTACTGGGAACTTGTGAAACTATTCTGTCTCCAACCACAGAACTATTTAATGAAATCCTAATAACAGAACGAATCCCACAACAATGGTCTACATCAACCATAGTGTTACTACATAAAAAGGGAAACGTCGATGATATTTCAAATTATAGACCCATCTCGCTTATGTCAAACATATATAAAGTGTTCTCGAAGGTTCTACTAGACCGCTTGACTAAGACCTTAGATGAGAACCAACCTAAGGAGCAAGCGGGATTCCGTAAAGACTTTTCAACTATTGACCATATACACACCATCAAACAAGTCATTCAAAAATGTAATGAATACAGAATAACATACTATCTGGCATTCATAGACTACAACAAGGCGTTCGACTCTCTGAAACATGAGAAGATCTGGGAAACGCTAACAGCACAAGGAATACATAACAAGTACGTCCGCCTAATCAGCAATATCTACGAGAACATGCAGGCCAAGATTAGAACAGATCGCACAGGAGAATACTTCCCTGTTAAACGTGGAGTAAGACAGGGTGATCCCTTGTCGCCAAAACTTTTTTCTGCTGTCCTCGAGCATGTATTCAGACACCTCGAATGGAGTAAATATGGTATCAGAGTTAATGGAGTACTACTAAACCATCTACGCTTTGCAGATGATCTTATCCTACTTTCTGAAGACGCTGGACAACTACAAGAAATGATAGAACAACTTGTTTGTGAAAGCGAAAAAGTCGGATTATCAATGAATATAGAAAAAACAAAAGTAATGACTAACTGCACCAAAATTCCAATTAATCACTGCAATAGTTTTATAGAATATGTGGAGGAGTATACTTATCTTGGACAAATAATATCCCCACATGATCTAACATCAAAAGAAATTAACAATAGAATAAATATCGCTTGGAAGAGATACTGGTCCTATAAAGAAGTAATGAAAAACCCTGACATACCATTGAATGCTAAAAGGAAAGTATTTGATACTTGCATTCTACCGAGTATGACTTATGGCTGCCAGACATGGAATCCCACTGAACAAAATACCAAAGCTCTACAGACATGCCAACACAGCATAGAAAGGAGTATTTTAAATATTAAACTACGAGATAGGATAACACTTACAGCAATAAGACAGCGCACAAAAATTACTGATATAAAACACTACATCAAAAAATTGAAATGGAACTGGGCAGGCCATATTATAAGAACAAACAAAGACAAATGGGCCAAAGATGTGATGGATTGGTGTCCTAAGTACAATAAGAGGAAACAAGGAGGTCAATACTGTAGATGGGAGGACGACATAAAGAAAACAGCAGGAACAACATGGATGAGAATAGCAAGAGACCGATTAGCATGGAGAAATCTTGGGGAGGCCTATGCTGCAAAGCAAGACAATCTGCAGAAACGACATAACCAGTGCCAAAAGAAAAAAATAGAATAAAAAGAAGAAATATTATAAAATAAATAAATAAATATGTAAGTAAACATAAGTTTAGGTACTAGAAATATGTATGTAAGTTAGATTGTTAATAAAGGCTTTTATTATTATTATTATTATTATGATGTGTTGCTAACAGGGCAGGTTAGGTTTACCATATCACTTTCATAATCAAGACGAGTCTCGTATAATATTTCATAACTATCATGCTAATGGGTTGCAAATTGTCTAAAAAACATTGTTTTTATTTAATTATCCCTAGACTTAGTTTTTGCTTCTTACTGCAACATATTGCTTTGTGACCCTGATATGCCCATACATACGTCCTTAAGCTACGTCTAAACAAAAGAGAGGTAGTATCTATGGTATAAAAAATATCTCAGTTGCAGATGTCAGGAGCAGTCAGCTCTCGGTCGCCCACGGTGACGCGCGCGACGCCGCGCACGACCACACTTACGCGCGGCGAGAGTCCGCGCCGGCGCCGGGGCCCAGTGCCGCTCCTCCAGGTTAGTGCCGCCGCTCCTCCAGGCTAGTGACGCCGCTCCTCCAGGTTAGTGCCGCCGCTCCTCCAGGCTAGTGACGCCGCGCACGACCACACTTACGCGCGGCGAGAGTCCGCGCCGGCGCCGGGGCCCAGTGCCGCTCCTCCAGGTTAGTGCCGCCGCTCCTCCAGGCTAGTGACGCCGCTCCTCCAGGCTAGTGACGCCGCTCCTCCAGGTTAGTGCCGCCGCTCCTCCAGGCTAGTGACGCCGCGCACGACCACACTTACGCGCGGCGAGAGTCCGCGCCGGCGCCGGGGCCCAGTGCCTCTCCTCCAGTCTAGTGACGCCGCTCCTCCAGGCTAGTGACGCCGCTCCTCCAGGCTAGTGACGCCGCTCCTCCAGGCTAGTGACGCCCCTCCTCCAGGCTAGTGACGCCGCGCACGACCACACTTACGCGCGGCGAGAGTCCGCGCCGGCGCCGGGGCCCAGTGCCGCTCCTCCAGTCTAGTGACGCCGCTCCTCCAGGCTAGTGACGCCGCTCCTTCAGGCTAGTGACGCCCCTCCTCCAGGCTAGTGACGCCGCGCACGACCACACTTACGCGCGGCGAGAGTCCGCGCCGGCGCCGGGGCCCAGTGCCGCTCCTCCAGGTTAGTGCCGCCGCTCCTCCAGGCTAGTGACGCCGCTCCTTCAGGCTAGTGCCGCCGCTCCTCCAGGCTAGTGACGCCGCGCACGACCACACTTACGCGCGGCGAGAGTCCGCGCCGGCGCCGGGGCCCAGTGCCGCTCCTCCAGGTTAGTGCCGCCGCTCCTCCAGGCTAGTGACACCGCTCCTCCAGGCTAGTGACGCCGCTCCTCCAGGCTAGTGCCGCCGCTCCTCCAGGCTAGTGACGCCGCGCACGACCACACTTACGCGCGGCGAGAGTCCGCGCCGGCGCCGGGGCCCAGTGCCGCTCCTCCAGGTTAGAACCGCCGCTCCTCCAGGCTAGTGACGCCGCTCCTCCAGGCTAGTGACGCCGCTCCTCCAGGCTATTGACGCCGCTCGTCCAGCTTAGTGCCGCCGCTTCTCCAGGCTATTGACGCCGCTCCTCCAGGCTAGTGACGCCGCTCCTCCAGGCTAGTGACGCCTCTCCTCCAGGCTAGTGACGCCGCTCCTCCAGGCTAGTGACGCCGCTCCTCCAGGCTATTGACGCCGCTCCTCCAGGCTAGTGACGCCGCTCCTCCAGGTTAGTGCACGTGTCTGACGCCTGTCTCTCGTTGTGTCAGGGTATATGGGCATATAGCACGGCCACGGTAGGAATGTTGCTCTTGCAGAACGACTTCATTTAAAAAAAACCGCCCGGGTCGAGTGAGTCGGACTCGCCCACCGAGGGTTCCGTACAAAGTTAACTATTTTTTTATTTTAACATAATACATATAGTTTTCAGATTTTTCCCTGTATTTGTAGTGTGCATAAATGGGGCTGGTGTGACTCCCCTCAGTGCATTGTTCTGGAATGCCCTCTCACCAAGTTCAAGGGACGGATTGAAGACCTCGCGAACCTCAGTGAAAGGGCCATCGAGTATTTGAAGAGTGCAAACCTCAATCTTTAGATTAGTATTTCATTTAAAGCCAGTAACTGTAATGCCATACGATAAATAAATTTGTAGTGTAAGACGATATTAGTTGTCAAGTTTCATAGTTCTAAGTGAACGGGCAGTACCCTATCAACTTTGGTTCTTTTGAGAGTGTCGAAATTTACGTTTTTTGCGGCATAAACGGCCGTATCTTTTTTTACTTTAACTTAAAAATTTGATTTCTTCACAGCTTCTAGGGGCTATAGACCTGAGTATATGGTTTTAATTTCATCTCGATACCTCCACGCGTTACCGAGATCTGTCTTGACAGACAGACGGACGCACAGTGATCCTATATGGGTCCCTTTTTTTGTCTTTTGAGGTACGGAACCCTAAAAAGTATACATTCTATGAAATTAGAAAATATTCCTACGCCCCTTTGGCCGGGGTTGGAGGTCTTGTATCGAATAATTGTTATTGTTGTTGTTTTTTAGTTTGGTATGTTAGTAAATAGTATAATCAGTACTGTATAAGTAAATAACACTTAGTATTGTCCTCAGGCCTCGAAAGCGCCTACCAGGAGCGCTCGCACGAACTAAGCGAGGCCCGCAGCCTTGACGTCCTGAACATGGAGATATTGGAGACCAAGAGAACGACAGCCGAAGCAATAACTAACGTTAACTTGTCGAAAAATCCCTAATAAATAAATCGTGATAGCTTACATATTGTTGAAAAAATAGTCCGCACTTACCTCAACATATGTATTGGTAGTGGCAGAGTTTTGCGTAATATTTCCTATTAAATATTTGGCAAAGAACATAATTGCCGGCTTGTAACCTTTGTTCAATCAGTCAGAGTGCAGTGAAATAAATCTATGTGGTGACTTCATTCAATTTTGTTATTGCCCTGACAATGAGTCCTAAGTACGGGCTTAAGAGCCTATCAACGTGCTCACTAGCGCCACTGATAAATAATTGTGATTATTTAAAATTAACGATAGAAATTCAAAAAAGTGGGCCGCTACGTACTGTATTTTGTATTTAGGTACCTTTCGAATACAATATAATAGTTTTTACGTTGCTGGATTCGTCAATCTATGCGTCCAAAGTTAAAACGTCCGTTTTTGTTTTGAGTTCATAGATCGACGAATCCAGCAACTTAAAAACTATTATATTGTATTCAAAAGGTGCCTAAATACAAAATACAGTACGTAGCGGCCCCCTTCTTTAAATATCTATCGTTAATTTTAAATAATCACAATTATTTACCAGTGGCGCTAGTGAGCACGTTGATGGGCTCTAAGATAACCCGCCATAACCATATAAAGAAAATAAAGGTGTTGAATCTACTCGTATTGTACTAAAACGTAGCTTTAAAATTGTTTTTGTTATTAATATAATGTTTTATGCATTTTTGTGTATACTATTTTCTCAGCCCTTATTGCTTCTTCACCCTATCGCAGTCAACTATAAAAAATGTTAAAACTTTTAAAGACTAGACACGATAATTATATCTTGTGCCCATCTTCTATATCAGAATAAATAATAGTACTATCGTACGGAAAGGAAACTTCCTACAAAACCGAAGTCAGGGGTGCGAAATTCCTCCTTTCGGGTATTCTCGGCACTGGCACTGCTTCGCGCCGCGATTCCCGCACGAGTGTGGAGGGACCTTAAGAGATTGTCGTCCTTTCTATACCGCCACATATGGCACGGCGTCCTCGTCTGGACAGCCCTTAAAGGAAAGTATTCTACATAAGGCTGAGAACGCACTGCGATTATTTTTAACGTACGCATCAAAGAGGATATAATAAGATAGAGCGGTACTGTCATAGTAAATTTTGTAACCGCTGTAAATTCACTGCCATCTATCGACATACTTTAAAACTAAAAATGATGATTTATAAAAATACGTTAAAATGTATTTTGTGATGTTTTTATTCCCCGCCGTAAATTTAGTATGGTTTATGGTGGGCTATAAATCTTCTCGACCAATCATATTGTCGCATTGCGTATGTTTAGTCCCTCACGGGCGCACGCGTATAGTCACGTATAGTTGATCTATGTAATGCTAGGTCTATGAACGTACGGCATGCTTCATAAATCATAAGCGCACGCTCTTAAAAGACTGAAACCGCAAGTAATTAATCGCAGTGCGTTCTAAGCCTTAATAATCTGTGTATAGTTGGTCAAGCAAATCCTGTCAGTAGAAAACGGCGGCAAATTTAAAGAATGTAGGCGCAAAGGGATATCGTCCCCTAGAAAATTTAAATTTCGCGCCTTTTACTACTGACAGCAGCTTGACCAACTATATTAAACTTTATTTTGAATTTTGATTCAAACCAGTCCTAACTTGATGAATGTATCCAAACGCACTTGCAAGTTTGCAACATGCAGAAAGTTAAAAGATGGCGTCTACGTAAATGTCAAAGTACTAAGTACTACCACATATATTTAATATTTCATAGATATTGGCAAATCATAACTTTATTACGTCTATATCCGATCGTTTAAATCAGAGATGGAGTCATCAGCTATACAGGGCATAGTGAGCGTTTGCGTGAAGGCTGAGCCCTGTGAATATCTGTGTATAACAGATGAGCCCATGGTCGAGGGAGTGTCTGTGAAAGTTGAGCGTTTGCTGGATGATGTGTGTGTAAAAGACGAGCCCAGGTGCGAGGGTGCATCTATAAAAGCCGACTCTTCATGCTCAGATGTGTGTGTAAAAGACGAGTCGCTCGGCGTGAGCGCGGCGGCGGAGCTGTACACCGACCACGCAGTCAAAGATGAGGTCGTGCTCGGTCCCGTGATAGTGGAGCGGCGCGTGCGCCACGCACCAACAGGTCAGTTGTGATTTCTTTGATTAAACCTGTCCATTTATCATAATAAGATTAAGCATGTACAATATATGATAATTTTTACGTTAGATGTTGTGTATGGATAGAATTTTTATCATAGAAAAGTACATAATACACGTCCGTCTGGCCATCGAATGGCAAACTGGGTACGGGAGGCCCAAGATCGAGAGAGGTGGAAAAACTCTGGAAGAGGCCTACACTACCGCTCATAACTATTTAGGCACTCGTAATTTTTTCCATACAATTGTATACAAAATAGACTTTCAGAATTATACTGTTAAGTCGCAGTTGGGTAACAGTTTTTTGTGCAGTTTACTTTTTTAATATAACAGACTTATCGAGCTTCAAAATGATGTGCAGAAAATTCGTGTACATTGCCTATTTACCAAATGGCAAGCATCAGGGGCGTATTTACCCTAGGGCCAAGGGGGCCTTGGCCCGGGGCGGCAGGCTGCAGGTGGCGGCGCAGGCCACCGCTGGCTTTCAGTTTCGGGTGCCTCAGTGGCGCCCCATTTTTTTTTTTTTTGTGGTGTTACTGGTATTAGACATAATTTAATTTAAAGTAAGTAACTATTCGTTACTGAAGACCAAACCCATGACCAATGGAAAACAAGAACCCATTTACGTCAACAACAATAGGATCGAATATGTAAACAAATACTTATACCTAGGTCAAATTATATCCCCACACGACTTGACTACGAAAGAACTAGACAGACGCATTGGAAACGGGTGGAAGCAATATTGGAACCTAAAAGAAGTTATGAAAAATAAGGAAATGAGTATGACCATAAAAAGGAAATTGTTCAATACCTGTTTACTTCCTGTTCTAACTTATGGTTGCCAAACCTGGGCACTAAACAAATCCCACTACAAAAAGCTAGAAATTTGTCAAAACGCCATGGAGAGAAGTATGATGGGAAAGCAACTATCTGATAAAGTTAGAAATATAGATATAAAGAAATGTACTAAAACAAAAGATATTACTACAACAATTAAGAAGTTAAAATGGAAATGGGCAGGTCACACAATTAGAGGTAGAGAAAAGTGGTCTAAGGCAATAATGTACTGGATTACTAGAGACAAAAAGAGGAAGCATGGCAGGCCAAGAAGAAGATGGGATGATGAGATTAAGAGCGCAGCAGGAGGTTGCTGGACTACAATAACAAAAGATAGGGATAAATGGAAAGAGTTAGGGGAGGCCTTTGCCTACAAAAGGCATACAGATGGAAATTAGATATATATATATATATACATATATGTTAACAAATTGTACTTACAAAACACTTGTCTGAAATAAAGGCTATTATTATAACTATTCGTTGTCTATTGCCAGTAGTCACATCAAATTTTTTACAGCGCGTTTGCGCCCTTTTTCCTTCTACCTTAATTCTTTACCCACGTCGGATTGTCAACGAGTTCTCATGATGTCGCCCTGCGACGTCGCTCTTCACATCGCCCTAAGGCCGCGGGCTTCCGTTAATGCTTTTTGGCCCTGTCTGTAACAAACACCGTAGGTCGCGTCCGGCGTGACGCTGTACGCGACGTACAAATGCTTACTATGGAAATGCACTACAGGGGTCTCTCTCACACACCAGACGCCGCGGCGGCGTACGACGTTTGTTGCAGACCAGGGCCTAACGTTGCATGCTTGACGTCGGCATTAACGCCATGAGCGTCGTCTAGACGCCGGCCATTGCGTCAGCAGTCGCTATACTTCCTACGGTAAATAAAGGCATCGTGTACGTCGTCCGTACCTCTGTGGCGCACGGCGTCCGCACGGTGGCCGACGTCAACCGAAAACCGTACAATATTAACACTATAATTATTGAGTATAGTATTCAGAGGCGACCACGGAGTTGGCGAACGGGTCAGTCGGAGCCTAGCACAAAAAACAAAGCGCGTTCTTTTAGTGGGTACTAAATTTCGCATCATTCATTTAGTGGTTAATTACTCACCAAAACACTGATCAATATACGCAAAAATCATATTGAAAGAGAACTTATAATACCTAGTGGTATTGAATAAAATTAGAGTTTGGACACGACACGACATGGTTAGTTGTTTCAAAGTTAGCTGCTCAACCAACTCGTTTTAAGCCAGGATGCCGACGTGTTCGCCGATAGCTGACATTTTGATTTGTAAAATACGCTCATTATGTAATGAATTAATTTTTTTTTTAATCTGGTTTTTATGGAGGCTTTGGACACTCTAGGTGAACATGTCAGCCTCATGGGTGCTATCATAGTTCCCTACTCAAGGGAGAGGTCAATAAAGTGGTAAACACTGATTGCTTTGTCCGATATAGGCTCTGCCAACCAACAATTGATCTGTCCATTGTGCATGGAGCCCAGACTACCAAAAATTCTTTTTCTCAAGTCCGAATTCCGGACGCATTCCAACAACACGTGAGACAAGTCATCAGTCTTCTGACAGTTTGCACATAGTGGTGACGATTTAACACCCATCATGCACAGAAATTTGTTTGTAGGGATGTGTCCGGACCGGACTCGGAAAGCTGAGACTAACACTTTTCTAGAGAGGTTGGCAGAATCAAACCAGGGTATCCACAAGGGTTTATCTTGAATTGTTCTGTAAACTTAAATGTACATCAGATTTACTGTTACATAATATATGATATAAATCTACTGTTTCATTATGTATTGTTAAATACTGTTGTTAGCATTATAGGCGCTTTGGTATTACTGTAAGCTTATAATTGTAATAAAAAAAAAAAAAAAAAAAAAAAAGGTGAACCGCAAGGCAGGAGACCAAGATATTGGACAGCAGAGCCCGAAGAGAAACATAACGTGTATAGTTAAAAAACAAACAGACGGACCGCAAGCAGGGTATTGAACTAAAGACCCTAGGATGCGGAAGGGAGCGCACCACGTAAGGCCGAGATGCTGCAGAGCCGCTGAAGAATTTTCCAGACATACCAAATTTGGGCTCCTCCAGATACGATATGGCTGTTTTTTTTGTACTATATACCACAAATGATACGTGATATCCTCATATCCAACCCCAAGAAAGCAGTTTTGAAAATAATATCATTAACATTTTTTTTTTTTTTTTTTTCAATTTTACAAACTGACACAGTTCTACTTCAATACCTATTTTAAGAGACTTATGGAACTGTACTGCAGATACGGTACATATTAATCATAAAATGATACGTAATATCCATACATCGAACGGGAAATACCTCTTTAACCCTTTAACTGCGCCGTTTCATCATTCATTATTTGTGGTATATTGTTTAAAAAAAATCAGCCATATCGTATCTGGACTCTGGAGGAGCCCAAACTTGGTATGTTTCAAAGATTATTTTTGTTTTAATTTAAAAAAAATGGCCGAAATGTAATGATGTGATATATTTTTAGAATCGCCTCAAAAAGCCCTTTCGTATGATACCACACACGATAGGTTTTGGAAAAAAAATATTTTTCCTTACAAAAAAAATGTTTTACCACTCCCCCCCCCCCGGGGAAAGTTTTTTAGGAACTGCGGGTCAAAAATTTTGTTTTGACCTCTAGCATAGAGTAACTTATACTAGAGCGGTACTGTCATAGTAAATTTTGTAACCCCAGTAAATTCACTGCCATCTGTCGACACACTTTAAAACTAAAAATGAAGATTTATAAAAATACGATAGAATGTATTTAAATATAGATAAATGTTTTTTTTTTTTTTGCATTAATTATTTTTATGATTTTGACCCATGTTCTTTCACTGATATGCGTTAAAATTGTTAAATAACAAACGAAACCGTCAACGCCATCTATACGACTGTAGGCCAAAACTAGTAGCGCCCTCTGAACGAGAATCAAATTTTCTTGATTTTCGAGGCACGTTTTTTCCTTAGACTGTATCCATCTATTACGGAGTTATATCTATCTTTGCCTCTAGTAAAGCTTGAGAAAAGCACTATATATGACTCGTCTGGAAGGCTACTTGCTGGCTTCGGATTCAATTAAACGGACTCCCAAGGTCGTCCGTTTAAAACGAATCCTTAGCCAGCAAGTAGCTACTTCCGAGCCTCGACAATAATGTACTAATGAGCAGTAGTGTATACCTCATAAGAGGGTTCTGGTGTGATTTTTTTATTACTAGACTAAGTTGTGCCGTGTGGTTGCCGGCTTAAGAATAGCCCACTCCGTGCTTATCCATGGATGTCGTAAAAGGCGACTAAAGGAGTAAAAGGACAGTCACCTAAGTCAACTAGGGATTCCCAAGGAGGGTTGATGTCAGGCAGGCGGCCGATCGTAAAAAGATATGCCAAATCGTATACAACATGAGTGCGACAGATAATAGAATATGCGATAGTGCTAGGGCGTACCCCGCAGGCGCAGCACCCGGCGGCTGTGAGAAATGGACGAGGGTTGCTGCACCAGGGACGGGGGCAGCGTAAGAAGCTAGTCCGGGGAATAAGACTGAGGATTGCAAGTTGGAATATAGGTACGATGATTGGAAGAGGAAGAGAGTTAGCGGATGTTTTGGAAAGGAGACGAATAAAAGTGGCATGTCTGCAGGAGACGAAGTGGAAGGGACGGAAAGCAAGAGACATTGGGGCGGGTTATAAGTTTTACTATTGCGGCAGTGATGGGAAAAGAAATGGGGTGGGTGTAGTGTTATTGTTGGGGTGTTGTGGGCCTGTGAATGTCACGTCGACCAAGCAGTGATCTATTGTGACGGCCCTTTAAAATTCGTTACTAATGCCCGTTGAGTCCAGAAAATTCCAGATTCTTTGGGCCTTAAGGTTCTGTACCTCATAGGGTTGCAGTATGTGCCGCCCTAAGTGGATACTTCTTTTTGACATTAGTGGTCCACAGGAACAGAGAATGTGCATTGCAGTCTCCTCTGACTCCTGGCAGAACCTGCATGTCGCATCCTGTTTCTTCCCAATTCGGAACATGTGTTTGTTCAACTTACAGTGTCCAGTCAATATTCTAGTCACTGCGCAGGTTTTATATCTTTTGAGCCTTAGAAGCTCCTTAGCAGTTTTGCCGTTGAACCCTTTGATTAGAGCTTTCGAGTGTTCTTGTCCTTTGACGAACTTCCACCAATCGATTACTCTCTTTTTTTCTATGTTGCTGAGCAGAGAGTATGCATCCCGTTTTGTGATTCCACAGAACGGTCCTGGGCCGACCAGGGGTGTGTCTGCGCCCTTTCTAGCAAGTTCGTCCGCTTCTTCGTTTCCGTTAATGTCGGAGTGCCCTGGTACCCATCTAAGTATGACTTTGTTGGAGTTAGCCAGTGCATTTAGGTTTGTTTTTTACAGTTCTGGACTAGTTTTGAGTTTGACTCGAGGGAATCTAGTGCCAGCAGAGCAGCCTGGCTGTCTGAGTTGATGTAGATATGATGGTGTCTTAGGTTTCTATCCAGGTTAATCTCCGCACATTTGTTGATGGCAAAGACTTCTGCCTGGAAGATTGATGCCTGTGTGCCCATGCTGACGCTAGCTCTGAGCTTAGGTCTCTCACCATAGATCCCACATCCTACATCATTGCCTTTCTTGGAACCATCCGTGTACCAAATATGGCTTCCCTCTTCGACGTACATTTGGTCGTTGGTCCATTTGTCTCTAGGAGGGATTTCTACTGTATACAGTTTGGTAAAATGACATTCGGTGTGGTGTCATCAGTGGGCATGATTCAGATTCAGATATTTATTAATAAAATTTAGTATTTTACACGTCATTTTCAGTATAATAAATAGTTATATTAAATTATCACTAATTAATTTACATTTTTAGTATACATTTTACAAATATAGGTACTTAACTTACGTATCTATTTTTACGTGGTTGGGTTGGCTGCCCTACTGACAAAGTCGTCGATGGTATAGCACGCCAGTTCAGTTAAGAGTGCCCTGAGTTTTTTTTCGAATGTTGTATCGCTTGCATCAATTATTTCGGCAGGAAGCGAGTTGTACAATTTTGCCCCAACAACAGCGAGTGACTTTCTAGATTTGGCTAGTTTACGTTGTGGGACAACTAAAAGGGGTCTCCGTCGGGTGCTTCTTTCCCTGGTAGTAGAGGAGACATAGTTGTGTAGATTTGCTCTTATATACTTGCACGCAGTGAGGACATAGACACTTGGAAGCGTAAGTATTTTCAATTCTTTAAATAATTCTTTTGCAGGATGGTCGTGACACTTTCCTGTTATGCTAAGGGTTCTATTTGCAAAAACCCAGGCCTTTAGTTTGGTTAATGCTTGAGAGCGCCATTTTGGCCTGTTTAGCGTGCATATTCTGTAGACGCACTGCTTGGCCTCCTTTTGCACGTGCAGGTGGAGTGGTATAATGTCCAGCAGTGCGTCTAGGGCCGCTCCCGGTGTCGAGGAGAAGGCGCCTGTTGCGGTTAAACAAGCCGTGCGTTGCAGGCTGTTTAGAGTATCTATCGCCGTCTTTTGGCTGGTTTTGTTACACCAGACTGCGGAGGCATAGGTGATAATGGGCCTCACTACCGCTGGGTGTAGTGTTAGATAAGGAGCTTAAAAACAAGGTGATGGATGTAAAGAGAGTGAATGATAGAGTAATTATCGTGAAATTGTTGATAGAAAACTTGATTTTAAATGTAATTAGTGTATATGCACCGCAGACTGGATGTGATGATAGTTTGAAAAAGAAATTCTGGGAGGATTTGGATGTGGAAATTATGGGAATACCAGAATGTGAGGAGATTTTAATGGACATGTGGGAAGAATGAATGACGGATATGAAAGAGTGCATGGGGGCCGTGGTTACGCAGTCAGAAATCAAGAGGGTGAAGCTCTACTGGAAGCAGCCTTAGCCTTTGACTTAGCCATAGTGAACACCTACTATCAAAATAAAGAACAACACCTTATCACATACCGTAGTGGTCAACACTCTACCCAAATTGATTACTTTCTCCTAAGAAGGAGTAAAATACATTTGGCTAAGGACTGCAAAGTAGTACCCAGTGAGAGCCTAGTTTCCCAGCATAGGTTACTGATTCTAGACTTAAATCTTAAAGTACAACGTTTGTAAAAGAACTCGAAGCCCCCACCTAAAACGAAATGGTATAGATTGAGGGACAGGGAGTTAGCTGAAGAATTTAGAAAAAGAATAGTCGATAAGATGGTAGGAATGGGTGATATGGTAGAGATGATAGTGAATGATTGCTGGAATGAAATGGCAGTATGTGTAAGAAGTGTGGCGAGGGATGTTTTTGGGGAAACAACAGGGAAAGGCAAGATTGATAGGGATACATGGTGGTGGAATGAAGATGTACGAATGATTATGAAAGAAAAGAAGAATGCTTTTAAAGAATGGAAAAGTGTGGAAGAGGGTAACGATAGAGAGAAATAAATCAAGAGGTCAGCTTATCTAACAAGTAAGAAGGAGGCTTAAAAAGCAGTTGCAATAGCAAGGGCCAAGGTACAAGATTGTACGATTTCCTTGAGAGCCCACAAGGCCAAAAAGACCTTTACAGAAAAGCAAGAGAGAGAGAGAGGAATGCAAATGATATAAATCATATGAAATGTATGAGAGACGAAGCAGGAAAGATTTTGACGGATAACAAGAGCATACAAGAACGCTGGAAGAACTACTTCAGTAAACTTATGAACGAAGAGAATGATTGGAGTGGAGTGCTAGAAAATGCTAGAAATAACATTGGTATGGTGAAAGAGATCACTATAGAAGAAGTAAAAATGGCAGTGCAAGGTATGAAGAATGGGAAAGCGGTTGGGCCAGATGGTATACCTGTGGAAGTATGGAAGTTTCTGAAAGCGGATGGATGGAAGTGGCTGACTTTATTCTTTAATAAGTTGTTGCAAGAAGAGGCAATCCCTGATGAATGGTGCAACAGTTCACTGGTGCCCGTTTTTAAGAATAAGGGTGATGTACAGGATTGCAACAACTATCGAGGAATAAAGCTCATGTCACATAGCATGAAGATATGGGAAAAAGTGGTAGCGAGACGAATGAGAGAAGAAAGTAAGGTAACACAGAACCAATTTGGGTTTATGTCGGGCCGGGGAGCTACGGACGCCATATTTGCACTTCGCCAACTGTGCGAAAATTACAGACTTGCGCAAAAGAACTTGCACATGGTGTTCGTGGACCTGGAAAAGGCATACGATAGAGTCCCCCGTAAGGTTCTGTGGTGGTCTATGAGAGAGAAAGGAATGCCAGAGAAGTATGTGCGGCTTGTTCAGGCGATGTATGATAGAGCTAGTACGCACGTCAGGTCTGAAGCTGGAGTAACCGACAAGTTCAATGTGGCGGTAGGTTTACACCAGGGATCGGCTTTAAGTCCGTATTTGTTCCTCCTGGTAATGGATGCTCTGACATCGAACATACAGGAGGAGGCACCCTGGTGTATGCTGTTTGCCGATGACATTGTTCTTGTCAGAGATAATGCACTTGAGGTCCAGAGCAGGCTGGTAAAATGGCAAGAAAAGCTGGAAAGTGTGGGACTGAAAATAAGCAGAACCAAAACGGAGCACATGTTCTGCGATCTCGGTGGTCTATCCAGTTTTTCCCATATTGCCTTAGATGGTGTATCCCTACCAGTCTGCTCCGACTTCCGGTACCTTGGGTCATTGATCCAGAGCGACGGACGCATCGACCGTGACGTGAAAAATAGAATAAATGAGGGATGGATGAAATGGCGACAGGTCTCTGGAACAACTTGCGATCCACGAATGCCTCTTAAACTTAAGGGGAAAATTTACAGGACGATCGTGAGACCTGTTGTAATGTATGGATCAGAATGCTGGGCGACGAAAGTGACGGATGAAAGAAGAGTGCACGCAGCGGAAATGAGAATGTTGAGATGGATGTGTGGAGTGACGAGGAAGGATCGGATTAAGAATGAGTATATTAGGGGAAGTTTGAAAGTAGCACCAGTAACGGAGAAGATAAGAAGTAGTAGGTTAGCGTGGTATGGGCATGTGATGAGGAGGGATGAATGCCATATAGTCAAAAGAATGTTAGGGATGAATGTTGATGGACGGAGAGCGTATGGTAGACCCAAAAAGCGATGGATGGATTGTGTGAAAGAGGATATGAGAAAGAAAGGAGTGAGTGCTGAGGTGACGAAAGATAGAGGAGAATGGAAGAGAAAAACATGTTGTGCCGACCACACATAATGTGGGATAAGGGCAGGAAGAAGAAGGAGACTAAGTTTTGCAAATACTTTGTATTTATGTAAAATACTCAGAAATAAGGCTTTTTTATTTTAATTTATTTATATAAAAATAAATAGATAAATAAATAAAATAAATATTATAGGATGTTCTTACACAGATTGACTAAGTCCCACAGTAAGCCCAAGGAGGCTTGTGTTGTGGGTACTCAGACAACGATATATATAATATATAAATACTTAAATACATAGAAAACACCCATGACTCAGGAACAAATATCTGTGCTCATCACACAAATAAATGCTCTTACCGGGATTCGAACCCAGGACCATCGGCTTCACAGGCAGGGTCATAAAATAAAAAAGCCTTTTTATTTGTGGGCAACTTAATAACATTATAAAATATTAACTTAACTAGGGTTTGCATGACGGATCTGAAATGTTTGACAAGATCCGCTGATCCGGATCCAGATCTGCATAACTTCTTCTTTGGCTCAATGCCACGGGGGCCTTATTTAGATGTATTTTAATTTAGATTAGTTTTTAATTTTATTACACATAGTTTTATTTTATATATATGTATATGTGAAGTTTATTTGTAACTCCTTAAACTGAAGAATAAAGTCATACAGTACTTTATATATAGCTACTTTACAGTTTAAAGAAAATTACACCAGATGACCAGAGCCCTCTTAAGAGTTATAGGCCTCTTCCAGATTCTTTAATTTTTTCCGGTCTTGGGCCTCTCAGATCCAGTTTGTCCCCGCTACTTTTATTATGTCTTCAGAGTAGCATGCCAATGGCCATCTTCTTTTCCTTTTTCCATCTGGACCTTTCCAGCCTGACGTTTGTAAGGTCCACCTCTCCAGCAGCAACATAGCCAGCCCATCTCCATTTTCGTTTCTCGGCCCGACTTAGTGCATCTGTAATCTTAGTTTTTTCTCTAATTATGAAAACTCTGCTCTTGTCAATTTTTCTTACAAAACGTCAGGGGGTAAAAATGGCCTAAATGGCTTTGAGAAAAGGATGGTACGGCCAGGCCACATTGTTTTCTCGACTTGGCGGGGGACTACAGTGCCCCCGATTTTATTGTTATTAACATGAGTAAATGTTATTTTAATCTGAGAGCGGTTTCAGCTTTTAACCTGGGTGCAGAAGTAAAACAGTCTTGTGAGATTGTCCCCGGAAGGCCCCTTCTGAGGGACTGCTGTGTGAGGCTGGAGCGTCTTGTTGTGGACACCCTGCACACTAGCACTCGGAGCACAGACAGGGACAGCACGAGACAAGGTCATGAAGCTGATGTAGAGTGTGGATACAGGAACACCACAGTTGAGAATGTTAAAGGAAACTATCATGGTAAGTGATTTATTAGTACTTGAGTGTTTTTTTCCTTAATGGCATTTTACGTTCATGATTTTTATTTGTGGTGCTAAGTTACCGATAAGTGAAAGGTCGTATTTAAATTGTTTAAAATGAACATTGTGTAAATTAATTAAATTTTAGACTCGGTTATCTTAATTTACCTTTTCTGCCATTGGGTATGCGGAAAAACTTACCATGTAATATTTACTGGTTCTAATGACTCCTTGTGGAGCGCCCACTGGTCTACACACAGCGGCACTTGGGGATCCCCTTTTTGGTTTTCTTAAATATTATAATTATATTTGCATGCGATATCGACCGATCGTATTAGAGAATTTTTTATTGACATGTGTTACACTTATTTTTCTGCCTTGCCGTCAAAAAGTTGAAGCCCCGACAAGGAGGTCAGAATATATTCTTCACTATAAAGGTTTTATATGTGGCGCAAACATTCCCCCGGCCTTGAAAGGAATAACTTTCAAAGAACATTTGAAACAAATCAATTACTACATAATAGCATCCTTATTGCTCAGAGAAAACGAAATTTACATTAACAAATTAGGCCTACATAATGTAATAAAAATAACTAATTACTAATAGAAATATATTAAGTATATTATTGAGAAGGCAATGGACATAATTTGACTAAAGGTCTTTTAAGAGTGCCTGATTTTGTTTTAACCAGAGCAACTCTTGCAATACCGTCCTTGCCAGGAAAGAGTTGAGTTATAAGACCTAATGGCCAATGTAGAGGCATAACATTCTCTTGAAGGATGACTACAACTGTTCCTTCCTTAACAGGCTGAGAAGGAGTATTCCATTTTTGTCTGGTTTGCAGCGTGTGTAAATACTCATCGCACCACCTCTTCCAAAATGATTGAGTTAAACGATCTAATAATTGATATCTTTGCAAAAGATGATCAGATGTAACCTCCGCAACAGACGCAGCTGGAAGATATTTCAATGGAGTAACATTAAGAAAATGAGCTGGTGTCAAAGCGGAAGGTTCAGCTGGATCAGAGCTCAACACGGACAGTGGCCTAGAATTTAATAAAGCCTCAATTTCACACAAAACTGTCATTAATTCCTGAAATGACAAGATTTGTTTACCTATAGTACGAAACAAGTGTGATTTGACGCATTTGACGTTACTTTCCCAACATCCTCCAAAATGTGGAGCACTAGGAGGAATAAATTGCCAAATTATTTTGTTGGCTGCCAGTTCATTTTGCCAAGCGTCTTGATACTCATTCGCGAGGAAATTATGAAGTTCTTGCAAATACGTATGGGCTCCTTGGAAGTTGGTTCCGTTATCGCTGTACATATATTTTACAGGACCACGTCTGGATAAAAACCGCTTAAAGGCTGACATAAAACTTGCTGTACTTAAGTCGGTTGCAAGTTCTAAATGAATTGCTCGTGTTGTGAGACATGTGAATAAGCACAAATAAACCTTTTGACTCTTCACTCCTCTTCGTCGAACAGGCGTACAATATAAAGGACCAGCGTAATCGCAACCAGTATGGATAAAGGCTTTCTCAACTTGATTTACCCTACATGCTGGTAAATCTGCCATCATTGGGCAGTTAGCCTTTGGCTTGGTCCGGAAGCAGAAATTGCATAAATGAATCCGATGACGAATAATACATCGAGCTGCTATGATCCAGAATCGATGACGCAGAATAGATATAAGAGTTTCAGGTCCTGCATGTAAATGGCGTCGATGATAATAATCGACTAGTAGGTTAATTATGTGATCACGACGTGGCAATAACAAAGGATGTTTATAATCGTAATCTTCATTAGAATTACTGAGACGTCCTCCGACACGAAGGATCCCATCTTCAATAAATGGCTTCAGGCTTGCCAAAGCCCTTGTAAACCCTTTTTTCAAGGTCATGTCTAAAATATGTTGATTGAAATAAACCCTTTGTAGAGCTCGTACGATTTCCAGTTCAGCTGCTGTTAAGTCATCAGCACTAATAGGACCTTTAGGTAATTGTTTCATAAATTTCAGGATATAAGCAACTGTGCGTACATATCTAATCCATGACGAGAATCGTTTCGACAAATCATAAACTATATTGTCGTTCGAATTGTCGCAAGTCACTAAAGAAACAGTTTTTTCTTCAGGAACGTTGACTTCGTCTGGTACGAACGCTTGAATCGGCCATTCAGTTTTCGGCAGTTTCATCCATGGAGGACCTGATAGCCATAGAGAATTGTTCACCAGTTGACCTGGAGTTAAGCCTCTAGACAGGCAGTCGCTTGGATTTTCTGTTCCCTTGATATGATAAAAATGATCGCTTGACAAGTTCTCTTGGATCTTAGTAACACGATTGGCCACAAAAGTTTGCCATCGATGAGGCGACGAATGAATCCAACAGAGTGTTACTGTTGAATCGGAAAAGGCTAACACAGATTTGATTTTGTATCTGCTTGAGTAGGTGTCAACCACCCTTTTCATCAGTTGTGACAATAGCAATGCTGCGCATAATTCCAGTCTTGCTAAGCTTACAACTTTCACGGGCGCTATTTTAGATTTAGCGCAAATTAAATTAATCACACCTCGGTCAACGTTAGGAAAGGTGACGTAGGCATAAACCACTCCACCATAAGCCTTTTCACTAGCATCCGAAAAAACCGACTATAGTCAATGAACAGTTTTCAATAACACCTATATGTCTGGGAATGCTAATGTTAGATAGTAGCGGTAGTTCATTTTGGAACTGTTGCCATTGGCGTACAATATGATCAGGCGGTAATTCATCCCAATCTATTTTCAAAAGCCATAACTCCTTTATTAGAAGCTTAGCGAACACGATTACAGGGGCAACCAGGCCCAGAACATCGAATAGTCTAGCTACCGATGAAAGAATATTTCTTTTACTACACGGTCGATCGTCAGGACTAACCTGGAACTTGAATACATCTTCACCAGGATACCAACGTAGGCCTAAAATCTTCAACGTTGTATCATCGTCGAAGGTGACACTTTGGGACAAATGTAGTTCTTTCGGTATTTCTTTTAGAACAGCTGTAGAATTTGATGACCACTTTGCTAGTTGGAATCCACCTTTCAAGAACATTTCCAGCAGTTGTTTAGTCGCTTGTACAGCTTGGTCTTCATCAATAACTGAACTGGCTACATCATCCATATAAATATCACGAGATGCGATTTCTTTTGCGAGTGGGTATTTATCACCTTCATCAGCTACTAACTGTTTGACAGTTCGCAGTGCCAGAAAAGGACTGCTACGTAGACCGAAAGCTACCCTATTATACTGAAACACTCTTATAGTTTCCTCAGGACTAAACCTATAAAGTATACGCTGATAAGGACGATCCTCCCCCCGTACGTCAATACACAGATACATTTGACGTACATCAGACGTGATAGCAATAGCAAATAATCGTAAGTTTAGAAGAATACAGAACAAGTCAGCTTGAAGACTTGGTCCTGCGTGAAGTATGTCATTTAAAGATAAACCGCTTGTGGTCTGTGCACTAGCGTCCAGCACAATTCTAACCTTTGTAGTTATTCTGTCAATTTTGACAATTGCGTGGTGGGGTATGTGATAAGCATCACTTGACTTGTCATTTGGAACCTCAGATAAATATTTTTTATCAATATGTTCACGGATAACTTCATCGTAAGCTGGCTTTAATTCAGGTTGTGTGAGGAATTTTCTTTCAAGTGCTAAAAATCTGCGTTCAGCAGTCTTGTAAGAATCGCCTAAATTGCTTGGGTCCAATTTAAACGGAAGTGCTACTTCGTAACGTCCGTCTTCCAAACGATTGATTGTATTTTTAAATATATCTTCAGTTTGTTTGTCGTCAAGACTATGAATCACTCCTCCATCCAAATCTTCAATTTCCCAGAATTTTTGCATTAAATTTCCTACATCAACCGAAGTAAAATATCCAGCTGCTGAGTAGGAAGCGCTAACTGCGGGAGCATCGCCTAGTATGATGTATCCCAGTGTAGTTTCTAAAGCATCAGGCAAACCAGGTTCTTTCTCAATTTTATTTGACATTAACAATTTGGTGAATAACTTAACACCAAGAAGTACGTCAATTTCACCTGGAATCGTCCAAGATTCATCTGCTAGATTTAAATTATCAAACAGATCAGATGCAGATTGATCAATATGACAAGTCGGTAAATCAGGCGTGATCCCATCTAAAACAAGCGCTTCGATAGTATATTGATGTTTAGGATCATATCTTGACCTAAATGTTAAGTTGACAGTTCCTCGGATGGGTTGTGTTATTGGTGTTCCACCTAATCCATTTATTGACGTCATTGGGCTGCTGTGTACAGAAAGACCTAAATTCTTGCAACACTTTAATGTAACGTAATGTTTCTGTGATCCTGGATCCAGCAGACATCTCAAAACCTTATCCTTGCCGTTACGCCCACTAGCGAGCACCTTAGCAGTGGCGAGAATTTCCGTCAAGGATGATTTAGTCTGTCCCGATGCCGAATGAGTACATATGGAGGCACCGTTGTCCGTTACGTGTGAACTTGCGCTAGCTTCACTATCATCCTTACATGAGGACTTGGACTCATTTTTATTCATGGCAGGTTTTGAGTTTTCAAAGTGTAAAGTTGTGTGATGTTTGCTTTTACATTTACGACACGTTTTCTTTGAGGAACATTTCGATGCAGTATGATGCGTGTTTAGACAATTAGTGCACGCGTGAGATTCCTTAACAAAATTAAATTTTTCGTTAGGCGTGAGTTTCATGAAAGAATTACAATTATATAGTTGCGAGTGATCATTACTCTTGCACATAGCACATGGATTTCCGTTGTCATGCCCTTGCGTGCTAACATACGCTTGGGGCGTGCGAGGGAGGGGAGCTCGCACGCTGCTAGTGCTGGCAGTGGAGCCGCTTTCAGCCTTAGTTGGAGTTCGTTGCGACGTCCGATATAAAATCTTCACTTGTTCCCTAACGAAACAAATGAATTCATCGTATGAAGGCATATTAGTAGAATTCCGAATAGACATCTCGAAATTCTTTGTGGTATCTGAATCTAATAACTTAAGACCCAGGTGAATGAAAATAAAATCACTTAAGTTTTCGAGCTTGAGTTGTCTTATTGCTGAAATAGTAGCAGCAAACGAATCAATTATTTTTTCTAAGTTAGATGCCGAAGGACCGTTGACGTTGACAGGTTTCATCGAAAACAGCTGGTTTAAATATGATGTAGCCAATGCGCGTTTATCATCATATTTCGCGATCAATGCTTCCCAAACTGTGTTGTAGTTTTCTGCGGCAGGTATAACTCCCGCACAGATCGACTTTGCTTTACCTATCAAATGACTAAACAAGTAATGAACACGCTCGGAATCCGTAAGTTTATTATTCTCATGTATGACACGCTTAAATGTTTCATAGAAGAATGGGAAGTTTTGTATGTCTCCATCGAAAGAAGGAAGGTCAATCCGTGGGATTTTAATGGAGTCGTCCTTACAAGAATGGCTCGAATCCCTGGATGTCGAAAGGATGGGAGCAGGTGTATCAATTTTTGTAATTTGACATTTGATTACGCAGTAGAGATCTTCAAACGCGTTCATTGCGTTGTAGTTGACGATGTACTCCGGGTCCAACTCCAAGTTCAGAAGATTGACGTCATCCATCAACTCTATAAATTCTTTCCTCAGTTGATCGACCAATCGAGCTTGCGTGATGAACTGTGAGAAAGCCTTCTTATCACTGCTTAGCTTTGGAATCATGTCATACATATTTTGTAAACGCATGAAACATTGAGCACGTTTTGCTTCCGCAAGCTTTAGTCTCGTTGCCATGGTTACCTTACCTAGTTGTTACTATGACAGTACGAAAAATATGAATAATCATGCAAATATGCACAAACAATTATAAATTATGTTCAACTTGTATAATAACTTAATGCAAGTCGAAAGAAAATGAAGAAAATACGAACGTTCCGCTTGTATAATACCTTAATACAAGTGTAACCTTCGCAAAAGGTTAATTACAGTTTATGAAAAACTGTGGCTTTCAGGAATAATTTACCCGTAGCTTCCAGTTTAGTTAAATGTATTTTGTAACTTAAAATACATTGAAATTATATACCGAATATAGCATGCAAAAATGTTCCGTGAAAATTATGACACAATATGACAGTTACAAAATACGAAATATTTGTAACGCATTAATGAATAAGGTAGCGCGATGAATAATCCCACACGCTACGCGTAAATAAAATAACAGACAATAACAATAAATTTGTTTGACTGACTGTACTTTGAAATACAATAAATTACGGAAACATTTGTTGAAAAATTAAGAAACCGAAAGGAAATCCAAATTAAATTTGTACCTAAATTCAGTGAGCAACAAGGATATTATGTAATATTTTTATATATGTCTCCGGTTCGTAGGCCAAAATATGGGTATGCGGAAAAACTTACCATGTAATATTTACTGGTTCTAATGACTCCTTGTGGAGCGCCCACTGGTCTACACACAGCGGCACTTGGGGATCCCCTTTTTGGTTTTCTTAAATATTATAATTATATTTGCATGCGATATCGACCGATCGTATTAGAGAATTTTTTATTGACATGTGTTACACTTATTTTTCTGCCTTGCCGTCAAAAAGTTGAAGCCCCGACAAGGAGGTCAGAATATATTCTTCACTATAAAGGTTTTTTATGTGGCGCAAACAGCCATCTTGCCACTAAGAGTTATAAACAGAAAGCTGGTCATGTAATAGGGTTAATTTTTCAATTAATTGCTGACCATGTAACCAACTGCAATTTTTTTTAAACAAAACTGATAACAAGTTTACTCTGCCACTCGCTGACAAACTCGTAATGTGTAATAAAGACTGTCACGATGATACCCGGCCATGCGTAATCTGGTATATCTTTTTACCGAATGCACATATTCAAGTAGTTATTTTATTTTAATATAATTTGTAATTATAGTACTTTAAAATAAAAATACAATCATATTACAATGTATGGGCTTCTGTGAGTTTTCGCCAAATATATTTCATCTACCTATCATACCTTAAATTTTTTGTCCAGCGTTTTTTGATAATCTTCACTCGCTTCGTACTCACAATTGTAATTTTATTCTCATAAGCTGTTTTATGCTTATTAGAATGTCATCTTACCAAAAATATATTTTTGGAACTCTTTTTGAGGTAGTCAGGGAAACTTTCTGAAGCACTAAAAGTTATTTTTATATGGGACGCATTTTTTTGTCAAAAAGTCAAATTCACCAAAGTTAAAATACCTCAGAACTATCTCAATCTGAACACAACAAATGTTAGGTATTGTGAAAAGATGATGTATAATTTGCCGTTAGCCACTTATATATTTAAAGTATGGTGATCCCTTGTTTCGCAGACAGAAATTTCATATAATTTTGTTTCACAGAAAATGTTTCGTGTAATACTTGGTCCTTGTATATTTAGTTCGAATATTTTTGTTTCAAAGACTATTTACTTGAATGAAACATATGTCACAGAAACACATTTCAATAAATTTTATAATCAAATTTTTTTATTTAGCAAAGTTATCAAACAGTAGAATTATGTTTGGGGTATTCTTGTTTCCCAGACACAAATTTCACAGAATTTCGTCTCACAAGAAACTGTTTCATATAATATTTGGTCCTTGTATTTTTATTTCGAATATTCTTGTTTCAACACCTATTTACTACAATGCAACATATTTCATAGAAACGAATTTTAAAATCTTATGATTTTATTCAATAAAATTATCAAACAGTAGGATTATGTTTTAAAGAAAACTGTTTGTCTTTATTTTATTTATTCATCGATATAATCGTTCAGAGAAGTAGGTTAGGTTAGGATATAATAGGCCCTTACAGAACCGAAAAGTTACTAAGAAAAGTGGGTTAGGTTAGAACTGCGAGCAAAACAGCGACTTATTTTATTGTACGATACTGATTTACAAACAGAAGTTATATTTTAATTAGTGTCTCGTATATTATTATAAGAATACATATCTAAATCTATGTAATAATAATCTAAATTGTATAATATGAATATCCAAACATTAGAATTTCTTAGCAACAAAAATCTATACTTAAAAATTTCTACAAAATAAGTATTCTGCGAATGGATTTTTCTATGAAATGATAACATGCTATTTTGTTTATGAGAAACATAATTCTATAAAACATATGTCTTGGTAAAAAGTTTACACGAACTAAATAATATAAGGATAAAGAATATATGATTAGAAATTCTATGAAATGAATATCGAAACTTTAAATTTTCTTTGCAACAAAAATCTACGATTAAAAGTTCTACAAAGTAAGTATTCTGCGAAGTGATTATTCAATGAACTAATAATATTTGAATCATTTTATATGAAGCGAAATTCCATAAAAATGTAGTCTATGAAACAACGTACTACCTTAAAGTATGGCGGGGGTCTTGCACAATCCGCAAGTGCTGGGTGTCTTGGGGCTACGCTGAGCTTACTAGCTAGAGCACCGTTGGTCTTATCTTATCTTATGGTTTTAGGGGCCCCTTGCGGATACACTTCAACCCATAGTGATCTCTTGTGCAGTTACCCCCTAGGAAAGATCCGTCAGCTACTCAAGAGCTCATGGGTAGCGTTTTGAATTCCTTTGATTCCAGATAGCCTGTTCCAAAGTCCTTCATTCTTTGTCTGGCGAGGGCGTGACATTCACACATCAGGTGTTCTACTGTCACTTCCTCTTCGCCACACATACGACATGTCCCATTTTGGCCAGGATTCCCTTGACCCCGTAATGGTCAGTAAACACCCCCGTTATTATTTGGAGTTGTCGTTTGCTAAGTTTCCAAAGCTTTTTGCTCCTACCGGAGTCTACCCCTTGTATAAAGAGCTTTGAGTGCTTTAGACCTGTCAGACTGTCCCATTCTTTCTGATGTTTGGTCTTAGTAAGGTCTTTGTGAAAACATAATTACATATGGGAAGCGTTGAGGACACAAAACATACCGACAAGATACGGATAATCCAAGAAATATATAAAAATTCAACAGCTAAAATACGAACAGAAAGAGATGGTCAACTATTTAAAATGCAGAAAGGAGTTAAGCAGGGAGACCCCTTATCACCTAAGCTGTGTTTTGCAATTCTAGAATATGTATTCAGAAAACTTAACTGGGAATCTTTTGCCCTTAACATAAATGGAGCAAAACTAACAAATCTAAGGTTTGCTGCTGATATTATTCTACTGAGTGACAACCCGAAGGACCTAAGCCTAATGCCTAGCTTGCAGACTGCAGCAACAACGTGTAAAGGAAGACATATACATAGACCACAACCTCAGTGCCTATGTAGAACGATACACATCCCTTGGACAAGTGATATGACCTCAAAACTTGACACAACAAGTAGCTAGACTCGGGAACTCATGGAAAATATATTGGTTATGAAAGAAATAGTGAAGAACAACCAAATACCAACAAATATTAAGTCCAAAGTATTTAACACTTGTATCCTTCCCAGCCTTACATAAGGATGTCAAACTTAAGCCCTAACTGTCAAGGAGAGGAAAGCTCTCCAAGTCTGCCAAAATAGTATGGAAAGAAGCATGTTGAATATAAAACTTAGAGATATAGAGATATATTAAAACTACACGGAAAAAAAATATTTTTTACAATACTACCAGAATGTAAATGGGAATTTGTTCTTGTAACAAATTTTGCGTTCTAACATTTTTTTCTGTTTAGCCAAGTAGCCAACCACTTGATTTGAAGCGATTACAATTCGTTTGTAACGGGCAATGTTCAATTTGTTAATATAATAGTTAATAGTTGAGTTTACTATCTGTAGAGTTGTCACATATACTTCGATAAAAATTGTAGGATCTACCGAATTCTCGTTACAACAACCAGGTTTTTTTTTTCGGTGTAGAGGACAAACATAATCGACGTAAACCACGCTATGAAAATACTAAAATGGAAGTGGACTGGCCACATGCTCGAACAAAAGAGAAAAACCGGCCAAGTGCGAGTCGGACTCGCGCACGAAGGGTTCCGTACCATTACGCAAAAAACTGCAAAAAAATCACGTTTGTTCTATGGGAGCCCCACTTAAATATTTATTTTATTCTGTTTTTAGTATTTGTTGTTATAGCGGCAACAGAAATACATCATCTGTGAAAATTTCAACTGTCTAGCTATTACGGTTCGTGAGATACAGCCTGGTGACAGACAGACGGACAGCGGAGTCGTAGTAATAGGGTCAGGTTTTTACCCTTTGTGTACGGAACCCTAAAAATGGTCAAAAGACATCACAACATGGTACCCAAGAGACGAAAAAAGGAATGATGGAAGACAAAAATGAGATGGGAAGACGAGTTCAGGCAGGTGGCTGAAGCCTTGTGGAGAAGACAGGCTCTGGACAGGGACTCGTGGAGGAATATGGGAGAGGCCTATTCCAAGAGCAACCAGACAAGACGTAAGTAAGTAAGGTTTTTGATAGCCGTTGTAATGGTTCCCTGTGAAACAAATGGTTCCGGACTTATGAGGTTACTTGCAGATCTGGCTCTGGCAAGTTCATCTGCATTTTCATTGCCTATGAATCCCTCGTGCCCTGGGATCCATACCAGTTGCACTTTGTTTTGCCTTCCAAGCTTGTTCAGAGCCACGTTCACGTTCAAAGTCACGGTTTGAATTTGAATATGGCTCTGTCATAAGCTGTCAGAGCCAGTATGTCATGAGCCTACTACCAGTTAACACTGTGTCTCGCCATTATCGCTAATTTTCTCGCAATTTGTTAAAAGCACTACTGCTAATATTTAGACTAATTTTAAAATCAGTGCTGTGTAGCCGAAGTACGCCGTGCCCATCCGTGAAGTGGAGAATCCGAGGTCTAAGTTGGACGATCAAGGTAACGGTTCTAAGCTTACCTCTAGCTTGCGACAAGGGCAGCCCGGGACCAACACCAGGGTCTACAACGGAGGCCAACTGTTCAAGCCCACAACCCCGGATTGCAAGGTAACTTCGCCCTACACTATTTTGCACTTTAGTTTCACTTCATAAGTTAATTTTAGTATAGCACAACTTTCTTGCTCAACCGGCCCCTAAATCTCATCCCTTATCGCCCCCCTTTACAGTCTATTCTCTCGCCAATCAACAAGGGTTTTACATAGATATTAAAACAAAACCTAACACAAATAAATATACAATATATATATATATATATATATATATATATATATATATATATATATATATATATATATATATATATATATTATATGTGTGTACATATATATTAATCATTCTCTATTTATTTTGGATACTGTTGTAATTGTACATATATAAAGGAAGAACAAAATACATCAATAATCCTACAATGCGTTTTATACAATTAAAGTGCCATTATTTTCAGTTGACAACTGACGCTTATTAATGTTTTTTTTATTAAGATTAATACTACCTATACATATTACATCAAACAGTGGTCAAAAGAAAAGTTTATTTCTACCGATATAGTGAATAACAGAAGACTATATACTATTAAACTAAATCGTTTTATTGATAACATCTGATATATACTTTATTATCAAATTATATATTTATATATTATTATCAATTTTGTTGTGATTTATTCACTACATCTGTGTAGCGTTATCGACAAGAATAGCAACATAACTATTAAATGTTTACAATTATTTATTTATAAAATTACAATTTTACACATAGTAATTACATTACAATACTATTCTAAATAAAAGAGTTTTTTTCAGTACAATTTATATCAATTTACATTAAAATTAACTAAAAAGTAAACTAAACTAAAACCAAGTCACAACAATACATCGACATTGTACATAATTATATTCGTATTTAGTCCTGGATAATTTTAACAGTGTAGTAGTCTCGATCGCTGGCCAATCTGACGCGAATTTAGAGTCGCCGAGATGAAAGAAAAAATTACCAACTGTCACGATGACATTCATATCTTTTTCGCGCGCCATATAACGCACATGTCGCTTTATGAACAATTTATGTTTTATTGAGTAATTCTTAGTTTTTCCCGTAATAATCAATGCAGTTATACCTAAAAAGACGATATGCGGTGCAAAGTGCACATGGAAAGTGAAAGTTATAAAATATCGGAACGTAAGTACATTATCATCAGGAGATAATTGAAGCAGTCTTCATTTTCCAAATTCTTGCTACTATAAGGTGCTAAAAGTGTTCCCGTGGGGAAGAAATTGACATGACTGCAACTGACGAAAGCACCACCTTCACATCACTAGTCGTTAACGTGAAAGGGATAGCACATTGCATTTTCATGTTGACGAAAAGGGACGGGCATACTTAGTTGTTGACCAGTATAAAATGAACTCCGCGGACAAGAAACAATTTTCAACAAAATAATGAATTTCTCAATTAACTGGAATTTTATTCCATCTGTTTTGTATTTGGAAGTCTTAGATGACTTGCCACACCATTTTACGCTGCAATATAAATGATTAGCGAACGAATTCAATTATTTACGATTTATTTTCGTACAGACGTGCACACTGCTAACAGGTCGTATTCTTGGGCGCAACTGATCGGAGCGGCGCGCGAGCAATCTTATATAAGACCTATAACCATACTGGCGGTGACCGCGAGTCGTCCTATAAGCTCGGTCTATAGGGGGTGGTCTGTGACTGTGACACATGGTCATATTTGCGCAGGCCAAATATAAACCTTATACCGAGATTCTTCTCGGACTTAATGCCATTTTAGGCATTCTCTACCAGTCAACCATAGGGCTAAACAGAAAAGCGTCAAGGTTGGTGCACTGAGAGAAAAAAAACAATAAAGAAACGTAACTTTTGAGCGAAGTAAAACTTCTGCATGCATAATATAATAATATGCTTAATTATACCTTATGACTATGAGTACACTAAATATATATATATTTATATATAATTAAATATATGAATAAGCAAAGATAAATACATATACATACAATTGCATGTGCAATCTTAGTGGCGTAAGGCAAGAAATTACGAAGTCTGCGGAGTGATGCAATTGAAGCAAACATTTTCCTGCTAACCTCACTCACCTGAGGTACCCAAGAGAGACTCTGGTCCATCATGACACCGAGATTCTTTACCTGGAGAGAGTAGGGAATCTGAATACCGTCAAACACAATGGCAGGTAGAGAACCTAAATCAATCCGGGCAGTGAGCTTTGAGCTACCTATGACTATAAACTGAGTTTTAGTAGGGTTAACCTTGAGACCGTAACGTTTACTCCAATTTTTAAATAATCTCCAAGTTCATGGCGCAGATAGTCTGTGATAGATCGGTAACAGAACCCTGAGAGTAGATTTGAAGGTCGTCAGCGTAAAGGTGGTAGGAGGACAAAATATTGGAAGTGATAGAGTTTATGAAGATACAGTGTACAGGTTTTTAAAAGGTTTTTACTCTGGCAAGCCAACTTTGCCAGTACACTATGCGCCATTACGCGCGAACGATCGGTCTCCCATACTAATTTATCGCCTTTTTCTACTGAGGAAGGTGGTTTGCCAGAGTGTATATTTTGTTATATGTGGATTTCCATCAGATGAAAAGCCACTATCTTTTATATAAATAATTGTTTGAAGAATGTGATACATAGTCAATGTAACAAAATAAAACATTTTTGTTGCAGAGCAAACCCCTCGGCTGAAACCAAGTGGTAGACCCGAAATATACCAATGTGCCCACTGTAAATATGCAACAGCTAGACAAGTATGGTTAATCAGGCATTTCAGAAAACATACTGATGCGAAACCATACAAGTGTGATCAGTGTAGTTATGCTAGTGCCAAAAACGGAAATTTGCAATGTCATATAAGAAAACACACTGGCGACAAGCCTTACAAATGTGACCAGTGTAGTTATGCTAGCAGCCAAAAACATAATTTAAAAGTTCATGTAAGAAAACACACTAGTGACAAGCCTTACAAATGGGACGAGTGTAGTTATGCTAGCAGCCATAAAAAATCTTTGAAGCTTCATGTAAGAAATCACACTGGCGACAAGCCTTACAAATGTGACCAGTACAGTTATGCTAGCAACCAAAAAAGTTATTTGAAAGTTCATATAAGGAAACACACTGGCGATAAGCCCTACAAATGTGACCAGTGTAGTTATGCTAGCAGCCATAAAAGTTATTTGGAGCTTCATGTAAGAAAACACACTGGCGACAAGCCTTACAAATGTGACCAGTGTAGTTATGTTAGCAGCCATAAAAGTTCTTTGAAGCTTCATCTAAGAAAACATACTGGCGACAAGCCTTACAAATGTGACCAGTGTACTTATGCTAGCAGCCATAAAAGTGCTTTGAAGGTCCATCTAAGTAAACACACTGGCGACAAGCCTTACAAATGTGACCAGTGTAGTTATGCTAGCAGCCAAAAAAATGGATTGAAGTTTCATGTAAGAAAACACACTGGCGACAAGCCTTACAAATGTGACCAGTGTAGTTATGCTAGCAGCCATAAAAGTTCTTTGGAGCTTCATGTAAGAAAACACACTGGCGACAAGCCTTACAAATGTGACCAGTGTAGTTATGCATGTATCGCCAAAAGATATTTGAATACTCATATAAGGAAACACACTGGCGACAAGCCTTACAAATGTGACCAGTGTAGTTATGCATGTATCGCCAAAAGATATTTGAATACTCATATAAGGAAACACACTGGCGACAAGCCTTACAAATGTGACCAGTGTAGTTATGCATGTATCGCCAAAAGATATTTGAATACTCATATAAGGAAACACACTGGTGACAAGCCTTACAAATGTGACCAGTGCAGTTATGCTAGCAACCAAAAAAATGATTTGAAAGTTCATATAAGGAAACACACTGGCGATAAGCCCTACAAATGTGACCAGTGTAGTTATGCTAGCAGCCATAAAAGTTATTTGGAGGTTCATGTAAGAAAACACACTGGCGACAAGCCTTACAAATGTGACCAGTGTAGTTATGTTAGCAGCCATAAAAGTTCTTTGAAGCTTCATCTAAGAAAACATACTGGCGACAAGCCTTACAAATGTGACCAGTGTACTTATGCTAGCAGCCATAAAAGTGCTTTGAAGGTCCATCTAAGTAAACACACTGGCTACAAGCCTTACAAATGTGACCAGTGTAGTTATGCTAGCAGCCAAAAAAGTAAATTGAAGGTTCATGTAAGAAAACACACTGGCGACAAGCCTTACAAATGTGACCAGTGTAGTTATGTTAGCAGCCATAAAAGTTCTTTGAAGCTTCATCTAAGAAAACATACTGGCGATAAGCCTTACAAATGTGACCAGTGTAGTTACGCTAGTACTTACAGACAAGGTTTACTAATCCATAAAGGTAAACACATTAATGACGAGTATACAGGTTCAAAGAATTTTTTACTGGATCTTGAACGACGGCGTAAAGGTAAGAAGCTTAATCTTATATTCTATGCATGTCTGATATAAGAATTGATATACAAATCTGCTTTCCATCAGGATTATTTACACATTCGTTTTATTCTCATAGTTTTCTAGACCTTTTGTATGGTATTTTTTTTATTTTTTTTATTGGTATTTTTTTGTCACAATCAAATGGGCTAGATGGTTGTTAACAAAATTACGAAGGTATAATATGAACTTTGTCGTACATCTGAAAGTGGTTCAAATTTCACTATGATCTGTTGCTAACAGGGCAGGTTAGGTTTACCATATCACTTTCATAATCAAGACGAGTCTCGTATAATATTTCATAACTATCATGCTAATGGGTTGCAAATTGTCTAAAAAACATTGTTTTTATTTAATTATCCCTAGACATAGTATTTGCTTCTTACTGCAACATATCGCTTTTTGACCCTGATATGCCCATACATACGTCCTTAAGCTACGTCTAAACAAAAGAGAGGTAGTATCTATGGTATAAAAAATATCTCAGTTGCAGATGTCAGGAGCAGTCAGCTCTCGGTCGCCCACGGTGACGCGCGCGACGCCGCGCACGACCACACTTACGCGCGGCGAGAGTCCGCGCCGGCGCCGGGGCCCAGTGCCGCTCCTCCAGGTTAGTGCCGCCGCTCCTCCAGGCTAGTGACGCCGCTCCTCCAGGTTAGTGCCGCCGCTCCTCCAGGCTAGTGACGCCGCGCACGACCACACTTACGCGCGGCGAGAGTCCGCGCCGGCGCCGGGGCCCAGTGCCGCTCCTCCAGGTTAGTACTCGTGTCTGGCGCCTGTCTCTCGTTATCTCAGGGTATATTGTTTGAAATTGAAATCATTTATTGCATATCACATAGCATGTACAGGTGTTCTTATATATAAGCTGTTCATGTGATGCCCTGTTAGGGCACGGCAACAGTTCCACATAGGGAAACATACTTATTTAATCTAAAATTATACATATTATTATTTACATATGTGCCTAATAATTAATTAATTATTTTACATTTAAATAAAATCTGCCATGCACAATATTAATTACAATTACAATTAATTTACGACCACAAGTATTATATGGGTATATGTTACGGCCACGGTAGGAATGTGCCTCTTGCAGAACGAATTCATTAAAAAAAACCGCCCGGATGCGAGTCGGATTCGCCCACCGAGGGTTCCGTACAAAGTTAACTATTTTTTTATTTTAACATAATACATATAGTTTTCAGATTTTCCCCTGTATTTGTAGTGTAAGACGATATTACTTGCCAAATTACATAGTTCTATGTGAACGGAAAGTACCCTATCAATTTTGGTTCCTTGAGAGTGTCGAAATATACGTTTTTTGCGGCATAAACGACTGTATCTTTTTTTACTTTAACTTAGAAATTAGATTTCTTCACAGCTTCTAGGAACTGTAGACCTTAGTACCTATATGGTTTTAATTTCATCTCGATACCTCCACGCGTTCCCGAGATCTGTCTTGACAGACAGACGGACGCACAGTGATCCTATATGGGTCCCTTTTTTTGTCTTTTGAGGTACGGAACCCTAAAAAGTATACATTCTATGAAATTAGAAAATATTCCGACGCCCCTTTGGCCGGGGTTGGAGGTCTTGTATCAAATAATTGTTATTGTTGTTGTTTTTTAGTTTGGTATGTTAGTAGTATAATCAGTACTGTATAAGTAAATAACACTTAGTATTGTCCTCAGGCCTCGAAAGCGCCCACCAGGAGCGCTCGCACGAACTAAGCGAGGCCCGCAGCCGTGACGTCCTGAACATGGAGATATTGGAGACCAAGAGAACGACAGCCGAAGCAATAACTAACGTTAACTTGTCGAAAAATCCCTAATAAATAAATCGTGATAGCTTACATATTGTTGAAAAAATAGTCCGCACTTACCTCAACATATGTATTGGTAGTGGCAGAGTTTTGCGTAATATTTCCTATTAAATATTTGGCAAAGAACATAATTGCCGGCTTGTAACCTTTGTTCAATCAGTCAGAGTGCAGTGAAATAAATCTATGTGGTGACTTCATTCAATTTTGTTATTGCCCTGACAATGAGTCCTAAGTACGGGCTTAAGAGCCTATCAACGTGCTCACTAGCGCCACTGGTAAATAATTGTGATTATTTAAAATTAACGATAGAAATTCAAAAAAAGTGGGCCGCTACGTACTGTATTTTGTATTTAGGTACCTTTCGAATACAATATAATAGTTTTTACGTTGCTGGATTCGTCAATCTATGCGTCCAAAGTTAAAACGTCCGTTTTTGTTTTGAGTTCATAGATCGACGAATCCAGCAACTTAAAAATTATTATATTGTATTCAAAATGTGCCTAAATACAAAATACAGTACGTAGCGGCCCCCTTCTTTAAATATCTATCGTTAATTTTAAATAATCACAATTATTTACCAGTGGCGCTAGTGAGCACGTTGATGGGCTCTTAAGATAACCCGCCATAACCATATAAAGAAAATAAAGGTGTTGAATCTACTCGTATTGTACTAAAACGTAGCTTTAAAACTGTTTTTGTTATTAATATAATGTTTTATGCATTTTTGTGTATACTATTTTCTCAGCCCTTATTGCTTCTTCACCCTATCGCAGTCAACCATAAAAAATGTTAAAACTTTCAAAGACTGGACACGATCATTATATCTTGTGCCCATCTTCTATATCCGAATAAATAATAGTACTACCGTAAGGAAAGGAAACTTCCTACAAAACCGAAGTCAGGGGTGCGTTTTCCTCCTTTCGGGTATTCTCGGCACCAGTGCCAAAGGTAACCGCTGTAAATTCACTGCCATCTATCGACATACTTTAAAACTAAAAATGAAGATTTATAAGAATACGTTAAAATGTATTTAAATATGGATAAATGATTGTTTTATTTGCATTAATTATTTTTATATGATTTTGACCCATGTTCTTTCACTGATATGCGTTAAAATTATAAATAACAAACGAAACCGTCAACGCCCTCTATACGAGAGTAGGCCAAAACTAGTGGCGCCCTCTGATCGAGAATCAAATTTTCAAGGCCCGTTTTTTCCTTAGACTGTATTGGACTGTATCCATCTATTACGGAGTTATATCTATCTTTGGTACGCATGAATCTAGTATAACTCATCATCATTCGGTCATAAGGGGTGGGGGGAAATGACCGAACGGGATAGTCTTATGTATCTTTCAGTAGGAGTAGCAGAGAAAGCGCTGTTATTGATTGTCCTTGTCACAGTCTCACATTTTTTTTATTCCCCGCCGTAAATTTAGTATGGTTTATGGTGGGCTATAAATCTTCTCGACCAATCATATTGTCGCATTGCGTATGTTTAGTCCCTCACGGGCGCACGCGTATAATTGATCTATGTAATGCTAGGTCTATGAATGTACGGCATGCTTCATAAATCATAAGCGCACGCTCTTATAAGACTGAAACCGCAAGAAATTAATCGCAGTGCGTTCTAAGCCTTAATAATCTGTGTATAGTTGGTCAAGCAAATCTTGTCAGTAGAAAAAGGCGGCAAATTTAAAGAATGTAGGCGCAAAGGGATATCGTCCCCTAGAAAATTTAAATTTCGCGCCTTTTACTACTGACAGCAGCTTGACCAACTATATTAAACTTTATTTTGAATTTTGATTCAAACCAGTCCTAACTTTATGAATGAGTGTATCATGTATCCAAAGGCACTTGCAAGTTTGCAACATGCAGAAAGTTAAAAGATGGCGTCTACGTAAATGTCAAAGTACTACTACATATATTTCATAGATATTGCAAATCCTAACTTTATTACGTCTATATCCGATTGTTTAAGTTAGCAATGGAGTCATCAGCTTTACAGGGCATAGTGAGCGTTTGCGTGAAGGCTGAGCCCTGTGAGGATCTGTGTATAACAGATGTCGCGCTTTCTATACCCAGCTATGCATAACACAAGTGCCTGAATCCAATTGGGTATAGATTGCTCTGGGCAACAAAACATATCATCATGAATACACATAACACCATGCTACATGAGAGTAGGAGAAGGGGCCGACCTACGACCACACTGTTACATGTACAAGTACATTTACTTCCGAGTTGGCATCGCACATCTGTATCAATATGAGAGTGCAGTCTACTGGCCTATCCAGAGTGACTCTCCCGTACGATTCGGTTCGCCTCCAGACTAGGTACTACCGTCTAGTACCCTGGTGTCCTGCACACCACCTGGACGTGGGGGCGGTGCCCCCACGGGATCCTCCATATGCCTGCCCCCTAGATCCGGCCCTTATACTCCAACTCATAACCGACCGTACTACATGCCTGCCTGTGTGCTTCCGGTACACACTCAGGGAAGCCCCGGGCTTCCCAGTCCAATGTCGAGATTGGACTGCACCTTAGTGAAACTACGTTAACCAAGGACCGTTGGTTAACCCCTTGTTCCACTCCCATGTAGCTAGGATGTCGATTATATACGCATAAATAAGTGTATAAACACTCACCTGGGCAGGCTCTCGTTAGAGCGTGAAGGCGCACCGTGTACCGACTCAGTACACCCCGCGCCGTCCAACACCTCATGCACGTACCTCCATTTTTTCTCTACTGGCGCCATCGTGCTTTTCCCCGCCATGAGAACTGTCATTCTATCTGTCAGTGTTGCCACATGACAAAGTAGAACCTGGTTGATACCACTTACCAACTTACATCGCGCTTGGCGCTTGGCGCTTGGCGCGACACTCCCGACAACAATGAAGGTTACTGCAGCAAGGCGAGCAGGTGTCGCGTCCACTCCAGGATTTTATCCCTGGCACGAATGGCTGCGATCCGCTTGCTTCTCCCATTGCCTCTTTCCTCTGGCTGCTCCTCTGGTGGTGGGACTTCATTGTGACTGGTCATATCACATCCAGCCAGATGATCCGCGTCGATCTCCGGTTGTTCATCGAGCACAGGTACGTGAGCATCCACGCTGGTTGGAACTTCCAACTCCCCGCTGTCCTCTTCAATCTCAGGCAAGCCTCCCTCTACAGGTTCTACCTCAGGCGTCTCGTCATCTACCTCCAGCGGGTAGAGATGGCCAATGGAACGTGTTAAAGTAGAATCGTCAACCTTGACCCTCGCTACTCTACATTCACCATCACTTCCTCTGATCAGCTCGTGGATCTTCCCCACTTTCCAGAGGTTTCTGTTCTTGAGATCCGATTTAACCTGTACAAGGTCGCCTACTTGTGGTGATCGATGAGATTTAACTCTAGGTTGCTTGGGCGAGTTGTTGTACCTCTCTCTCAGACTAGCAAGGTACTGCTTGACGAACATTCTCTTAAATTCCTCTAGGATATTGCATCCTCTCTTCCAGCTCTCAAACAGGTCGCTCTTTGTAGCAGTGTTACAAGTAGGAATATCTGCGGCAGATGGTCTCATAGTCAAACATTGTCCTAGGCTTAAGAAATCAGCCGGGCAGAGAACATGTTCCACTTCTGTACCGACTCGTGTCAGCGGTCTTGAATTCAGTACCGTTTCCACTTCCTTCATCACCGTCAGTAACCTGGTATCATTGAGAAGGTGTTTTTCTAGGGTTCTTTTAAGGCAATGCTTCACCAAGGCCACAAGCCGCTCGTAAAACCCTCCATGCCACGGTGCTAGTTGACATATAAATTTCCACTGGATGTCATTCTTAACGCAGTATGGCTGTTGTACCATTTCAGCGACTAACTTGAAACAAGTCGCATTATCTGAATACATCCGTTGTGGCTTGTTTCTAGCAGCTATAAATCGTCGCAAGGCCAGGAGACATTCTTCAGCCGAAAGGTCCTTCACGATCTCAAGGTGTATCGCTCTTACTGTCAAACACGTGAATAAGGCTACCCATCGCTTCTCTTTGCCAGTCTGGGTACTCACAAATAGTGGTCCTAGATAGTCAATACCAGTGTAAGTGAAGGGTCTGTTGTAATTTACTCGTTCTGGAGGCAGCGCCGGTGTGCCTGGTAAACGATACGGACCGCCGCCGTGTTTGACACACTGGGTACATCGCTTTAACACCTTCATCACCTGGGCTTTCCCTTGGGGTATCCAATACCGCTCCCTGATGATACTCAATGTATGTGGAGCACCGACGTGGTAGTTACTCACATGCGTCTCCTTTATGATTCTGTCAGTGAACTCAGAATTTTTTGGCAGTAGTATCGGATACTTCATGTCATAGCTCCAGGTGGTGTTCGCCATACGCCCGCGGCATCTAAGAAGGCCGTCCACATCGACAAAGAGATCTAGATTTCGTGCTAAATGTGTTCTTTTACCATCTAGTTCTTCTTGGAAGTGCTTTCTTTGCAGATCCCTTATCTCGGACACTATTTTGGAAACAATCGTCTGCTGCTGGATGTCTCCTTCTTTGTGATAGTCAGGATTGTCAAGTTCCATGCTTCCATCAGTAGGATATTCACCACTCTTTGTAGGTATACTTAAATCCTGGGTTTCCATTGGTTCAATGGGATCACTGGGACTTCCTTGCTCTAGGGCCTCACTCTGGTCAGCGTCATCACCAATGGGTACTTCCTGTGTCGGCTCACCTGGGTCGTCACCCAGGACCTCCCCAACAGAAAGAAGGTTCTGATGTTCCTCATAGAGTCTATTTTGGGGCCAGCATGATTCTTCCTTGGCAAGAAACTCCGGTCCGTTAAACCAAAGTTGCCTTTTCTCTTCAAACAGTTCTGGACGTGTGGCAACATCAGCAGGATTTGCCTTTGTGTGGACATAGAACATCTCTGTGTTTGGATGGTCACGCTTGATTTCGTTTACCCTGTTGGCAACAAAGGGTGGGAGCAGTTTGTTTGACCTCATCCAACTAAGCACAACCAAACTATCTGACCACAAATATTCTTTCTCGATGTCAAGATCAAGATGGTTCCTTACGTATTTCAGGAGTCTGCTTCCAATCAGAAATCCTAGAAGTTCTAATTTAGGAATTTTCAATTCATCCTTGTCTTTGGTCTGTGACACGTGTGATTTTGCCATCAAAAGGGAGACTGATTTTCCTTGTCCATCTTCAATCACTTTAAGGTAGACAATGGCAGCATATGCGTTTTTGGAGGCATCTGTGAAGCAGTGCAAGTGGTACTTAAGCTCACTCATTGAGACATCTGTTCCGATGTACCTCGGCACCTCTGTGTTCACTATGGATTTCAGACTTTCCATGACATTCTTCACAGACTGTGTCATCTCCGTAGGTAGTTCTGTATCCCATTTGCATTTCTTTTCACAGATATTCTGGAAGATCAGCTTCATTGACAACATGAGTGGGCATACAAAACCACATGGGTCATACACACGTGCTAGAGCCCGAAGAACTTTCCTCTTTGTGTCTATCGGAGGATCTGTGCTGAAGTGGTCCTCAGTCAAATTCAGTTTCAGCGTATCTTCTTCGACATTCCACATAAGTCCGAGCACTTTGACCTGTCCATGTTTGACTGACCTATGATGTTCTGGTATCTTGTCCATAAGGCTCTGGTTGTTTGAGATCCAGTCTCTCATATTCATAGACAGCTGCTCAAACACTGTTCTGGTTTGCTCATAGATCTGTTTAGCCTCCTGCAGGCTATCAGCTCCAGTCACTAAGTTATCCACATAGCATTTGTCAGCGACTTGTTTCAGCAAGGCCTTGTTTGACTGGCTTATGTAGTGTCGGATCGTTGCTGTCAGTAAGAATGGACTCGCGACAACTCCAAAAGGTACCCTGCAGAACCTCAGATACAGTAAGTTATCCTCCGTTGCTTCCTTGGTTGTGTCCTTTAACCAGAGGAACCCTGTGACATCGCGATCATCCTCTTGAAGTGCTACTTGTAGAAACGCCTTTTCTACATCAGCCAGTATGCCATACCTCTTAGTTCGGAACTTCAAAAGTAACGCCGTTAGGTCTTCTAACATAGAAGGTCCGCTGTAAAGGCACTCATTGAGGCTTTTCTGTCCAGTAGTTTTGGCACTAGCATCGTATACTATCCTCCCCTTGCCGCCGCCATCTTGTTTCACCATATGGTGGGCGAGGTAGTGAATTGGGTGGTCTGCGTTCAAGTCTGACCCTCTAGTAACGACTTCTATAATTCCTAGGTCCAGCTGTTCCTTCAGGATCACGTCATACTCCTTGATTAAATGCAGGTCCAGTCTTTTCAGGTTACTCTTCAATCGACCTAAGGCCAACCCAAAATTTGATGGCAAATCTGGTGGGTACTCAATCCAGGGCCATTTCACTAAGTGCCGGCCTTTCGTTGAAGTGACAAACTGCTTCTTCCTGGAGGATAGGCAGGCCTAACCTTTTTGCAGCTGCCAGAGTAATGTAACTCCGCTGACTACCGCAGTCTATGAAGATTCTGCCTTTGTTACTTTTCTTAGTTAGAGGGTATTGGAGTGTTGCCATTGCGGTCATCTGAGGCCGGATTGGGACAGAAGATGAGCAGGTGGTCTCCTTTACAGCGGAAGCAAGCAATCTTGCGCTTGCAGGACGAAGCCGTATGATTGCGTCGGAGGCAGTGTAGACACCTTCCCGTTACTTGCTTCTGCCGAGCCTCAACTGTATTGTATTTGCGACAGTCACTGCTAGCATGTCCTTTCAGGTTGCAGAACAAGCATGCTCTCTTTGCTTGCTTTGTAGGTGGTGCTCCAGCATTTCCCGCATGTTTCCGCTTCCGGCTACTCTGAGACCTTACTTCTGTACGGACTTGCAACACCTCAGTTCCACTGCAATGGAGTAGTTTGCATTGGTAGCCGCTATTCCTGAAACTGTTTCAAGCGCTGCGCCCTTCAGGCAGCTCAGGAGGTACATTAGTTTCTCAGACTCCTGTAACTGTCTATGGTCTACATTAGCAGCAAACCGGTCCCAAAACTCGCACCACTTCAACTTGTCCCCCGAAAAGGATGGAAGACTTAATTCAGGTAGTTTGGATTTTTTAACAGTTTCACTCCGCCTTTTGCCAATCTGTAATGCAATTTCCAATTCTGTCAATAGATCTTCAGCCTTAAGTTGTTCTTGGGTCATCTCAACCACATCTGCCTCCGGTTCGACACTTAAATATTGAAATAACTCCTTTTCAAAAGTCCCCAAGCATTGCTTCAATTTTAAGTGGATTGCTGTGAACTCCTCTTCACTGACAGCTCCCTCCGCTTGCAACTGCTCCCAGAGGGTTTGAGAGTCCGCAGTCACCTTTTGTAATTTTTCATGGCGCAGCTTAACCCGACTGTACAAGCTTGCCATGGTGACGGCCTGAAAACCGTCCTGCCGTACAAGTTTTATTTTCTTTTTTCGGTCCGGGCGGTGGAATGAATACGCGCATACGTATCACAAAACTAGTCTCGAACTGGCCAGGTATATTCCCTACTTCTTTGTGCAGCTGCAATTCTGCTGCAACTCGCTTTGGAAATGATTTCCTTTACCAGAACTGATATCGATCGCACTTCTCACAACACTGATTTATCCACGACCACTTACAAACATAAACTTAAACAAGAAACCTCAGGACGCCACTCGCTCAAGTAACTTTGAATACCGCGAAACTTATGTTTTTTCCTCGTTGATTTTTTTCTTGACTTGTTGGGTCTTGCCAGAGTTGCCAGCGCACAGTGGTGCGTTCGAATTCTCATTCGCGTCCGAAACATTTTTTGGCTTATCGGTAAATTTACCAAATAGTAAATTTATTTAAACGCGAATAAGAAATACAAATTATCATGAGTAATCGAATTCATAAAAGTAATTATTAAATGCCCTTCATCTGACATTCTTTACCACGCACTTTCATTTATCACTGAAAATAAAATGATGAAATGAAATCCGAACGTACCCTTACGGGCATAGATAAGAAAGAGAGGAACAACCATTCTTTCACAATTATATAAAAGGTATGATGGCCAACATAACATAAAAAATACCTTATGGCTAAATTCTTAAAACAAATTATTACACAAGAACAAATGTATAATTATAACAATTACGCAACATTTCACAACACTTAATCTAGCCTAGGGTGCACCCTTTTACCTCTAAAGTCAAACAGAGGTTAAATTAGTACTATGGAATTAAAACAACATTCATTTTATATTTCTTTATTAGACTTCGTTGCATGCTGTGAAAGAAATAATAATTAATTACGTATTTTCAAAACAAAATACGCCGAACAGGTACCTTGAGCTCAAACAATTCAAAACTTAATTTGACAATCTCAGCTACAAGGCCCTTCAAAAGGGATCTTCAGATGGAATAGCCAAACCTAATCTGGCTTCCCACCATCAGAAATCTCAGATCATCTCCACCATTTTTGTCGCGCTTTCTATACCCAGCTATGCATAACACAAGTGCCTGAATCCAATTGGGTATAGATTGCTCTGGGCAACAAAACATATCATCATGAATACACATAACACCATGCTACATGAGAGTAGGAGAAGGGGCCGACCTACGACCACACTGTTACATGTACAAGTACATTTACTTCCGAGTTGGCATCGCACATCTGTATCAATATGAGAGTGCAGTCTACTGGCCTATCCAGAGTGACTCTCCCGTACGATTCGGTTCGCCTCCAGACTAGGTACTACCGTCTAGTACCCTGGTGTCCTGCACACCACCTGGACGTGGGGGCGGTGCCCCCACGGGATCCTCCATATGCCTGCCCCCTAGATCCGGCCCTTATACTCCAACTCATAACCGACCGTACTACATGCCTGCCTGTGTGCTTCCGGTACACACTCAGGGAAGCCCCGGGCTTCCCAGTCCAATGTCGAGATTGGACTGCACCTTAGTGAAACTACGTTAACCAAGGACCGTTGGTTAACCCCTTGTTCCACTCCCATGTAGCTAGGATGTCGATTATATACGCATAAATAAGTGTATAAACACTCACCTGGGCAGGCTCTCGTTAGAGCGTGAAGGCGCACCGTGTACCGACTCAGTACACCCCGCGCCGTCCAACACCTCATGCACGTACCTCCATTTTTTCTCTACTGGCGCCATCGTGCTTTTCCCCGCCATGAGAACTGTCATTCTATCTGTCAGTGTTGCCACATGACAAAGTAGAACCTGGTTGATACCACTTACCAACTTACATCGCGCTTGGCGCTTGGCGCTTGGCGCGACAACAGATGAGCCCATGGTCGAGGGAGTGGCTGTGAAAGTTGAGCGTTTGCTGGATGATGTGTGTGTAAAAGACGAGCCCAGGTGCGAGGGTGCATCTATAAAAGCCGACTCTTCATGCTCAGATGTGTGTGTAAAAGACGAGTCCTTCGGCGTGAGCGCGGCGGCCGCAGCGGCGGAGCTGTACACCGACCACGCAGTCAAAGATGAGCTCGTGCTCGGTCCCGTGATAGTGGAGTGGCGCGTGCGCCACGCACCAACAGGTCAGTTGTGGGTTCTTTGATTAAACCTGTCGGTCCATTTCATCATAATAAGATTAAGCATGAACAATATATGATAACTTTTAGGTTTCCGTACCTCAAAAGGAAAAAACGGAACCCTTATAGGATCACTCGTGCGTCTGTCTGTCTGTCTGTCCGTCTGTCACAGCCTATTTTCTCCGAAACGGCTGGACCAATTAAGTAAAAATTTGGTATACATATGTAAGTTTATGACCTGAAAACGGACATGTAACGTAAACAAATGAATTTTAAACACGGGAAAACTTTTTTCAAACTATATCGTGTTACATATCAAAGGAAAGAGCTTATTATGAGAATATCAAATATTTTTTTTTTATAATTTTAGGATAAACAGTTTAGGAGTTATTCAAGAAAATAGGCAAAAAATGTCCATTTTTCTCCGAAACTACTGGGTCTAAAGTTTTGAAAAAAATACAGAAAATAGATCTTTACCTATAGATCACAGGAAAACCTATTAGAAATGTGCAGTCAAGCGTGAGTTGGACTTAATTACTTAGTTATTGATCCGACCCCTATGGGTTTTTTAAAGACATTTCACTCATGTTTCACATAAAATATACATTGTTTAAGTTGTGTAATGTACGGAACCCTTGGAACGCGAGTCCGACTCGTACTTGGCCAGTTTTTACGTTAGATGGGATATGGTATGGATAGAATTTTTATCATAGCAAAGTACTTAATACACATCCGTCTGGCCATCAAATCGCAAACCAAACTGGGTAGGGGAGGCCCAAGATCGAGAGAGGTGGAAAACTCTGGAAGAGGCCTACACTACCGCTCATAACTATTTATGCACTCATAATTTTTTCCATACAATTGTATATGTTGAATAAATTAGAAAATTGAACACTGGCCACTCAAATACTTAGTCTTAAGTTTCAATATTGCCACCAATAGAGGGCGCCACTTACTATGCGTTTGGTTTGTGTGAGCAAACTTGTATTTCTTGTAAGTGCATCGGTCTTATGTGAAATAAATCATTTCAAGGGAATTAACTTGTTTCTCTGGAACCAAAGCCCATAATCCAATAGTATACAATGATTGATGATTTTGCTGAACTGGCAAGACGGGTAAATAAAACATTTCATAAATATTTAGTTGCATATCCTTTGGCCTTCCTCACAGTAGCACATCGAGACGGCATAGAGTCCCCTAATTACCGTATATGATCATATTCTGCCATTCTGACTGAAGTCCTTGGAAGAAACCCCCAAAAGATTTTTTTAAACAAAACTGATAACAAGTTTACACTGCCACTCGCTGACAAGCTCGTAAAGTGTGTAATAAAGACTGTCACGATGCCGGACATGCGTAATCTGGTATATCTTTTTACCGAATGCACATATTTGAATTTCTTTTATTTTAATAATGTGTAATTATTGTACTTTATAATAAAAATACAATCATATTAAAATGTTTGGCTTCTGTAAGTTTTCGCCAAATATATTCCATCCTACCTTAAATTTTTTGTCCAGCATTTTTTGATAATCTTCACTCGCTTCGTACTACAATGCCACAATTGTATTTTTATTCTCATAAGCTGTTTTATGCTTATTAGAATGTCATCTTACCAAAAATATATTTTTGAAACTCTTTTTGAGGTAGTCAGGAAAACTTTCTACTCCAAGCACTGAAAGTTCTTATTATATGGGAAGCATTTTTTTGTCAAAAAGTCAAATTCAACAAAGTTAAAACACCTCAGAACTATCTCAAGCTGAACACAATCAGATAAATGTTAGGTATTGTAAAAAGAGAATGTATAATTTGCTATTAGCCACTTATATATTTACAGTATAGCGGGGGTCTTGCACAATCCGGAAGTGCTGGGTGTCTTGGGGCTAGTGGTGCCGCGCGCACTAGCTTACTAGCTAGAACACCGTTTGGTCTTATCTTATCTTAAGGTTTTAAGGGCCCCTTGCGGATACACTTCGACCCATAGTGATCTTCTGTGCAGTTACCCCTTAGGAAAAATATCAGCTATTCAAGAGCTTTTCCCACCATCTCCATGTGCCGGATGATGCAGCTCATGGGTAGAGTTTTGAATTCCTTTGGTTCCAGATAGCCTGTTCCAAAGTCCTTCATTCTTTGTCTGGCGAGGGTGTGACATTCACACATCAGGTGTTCTACTGTCACTTCCTCTTCGCCACACATACGACAATCGGTGTTCTCAGCGTGCCATTTTGGCCAGGATTCCCTTGACCCCGTAATGGCCAGTAAACACCCCGTTAATATTTGGAGTTGTTTTGCTAAGTTTCCAAAGCTTTTTGCTCCTACCGGAGTCTACCCCTTATTGAGAATAATAAGAATAAATTTTATTATCAATGAAACACATAACAGAGAATGTCAGGGGTCTCGGCACTAGGCTATGCCTGTATCGCGCTCGCACTGCACAAAAAAGTAGGTATTGAAAAAACAAACTTAAATGAAGTACTTGAAAGTAAGCAAAAGAAAAATAATACAATATTGAAAACTAAACTAAAATATTTTAGCTATAATATCTTCTGTCTCTGCATAAGAAAGTGAATGTAAAAATTTAAATAAGAGTATCTTGGCTTCTATAATGGTGCAGTCTTTAAGGTTACAATGTTTAAGCAAAGCGTTGTAAGTGGTCACTCGGATTCTTTCCCCGAAACGTTTCCCAAAGGCGGAACGGACTTCTGGAATTGGTAAGTTAAAAATGCGTTTTTTGATTAGAGAACTATAGCAAGAGGCAACGATTTTGAGAATGTATATGTGTGTAAAGAGATTTTCATTAAAAATAACTGACGTACCGTTAAGACCTTTTGACAGTTACAACCCTAGTACTTCAATGGATTTCGCTAGCAGTTTACGATCCCTGATGATGACACATGTTGAATTTTATAACAAAATCTAGTAAAATATATAGCAAATGAGCAATTTATCACAATAATGTGGATAATAAAATAATATATGGAAATAATACAAAAATACAGGACCTGAAAGTTTCAAAAATGTCAGTTTTTTTAACTTCCAAAAAGGGAAAAAGTAAGGGTACCATTCAATTCCTTACATTTTATTAGAAAAAAGATTGTAAAGCAACTATATAAATAAAAAAAAAAAAAAAGCCTTTTATTTCCAATTTACAATTGTTTTACATTAGAAGTTTTAGCGTATTGGTTAGTAAGTTTCTTATAGTTAGTAGTTAGTGTTAGGTTTATGTATTCTATTTACTATCTATTTATTTAATTTGGACCCCTCTTTGGGTGTAGGCCTCCTCCAATTCTCTCCATTTCTGCCTGTCTTCCGCTTTGTTTAGCCAGTCTTTCCCTGCAGTTTCTTTTATATCGTCCAGCCATCGTTTATATGGCTTTCCTACTTTCCTTTTGCCACTTGGGCCTTTCCATTTCGTTGCCAATATTGTCCATCTATGGTCTGTGTACCGTGCGATGTGTCCTGCCCACCGCCATTTTAATTTGAGGGCTTGAGTTAGTGCGTCTTGTAACTTTGTTTTTTCTCTTATAGATGTACTCTTTATTTTTTGTATCTTTTTTATGTTGAGCATGCTCCTCTCCATGGCTCTTTGGGTGGTTCTTATTTTATCTGTAAAAGTCCATGTTTGGCACCCATAGAGCAGGCTCGGTAGAAGGCATGTATCTGCCACTATCTTTTTTAGGTTTAAGCTGTATTTGCCTTTTAGGATTTCTTGCAGTGACCAGAATTTCCTCCAGGTTATGTTGGCTCTCCTTTCTACCTCTTCTTCGTTGTTTGTTGTTGTAAAGGACAGTTGCTTTCCTAGATATATATATTGGTCTACATAGTCTATGTTGTTGCCATTGATATTTATTTGTATTTGTTTGCTGTTTGTCATTATTTTGGTTTTATTTGTAAGCAACTATATACATAAACGCAATATTTCACCGACAAAACCCCACCGACCGACAACCGACCGACGCCTGCCTGCCTGCATCATAAAAAAAACCGCATTTTTACTTATTTTCCATACATTCAAGATGGGCTCTCAGTGAACTTGACGTCACGTTCACTTATCGTTTTGTTAGAAGCGTTTCGCGAGTGAAGTACGACTGTCAGACTTTGACTATCATTTCTGACTTTTGTATTGCTTGAATGCAAATGGGTCCCATATAGACATTGGATCCTAAAAACAAACCTGATCGATTGCTACCATTAATGAAAATTTGTCATCTAGCCTAATGTTTGAAGAATGTGATACATATTTAATGTAACAAAAAAAAACATTTTTGTTGCAGAGCAAACTCCTCGGCTGACACCAAGTGGTATACCCAAAATATACCAATGTGCCCGCTGTAAATATGCAACAGCTAGACAAGCACGGTTAATCAGGCATTTGAGAAAACATACTGATGCGAAACCATACAAGTGTGATCAGTGTAGTTATGCTAGTGCCCTAAAAGGAAATTTACAACGTCATATAAGAAATCACACTGGTGACAAGCCTTACAAATGTGACCAGTGTAGTTATGCTAGCACCGACAAAAGTCATTTGAAAGTTCATACAAGGACACACACTGGTGACAAGCCTTACAAATGTGACCAGTGTAGTTATGCTAGCAGCCATAAAAAATGTTTGAAGCTTCATCTAAGAAATCACACTGGCGACAAGCCTTACAAATGTGACCAGTGTAGTTATGCTAGCAGCCATAAACGTGCTTTGAAGGTCCATCTAAGAAAACACACTGACGACAAGCCTTACAAATGTGACCAGTGTAGTTATGCTAGCAGCAACAAATATAATTTGATAGTTCATGTAAGAAAACACACTGGCGACAAGCCTTACAAATGTGATCAGTGTAGTTATGCTAGCAGCTATAAACATCATTTGACAACTCATGTAAAGAGACACACTGAAGACAAGCCTAACAAATGTGACCAGTGTAGTTATGCTAGCACCGACAAAGGTCATTTGAAAGATCATACAAGGACACACACTGGTGACAGTCCTTTCAAATGTGACCAGTGTAGTTATGCTAGCAACCAAAAATGTGTTTTGAAGGTCCATCTAAGTAAACACACTGGCGACAAGCCTTACAAATGTGACCAGTGTAGTTATGCTAGCAGTAATAAACATGCTTTGAAGGTCCATCTAAGTAAACACACTGGCGACAAGCCTTACAAATGTGACCAGTGTAGTTATGCTAGCAGCCAAAAACGTGCTTTGAAGGTCCATCTAAGAAAACACACTGTCCGACAAGCCTTACAAATGTGACCAGTCTAGTTATGCATGTATCGCCAAAAGATATTTGAATGCTCATATAAGGAAACACACTGGTGAAAAGCCTTACAAATGTGACCAGTGTAGTTATGCTAGCCGCCATAAGCAAACTTTGAAGGTCCATCTATGAAAACACACTGACGACAAGCCTTACAAATGTGACCAGTGTAGTTATGCTAGCAGCAAAAAATATAATTTGATAGTTCATGTAAGAAATCACACTGGCAACAAGCCTTTCAAATGTGATCAGTGTAGTTATGCTAGCAGCTATAAACATAATTTGACAATTAATGTAAGGAGACACACTGAAGACAAGCCTTACAAATGTGACCAGTGTAGTTATGCTAGCACCGACAAAGGTCATTTGAAGGATCATACAAGGACACACACTGGTGACAAGCCTTACAAATGTGACCAGTGTAGTTATGCTAGCATCCAAAAACGTGCTTTGAAGGTCCATCTAAGAAAACACACTGTCGACAAGCCTTACAAATGTGACCAGTGTAGTTATGCTAGCAGCCAAAAAGGTTATTTGAAGCGTCATGTAAAAAACACAGTGGCGACAGGCCTTACAAATGTAACCAGTGTAGTTATGCTAGCAGCTAAAAAGGTTCTTTGAACTGTCATGTAAGAAAACACACCGGTGAAAAGCCTTACAAATGTGATCGGTGTAGTTATGCTACTACTTACAAAAAAGGTTTACTAATCCATAAAGATAAACATATTAATGACAAGACTACGGATTCAAAGAATTGTTTACTAGATTTTGAACGACAGCGTAAAGGTAAGAATCCTTATAATCTTATGTTCTATGCATGTCTCATATTGGTATTGATATACAAACCTGCTTTCCATCAGGATTATTTAGACATTACTTTTAGTCTCATAATTTTCTTGACATTTATTGGCCTTGTCTGTCTCAACCAAATTGGCTCGACATGAGGGTGTCATGTTATAAAATTGATTTGTAAAAAAATTACGTAGGTATAATTTGAACTATGTCGTACATCTGAAAGTGGTTCAAATATCACTATGATCAGTTGCTGACAGGGCAGGTTAGGTTTACCATATGTAGCAGCCAGCTAGCTGGTACACTAGAAGTTGCAGGTGGTCGGGTGATGAACAGCACGGTAAACAATAGTAGCAAATTACAGGAATTAAAGTAAAGTATAGCTAATAAATATTAAGTTGACTCTCGTTCTCAATGAATGAATGAATGAATGAAACCGTTTATTCACAATGAACATATGGTAACATAAGATCTTAATTTATATACATTGCTTCCCACTATACATTCAGTCAAGATAGACATGTGAAAATATTTGTCAGTGATATATATATGTCACTCAGTGTGATAAAATTTGAATTAAATACAATTACACGATTAATTACAATTTGGCGCAAGAGAGTCAAGAGTCTAAGATGCGTCTATATCGATGTCTTGCCTGTATGGTAGTTTTATAGGCTAGTGACGCCGCTCCTCCAGGCTAGTGCCGCCGCTCCTCCAGGCTAGTGACGCCGCGCACGACCACACTTACGCGCGGCGAGAGTCCGCGCCGTCTCCGGGGCCCAGTGCCGCTCCTCCAGGTTAGTGCCGCCGCTCCTCCAGTCTAGTGACGCCGCTCCTCCAGGCTAGTGACGCCGCTCTTCCAGGCTAGTGACGCCGCTCCTCCAGGCTAGTGCCGCCGCTCCTCCAGGTTAGTGACGCCGCTCACGACCACACTTACGCGCGACGAGAGTCCGCGCCGATGCCGGGGCCCAGTGCCGCTCACCTCAGACGCAAGGAGGATCTTCTCCGAGACCACGGGGTCAAGGCCGTCCTCGAAAAGTCGGAAGTAAATTTATAACTTATTTTACGCGATTAAGTCCCGTCGTTGTGAATAATAATAATAATAATTATTGTTGTTGTTTTTTAATTTGGTACATTAGTACCTAGTTTAATCATTAATCAGTGTAAAGTTAAGTTAGTACCCAGTGCAAATACTAACACTTAGTATTGTCCTCAGGCCTCGAAAGCGCCCACCGGGAGCGCTCGCACGAACAGAGCGAGGCCCGCAGCCTTGAGCTTGACGTCCTGAACACGGAGACATTGGAGACCAAGAGAACGACAGCCGAAGACTGCATCGTTATACACCGGGTTTTTGATGGCTTTCAGAAATAAGATAAGATAAGATTAATTGTATAACTGTGAACGAAGATGTTAACAATAATACAATAAAGAATTTGTGAGTTTATCCATCACGGACGTACAGTCGCCATCACACCGCCGATCTTATTTGTAGAGCCATAACAGCGTGTCACATATTTTTGCGGCCTTCGAAGAGTAACATATTATTGCAGGGGAATGTACAATATAATGAATACATGCACACACTATTATCACAATTGTCAAACTCTTTCATGCTATAGATACTATTCTGTTTTTTTATTCCGTACTTTCCGTAGACTAAAATGACATTTCATGTGGTACTAAGAAATGTCATGTCTTACACATGAAACGTCATTTTAGTCTACGGAATAAAAAACTTAGAAGCCATTGTTTTTAATGGTTTTAAATTAATTACTTTCGACAGACTTTTTCAACAGGCAACTTTCTAAAAACTTTTATTGCTGCAATGTAGGCACTTTTATCCATGTTTAATATTGACCTTTGGAAAACGATAGTTATATTCATGTTGCATGCGCAAGTTATCGTTATTTGAATAGGACTTGTCGAAAGTAACCGTGAGCGTCAGATGGCGCGTCGACCTCGGCGATTTCAACGAAATATTTATAAACATACTAGCTTTTGCCCGCGACTTCGTCTGCGTGGACTTAGTAACAGCAGCTAAAGTAAGTATAGTGCCTGGAAAAAATCTCATAGCAATCATTCATTTTGAGCATATTATGCACACAAATTAGCAGGCACTTCATTAATTATCTCAATTCCACCCCGCTTTTTACTTTCTTAAGGGGTGATTTTCGGGATAAAAACTATCCTATGTCCTTCTCAAGGACTCAACCTATCTCTATTCCAAATTTCATCTAAATCGATTCAGCGGTTTAAGCATGAAGAGGGAACACACAGACAGGAAGACAGACAGACAGACTTTCGCATTTATAATACTAACTTTTGCCCGCGGCTTCGTCTGCGCGGACTTACTAACAGCAGCTAAAGCAAGCATAGCGCCTGGAAAAAAATTCATAGCAATTATTCAATTTGAGCATATTATGCACACAAATTAGCAGACACTTTATTAATTATCTCAATTCCACCCCGCTTTTTACTTTCTTAAGGGATGATTTTCGGGATAAAAACTATCCTATGTCCTTCTCAGGGACTCAACCTATCTCTATGCCAAATTTCATCTAAATCGATTCAGCGGTTTAAGCGTGAAGAGGCAACACACAGACAGACAGACTTTCGCATTTATAATATTAGTATGGATATTGTACCTTCAGTGTACCTTTAATAAAAATCAGTGTACTTCTCTCTAAAACGAGGTATTTAACAAAATAGTCCACGAGCCATTCTGACGTCAGGATGGCGGGTGGACCTATGAAAGATTAGATTAGATGATTTATTTCATGAAAGACAATTACATTATAAGTTTGCATTAATGTCAAAAATATTAGAATTTCTATCATAATCGTCAAAAAAAAATGAAAATAACAGCAATACTAATGAAATAAAACTAACTTGCATTATACCGCACTAAAAGTATGCAGTTATATTGTACCTTTAGTGTACCTGTGTAAACTTTTATTAGAAATCAGTATATCTATCCCTAAAACGAGCTAGAGGCTTAACCCTTAAATGCATGATTTTTTGTATAACTTTTTAATAAATTGAAATAGATGTGTCATGTTGTATAGATTGAGGGAAAAATAAAGAAAAAAATCATAGTATTTAAAAAAACATATATAATTTACGATGCATATATACATCATTATGCATTTAAGGGTTAAAACAAGGTCCACTCGCCATTCTGACGTTAGGATGGCGGGTGATTTTTTGTTAAATATCTCGTTTTAGAGAAGTACACTGGTTTTTATTAATCACACAACATGGTTATGGTGGTTATTATTAAACATATTGTACACTGCGGGTACAATATGTTTATAAATATTTCGTTGACATCGCCGAGGTCCATCTGCCATCCTGACGCTCACAAGTAGCCGCCGAGCTTGGTTTTATGATCAGAAAAATGCAGCCATCGTGACACTATCCTACTAATCAGAGTGTAGGTGTAAGAAGTACTTTAGGTACCTTATTTTTTTTTTTCATTTATGACTACTCGTTAAGTTTAGCAAGGTGGATTCTGCCTATGTCGAGGTGTGTAGACTTTTGATTTGTGAGACTAGGTTCGGTTAAATTTGAACTTGTGGAAGGATAGGCTGGGAACCTACAACAAACAGACAAACACACAGATATTATGGACATCACAGACAAACAAATGACATGACACAATTCACATAGTACCAACATTAATGAAAAAGAGCGGAAGGCGGATGGCAGACTGTTATGGCAAGCAACATAGCGGATGAAATGGAGGAAAAAACGTAGAAATTAAATATAGAAATAGATAGAAAAGAAAAAGTTATAGTAAGCCGTGCAGTAAGAATAAAAGTTTGATATTGTGTTCCTGTACATACTTAATAAGAATAGAAGTTAGGGGCTGGTCCATTAGAGTGAGAAGTGAATAGAAATAAATAGGTCGAGGAATATTTGAAGGTAACACATCATACAGAGAGTATTTGAATCTCGGACAAGAGAAGAAAATGTGATCTACGGTGCCTTCGTCTAACCCACATTCGCCTTACCTTATTTTCAGCCGTAAAGATAGCAGACAGGTGGCAAATAATTATAAAGTGTGTAATTTGTTTTTTTTTTGTATTTATTTAAGAACTTCTATATTACCTTAAGCGTTTAATTGACTTTTTGTAGCTGATCAAGCAAATCTTGTCAGTAGAGAAAGGCGCGAAATTCAAATTTTCTATGGGGCGATATCCCTTCGCGCCTACATTTTTTAAATTTGCCGCCTGTTTCTACTGACAAGATTTGCTTGACCAACTATATTAAAACATTGACACAAAATTGGAACTGGTTTTTCTCCTAATTACACTGTACAGCGCCATCTCGTTTACCTGTCAAATTCGAAGCATGAAAATGTCTAAGGTTTTACGCATCTTATTCAATAAATGTATCTTAACTCTTAAGTGAAACGGAAAAAGACCCTTGTAAGTCGTAACCATCCGACGGCAGGATGGATGTAATAAGCCCTTAAAACTTTAACATAATAAATTTTTATTAGGTTAAAGCTTTATAGTCTGTCAAGCCATTTCTGCCAGTTAAAAAAGTGGCTAAATATTATAATATAAAGTGGTTATCGTCCCAGTGAAGATTTGAATCTCGCGCCTTTTTCATCTGACTAAAGTTATTTGTCAGACTATACTTCTTAAATAGTCTGACAAACCAAATTTGTCACTTAAAAATAGGAACACTAAACTCATCCCTTTCTTTTGGATGCTAGCGTTAGACAAAGACAATCTAATTTTTTAACTCCCTATGTTTGAAATGAGACAAGCCTTGGCCAATCCCACGTATCAATAGAGAATATTACTGCAATGTTCTGCCACCAGAGTGCAGCACTAGCCTTTTGTAGTAAACCATAGAGTAACATACACATACTGTACCTTTAACAGGATATTGACAAGTTTTCAGAGATAATATGACATTGATGCATCAAGGCGGTTTGTTTACAGATGACCTATCGGGAAACGCGAATCCAAAATTAGGCTATCTGCCTCTTTATCGCTCGAATATGCATGAATGACGGAGATGACGAAATTTCGATTGTCTTGTTTCGCGATAGACCCTCAGATTATGGTAGTGGCGCCCCCTGCGCAGTTTCTCGTAATATTCCCTATACTTGTAATCACTACGTCAAGGAAAGTATCCGAACGCACTTCGCAAGTTTGCAACATGGACAAAGTTAATAAAAGATGGCGTCTACGTAAATGTCAAAATTACTAAATTTATGAAATTTATTGATTAGAAACTCCTGTATTATATTAAATATTCATTTAATCATCTTACGCTCTTGTTTTGATCAAATCAAACTGGAACTGATAGTGTTAGCCATAAAATTATAAATGAGGATGAGGTGTAGAATCATGAAAATAAAAGTATCTTTAATTTAAAAAAAGTAAGATTCAAACCATACTGCTGTGATCTTATTAAACACATTGCAAATGTCTCTTGATCTCTAGGTAAGTGTAAAATTCACTGTGTATGTGTATATCAGTTAAACCACTGTAGATTTCTGTTGAAGACATAGTAGCTTATTGAAAGCGTTACAAATATGGGTCTGCCTTGCATTAAATATGGGTTGGCTGGAATTTTATGTTTGGCAAAATGTTCTTGTTAAACTCAAATTTCTGTACTTGAAAGCGCACCGCCAAATAATATTCAAAAATTTTATGGTTTTCAATATTTTTCTGACTATGAACCAGTGGGCTTTCAAGGGCAATAATTATGTTTTCCAAAAGGGTTCCGTCACCAAAAAAAATCGAGAGTGAATAGACATCTTTTAGGTAAGCATGATCCATCCTAGACTGCATCGGCACTTACCATCAGGTGAGATTGCGGTCAAATGCTTGCCTTTTTGGGAACCGCTGCTTTGACCATATCTAGAGCCGGCGGGGCAGCAGCATCGGCTTAAACCTTAAAGCGCCGCAAATATGCTGGTCTTACAAACAATCACATATTTGCGGCGTTCGCGGTAGAGGCCGTGGAGTCGTGACGCTCATAATCTTTTTCAGGGCCTAAAAAAAGACTGATTTAAGCTACGGGTGACCCTAGGGCTGGCTCATTCCTAGGCCAAAGAATAGGCATAGCTATTCAGCGTGGGAATGTAGCCAGCCTTGTGGACACCCTTCCGCAGGGGACAGATTTAGGGGAGTTAATTAGGTGGGTAGGTTTTATTTATTTATTTATTTTATTAGTTTTAATTTACATAGTTTATACTTAATTTTAATAATAGTTTATTAGTCTTATTATTGTATTTATACCTTAATCTAATAAATGACAGTTATATCTAAATAAACCAAGCAAAAGACAGAGAAAACTGGATAAAACTGGAGGAGGCCTATACCCAGACAGGGGTTCCTATCCAAAAAAATGATAATGAAACAAATAAACAGTAAAGCAAATAACCTGAGATGGGAAACGAAATGGCTTAATAATAATAATAATAATATCTAAATAAATATTTAAAAAGAAACAAGAGATTGATTATTTTTCTGCGAGCGTTACTCCAAATTTTTAAATTAAAGGAAAAATGCCACCCTTAAGGTGTTGAGGGAAGGGATGGAAAAATTCGCACACATCTGGTAGGCCTCCGTGGCTCAGTTGGCAGAAGCGATTGGACCGGTGTTCCAATAGTCGCAGGTTCAAGTCCAGCCGGAGGTGTACATTTTTCCTTTAATTTAATGATTGATACCCACAAAAAAATGTACCTAGCTATACTTCTTGTACCTACACAGTTTGAACAATAAATGTTTCTGATTTCTGATTGATTATCTTGAAAACCACGAAACTTCTAATAGAATAAGTCTGTTTCTGGACCAGCCTAAGGTGCCCTGTCGGCAGTTAGGGGTTGTCTTTTAATTCCTCAGTCCAGTCCAGTCCAAAGTCCTAAACATTCTACATAAGAAACAATACAAAAAATTATGTTATAGTGTACTCATATTGTATAAAATATTTAGACGTGGACGGGTTAAGGAGCATGAACACGTCACTAGAATCAAAATGTATAATAATTGAGCTTGATGAGGTGCATATAAAAGAGGAGGTTAAGGAGGAATTTGAAAATGAGACCTGTCATGTGGCAGAGATGGTACATGTCAGAGAGCAAGCAAGGGAGGCCCGTGAGGATGAGAATATTTACAGCACTTGCGGTAAAAATGGGACTGAATTGTTATGTATAAAGGAGGAGGCAGATGAAGAGATCCACAGTATATGTATAGAGATTGAGGAGGTTCCTTTAAAAGAGGAGGCTAAGGAGGCATGTGAGGATGAGATTTTCAATGCATATATAAAAAAGAGGTCGCATGTCGAAGAGGTCAATGAAGAGGTTCAAGGCATATGTATTAAGGTGGCCCAGAAGGTTACTATTAACGAGGAGGGATGGGAAAAGGAGTCTGTCAATGTAAAGGAAATTCAAGAGGCAATATATATGAAAACTGAGGAAGACAACCCTGGCTTATACTACCTGTATGCAGATCAAGTCAAGGAGGAGTCGCTACATTGGCCTCATGTGGTGCCAAGTCAAGGTCAGTTTTAAATTAAATTAAAATTATTTATTTGGTAGCATACAATGTTTCGATAATTGGGCTAGTATCTCTTTTTAAGTATTGTAAATACTTGTATTAAGAGAATACCGCTCTTCCACTATAGGTAAGTTACAGATTTTTACATTAGTTGTAGTTACGCTAAAAATTTACAATTAAAAATTAGTTTGCCACTTGTGTTGTAATATTTTAGAACAAAAGGGATCGTATTTTTGCCATATGAAAATAATATGAGTATCCAAGCACTCATATTATTTTCATACAAATTAACTGGAATTAAATATGAAATAAAACTATGAAAACTGATTATATCGCGTATATTGAATTTATAATACATCCCCACGTTTCGAACTCTTTACAGCGTTCGTGGTCAACGGGTAACCCGTGGTCAAAGGGGCATAGTTGTGGTTGATAACTTGATATACAAAAAATTGTGTCAAAATATTTTCAATAATGCTAATATCCAGAGAGGAGAATGAGGACTACGTTAGTATTAAAAGGCGATTTCGCGCGGGTCCTCCACTTTCTTCTTAACGTATTTGAGAAGTTTCCTAGAATATTTACCTAAGTAAATGATTTTTGCATGCTTAATTTACTCTAAAGCAACCTTATGTGATGTTACAGACAACAGAGTCGAGTCTCGTATCAGGGGCTGGGCTTGCTCGGTCAGTTTGGAGCGCATGCTGGTGGACGTGGAGCGGCGCACCTGCCGGGTCGGGCGCCGCACATACAAGCTGCACGCCACCGAGCCCTCACAACACATCTTTAACAGCACCTCAAGCAACTTCACTCAGTATCAATGTAAACATTGTAACAAAGAATTTGCAAATAAGTCTGCTTTAGCAAAACATGAACATATACACTCAACATCAGCACCTGAAAAGACTATGAAGCTATACAATTGTAGTCATTGTAGTTACACGACTAAGAGCAAAGGCAATCTACGCTGTCACAAGAAACTACACACAGGTGACAAACCATTTAAATGTAACCACTGTGATTTCAAATGCGTCACTAACTCTAAACTGAAAAGTCATTTAAGGATTCATACTGGTGAAAAGCCTTTCAAATGCAGCTACTGCGATTACATGTCTTCTCATACAACTAACTTACGACAGCACGAGAAGACACACAAAAGGGAGGAACCTTTTCAGTGCAGCCACTGTCAATTAAAGTTTGCTCGGAAAGATCATTTACGAAATCATCAGTTGGTACACACCAATGAAAGGTCGTTTAAATGTGACAATTGCGATTACAAGGCTAAACGGAAAGCAGATTTAGGAATCCACCAAAGGGTACACACAGGCGAAAAGCCATTTAAGTGCCGTCACTGCAACAATGTGTTTGCATATAAGAAAAACCTAAAGATTCATCTGAAAAGTAAACATTCCGACGAGCAGCTCGGAACCTCAGTGAAGCTATTTTTGTAATACAGATTGAATATGTAATCTCATGACACACACACACACACACACACGCACACACACACACACACACACACACACACACACACACACACACACACACACATACAGGTATAATAGGAAGTCCCAACCTTGTAATGTAACATTTTATTAATGTAATAAAAAAATTTCATTTTCATGACCTGCAATCTAAGATAGTTTATTTATTACTATATTTTATATTCAATTATACATACCACTTTCGGACTAGTCGAACACGTGATATAATTACATAAAAAAAGAAATGCGGTAACAGTTAACAACATATAAAAATATCACATTATCACAATGAAACAAAGGTATTATTAGGGAGTATTACTGCAGTGCTCTGCCGCCAGAGTGCAGCACTAGCATACACCGCAAACCGTGATTTAACTTATATATACTATGCCGTAAACAGTTTTTTGAAAAGTTTTTACCGATTATTTGTTACGAATAAATATGACATTGATGTATCAAGGTTTCTTTACTGTTTGTGGTAGTAGCGCCCCCTACGCAGTTTTGCATAAGGGTACATTATGTTAAATGTTTCAGAACCACGAGTAGGTAAGGTACTATTGAATAAGACAAAGAAAAATTGTTCCCAGTTTCCGTTCCCAGGACACATTTTTTTCATTTTAAATCGATAGTCCTCGTGATTCTGAGTAGAAATAACCCAAAAGTTGATTCAAGGATTTCCGAAAAAAGTAAATGGTACACTTTTAACCTGGTAAATATACTTTTAGACGACACTACTAGTAAGGGAGCAGGGGTGGGGCAGTTTCACTTCTACGCGGAGTCTAATAATAAATGAAATAAAACCAATATTGCTAATAAATAATATATTACAGATCTAATAAGCCTTGTCGATGGTCTTGTTTCGCTTCCGCGGCGGCGGCTTAAGTTTCATGTGCACGTACTTGACGTGCGTGGTGAGCGAGCCCGACTGCGTGAACGCCTTGCTGCATATGCTGCACTCGTAGGGTTTCTCGCCCGTGTGGATCTGAGGACATAGACACAGGGCGGACACGCTATATCAAAAATCACTTGCGTTTCTATGTGTGAATGGCACGTCTGTACACGCGGCATGCGTCATTGTGTAAGTTGCTTAAAAACGGCACTGAGCGGCCGGCAAACGGCCGTCAATCTGCTGTCGCGGGGCGAGGTCATTCGAATCGGGTAATCTACACACCGAATGTGCTATTTAAATAGTGACTTTGAAATTTAAAATTGCCGCAAAAACTGACGCCAGATTCGGGTCTCCCACAGATGAAAGGATAATTTACAAATAGGCCAGTCCGTTATACAATATACTCGTGGAGTGGCTGTCTGGGGTAGCACAGCAAAAAGCCACATGATAATACTTGAACGCGCACAAAGAGCCGTGATAAAAGTTATGTACAAAAAACGCTATCGTTTCCAAAGTTAAAGTGACAAGATGGTTGAATACTTTATCTTATGCTGAGACGGAAAAACTGACAACGAAGGCCTACTCTACCCACATAATACAAACCTGCAAACATGCACACACTCCTTTTGGCGCACTCACACACACCACTCACACAAACACACGCTTACACCCAAACTTGAATATCATGTTTAGATCTTTTAGTTTAGTTTCTGTATTCTTTAGCTTGTATTGTAGTAATTACTTTTAGTATGAAGATATGTATAATAACGTGGACGTAATTGTCAATCGCTCTCGCAGACTTCCAAGATACAGGCTCAGCCTAGTTTGGAGTCTGACGGATATATCGATGCACATGTAAACAACCTTTATGATAATAAACTATTTGTATTTGTAAATATAAAAATCGAATTATTTCTTATGGGGACAAAAATACTCGCAGTAAAAAGTAGAATGACCCAAAAATCTATAGTTTAACCGGTATAAAATGCCTATAATGGCATTAAGTCCGCCTGTTGTACACTTTTTATGTGCAATAAAGTTTAAAATGCTTATTATTAATTCACTTATTGTATTGACATAGTTAATCATTTTATTCGCATCACATCACATGTAATGGCATGATATTTGTATAAGTATATAGCTGGAAGATTAGTTTAGCATAGAGTAACTTATACTAGAACGGTACTGTCATAGTAAATTTTGTAACCCCAGTAAATTCACTGCCATCTGTCGACACACTTTAAAACTAAAAATGAAGATTTATAAAAATATGATAGAATGTATTTAAATATAGATAAATGATTTTTTTTTATTTGCATTAATTATTTTTATGATTTTGACCCATGTTCTTTCACTGATATGCGTTAAAATTGTTAAATAACAAACGAAACCGTCAACGCCATCTATACGACTGTAGGCCAAAACTAGTAGCGCCCTCTGAGCGAGAATCAAATTTTCTTGATTTTCGAGGCACGTTTTTTCCTTAGACTGTATCCATCTATTACGGAGTTATATCTATCTTTGGTTTTAGTATTAATATTGTACGCCGCATCGCGGTTGATTGTGATGATTCTACCCTGACATAATTTTAAGATCATTGTAACTCACAATATGACAATAAAGATTTCAATTTCAATAAATAAATAAATAAAATCGTTTTTTTAAATGGAATTAGCCCGTATTTCTTACCAAGCGGTGTTTGTAGATGGAAGACTGCCGGAGGAACGTTTTGGGGCACTGCGGGCAGCGGTACTTCCGGATGCGCGCGTGGAAGCTGTCCCGGTGGCCCTGCACCACAGAATAAGTAATAGTACTACCGTACAGAAAGGACACTTCCTACAAACCCGAAGTTTGACAGCGATTCAGGGTCGAATCATGCTGCCCCTTTCTAATGTATGGCACTATCCCTTTCGGGTATTTAGGGTTGTCAAAATTGTTATTACCTTATCTGTGGCTGTGCACGCAAAGGGACGTCAAGTTATGCCAACCCTAATAATTGCTTGGAGCAATGCTGAGCCGAGCGGAGCCGAGTTTGCCCGAAAGGGTACAGGTAGAAAAACTTAACAAATGCCCCTTGACTATTTTTATTCAATTTGTGACGTGCTCAATCAAAAGGTAGCACTTTGTAGACTATAAAGACGAAATTTGCTTGTTTATATGAATAATCTGTGAGAGCGTCCTTATGGCAAGCGACAATGATGATTGAGAACGTCACAAATTGAATAACGCATCCGCGGATGTCAAAAAATCGGCATCCGCAACATCCCTGATTTCGGGGTTGACCTCATAGTAAAAGTTGTTCAATATGATCTACATATTCACCCCTCAGTTAGGTCTGTGATATCAAAAGCACCCTGTACAATGCGTCAAAAAATACCGGCCAAGTGCGAGTCGGACTCGCGCACCGAGGGTTCCGTACTTTTTAGTATTTGTTGTTATAACTGCAACAGAAATACATCATCTGTGAAAATTTCAACTGCCTAGCTATCACGGTTCATTAGATACAGCCTGGTGACAGACAGACAGACGGACAGCGGAGTCTTAGTAATAGGGTCCCGTTTTTCCCCTTTGGGTACGGAACCCTAAAAAGGATGCTAAAGAAATAACTACCTTCAGCTGTGAGGCGGTGATGAAGCTTTTCGGGCAGAGCGAGCATTTGAAAGGCCGCTCCCCCGTGTGGGTCATCTGATGCGTCTTTAGGAGCGCGAAGCACTGTCGTATGACATAAAATAGTTAGCGTATTTGTTTTTAACCCTTAAATGCATGTTTTTTTTCCTTTTGCCCGATATTAATATATGTGTTACGTAATTGTTTGCTGATTATGGGAAAAATTGTAAAAAAATTATAACATCGATTTTCACTGAAAAATCAGTGTTAGAAGTTGCACAGGCTAAATCATATTTATGTAAATATATAATTTTCAGCAAGAGATATGAAAAATCTTACTGACATCAGAAAGGTACACTATTTGTAATACACCTATGATAAAGTTTTTAAATATAAAATAATTACAAAAACGAAGAAAAACGTCCAAAATCACATACTAAAAATCATCAAATTCAGGATTTTTTTAAATTTTCCGACATTTTGCCTTAAAACGAATGTAATTTTTATAAATAAAAATATTGCGTAGATTAAATACCCCTTAAATGCATGATTAAATGAATTAATGTAATATAATTAATCAATTAATTAAGCGTATTATAATTAATTATGCATTATTATTGCTTTGTATACATTTGGCAACAATATGCATTTAAGGGTTAACCGATTTCAAAAAGGACGAGGTTATTTTCGTTGGATTTTTTATATATAACGTATGTTCAAGGTTGTCCTTGCTTTCTGCTTGATATTGTTGTGTGTTCCTTATAGAACGCATATCATTTACTGTGTGTGTATAATATGCAGAGTTCTTGACTGCACAAGTCGTAGCGTATGTTACCGTATAAACCTAGTATAGGTCTCACATGTGTAGTCGAGCTTAACGCCAGGCCAGGCAGGCAGTCAAGCAGGGTCTTCTTGTAATTCTACAGACGGATATATGTATAGTCATATTGCAGCAACATGTATGTTTGCTGCTGCTATCGCAGGTGTATGTGTTGATACCATGCTCCTGCGATATATGCATAATTTTTGACTGCGTAAATCTCATGTATTTGTATCCGTGTAAGCTTTCCCGCAGGTCTCGCATATATAATCGAGCTTGACGCCGGGCCGGGCGCTCTCCTTGTAGTACTACATACGGACGTATAGGAATACTACATCGGCGACATGTATGTTGGCTGCATATATCGCAGGTGTATGTGTTAGTACCATACTCCTGCGATATATGCAGAATTCTTGACTATTACCGTGTAAGCCTTCTCACAGGTCTCGCACATGTAGTCGAGCTTGACGCCGGGCCGGGCGCTCTTCTTGTACTACTACACACGGACGTATAGGAATACTACATCGGCGACATGTATGTTGGCTGCATATATCGCAGGTGTATGTGTTAGTACCATACTCCTGCGATATATGCAGAATTCTTGACTATTACCGTGTAAGCCTTCCCACAGGTTTCGCACATGTAGTCGAGCTTGACGCCGGGCCGGGCGCTCTTCTTGTAGTTGTAGAACCGGAAACGTGGCTTTATGTTCAAATGCACGCGGTCGATGTGCGTTGATAGGGAAGACTTTGACAAGAATGATTTGTTGCACTGGAAATTAAAAAAAAAACAATAATAGAATGTCCGGTTAATTTTAATGACAAATTGTGTAATGTTAATGGGACTAAAGTGTAAATAATATTAAATAATTTTACGGCTTAGACTCACTTATTTTAGTCACTCGCGCGACAAGTTTTTTTTGTACTGCGTCGGTGGCAAACAAGCATACGGCCCGCCTGATGTTAAGCAGTCTCCGTAGCCTATGTACGCCTGCAACTCCAGAGGAGTTACATGCGCGCTGCCGACCCTAACACTCCGCACCCTTGAGCTCTGGCAACCTTACTCACCGGCAGGAACACAACACTGAGTTGGATCTAGACCCTACTCAGTGTTGTTCCTGCTGGTTGATTTTTATTGTTTTTTGTGCACACATTTTCGTTTCATTCTATATTTATCAAATTATATTTCGTACATAAGTTCCGAAAAACTCATTGGTACGAGCCGGGGATTGAACCCGCGACCTCCGGATTGAAAGTCGCACGCTCTTACCGCTAGGCAACCAGCGCTTGGGTAATAACGAGTGTGTTTATGTAAAAATAATAAAATAAATAAAAAGTCATTTATTGTCGCAGAAAAAAAAACAGTAGTAGGTACAATGAGCTTAAATTACAGCAGTATACAACTACATATTAGAAACTACCTATAATATATACGACATTTAGAATTATAGTTAACATATAAGACAAGTACGACATTAGGCTCGGGACTCAGCTCGTGCAGCGAGTCTGGCGACTGCACAGCGCTGTTCTTCAGCCCGCACCTATCTCATTGCTTTTTAAGAAAAACAAAATCTTAATTAAAAGCTATAGGGGGAATACATGCCTTCTTAGCCTGCACTAATATTTAGGAAACGTTTAACTTCCAGCTTCAGCGGCCCACTATACAGGGAAAATTGGCAGTTAAAAATAAATAAATGATATTAGAAAATAGAATTTACTTGTAAAATCGAACAAAACAAAATAATAAAATAATTTGTATTAAATTTAATAACCCGTATGGTCCCTTAGTACGGTTGGGAACCTAGAGGTTAATAAGAACAAACCAAGAGGAATGTACTCACGTCGTCACACTTGTATATTTCTACGCCGTGCACGTGCTGCCGGTGGAGACTCAGCTGGTCTTCGTCAGCGAAGGAACAGCCGCATGTCTCGCAGAACCTGACAGCAATAATTATATGTTTATCGTAATCTAATGTCAAAATGCAAAGAGTAAAAAGGGGGTGACACTGTCAAAATAGCAATTGTAAAAAATGCTCCATGCTAGATTTGTTGAGCTGAATCATTCATTAAAAGTATATGTTTGTTTTACACTTTTAGCACTAACAGTTAAACGTGTGTTCCTATGTCTAACATGCAAATAAATTAAATTAAATTTAATTTAAAATATTTAAGTACAAGAGGCAAAATGTCAGAAAATTTATAATACAATGTTCATCAACAGTTTAAATAGAGCTTTTTGCCACTATTGATTCAAGTCAAGGTAACGAGTGGATGCTGTCAGAAAAGTGTTACTCTGTAAGTGAATAACTGGACTCCTGCGATAATGTTTAATATGTACTCGTGTCGTGTTCTCTGCCACCCTTATATGTATACGGCAGGCCATAACATGTAAACATAACTATTTAATAGTGTTATTAAGTTAAGTAGTTGATTAGTTTGTAATTTTATTGCAGTGCCCTTACAGGGTTGTGTTGAAACATAATAATAATCATAAGATCTTTTTGTACACACAAAGCAATGATTAAATGAGTATGAGAATTGAAATTTATTTACCGCAACTTGGGATCACAGTCGTCGTGAGGCTGAAAGTGTCGGTCTAGCGCCTCCTTGTTCTCGAACTGTATCTTGCATATTGTACATTTTAGCGCCTTTATTTCTTTCTGGAAACAAATAAAAACAGTAAATATAATGATGTGTACGAATAGGCTTCACATGTCGCAGGTGTATGAGTTGACTGCATGTATCGCAGGCGTATAAATTGACTGCATGTATCGCAGGCGTATAAATTGACTGCATGTATGGCAGGTGTATGAGTTGACTGCTTGTATCGTAGGTGTATGAGTTGACTGCATGTATCGCAGGCGTATGAGTTGACTGCATGTATCGCAGGCGTATGAGTTGACTGCATGTATCGCAGGCGTATGAGTTGACTGCATGTATCGCAGGTGTATGTGTTGACTTCATATCACTTGCCTTATTGTGTGTCTGAGTCTTGTGCATACGAAGTCCCATGGCGCCCGTAAATGTCTCTCCACAAATATCGCAAGTGCCCCCTAATGCGTTCTGCGTTGAGTGGTTTATTCGTAGGTGAGTGTAGAACGTTGATTGTTTTCTGTAAATACAATATGTACTTTATTTCCATAAAAACTAACGCTATGACCAGATATAAGTTTTTAGACACTTCCTTGCTATTACAAAATCACATTTATCTACTATTATTACAAGCTTATATTTAATTTGCCCTGTTAGTTAGTGTGGGTCAAATCTTCTTCAAAGGAGGTGGCTATAGGAACTCTGTGATGAAACAACGCAACCTAATTGTGTTTGGGGTTTTTAGAATTGTCTCGATGAGTATTAGTTGCCTGTGTTAAAAAGGTAGAGTCAGCGATAAAAGCTGGTACCAAATATGATATTTTTGGAACTTATTTATTTTAAATACCTAGTTTTATTCCACCACGAAGTCTTTTCATAATAACTATTGTTTTGGTTAGATCAAAAAGGAGATAAACCTGTATTCACTATTTGTGATGATGTATTTTTACTATGAAATTGCATATGCAATATTCGAGTGATTTTACAATTTACAATAAAGTACTGAGGACCGTGGAAGCCTTAGGAAGTTAAAGTGTAGTTTTGAATAAACTCACTTGAAGGTGAGCGGACAGTGCTTGCACTCCCAGGTCTTGCCGGCGTGGAACTGCGCGTGCATCACTGCCATGTAGCGCCCACGAATCACCAGCTTGCACTCCTAACAAGAAAAAAAAATGCATGACAATGTCAGTATTGAGAAATAAATTATTAAAAGAAATTAATAAGATTCAATAAACAACACACAACATAACAACAACAGCATATAGTGTTTTTTTTTTTCATAAATCAATGAGAAAGTGGCAAGCATTGTGGTCTGGTGTCACGTATCATAGCGTAACTGTAACTGTTATGTAATAGTCTGCATATATTGCAGGTGTATGTGTTGTCACATACACCTGCTGCAGATGTTGCCGCTGCGCGTATTAGTGTGAACATGATTTAGCATGATACCTTGCAAATGTATTTGAGCTGATGGCACTCGATGAGGTGCGTGCGCAGTTTGTTCGGCCACTTGAAGCGGCAGAAACAGAAGTGGCACTCGTTGGGACCCAGCGCCTACACAAATAATTATAAATAACTTACATATTATATTTAAGCGCCCCACCATATTCACACAATTTTGACAATATAAGAGTGTTTTAATGCCTTATTATGTACAGTTGCCTGCCTGATGATGGGAAGTTTTTTTTTATACAAATGATACTGACCGGGTCGTGTACTTTGATGTGGTTTTCATAAGTGAACATGGACAGAAAGCCCTTAAAACACTTGTCGCAGCGCACGAGCGCGTGCTGGTAGTTCTCCGACTCCTTGCGGGCCGCCATCTCGCGGAGCTGCTCCTCTTCCGACAAACGGACCACCTGTGCACAATATTTGTATTAACCTCGTAAGGCCCAATGTGCATTACAATGTACACTCTGTAATATCAGTGGTAATAGTATCCGAAACAAATGTATCAGTATAGAACGTTTCCGAACGCATCTTTTAAAAATTGATATGTAATGTCAAATGGGTGACCCCGCCCTCTTTACTTAGCTGCCGCAACGATAAGAACTTTAGTAAGAATAACCTAATATTTTAAATAAAAGAAGTGTTCCTCCAAACCGGCATTTAATTAAAGCTTACACTACTACACACTCTGTTTCAATCTATTTTGAACCTTACACTAACTGAATTAAGTAGCATTTCTTTTGTTTCATTGTTTTCTAAAACAAACGAAAGTCACCCTAATCTTCTTTACAACAAGGTTCAAACTAAGAATAGGAAAACTTTGTATGGTGGGCCTTACGAGGTTAAAGTATACCTCTAGCGTCCCACGGTCCTAATATTAGCACCAATGAAATTTATAATCACTACATAGTATAAAACAAAGTCGCTTCCTGCTGTCTGTCTGTCCCTATGTATGTATCTTTAAAACTACGCAACGGTTTTTGATACGGTTTTTTTTAATAGAGTGATTCAAGAGGAAGTTTATATGTATAAAACATCAGCATTGCACCCATGCGAAGCCGGGGCGGGTCGCTAGTCATTAATAAATGGAATGGAGTTGATTTTGTTGTTTCGTTACATTTTTAAATGCAAGCACTGAGTGCTGAGGCGTTTGAGTAGTGACTAAAATACGGTGGCGCTTCTATTATCTGTCGCTGGCCAAGTTAGTGCAACGACGGACGGACTTTAAGCGCGCCCGCGCCTTTTTTGAGCGTTTCTTTTTTTTACCATTTTTATGTGACCTTTTTTGACACTTTTGTGTTATTTTTAGTCAGGATAGTCAGATAACACAAAACTGGCAAAGAAGGTCACATAAAAAAATGGCAAAAAAAGGATCAGTTAGCAACACTCTTACTCGCTAACCCGCTCACCCGCTACGTGCACCCGCGCCAGCTAGCCGAAGCCCTGAGATGTGTTTTATATGCATTCATAATGATAAAGTGATAATTCAGCTGAATTACTATAAATTCAGCCTGCTTTTGTACTAATAAGGTATTTGACTGTATTTAAAATAAATTATTATACACCATACATTAAATAAAGCACCAGAAGATTAATAGAGAAACGTAGACAGCAGTTATTTTTATACAGTTTCTATTTTAAAACCCGTATAAAGAGTAGGTCATTTTATCGTGACGTCACATGCTAGTGCTTCATATAAATTCAATAGTAGCAAAATCGTTTTGACAGATCGAAAAAGAAACTGATTTGACTAGTAGTGAAATACCCTATGGCTGATTTTAATGTCACGCGGACCGTCCGTGCGGATTATTCCGCACCGGACCAATAATATAATTGACGCACACCTAGACTGAATAAATATTTACCTGCTCCTAGAATTAAGCTGAGAATTAAATTAAGAATGTAATTTTGCATGCCATTATGAGGCGGAATGTATTTGGAACTGTATTTACCCTTTTTGTACCTTTTTTGACCTGCATTCTAGCAAATAAATATATGTATTTCAAAATTTCAAATATGTATTTAGTTCAGGGAGCGTTTTAGAGTGGTCCGCGCGGACAGCTATCACACACAATTTGGCGGTGCAGTGCGATCCGCACGGACTGTCCGCGTGACACTAAAATCAGCCTATATAAAAAAACCGGCCAAGTGCGAGTCGGACTTGCGCACCGAGGGTTCCGTACTTTTTAGTATTTGTTGTTATAGCGGCAACAGAAATACATCATCTGTGAAAATTTCAACTGTCTAGCTATCACGGTTCATGAAATACAGCCTGGTGACAGACAGACGGACAGCGGAGTCTTAGTAATAGGGTCCCGTTTTTACCTTTTGGGTACGGAACCCTAAAAAGATCTACATACTTGTATGTTGTACCGTTCCTCGAACTTGGCATAATCCTCCTCGCACATGAAGTACCGCTTGAACCCCTTCTTCTTCCGCTTGTAAGGGGTCTTCTTCTTGGCCACCCATTCGACCCCCAGCTTCTCTTGTTTCACTTCCGGATCCTCTTCTATTGATTTCCGTTTCTTGCTGCCGGTAGAATCGCAATATAAGTTTTTTGCAAAAATTTCATTTCTCGGTACAAGCTTTTATCGCTGACTGTTTTATTTACTAAGTCAAATAATAATATTAATAAAAGACGTTTATTCAAGAAGTTGTAACATAGGTACATAATAAAAGTGTGCGATAATGCTTACAAACTAATTGAAAGGGAAGGTGGTAGGGGAGGGGTGGTGGTGGGAGGGTTGGTGGTGGTGGTGGTGGTAATATTTATCAAGACAATCTTAAACTTTAAACACAATTAGGTTGCGTTCTTTTATCACAGAGTTCCTATGGTCATCTCCTGTCTCCATCACCCGACTTACATATGTAAGCAAATTTTCAGCCCAATCGATCCTGTCTCCATCATCAGACGAGTTCGATGGTACTATTATATTGCATTGTCATCCGATTAACATATGTATGCAAAATTTCAGCTCAATCGGGAAGTGGGTCAAAAGCTTCAAAGATTTGACCCACACTAACAATCATACTAACAGGGCAAGTTAAATAAAAGCTTGTAAAAAGACACCGCAAGTGGCGAAACCACTATCAGTGGCGTAACTAGGGGGGGGGGGGCAGAGGGGGCAAGTGCCCCGGGAGCCATGCAAGGGGGGCGCCAAAATGGGCAAAAGGCAGCAGCAGGGAAACTTTTGTCAGTCGTCAGGGGGCGTAAATTTGGTGACTGCCCCGGGCGCCATATCCTCTAGCTACGCCCCTGCCCACTATAGAACCCACAGATTTACAACGTTTATACTTAAAGATAATTGATGTGTGCAAAAGGGAAGATATAACGTAAATATATGAACGTTTCATGTGTGCGAAAGAGATAGGCTTCTTCTTGTTGTGCCATATGCGGATGTCGGCGACCATCTTACGGAACTTGGTTCTATCTTGTGCCAATCTAGACAAACTGGCAGTGTCATTAATATTGGACCAGCTTTTAATGTTGTCTATCCAGGTTAGCTTTCTCCTTCCTCTGCTCCTTTTGCCGTCGATTTTCCCTTCCAAGATGTTACGAATTATGTTATACTGGTCGTGTCTATAGATATGTCCAAAATATGAGGTTTTCCTTGTCATTACGGTGGTCAAAAGTTCAAGTTTTTTGTTCATTCTATTCAGAACTTCAATGTTTGAAACTTTGTCTCTCCAGGACATTTTTTACATTCTTCGGTATAACCACATTTCGAATGCATTGATCTTAGCCTCCATAGTTTTATTAATGGTCCACCCTTCGACACCATAAAGAGAGATAGACTACAGATAAAAAAACGTGACCACTTTTGAGCTTCATAGCGGCCGCTAACGGCCGCTTGAATGTACCTAAAAGAATATCAGTGGGTGATTATATCTTGGAATGTACAGTCGCCATCAGATATGTCGGAGCGGCCGAGGTGCTCAAAAATATCTGAACACGCCTTGACAATAGAGGCGTGTTCAGATATTTGTGAGCGCCTTCGTCGCTCCGATATATCTGATGGCGACTGTACTATACCAAAAGCAAATAATTTACGCATTCACATGTTATTTTTGAATTCAATATTTCCAATCACATGATGGCATTAATTCCGATTTTGGTCTTCTTTTTGATATTTGACCGGCAATTTTGTTCATTCTAGATCTGTGGGTTCTATAGTTTGGCCCAGGAGTGTCTCATTTCAAATATAGACAGAGACAATTATACTGTCTTTCTTTTACACTAGTGCTAAAAAAATGGAGGGGATAAGTATATTTTTTCTGGTTCTTACTGACTGACAAGTTGTGTTTGCCAAACTAAATGTACAGTCGAAGGCAAAAATATCGATCCAGACAAATGGCTCAAAAATATGTGAACACGACTTTATTGTCTAACGTGTACGAGCGTACACATATTTTTGAAACTTTGGGAATGTATATATATTTATGCCCATCTGTATTCTGGCACATCGACCTTGTCAGTACAAAAAAGCGGCAAATGAAAAAAACCGGCCAAGTGAGAGTCGGGCTCGCGCACGAAGGGTTCCGTACCGTTGCGCAAAAAAACGGCAAAAAAATCATGTTTGTTTTATGGGAGCCCCACTTAAATATTTATTTCATTCTGTTTTTAGTATTTGTTGTTATAGCGGCAACAGAAATACATCATCTGTGAAAATTTCAACTGTCTAGCTATCACGGTTCATGAGATACAGCCTGGTGACAGACAGACAGACAGCCAGACAGACGGACAGCGGAGTCTTAGTAATAGGGTCCCGTTTTTACCCTTTGGGTACGGAACCCTAAAAATGTAAGCGCGAAGACTTGACTTCCCATAGAAAATTTATATTTCGCACCTTATTCTACTGACAAGTTGGGTGTGTTTTAGTATATGCACTTACCTCGTTTTCCCTTTTTTCTTCTCCTTCTTAACTGATTTTTCCTTTCTTTTCCTCTTAACGCCCCGCTCTCTCTTAATCTTAGTTTTCACCGGTTTCATCTCTCCCAGTTTTTCGTCCAATTCTACCATTTCTCCGACGACTGGCAACTCTATGTAGCTGTCATCTTTGACGTCTGTCAGATCGCCTTGCCGTAAGCCACGAGTGCAGAATGTTGACAGGAGTTGTGAGCTGGCAAAAAAAATATAGGGTTGGTTGGTTTAAGTATTTTACAGATAGCGCCAGCATAGGTTTTCCTGTCAATCGATAGAATTGTGTCAAACTCTTGATTATTTAAAATTTTATGGACTAGATGCTAGAGCCCTTTAAGACAAATCTCATAGAACAAAACTAAGAGACAGGGAAAACCTATGCTGGCGCCATCTATGAAAACCTTTGACTGTTGCCAACCCCATTTTTTGAAATGAGTTGACAGATCGGCAACTTTTGGACTAAGGATACCATACCCAAAAAGGAAAAACTTTGTCCGCCTTTTGTGTGATAAGTTTTTTTTGCAATAAAGATTAAATACCTGTCATTAGAGATGTCATCGTCGAGATAGTCCTGTAGGCTGGGCTGCGGATAGGGCTCCTCGAGCGGCGCGTAGGGCTCCGAGGCTTCGAAGTCCTTGTCGTCCGCGGGCAACAGGCAGAGAGACACCCGGTCCAGCCCGCGGATGTACTCTGTTGTGATCTGGGGGCGAATTTTATTAGAGATCGTTTAACAGGAATAATGACATAAAAACCGCCCGAGTGCGAGTTGGACTCGCGCACGAAGGGTTCCGTACCATTACGCAAAAAACGGCAAAAAAAATCACGTTTGTTGTATGGGAGCCCTACTTAAATATTTATTTTATTCTGTTTTAAGTATTTGTTGTTATAGCGGCAACAGAAATACATCATCTGCGAAAATTTCAACTGCTATCACGGTTCAAGAGATACAGCTTGGTGACAGACGGACAGCGGAGTCTTAGCTTAGTATTAGGGTCCCGTTTTTACCCTTTGGGTACGGAACCCTAAAGATAGATTGTACAGCAACTATATACTATGTAATTGTGTGTATGAAAGTAGACTTCATAACGTTTTATGCAACACCTACTCTTCTCGACTAAATGATTTGTTTCCGCTACCCAAAGGTTGTCTGGAAGAGATCGCTCTTCAGCGATAAGACCGCCTCTTGTCTACCTCTATCCTAAATCAATTGTTTCTGTAAGCTGTATCTTTTACTGAGGTGTGCCAATAAAGAGTATATACATAAATGAAAGATTTCACCGTCAAAATCGCAATTTTCTAGTTTTCCATACTTCAAGATAGTTTCAACTTGATTGTGACGTCACGGCGCGAGCACCTCCGAGTTCCGGATAAGCGATAGCGAAGAACAATGTGCTACTGTTCTTCCCTAGAGGTCGCATCTCTCGATCCATTCTCGTGAAATTTCGTGTATGTACAAGTACTATTTATAACTCTTGTCACCCGAACTTTTTAGACCGAGCGAAGTGTTCCATTTCAGCTTGAATCAAAAGTGCTTCCGTATCCGGATGTTCATTGCAGGTCGCATTTCTCAACCGAATCAAACATCAAACATTTATTCAGCAAATAGGCCACAGGGGCTGTTGCGAACGCAACCTTTTATTTGTATAATGCAGTAGCTAAACGCAGCCGTCGGGCTCGCTTACTATGCGGAGGCTTATTTAAAAGCACCAATAGGAGCGCTCCACATAACCTGCATCGCGGCCAATTAGAGGCACCTAAATTTAGACTACCTTTTTATCATTTAAAATTAGCTTAATCACTCTTGCATCAGCCTCCATACCATTACCTCCACTTCTACACCCTTTAACCGTTTTCGTCAACTGTACCTTGTAAAGTAACCAGCACCTATTAATTATAAGTTTACTTCAAATCGAAGTAATTTTATTTGTCGTCGAGACCTGCACGGCGGCTAACAAGCAATAAAATTAATCAAAAATTCCAAAAAACAATTACAAATATGGAATCAATGAAATATTAGATACTTTGTTAGAGATGTATCCAGTCTAAATGTCGAATTGCACAAAAAAACTAAAAAAATATATACAAACAACAGACAATTACTAAAATTGTTTAGAGATGCATGATGTATGAATCTCGTAAAAGTTTGCGAGCAAGTTATATACTCATGGATAAATTTAGAGGAACGCAGAGGAATTGTATTTTTGTGGATTCAGTTCAGGTTTTAGTAAAATTCAAAATGGCGGCTATTATAGTTAACTCACGTAATGCTGTTCTGCGAGACACTGTGTAAGGATGTCGTGCGCGCGGCGGCTGCGCAGACGCAGATCGAGGCTCCGGCGCAGCCGCGACGCGCACTCCGCGCACAGCTGCCGCGGCAGCCCGTCGCCCGCAGATAGCTGCAACACGTTTACTTACATTAGGAAAGTGGGCAATCATGCACAACATACATCTGCCCCCGTAGTCATTAAAAATAAAGGTATCTAATATTGTTACGGTTTTAACACCCCCTGGCACTGACTAAAATAACCGACTTGGTTTTACATTACATCTCAAAACTTTTTTGTAGTAGAAGAACTGCGTTGCGAGACTTGCGTCTTTTTACATGTAATGTTTTTGATGGGTTATATTATACTTCATGAATAACTATAGGGTATTTAACTACTAGTCAAATCAGTTTCTTTTTTCGAACTGTCAAAACGATTTTGCTACTATGGAATTTAACACTTTAAACTCTCGCGTTTTGTACACATATTCAATCGCGGTAGACCCGTTCGTATAATTAAATATACTATGGAATTTATATGAAACACTAGCATGTGACGTCACAATCAAATTCCCTACTCTTTATAGTTTTATACGGGTTTTAAAATAGAAATTGTGTCTAAAAATAACTGCTGTCTACGTTTCTCTATTAATGTTCTGGTGCAATTTCATGCATGGTTTAAAATAATTTATTTTAAATACAGTCAAATACCCTATTGCGGTAACCAAACACAATATTACATACAAATATCACTTGACTACAATCTCAGATAAATCCACCGTACCCTCTTAGGAAACATCTACCTTATAAACTATTCTTATTTCTTAATACCTAAATCGCAAAATCCGACAGTTGGATTTATCCCAGTTTGAAGTTAAGCAACTTAAATTTCCACTAGTCCTCATTTTCCTCTCTGGATACCGCTTCTGGGATCGCTTTAAATTTATTTTATTGTTTTATTAATAGGTACCAATTGTTCGATTTCAATTTCAATTTTAATTTTATATTTGTTTTTATTATTTTTATGACATGTGTAAAAACTGATTATGAGCCTTGCAGCTTGAAATAAATGTTTTTTTTTTTATTAACATTATAGAAAATATTTTTGTCTCTTAAAGTCAAAGAGATAATAGTCAGAAAACTGTAGATTAATAGAATTTAAACTGTTGTGAGACATACTAACATTAAATCATTTAACTGTAAAATGATTTAACTGTAGATTAGATTAGCAAGCTAGTGACTGTTTTCATTTTATTTTCTATCTTTGAAGCCTGCACCTAATAAAATTTCATTTTGGTTTAATGAGGGCTACCGCGTTTAATTTCGCCGCTAGGGGTGCTAGTGTAGATTGAGGTCTTTCAAAATGTCAAATGCATAGAAGTTTTGGAGGTTTCAAGCTTTTATTATCGGGAATTTTTACTCATTATTGTGGTAAATCTTTGTCCATTTTTGAAATCATGGTAAACAATAGATATAGCTCAATAAATGTTAGTGGTTTAAAAAAAGTGCCAACTTAAATATATGCAAAATTAAACAGGTTGAAAACATGGCACATTTAGACGTTGAAATACCTTTGTGTATATTAGACTGTATTGATTTTATAAAAATAAGCATAGAAGAAATTTGGGATCTGTTTTTCTGGACCTACATCTACAGTGGCGCCAACTGGTGAGCATTAGCAACGGTAGCCCTCATTGTTCTATGGTAGGAATGCTGTAAGTCAATTTTAATGTGCAATAAAGTTTAATTAAAAATAAAATAATAATTATACTTGCTAGTTCTCAGTTTCAAACAAACTTCTTTATTTCTAACACTCTTCTCTTTTCTTTCTTGTTAAGAAAACAAATGTTTGACAGATGATGTACACAAATCATGCAGCTCCTTTCAAATGCTTAGCATAATTAAAGTTTATGAAAATAAGCACTAGTGGCCTAGTGGTAAGAGCATGCGAGCATGAGGTTGTGGGATCAAACCCCGGCTCGTACCAATGAGTTTTTCGGAACTTATGTACGAAATATCGTTTGATATTTACTAGTCGCTTTTCGGTGAAGGAAAACATCCTGAGAAAACCAGACTAATCCTAACAAGGCCTAGTTCCCCCTCTGCTAGCAAATTGGATGCATACATTGATGAATCCAGCAACATAAAAACTATTCTAATCTATTCAAAAGGTCCTCAAATATACAAAATACAGTACAAAGCGGCCCCCTTTTTCAAATATCAATCGTTAAATTTAAATAATCACAATTATTTACCAGTGGCGCTAGTGAGCATGTTGATGGGCTCTTAAAATTCGCCACTTCTTGCGAATTTTGCTCTTATATCGTAAATAACTATTAACCATCTCTACTCTGAGTTTAAAGAATTCATCAATCATCATTCATCAAAATCATTACCTTAAAAATATTCCTCTAGAATCGTTCTCCCTGCAAGACAGGTATCTTTTTTTGAAGCTATTCAATTGCAAAACATACAGAATAACAGTAGTGGAGTATTCAGGAATTGCATTTTTAGCTAATTTAATTTTAAATCAGTGTTACAGGAGTGTTCTCGAAAACTTTTGATTGTTAGTAAGAACAAAACTATAATTTAAAGTAAACATCTTTCTCTAGTGTCCAATAAAATCAATAACAACGAACTATTGCCCAAAATCGACTTAAAATGACTTAGTTACTTCGAAGTGTGATAATAAAATAATACCAGACGTTAAATTGTTTCAAATTAGAGCAAAATCATTTACCGTTGTTCCCGTAATATCCAGAAAAGCTGCATCCAAACGTCGTTCGTAGATCCCGTACAACTTCACATCAGTTACTAGGCAAATACGGCACGCCAGCGGCTCCTCCGCGTCTAATTCCAGCTTAATTGTAGTCATCTTAATCTAATAAATACGTTTATTTACGAATAATTATGTCTAATACGTTCTAATCATAATAAATAGATAATAATCATATTGGATTATCTTGGAGTACGCTAGCATTTTGACAACTAAATTCATATAGACGATAATATACTTATAACAAATACACAATAATCATGTTAATTTATTATAATCCTTATTGCAATGGTTTATGGTATAAATTAAAAAAAACTTGCTCCGACTTAGAGTGGTTTAAGCGATATTTGTATCAGTAAGTTCATAAAATGTTGCCATTACACGAAAACTACTATATTAGTAAGTTTTCATGCGCTCTATTTTGATGAAAATGTTGTATTCGTGTATAAACAAAGGACTTGCAATAAATCGTAAATGATTTTAGATAAACTATCGGTTAAGTAGAATTCAATTAATCGACCAAAAGTCATAATGTTATCAAAAATCGCATGCGATTGTTGCAGGGTGTTCAAAGACCGTAAAGTTTACAAACGCAACATTTATTAAAGGGCCATAAAAAATTAAAAATAAAAATTATAGGGCCCTCCACACTCGTGCGCGAATCGCGGCGTGAAGCCGCGAACGCGAGTGTGGAGTCTAGTTCGCTAATCAGCGAAATTGACTCCTCACTCGCGTTCGCGGCTTCGTGCCGCGTAGTCTGGAGCGGGCTTATTAGTTTGGAATGAGGGCTATCGTTTTTTTGCTCACTAGTTGGCGCCTCTGTTGATGGTGGTCCATAGACCTAGCATTACATAGACCAGCTATACGCGTGCGCCCGTAAGGGATAGATATAGATGACGTCATAAACGTGGGGATACCATATTGGTAAAAATTACCCCAATATTTGATATCACGTTGGGGCGATTACCCTGGAGGCAAAGTTAGCTTGTTTGACGGTATTAAAAAATTGTTAAATAAAATGTCAATGGGCCGTTCTTTTTAGGCGTATAAACAATGAAATACCTCCTATAATTCGCGCAGGTGGTACAAAACTAAACATGTTTAGTAAATAAAACGTAAAATAAAATGTATTATGGGTTTTAATTTAAAGAAATCACAAATCGCAATCACACCAATTAATGTACACCACATTTAATCTTACAACATTTGTTTATTTATTTTTTGGAATTAGAAGTACGAAAAAACTTCGAGGTCAAAATTACCCATAAAATTATGATATTTTCATCTGGTATCCCTAACATGATTGTTATGCAGCTAAATTAAGAAGAAGTTTAAAAATGGCTGACCTCAGACTCTTACCTACCTACGTAATTTGGGCGGATAATTTTACAAATAATGTTTTGTTAATTTGCGTAAATAATTGTGATATTTTTATTGAAATCGTTTGATTCTACATTGCTTTGAGTGTAACGTAATTTTACGATGTTATTCACACATATTGCGTTAAGAGGAAGGTGTAAAATACCGTACTTACGTGTAAAAGGTTATGATCTTATATTTTTGCTCAGAGCGGCTATTACAGCCGATTACAGAACAATTCACCAGTATTTTATCAAAGTTCAAGCATTCAAAACGCTAACCATCACTATATTTCATAAGAGAAAGCACAATTTCATACAAAACAACGATAATTAAACAAGCAACGAACAAACATGACATGTCACGTACTTATTTGTTTGCCACAACCTCGGTTGTGGCAGCGGTGGAAAAGTGAAACTATGACAAGGACAAACAATAACAGCGCTTTCTCTGCTACTCCTACTGAAAGATACATAAGACTATCCCGTTCGGTCATTTTCCCCCACTCCTCATGACCGATCCAGTTATACTAGATTCATGTGGTGGTCCAAAGGACTAAAGAACAGCTGTCAGTCCATAGACCTAGCATTACATAGACCAGCTATACGCGTGCGCCCGTAAGGGATAGACATAGATGACGTCATAAACGTGGGGATACCATATTGGTAAAAATTACCCCAATATTTGATATAACGTTGGGGCGATTACCCTGGAGGCAAAGTTAGCTTGTTTGACGGTATTAAAAAATTGTTAAATAAAATGTCAATGGGCCGTTCTTTTTAGGCGTATAAACAATGAAATACCTCCTATAATTCGCGCAGGTGGTACAAAACTAAACATGTTTAGTAAATAAAACGTAAAATAAAATGTATTATGGGTTTTAATTTAAAGAAATCACAAATCGCAATCACACCAATTAATGTACACCACATTTAATCTTCACAACATTTGTTTATTTATTTTTTGGAATTAAAAGTACGAAAAAACTTCGAGATCAAAATTACCCATAAAATTATGATATTTTCATCTGGTATCCCTAACATGATTGTTATGCAGCTAAATTAAGAACAAGTTTAAAAATGGCTGACCTCAGACTCCTACCTACCTACGTAATTTGGGCGGATTATTTTACAAATAATGTTTTGTTAATTTGCGTAAATAATTGTGATATTTTTATTGAAATCGTTTGATTCTACATTGCTTTGAGTGTAACGTAATTTTACGATGTTATTCTCACATATTACGTTAAGAGGAAGGTGTAAAATACCGTACTTACGTGTGAAAGGTTATGATCTCATATTTTTGCTCAGAGCGGCTATTACAGCCGATTACAGAACAATTCACCAGTATTTTATCAAAGTTCAAGCATTCAAAACGCTAACCATCACTATATTTCATAAGTGAAAGCACAATTTCATACAAAACAACGATAATTAAACAAGCAACGAACAAACATGACATGTCACGTACTTATTTGTTTGCCACAACCTCGGTTGTGGCAGCGGTGGAAAAGTGAAACTATGACAAGGACAAACAATAACAGCGCTTTCTCTGCTACTCCTACTGAAAGATACATAAGACTATCCCGTTCGGTCATTTTCCCCCACCCCTCATGACCGATCCAGTTATACTAGATTCATGTGTCAGTCATTGAAGTGACAAGTGACATTTGACATTTCGGACTATGGAAAAGACCACCATCTACACTAGCGCCCCTAGCGGCGAATTCATACGCGTTAGCCCTCATTGACTTATGGATTTAACAAAAGGAAGATTTTTTATCCATGATTGACTTATAGTTTGTCAAGGGACTGTCTTTGTCTTGCACTGGTGCTGGCGCCCAGAAGAAGGGGATGAGTGTAGTTTTATTGTTCTTATTTACTGACAGATTTGCTTATTCAACTATATGAAATAATCTTACCGAAGACGAGGCAGTATGGCTTATGGTCTTAGCCTGTCCAGAAGAAACAAATAAAAACTTTAAAAAAAGTTTTATAGGTTTGGCATTGACAGTTCATCTTGTTTGCTTACGTCACGGACCTAGAATAATAAAAAAACTCCATGGTTCACGTTTGCTTTTGCGTTTCGCATTAATTCGTTTAATTAAGATGATTAAGATGAATTTGGTGCACTATTTACATCAACATTAGACCTGTACATCATCTAGCAATAAAGATATTCTATTTAATAAAGTAAACGGTGTAGTATTAAAAACAGCAAGCAAACCACCTATATATACTCGGATCTCTTCAAACTACAATGTCTAAGCTCAAGGGACCGAATAACCTCTTTATAGTCTTGGACAAGACACAAAATACGTGCTCAGAGCAGTACTTGTTGTGTTGCCGCGCCTGCTTGTCCACCGACGGCCGATTGTACAATATTCATGATTATAAACTTGTTAACGCTTTCTCTGCCATCACTGGAGCTCCTGTAAGTGTTAACGACTAGCCAAAATAACACTTGTAGTCTAATAAGTAAGGGAGTAACATTTGTATGGTACAGTCAGATGTAAAAATATGGGTGTAGACAACTTACTCAAACATATGTCCCATAGTTCTTAATTCGCTGACATAAGAGCTATGGTACATATTTTTGAGTATGATTTGTGCACCCATATTTTTACATGTGACTGTACAACCTTAGTTTCTCCAGATTTGTCATAACTCGATAGGGAATATTATGCGAAACTCTGCGCAGGGGCCGCCTCTACCACAATCTGAGGGTCTATCGCAAAACAAGAAAATCGAAGTTTCGTTATCTAACATCTCTGTGACTCTTGCATATTCGAGCGACAAAGAGGCAGATAGCGAAATTTCGGATTCGCGTTTCCCGTTAGGTCCTCTGTAAACAAACTGCCTTGATGCATTAATGTCATATTTTATTATTTCTGAAAACTTGTCAAAGACCTGTTAAAGGTACAGTATGTATAAGTTACTCTATGGTTTACTAAAAAGGTTAGTGCTGCACTCTGGTGGCAGAACATTGCAGTAATATCCCCTATTGGAAGTCATCCAAACAAACTTATTTTGTTAACTAATATAACTCACAGTTTAGGGGTCCAGACACTGGCATGGATCAGGTTCGCGTTGACAGACTGACTTTTCACAACTACCCCACTTTGTACCCAAATGTCAAAACCTACCCCCATTGTCTATACATAACATACCTCCCCCATTAAGAGAGTTCACTATTTTATAAAGTTCACTAACACTATTACCTAACCCTACACTATGCTACTGTTACACTACTTTAACACTTCCACTATTCTTCCTCCGTCTCTACATTTCTACATTCAGACAGCTCTGACTCACTGCCGCTATCGCTATCCGCTAGGGCTATTCTCTTATAATCGGGTGAGTCTGGGGGTGTGGTCTGTCTAGCACGTTTGTGGCTGCTGGATGCGGTATTTTGTGGGTTTCCGTGTATCGTGATGTCCTGGGGTCCGGACACCCCTATGATATCCGCCCAACGATGAGGCGAAGGTATCGCAACTCGGGTATACTCGTCATCGTCATCCGTAGCATCATCGGTTACCTCAGGGACCTTCTGTTGTCCTTCCCCCCCGCAACCGAGCATTTGATTGATGTGTCGTACTAACATCTTATCGTTCCATTTCACTAAGTATCTGCAGACCCCTAGTCGCTTTTCCACCGTCCCTTTCAACCAGCGTGGTCCACCGCAGTAGTTCTTTACATACACTGACTGTCCAGTATTAAACTCCCTGTGCTTTGTCTCACTATTCTTCTCTATTACCTTTTCCTTATCAACACATCTGAAAGACAGGGGGTTCAACCTATCGAACTTAGTTCTAAAACGCCTGTTGTTCAGGAGCTCAGCCGGAGTTTTATCATTGACGCTGTTTGGTGTGGTACGTAAACCATACAGTATCGCTGGTAATCTCACTTCCCATGGTCCAGATGTTATTTTCCTTAATTTAGCCTTCACTGTCTGCACCGTTCTTTCCGCTTGACCGTTGGTCGCAGGGTGGTAAGGGGCGGACAGGACTTGTCTGATCCCTTGGGATTCTAAGTATTTACGGAACTCCTCTGAAACAAAACTTCTTCCATTATCACTTACAAGTACATCAGGAAGACCTTGTTCTGCAAAAACATCCCGCAATATTCTTATTAACGTAGAGCTACTCATATCTGGCACGATCTTGACCTCTGGCCACTTAGAATAAGCGTCAATTACAATTAAAAATACCTTTCCTTGAAATGGCCCAGCGTAATCCATATGTAGTCTAGACCATGCTTTATCGGGCTTTATCCAATGATGGGTAACTTTAGATGGCATATTTCGATTTTCTGCACACACGTTACAGCTCTTCACCATGTCTTCAATTTGCTTATCCATCGCAGGCCACCAAAAATAGCTTCTCGCCATAGCCTTTGTGATCACAATACCGTCGTGATTCATATGCAGCTCCTCCAGCACTTTTCCTCGCATCTTCTCTGGTATAACCACTCTATTTCCCCATAAAATGCAATCTTTATACATGGAAAACTCGTCTCGCTTTTGCCAGTAAACCTTGTACTCGTCATTACTCTTCCCAGGCCATCCGTTACGTATCCAATATAATATTTTACTGAGACACTTATCCTTTTTTGTCAAGTTGGCCACTTCTATGGCAGAAAATTCCAATTCAATGGGTGTCTCCTCTATTAGTAGAATTCCTAAAAAATCCTCTTCCGGCGTTTCCGTACCTGGTGGACCTGGCCATCGACTGAGGGCATCTGCGTTTCCAATTTTTTTCCCCTGGACATATTGTATTTCATAGTCGTAAGAGTTCAGTAGTTTTTCTCGTCGCCACTAATATAACTCACAGTTTAGGGGTCCAGACACTGGCATGGATCAGGTTCGCGTTGACAGACTGACTTTTCACAACTACCCCACTTTGTACCCAAATGTCAAAACCTACCCCCATTGTCTATACATAACATTAACCAAAAGAGATTTGCATCTAATTGTTTTGACATTTTTGTTTCCTTTGTATTAATAAACTCATTGCTTTACTTTAATATAAATTTCTCTCTATATAACGAAAACTCTCTACAGAGTCAAAAAACGTCCTGTCCCTTGAGTAACGCTATATGGGGCATTTTCTATGAAAAGGGACCTTATTGTCGATGACACTTACGCCGCACAGCGTCGCGCGACATTATATTTATATCGGAGCATCGTTAATAATGGCGTAAGCACTATCGACAATAAGGTCCCTATTTATAGAAAATACCACATATATAGTTTACACTGTATATGATATTATTTCTTTGAACAGGTTTTCAAGGACAAGCTTCCTCAATATCTATGCTCGCACTGCTGCACTTTACTGATGAAATGTGTCTCGTTCAGGAAGATGTGTATCCAAACACAACAACGGCTTATGCCTGAGTTGCTGAGAGGACAGGTAACTTTTTTTTTATATCTTTTTTTTAAGGATGGGGTTTTGTCACTCAGTGACGATGTCACCCCCGTACTGAGGTCTATAGTATGTACTGCAGTATTACCTACACGACTACATTATTTTTAAGTATAGCTTGCACATCATCCTGGCCTCGTCTGATTATCAGACTCTGACAGTGGCGACTACAGGTATAGGTACAGGTAACTTAGAAAAACATTTTATTTCTAAGGTCAATGATGCAGCCAATTCTGCCATACGGGAAGTTCCGTACAGAGGCATATATTTCTTTTGTTTTCAACCATAGGGATAGGAGCCTATTTGCTTTTGACTGCTAAAACTAAAAGCAATCGCTGCTCTGTCGAGAAAATTACGAATTGTGTACTGTTTTAGAAAAAAATGCTTGTTGACGGAATTACCCGTATTGACCTTACTAAAGTTTTATAACCTTGCTTCAGGTTCAGATTTATTTGTTACACATTCGATTATTATTCACAAGAAGGATTTGTTGTTGTTGTATGTCCTAGGGCACCCCGAAGGTGCATAGAGCCTCCACAAGATCCTTCCACGCCTTTCTGTCTTGAGCAACCTTCTTGGCCTCGTTCCAGCTCAGTCCTGCTCGCAGCTCCTTCTCACGGAACACGGTACTTAATCGCGTATAATTGAGATTTAAAAATACCTCCGACATTTCCAGGATGGCATTGTCCTGTCCCTGTGGTCTCGGAGAAGATTGGCCAAAGTTGATACCAACATCTTTTATACCTCAGGTCTTATGAACTACCAGCACTTAGTCTTGTTTATCAACTTGAATGTTTTGCACACTAGGGACATCATCAGTCGACCGACACACAACACTCACAACTATTATTAGTTTCCGTTGGTTTGTAATTGTAATTATTTTCTTGATTTTCCAGTTAAACACAAATTACATTCGCAGTATAAATCAGCCTTCTCTACAATTCATCAATTTGACCACAACTGAAGTTGAAACTATTGAATACATCCCTAAAGACACAGATATTACGGCTGCACCAGAAAATGATATTAAAACAATGGAAACCCTAACACAAGGCATAAACTTAGACACATCATTAGCAGTAAACATAAAACATGAACCTAACATAGATATAGTTGACATAAATAATATTTTAAACAATACTGATGAAATGAAACAATTTGATATTGAAATAGATGAAGAAAGTAACCATAATGTAAAAGATGAAAATAGATTAAAAAGGACCAAATTTAAGATAGAAATTGACAGTGAAAATGGTGATGTAATGAATGTTAATAGAATCAAATCTGATATGGATGGAGGTATTGGGAATGAAAATGAAGATATAGGTGGTGTCAGTGTAAAAAATGAACCAAACTTAGGAATTGGGGACCATATTGAGAATATAAATGATATCAGTAGTATAAAGAATGTTAAAAATTCAGTAAAAAAGCGAAAAGGAAACAGTAATACACAAAACGCTAACAATTCAGTAAAAAAGCGTAAAAGAAATAAAAAAGAGGAGAAAACTGAATGTAATCTTAATGAAAAAAATACGGGCCCCAAACCGATTCGCACAAGGAAAAGAATAAAAAATGAAAAGGAAGAAATGCGAAAGAATAAGATTTTCGAAAGTGATCATTCAGTGCAAATAGTTATTTTGAGCAAGGTAAGAATTTGTTACCTTTATTAACTGAATTATAAGTATATCTATCTGTCTATTGCAACATTTAGTTTACCCATTTCTGGACATAATTATGCCTCCTTCAAATATGGCCAAGAGTTACGTCCCTTGCCACTTGGGACCAGTGTCCTTCAACCATCATTCTGGTGGGCAACCCTGACCCCTCTGATCTTCCCTGGGCCTCCATTTTAAGAGGAAAGGGGACAGCCGCTTCTCCATACAAACGTAGTCCCCATTTTCCTCTCTGAATATTGACATTATGGAAAATATTTTTACATAATTAGATTTACGAAAGGGTTGTTTGTTTTTTCGTTTTTTTTAATTATTATGAATTAATAGCGAATAACAAATTTCATATAAATGCGCATAACTCTTGTAATAATTTAAAATTTGGAAAAAAATCAAACGAAGCAGCACAGATGTGATCAATATACATCAAATTGCATCAAAATAGTTTCAATAATATATATAGGAAAATGAGTATGTCTAAATGAAAAGGCAATTTCGCGCGGTCGTCCACTTTCTTAATAATTGTGTATTGTCACGCGTGGCTCACTGCGATTTCGTCGCGTCTAGGGTTCCCTACAAGTACATGCGGCCCACACTAGAGTTGTGCATGCTCGTTTACTAAAAAGATCGCTCCAAACTAGTACAATCTCACAACTGTACTAGTTCGGTCTTTTAGTACAATAGTACAACGAGAGAAACTTAGCATAATAAGCGGCTATCTGCTATCTCGCTCATACTAGCCGCCGGGCGGGAGCCGGTCGGCCATCTTTGCTCGCACGCGCTCGGCGAGCCGGCAAGTTGTTTAGTTCAGTCTAGAGATGGGCGAAATGTGTCAGTAAAAAGAAAAGAGTGATATATATCTTTCTCTCACTGGGATATATATCACTCTTTTATATCTTTATATCCGTATGCGTCACTGCTCCCGCTCGCAACTGTATCGGGCCGATACAGTTACTATCGATACTATCGGCACTTGCTCACTTTACGTCATGTTATGAGTGAGAGAGAGGACACTAGAGTAGTTAGTATACCGTGGCGAGATTGTTTCTTTCATTTTGTATATTGGATGTCTTGGATGATTATATCATGATGGATATTGGATATAGATCGATTCATTCACGAAGGCGCTTGCTTTGGTTCGTATTGTCATGCTCATGCTATTACTTTAGGTTTGACAAATCTGCGCATCGTGAATTGCGCTATTTATAACCTTGACCTTGCATTTAAAAATATTGACGTTATTGAATTTTAATATTTTTGCGTAATAAAATACCTTATTGCGGTTTGTTTACATTTTATTAAATACCTAAAGGAATACACTAGAATACACTCAAGTCCCGTCGAAACGAACGAGGTCAAAGCAAAGCGAACGATTTGCAAAATTTTGGAAATATGACCTAAATTAGTTTGCATATGCATAGTTCAATTCTAACTTTGTAGGAACAAAACGCAGCTAGTGTATAATAACAACGAAAATAATCATACTAGGTCCAAAAAACTTTAAGCTTTAAAACTTTAAGCAATAGAACTCAATTTGACTCATCACATCATTGCATTGTACTTCGGTTGACCGACGGCGTCGACGCGCGGCCGAGACAAAGAGACAATAGACATCGCTTATCTTACCTATCTATTCACTTTAGTAAATCCTTGCCGGGGGTGCGACGGTGCGAGTGTACGGATATATTGGGATATACTGATATATTCGGATTCGTAAAGACAAGAAGAGTGATTCATGAAAAGAGAAAGATATATATCCTTTATATCTATATCCCCTGAGCTACCCATCTCTAGTTCAGTCGGATCGCTTTGCTGTCATTGCCACTCCTCGGTTCTCGCTCCCATTCTGTTTCGTTCGCGTGTAGTGTACTAAAACGTACTAAGAGCAGAATCATTAGGGAATAGTTCGGTCTAGTACAGTGGAGGGAATCGTGTCTTTTTGATTTTAGTACATGTACTACACCAACCTAGCCCACACCAATTTTGGTGTCTAGCAGTAGTAGTTGCCGCGCACCGCTACGGAATGGAAGCCTGCTTGCGCTTGTTAGTTAGTTAGTTAGTGCGTTTTGTTAGAGAGTGAATCTTCTGTACCTAAATAGTACTATTGCTTATTCTGTGGTATTGTGTTTAGGAAGAGCAGCTGGCTGAGTTGGCAGCGCGCCGGGAGGGCAGGAACTACTTGGAGTCTCAGTTCAAGTGCGAGGTGTGTTACAAAGGATACGGGATGAAGCCCGCTTATGAGAACCACGTGGAGCGGCATAATTCTGTGAGTCCTTTTATCTTATTTCATCATCATCATCATTTACTAGCTGCTCAAGCTTCTACCTGCGACTTTGTCTGCGTAGGTGATGATGATGATGAATATAAACTATCCCACGTCCTTCCACGGACCTCAAACTATCTCCATACCAAATTTTATCTAAATCGGTACAGCGGTTTAAGCGTGAAGAGCCTCTTCACCGCTGAAGAGAAGAGGTAATAGACAGACAAACTTTCGCATTTATAATATTAGTATGGATTTTAATATTATTTTTAACAAGTTTTTTTTAAGACACACTAACTTACAAACCAACATACATACTAACAGGGCAAGTTAAATAAAACTTGTAAAAAGTAATATTAGGTTTTTATATTAGGCTTGTAAAAAGTAATATTAGTATGGATCAAAATCCATACTAATATCATAAATGCGAGAGTGTGTGTCTGTTACCTCTTCACGCTTAAACCGCTGTCCCGATTTGGATAAAATTTGGTGTGGAGATAGTTTGAAGCCCGCAGAAGGTCAAGATAGTTTTTATCCCGAAAGTCATCCCTTAAGAGGGTGAAAAGCGGGGTGGAATTGATATAGATTTAGATTAAGATTAATGAATTGCCTGATAATTTGTGTGCATGTGCTCAAATTGAATGATTGCCATGAGACTTTATCCAGGCGCTATATTTACTTTAGCTGCTGGTAAGTCCACGCAGACGAAGTCGCGGGCAAAAGTTATATAGCCTATATTTATTTTCAACCAAAAGGTACCACATTGTCGCTTGTTGATAAGGTTGATTTCTAATTGAAGCTATATGGAAATAGCGCCTTACTGACAAGCGACAATAAGTACCCTTTTGGTTGAAAATGGCAAATTTATACATTTTAGAGCATTGGTCCGTACGCGTGCGAGATCTGCCAGGTTCGCTTCGCGAGTAGTAAAAGGAGGAATCAGCACCAGAGTTTGCATCAAATGAAGATGTTCTGCAAGCTATGCGACTTCGTTTCTAGGAGCAAGTAAGTGTCTCTATCGAAGCTTGTTATTTATAGTATGGTATAGAACAGGGATGTTGCGAATATCCGCATCCGCAACCGCGGAACTTCCGCATTATTTTCAACATCTGCATCCGCATAAAATCGAATCGGAGCTCGATGCGGATATGGAACAGGTAGGTACAGGAACGTCTTAGCGGCGGCGTAAGCGCTAGGTAATTTCGTCATTAGCCAATAGGTCTCGTTTCGTTTTTGTGATTCGTCGATCGAGCACTTTAGCCTATGACGGACAGCGACAAGAAGTGAAAAGTTTGTTTTATTTGGACTTTATAGTAATGCGATTGTGGGGCACCTATATTCTTGTTCAAATACTAAAACATTCGTTTAAAAATTTTTTACTAAAGTGTAATAATTTACTCTTTTTATGTGCCTAATCTCGACATCCGCGTCCGCGGATGTGAGCCTTTAAAAATCCGCATCTGCATCCGCGTCCGCGGATGTCAAAAAATCGGCATCCGCAACATCCCTGGTATAGAATAATAAACAGTTATTATGCACAAAATCTTTACACTGTTATGTACATAAATACTAACACCACAATAGTGCGGACATCTACTTGAGCATCGTTAGAGATGTGCACAGTTGCACACTGCAGCAATGTCGTATTATTATTAAGCAAACAACTCAAAATTTGCATCAGATTACTTTGCCACACGTGTGGATAAAATGCAACTTTCTCATCAGTTTTTAGGGTTCCGTACCCAAAGGGTAAAAACGGGACCCTATTACCAAAGATAGATATAACTCCGTAATAGATGGATACAGTCTAAGGAAAAAGCGTGCCTCAAAATTCAAGAAAATTTGATTCTCGTTCAAAGGGCGCTACTAGCTTTGGCCTACTGTCGTATAGATGGCGTTATTCATATTCATATTCATATATTTATTCATAATAGTTCGTATTACATGTCACAATATTATAAATTATTTACAAAATATGATTTGTATTGTAGCTAATGTACGTTTTTACATAATAATATTAGTAATATAAAAATTAGAATAAATTAAATCTATGATTAGGAACTTATTTTGTACTCCATAAACTCATTAAAGCTATAAAAAGTGTGCTCGATAAGCCATCGTTTCAGGTGCATTTTAAAGCTCGTTAATGACGACGCATTCGTGACATGACTCGGCAGTCGGTTGTACACAGTCGGCCCCATCACGTGGGTTAGTTTCGCTGACTTGGCTAACCTATGCTTAACACCCAGGAGTCTGTGGGCATTCCGCAAGTTACGACCGTGGACGTCAGCTCCTCTCGCGTATTCATTAAGGTGACATCGCACATAGACAGCCACTTGGTATATCACCACAGAGGGCAGCGTGAGTATGTGGAGGTCCTTAAAGTGTGGTTTTGCAGATGTACTTTGTCCTACCTGCACAATCGCTCGCACGGCTCTTTTTTGCATTCGGAAGACACGCTCCCATTCGGCAGCGCGGCCCCACAGCTCCGCGCCGTATTGGAGGATCGAGTGCACAGTGGCAAAATAGCAAGTCCTCACCACATCCCTGGGCACCACCCTTGCCAGGCGTCGCAGTGCGAAGCAGGCACCCGCCAGTTTGTTACAAACTTTAGTAGTGTGTGCCTCCCACCGGAGGCCCCTATCAAGTTCAATGCCCAGGAATGCGGTGTTTTGGACCTGGCCTACTTTGACACTGTCCACAAGTACCACTAGATTCCTAGGATCCCTTCCTGCAAGATGGAAATGCAGGAAATGGGTCTTATTTAGATTAAGTACTAAGCCGTTTACACTGAAATACCGCGATACCTGACTAGAAACTTCATTTAGGCGCAGCTCGAGTTCGTCTATATTAGGTGCGGATACTACAACAGCGACGTCATCAGCATACATATAAGCTTCTCCCGCTGTTATTGCTTTCGGAAGGTCATTTAGAAGCAGCGAGAAAAGTATATTCGACACTGACGACCCTTGCGGAACCCCCATTGCCGTCGATATCGCTTCCGATCTCACTTTGCCCCCGTCACCGACCACTGCCTGGGACCTAGCGTGAAGCATATCTATTAAGAGTGCGTGTGCTTTCCCCCTTATGCCATAGTGGCGCAGTTTGATAGCAAGCACGCTGTGGTCGGCAACATCGAACGCCTTCGACAGGTCACAGCACAACAAAGCGACCTGCCGGCCCTGTTCTCGAGCACCCACGACACAGCGCACCAGCTCGCGCGTCATCGCGCAAGTCGAGCGGCCCGCGCGATAGGCATATTGCCGTGCAGACAGCGCGTCGGTAGCCGTAAGAAACTCTGTTAGTCGCGAACTGAGGCCATTTTCAAACACCTTAGCCACCGCTGGAATTATGGAGACGGGTCTGTATCCATCAATGTCTTCTCTTTTCCCTTTTCCCTTAAACACAGGCGAAATTTTACTAGTTTTAAGGGAGGAGGGATAGACCCCCTCGAAGATGCATTGATTATACAGATTCGCCAGCACAGGTGATAGAGGAGCGGCAGCGATATATATGAGCTCCATAGAAATATCATACAAATCTTTAGTGGCTTTGTGTGGGATGTGTTTGGTGATTATTCGGAATACCTCAGCTGCAGAGAACGGACGGAGGAACAGGCCACAATCTGCCGGCGCGCAGGCAAGGCTCACCGCGGCGCGCACCCGCGTCAGGTCGGCGCTCGGCGCTCCACATGCCGCCGCCGCGGACGCAAACCGTTGGTTCATGGCACTCGCAGCGTCCTGTTTCGATGCGAAACTGGTCCCGTCTGAATCTACGACAACATCAAAAAAATCTGCCAGCGGGCGTGAGGTTTTGCCTCGTTCCTTATTTACGATTTGCCACATGGATTTGGAGGCACTTTGGCTCTTTTTTATAACATTTTTATAATGGTCGTATTTAGTCTGCCTAACGAGCTCGTTATACCTCTTATGTGTATTGTCGATTATTTGTTTTAGGCATTGACGGTTTCGTTTGTTATTTAACAATTTTAACGCATATCAGTGAAAGACCATGGGTCAAAATCATAAAAATAATTAATGCAAATAAAAAAAATCATTTATCCATATTTAAATACATTTTATCGTATTTTTATAAATATTTATTTTTAGTTTTAAAGTGTGTCGACAGATGGCAGTGAATTTACTGGGGTTACAAAATTTACTATGACAGTACCGCTCTAGTATAAGTTACTCTATGGTGATAGCTAGACAGTTGAAATTTTCACAGATGATGTATTTCTGTTGCCGCTATAACAACAAATACTAAAAACAGAATAAAATAAATATTTAAGGGGGGCTCTCATACAACAAACGTGGTATTTTTTGCCGTTTTTTGCGTAATCTTACGGAACCCTTCGTGCGCGAGTCCGACTTGCACTTGGCCGGTTTTTTGAAATTGAAATTGAAAATCTTTATTTCAGGTCTGTCGGCCCATATTTTGTTAGTTTACAGTTCTTAAAAATATATTAGTAAACACACATAAATTGTAAAATAAATAAATTAAAATTTAAATTATAAATAAATTAGCTTCAATTCCATAAAATTTTATTAAAAATTACACATCCATTAAATGCCATTACTTTTACTTTTATTTACTTTTATTTTGAACAATCAAGAGAGCCTTTACCAGCTGGTGTGGTGAAAACGTAATTTTCATGGATATGTGCAGGTCACAGGCGATGCTGCACCACGGCCTTCACGAGGGCCGGACCTATGTGTGCCAGCATTGTGGCAAGAGTTTCAAGTGAGTTTATTTATTATTTGGTGGCTATGGTGGCTGTGTTTTGTAATATTTTCTGTTTGCATGTACCTAGTTTTAAAATTTCAAACACAATGTAATATTGTTACTGAAATAAAATTGATGATCATGATGATGATTAAGTACTAGCGACCCGCCCCGGCTTCGCACGGGTAGTTCAACTAATTTACACAAAACCTTTACAAATAATACATATAAACCTTCCTCTTGAATCACTCTTTCTATTAAAAACCGTTGCGTAGTTTTAAAGATAAGCATACATAGGGACAGACGGACAGACAGCGAAAAGCGACTTTGTTTTATACTATGTAGTGATACGAATTTATTAGGATCGTCACAACGCGGCCCTTCAGCTGGATACCAAATTTCAGCTTGCTAGGTCATCTGGAAATGGGTTAGGTTTTTGATGTTAATTGAATCAGTCAGTCAATATGTCAGTGAGAAAAATCCCGATTTTTAGATGTTCGTACCTTAATAACCGGCTGAGCTATATTCATGACATTTGGGGTTCTAATTAGCCTTAATGGTGTTTATAAATGAACCAAATTGCATGTGTTTATGTAAAATAGATTTTGAGTTACGTAGAGGTCAAAAGTGGCTCCAAATGGTTCGTGTAATATAACACACGGCCTTGCCACTCTTAATCCTAATAATTTTTAAATTCCTCCTCCTCTCCTGCGGTCCCCAAAACGTCGGAGGTAAATTTAAAACCTTATTTTACGCGATTAAATCCCGTTTTAGTAAACAATAATTTGTTAAAATTGTCTCTATAGTGTAGCCTGTTGAAAGAAAAGTACAGTCAGCGATAAAAGATTGTATGAAAAATGTAATTTTTGACCAAAAACTTCATTTTTTAGAAAGAGTACGTCCTACCTGTCTCACATGCGTACCCAGCATCTCGCGATGAACGTAGCCTGCGACGAGTGCGGCGAGGTGTTTGTCGGCGAACACGGACTCAGGTTGCATAAGGGAAAAACTCATGCCAAGGTAAGGTACAAAACCCTTCAGAGGGACGCTGGTTCGATTCCAGCCCTGGACACTGGAGGCACGCGGTCACTGCACCCCTACCACCGTCTACAGTCAACAATCTGTTTATTTGTTTGCCACAATACACACAAAATATTAAAATTGAGTTAGTCGCGCCTAAAGATGTTTTTCTTCAAAAATACATATAAATACTGTTAAAAATATTCGCATATCACTTTTTTTTTCCAGAGAATAAAGTGCGAAACATGCTCAGCGATGTTTCTGAGCTTAGCCGCTCTGGACAGACATACGGACACGGCCGGCGAGCATAGAGACCTGTGGCCGTGCGAGCAGTGCGGCGAGAACTGTGCGAGCGAGAAAGCGCTACACAAACATGTTGGGGACACACATCCGACGGTGTCAATTCGATGTGATAAGGTCAGTGCAAGCACAGAATAAATAATAGTACTACCCAGATGACTTAGCTGGGGGTTTTAGTAAAAAATGGTACCATTTACTTTTCTTCGAAAAACCATCAACTTTTGGGTTATTTAGACTTAGAATCACGAGTACTATTGAATGAGACAAACAAAAAAAGTGTCCCCAGTTTTTCATACAATTTTTGGGTGTCAGTTTTTAAACGGTCCATACAAAATGTATGTGAAACTGAAATTTTTTTGGGGAAATTTATTTTTCTTTTTAAATCGATACTCCACGTGATTCTGAGTTGAAATAACCCAAAAGTTGATGGATTTTCGATAAAAAGTGTATGGTACACTTTTAAGTGAAAATGCCCTTCTAACCCCTTGTTTGTAAACAGTGTTCGATATCGTTCCCGACCACCGAAGCATACACGACCCACGTGTCGCGCTCACACCTCCAACAGAAGAAGAAAATCGACACACGACAGCGAAGGTGCCTTAAGCCGAAACCCTCCGAGAAAAGTGAGGCTATCTGCGAGCAATGCGGATTTAAAGTGCCGGTAATATATTAGTCCCATTTCTTAAAGTATTGCCAATAAGTTACACAAACCACGTGTCGCGCAAGCATCTCTAATTGATGATACCGCAAGCGGGGGCCCTTCGCCTTCGTGAAGAAAGAGTGCCCTTCGGACACAAAGTGCCGGTAATAAACTCCATTAGTCCCATTTAATTCACAATTCGTCGCATCCATGGTTGGTACCTACATAGTAGCAAGTATCTCAGATAGAAGACCGACGCGTAACGCGATACCGCAAGCGGGGGCCCTTCGTGAAGAAAGAGTGCCCGGCGGCCGGATATGCGAGCAGTGCGGAGACAAAGTGCCATATTTGATATGTTTTGTGGTAACTGAATTGTAAAACGTCGGCTTTTGCCTGGGGTCCGCTTGACAACTAATCCCAAGAATTGACAGAGGCACTAGTTTTTACGAAAGCGACTGCCATCTGTCCTTCCAACCCAGAGGGGAAACTAGGCCTTATTGGGATTAGTCCGGTTTCCTCACGATGTTTTCCTTAACCGAAAAGCAGCTATCGATATTTCGTACATAAGTTCCGAAAAACTCATTGGTACGAGCTGAGGTTTGAACCCGCGACCTCCGGATTGAAAGTCGCATGCTCTTACCGCTAGGTTATCAGCGTTTACACGTGTCAGTTATTAAGAGGCCGGTGTCGATATTGGAGCAAAAATGTAAAATTGATAGATTTAGTCGTTGAAATTATACACGTTTTGTTACGTAATATCTAAATAACAAGTATTGGTTTCTATTAGCACGTCTTCTCATCTTGCCTTTTAATAATGAGGTCGCGAGCGTGCGTCACCGGTAATATATGAAGAGAAGGGGCAGTTTTTAAAAATTCATCAAAAAATTATGGTGGTAAATTATACAAATAGATGTATAAGAATAGTTTCAGCGAATGTTGTAGATTGTTTAAGTATCAAAATTACGTTGAAATTAAGTCGATTTTCAGAGAAATTGTCACTTGTTTTGAAGTAATTTCTGGAGAAAATTTAATTCGTTTAACTTTCATTTCCTCGAACTCATATAACAAAAATGTAATCTGATAAAGGTCAAGTACAGAATATGTGAAATACAAATTTACCATTTTTAGTAGTCCAAACTTTACAAAATTTACAAATAAGAGCGACAAAATCAGTGCTTTACGCGCGTTTACCTAAACGTCCATCAAGAAAAAAAATCATTATTAATTTAGTGAGTCTGTTTTCAAAAAATTGATCTAATAAAAGGCAAGATAAGAAGACGTGCTAATAGAAACCAGTACTTGTTATTTCAAATAGGTAACAAAAGGTGTACAATTTCACCGACTAAATCTATCAATTTTACATTTTTGCGACTAAAATAGACACCGGACTCTTAATAAAATTAAAATATTACAAATACCTATTAATGTAATTTTGTGGCAGTTCGCATCGATGCTGATACAACATAATCAACTCAAACATCAGGCGCCAAAACCATATGTCTGCAATGTCTGCTCGAAGGGCTTCACCTCAAAAGAAAATTTAATTGTAAGTATTATAATTAATTAATCAATAATGAATAATATCATACCATATTTATTTATTTATTATATATTGTAGAAGCAGGACATCCCGGGTTCAAATCCTGACAACGTCATTTATTTGTGTGTACATCACATATGTATTTGTTCTTGAGTTATTGATGTTTTCTATGTATTTAAGTTAAAGCCATTTATTTCACACATATACGTTTAGGGATGTAAATTACACATAAATTACAAAATTACAACGTTAGAAAATACAATATTTAATAAATAGTTAAATACCTTATAAAAACAAATCCACATCAAAAATATTAAACTCATCAACATTATTAGTATTATTACATTACCAAATAAAATCTATCACAATACAAATAAACTTTAAACTTAAATAGATGTCATATACAAAAGAAAAAAAACCGGACAAGTGCGAGTCGACATCGTCCACCGAGGGTTCCGTACTTTTTAGTATTCGTTGTTATAGAGGCAATAAAAATACATCATCTGTGAAAATTTCAACTGTCTAGATATCACGGTTCATGAGATACAGCCTGGTGTCAGACAGACGGACAGACAGGAGTCTTAGTAATAGGGTTCCGTTTTTACCCTTTGGGTACGGAACCCTAAAAAAGTTGGCTAAGGGCGGGCGTCGTACGGATTGCATATATGCGACCCTATATAGTACCTATATACTATTAAAAAAAATCGACCAACACCACCGTGATCCGGGTGGCCGAGCGGTTTTAGGCATCTGCCGCGAATGTAGCTGGTTCGATTTTAGCCTTGAACACTTTTTCTTTTGTATATGAGATCTATTTCAGTTCGTACCTTCCTTATTGCTCAATGTACTATGTATGCACAGATTCATATCCGCTCGCACACGGGCGAGAAACCTTACAAGTGTAAGCACTGCTCGAGGGCCTTCACCATGAAGAGTAACCTTGAACGACACTATAAAACAGTGAGTACCATCATCAACATTAATGGATTAAACAACAGAATCAAGTCTCCCCTAGGATCAATTCTCCCCTGGAATCAAGTCTTCACTAGGATCAAGTCTACCATAGGATCAAGTCTTCCTTACTTTTGACAGGACTTTTACCAACTGTTTTAACAATTAAATTTGATTAATATGTACCTAAGTTTCGTTTTTTCCTCGCAAGTGTTGAAAAACGTCGTATGAAAAAATGTGTGTATTGGTCATTATACACAACGGCTTTCTTATTGCGCGCTCGCGTGTGCACGAGGCACACAATATCTCCTCGTGCGTAGTGACCAACGTAGCACAATTGAGGAGTGTCTTTTCAAAGGGGCTTATTTCTCTATGAAATCCATACAAAAATAAACCCTTTTACCCTATTTAAAGGGTTTATTTTTGTATGGATTTCATAGAGAAATAAGCCCCTTTGAAAAGACAACCCTACCCTTTTACCCTATTTAAAGGGTTTATTTTTGTATGGATTTCATAGAGAAATAAGCCCTTTCGAAAATACACTCCTCAATTGTATCATAATGTTCAGGTGCACCTGGGTGTCCGCGGCTGCTTCTCATGTCACATCTGTGGAAGCACCGCCACGACCAAGTATTCGCTGCGCGTCCACATCGATTCCAAACATGGCGGCCGAGGCTGGCCTAGGAGTCGCAAGCGCCAACAGGCACAGAAAATAAAAGAGAAATGAACCAATAAAGACAATATAAATAAGCTTTTTTTTTTTCTAGCAACCCTAAAAGCCGGTCACGGTGCGCCGCATCCGCCGCGTCCATAAGTGTGAGCGAGAAAATCTCTCTTTCTCGCTCTCACTTATGGGTGTGGCGCATCAAGGTCACAATGCGGTGCGGTAGTGTGTTACGGTTATAAAAGTAACAAGTCACGAGGTTGGATTATATATTAACTAGGATCCTAAACATTAGCTAATATTGAAAGCAGACTATTTTAGGCTGGCCTCACACCGAATCTAAATTAACAGTCTGAATTCCGGTGCCTCGCCTCACACATGTCTTAAATATTAGGATTGATCAGTTGTCTCACCAACGTCTGTCTTACTCTCTCCCATGAATGTCAATGGCAAGGTCAATGAGGTGGTATGGGCACGTTATGCGAAGGGACGAAAACTCCACAGTGAGGAAGGCTATGAACATCCCAAGCAACCCCAGGGGAAGAGGCAGAAGACCAGCAACCTGGTGGTCCAATGTCGAAAAAGAGATGAGGACACAAAACCTGACAAAACAGACAACCTAGGATAGATTGTCCTGGCGCCGATGTACGAGGAGACTCGACCCCAGCTGAACTGGGAAATGCGCTGGACAAAGATTAAAATTATTTCTAACGGGTCACTCACATCTTATTAAGTCGAATAGCTCGACACGTTTCGATCCAAGTTACGAGGATCCTCTTCACGAGCTATTCGACTTAATAATACGTGAGTGACCCGTTAAAAATAATTTTTATATGTTCGAGTCTCACGGGAGTTTTATAGTTAAAATATAAATAATTTACACAATAACCAGAGCCCGTACATTTTATGCTGTTGTAAAATACTATGACGCCTGACTTAGCTTTTAAGAGGCCGGTGTCGATTTTAGTCGCAAAAATGTAAAATTGATAGATTTAGTCCGTGAAATTTTACACCTTTTGTTACCTGATTGAAATAACAAGTACTGGTTTCTATTAGCACGTCCTCTTATCTTACCTTTTATCAGATTAGTTTTTTGAAAACAGACTCACTAAATTAGTAATGTTTGCTTTTCTGATGGACGTTTAGGTAAACGCGCGTAAAGCACTGATTTTGTCGCTCTTATTTGTTAATTTCGTAAAGTTTGGACTACTAAACATGGTAATTTTGTATTACACATATCCTGTACTTGACGTTTATCAGACTACATTTTATTATTATGACTTTGAAGTAGTGTAAATGAAAGTTAGACGAAATCAATTTTCTCCAGAAATTACTTCAAAACAAGTGACAATTTCTCTGAAAATCGACTTAATTTCAACGTTATTTTGATACTTAAACAATCTACAACATTTGCTGAAACTATACTTATACATCAATTTGTATAATTTACCACCATGATTTTTTGATGAATTTTTTAAAACTGCCCCTTCTCTTCATGCATTACCGGTGACGCACGCTCGCGACCTCATTATTAAAAGGCAAGATGAGAAGACGTGCTAATAGAAATCAATACTTGTTATTTAGATATTACGTAACAAAACGTGTATAATTTTAACGACTAAATCTATCAATTTTACATTTTTGCTCCAAAATCGACTACGGCCTCTTAAATATGTTTTGAATAGGTATTATGGTAGTTTCTTATTTGGCTGGCAACATTACGTAGATGATTAAATAAAAAAAAATGACAATGACGTTAGAAGTTGTTGACACTACTTGATTCATTTTTGCTGAAATTTTTAATACAATATAGCAGCAATCATAAACCTTACTGCATACAAATTAAAGTTGAAAGTTGAGTTATCAGCTACTATCGATCATAACGTAACTAGCGCTTATCATATAATATCGTAATGTAAATCGGTCAATTTTTGCATTACCAGCAATTTATTTGCATTATTTCCATATGAACTCAAATAAAATGATATTTTTGAGATAATTTGTGAATTAACAAGTTGTTTTGTGAGCAAAATGGATTCGATAAAGCTTGAGATGGGGTCTGAAGCTGAAGAGCTGCAGGCGTGTCGTATATGTCTGGCCACTGATGTTAGACTATTCGGAATATATGATAACAGATTGGATGAGATATTTATCGATATTATGGGTTCTACGGTAAGTATTTTACCCCACTCAACTATAGCCCAGTATTACACTGATGGTTAACAGGTTCAAGACGTAATTTAAGTTAAATTACCAGTGTTTTTCGTTTTGTATGAGTTCTTTTTTACATTTATACAAATATGATGCCATAGAATAACTGCATTCAAATAATGAGCTCACCAAATTGAATGTAATGTCTAAATTAACATATTACCAGTAACTATACGTTACTGCCTGCAACATAAATATGTGACGCACGGAATTGCATAAATACCATGTAAGCAATAATAGTCTATAAATAACTAATTTATTTATTTATTTACATACACACCATCAATTACAGGAAATCCTAATTCGACAGTATGGAAATTGACACAAAAATAGGTACAATACATTAGCTTACAGATTACAGTAGCACAATACGTAAAGCGTAGCCCTTGTGAATTCGTCCAGAGAGAATAAATCTAACTCGATCGCTACTCGATTAATGTTTAGATTTACTTGCTCTCTTTATACTTGACTACCGATCATATAACACATCTACGGAATGTTTGGTTTTACTTGAAACTCCACGGACTCTCCGATACCAACTTATCTGATGAAGATATTTGTTGATTTTGTATAGATAAAGTATTGCAAATTGACACTAAATGTGAAACATTTGTGCGAGAATAGGAGACAGGGCGAATAAAGTAATAAGTTAAAATCTAATCAGAGTAGGTATCTTTACTGGCCAGACGTAATACGTAATATATTAAATTCAGTATTCCACAAGGAATTATTCTTGTACCCACCCTTTTCACAATATGCATGATCAATGTACTAAATTTAAAAATATTTCAATAAAATTATATGTTACATAGACAATATGTTATACTTTTTAGTGCTGACACCCTTTCCATATTCTGTGATTGTGATGTTTTGGTAAAATAGACTTATTTCGTCGAGTGGCGACCATGGGGGGAAGAGCGTCCTCAAAGTAGACCCCAGATGCGTTGGGACGACGACATCAAGAAGACTGCGGGGAAACAAATGAACTATCTTAGCTTTAAATTATATTAATTATTTTGATTTTCGCTAAAATTGTAAGTACCTATCTGTTAGCATTTTGTGCCCTATCAGGGTGTCATGTACCAACTACCTGTAACTAACATCTTTTGTAATGCACATGACATGTAATGTTGAATAAATATAAATATAAATAAATATAAATAAACAGTGGCTCCAAGTCACACAGAACCGCGACGAATGGCGCAAAATGAAGGAGGCCTACACCCAAAGGGTAGAAAAAGGGGAGAGAGAGAGAGAGACTTATTTTAATAGCAGCTCTTGGAGCTGGTGCATGTACATTGCGCCACTTGTATTTATTTTGCTCTTTTAAAGTTCAAAAATGTGTATCCAGTCTATTTTTGAAAGAGTTCACTGACGGTGCACTAACAACAGTTTATTTCTTTCTTACTGTTCAAATGTAAAGTTCAATTTAATTATGGATATAATATTGTCTTCGGTTACCGCGATAGTTACTCATGAAATAAAACTATGAAAACGGATTATATCGCGTATATTGAATTTGTTGCCAGTTTGTTGCCGGTCCCATATTGGGATACCCTCCTACAATTTAGGAGGGAATTAAATCTTCTCGGGTCCGTGGTGTAGGGTTGGAGCCGGCATAGTTTTTATCGCGTATATATATATATATCTTTACTTGGAAAATAATTATAGTGTATAACTAGCCTTATGAACCGATTTTGCATGTACAACCAGCCTTAAAGTTTGTAGTCTATGATTGTTCATTATTTTAGTATGTGGGTATTTTTGCACTTTGTAATTTTTCCTCAGTCACCCGTTGACCACGAACGCTGTAAAGAGTTCGAAACGTCGGGATGTATTATAAATTCAATATACGCGATATAATCCGTTTTCATAGTTTTATTTTAATTATGGATATTTGATGTTCAGTCGAAAGCAAAAATATCGATCCAGATATCGGCACAAAAATATGTGATCGTGACTTTATTGTCTAAGGTGTAAGAGCGTACATATATTTATGAAACTTTGGGAATGTATATATATTTATGCCCTTGACTGTTCAGCTATCGGTATGGGACGGGCTCCCGCAGCATCTGTGCAGCTCCTGCGGCATGCTGCTGCTAAAGAGCGGCGAGCTGCGCCGCCGCTGCCGTCGCGCCGAGCTACTGCTCCGACAGTACACGCACACGGTCAGTATTCTTACTGTCTCTATTATCTTAGCGTTTTTCTGGTTTTCTGCTCTTTCTCCACAACTTCGTTGAGTCTTTGGAATACTCAATACAGTTACAAAGGTTGTGTGGGAGAGATGGCTTTTGAGCGCCTGTTGTTACCTAATGTAATGTGTGTCCTTTTTCTGTATTCTTTTCCATTATGTGGTGCACAATAAAGAATATCATTTATCATTTATTTATTGTATTGTCATGTACATAATAGGTGTTACATAATATAAAGTCAGATCATGACACCCTGTAAGGGCACACAATAGTAATATTATTCTACGCTATTCTAGGCTAATTACATTTACTTATTAGTAATCAATTTAAATTTAAATTAAAATAAAATAAAATATACTGATTTAAACTTTCACGATTTTTACTCATTAGTAAGTGTAAGCGAAACCAAATATCGAAAGTTGAAAAATCGAATATTGTGAGTGTTGTGTGTCGACCCGGTAGCATCCCTAGTGCGCAAAACGTTCAAGTTAATAAACAAGACCAAGTGCGGGTAGTTCGAAAAACTCGCGCGCCTAGAAGATGTTGATGTCAACTTTAGCCAGTCTTCTCCGAGACCACGGGGACAACGCCGTCCTCGAAACGTCGGAGGTACATTTTAAAACTATTTTACGCGATTAAGTCCCGTGGAGATAAATAATAATAAAAATAAAATATATTATTATTATTACAGTTAGTTTTATGACTGGTAATTATGATGAAATTCTGTTAGGTTGTCACATAATCTGCTTCTTTCTGTCCCATCCTCTTCTTCAAAAATTTTCAAACACTTCTCACAAGCTGTTTCACTCTGGAACTCTTTACCTCTAGTCTTACATTAGACTAGAAATATTTACCCTCCCATAGATAATGGACCAGCCAAAATGTTATGAAACAGCCAATTTTTTTTCGCGATTTCGCGGTTGGTCCCATAGTGGTCCCATAGTAAAAGTTGCTCAGTATAATCCCAAAATCTCCCTGGTATTTTTATGTATGTCTATTTTAATTTTCTTATTTGTGTATCTTTATTTACTGTAATTGTGTGTATAAAAATTGGCTTCATAACGTTTTATGTAACACCTACTCTTGACTAAATGATTTGTTTCCGCTACCTAAAGGTTGTCTGATGATCGCTCTTCAGCGATAAGACCGCCTGTTGTCTACCTCTATCCTTAATCAATTGTTTTCTGTAAGCTGTATCCTTTACTGAGGTGTGCCAATAGTATTCTATCTATCTATCTATGGTGAATCAGCCCTTGTCACTCGCCACGGCTATTCAAAACCTGATTTTAAGGCATTTAAATTCACCAAACTCGCATTGGCAACAAGCATAGTCGCCTAGCGATTAGAGCGTGCGACTTTCAATCCGCTGGTGGCGGGTTTAAACCCTGGCTTGTACCAATAAGTTTTTCGGAACTTAGATGTAGATGTAGTGTAGGAACGCCCGGCCGGAGGCAGGCGGGCTGTCGATCACGTGTCGCGTTCATTCAGCCCAGTTCCCAGAAGTTGGAGCTGCAGGTTACTGTCCCGGCGGCATTCCCACACTATTCTCCTCAAATCTTCTTGTTTTCCTGCAGAACAGAAGGACATCTTTAAGTTCGACATCCTTTAGTTCATTCTCTTTCAGCGTGTCTCTACCGAATATATTATAACTGATTCCGCATACATAATACACTATGCTAGTAAGTGAAAGCTAGTCTCCTTACCACAATGTGGACAGGAGGCGTCTCTGCTAGTTTCCATTATCTTAAGGTGTCTGTTGAGAGTGTTATGACCTGTAATGATACCTGTCAATAGTCTTAGAATGCTCTTACCTAGTTTCAAAAGATACCTGGTCCTCCTGTGATCTATACCTTTAATCTTCATCTTCGACAGTCTGCATCCAGCGTCTTCTTCCCATCCAGCCTTTTCGGAACTTATGTATGATATATCATTTTATATTTTACCAGTCTCTTTTCGGTTAAGGAAGACATCGTAAGGAAACCAGACTAATTCCAATAAAATCTAGTTTCGTCTTTGGGTTGGGAGGTCAGATGGCAGCCGATTTCGTAAAAACTACGACCCCAGGATTTTAAGTATATGATCTTAACAAATAACTATTGTTTCAGATCACAACAGATTTCATCCGAACCATAGACAGAGTAGCCAACAAGCTTTCCCTCCATCTCTCCATCACCAAAATTAACTCCGACACAGACACTAAACCCGACACTAGCATTGACACTGAACTCGACACAGAAACGAAACTCGACATAGACTTGAAACTCGACGATGATAAACAAGACAGTGATGAAAATGACTCACAATCGGTGTCAGTTTTTTGCGAACCCGAAATATTTGTAAGCGATGTTAAATATTCACAAGTTATAGCCGCAGACATAGCAAACCGTATGACGTTACGGAAAAGAGTTAAAACTGAAAAGAAGAGTAAAAAAAAAGTGAAAGTGAAAGTGAAGGAAGCACCTGGAAAACAGAAAAAGGGTTTCAAATGGTTTTTCAGTACGGAGGAGGATTATGTGAAATTTGAAAATAAATACAACATTAGAGTGGTGAAGTTGAATGAGGAGGAACAGAGACGGGAGATGGAGGCGAGAAGAGAGTCGGAGAACTATAGGCACGCGCATGTGCGGTGCGAGAAGTGCTGTAAAGGGTTCTTGTCGTTGATCACGTTTGAGAACCACAACAAAATCCATGACCCGGTGAGTGTGACTCTTAATTACATCTTTTAACGCATTCACTGCCTTGGGCCGAGGCCTAGGAACAAACTTTTTTTTATCCTATCTGGCTTTTACTGCCTGCAATTTTGCACAGAGTAAATTTGCCAATGTCGGTTTTTGACTTTCACACGTGACACACAACACAACTTACTACTACTACCACAACAAACTTATATGACGATGAACGCATATATGCGTTTCTGGCAGTGAATGCATTAAGGCCATTTGGTGCACACGACGCGATTTGCCCACTTCGTGCCGCCCGTTACGCCCGCCTTTACGAAGTATTATTTGCGAGGTCTATAACTCACAGAGCCTGCTGTAATATATATGTTGGGTTATTAACCTTTTTAGGGTTCCGTACCCAAAGGGTAAAAACGGGACCCTATTACTAAGACTCCGCTGTCTGTCTGTCTGTCTGTCTGTCACCAGGCTGTATTTTATGAACCGTGATAGCTAGACAGTTGAAATTTTCACAGATGATGTATTTCTGTTGCCGCTATAACAACAAATACTAAAAACAGAATAAAATAAATATTTAAGTGGGGCTCCCATACAACAAACGTGATTTTTTTGCCATTTTTTTGCGCAATGGTACGGAACCCTACGTGCGCGAGCCCGACTCGCACTTGGCCGGTTTTTTTGTTTAGCTGACTTCGAAAGGAGGCTTTCAATTGGCTGTAATGTTTTTAATAGTAGAGGATCCCATACCAAGGCCAACCTTCATTGATCTGCCTACCGGATTAAAAATGAAAATGGGCAAGTCTAGGTATTTTTAATAAAAAAATGATATATTAAATATATTTGACCCGTTATTAATATATTTAATATGTCTATGTCTCACGGAAGTTTTGTTATTAAAATTGTTTTTTAAATTAAGTATGAAAAAATCATAAAATATAAGATTGGTAAAGGTTGGACGTGTGTCTAGACCATAATGTTTGTTACCTCGCAACTCAGTCATTTCTCAATCGATTTGGAAAGTTATCTGATATATTTTTGGATTACAAACAGTTGGGTTATTTTACGGTGCCTGTGCCCTGCCATCTTTCTGCAGAGATCTTTCTCTGTGTCTCTTATTTTATATATTTATATTATTATATTTATATTATATTATTATATTATATATTTATATTATTAGTACTTAATATTATTATGTCACGTCACTCACGTCGTCCACAACGTGTCCCGTCCCGCACACTCCGCTGGCTCCACAGAAATTCAGCGCCGTTGACCACGCTAGCGCTAGTCGTGCCAGCTGCATTGCTGAGTGGAGACCATTTCGGCTTCACATCTCCATTTCTACTGTTTTGTTTATCTTTGTCTTGTATTTGCTATATATGTGTTGTATTGATGTGTTGTCTGAATAAATGATTTCTATTCTATTTTATTCTATTCTTATCAGAAAGTGTCTAAACAAGTCCTTTATCACACGAAATATATTTCAGAGTACAGGCGCAAACGAGTGCCCGCTATGTTTCTCGCGTTACAAGTTCCCGACACACCTGCGCCAGCACGTGGTGGAGAGCCACGCGCATAAATATGTGTGCAAGGTGTGCGACCAGGTCATACGGCGGCGGTGAGTACTATAGATATAGCTGTAGGGTAGTGTAGGAAACAGTGGCTCAGCTCGAACAGTGGCTCAGTCGCCCCAATATTGCCTGTATCATGTTGGAATTAGGTTGAGTGAGCCACTGTACCCGGCTATTATTTCCGAGCCACTGTTTCCTACCCTACCATACTATAGCCACAGAATAAATAATAGTACTACCGTACAGAAAGGAAACTTGCTACAAGACCGAAGTTTGACAGCGTTTCAGGGACGAATCATGCTGCCCCTTTCTAAGGTAGATTAGATTTAGATTAGATTAATGTATTTCTTAATGCCTCAAGGGCCTATTTTAGATTTAAGCTATAGCTTGACCACAACCGCTGTGCCGCTCCTTAGGTATGCGAGCGGCGAGACGGGGGGGCAGAGCAGCCACTGCGCTCTGTCATTCCGCGGCGGAATGACAGAGCGCACTGCCCCCCGTCTCGCCGCTCGCATACCTAAGGAGCGGCACAGCGGTTGTGGTCAAGCTATAGTTATTAATTTCGTTTACGTAGTACCACCGTATATATCTTGTATGTAAATAAATTTGTAATTTCACATTTCTTATCGGAAATTACATGATATTTAACAATGTCACAATGTATCTAAATAACATGAAATCACAAAAATATCGTCAAATTGTAAAAAATAATAATTCAGTAAAATAAAAATAAAATTGAAAGTCAAATACAGTGAGATAAAATGTCAGAGAATAATGATAGTAATACTAAATAGCAATAATAATGATAGTAATACCATCCCCCATGATGAGAATCTCGTGAAAGCCGAGAAGGACAAGTCCAGTAAGTACCTAGACTTGGCTCACGAGATAACCGCCATGTGGGATGTTGATTCGACGATCATTGTCCCGATAGTCGTTTCAGCGAACGGTCTCATAGCGAAGAGTCTCGACCAACACCTTGAGAGACTCTCGCTAGGTGGTTGGTTCTTTTCGTGCTGCTGATAAACGATCTACCTGTCGAAGTGCATCACTGCACGTTGCTAATGTTCGCTGATGATGTGAAATTGATTAAACCGATCCAAAGTCAAAGGGATTGCGAGGAGCTGCAACGGGACATAGAGGCGGTCCATCGTTGGAGTGTTGAAAATGAACTATATTTCAATGCAAGTAAATGCGAAATGATGTCCTTCACCAGGTCCCATACACCTCAAGCATATAATTACAATATTGGCGGCACCGACATATCGCGCTCGGAACAGGTACGCGATTTAGGAGTTCTCTTTGACTCAAATATAACGTTTCGCGAACATGTCCAGGCCGTGGTCAAGACTGCATACAAAAGACTAGGTTTCGTTCTGCGCAATTCCGCGCCCCTGACTGTGGAAGCCACACGCGTGTTGTATGCGGCACTCGTGCGCAGCATTCTCGAAACGAATGCAGTGGTGTGGAGTCCGCATGAGAGTAAATATATACTTATGCTAGAGCAAGTCCAAAAGTCGTATCTTAGGGCTATATACAAAAAAATACACACTTATTATCCGTATATGTACCCTACTCTGTTTCTGCAGGGACATCTAGGGTACGACTCGCTCCAGTTGCGGAGGTTGCTCTCTTTGGCGAAATTCACGATCGGTGTTATTAGAAACACAATAGATAGCGTAGCCCTTGTCGAGGCCTTCATGCGATTATTTGTGCCTAACCAGTACATTCGCGCGCGGCGTCACCCGCTGCTGGCGGAGAGCACCGCGCGCACGCGGGCGCACGCGCAGGCGCCGGTCGCGCGCGCGCACGCTCTGCTCAACTCCGTGCTCGAGGCACACCCGGAGTGTGATTTGTTTGTGAGTGCAATCGGACGACTGATGATTGAGTGTAAGAGAGTGATAGAGCGAGAGATGCCTGTAAGTAGTATTATATAAGTATAATTAATATTGTTATGAAAATACTTTTGTACCCAATGTATAAGTATTACTGTCTCCCAATTTGTGCCGCTGTGGCTCTAGCTGTTAAGGTACAATTGTCAACTTAAATAATAATAAACAATAAAGAATAAACAATCAAGGGTAAGATGCAGAAGGCGCTGATCTTGGACACGGCGCGGATAGTCCGCCGGTTCCTCTCTGCGGCCCTGACCACCGGCAGCTTGGGCCCTGCCCCGCTGCCGGCGGCACCCTAGGTTAGGTTTTTTATAATGTGTTTATATATTTTTGTAATGTTTTGTAAGTGTTTTATATTTTACTTTTATACTCATATTGTAAAAAGCCTAGCCTAAGACTGAAAATAAATATAGGAAGTAATACTAAACACAATGTCAAAAAGTTATCTCTTCAGAGTATAATTAAGCGGTCAAAATGTATATATTGCTAGGGCACCCTAGTTAATATAATGTCAGACAGAATTAATGATATTATTGCAAAATAAATTTCTAATTAACAACTAAAACAATAAGAAATAAAAAACAATATGGCACTTTCGGCAATTCAGATAATTATTATATTACTAGCTTTTGCCCGCGACTTCGTCTGCGTGGACTTAGTAACCGCAGCTAGAGTAAAATAGCGCCTGGATAAAATGTTATAGCAATCATGCAATTTGAGCACAAGTATGCTTAATAGCTTATGTAGACAAATTATCAGGCACTTCATTAATTACTAGCTTTTGCCCGCGACTTCGTCTACGTGGACTTAGTAACCGCAGCTAGAGTAAAATAGCGCCTGGATAAAATGTTATAGCAATCATGCAATTTGAGCACAAGTATGCTTAATAGCTTATGTAGACAAATTATCAGGCACTTCATTAATTACTAGCTTTTGCCCGAGACTTCGTCTACGTGGAGTTAGTAACAGCAGCTAAAGTAAGTATAGCGCCTGGAAAAAATTTATATATATATACATAATATGCTCAAATTGAATAGCAATTATTCAATTTGAGCATATTATGCACACAAATTAGCAGACACTTGATTAATTATCTCAATTCCACCCCGCTTTTTACTTTCTTAAGGGATGATTTTCCGGATAAAAAGTATCCTATGTCCTTCTCAGGGACTCAACCTATCTCTATGCCAAATTTTATCTAAATCAATTCAGCTGTTTAAGCGTGAAGAGGGAACACACAGACAGACAGACAGACAGACTTTCGCATTTATAATATTAGTATGGATTTCAATTCCACCCCGCTTTTGACCCTCTTAAGGGATGATTTTCAGGATAAAAACTATCCTATGCCCTTCTCCGGGACTCAATCTATCTCTATGCCAAATTTCAACTAAATCGGTTCAGCGGTTTAATAGTGAAGAGGTAACACACAGACAGACAGACTTTCGCATTTATAATCCATACTAATATTATAAATGCGAAAGTCTGACTTTCTGTCTGTGTGTTCCCTCTTCGCGCTTAAACCGCTGAATCGATTAAGATGAAATTTGGCACAGAAATAGGTTGAGTCCCTGAGAAGGACATAGGATAGTTTTTATCCCGAAAATCATCCCTTAAGAAAGTAAAAAGCGGGGTGGAATTGAGATAATTAATGAAGTGCCTGCTAATTTGTGTGCATAATATGTTCAAATTGAATTTGCTATGAGAATTTTTCCAGGCGCTGTACTTACTTTAGCTGTTGTTACTAAGTCCACGCAGACGAAGTCGCGGGCAAAAGCTAGTATTAGTATGGATTTATCATAATTCCCGGCGTTGTCGGTAATTTGTTACCATCAGTTGATTCGTCTACTCGTTTGCCTCCTACATTAAAAAAAAACACAACTCATGTTCGTCCAACTAGGGAACAAATCAAATTATTTTATGAAATATTTTTTTAAAGTGTTCTTAAATAGTCACACCACTATTATATAAATTATAACTGAAATAGATAACATACACTAAAGAAAAACACCACAAGAATACCATACACCAGAGAATTTGGGACGGGTACCGCCGTGGCCGGGTGGTCTAGTGGTCAGGAGTCAGGACGTTAGCCGAGTAAGCTGGAGACGCGGGTTCGATTCCCGCCTCGGCCACCGGTGGACTTGGTCACTTTTTCCCATGTCCATGTCCGTACATTTCTTTATTTAAACTTTATTGCACAAAAGAACAAGTTAATGTACAAAAGGCGAACTTAATGCCATGAGGCATTCTCTACCAGTCAACCTTAAGGCAAAGCAGAAAAGATTGTAGGCGGTGCATTTGAAAACCAAAAGAAAACGTTATATCTAACAACATATACAATAAACATTCAAAGATTTATTTGTTCAACATAGGTAAGTTAAAAGATAGATATAACTCCGTAATAGATGGATACAGTCTAAGGAAAAAACGTGCCTCGAAAATCAAGAAAATTTGATTCTCGTTCAGAGGGCGCTACTAGTTTTGGCCTACAGTCGTATAGATGGCGTTGACGGTTTCGTTTGTTATTTAACAATTTTAACGCATATCAGTGAAAGAACATGGGTCAAAATCATAGAAATAATTAATGCAAATAAAAAAAATCATTTATCTATATTTAAATACATTCTATCGTATTTTTTTTAATCTTCATTTTTAGTTTCAAAGTGTGTCGACAGATGGCAGTGAATTTACTGGGGTTACAAAATTTACTATGACAGTACCACTCTAGTATAAGTTACTCTATGGTAAGTTACAAGATGTTAAATACATATTTCAGTATCACTATGTCGTGCCTATTGGCATACAAATTCAATAAAAATACACGCTAATCATAATATCACAGAAAAACAATAATAGTCATAACGGGGTTATGTCATGCAGTAAATCTTAATTAGGTAATTCAGTCAAAAATTCTATAATAGAGTAATATGCTTTCTCGGTAAGAAAAGCTTTTAGGTTTTTTTAAAAACATTATCCTTGTCTTTACATGCAAATATATTCGCCAATAACGACGCATGTCATGTAATTATTGCAATTAATTATTACCTGTATCACATAATTCTTTAATACATATGGCATTAATACATGAATATAGATTAATAATATATATGCTCATATAAACATATAATACTTATGTTTAGATATTATTCGACTTGTCAGACAGATACTTAATTTTTCTTTGAACTGCCAGCAAAGAAATCAGGCACAGATTTTTTTAAAGCAGTATTTTTGTTAGAGTTGTTAGGTTCTTTCCTAATGTTAGAGGGAAGACCATTCCAGAGGTGGGCCACCTGAATGGCGAATGAATCGGACATAAAACCCGTTCGATGAAGAGGGATAGAAAGAGAGAGATTACCGGTAGAGCGAAGCTATTTATGGTATGTAAAAGTGACGTCTTTTTTCCAATTTTAGGAGCGCCGCCATGTTGCACTCTGCGTTCCACGCGGGCAGGACGTTCGAGTGCAAATACTGCGGACGGACCTTTAAGTAAGTCCACTAAATAATTATGTTACAGTATATCGGGTGAATTTATCAGGGGATCGTTTAAGGTAGCACCTATAGTTGAGAAAGTAAAGGAAAGTCGATTGCGCTGGTATGGCCATATCCTTAGACGTGATGATGACCATTCTGTTAAAAAGGCCCTAAATATACCCAACCAATCCCGAGGAAGAGGAAGACCACCCAACACCTGGTGGTCAGACATGCAGAAAGAGATCCGGAAAGAGAACCTGAGTACGCTGACAAGCCAGAACAGAGCACTCTGGCGCAGACATACAAGGAGGCCCGACCCCAGATAAACTGGGAAGAGGGACAGGCAAAGAAGAGTATATCGGGTGTCCCTAAAACCAACGCCAAGACTTAATAGATCGATTAAATACCGATAATTATCTCAAAAACTATGATATTTTCATTAAATTTTCTTATAGACAATCAGCTATTCTATGAGCCCTTTTAGTCCTGGCGTTGGTTTTAGGGGCACCCTGCATGTGTTGTTTTTTTTTTGTAATTTAAGTGCCAAACGTAATGCCATGGTTTGGGAACTTGCATATTCGAGCGAGAGCGATAGAGACGCAGATAACGATTTTGTAGTTTGGAAAAATTGGAGGAACGTGTATCTTGTTATAATCGTTAATAATACAAATTAATACTTCCTATCGAAGAAATATTGCCTATGCAGGACTTAATTTAATTTAGACTTTTAGTAATAAAAACCGGCCAAGTGCGAGTCGGACTCGCCCACCGAGGGTTCCATACTTTTTAGTATTTGTTGTTATAGCGGCAACAGAAATACATCCTCTGTGAAAATTTCAACTATCACGGTTCATAAGATACAGCCTGGTGACAGACAGTCGGACAGACGGACATACGGACAGACGGACTGACGGACAGCGGTGTCTTAGTGATAGGGTCCCGTTTTTACCCTTTGGGTACGGAACCCTTTAAACTAGTTAAAAACACTATGTGCAGGAAATCTTCAACCCGTTACACGCACATGCGCATTCAGCATCCCGGCGAGAACGCCTCCGGGGGCGCTTGTGACGTCTGCGGAGAAACCTTCACCGGAGCCCTAGGGCTGCAGCAGCACAAGACGAGGAAACACAACAAGGTAACCTCTGTCGGCTATGGACGACAATTCGATTGGATTTACGGTTGTATCCAAAATATGTGACATTTTCAAGTAAATGGTACCATAATTTAAAACTAATACGGGACTTAATCGCGTACAAACTTACGTTTATTTATGGCCTGACGTTTCGAACGTGACGTTACGTTCGTGGCGTGGACTGGCAAGGAATTGTATCAACATCTTCTTGCCGCGCGGCACGTCACGTTCGAAACGTCAGGCCATAAATAAACGCAAGTTTGTACGCGATTAAGTCCCGTATTAGTTTTAAATTATGAGTGAAAAATCGTGTTAGTTTAAATCAGTATAAATGGTACCACATTGTCGCAATCTTGCTAGAGTTAGATTTTTTCCGGCCAAGTGCGAGTCGGACTCGCGCACGAAGTGTTCCGTACCATTACGGAAAAAAACAGCAAAAAATCACGTTTGTTGTATGGGAGCCCCATTTAAATATTTATATTATTCTGTTTTTAGTATTTGTTGTTATAGCGGCAACAGAAATACATCATCTGTGAAAATTTCAACTGTCTAGCTATCACGGTTCATGAGATACAGCCTGATGACAGACAGACAAAAATATACAACAAAATTCCTAATGACATTAAATTTACAGAAAGCGATTCAATATTTAATAAAAAACTTAAATGTCTACTCCTTGACCAAGCATGTTACTCTATTGATGATTTTATGAAAGAGATTATTTAAAATATTATTGTATTGACAACTGTTGCACGATGATTATTTAAGAAATTGAAAACTTTGGCCAGTGTATTTTATCAATCATATTTAATTGTATATAAGCGTCGTATTTCAAATGTACCTGTGTGACCTGTAAAATATTTTTTACCAATAAATAAACTAAACTGAACTGAACTGAGACGGACAGCGGAGTCTTAGGGTCAGAGTAATAGGGTCCCGTTTTAACGGAACCCTAAAAAAAGACGGTCAACCAAAAAAATATATATATAAAAAGAAAATTGTGACGTTTGTATAAATTTATATACAAAACAGATACAATTAGTATACATAATTTAATAGTATACATAAATGTGAGAAGTTTGAGAAATTAATGATAATGATTATCTTTTTTTTTTTTTTATACCACGTCGGTGGCAATCAAGCATACGGCCCGCCTGATGGTAAGCAGTTACCGTAGCCTATGAACGCCTGCAACACCGGAGATATTACACGCGCGTTGCCGACCCTTTAAAAACCTGTACACTCCTTTATCTACTCCTATCATTGTCACAAACCAAATATAATGTGCTGCTGTGTGTTCTGACGTAGATTTCGAAAAAGAAATTGCATCTGTTGCTATATAATTTTATAAAAACCTTACGTAAATTTTCTTATTTAATATTTTTTTAAATTGTTATACCATTTTTTTCTTCCATTGCCCGACTATCGATATCGATAAAAAAAAAATTCTAACACTAGCAAGATTGCGACAGTCTTTTGTTTTGTCGCGAAAATTCCGGAATTCATATATTTTGTTACGCAGCCCGCAGTGCCGGAGTTGAAATGCAGTGTCTGCCTGGTCCAGTTCGCGAGTTTAGACGCCGTGGCCAGACACACAGACACCACGCCCGACAACACTTGCGATCCTAGTCTCAAGTTAGTGTACTATTATTTATTTATTTTAAACTCAAGGGGATGGTGGAGGACAGTTTCTCGTGTGTCGATAGATGGCAATTAATTTACTGTGACTACAAAATTTACTATGACAGTAACCCTCTATCCTATATACTCTCTTTGGTAGTACTATTACTTAATTTGTGATATTGGAATCTAGAAGTGTAATTTTATTATTGTATTTTATTTATTATAATCTATATCAATCTATAACAAAGCTCCACAAAACTGTAATTAGTTTGACTATATCAATCTCTTTTTACACTAAGTTCTATAATTATTAAGTAGGTCACAAACGAAATTAATAACTAGCTTAAATCTAAAATAGGCCCTTGAGGCATTGTACTAAGGATGCTGGCGACATTTCCTCGTTGTATCGCAATGCCGATACGTTGTGCGAGGAAGCCGCCAGCTCTTCGGTCACCAGTTACGTCAACCAGACGCTTCGCGATTTCTGCAAACAACTTGTGCGCGCTGGGACCCCATGGACCTAGAGTTTCAACCCCTAATGGAACGAAATGATACTCTCTACCGAGGCTCTTAGCTAGTTATTAATTTCGTTTACGTAGTACCACTGTATATATCTTGTATGTAAATAAATGTTAGTAGGTCACATATAACACAATTTGGAGTTACTTAATCTAATAGTTACATGAAAATTATCCAGGGCGTGCTCCGCGTGCGGGGAGACGTTTCCCGACGAGTCGCGGCTCTCCGCGCACTGCTCCGCCCACGCCGACACGCGCTATAAGTGTGATGATGTGAGTACTATAATAATATTAAGCTTAGAATAAATTTAAAAGTGGAAAAATGCACAGAAATAAATATACCATAGAAGACGCAAATGCATATACTTCGCGTGTCCGAACCCCGACCAAGCGTCGTGGTTGACCGTCGCTCTTTACAGTCCACGCCGCCGGTTGTTGCAGCCGGATGTCCGTAAAAACTTAAAAAATGCTTCGTTTCGTGATAATTAACTGCAACAGCCCAAAAATTGCGAGCACCCAAAGGCAAGAACATATTTCCTATCACAGATAAGTAATTTTAAAATTATATCATGCGTAAATTTTGTATGAAAAAACGGCACGCTTGGTTTCAATACAAATCGTGTATATTTAAGTGGGGCCTCCCATACAACAAACGTGATTTTTTTGCCGTTTTTTGCGTAATGGTACTGAACCCTTCGTGCGCGAGTCCGACTCGCACTTGGCCGGTTTTTGTGTATTGACGTAATGTTTAAAACATTTTTTACGGTTCCGTACCTCAAAAGGAAAAAACGGAACCCTTATAATCATAATCATTTATTTGCCCATAAAAAGGGTTTTACATAGATATAGGATCACTCGTGCGTCTGTCTGTCTGTCTGTCCGTCTGTCACAGCCTATTTTCTCCGAAACTACTGGACTAATTAAGTTGAAATTTGGTATACATATGTAAGTTTGTGACCCAAAGACGAACATGTAACGTAAACAAATGAATTTTAAACATGGGGGCCACTTTTGGGGGGTAAATGTGAAAATTAAAAAATAAAATTTTTCAAACTATATCGTGTTACATATCAAATGAAAGAGCTCATTGTGAGAATCTCAAATATATTTTTTTTCATAATTTTAGGATAAACAATTTAGAAGTTGTTCAAGAAAATAGGCAAAAAATGACCATTCCCCCCTTTATCTCCGAAACTACTGGGTCTAAAATTTTGAAAAAAAAAATACACAAAATAGATCTTTACCTATAGATTACAGGAAAACCTATTAGAAAAGTAAGTCGGGCTTAATTACTTTGTTTTTAATCCGACCCCTACGGGTTTTTTAAAGACATTTCACTCACGTTTCACATAAAAAATACATTGTTTAAATTGTGTAATGTACGGAACCCTTGGAACGCGAGTCCTACTCGCACTTGGCCAGTTTTTTTATTTTTATAATATTGTTACAGTGTAACCAACCATTTGCAACGAAGTCGTCACTCAGCACGCACATCGATCGCGTACACTTAAAGATCAAACCACGGTACAAGCTTATCTACAAATACAGTGCGGCCCGACGTGCTCATCTAGACGAATATATGTGCGAAACTTGCGGGAAGGGGTATACGGTGAGTGTTTAGACTCAGTCTCAAGAGGATTATTGATTTAAAAAGTAACATACATTTTGTTCAGGCATAATAAAACATGTCTATCGGCTACATAATTCAAATGACGCGGGAAAACGCCGCCCTTGCGCCGATCGCGCGACAGTCACGCCACTCTCCGGTGCTCCGCCCGTGGCTAAAAAGGGAAACCAGTCGCAAGAGAAAACAAAATACGGGCGGCACGTTTTTGCTGTCGCGCTGTAATAAAAACGGTTTTATTGTGAAAATGCTATACATTTGACCTGTGACGGTTCTGTGTTTGTGTAAAAGGTGTTAACGAACTCGGAACATTAAATTTAAGAACCAACGAGAGCGGGGGCTCTGCCCCATGCCCCATTGAAGCCGGCTTCGAGGCGGTTAGCAACAGGTAATTACCGTGTTATTTGTTTATGTAGTTGATGATGTGTACTTGCCTGAACATGGGGTTTATGATAGTATAGTTATTAACAAATTTTATTTGGACCGTCACAAAACTGACACCTAAATTTTATACGATCATCATCATTCGCTTGCTCTTGTCCCATTCACTTGGGGTCGGCGCAGCATGTCTTTTCCTTCCATACCTCTCTGTCACCCGTCATCTCATCATTCACTTACGTTCGTTTCATATCATCTTTCACACAGTCCATCCACCTTTTCCTCGGTTTTCCTCTCCTCGTACCTCCGTCGACATTTACCTAAATTTTATACGATATGATAGGTTTTTTATTTATTTGTCTTCCAGATGCTGTAATTAATGAGATTGTAAACAAAAAATAAAACGAAGTTTTAAATAATAGATACAATATTTTTCTAATACCCTTCTCATATTTGGGACCTAAATATTAACGGGTTTGATTAAATGATTACAAGTTGATAACTAATTCTTCAGTTATTTTACTTACTGTAGATTGCTCCAGTGTGTATCACCATTAAATATGTTGTTTTGTATAGAGCTTCGCGAATCTGAAAACACACCAGCTGCGTCACACAGGGGAGCGTCCCTTCCCCTGCCCGCTTTGCCCTAAGAGCTTCCTCACCGCCGCACAAGCCAAGGTAACAGTTTATAACATTATTTGTACAGTACATATGGTGCTAATTCACCGCCCTAATGCGGTAACTAGCACTATACGTGCGTATGTCGAAAATTTAATGGGCCATATGTACTGGAAAACTTTGTACAATACACGTGCGAAAAGGTCGGCTTCGGCTTCGGGCCTCAATTGGTACTCGTTCGTAAATTCTTGTTTACCGACCTTAATACACAATGTACTAATAGTTATCGAAATAATTAAACACGCAAAAGGTATAAGATTTATTTAATTAACCGGTTTCATCGTAGGGCCACAAGGAACGAGTGCACGCAGGGATAAAAAAGTACCAGTGCGCGCAGTGCCCTAAGACTTTCCTAGACAAGAGCTCCGTCTACAAACACAAAGTGGTGAGTGACGTCATCCGGCCTGCGAGCGGGACAACATGCACGTGTATAGCTGTCCCGCTCTATAAAGAAGTACCAGTGCGCGCAGTGCCCTAAGACTTTCCTAGACATGAGCTCCGTCTACAAACACAAAGTGGTGAGTGACGTCATCCGGCCTGCGAGCGGGACAACATGCACGTGTATAGCTGTCCCGCTCTATAAAGAAGTACCAGTGCGCGCAGTGCCCCAAGACTTTTCTAGACTAGAGCTCCGTCTACAAACACAAAGTGGTGAGTGACGTCATCCGGCCTGCGAGCGGGACAACATGCACGTGTATAGCTGTCCCCCTCTATAAAGAAGTACCAGTGCGCGCAGTGCCCCAAGACTTTTCTAGACAAGAGCTCCGTCTACAAACACAAAGTGGTGAGTGAGGTCATCCGGCCTGCGAGCGGGACAGCGTGCACGTGTATAGCAGTCCTGCTCTATAGAGAAGTACCAGTGCGCGCAGTGACCTTCCTAGATATATATGTATAGAGCTCCGTCTATAAACACAAAGTGGTGAGTGACGTCATCCGGCCTGCGAGCGGGACAACATGCACGTGTATAGCTGTCCCGCTCTATAAAGAAGCCAATATAAAAAAGCCGACGCTACAAACCTGACGACTGATTTTCACAGCCATTCCTTAATAAATTCTTGTTTTGTCTAGGTACACACTGGTGAGAAACCCTACGGGTGCCAAATCTGCAACAAAACCTTCACCCAATCCGGTTCCTTGTCTACACACATCAAGTACGTACACATGAAGGTGAAGCCGCCGCCACGGCGCCGGCGCGGGCTCGTTGCCAGCGGAGTGTAATAGTAAAACCAGGGTGCGTAGCCGACATACCAATCGTTTACGCTCCGTAGTTACGAGTATTACTGATCAAACATGACCGCCATGACGTTTTGCCTCCTCCTTTTTGGTACGGACGGCTAAGGAATGGAATGCGCTCCCGCCATCTGTATTCCCTGATCAATATGACCTCGGTCTCTTTAAAACAAGAGTGAATAGGCTGTTACTGAACCGGTGAGCTCCATCTTAGGCCCTGTCTTCACTTTCCATCAGGTGTGACTAGGGCCAATCGCCGATCAGTTTATAATAAAAATAAAAATAAAAATAAAAATTACCGCCATGATTAGGACTTTTCACGCGGTTTTCAACCGTATAAATTTTTTACTAAAAGTTAATAACATCTTACTGTTTTTCTTAATTAGGTAATATTAAAAACATAAATTAATGCCATGTTGTGGAGGCGCGGCCAACGATAATCGGAAGCAAGTCAAAATTTATAATCTGTAGAAGCCTTAAAATGTATGTTGCAAATAAGTGGTACGTACCTCTTCGTAATCAGGTATATACCGTGTGTAAATCTAATACGGGCAATAAATTAAACCTGATATAGAATTTATCCGTCTAATCATTAATTAAGAAGTTTTTTTAAGTTACACTTAATTATGACCCCATAATTATTATTTTTTATTTTACCTAACAGCAAACATTAAGAAACATAAGATGACATGACATTACGAGATACGAGCTTTTTATAGTAACTGCCAACAAGCGTAGACAGTTACTTTAAAAAGCTCGTATCCCGTAACTGGTGTGGTGGATATTGCGGGGACAATTATTTTGTATGGGTAAAATTTTCATTGTATTTCTGAGCAAAATCTATCTCAATATATTTCTTAGGTCCTATGCTAACCACCGTTTAAATGTTCGCCCGTATTAAATTAACACACTGTATATAAACAAAAATCAAACGATGTATGATAATAAGTACAATCGCCATCAGATATATCGGAGCGGCCAAGGTGTCCATAATATCTGAACACGCACTCTAACGCCTTGACAATAGAGGCGCTCCGATATATCTGATGGCGACTGTACTTAAATATAAATAATTGATGTTAGCAAGCTAGTGTGATTGTATTGTGCAATTAAATTGTAAATATTATTTATTAATAGTATTCTGAGTTTTATTTCATTTTCATACCTTTGTCTAGTTTGTCTCTCTCGTCTGACGAGTCAAAACTTTGCCTTTGAATTATTATATTACAACATCTACAACCTGTCTGGCGTAGTAGGTATAGTTAACGCTATCTCTACTGAGCTCGTTCACTTACCTGTACTAACAATGGCATTCTGTTAAACAAGCCATTATTTCTTTTATGTGAGCGCGTGGCCTTTGTGCCTGCGCGCGTGGCCAATTGTGTGTGAGCCTCAGGCACAAAGGCCACGCGCTCACATAAAAGAAATAATGGCTTTTGTTTAACAGAATGCCATTGTTAGTACAGGTAAGTGAACGAGCTCAGTAGAGATAGCGTTAACTATAGCCCCTGCTATGAAGCCGATGGTCCCGGGTTCCTATCCTGGTAACGCCATTTATTCGTGTGAAGAACACGGATATTTGTTCCTGAGTCATGTGTGTTTCTATGTATTTAAGTATTTATAAATATAAAGATTTTGCGAGTAACCTCTTATCACCTCGTACTAAAGAATATTACTTTGGGCACATGATGATGACATACAAAAGTAATAGCACTTCACAAGCAGCACTGGCACGTGTCCCGGCACCTCAATATCACCAGACACAATAAACATATTAGGTATTATAAAATACACTAACACCGTCAACAGACTCCACTAAAACAAGTACGTAATTAATTAGCCTCATGCATGAAGTTTATATTTGAACGAAATATGTTTTATTCGGATGTTTGTTACCGTTATATCATGTTACAAATGCATTTCCGTTTTTAAATTACCATTTAATTACTTAAAATTATAAATAAAAAGTACAATAATTTGCCCGCGAAACGCTCGAAACGCCACGTGACGTCACGCGTTCGACAGATTAGTGTCATTAGTAGCAAACGTCAGTTGGGCCGCCCGACGTGTGACGTCATCACGCTCTGTCGAATTCGCGCCAAAAATTATGAGCGTTTAACCGCTCAAAAATTTTCAACATTTTAAATATTTTTTAATAAAATAATGTTAAGGTTTACAAAAATATTTTTATCATTTCCGGTGTTCCAACGATATAAATTATGAATCCAAAAATAAAAATAAATTCATGCATGGAGCTAATTGTTAAAATTGTTATCCTATATAATAACTGGTTGCACTGTAGAGGTTATGCTAAAACACCTACAACATTATTCCCATGGACCTCCATTGTATTATTATTTTGTTCGGGTGCATTATAGAGGCTGCGGCATTCTTTGACTTTGACGTACCCAGCGTTATATAATTGTCCGTCGTGGTTCGTCGTTAAAGGCCGTCTGTGTAATAGACAATAGCGCCGATGCACAGGCGAGCCCTGTCACAATAGGGTTTTGCGAAGTGAAACGCTGTTTATTGCCGCGTTTTGAAGAAATGCCATGAGTTCCGGCAGGGTTCTTAAAAGTAATTTATCATCGTTAGCTAGATGGCCTGGCCTTTCTTTTTGTAAAAAGTTTTATTGGTTTGTTGTATGGAAATGGTGCACAATGTTTTATATTGCTCCCGAGCTTGCCAGACAGTTCGAGCAAACGGCCCCTTTATTTGTGTGCCAAATGTGGATATTCCGGAATTTATCTGTATCCTATATATTGGTTGCCTGGAATACAATGTTGCGATTTGCGATGTAATCCTTCGTTATATGCTGACCGCGTGTGTACAATTCTGTATACCGTAGGTGCCTTGGTAAGGAAGAACAATTTATTAATTAGTGGTAAGCAATGGTGCTAAGTTGTGTCAGTAAATAACGACTAGCAAAATAGACGTCGCTCCAAGATTAGTTGAAACTAGCCCTATATCTAGCTATGAGATCTGCCTTCTTTACCTAGTATATTATAGTCGTGCTATGTAACTTAATGCTAACAAAACACACATTCACACACACACAGACACACCCGCCCACGCACAAACGCTTACATTTGAAATATAATTATACATAATATTGTCTTCGGTTACCGCGATAGTTACTCATGAAATAAAACTATGAAAACGGATTATATCGCGTATATTAAATTTATAATACATCCCGACGTTTCGAACCCTTTACAGCGTTCGTGGTCAACGGGTGACTGAGGAAAAATTACAAAGTGCAAAAATACCCACCCTAAATTGTAGGAGGGTATCCCATATTGGGATACCCTCCTACAATTTAGGAGGGAATTAAATCTTCTCGGGTCCGTGGTGTAGGGTTGGAGCCGGCGTAGTTTTTTTCGCGTATAAATATATATCTTTACTTGAAAATAATTGTAGTGTGTAACTAGCCTTATGAACCGTTTTTGCATGTACAACCAGCCTTAAAGTTTGTAGTCTATGATTGTTCATTATTTTAGTATGTGGGTATTTTTGCACTTTGTAATTTTTCCTCAGTCACCCGTTGACCACGAACGCTGTAAAGGGTTCGAAACGTCGGGATGTATTATAAATTCAATATACGCGATATAATCCGTTTTCATAGTTTTATTTCATATAATTATACACTTACGATCAAATTGAATATTGTTATAAAGTATTATAGATCTTTGATTGGACCTAATCACACAATTGGGACCGATCTCAAATTGTGTATTAGGTAAGTTAAGTACAGTTTGTTGGTTTTTAAGGGTTCCGTACCTCAAAAGGAAAAAACGGAACCCTTATAGGATCACTCGTGCGTCTGTCTGTCTGTCCGTCTGACACAGACAATTTTCTCCGAAACTACTGGACCAATTAAGTTGAAATTTAGTATACATATGTATGTTTGTAACCCAAAGACGAACATGTAACGTAAACAAATGAATTTTAAACATGGGGGCCACTTTTGGGGGGTAAATGTGAAAATTAAAAAATAAAGTTTTTTAAACTATATCGTGTTACATATCAAATGAAAGAGCTCATTGTGAGAATCTCAAATATATATTTTTTCATAATTTTAGGATAAACAATTTAGAAGTTGTTCAAGAAAATAGGCAAAAAATTACCATTCCCCCCCTTTATCTCCGAAACTACTGGGTCTAAAATTTTGAAAAAAATACACAAAACAGATCTTTACCTATAGATTACAGGAAAACCTATTAGAAATGTGCAGTCAAGCGTGAGTCAGGCTTAATTACTAAGTTTTTGATCCGACCCCTACGCGTTATTTAAAGGCATTTCACTCACGTTTCACATAAAAAATACATGGTTCAAATTGTGTAATGTACGGAACCCTTGGAATGCGAGTCCGACTCGCACTTGGCCGGTTTTTTTTAACCTATTTCGTAGTGGCATAGCGGGGTCTTCAGAAGTTAAGACGCAAGTTTAATGTTTGATTAGGCTAAATGGGAGATTGTAGCCTTTTATGTTTTGTGAATTGGTTTAACTGATTAAACCAAAACCAAATAAACTATTTTGTATTTTAGATGAAATTAGGTATCTAGCTGAAATAGACTTTCTACATTATTACAATGTAGTAGCGAAAGGAGCTAATACTGGCTCGTAAGTGGAAGGGCTAGATCTGTTCATAGATTAGGGCTAACAAATAGATGTCACTGTCACCACAAGATTAGATGAAACCAGGTTAGATACCTGTATGACTGAACTGAACAATGCGATCCGATAGGTGCGGGCCTGCTAGCATGTAGCCTTAATGCACTTGGGATGTTAATGCTAGGGTTAAACGTAACAGAGGTATTTGGAAAGCTCTCACCAAATTGGTCGTGATGGGTATAGGCCGAGCCAGCAACAGGCACCGCGTCTCGGCGTTGGGCCGTGGGCGCCGTCAAGCTGGGCGAGGGCCACAAGCAGTTGACTTGTCACTACATGATGGACGTAAATATTGGTTGACCGCGTTGCACTATTATAAACCAGTTTATGAACGCCGTTACGAGCAGCTAAAGTTATAGAACTAGAGGGGCGTTACGAAGGCACGGTTTGCCCAGGCTGCCCTTAGATGCTACTTGTGCACTGGTGCACTTATTATATACACATTTAGGAAATGCCTTTACGTATAAACATACTGCACACTCGTTACGATTGGCGTGAATCGCGAAAGAAGAAGCACTCCCCTATCTCGCACGCACCGATGATACACTCACTTGTAAAGGTACCTATCCATTTAAATACACTGCACACACGTTTAGTTTGATATTAGTTATACATAGTTAACGCTATCTCTACTGAGCTCGTTCACTTACCTGTACTAACATGGCATTCTGTTAAACAAAGCCATTATGTCTTTTATGTGAGCGCGTGGCCTTTGTGATTCGGCGCGTGGCCATTGTGTGTGAGCCTCAGGCACAAAGGCCAGCACGCGCTCACACAAAAGAAATAATGGCTTTTGTTTAACAGAATGCCATTGTTAGTATAAGTGAACGAGCTCAGTAGAGATAGCGTTAACTATATAAGTAACGCGTTCCGGAGACTCGCTCGCACCATCGGGCGTGCAGTCGACCATCGCGGGTGGCGGTTATCGCGGCGTCTATTATTTGGCTCGGGCCTTTTACAGCTTATAGGATATAAATGCTCCTAAGGGCGGAACCCTCGGAACGCGACCGCTCTCGACGGCATCCCAAACGAGACCCATCTGTATAGCAGTTGAATATTTTATGAAATAATAATAACATCAATAAATTGCTCTGATAAGTAGCTTAAGATAATATGTATGTGTAATAAACGACTATTCGAAAGAGCTTTTTGCTTGGCCTACTAATAATTAATAAAGCATAAGAATAAGAATGATTTATTGCAGTACTGTGTACATTTGTAGATGGTAATCATGATACAATTTGATTCAACAGTTACCCATTTCGGGTATGCAATACTTAAGTAACATATTTCTGATTCTGATGCTGAATCAGGGACCGTTACTGGTAGGTATAACTAAATAAAACCGGCCAAATGCGAGTCGGGCTCGCGCACGAAGGGTTCCGTACCATTACGCAAAAAAACGGCAAAAAATCACGTTTGTTGACGTTTAGTATTTATTGTTATAGCGGCAACAGAAATACATCACCTGTGAAAATTTCAACACACACACACACGTGATTAATCAGATCAGCTAAATTAATTGCAAAAAAATTACATAAACAACGGTCATACTGAAATTGAATACCGATTAATTTGTATGACAAAATATACCGGTATTCGGTCCCTGTGCTGAAAACTCAGAGGTGGTGCGTGTACCAACGATTCTGGTTGTAATAATAAATAAAACAGCTAAAATATAAAAATGTTTTTATTTTCAATATTCACAATTTTAATGTTAACGACCATGAGTGTTAGAAGTAGTCAATTGATACGTGTCCTCTTGTGTCGGTATGTACTCGTTTATAGACGCTCCATTCACCTAATTCCCCAAACGTTTTTTTTATATATTTCATGTTGATAAGGTATTTTTTACCAGTACGTATTAGTTTATGTTTATTTACACCACTCAACTGTCTGAATGTTTCTTTGCATACTTCACACTGATATGGCTATTCGCCAATATGAACTCGTTTTTGTAATTTTAAATTACCCAGTTGAGTGAATTTTATTCACACACTTCACATTAATATTTCTCACCAGTGTGGGATCGTTTATGTGAGTTCAAATTACCCAATTGAGTGAACTTTTTTTCACACACCTCACATTGATATGGTTTCTCGCCGGTGTGAACACGTTTATGTGATTGTAAGTGATCCGATCGAGTAAACTTTTTTTCACACACTTCACATTGATATGGTTTTTCGCCAGTGTGGGATTGTTTATGTGATTTTAAACTACACAATTTAGTGAATTTTCTTTCACACACTTCACACTGATATGGTTTTTCACCAGTGTGAATTAGTTTATGATTCTTTGCTGTTCTCGAGTCTCTGAATTGCTTTTGACATACTTCACATTGATATGGTTTTTCACCAGTGTGAGAAAGTTTATGTATTTGTAAACGACTCGGCTGAGTAAACTTTTTTTCACACACTTCACATTGATATGGTTTTTCACCAGTGTGCATTAGTTTATGAGTCTTTGCAGCACTCATATCTCTAAATTGCTTTTGACATACTTCACATTGATATGGTTTCTCGCCAGTGTGGGTTCGTTTATGTATTTTTAAATTACACAATTGGCTAAACTTTTTTTCACATACATCACACTGATATGGTTTTTCACCAGTGTGTATTAGTTTATGAGTCGTTGCAGCACTCTGATCTCTGAATTGCTTTTGACATACTTCACATTGATATGGTTTCTCGCCAGTGTGGGTTCGTTTATGTATTTTTAAATGACACGATTGGTTAAACTTTTTTTCACACACATCACACTGATATGATTTTTCACCACTATGTATTAGTTTATGTTTCTTTACACCACTCAACTGTCTGAATCGTTTTTTACATATTTCACAGGAATATGGCTTTTCCCCCGTGTGTACGCCTTTGTGACTTTTTAAATTGTTCAATCTCGTAAACGTCATTTTACATATATCGCAAACATATTGTCGTTTGCTAGTTAGTCCGCTGCGTTCATATTTATCGGAATCGGAACCCATTCGGTGGTGCAGCTTTATGTGTTCAATTAAATTATGCTTTTGCTGAAATATTTCACCGCAATCGCACACGTACTTTGTCTCGTGTTGAAGGGTATCGGTGTGTTTCTGTCGCGGTGAAGCACGTTCAGCGAGGATTTGTTCACTCGCGGTCTCGCTGGGCACGTGGTGTGATGTGGCATCGGCGCAGCGCTCGAGTCGCTCGGAGCAGACCCGCGCGACCTGTGCTCCACCACGATCCAAAGCCAGCGGACAGCTATCTGCGTCACCGAGTGCCCAATCTGTAAAAAATTTATCATATTTTGCAAATACATTTGAATTGCAATTATAATTCACGTGAAAGTATTATATTAGTACTGCCAAGGCACAAATACCCACAGGTAAGGGGCACCGGAAAGCTAGTCGGGATCGATTTAGAGCGATCTAAGTCGCAAAATTGAAATAAACTGTAATTCAGAAATGATAACTTTTATATTTCTGCTTCTAAATGCAAGACAACATCAAAACATATGAAAGTGAATAAATAAATATTATAGGACATTCTTACACAGATTAACTAAGTCCCACGGTAAGCCCAAGGAGGCTTGTGTTAATAACTACATAGAAAACATCCATCACTCAGGAGCAAATATCTGTGCTCATCACACAAATAAATGCCCTACCGGGATTTGAACCCAGGACCATCGGCTTCACAGGCAGGGTCACTACCCACTAGGCCAGACCGGTCGTCAAAAAATGACAATTATTTGTAAAAAAAACCGTCCAAGCGCGAGTCGGACTCGCGTTCCAACGGTTAGGAAATATATGCATCCTGGACGTGTAACGACCGACCCGTCAAAAAAAAGGGGCTCGTCTGAAAATCAGCGCTGGGTATTGCTGGGCAAATTGTACAACAGTCAGGTGTTGAGTTATGTGAGTGTCTATGTGCCCGACAGGTATGTGTGGCGCCGGCTTCGGCCGCGACTACTGGCCGAGCCGCGCGGGCGCACCAACTTGCTCGGTCTGGCGCCGTTGACGCGCGCTGTGCGGACCCTCAACATAACAGCGGAAAATATTGACATATTCTCATGTTCTCTGAATGAATTCACAAAATTAGCATTGTATATATTATGTTATAGACGTGATGACATACTTTAGATATTTTTTAATAATAGTTACACTATTGTCTTAGGTTTACCTGTAAAAATAGTTGTAAGTGTGGAAATTAAATAAAAAAAAAAATAAAAAAAAAATATCCACATATATCTAGCAAAAAGCTGAGATTGGTACCCATTGCCTATACCACAAAATCACAGGCCTAGATGTAGTTTACTGTTCAATTTTTTTTTTGTGCATGTTTTGTATAATATTTTTGTGTTAAGTGTATTGTGTATTTTGTTTTTTCTCTTGTTCAATTATTTTTTTCTGGTAGTTGTGGCAATAATCCCATCATTGGCCACAGCATCTTTACAGATGATAGTTGCAGCGAATAGAGGTATTTTGAGGAGGTAGTCTACAGTCTACATTGTGTGACAATAAAACAATCCCGAAAAAGACTGCTGTCCAGTTCGAAAGAGCGAAATCCCGAGCTAAAACTTAATAACCACCCTTCCGGCCTTCACCGCTGGAGGGCTTCGTCACTTTAACACAACGTAATATGACATCTATTACAGTTTTTAAAACTAAATAAGTTTTTAAGGTGCCGTTGATTCATAGATAAGTTTTTGAAAAATCGTACCACTTTTTTAGATCACAATAGGGTTGTCAAAATTTTTTATAAGCAATTTAAAGGCCTTTCTTTAGTGACTTCATTGATTCGAATCCTGATGTTTTGACTTTCACTCGCTCAATAGAAAATAAAAATCACAAACATATTTTTCTGCTCGTCTATTCTAACAAAAACGTGTTTATAACGTGTTTTACAACAATCCCAAAACATATGTGACGTTTTCAATCAAAAGGTACCACATTGTCGCTTGTCGATAAGGTTGATTTCTAATTGAAGATATATGGAAATAGCGCCTTACTGACAAGCGACAATAAGTACCCTTTTGGTTGAAAATGGTACATTTATATGTTGTAGTAACTTACCGCGCACCACGAGGCCGACGTCGGGGCGGTGCGGGCGCTCCGGCCCCGGCACGAGCTCGTCCTTGACCACATGGGCCGCGTACAGCCCGGACAGCGCAGCCTCGCGCGTGTCGGCACTGTCGTCGCACACTGGCTCCACCTTCACACTTTGCATTTCTTCATCCTTTAGTTTCACTTCCTTTTTAACTATACCTGACAAAAAAAAATTCTATCAGACGAATAAATGAAACGGCCAAGTGCATGTTTGACCACAAATAAGGGTTCCGTACTTTTGTACAATACAAAAAGCCGTACAAGCAAAAGGGCGTATGTTTGCGGCATAGATGCCGTTTTAATAAGAAGATAAGGGTTATGGGAAAAACTCATTAATTGCTCTATCTACTATGTATAAAAAAAAAGTACTTAATGAAGCTGTTTTTCCACATTTTTTTTCCAACTTCTTAGACACTGTCCAAAAGTTAGAAGGGTGGGGACACATTATTATTCACTAAATCAAATAACATTCTTAGTAAACCTATCGCATGATGTGCCATGGGGTCCCTTTGTTTGACACCATTATTGAAAGTCATAATGTAATGATTGTCATATTATCATTAGTCATAATTCTGAAACCGTTAACTTTTCAGGATTCTCCTCGGGTTATCCTATAGATAGGTTAGGTTAGGTTTGTTTTATGACAATCCTGAAAAGTTACGCGTTTCTGAGAAAAACCAAATTATGACTAATGATAATATGACAATCATTACATTATGAATTTCAATAATTATGTCAAACAATAGAGACCCATGTGCCACACGTATATTCTGGAAAATCTCCAATACTATACTTTTTATATATTTTACACTAAAATGTGTGTACACGTCCTACTGCTAGGCACAAGCCTCCACGAGATACGAGCTACAGCTCTATCCCTAGTTGTATCCCTCACACAATACATTGCATGGAGACTTCACTCGGAAAAGGGAATAAGTTCCTCATAGTGTTTTCATTTAACGAAAATAGACTGGTAAATATCGAATGATATTCCGTACATTAAATATCAAGCAGCTCTTTAGCACCAGCGGGGATGAATAACCCTCGACCTCCGAGGGCCTACCGCGAAAGTTCGCAAACTTCGGGCATCTTTCTCTTTTTATCCAAATAAGGCGTAATAAAAGTGACAGAGATAGTTCGAAATTTACAAACTTCCATTTTACCCAAAATAAATGCAATAAATGTGATAAATAAAGTGACGACCTTGAGAGTCGTCCGTCTAAAACCTCATTCTCCGTTTCGACACTTACCGCGCACCACGAGGCTGACGTCGGGGCGGTGCGGGCGCTCCGGCCCCAGCACGAGCTCGTCCTTGACCACGTGGGCGGCGTACAGCCCGGCCAGCGCAGTCTCGCACGTGTCGGCACTGTCGCCGTACACTGGTTCTTCCTTCACAACTTGCATTTTCTTTTTCTCTTCCTTGACGATACCTGACAAAGAAGAGTTTTTATCAAATAAATAATTGAACTGATTGTAGTAATAACGAGATAGGCGCCATTAATTTATTCCGTAAGACGATTTTTGCCAGTTTTTGACCCCGTCCCACCCCTATGTCTATGACTCAACACAATCTATGACGTCACAATTCGGTTCCTCCTTGACGCACTGCTTTATGCCCGCCATCGCCCTCAGCCGGAACTCACGCAGTACCAACTACACAACACTACAACGAATAGCCTATGCATAGCTTTTAAGTTGATTGCAATGTTGACAGTGACACCTTTACACTACCATGACTGGAATGACTGGATGATGAATGAAATGCTCTTTTTATAGTTGATAATGGTCTAAAGTGCAATGTTTCATGCTTGCTAAACTATAAAAAAATTATACGTATATAAGTAAGCGATCTGACCATCTATATCTAGCTTCAGATCTTTGATGCATTGCTAGAACTGGCGGTGGTTTATTCCCTGATCCCTATAAGACAGGTTTACCTATTTTAGGGCTTAGGACACTATTCCTAAGCTGTCTAACAATAGAATACTCCTAAAAGTGTCATAATCATCTACTATATAATAAGCTGCATTTTTGATACATAAATAAATCATTTTTCATTTTCATTCATTTTTAGTAATCTGTGCGAAGTAATGACCACGCCGAAGCGTCGCTAGCCGTGGAGGGGTGCGGTGCAACAGATGATTATCTATAGCATCTTTTGTTTAACCGCCGCTGATAAGACAATGGAAAACATCTTTCTCAGGTAAGCGTGTTATTTGTCTGTATTAAATTGACATAAGGCAAGTTAATTGATTTATTTTTAAATAGAGTATTACAAGGCGATACCCAGGATGAAACAAATATCCACAATAAAAAATCCATAATAATTTAAAATAAAATAACTAATCTTAAATTAAAATAAAACTATAACCTTATAAAATAAATTAAAACTAACTAAAAAAAGTCCCCCAGATCTGATCCCTGCGGTAGGGTGCTCATAATGCTGCTGGCTACATTCCCCCGCTGAATGTCAATTCCGACCTTTTTAAGGTTAGGTGGGATGAGATAAAATATGAGACAAGTTAAAACTTGTAGGGAAAATTAACAGTTTAAGTTAAGACCACGGATGTGGATAAGCCGGATAGAGTACACTGGCCAAAAAGTGTATCCACATGAGAAGTCAAAGTGGGCCTTTGCATCTCTTTCTAATTAAATTAAATTAAATTTTTTTTTTTTTATCTATTTAACTAGATACATTTATTTACATACTGGGGTCCCAGCGCGCATAAGTTGTTTGCAGAAATCGCGAAGCGTCTGGTTGACGTAACTGGTGACCGAAGAGCTGGCGGCTTTCTCGCACAACGTATCAGCATTGCGATACAGCGGGGAAATGCCGCCAGCATCCTTGGTACAATGCCTCAAGGGCCTATTTTAGATTTAAGCTAGTTATTAATTTCGTTTACGTAGTACCACTGTATATATCTTTAATTAAATTAAATATATCTTTATTTCAGACCCACAAGTCCATATATGGTTAGTTACATTAACTTAAAAGCTATGTTAGTTACCTACTTACTACTACTTACTAAGTATTTTTAATTACATTTTTTTTTATACACCTAGGTCACTTGATATAGGTCAATCTAGACCTAACCTGCTCCATCCAGTGCCACATTATGGGGCAGCTAAATCTGTTAGCAATCACCTTCAGAATGCTGTTTCGACTTTCCCTTACGCGACCCATTAGCGACGTGATTTTTTTACGCATAATTGCGTGAAAATCGTCCGTGTGCGCTTGGGCGAACATTCCTGATGCACTGCACCATTTTGGAAGTCTCAGCAGCATTCTGAAAGCGTTGTTGTATTGAATGCGAAGGGCGTTGTAGGCTCGTTTCGTGTACCGAACCCAAAGACCGCTAGAGTAAAAAGACTGGCTATATGCTTTGAATAGTGTTATTTTAACTTCCACGGAACATCTAGCGAATCTTCGAGCCAGCATATTACTCCACACCGACAACGCCCTTCGCTCCCTCTCGATATCACTATCATCACACAGATCATTTGTTATAATGTGGCCCAAGTATTTGAAACGTTCCACCACTCTAAGTACAACTCCGCCAAGCGATACTGGTAAGCGATAATTAGAGTGACCATAAGTCATAAGTACCTATGTGGGATAAGTTGGAATGTATAGTTTGGCCAAGATCTTTTCTCATTCGTGCATAGTCAGAGAGAATCATACTGTATTTTCCCTATTCTAGTATAATTGCCAGTGCCACAGAAAAGCGATGGATATAGTTTTTTTTCTCTTCTGTGAAACGCTTCACACAACCTTACTTAATTTAATCGTCGTATGTTCGTGATTTATTTTCTTCTTTAAAAATTTACATTTCAAACATTGTTAACGATGTTTTGATATTTCGTGAAACGGAAAACAACCCTTGCAAGAGCCATTGGGCCCCGTTGGCTGGAGCCCGGCGCCCGTGTGGATCTATTAAGACCTTAAGTCGCATCCAGAAGAAACATCTTTTTTAATACAGTTGCTCAAAAAGTGGTACTTTTTGTGGCTGCGTAACGTGTGAGAAGCTCAATTTCTCGAACTAGTGCTTTTTACTTTTTAGTTCCAAACTATACTTTCGAAACGCAGTTAAAATTGAATTTAGCTTGAGCAGGTACCAGGGCCTCACTCGTTACTCGGAGGTGTCGTTGACCAACCCGCGCCGGGCCCGCGGCGGCCGCGGCCGGGGCGCGCACGAGTATGAAGGTATCGCGGGCTGTATAGCTTGAGCAGGTACCAGGGCCTCACTCGTTACTCCTCGGTGTCGTTGAGCAACCCGCGCCGGGCCCGCGGCGGCCGCGGCCGGGGCGCGCACGAGTATGAAGGTATCGCGGGCTGCGGCAGCTCAAGTATCTTAGCTGTATAGGTACTTTTGGTTTTGGTTTGGTTTGGTGGTATGATTCTACTAATGATATATTAATTTATTATTTTTTCGCAATTGTATTAAAAAACGTCGTTAACAACACGTGTGAAATGTCTTTTCACACTAGTTGTAAAATGTACTATTATTCATCTGCTTGTCTATTCTCCCAAAAACGTGTTTATAACTTGTTTCACAACAACCCCAAAACATATAAGTTGTAGTAACTTACCGCGCACCACGAGGCCGACGTCGGGGCGGTGCGGGCGCTTCGGCCCCGGCACAAGCTCGTCCTTGACCACGTGGGCGGCGTACAGCCCGGCCAGCGCAGCCTCGCTCGTGTCGGCAGTGTCGTCGAACACTGGCTCTTCCTTCACAACTTGCATTTTCTCTTCCTTGACGATACCTGACAAAGAAGAGTTATTTTTATCAAATAGCTAAATAATTGCCCCCTCATAGAGGTAACCAATTAAGTAGGACGCCTTGTCTTAGTATGAATGTTTGAGCACATCAAAAATGCAGATAAAAGGTAGGTAACATGCTAATTTTTAGGGTTCCTCTGGCCGTCTGTCTGTCACCAGGCTATATCTCATGAACCGTGATAGCTAGACAGTTGAAATTTTCACAGATGATGTATTTCTGTTTGCTCTATAACAACATATACTAAAAACAGAATGAAATTAATATTTATGTGGGGCTCCCATACAACAATTTTTTTTGCCGTTTTTTGCGTAATGGTACGGAACCCTTCGTGCGAGAGTCCGACTCGCACTTGTACTTGTACAACTGTACCTCTACTTATTTACACATAAACGGGCTAAGTGAAAGAAAGAAAAATATTTTATTTGCAAACACAAACGTAAAAATTACGTACAAACAATAAATTAACTAAGTGTGCCAGCAAATATGCTGAATTTCAGCATCGTGTTACAGACAGGAGGCTGCAGCGTTGATTTTCACCTTGCTCCTTATTGGTGACAAACTACCACACACACACAATACCCTCCGGCCGTTTTCACAACTGAGATTTGCAACCACACACAATAAATTTGACACACAAAAAAGGCTTTCCTTTATTACTGACTAATTTTTTTACAATAAAAAAAAAACTTTATATATTACTTATTCTAATTTGTGTTTCTGACATCCGGGACGTTTTCATTGTCAGTCTGCCCTTTGGCAAAGGCCTCCCCTAGAATTTGCCCTAACTACTAACCAAACACTTGTGTGTTGTGATTGTATTGTTACAATGTTTAAAAAAACATGCAATATAAAAAAGGAAATAAACTCTAAGCAAATAGAATTCACACAGAAGAAGAACACAGACTATCACATAACATTAAACAAATACACACACTTTTTATAAAGATCCAAAGCACAGGTGCTCTGTGCTGTTTGTTCGGACAAAAGCTTTCTTTATATATCTACGTCTGAAGCTCCCAGTAGGTACTTTTATAAAGAATGGGGGGCGGCAGATTATTCTAGCACTTGGTAGCTGCATATAGTGCATATCATATACCATCAACTATAGTGAATAGGGATAAAACTTAAAATGTGATTTACCTGAACTTTTTCACTGAACTGAATAATTACACTCACAAATTGTATAATTACATAATCTACAATTATATTCAATCAAATGAATGATTGTGGTTTCAAATTTTTTAGATAAATACCTCAAAATTTTGAGCAGGGACACAATATTTTTTAAATTCGAAGCAAATATTTCCAAAAGTGCTCATTGAATCAAGACAGTCTTATCAACCGTAATCTTATTTTTACACGTAAAAGTTATAATCATACTAGTTTGACGTTTAAAATAACACTTTTACAGTCTACCATCAAAATCGCTGATGAATTAGCTTAGCCTGACACCTATTTTTATTTTAGAAATGATTTACTTAATTTACTCTAGTATAAACTGCTATTATATTACACACAAGTACTGTATGTGGTAATATTAAAGTGGAAATGTCTTAAAAATCACCATTTATATAGTCTCCATGCTCACCATAATCCATAACGTCAGTCAGGTTCCACTTTGACGCACTGCCCACAGCCCGATCTCACAGACGCTTAAATGTTAAGTTGATAAACTAATTGCGAAACTAGTTACACCTTTACACAACGATGACTGGGTAATGAATGAAATGAAATACTCATCTCAATAATCTGGGGCAAGAAATGACCACGCCGAAGCGTCGCTAGCCGCGGAGGGATGTAGTACTACAACAGGTGGTTATCTACGCATCTATTGTTTTACCGCCCGCGATAACACAATGGAAAACATCTTTCTTGGGTTAGCGTGTCATTTGGCTGTATTAAATTGACACGAGGCAAGTCATTGCTAGACTATTTAAGTCCCTAAACAACAAAAAACTCGAAACTGGAATTCTAGACCAACAAAACTAGCTATGATGACAGGTCAATGTCACTAATGTCATTGTCAAGTAAACTTTTTTTTTTTTTTATTACGAACATTGGCAACTTGGCCATCAGCTCAAAAATAAACATAAAACACCGGAAATATATGATCACGCGCCATGTTGCGGAATTTCACTGGAACTAATTTTTTCATACTATACTGATTATACCAAGTCTAAAGGTACCTCCACACTCATGCGCGAACCATGGCGCGAAGCCGCGAACGAAAGGTTTACGGACCCTCCAGACAATGTGCGTGAATCGCGGCGCGACTTCGCGGAGAGAACATGTCGCGACGTTGACGTATGACTCCACACCACTAAACATTAATCAATATGTAAACAGGCCCTGTAGGTATGAATATTGACGTTAATGATTGTTGTTCAGATTTATAGTCATAGTCATAGTCATATCATTTATTGCATACATGTGTTTACATTAGGTCTTATTTATATCTTAGGTTACAACATGCACCCGTTAGGGCATAGCAACATAGTTACTTAAATAATACTTAGTCTAAATTATATTTTAACAGCTATACATTATTCACCAGCTTAAATTATATTAAATTATAATTTATCATAAAATTATCCCAATATTAATATTTTTACAATTACAAATTTTTACATTATTATTATGAAATTCAATTTATTCCAAATTATCATTTAAGAAATCATTTAAAGAATAATAGCATTTGTGTAACAAAAATTCCTTGATTGCCTTATAGATGGCGCTTCAAAATGGATACAAAAAAGTTCCACGAGAGGGCTCTCTTTCTCCTATATATTATACTACTCTTTGGGCTAACGCGTATGAATTCGCCGCTAGGGGCGCTAGTGTAGATGGTGGTCTGGAGCGGCCTTAGTGGTTATTATACTCTGGCCAATACTTCCGAAACGTCAAAGTTGACAATGACAATACTGAATTTAACATTAGACATTTGTCCACAGGGCTAAGGTAATGAGGTAATGGTAGTTCGTGTGGTGTTGTGTGGCGTGGTTACTTTATTAATCGCTGTTAAAAATGTATGATTTTATCTAATTGTTTGAGCAGTTACAAGAACACGTGGTAGTTGTGCGGGATGGAGAAAAGCGCGGGCGGCGGCATGGCGCGAGTTAAAGAGGAACCCGAGCCCGAGTGGATTTTTGACCACGGTGAGCTTACAATAACAATTATTTTAACTTCTATAACAGTAGCTCCAACAGTCTGTTGCATGTGCTGGCCGAGAGGCTAGACTGCCCGTTCCAACACCACTGGATGCTGTTGCATGTACAGCAGTAGTGTTTGGAATGTAGCAGTCTTCATTATGTAAATAGTTAAATGTGATATATATATTTATTTGTAATTTAATGTGTGTTTACTAACATTAGCATATTAAGATTAATTTAATTGTTTTACTAACAAATTATATGGGCATTTGCCTGAAAATATATATATATAACAAAGTAATGACCTTTACGAGAGCTGCTCCGCTATTTCCATAGAGACACATAGTATATACAAGTAGTTATAGACGCGCCACCGAGCGACCGGGGGTAAGAGAAATAATATTCATATAAAATTTGGGCAGAATAGGATTTTTTCTCTTTCACTTATAATTTTCGGTATTTCGCCATCGCCTCCTACCTATGATGTCACCCGGTCCGTGATAAGGACAAAGCATGGCACTATTTTCTCTTTCCTCTTATAGGAATCGCAATAAGACTATCTTTCCCTATCGAAGAGTGTCAGGCCCTTGGCTTATTCATTTATATTTACTTCTTTAACTAACACTAAGCAGCAGTTTTAACCGAAGGGTGTCAAGTTCCGCGGCCGGTTCTCTGGTAGGCTTGTGTAGTACGTGTACTAAAATCAAAAAGACACAATTCCCTCCACTGTACTAGACCGAACTATTCCCTAATGATTCTGCTCTTACTACGTTATAGTACACTACACGCGAACGAAACAGAATGGGAGCGAGGACCGAGGAGTGACAATGACAGCAAAGCGATCCGAGTGATCCGACCAAACTAAACGTCGACTCGCTGGCTCGCCGCTCGTCAATCGCGTGTGAGCAAGATGGCCTAATGGCTCCTGCCTGGCCGGCTAGTATGAGCCAGATAGCAGATAGCCGCTTGTTATACTCAGTTTCTCTCGTTGTACTACTGTACTAAAAGACCGAACTAGTACAGTTGTGAGAATGTACTAGTTGGGAGCGATCTTTTCAGTGAACGAGCATGCACAACTCTACTCTCTGGCACTGCGGGGTTGCGAACTGCATCGCAGCCATAATTGTGTTTTTTTTAGTTTTAGGATATATTTTATAATAATATCTATGCTAGATTTAGGGTTTTCAAGTGACAGGCTACAGCCGGCTGGACTGGGCCAGACCTTCATCCTACAATTCCTACATTGATATGCACTCAGAGTATTTGGTTTTGGTTAAAGTATTTTATTATTATTATTATTTAGCTTTATCCCACATTAGTGGTCTCCAAGGGTATAAGCCTCCTCCATCTGTCTCCACCTCTCTTTGTCGGTGGCAACATCCATCCATTGTTTTCCCGCAGCCTGTACAATGTCATCTGCCCATCTTTTTCTTTGCCTTCCCGCTCTTCTCTTTCCATCTGGGCCTGGCCATTTTGTTACAAGATTTGTCCACCTTTGATCCTGATATCTTGCTACATGACCTGCCCACCTCCACTTTTGTTTCAGACTAAACTGCAGGGCATCTGTTATCTTTGTTCTCTTGCGGATGTCTATCTTTCTTGTTTTTTGTATTCTTCTTAAATTTAAAATACTTCTTTCCATTGCATGCTGGCAAGATAGAATTTTGTTCTTCGCTCTTTCCGTGTAAACCCATGTTTGGCATGCATATGTCAAACTTGGAAGAATGCAGGAGTCCATTAAGATTATAATTGCCTTTGAGAATTTCTTTTTGTGCCCAGTATTTCTTCCAGGTTGTGTTTATTCTTCTATCAATTTAATTTTCGTTACTGGTTGTTGCGAAAGATACTAATTTTCCGAGATATACATAGTATTCCACATAATCTATGGGTTTTTCCTCTATTTTGATAGTCTTCTTGTTGTAGTTTGCCATGATTTTAGTTTTAGATGCATTCATGTACAGGCCGATTTTTTTGCTTTCAAAGTCCAGTTCTTGTAGCATTTTTTCCATGTCTTTTGCTGATTCACTAAAGATGGTTAAAGTATATCAATAAATAAATAAAAAATAAAAAAATCGGCCAACTGCGAGTCGGACCTGCGCACTAAGGATTCCGTACCATTATCTACACGTTTGTTGTATCGGAGCCCACCTTAAATATTTATTTTATTCTGTTTTTTGTATTTGTTGTTATAGCGACAACAGAAATACATTATCTGTGAAAATTTCAACTGTCTAGCTATCACGGTCCATGAGATACAGCCTGGCGACAGACGGACAGACAGACAAACAGACAGCGAAGTCATAGGGTCCCGTTTTTATCCTTTGGGTACGGAACCCTAATAAACTATTTTCTCATGGATAAATATTTATATTTCTAGTCACTGTAAACAAACGTACCTAATGGGATCGGAGTCGACCGTTACTCGGAATAATTTAAGCTGGCTTGTACAATATAATACTGTTCCAAGATACAAATTAAAAGTTGTTACTGTTACTGTATAATTACTATGTTTTGGTCACAGGACTTTGATACTATGTATGCAGTTTAAGTTTACTAGGTTAGTTTTAATTTTATCCTCTAGCCGCCCAGACGTCAAAACTTGCCAAGATAAATGCAATTTTGATTTATCAAAACAAAGATTCAAATGAAAACGGAACAGGAGACCTTTTTATAGGTCTCTGGGCAGCTAGAGGTTATAATATTATAACCTTGTTACCCACCATATAAAGTTTTCCAATTTTTAATTTGAACCTTGTTCTATAAGTAAATTGGAACGAAATTCATTTGTTTTACAACGCAATGAAACAATAAAAATGCTACTTTATTTGTTTCATGAAAGGTTCAAATTAGATTGCAACGAATATGTACATTTTAACGTATATTTAGACTCACGTGGATAAATAAAAAAATAAAAAACTTTGTTGCAACAGCGTGTTGTAAAAGTAGTAAAAATCTATATTTGAAATAATCTTTCTCTGTAGCAAAGTGATTTACAGCAATAAGCCAAGTCAGGCTTTATCCATCACCCATTCACATGGCTGATGATTAATTATTTTATTTATTTATTATTTTAAAAATAGTTGTACAGCATAACAGTATGAAATATACAAAGTCACTGCAAAACTACAAACAAATTAAAAACAAAAACAGGTAAACTAATAATATAATATAATACAATGACATGATGATGATGAACGCTGAAGAGTCAAGCCAGCTTCTGGAAAAACATTCCGTTAGATGAAAATTCATTTTCAGCATGCATAACTTATTACTTAAAGGTTAGCTGGAAGAGATCCTTTAAGGGGATAAGTTCGTCTTTGTACACATTTACTGTATTCTCTCTGTGTTATGTACTTGTTTTGTGCAATAAAGTGTTTACTACTACTTCTACTTATAAAATCAGTTTCCAATGATTCACGGTTAGTTTCACGTTTCACTAGACTTATGTCGACCGGGATATGGACCGTGATTACCTTTTGTATTGTTTTCGAGCTCCCGATATTACGAGCCGATTATCTTATTGATCCCTATGTCCCTAATGAGGGATAACAGGAATACATCATCATGTATGTATGTATGTATGTATGTAAACACTTTATTGTACATAAGACAGATTACAAACACAATAAAAGAACATAAATATATACAATGTACAAAGGCGGACTTATCCCTATAAGGGATCTCTTCCAGTCAACCTTTGAGCAATTGAGAATGAAACAATAAACAGATCAAGATAGACAAACGAACACTATGAACAGAAAGTAAATTATGGTTCAATTATTACAAACGTAAATAATTAAAACCTGTAATCTAGAATATAAAATAAACATATATATACAATACATATCCATATAAACACAAATATATACCCATAAATACATATATATACATATATATATATATCATCATCATCATCTTATCTGTGGTTGTGCCCGCAGAGGGACGTCAGTCGTCAAGTTGTGCCAACCCTAATAATTGCTCGGAGCAATGCTGAGCTGAATGGTGCTGAGAATGCCCCGAAAGGAGGAGTGTCGCTCCACAGCTAATACTAAAATAAACGTTCTCATGCTCCCGTGCCTCATTCAAGGCTGCTGTCACAAAATTATATAAAAAATAGATAAGTAGTTTTAGATCATAACATTCATAAATCATAAATATGAATTTAATGTAGTTGTTGTAGTTAAAATAGTTAAGTGTTGCATGTTGCTAGGTTTACATTCTAATACCACTTATGTTCTCGGTGAGATATGCTTAAGGAAACAACATAATCTATAATAGTTATGTATATTCTGTCTATATTGTTCTTCACTTGTATGCTTCTGTTTTATCTCCTTGTAATAAAATAAAATAAAATAAATTCCTGTTTACAAGCTGAGATCTCCCTAGTTTTTGGTGTTCCTCATCATAGCGTCTTTTGACTATAACGTGCATTATGCTTTAGTTGTTAAGGAGGAAGCAGTATTCATGGATCAAGAGGAGCATGTGAAGGAGGAGTGTGAGGACAGCACAGACGGGTGCGGCGTGAGCGAGGCAGCCATGCAGGCCGGCCTGTACCCCAAACACGAGGTGAAGGACGAGCTCGTGCTGGGCCCGGAGCGCCCGCACCGCCCGATAGTCGACCAGGTGGTGAGAGGTATGTTTATTTTTCTTTAACATATACACAGAGTAAATGATTTATTTTTACTTCAGAAGAAATGCATACGCATCCTCGCGAATATTAGGAGTCCAGCGAGCTGTAGACCACCTTTCATTAACTACGAAATTCTGACCCTAACGTCGATGTATATTTTTGAAATCTGTAAATTCGTAAGAAAACATTCGGAACTATTTACAAAGTTAGTAGACCAGCCCCGACGCTTCGAAACAAGGTATAAACATGATTTAGCTTTGCCGTCAACTTCTAAACCCAAACTCCATAGTACAAGTCCAAACGTCATGGCAGTTAAAATATATAACCACCTTAAAAACGACATTAAAGCTCAAGCAAATGAGAAACAATTTAATAAAATGTTGAAAGACTTTCTAATAAATAAATGCTACTACGACTTAAAGGACTTTTTTAATGATAATGTTACAGACACCTTCTAAGTAATTTATTAAAACAATGACATACTTACTTAAATTACTATGACATACATACTTACCTAAATTTATAACAAAACAATTTTATAATATGAATATTGTACAATAATTTATTTATTATAATACATTTAATAATGATCTCATGTGTAATTAGAATAATTGTTTTATGACCTGATATTTTTTAGATAAATTAATAATTTGCTACATACAATACAATAAAAAATATAATAATAAAATGTTATGAGTAAGCTATTGATATGCTGTGCCCTTACAGGGTCCATGTGAGACATTGTATATTATAATTTACATATATACTGTACCATGGTTGCAATAAAGAATTATGAATTATAATATGAGTGTTCCAATACTAGTGAAGGTTATTTGTCTGTAGGCCAGGCGTTAGCTGCGCAGGGTGCGGGGGCGCAACTCGCTTGTGACTGCTCCGTGCGCCTCGCGAGCCACGCCGCGCGAGACCACAAGCCTAGAGGGACCGCCGGCTACGATACCACCACTCCACCCCACGCAGACTATGATATTGAAGTCAAAATATATGTTAAACCTGAGAAAGAACTGACATGTGATCTCTGTGGAGAGAGTTTTGATTTGAAATCTGATCTAATAAAACATGTCGCAGCCCACATTCATGTGCCTACAAGCGCGGAGCGGGAAGCGGGCAGATCTGATGACGTCACAAGCAATAGTGAGTTGTAATTTTTTTTTCAACACACTTGCTCAAAACGACGTTTTTATTCCACCGATTTTTGGCTCATAATCCTAGATATTAAACACGCGTGCTGTTTCAGTGTATTATTCCACTCGTGGTTTTTCATTATATTATCCGACTGAGTTAAGAAGCTAACTGATTGCTAATAATATGCATGGAAAGGGAGCCTTCTTTAATTGGTCGGACTGGCGGGCACGGGCGCGCTCCTCGCGCGTGCGCAGTGCGCGGCCCGGCCGGCCCGCCCGCCGCGCCGTGCGCGGCCGGGGCGAGCGAGGGCCGGCCGGCAGTACGAGTATGACAGATGAAACACACAATACTAACTGTTTTAACTATTAAAATTTGATTAATATGAAACGTTTCTTTTTTTTTTCGCAAGTGTGTTGAAGCGTATGAAACGCGTGTGCATTCGTCATTACACACATCGGCTTTCTTATTGCGCGCTCGCTTACAGCTCGCGCGCACAATATCGCCTCGTGTGTAATGACTAACTTAGCACACTTATATCATAATGTACTATTGTGGTACAAGAGCCCCTTAAGGGTATGTCAATTGTTAAGAGATTTTTATTTTATTAAAAAACAATCACAATCTTACTTGATGATAAGTGCCGATGCTTAAAGAAATAATATTTTAACTGTAGCATCCCAATGTATCTATGAGTGTATTATGTTATTAAAGACCTTTGTAGGGTTCCCTACAATCCGTACACAAAGGGTAAAAACGAGACCCTATTATTAAGACTCCACTGTCCTCTGTCCGTCTGTCTGTCACCAAAGATAGATATAACTCCGTAATAGATAGATACAGTCTAAGTGTGGGGTGCGTAATAACGCAGGAATACTCCACACCTATCCACTTGCTTGCTATAGGCACGGCTTCGGGCGTAGAAAGTAAACAAGCGATATGTTCTTTTGTTTTATTCTTGAGCACACACACACAAGCGTAAGCGAAGGTACAGAGTATATAGGAGTATTTACAGAAGGAGAGATGAAGAAAGATAGATAGGCACTTAAAACTATCAGGCGCGAGCGAATACAAAACAATGCAATTTTGCAGTGCAAATACGCGGCGCTGCTACATGCACTTCGCGTCAAGGCGGCTGATTGACTGGTGAGCGCGGCCCGCGAGAGAGTGCGCGTGCGCAAGGTGGTCGGCTGAGAACCGGCTCGGCCGTGACGTATGCAGTCGCCGCGCTAAATTATCTAATATAACGGGGGATCTGCTTGTCCACTTCAACATGCAAAATATGTAACATTAAAATAATTTGGAATAAATAATTAATTACATTGAAAAAAATAAATAATAAAATGAATTTGATTTAATTGCACAATAAAATTAGAAAAACATAAAACTGTAAAATGTAAAGGTGTAAATTAACATAAAATTAGGAGTAAATACATAAAACGTTTGGCTTGACGCCCACATCACCCCCCCCCAGAGACCGGCTAAAACGTGCCTCGAAAATCAAGAAAATATGATTCTCGTTCAGTGGGCGCTACTAGTTTTGGCCTACAGTCGTATAGATGGCGTTGGCGGTTTCGTTTGTTATTTAACAATTTTAACGCATATCAGTGAAAGAACATGGGTCAAAATCAAAAAAAAAATTAATGCAAATAAAAAAAATCATTTATCTATATTTAAATACATTCTATCTTATTTTTATAAATCTTCATTTTTAGTTTTAAAGTGTGTCGACAGATGGCAGTGAATTTACTGGGGTTACAAAATTTACTATGACAGTACCGCTCTAGTATAAGTTACTCTATGCTGTCACCAAGCTATATCTCATGAACCGTTGAAATTTTTACAGATGTATTTCTGTGGCCACTATAACAACAAATACTAAAAAGTACGGAACACTCGGAAGCCGAGTCCGACTCGCACTTGTCCGGTTTTTCATTTATGTAATTTAGTGTACTGTACTGTAACGTAACATAGCCTGTAAGTTAATACTAACAACTATGGACTGTAATTTTTTTTATACTAAGTCGGTGGCAAACAAGCATACGGCCCTCGTCCGAGGCTTTGCTTCGTTATTGTTAATGCTAGAAAGCTGCAATTTGGCAATATGGTAGAATAAAAACTTGAAAATGAAACATTAGAGTACACATGAAGCAGGGTAGATTTTATTTTTTCGCTTCAACCCTATTTTGGGGTGACGTTAAGATAGGTCTTTCAAAACGAATAGGGGCCTTCACCAATATTTTTAGATAAAGTAGATATTTTCAGAATTAGTAAAATATATTATATTTTTTATTTTCAAACAAACTTAAAAATAAAGAAACATTATTAAATTAAACACGGCGTAGCGATAAATTATTTTGTATTCCCTTTACTAAAAAGAAATACAAATCAAACTCCTTTCTGATAAGAGCTTGCAGATTTAATAATGATATTTTCTCAAAAATTGATATATTTAATGACTCCTTGTCTAAATTTAAACGTCAAGTACTTTTGGTTTTAAATAAACAAACGAATTAAAGACACTGTAACTTTACACCTAATTGCAAATGTAATGTATAAAAATAGTTTTATCTTCATTAATTTGGCCCCTGTCCTAATTCGACCCTCGTTGTTAATCTTTAAGTTTAGTTATCCCGTATTTTGTTTTTCTTTAATGAGCTACTAAGTGGTGGCAACTGTCCTGGTTTATGAATTATGTATAAGACACTAGTTATAAGAAACATGTACCGTTTGTGCCCAAATAAACATTAAAACATTAAAGTAAAATGAAATATCAGTATCTCTATACACAACTGGGAACAAATCAAATTATTTTATTAAATTAATTTTTAACAAGCAGAAACGTCTGCGATCGATGCTATTAAGCTTAGAATAAATTTAAAAGTGGAAAAATTACTGCCTTGGGTGAGACTTGAACTCCAGAGGCCGTGAGTTCAAGTCTCACCCAAGGCAGTAATTTTTCTATTTTATTAAATATCTTGATTTGTGTTTTTAAGTAGTCACACTACTATAAATTATGAACTGAAATAGATGTCATATATTAAAGAAAAAGTGACAAAGCCCTCCAGTGGTGAAGGCCAGATTCGAACCGGCGTCTTTAGCAATCCGGGCTAACGGCTTGAACCCCTAGGCCACCCCGCCACGGCGGAACCCGTCCCAATTTCTCAACTATATGCCATCTTAGTAAGACTAGGCGTCTTTGACCAACTCTAAGGGCACCAGTGTGCGCTTGCACCTCCTATACGAATTCCTTACGGAACCACTGGAGAGCTTCGTCACTTTTTTTTAAATATATGACAGCTATTTCAGTTTATAATTTATATATAGGTATAGTAGTGTGACTACTTAAAAAAAACACAAATCAAAATATTTAATAAAATAATTTGATTTGTTCCCAAAATTGTGTAGAGATGGCAGCACCAGTCTCTTTCGCTATATCGTAATTCCGTAAGGAACTCGTAGAGGAGGTGCAAGCGCGCACTGCTTGCCCTTAAGCCAGGATTACATTCGTAAGTTTTACTTACGTAAGTAGGGACAAAGCTATTTGCTAAAATGAGATAACGATATTCATATCTCATTCTGTAGTATAGCTATGTCCCTACTTACGTAAGTAAAACTTACAAGTGTAATCCTGGCCTTAGAGTTGGTCAAAGACGCACAGTCTTAGTAAGATGGCATATAGTCCAGAAATTGGGACGGGTTCCGCCGTGGCGGGGTGGCCTAGGGGTTCATAATTGCCCGGATTGCTAAAGACGCCGGTTCGAATCCGGCCTTCACCACTGGAGGGCTTCGTCATTTTTTCTTTAATATATGACATCTATTTCAGTATCTATATCTCGAATATACATATATACCCTATTTTATTTTATTTATTTACTTAAAATAATCTTGTTGCAGGGCAAACTCCAAAGAAGAAACCGAGCGGCAGACTCGAAAATTACCAATGTGCCCACTGTAAATATAAAACAGCTACACGACTATGCTTAATTAGGCATTTGAGAAATATGCATACTAATGAGAGGCCATACAAGTGTAGTCAGTGTGCCTATGCTAGCAGCCAAAAAATTCACTTGCAGGTTCATGCAAGCAAACACACTGGTGAAAAGCCATACAAATGTGACCAATGTAGTTATGCTAGCGCCCGCAAACAAACTTTGAACTTACATATAAGAAAACACACTGGTGAAAAGCCATACAAATGTGATCAGTGTAGTTACACTTGTATCCAAAGAGGTTCGTTGTTACATCATATAAGGAAACACACAGGTGAAGAACCGTACAAATGTGATCAATGTAGTTATACCTGTGCCCACAAAGGTACTTTGCTAATTCATACAAGAAAACACACTGGTAAAAATCTTCACAAATGTGACCAGTGTAGTTTTGTTAGTGGCAACAAAGGAACTTTTCAAAATCATAAAATTACACACACTGGTAGAAAACCTTATAAATGTGACCAGTGTAGTTTCGCTAGCGGCCGTAAACGTAATTTGCAGGTTCATGTTAGGACACATACTGGTGAAAAGCCGTACAAGTGTGGACATTGCAATTACGCTAGTGCCCGCAAAAGCTCGTTGAATCTCCATGTAAAGAATCACACCGGGGGAAAGCCAAACAAATGTGATCAGTGCAGTTTTGCTAGTAATTCTAAAAGTGGTCTACTAGTCCACATGATAAAACACAGTGGTAAAATGCCTTACAAATGTGGCAAGTGTAGTTACGCTACATGGCAAAAATATTTTTTGCAAGTTCATGTAAGGAAACACACTGGTGATAAGCCCTTCAAGTGTGACCAGTGTAGTTATGCTGGTGCCTTCAAATGTGATTTACTAAGTCACAAACGAAAACACACAGGAGAAAAACCTTACAAATGTCGCCAGTGCAGTTATGCTAGTAATTTTAAAAGTGGCTTGCGAGCCCATATGAAAAAACACTCTGGTGAATTGTCTTACAAATGTGACCAGTGTAGTTACGCTAGTTCGCAAAAATATTGTTTGCAAGTTCATATAATGAAACACACTGATGAAAAGCCGTTCAAGTGTGATCATTGTAGTTATGCTAGTGCCCACAAAGCTGCTTTACTTGTTCACAAACGAAAACACACAGGTGAAAAACCTTACAAATGTGGGCAGTGCAGTTATGCCAGTTCCCAAAGAAAATATTTGCGAGTTCACGAAAGGAAACACACTGGTGAAAAGCAGTACAATTGTGACCAGTGTAGTTATGCTACTAACCGAAAAGATACTTTGGAAGTTCATGAAAGGAAACACACTGGTGAAAAGCCGTACAAGTGTGACCAGTGTAGTTATGCTAGCTGCCGAAAAGATACTTTGGAACTTCATATAAGGCGACACACTGGTGAAAAGCCTTACAAGTGTGACCATTGTAGTTATGCTAGCCGGCGAAAAGATAATTTGGAAGTTCATATAAGGAAACACAGGTGAAAAAAAAAGTGGCTAGTGCAGTTACATGCTAGTAATCATAAAAGTAGCCTGCTAGTCCATTTAAAACCGACACTCGTTTAATGTCGGCAACAAGAATGGAGGTAAGTTTTGAATGATTCACGGTTAGTTTCACTATTTTGTATTGTTTTCGAGCTCCCGATATTTAGAATAGAATAGAATAGTTTTTATTCGTAAACACACAGACAATATACATGCATTAAAACAACATAATGAAAATAAAGTGTCACGAAATGGCCCCATCTCAGCATGCTGCTGGCGACTTCCAGCGCACATATATAGCAGCGCGATATTTCGACGCAGTTACATGCATCTTGTTCACGGGTAACTGAAGATAGCGGATGGGTGTCAAAGTTGTGTTGTGTGTGTGTGTGTTGTGTAGATCGCGCTCGGTCTACCCTCATTCACAACAACAACAACCTTAAGTGTGATAGTATAAGTATATATTAAAGGCGTTACTAATTAAATGTCCTTGTTACGATATAAATGAATTTGAAAACCTAAGTGATAATTTGCAGTATTAAGTAGTGGTTTTTTTTTATGAAATAGGAGGCAAACGAGCAGACGGATCACCTGATGGTAAGCGATTACCGTCGCCGATGGACACCCGCAACACTGGAGGGGTTGTAAGTGCGTTGCCGGCCTTTAAGATGGGAATACGCTCTTTTCTTGAAGGTTTGAAGGTCATATCGGTCCGGAAATACCGCAGGCGCCAGTTCATTCCACTATTTGTTGCATGCATCTTTTGTTTGTAATTTAATCGAATCGATGACACTGACATTTTGTAATTTAATTATTAATTTATAACATTATGCTATGATTATTAACTTGAACCAATAACTGACATATTGAAATTGTATTTAATTATATCTATCGTACATTTAAGTCTAATCTTAAAGCACCTGGAAATATGACGTGTAAAAATTGTATTATTTTTACCAATAAATAATCTGAATCTGAATCTATATATTCTCTAAATGCCTGCCTATTACACGTTAGCTTGCGCTGACACAAGCAATATGCGTCTATGTCGCAGTAATCCAGTGTGTTACTGCTAAACACTGAAAATGGCTAATTGCCATATTACAACGTTTTTCCTTAGACTTTACTTATCTTATACGGAGTAGTAGTAGTAGTAGTAAAACTCTTTATTGTACAAAAAGAAACATAAAACTCTTGTCAAACGCATCATTTGTACAAAGGCGAACTTATCCCTTTCAGGGATCTCTTCCAGTTAACCTGTTACATATATCTTTGTTTAAATAAACCGAAATAAATGAAATTGCCGAAGAAAAAGTGACCAAGGCCTCCAGTGCCCAGGGGAATCGAACCAGCATTCACTGCTGTCGCGGCAGATATCTAAGCCCCTCGGCCAGCCGGGTTACGGCGGCGTGGGTCAAATGGGTGAGCGGAATTGGGCCTGCCGCGATAGCAGAGGATGCTGGTTCGATTCAGTCCATGGGCCAGCCAAGATATCGGTATAATTTGGGGGTACCAAATTATACTATTTTCCAAAATTTGGCTAGCTGGCCCATGGACTGGAGGCCTTGGTCACTCTTTCTTCGTATATGCCCGGCCCGGCGGTATATGACGACCGGTCTGGCCTAGTGGGTAGTGACCCTGGCTGTGAAGCCGATGGTCTTGGGTTCGAATCCCGGTAAGGGCATTTATTTGTGTGATGAACACAGATATTTGTTCCTGAATGAGGTGTTTTCTATGTATTAAAGTATTTATATATTATATATCGTTGTCTGAGTACCCATAACACAAGCCTCCTTGGCCTTGCCGTGGGACTAGTCAATCTGTGTAAAAATGTCCTATATTTTTTTTTATATGCCATTTATTTCGGTTTAAAATGTATACATATAGTAATGTGTCTACTTAAAAGTCTTGAAATAACACAAATATAGAATCTGTTCGGAAAGAGTCGTGGAATGGGTCCCACACATTACGACTCTTCTCTTTTCGCAGAGACTAATTTGTTTGGTTTGTAATAGCATAGAGTAACTTATACTAGAGCGGTACTGTCATAGTAAATTTTGTAACCCCAGTAAATTTACTGCCATCTGTCGACACACTTTAAAACTAAGAATGAAGATTTATAAAAATACGATAGAATGTATTTAAATATAGATAAATGATTTTTTATTTGCATTAATTATTTTTATGAATTTGACCCATGTTCTTTCACTGATATGCGTTAAAATTGTTAAATAACAAACGAAACCGTCAACGCCATCGATACGACTGTAGGCCAAAACTAGTAGCGCCCTCTGAACGAGAATCAAATTTTCTTGATTTTCGAGGCACGTTTTTTCCTTAGACTGTATCCATCTATTACGGAGTTATATCTATCTTTGGTAATAGTATTGATGGCAGCGCCATCTCGCTCGCCAACCCAGAATCACCTGATTTGGTTAGAAGGTCGAATTATACCTACTTAGGTAGAGCCAGGGGGCGCTAGTAATAGCCCTCAGGAATTGCATATAATACTTATTAAAATATATTATATTTTCAATTTTTTTTAAATCGTTAAATACTTTTAAACTACAGTTATTTTGAAAAATAAACTACCGTTAATGACCATCAGACTTTGTTTTATTTAATTCAATAGTATTTTATACAATCGTGATATAATAGAGAGCTTTTCAGTCGAGTACCGTGTTTTTGTTTGTTTGGTCAACGACACCTCCTCGTAACTCATGAGGCCCTGGTACCTGCTCCGCGCTAAATTCAATTTTAAGACAGTTTTTTTCTCGATTTTGGCCACCGTAGCCTATGGAGACTAATAAGCAACGCTAAGCGGTTTTCGTAGGATATGGATGTTGCTATATGAAGGGTGTCACATGCGCGTTTATGAAATATGAAGCAATTGTTGACCACCCAATCACAAAGCAGATGCGACGCAGCAGCGTGTTTAAGTAGGCTAATTTGCATTGAATAGAGTCTCCTTAAACAAGAAATGTTTTACTGAAATGTATGAAGTTCTATTTTCAAAAATTTTATAATTGACTAAACCGTATCGATAAAATTCTTATGCTTGAGTCGGAAGTGCCATAGACTATCCAACGTTGAAAAGAGTAAGGTTGTAGTGTTGCATATGAAGTCGTAATACACAGATTATACTCGACGAGTAGAAAAAATTATTTATTTGGTATTTGGTTAGATTTATACAATATGTGTAGTGGATACCCCCTGGTAAGTATAGCAATATAGATACACTATGTCTATGCATGAAACTATAGGATGCCGATCTCTTATGGCAGAATTGTTGCAAAAGTGACCGCTTTCAGCTTTCAATAATAGTTCCTAATCTCTCCGGTGGCGCTAGTTAAGATCTGGGACATGAGTATAACATGAACCAACAAATAACCCGACCAATTTACGTAGGTTGTTTTTGGTAGTATTTCGGTGTATGGTGGCGCCGCCTAATTACTGTTTTTTGATGGACACTTTTCATACATAGAGATTTGGCTCCTTTATATAGTCTCCATGCATGAAACCGTCTACTAAGAGACAGTTTTGATTGTCATGTCTTTTCAAGTGACAGTGTTACGGCATGGTTACGGCCAATCAGAGCGACTAATTTTAAAATAGACCAATATTTCGGGTCGGTGAAATTAATTGACTAATCATAATCTTGGTCGAAGAAAACCCATACCTAAACTTTGATTTTGCAATTGGTCCGCTGGTGAGCATGCGTATTCTAATTTTGTAGCCTTTTATAAGCTGATATTTTCTTTTAAATTAGTCATCCATGTTTATTATCAATCGCTGCCTCGCCCCGCGACAGCAGATTGACGGCTCTTTGACCTTACTCGCACAATGACGCATGGCGCGTGTACAGACGTGCCGTTCACACACAGAAACGCAAGTGATTTTTGATGTATAGTGTGTCCGCCCTGTGGTTTGGTTATGACAAGAAATAAAGAATTGACACATCGAAACATACATTTTTATTGATAAGCAAGATTTCTAGCTGTTCTCGTATCCCTCCGTCTTCATGTCGTTGAGGCCGAGCTCCTCGTTTTGCTCGTGCGACCGCTCGTAGTGGACGATCTTGAGGCCTGGCGGCAACAGAACGGGTTTTAACACAAAAAAAAACGGCCAAGTGTGAGTCGGACTCGCACACGAATGGTTCCGTACCATTACGCAAAAAACAAAAAAATCACGTTTGTTGTATGGGAGCCCCACTTAAATATTTATTGTATTCTGTTTTAGGGTTCCGTACCCAAAGGGTAATAAAAACGGGACCCTATTAAATAAATAAATAAATGATCATTTAATTTTATTTTATTACTAAGACTGCTGTCCGTCTGTCTGTCACCAGGCTGTATCTCATGAGCCGTGATAGCTAGACAGTTGAAATTTTCACAGATGATGTATTTCTGTTGCCGCTATAACAACAAATACTAAAAAGTACGGAACCCTCGGTGCGCGAATCCGACTCGCACTTGGTCGGTTTTTGTCAGTCGGTCGGTCGCTGTCACGGTTCATGAGATACAGTCTGACAGACAGACAGCGGAGTCTTAGTAATAGGGTCCCGTTTTTACCCTTTGAGTACGGAACCCGGAACTTTGTTTCATTTCCAGCTAGTTTCTGCCCACGATTTCGTCTGCGTGGAATGATGATGATTGATAAAAACTATCCTATGTCCTTCCAGGGGCCTCAAATTATTTCCATATCAAATTTCATCTAAATCGGTTCAGCAGTTTAGGCGTGAAGAGGTAAGACAGAGTTCCCCTTCCCCGGGCCTCAAACTGCATAGTATCTATATGCCAAATTTTATCTACATCGATTTCGGCCAAGTCTGCTGACAGGACGAAAAAATAAAAAGAACATTGTTATTATAGGCTTAGGCTTGTGTAGTACATGTACTAAAATCAAAAAGACACGATTCCCTCCACTGTACTAGACCGAACTATTCCCTAATGATTCTGCTCTTAATACGTTTTAGTACACTACACGCGAACGAAACATAATGGGAGCGAGGACCGAGGAGTGACAATGACAGCAAAGCGATCCGACTCATCCGACCGAACTAAAACTAAACGTCCTCTGTGTACTACTGTACTAAAAGACCGAATTAGTACAGTTGTAAGATTGTCCTAGTTGGGAGCGATATTTCCAGTGGACGAGCATGAACAACTCTAATTGGTATTGATACTTAATTTTCATTAGATATTGAACTTGTGAATCATTGTGCTAGACAGTTGGTATGTATGATGGTCACCGGACGCCTGCACTCCAGCACCCATCATCGATATGATGTTGAACAATAATATGAAGTACCTTCGTCGGGCTGGCCGTCGTCCGAGAGGCTCTGCACGTAGGAGTTGCCTGCAGGGTCGTCCAGTATGACGGTCACCGGACGCCGGCACTCCAGCACCTCCTCCATCGTCGCTATGAAGCTGTTAAACAATTAAAAAATTAAAAAAATTCACTTCCAATGTGTTAACCCTCAAATGCATGATTTTTTCCTTTTGCCCGATATTAATATATGTGTCACGTAATTGTTTGCTGATTATGGGAAATTTTGTAAAAAAATTATAACATCGATTTTAATAACAAAACATCCGTGAGACACAGACATATTAAATATATTAATAACGGGTCACTCAACTCATAAACGAGGGTGGTTTCTCGCCCCCCCTGCCGCCACCGGCGCCCGCGCCGAGTCATCGGGCGCGGAGGGCTGCGGCCCGCAGTCTGCGCCGGTCCGTCACCGTCGACGCAAGCTCCTGATGACGCTCCTCGGTACGGAGTGAAACATGTCGAGCGTTTTCGACTTAAAACACGTGAGTGACCCGTTATTAATATATTTAAAACATCGATTTTCACTGAAAAATCAGTGTTAGAAGTTGCACATGCTAAATCATATTTATGTAAATATATAATTTTCAGCAAGAGATATATGAAAAATCTTACTCACATCAGAAAGGTACACTATTTGTAATACACCTATGATAAAGTTTTTAAATATAAAATATTATATCACGATTTAAATTTAAACTTAACGTGTATTACTTATTCAATGTTGGAATCGAAGAGCGGCCGTCATTTCAAACTTTTTACTTAATGGCCCGATTGCGTTCAAACCAAGTACCTTTTTACCTGTCCATCCCTCCAGGACACAAGCCCGGAGCGTCGCCCGTGGCGCCCGGCGCGTCGGCGAGCTGCTGCAGCGTTGCGCGCAGCAGCCCCTCCGCCGTCGTGTGTACACCTGTCACTCCCCCCCCCTCCCCCCCCCCTCACAGTACCTGTCCATGCCTCCGGGGCACAAGCCCGAAGCGTCGCCCGTGGCGCCCGGCGCGTCGGCGAGCTGCTGCAGCGTTGCGCGCAGCAGCCCCTCCGCCGTCGTGTGTACACCTGTCACTCCCCCCCCCCCTCCCCACCCCCCTCACAGTACCTGTCCATGCCTCCGGGGCACAAGCCCGAAGCGTCGCCCGTGGCGCCCGGCGCGTCGGCGAGCTGCTGCAGCGTGGCGCGCAGCAGCCCCTCCGCCGTCGTGTGTACACCTGTCACTCCCCCCCCACCCCCCTCACAGTACCTGTCCATGCCTCCGGAGCGTCGCCCGTGGCGCCCAGCGCGTCGGCGAGCTGCTGCAGCGTGGCGCGCAGCAGCCCCTCCGCCGTCGTGTGTACACATGTCACTCCCCCCCCCCCCACCCCCTCACAGTACCTGTCCATGCCTCCGGGGCACAAGCCCGGAGCGTCGCCCGTGGCGCCCAGCGCGTCGGCGAGCTGCTGCAGCGTGGCGCGCAGCAGCCCCTCCGCCGTCGTGTGTACACATGTCACTCCCCCCCCCCCACCCCCCTCACAGTACCTGTCCATGCCTCCGGGGCACAAGCCCGGAGCGTCGCCCGTGGCGCCCAGCGCGTCGGCGAGCTGCTGCAGCGTGGCGCGCAGCAGCCCCTCCGCCGTCGTGTGTACACATGTCACTCCCCCCCCCCCACCCCCCTCACAGTACCTGTCCATGCCTCCGGGGCACAAGCCCGAAGCGTCGCCCGTGGCGCCCGGCGCGTCGGCGAGCTGCTGCAGCGTTGCGCGCAGCAGCCCCTCCGCCGTCGTGTGTATACCTGTCACTCCCCCCCCCTCCCCACCCCCCTCACAGTACCTGTCCATGCCTCCGGGGCACAAGCCCGAAGCGTCGCCCGTGGCGCCCGGCGCGTCGGCGAGCTGCTGCAGCGTGGCGCGCAGCAGCCCCTCCGCCGTCGTGTGTACACCTGTCACTCCCCCCCCCACCCCCCTCACAGTACCTGTCCATGCCTCCGGAGCGTCGCCCGTGGCGCCCAGCGCGTCGGCGAGCTGCTGCAGCGTGGCGCGCAGCAGCCCCTCCGCCGTCGTGTGTACACATGTCACTCCCCCCCCCACCCCCTCACAGTACCTGTCCATGCCTCCGGGGCACAAGCCCGGAGCGTCGCCCGTGGCGCCCAGCGCGTCGGCGAGCTGCTGCAGCGTGGCGCGCAGCAGCCCCTCCGCCGTCGTGTGTACACATGTCACTCCCCCCCCCCCACCCCCCTCACAGTACCTGTCCATGCCTCCGGGGCACAAGCCCGGAGCGTCGCCCGTGGCGCCCAGCGCGTCGGCGAGCTGCTGCAGCGTGGCGCGCAGCAGCCCCTCCGCCGTCGTGTGTACACATGTCACTCCCCCCCCCCACCCCCCTCACAGTACCTGTCCATGCCTCCGGGGCACAAGCCCGGAGCGTCGCCCGTGGCGCCCGGCGCGTCGGCGAGCTGCTGCAGCGTGGCGCGCAGCAGCCCCTCCGCCGTCGTGAAGCGCCCGCCCAGTGCGCGCCCGCCCACTTCCAGATCCAGCTCCGGTATTTCCATATTGCATGTTTCTGACTAGAAAATATCATTGGTAGGTTAGTACTACTCCCACGTTAGTACCACCGCCCACACTGGTAACTGACAGCTCGTAAATCTTATTACAAAAGGCATAAGGTCCAGCGATGGATAGTTGTGTTGCTGTTCGTACATTGTGGTGAATATTGTGATACAAGTGTGCTACAATGGTTGTTATATCTCCAATTAACTTGGTGTGATTAATTAATACGACCAGATAATATTTCATATGCAAATCTTTATTTTATATCACACGAACAGAGAGATATCAATCAAGCCCTACATAGTATTATTGATTGGCTTAATAAGAATAACCTACATGTAAATCTTGAAAAAACTAATTTTATGAACTTTAATTTGCGGACCAAAAATACACCTAATCTAGTTGTTACTTACCAAGACCAAATAATTAATGAAACTGACTCTACAAAATTTTTAGGTTTAAGCTTAGATAGTAGTCTGACATGGAAAAATCAAATTGACATTATATGTACAAAACTTAATCAATTTAGTTATGCATTGTATAATTTAAGGAAAGTAGTTAATCAATCAGCTGTACTGACAGTCTATCGTGCACATGTAACGGCTACTTTAAGGTATGGGATAATGTTTTGGGGAAATGCCACTGATCGTGAAGCGGTTTTTATGAGTCAAAAGAAATGTCTACGATCAGTATGCGGTATTACAACCATGGATTCATGTAAACCTCATTTTATAGAATTAAAAATACTGACAGTCCCTTGTTTATATGTGTATGAAATAGCAACCTATGTCAAATGTAATATGAATAAATTTACAAAATACAATAGCCTGCGTCATCAGGAAAAAATTAATTATAAGTCATCCAGAACCGCCTTTGTGTCTAAAAGCATAATTGGTATGACGCCCCGAATATTTAATAACTTACCATTAAGCATCCTAAAACTAGAAAACATTAAAGAATTTAAAACTGCATTGTATACCTTTTTAGCCTCTAAGGCATATTATACTATTCAAGAATATCTCAATGATATACATTTGTAATAGAGTAGGTATAAGTAATTTGAGCATGCAATACATATGACATTTTAAATATTTGCATTTCTTTGTGACAAAACATGTATAGTATAGTAGTTTTGATGTCGCAAGTTAAAAATATTTGCGAAAGATGTAAATAATATAATATAATATGATGCATGGTCATTATAAGCAATGTATTAGGGATAGCTTTAAGCCATAGTAATTAAGTTAGATTTAAGTTATATTGCATTGCCCTACAGGGTTTCATAGCTGAACCAATAAATGTACCAACTTGTATACCTATGACAGCAATAAACACACTGATTACTGATTACTGATGACATTGACAGTTCCCTCCATATTGGCGTGAGACTGCTCGAGTTGCCAGCTCGTATTATTAATATATAGATACAACAATGGTCATCACACACGAGGCGATATTGCGCGCGGCTGAAATCAAGCGCGCAATAAGAAAGCCGATGTGTGTAATGACCAATGCACACGTGTTTCATACGACGAAACTTACATGTTAAAACAGTTAAAATCCAAAATCTGTCATACTGTCTGACTGTGTTATATAATATATTTTTTAAGTTGTAACATGAGTAGGATCGATCAAGGGGCTATGGCGCTAGAAGAGCCTACAAGGCCTAAAACCTATTTTTGAGGGGTCTTGCTATACTGGTCAACTCCATACAGGTAGAGTAGGTGGACTGTCTGGTCAATTGTGGCTCCTTCCGTCAAAATTGTAAAAAACGGCCGCCATCTTGATTGTCTTTATTTTTGCTCTAATCATGATGAAAATTGGTATTTGAGGATCTGAAAGGTACCTTAATATGAATTTGTAGTTAAAATTGTAAAAGATGGCCACCATCTTGAATTTCTTTATTTTTTGGTATGATCATGTTAAAAATTGATATCTGAGCATTCAAAAGACTTCTTAATGGGAATCCGATGTCAAAATTGTAAAAAATGGCCGCAATCTTGATTTTTTAATTTTTGCTCTAAACATAATGAAAATTAATTTTTTTTTAACATGCAGATACGTCTGCGAGCGATACTCCAAATTTTATATTAAAGGAAAAAATGGAAAAAGTTACACCTCCGGCAGGATTTGAACCCGCAAACCTCCGCAATCCGTGCGTTGCTCTTAACCAATTGAGCTACGGAAGCCTACCAGAACCTTGCAAATCTTTCCATTCCTTCCCTTTTGTATACACGCCTTTGGGGTGGCGTAAAGCGACATCTACCGCAAGATGTACCCGCCGATGTAATCGTCTTACGGTAGATGTCGCTTTACGCCACCCCAAAGGCGTGTATACATAAGGGAAGGAATGGAAAGATTTGCAAGGTTCTGGTAGGCTTCCGTAGCTCAATTGGTTAAGAGCAACGCAAGGATTGCGGAGGTTGCGGGTTCAAATCCTGCCGGAAGTGTAACTTTTTCCATTTTTTCCTTTAATATAAAATAATGAAAATTGATATCTGAGGATCCGAAAATATACTTGTGGCCAGCCTTACGGGGTATTACTGCAATGTTCTGCCGCCAGAGTGCAGCACTAGCGCCTAACGTAAACCAGTAACGTATACATAATGTGCCTTAAACTGTTTTTTGACAAGTTTTCACAGATAATAAAATATGACATTGATGAATGTATTTATCTGCCTCTTTATCGCTCGAATATGCAAGAATATAGAGGTTAGGTAACGAAATTTCCTGTTTCGCGTTAAACCCTCAGATTGTGATGGATTGTGGTAGTGGCGCCCCCTACGCTGAGTTTCGCGTAAAATTCCCTATTAGCAGAAGTGCGAATCTCCTCGCTTCGGGCAAAATCGGCTCCGTTCGGCTGCTCCGAGCAATTATTAGGGTTGACACAATTTGACGACACGACCACAGATAAGATAATGACTTGAATTTTGACAACCGTAAATAACCGAAAGGGATAGTGCCATATATTAGAAAGGGACAGCATGATTCGTCCCTGAACCGCTGTCAAACTTCGGTTTTGTAGAAAATTTCCTTTCTGTACGGTAGTACTATTATTTATTCTGCTATTACCTTAAGAACGTCCCTGGAGAAATCATCCTTGCTGGCAACTCGCACCTCGAACTTCACTCCTTTGTCCTCCACTCCGCCCCCAGATTTCACCTGCCAATACATGTTTACAAATATTATAATTTTATATAACACTTATTCAAGACTAGCTTTTGCCCGCGACTTCGTCTGCGTGAAATTAGTAATTTGGGCACCTTAATTCTTAAACAAATCTGCTTTTTAATCCATCCTTTTTCACCCCCAAATTGGTCCACACTATACATTTCCACCCCATTTTTTACACCCTTAAGGGATGATTTCGGGGATAAATAAATAAATCATTTTTATTTCGAGTAACTTTACAGACTCATATAGCTTGTGTTAGTAAGTACTTACAGCTATGTTAATGCTTACATCTATCACTATATATACAGAATAATTATTAACACAAAAATTAACATTATTCTATAAAAGTTAGTTGCGCCATCTGATCGAGAATCAAATTTTCTTGATTTTCGAGGCACGTTTTTTCCTTAGACTGTATCCATCTATTACGGAGTTATATCTATCTTTGGTCTGAAGGAAAAATCGTGCCTCGAAAATCAAGAAAATTTGATTCTCGAACAGACGGCGCCACTACCTTTGGCCTACTCTCGAATAGATGGCGTTAACCGTTTCGTTTGTTATTTAACAATTTTAACGCATATCAGTGAAAGAACACGGGTCAAAATCATATAAAAATAATTCATGCAAATAAAAAATATAATTTATCCATATCCAGGGTGGCTAAAAAATAAGTGCATTCCCGTTGCCAGGGAGGTTTTGGGATTATACTGGGACCAACCACGAAATCGCGAAAAAAAAACCGGCCAAGTGCGAGTCAGACTCGCGCACGAAGGGTTCCGTACCATTACGCGAAAAAACGGCAAAAAAATCACGTTTGTTGTATGGGAGCCCCATTTAAATATTAATATTATTCTGTTTTTATGTATTTGTTGTTATAGCGGCAACAGAAATACATCATCTGTGAAAATTTCAACTGTCTAGCTATCACGGTTCATGAGATACAGCCTGGTGACAGACAGACAGACAGACGGACAGCGGAGTCTTAGTAATAGGGTCCCGTTTTTACCCTTTGGGTACGGAACCCTAAAAATGAATAATTACCTCGTTCGTGCGATGTCCACAAGCATCACACACCGTTGCCATGATGACCACTTCTTTGAAATGTGGAATCTCTGAAACAAATTATATAGGCAAAAATTTAGCGCGCCTATTTTATTCTTATTCTTAAAAAATTAGTAATGTAAAGTAAAATTGATGTCATATACTCGACATAGACGACCTGTCCGGCCTAGTGGGTAATGACCCTGCCTGTGAAGCCGATGGTCCTGGGTTCGAATCCTGGTAAAGGCATTTATTCAGTGATGAACACGAATATTTGTTCCTTAGTCATGGGTGTTTTCTATGTATTTAAGTTTTATGTGTCGTTTTTAAGCAAAAGGTACCACTTTGTCGCTTACCATAAGGACGCTCTGACAGGTTATACGTAAATACTAGCAAATTTCGTCCTTATGGTAAGCGACAATGTGGTACCTTTTGAAAACGTCACATCCATACTTCCATACTAATATTATAAATGCGAAAGTCTGTCTGTCTGTCTGTCTGTCTGTGTGTTCCCTTTTCACGCCTAAACCGCTGAACCGATTTAGATGAAATTTGGCATAGAGATAGGTTGAGTCCCTGAGAAGGACATAGGATAGTTTTTATCCCGAAAATCATCCCTTAAGAAAGTAAAAAGCGGGGTGGAATTGAGATAATTAACGAAGTGCCTGCTAATTTGTGTGCATAATATGCTCAAATTTAGATTGCTATGAGATTTTCTCCAGGCGCTATTCTTACTCTAGCTGCGGTTACTAAGTCCACGCAGACGAAGTCGCGGGCAAAAGCTAGTATTATATATATCGTTGTCTAAGTACCCACAACACAAGCTTTATTGAGCTTACCGTGGGACTTAGTCAATTTGTGTAATAATGTCCTATAACATTTAAAAAATTAAAAATACTAAAGAAAAAGTCACCAAGCCCTAGCTGTTTATGTGGCCTTATCGATTTCGGCCTCAGCTACTCTGGTCAAATCGATAAGGCCAGGAGAACTGGCTCCGGGTTGTGACACATGGAGCCAGAGCTCCGGGTACTCACGGGTGAGCTTCATGTTGGTGGTGGCCGGGGCAGTTAGTCGGGAACTGCAGAACTTCGTCGGCTGATAGCTGCTCGTATGGAGTCAGGAATGCTGGCTCCGGATTGTGATACCTGAAACATGGAGCCAGAGCTCCGGGTACTCACTGGTGAGCTTCATGTTAGTGGTGGCCGGGGCGTTGCAGCCAGGGCAGTTGGTGGGGAACTGCAGGACTTCGTCGGCTGACAGCTGTTCGTATGAAGCCTCGGACGGATCGCATGGCGTCAGAAGAGACGGATCAGGGTTATCTGACACCTGGAATTAATATTTTCTTTTAATTCCATTTCAATCCTGCAAGCTTCTTCTTTGACATTTAGCTTAAGATTAAGTATTTTTAATAGTCGTGCGTGGTGCGATACGCCGATCAATTTCATAAAATCTTATATTTATTTTATAAGCTTTTCTGGCGCAGGTCAGGGCTAATGTACTGTGGCTAAATGTACTACCTAACAGATTTTACCTTCTTTTCTACTTATTTTTTGTAATAATCGATCATATTCATATCGATCCTCTGTTCTTGTGCTGTATGAACTTGTACATGTGTAATTAAGTTGGACAATAACCTTGTTATATTTTATTCCGTTTCTATAAGTGAAAACCTATAATTGGCTTTCTAATTCTATTATAGTTTTCTGATATGTATAGAGCTGTTGGTTTTCCATGTACCAAAATAAAATAAAATAAAAATAAAAATAAGATATTGAGGTGGCCTTCCTATCAAATATAGCAAAGAACCACCGCAAGGAAACTCGCTTTCACTTGAAAAAAACCGCATCGAAATCGGTCTATCTGTTGGAAAACAATGACGCCACAGACAGACAGACACAGACAATGGCGTTAAACATAAAAAACCGGCCAAGTGCGAGTCGGACTCGCCCACCGAGGGTTCCGTACTTTTTAGTATTTGTTGTTATAGCGGCAACAGAAATACATCATCTGTGAAAATTTCAACTGTTAGCTATCACCAAAGATAGATATAACTCCGTAATAGATGGATACAGTCTAAGGAAAAAACGTGCCTCGAAAATCACGAAAATTTGATTCTCGCTCAGAGGGCGCTACTAGTTTTGGCCTACAGTCGTATAGATGGCGTTGACGGTTTCGTTTGTTATTTAACAATTTTAACGCATATCAGTGAAAGAACATGGGTCAAAATCATAAAAATAATTAATGCAAATAAAAAAAATCATTTATCTATATTTAAATACATTCTATCGTATTTTTATAAATCTTCATTTTTAGTTTTAAAGTGTGTCGACAGATGGCAGTGAATTTACTGGGGTTACAAAATTTACTATGACAGTACCGCTCTAGTATAAGTTACTCTATGCTATCACGGATCATAAGATACAGCCTGGTGACAGACAGACAGAAGGACAGACGGACAGCAATAGGGTCCCGTTTTTACCCTTTGGGTACGGAACCCTAAAAAGTAAAAAAATTACAGAACCCTCGGTGGGCGAGTCCGACTCGCACTTGGCCGGTTTCTTTTGTCAAAGGCCACTACCTCCTCGCGGGTGAACACCCCCAGCATGTGGTCCTGGTCCTTGGTGCGCTTGAAGTCTGCGCGCTCGCAGCGCGGGTCCTTGCGCGGCGCCTCCGGGTTCTCCACGTAGCAGTTGCCTGAACAAAACAACTTTCAATCCGTGACATAGGCTAAACGGACACCCTATTATGAAGTACTAGCTTTTGCCCGCGACTTCGTCTGCGTGGAATCAGTAACAGCAGCTAGAGTAAGTTTAGCGCCTGGAGAATGTCTTATAGCAATCATTCAATTTGAACATAATATGCACACAAATTATCAGGCAACTCATTAATTATCTCAATTCCGCCATGATTCCACCCCGCTTTTCACCCTCTTAAGGGATGATATTCGGGATAAAAACTATCCTATGTCCTTCCCCGGAACTCAAACTATCTCTATGCTATTTTTCAACTAAATCAGTTTACCGGTTTCAGCGTGAAGAGGTAACACACAGGCAGACAGACTGCCGCATTTATAATATTAGTATGGATATAAATAATACAGCGATGCTTATAAACAAAAAAAAATTGTGCCACACTTTTATTGCTGACTGCATCATGCTGACCTACCGACTGCATCATCAGATCACCTCCATGTTAGCATATTATTGCATTGTCACCGGAATTACGATAGTGCTCCAAATTTCAACTGAATCAGATACCGGGAAGTGGTTCAAATTTTAGTTACAAGATTTGAAGCACTTTACAAAGAAGATTTCTTATAATGATTTTATTTTATTAACAAATAAATAAAGGAAAGCTTGTAAAAAGATGCCCCTCTCATTCCCTTGTCATTCTATCACACTCTCTCTGTCTTTAAAATACTAAATTAACAATTATTCTGCGAGTAAGCCTATATGGTCCTTTGACAGTTCCTGTGACATCATGAGCCTGCCTGCAGCTCACGAAGGCATCTGGCGGCCTCAGGGTGATCAGCCCTGGAGACAGATTGCTGGGACCTCTCTGTACTTACCACTAGCATCCTCCAGCTCCAACGTCCACCGCTTGTCCAGCTGGCGAGCGCCCTGGAGTCGGCTCACGAAGGCGTCTATCTGGGCAGCTGCCTCTGGATGCTCCGCCTTGCGAGACACTTGGTCTTGAGTGAGCCCCGCTATGGCCCGGGTGATGATGCCCTCCACTGTGGTGACTTCTGCGATATAAAATAAGATTTTAGACAAAATAATCAAAATAAAGCCTGACCAGGAATAATGATCACGCGCCATGTTGCGGAATTTCACTGAAACTAATTTTTTCATACTATACTGAACTGTCACCCTATACATAAGAATAACAGCGCCCTCTTGACAATGATCATATATTACTGGACAGGTTTTATGTATGCATTAATTTTAGTAGTTTATGTGACTGCTACATAATACATGATTGGCTTTTAACATCAATAACATGAATGAAGGCATTAAAATTCAAGTGCGTGAAATGAGCTAAAAGTGAGTTTCATAAAATCACCCAAGTGTTTTAAAGCCTAACTATGCACAGTTATATATTTTTCAACACACTTGCTCAAAGCGACGTTTTTATTCCACCGATTTTTGGTTCATAATCCTAGATATTAAACACGCGTGCTCTTTCAGTGTATTATTCCACTCGTGCTTTTTCATTATATTATCCGACTGAGTTAAGAAGGTAACTGATTGTTAATAATATGCATGGAAAGGGAGCCTTCTTTAATTGGTCAGACTGGCGGGCACCGGCGCGCTCCTCGCGCCTGCGCAGCGCGCGGCCCGGCCGGCAGTACGAGTATGACAGATGCAACACACAATACTAACTGTAAAAACTATTAAAATTTGATTAATATGAGTTTTTTTTTTCTCGCAAGAGTGTTGAAAAACGTCGTATGAAACGCGTGTGCATTGGTCATTACACACATCGGCTTTCTTATTGCGCGCTCGCTTACAGCTCGCGCGCACAATATCGCCTCGTGTGTAATGTCCAACTTAGCACACTTGTATCATAATGTACTAATATACACTCCTTCCGTCTCCAAACGCAGCTCGCTGAGCACCGAGCGGACGGCCGTGCGCGCCCGGCATCGCGGATATCATTGTCATTAAGTTGTTATTTTAATTACCGCATGTTAATTATAAAAATGTTGTATGTTTGTTAGTCTGTAAGGGCCTTAGTTGCCTGATAATATGTGACGTTTTCAACCAAAAGGTACATTGTCGGTTGTCGATAAGGTTGATTTCTAATTGAAGCTATATGGAAATAGCGCCTTACCGACAAGTGACAATAAGTACCCTTTTGGTTGAAAATGGCACATATGTATAGGTATATAATACAGGTTGGGCACAGGGATTCCGACAGACTTTAACCGTGGATTCCTGGCAGTGTTACGAAAGAAAAATGTTATATCAACATGGGTCCAAAATTGCGTAATTGATTTACTTAATTTCTGGAACAAAATAAATCAATTAACGATAGTACTAACTTGTGAACGTATCTTTAGTTTGAAAGAGTGAAAAAGACAACATGCGACACCAATATGACACTTGTCTAGTTTATAGCAGGTGACAGTAGTTTACTATTTTTAACACTTCTGCTTTGCATGTGTGATTGTTTGTGTCTTGGTATGTATGATTACGTCACATAAGGGCGTGCCTTGAGTTTTTTTAACTTCGAAATTACTTAAATAATTGAATATCTCGTAAATTAGGCTTTCTATGGCATTGTTATATTACTTTTTTTTTATCCAAATAGGCACTAGAATTCATGGTTAAAGTGTGTCGGAATCCCTGTGCCCACCCTGTATTTGTTAAAATTATTTAGAACTATCTTTTGCCCGCGACTTTGTCTGCGTCGAATTACTTATTTTTGATCCATTTCCCTTTTTATTGATTATATTGTATATATATATATCCACCCCCTTTTCACCGCCTTAAGAGATGATTTCTGGAATTAAAAACTACCTATCCTATGTCCTTCCCCGGGACTCAAACTATATGAAAATATATGGTGATGGGACATTGAACAGACTTGCCTCCTTTCTGACTCTGCGCCGGTACCTCGAAGTCCAGCTCTGGAATCCTGACGCAGGTGTAGTCGCTCTTGACCACCTGGCGGTTCAGGTCTTCGGGCTGCTCCACTCGCAGTTTCCATCTGGAAATATATTGTAATGGGATATTGATTGTTTTGCCCAGTCATCTTGAGCTCAAAAAGGGTATCAACCTCGGAATGAATGTATACACCTTCATTGAGTTCTCTTAAGGCCGTTCCATCGGTTTGCCGCTGTCTCTGTCACATTTCGCAAGAAAGAACGGGAAAGATCATGCGCGCCAAGTGTCAATTTTGATCGAATTTTGTCGATTTTTATTTATTTTAAAAACGTTACCCTACAATATCGAAATTCTAAAGCTATGAAATTACTATTTAAGTTAAGATTGTTTTTTCTTCTTTTTTTGTTTATATTATCACATAATAAATAACCGAGTAAAGTTGGATTAAAAGTCCGAGTTAGAGTCAGTCAAAAGACTCAGAAGTCGACGCATATATCGTGTGCGCGTCGGAAATTATTCAAAATCAAATGTCATAAAAATCGGTTTTTCGCGGATATCAAGTTTCGATGACTCCTATGTTGCAATGAACAATCACATATATATTCTTTATTTACATACAAGATATATACAGTGGTACTACGTAAACGAAATTAATAACTAGCTTAGATCTAAAATAGGCCCTTGAGGCATTGTACCCAGGATGCTGGCGGCATTTCCTCGCTGTATCGCAATGCTGATACGTTGTGCGAGGAAGCCGCCAGCTCTTTGGTCACCAGTTACGTCAACCAGACGCTTCGCGATTTCTGCAAACAACTTGTGCGCGCTGGGTCCCCATGGACCTAGAGTTTCAACTCTAATTAAAATCACATTAATTAAGTAAAATAATGAATAATCAGGGCAATGCAGAAGCAAATCAGTAGTTTAAGAACCCAGACCCTGAAGAACCTTTAACAAATTTGTGCTGAATTTGCATTTTCATTTCAAACGCCACCATCTTGAGCCATATTTTTCTATGTATTTAAGTGTAATTATCTATGTGTCATTTTTCGCTGTTTGTTTCCCATTATCAATAAATAAAAAATACCACAGATTTAGACGCTAGAATATATACGCTAGATGACGCAAATACCACGATTTGTATTGAAACCAAGCGTGCCGACATTTTCATACAAAATTTACGCATAATATAATTTAAAAATTACTTATCCGTGATAGGAAATATGTTCATGCCTTTGGGTGCTCGCAATTTTTGGGCTGTTGCAGTTAATTATCATGCAACGAAGTCACGGACGTCCGGCTGCAACAACTGACGCGCGTGGACTATAAGGGATCAACCTCGACGCTTGCAGGGGGGTGTCACTACGCAGTTTAGGTACATTTGGCCGGCGCGCCTCCCGGGCAGGCGTATGGCAGTGGGCTGCCGCTTGGCTCGCATGATAGTCGTGACACGGTAGTACTATTAGTTATTCTGTGACGCTTGGTCAGGGTTCGGACACGCGAAGTAGATGCATTTGCGTCTTCTATGGTATATTTATTTCTGTGATGCATACTTTCCAATCATTTGTCATCTGTCATTTGTACTTATGTATTTGTTAGAAAGGGTTAAAAGATAATTTAACTAATTCAGGCTCATAAAGTTTTATGAATAAGGAGGTAAGAGATACACATAAGTTGTTTACCTGACTCCAAGCTCTGCAAAGGCCCCTCCGGGCTGGATCTCATTGTTCTGGTATCCGCACTCCTCGCATGAGAACGACATGATGACCACATTCTTGTAGTGTGGGATCCGAGTCAGCAGCAAGCGTGTAATACCCTGTGACATAAGGATATAAGTTATTAATGTTTTAGTACGCCCTTTAGTACTTTAGTACTCTGGAGTACCAAGTGGCCGAAGACCGTCTGGACGCCCTAGGTACCGCTGGAGAGACGAAGTGCAGTAGGACCTCGGCGAACTTGGCGCCGACGACTGGACAGAAACGGCTTTGGTCAGAGTAGCATGGCGGTCTTTGGTGTCAGAGGCCAAGATCCACTTCGGGTTGTCGTGCCACAGTAGTAGTAGTAATGTTTTAGTAGCTGTTTTAAGCAAGGATTGAATACAGGTATTATTTTGATAATGAGCAAATGAAAATAGTTATGGTTGGCAGAGAAAGTCTTTTGGCATTATGTCTGGCATATGTATATTTTTCTGCTTGCGCGAAAGCTTAAATAAATGACTCTGTAAACTTCTACCCTTACCCAAATATCGCTTTAGAACATCAAAGAAGTATTGCTTAGATAGGTTTTTTTTTTGTAATACTTGCAACAAAGATAGATATAACTCCGTAATAGATGGATACAGTCTAAGGAAAAAACGTGCCTCGAAAATCAAGAAAATTTGATTCTCGTTCAGAGGGCGCTACTAGCTTTGGCCTACTGTCGTATAGATGGCGTTGACGGTTTCGTTTGTTATTTAACAATTTTAACGCATGTTAGTGAAAGAACATGGGTCAAAATCATAAAAATAATTAATGCAAATAAAAAAAATCATTTATCCATATTTAAATACATTTTATCGTATTTTTATAAATATTTATTTTTAGTTTTAAAGTGTGTCGACAGATGGCAGTGAATTTACTGGGGTTACAAAATTTACTATGACAGTACCGCTCTAGTATAAGTTACTCTATGCTTGCAATAATCATTGGTTGTAGGTGCATCTTACAGTATATAGTTTGTCAAAGGACTGTCTCATTTCAAACATAGACAGAGAGAATCATACTATTTGTCTTAAACTAGTACTAGCACCCGAAAGAAAAGGATGAGTATAGTTTTTTTGGTTCTTATTTACTGACAATTTGGTTCAACCAACTATATCTTGCGGGGACATTAAAGACATGCTGACATGCTGCGCCGAAGCCCAAGTGAATGGGACAAGGGCAAGCGAATGATGATGATGATATACTTTGTCAAAAGACTGTCTCATTTCAAACATAGATAGAGAGAGTCATACTATCTTTGCCTTACACTAGTATTAGCACCCAAAAGAAAAGGATGAGTATAGTTTTTTTTGTTCTTATTTACTGCCAATTTGGCGTGTAAATTATTAGAGTTTAATTTCGTATAGACCGGATGAAGGTTATATAGATATAATTTGAACAATATGAAGATTCCCCATAAAATACGACAACTAATTCTTAAAACAATGAATCGGATTCTTTTAGATCCTACTAATTGCCCGATGAAGAGTATAAACACGAACTTAAATCAAATTGGAATAGATCACGAGCACTTTCCAGAACATTTTTGTTTACTCACGTTCGCATGGCAGTTCATGCAGAGAGACTCAATTTCCGTGACTTCCGGGTCCGGGTCGTCACCGCTGAGGTCCCTGAACACCGGGTTTTGTTCTACGGAGCACATGATTCAAGAAAACTGCGAATATTTTCGGCAAAACAAGGCACGTTGCGAACCAATAATTACTCAATGACGTTTTGACACATGACGTTTAGCTGTCAAAACAACTACGTATTAAGACTTGGATTCTTGCATTTTAGCCAGGGAACAATCAATAAAATTCGATTAATCTTTTATCGTGCAAGTGCAAGTAATCGCTGCTTTTGCAAATTAATAATAATATTTTAAATCGAGAAATTAAGTTTTTTATTCAAGGTTAACATGTTAACATGATGAGTTATTAAGGTGCGCCTAGTACGCCTCCATTCCGAGGCCTCCATAGAATGATGTCATAAGAAAGAAATAAACATACGTGACCTTGGAATTCGAGGCACTATGACGTCACTTCATTATTTTTGTCGATTTGTCCACGACTCGTGCAATCCGACGAAATTGAATATAAGGCAGAAGTTAGTTGATACAATTTAAAGTGCGTACGTTTTGCTTTGGGAGAATAATAATAAATTTATGCTTTCGGCGCGGTCCGGTGTTTGAATTCTTGTGAGTTGTGAATCTATCTAGGGGAGGCACGCCGCCGGTTTATCGTGTTTCGTGCGTTCTCGACTAATATATTTATTATAATTATATAGATTTATATTCGTAGAACTAGCTAGTGTTAGTCCTGTTGAAGAATACGTGGATTCAGGAATCGGATTGCTCAAATAATATAAAGAGTAAGTGTTTAATATTATTATCTACATATCATCATCATCATGTCAGCCGATAGACGTCCACTGCTGGACATAGGCCTCCCCCAAGGCTCGCCACTCCGACCGATCCTGTGCCGCTCGCATCCACCGAATTCCCGCGACCTTCACCAGGTCGTCGCTCCATCTCGTTGGAGGCCTACCAGCAGTTCGTCTTCCGGTACGCGGACGCCACTCCAGAATCTTCCGGCCCCACCGGCCATTAGTATCTACATATATAAATGTCAAATTCCGCAAATCTAACGCAAACTTTATATTTTAAATATAGTCAGCATATTATTACAGGCGACTGTACCTATCTATCTACTTTTAAGGGTTCCGTACCCAAAGGGTAAAAACGGGACCCTATTACTAAGACTCCACTGTCCGTCTGTCTGTCTGTCTGTCCGTCTGTCTCTGTCACCAAGCTGTATCTCATGAACCGTGATAGCTAGACAGTTAAAAATTTCACAGATGATGTACATTATTTCTGTTGCCGCTATAACAACAAATATTAAAAACCGGCCAAGTGCGATTCGGACTCGCGCACCGAGGGTTCCGTACTTTTTAGTATTTGTTGTTATAGCGGCAACAGAAATACATCATCTGTGAAAATTTCAACTGTCTAGCTATCACGGTTCATGAGTTACAGCCTGGTGACAGACAGACAGACGGACAGCGGAGTCTTAGTAATAGGGTCCCGTTTTTACCCTTTGGGTACGGAACCCCAAAAACAGAAGAAAATAAATAATTAAGTGGGGCTCCCACACAAAAAACTTGTTTTTTTTTGCCGTTTTTTACGTTATGGTACGGAACCCTGCGTGCGCGAGTCCGACTCGCACTTGGCCGGTTTTGCAGTTGATTACTCTAACTTTGATCTGCAGCATTGAGTTTTAGTACCTACTTTTGAGTAGGTAACTACCTACTCTTTTCAAGGTCGTAGATGTTTGCAATGAATATATATGTACATATAAATAGTAAATACAACGGCGCTGGTGGCCTAGCGGTAAGAGCGTGCGACTTGCAATCCGGAGGTCGCGGTTTCAAACCCCGGCTCGTACCAATGAGTTTTTCGGAACTTATGTACGAAATATCATTTGATATTTACCAGTCGCTTTTCGGTGAAGGAAAACATCGTGAGGAAACCGGACTAATCCCGACAAGGCCTAGTTTCCCCCCTGGGTTGGACGGTCAGATGGCAGTCGCTTTCGTAAAAACTAGTGCCTACGCCAATTCTTGGGATTAGTTGCCAAGCGGAAGGCTCCCATGGAGCCGTGGCAAAATGCCGGGACAACGCGAGGAAGATGACAAAAAGTAAATACAAAATATTGTACCTATTGTCTATAGCGCCAGACATTGAAAACGGGAGCGACAAAAATTATATCGCGTGTAGGTATATCATGATTATCATGAATAAATATATCTCCATAGTCTCTCTTGTTTTTTAGGGTTCCGTACCTAAAGGGTAAAAACGGGACCCTATTACTAAGACTCCGCTGTCCGTCTGTCTGTCACCAGTCACCAGTCACCAGGCTGTATCTCATGAATCGTGTTAGCTAGACAGTTGAAATTTTCACAGATGATGTATTTCTGTTGCCGCTATGACAACAAATACTAAAAACAGAATAATATACATATTTAAATGGGGCTCCCATACAACAAACGTGATTTTTTGCTGTTTTTTTTTCGTAATGGTACGGAACCCTTCGTGCGCGAGTCCGACTCGCACTTGGCCGGTTTTTCTGATATGTACCTAAAGTCAGCTGCAGATATTTCTAAGCTTCGCCAAAGATAGATATAACTCCGTTATTATATCCTCTTTGGCTTCGCATTATTAAATCGGACTAAGCTAACTCTGCACAGATTTATTTGCTATTACTAATTGTGGAAGTGTCACCATAAATGTAACTTTTTATGAAAACCTCTAACTATTTCCATGCCAAAATTCATCAAAATCGGTTTATCATCACATTCGCATTTTAATTTCAATATCATTTAAATTACATAATAAGCTTACAGGAATAGTACAAAATCAAACTTGCGATACAAAAATGAAGTATAAAGACAAAAAACTGTTAATTATAATATTAGAAACTTCATAACTCCCTAGGGAAAACCTTTTTCTATAGTTCCCGCTAAGCCTGCGTGCAATTCCACATTTACTGAGCGTGATGAAAATACAAATTAAATGTGACGTTGTCGATAAGGTTGATTTCATATTGAAACTATATTGAAATAGCGCCTTATTGACAACCGACAATAAGTACCCTTTTGGTTGAAAATTGCACAAATTTTATCTGAATAGCATTACAAACTCGTTACGAGTACGCTACTTATAGGTATGATGTATGTTTGTACAGTCAAGGGCATAAATATATAATACATTACCAAAGTTTCAAAAATATGTGTACGCTCTTACACCTTAGACATTAAAGTCGTGTTCACATATTTTTGAGCCATTTGTCTGGATCGATATTTTTGCCTTCGACTTTACTTATAACCAAAGATAGATATAACTCCGTAATAGATGGATACAGTCTAAGGAAAAAACGTGCCTCGAAAATCAAGAAAATTTGATTCTCGTTCAGACCCTTAACCCCTTTGGGTATGATACCCTGGCAGATTTTATTTAAATGTAAAATAATTAATTAATTATTTGGCACATATGTAAATAATAATATGTATAATTTTAGATTAAATAAGTATGTTTCCCTATGTGAAACTATGTTGCCGTGCCCTAACAGGGCGTCACATCAACAGCTTATATTTAAGAACACCTGTACCTTCTATGTGATATGCAATAAATGATTTCAATTTCCCTAAAAAGCCGAGGAATAGGTATAATCAAAGAATTGGATCCGACCCATTTTGTACCTTGTCACAGTGACAATCAATTGGAAAGTCGCTAGAGACCTCATACTATTCTCACTGTGACCAATGTGACAAAGTACAAAATGGGCAGGAAATTAAATTTGATTGTACCTTGTTTCTTTTTCCTAGTAATACTAATTTCTAAGCATAGCGGTGACATGAGACTTGACCTGTGACCTTGATGATGACTAATTTACCCAAATAGATTAGAGGAAACGATGTCGTTGACTAGCGCTACGTAATAAAATAGATACTTATAAGAGTTATAACATAGAGTAACTTATACTAGAGCGGTACTGTCATAGTAAATTTTGTAACCCCAGTAAATTCACTGCCATCTGTCGACATACTTTAAAACTAAAAATAAATATTTATAAAAATACGATAAAATGTATTTAAATATTGATAAATGATTTTTTTTATTTGCATTAATTATTTTTATGATTTTGACCCATGTTCTTTCACTGATATGCGTTAAAATAGTTAAATAACAAACGAAACCGTCAACGCCATCTATACGACAGTAAGCCAAAGCTAGTAGCGCCCTCTGAACGAGAATCAAATTTTCTTGATTTTCGAGGCACGTTTTTTCCTTAGACTGTATACATCTATTACGGAGTTATATCTATCTTTGATAAGAGTCTCTTATACAATCTGGAACAACACATTTATTGTACAAATAATTTAATGTACAAACGGCTAACTTAATGCCATGAGGCATTATCTACCAGTCAACCTTAAGGCAAAGCGGGCAGTACATTTGAAAATCAAAATAAAACGTTATACCGGCGTGGTTATACCTAACAACTAACAACATATATAATTAAAAAAACCGGCCAAGTGCGAGTCGGACTCGCGCACCGAGGATTCCGTACATTACATAATTTTAACAATGTATTTTTATGTGAAACGTGAGTGAAAGGTAAATTGCGGTTTACTATTTATGACGTCTTAAAAAAAAACTACTTACTAGATCTAGTTCAAACCAATTTTCGGTGGAAGTTTGCATGGTAATGTACATCATATATTTTTTTCAGTTTTATCATTCTCTTATTTTAGAAGTTACAGGAGGTGGGGGGGACACACATTTTACCACTTTGGAAGTGTCTCTCGCGCAAACTATTCAGTTTAGAAAGAAATGATCATTTTTGAAGACCTATCCATAGATACCCCACGTGTGTATTGGTTTGATGAAAATTTTTTTTTGAGTTTCAGTTTTAAAGTATGGGGAACCCCCAAAATTTATTGTTTTTTTTTTTTCAATTTTTATGTGAATATCTTAATGCGGTTCACACAATGCATGTACTACCAAGTTTCAACAGTATAGTTCTTATAGTTTCAGAGAAAAGTGGCTGTGACATACGGACGGACGGACAAACAGACATGACGAATCTATAAGGGTTCCGTTTTTTGCCATTTGACTACGGAACCCTAAAAATGTAGGATGCCGGTGAAATATTATTGTTGATTGTGCACGATTCCATTCAATGAAATGATAAAGACAACATCTTTTGCCTAATTATGTAGAAAATGAGGTAAAACCACCCACTTTTCTAGTAACATTTCGTTTCTGTGAGCATCGTAGTTCTAACCTAACCCAATTTTCTGATAGCAGTTCGGTTCGCACTTGACCGGTTTTTGGAATTTTATTGACCTGAAATGTATGCTGGCGCCAAGCCATCTATACCTTTGACACTTTCCAACCCCATGCATTTATGTATCTAAACATTTCATTATGATTTCAGTACTAAAATGTTGACGTTGCCCACACTGTTAACTGACAGTTCGTGAACCTTATTACGAAAGGCATAAGGTCCACCGATGGACATCAGTTAACGCAGCGTCTTACCAAAGATAAATATAACTCCGTAGTAGATAGATATAGTCTAAGGAAAAAACGTGCCTCGAAAATAACGAAAATTTGATACTCGATCAGATGGCGCGACAGAGCGGTACTGTCATAGTAAATTTTGTAACCACAGTAAATTCAGTGCCATCTATCGACACACTTTAAAACTAAAAATGAAGATTTATAAAAATACGATAAAATGTATTTAAATATGGATAAATGATTTTTTTTATTTGCATTAATTATTTTTATGATTTTGACCGATGTTCTTTCACTGATATGCGTTAAAATTGTTAAATAACAAACGAAACCGTCAACGCCATCTATACGACAGTAGGCCAAAGCTAGTAGCGCCCTCTGATCGAGAATCAAATTTTCTTGATTTTCGAGGCGCGTTTTTTCCTTAGACTGTATCCATCTATTACGGAGTTATATCTATCTTTGGTCTTAGTTTAAGATAAAATAAATTGTATGCCCGAAAAGAGTAAAACTGTTGATACTCATAAAAAATGTACCTATAGTTATACTTCTTGTACCTTCACAGTTTACACAATAAATATTTCTGATTCTGATTCAAATTTTGTTAGTTAGTGTGGTATAGGTAAATCTGATTTAATCTTCTGAATTTTAAAAGTATATTTCCATATAAAATTAAATCATTACATTAATAAATTAAATTAAAATCTTTTGAAGAATTATTAACGTTAGAAAATTCTGTGACCGCAAAATGGGCAGTACAGCACCATCTGTTTTGGACGTCAAACTAAGTCGTAAAGTCGTAATTTACAATGATGTGGGACACAACTCTGTATGGATATTAGTAGTCTGTATTATTTACCGGTCTCTGGCCCCGGTTACATCACGTTCAAGGCACTTTGTATCGCCGCGGAGCGATTAGGTATGTAAATACCTACACAATATATTTCTATAGTATGATGTAAGCGCGTGTGCCGCTTTGATAGAATAGTAATTGCTTAGAGGGTTATTTAATATAGGTTTTTATCGTTTTATAAATAACAGCGACCCGCCCCGGCTTCCCATGGGTAAACTTTACCAAATTATATACCTAAACCTTCCTCTAGAATACCTCTATTGATAGGTAAAATCCGCATGGAAATCTGTTCAGTAGTTTTTGAGTTTATCGCGAACATACATACATACAGACAGACACAGCGGGGGACTTCACTACATAGTATATAAATAAATAAAGTCGCTTCCTGCTGTCTGTCTGTCCCTATGTATGCTTAGATCTTTAAAACTACGCAAAGGATTTTGATGCGGTTTTAATAGATAGAGTGCATGATTTAAGAGGAAGGTTTATATGTGTAATACATCAGCATTGCACTCATGCGAAGCCGGGGCGGGTCGCTAGTTGTTTTATAAGATGCAAGTGGACGTACAGTTAGCAAATCTATTGTTATGTCAACTGTTTTTGACTGTGTCAATACATTCATTAATATCACGTCTACACCTTATAAAACAAATAAGTCCCCCGCCGCGTCTGTCTGTTTGTGTGTTTGTATGTTCACGATAAACTTTAGTTTTTCATTTTTGATTTAAATTTTAGTTAAATATTTTGTATTTTTCAGACCATGGGTAAAGACGAGAAAGAAGACTCCGGCTTTGGCTTCAAGGACAAGGCGAAGGCAGAAGAGACCCTGAAGCTTCTAGAACAACATGACCCTAATTACCGGCGGCTCACTGTGCGGGGGCTGCTGGGTCGCGCGAAGAGGGTACTTTCCTGTAAGTATGACTTCAAGAGGGCGAAGAAACCTTGAAGCTTTTAGAACAGCATGACCCTAATTGACGGCGACTCACTGTACGCGGGCTGCTGCGTCGCGCGAAGAGGGTACTTTCCTGTATGACTTTCAACAAGGCGAAGAAACCTTGAAGCTTTTAGAACAGCATGAACCTAATTACCGGCGACTCACTGTGCGCGGGCTGCTGCGTCGCGCGAAGAGGGTACTTTCCTGTAAGTATGACTTCAATAAGGCGAAGAAACCTTGAAGCTTTTAGAACAGCATGACCCTAATTACCGGCGACTCACTGTGCGCGGGCTGCTGGGTCGCGCGAAGAGGGTACTTTCCTGTAAGTATGACTTCAACAAGGCGAAGAAACCTGAAGATTTGAGAACAGCATGACCCTAATTACCGGCGCCTCACTGTGCGGGGGCTGCTGGGTCGCGCGAAGAGGGTACTTTCTTGTAAGTATGTCTTCAACAAAGCGAAGAAACCCTGAAGCTGCTAGAGCAACACGTGCCCAGCTGCCGCCGGCTCACAGTACGCAGGCTGCTGGGTCAAGCCACAGGAATACTCTGCGATTTTTTAGCCAACAAAACACGAAAGTTTCGTCGTTTAGTCGTCTGCCTCTTCCCCCCTTGTCACCGCTATAGTATTGTTGCTCTGTCGCTGGTACGCTGGTCGCTGTGGGGGGAACTTTATACATGGAAGCTAGCGCCGTCGGCATCAACTTACTATACATATATTATTATATAGGTTCCGGGACCTATATTGAGTAAGTCGTACGGCTGACGCCAATGTGTCAAAATTGTCAAAATCATCTACTAAATATTTCGCATTTTACATGAAGACTGTATAAAGGAGCCAAATCTCTATGTATGAAAAGTGTCCATCAAATAACAGTAATTAGGCGGCGCCACCATACACCGAAAAACTACCAAAAACAACCTACGTAATTTGGTCGGGTTATTTGTTGCCTTATATGGTTCATGTTATACTCATGTCCCAGAGCCTAACTAGCGCCACCGGAGAGATTAGGAACTATTATTTAAAGCTTAACGCGATCACTTTTACAACAATTCTGCCATAAGAGATTGCGATCCTTTCTATACCATCCATAGCATTTTAGTTTTATCAACTATGAACGTCACGCGTCTATTATTAATGAAAGGTCATTGCCATTAAGTCTGTATACATTCTATGGCATGTGCCATGCGATAAGCTATGGATGGTATAGAAAGGATGCCGATCGCTTATGGTAGAATTGTTACAAAAGTGACCGCTTTCAGCTTTAAAAAAAAAAAATTTATAATATCTTTATTTCAGAACATTCAAAATTCCATACAATATTGTTAGTACCATTGTTGTACCTATGAGTTAGTAAATACATTAAAAATAAAAACAAAACTTTTAACAATAAAATCAAAATCCAATAAATTTAAATAATGAATGAATAATAGTTCCTAATCTCTCCGGTGGCGCTAGTTAGGCTCTGGGACATGAGTATAATATGAACCATATTAGTCCATATAAGGCAACAAATAACCCGACCAAATTACGTAGGTTGTTTTTGGTAGTATTTCGGTGTATGGTAGCGCCGCCTAATTACTGTTTTTTGATGGACACTTTTCATACATAGAGATTTGGCTCCTTTATACAGTCTCCATGCGATAAGCTGTCACCATCTGTCACTAAACTTGAAAATATTAATAACCATTGTGATGTTATATTAATATTTTATAATCTTATATTAATATAATTACCACAATGATTCAAAATCCACCAGTTTCAAACCAAGAACCATGTTTATGTAGCAAGAATACAATACTGTTTATACTAGTGCTGTTTAGTTTGATTTTTTACCAAATTTACCGTCATCTGAAAGAAGTGTCGCAGATCTTAAACGTAATCTTATCTCGATTGTTTACGAAAAGCCCAGTTAATGTGGAGGAATTAACTTTTGAGCTGGAGAATGATGGCGACCATGATGGGCGACAAATCTGACGACGCTTAGGAGATATCTCAATATGGTAAGGTGTATTGGGGTAACTTCGAAAGTGGCGTAGCGTGAACTAATGAGGGCTATCGTTTTTTTGCTCACCAGTTGGCGCCTCTGTTGATGGTGGTCCAAAAGACTAAAGAACAGCTGTCAGTCATTGAAGTGACAAGTGACATTTGACATTTCTAACTATGGAAAAGACCACCATCTACACTAGCGCCCCTAGCGTCGAATTCATACGCGTTAGCCCTCGTTCACTGTGCCCGAAAGGCGCGAGGCCCCCCTTGGGGCGCGAGGCCGTGGGCGACGGCTCAACTTCGCCCAAGCCTTACTACGCCACTGTACGAAAGGGGGATAAAGCGCTGGTGGCCTAGCGGTAAGAGCGTGCGACTTTCAATCCGGAGGTCGCGGGTTCAAACCCTGGCTCGTACCAATGAGTAATTCGGAACATATGTACGAAATATCATTTGATATTTGCCAGTCGCTTTTCGATGAAAGAAAACATCGTGAGGAAACCGGACTAATTCCAATAAAGCCTAGTTTCACTAGACTTATATTGACCGGGATATAGACCGTGATTACCTTTTGTATTATTTGTGAGCTCCCGATATTTCGACGCAGTTACATGCATCATGTTCACGGATCACAAATAATACAAAAGGTAATCACGGTCTATATCCCGGTCAATATAAGTCTAGTGAAACTAACCGTCAATCATTCAAAACTCTAAAAGCCTAGTTTACCCTCGGGGTTGGAAGGTCAGATAGCAGTCGCTTTCGTAAAAAACTAATGCGTACGCCAATTCTTGGGATTGGTTGCGAGCGGATCCCAGGCTCCCATGAGCCAAGGCAAGGAGCCGGGATAACGCAAGGAACAAGATTTTTTACTGTAGCAACAATAAGCAAGATGCTTTTTTAAGCGTTGCATTTGCAGTAGTGTGTGTTGCTAAAGTATGCAGTGCTTTGGTTTTATCTTCTTCCTCAGTCCCTCATTGCTGAGGATCGCGACCATGTTTGCTCCGTCTCCATAGTGTGCGTGGTCATAAGCCATATGGGTCACGCACTGCATGTTGCCGCCACCCCCTTCACACCATCAGACCATCTCGTGGGTGCTTTTCCTTCCTTTCTTCCTTCCTTTCCTTCCTTTGGTTTTATAGATGTTTGCAAATTCCACAATTATCCCGCTTGTGAAGTTATACTAATGCACCAAAGATTACAACAGATAGGCCCGTTCGTATAATTCCGACCGAACATTCTCGTTTGGTGTGCCTCGGTGGAATGCTTCAACAGATTGGTTGATGAGTTCGCATCACGTGCACGATTAGTGCGACTAGTCCAGCACGCTTGGCTCGCATTCGTGCACAGTGGTGTCAGTGACACCGCTGCTGGCACCATTCTTGGTTTTACGAAGCCCGTTTTTACGAAGTCAATGTAGCTGGATGGTATGGTACCGAATACACTGGATGACATTCCTAAGAAAAAACTGATGTTTATTGTCTGTGAGCCAAATTGTAATATTTGTAATCCTTCCAACCATTTTAGCGGCTAAAATCAAAATAATTTCCACGACTGCACTTATTTCCTAGCTAATCGTCTGAATTAAAACCAACAGGATACCTAACACTCGTCTTGACTCTCATAGTAAATACTAATAATAATAAATAAATAATAATTTATAGTAAATACTTAGGTGCATTTATGTTAAAGTAATTTTTGAATTGCATAAAGTAATTACGAATCTAACGAACAATGTCTTAATTCCAGTAACAAAGGCTGAAGATAAAATTAAGAACATCAAAGAAGCGATGGAGGTGTTCGAGAACTGGCTGGCGGAGCTGGACGCGGGCAAGGAGAAGAAATCTGAGAAGAAGAGAGAAGAAAAGAAGGCAGAGAAGAAGGAAGATAAAGATGTAAGTAGAATATATAGGTTAGATGTAAGGCGCCTCGCAAAAGCCAGAACATCAAAGAAGCAATGGAGGTGTTCGAGAATTGGCTGGCCGAGCTAGAAGAAGGCTGAGAAGAAAGAAGATAAGAAGAAGAATTACAGAACATGACATAAAAAGAACACCCAGTCTTGTAGTCTGACTGTGCTCCACAAGTTTATAACTTAATTTAGTGCTATATCAATATCAAAACTTACTACATTTACTATCGGACAATTTGATTCCTGGCCCAATGTGAAACCTTTTCACGTCACTACGTCATTAGGGCCCTTTTCACACTCGTGCGCGAATCGAGTGTGGAGTCTAGTTCGCTAATCAGCCGGCGCGCTGCGTAGTCTGGAGCGGGCTATTGGTGTTATTGGCATTATATTACATTGATATAGAAAGTAAAAATATTATAACACTTAAAAAGTACCTACTGTGAAATCGTTCTATGGTAAAGAGACGCTTTCCACATAGATTTTCGGACATTGACACGCCTGTTGCTATCTCTATTGCACGCGCATAAATATATTGCTGTCCCGCCCATGAAGCCAGTTGTCAATGTCACTGTGCGAACTTGACAGCAATATAAATATGCGCTTGCAATAGAGACAGCAAGAGGCGGGTCAAAGTACGAATAGGTATGTATGTGACGTTTTCAATCAAAAGGTACGACATTGTCGCTTACCATAAGGACGAAAATTGCTTGTATCTTTATACGAAAAACCTGTCAGAGCGTCCTTATGGCAAGCGACATGGTACCTTTTGCTCGAAAACGACACATTTGTGGAAAGCGCAGGGAAAGCATCTCTTCTTTAGGTCACATATAAGGCGATCTCAGAATAAAAATAAAAATATGATATTTTTAGTGTTCCGTGCAAAACCAGGGACCGCTATCCCTTATCGGGGTTTTATAAGGGTATTGCATAAGGCTTAACTCACCATACCCTTTGCCAGACGAAACCCTTTGTTTTGGTTTTAAAAACCCTTATATAAAGCTACCACATTTGAGTAATCGGTAGCCCAAATACCCTTACAAAACCCTTATCATCCGCCCACCAACACCTTGCATATTGCTTATAAGGGTTAGCCTTATAAAGGGCTTCCCTTTTAGCATATAAGCGTGCTAATTTAAGTCGTCTACCTCGTTCATAAAGCACACATTACTTCGAATCCGAGCGATCGTCGGCGGCGACGGCGGCGTTCTTTGACTAGGCACGTATTTTCTTTCCTTTTCATACACTAGCGTAGATATATACTAATTCTGTCTCTTTCACGCAAAGGGAAACCTTTATAAAAAGCGCTTAAAGATAAGGGTAACCCTTATTAAGGGCTAGCCTTATTTTTGGTTAGCTCTTCGGTAAGGGTTAGTCAAAGGTAAGGGTATGAATGGGCTTGCAGTTCAATAGGGAAAGTCTTTCAATGTGTTAGCCGTGTTTAAGTGTCGCCCATTGAAAGGGTTTTATCGCGGAAAGGGTTGTCCGGTCCCTGTGCAAAACTTTGTTTTGACAAACGGAACACTTATGGGATCACTTCGGTCTTGCAAATCAGTTAAATGCGTTTTTCTCAGAGACCGTTTGACATAGATACCTAAAATTTGAAACAATTATAGCAATTACCACCAATAATATTGTAAAAAAGTCAAAACCGCTTATTTATTTATTTATACTTTATTGCACATAAAATAAGTACAAATGGTGGACTTAATGCCTTAAGGAATTCTCTACCAGTCAACCACTGGGCCAAAAAGAGACGTTTGTTGGTACAGGCTTTGTACTGTATTTGAAAATAATTAAACGATATCACTACCTACTATTTACAAATTAAATACTAATTATAGAATACCTATTATATTATTTCTTATTTTTAAATAAGGTTTTTATTAACATTCTGCAATGTCCTGTCCAATCTTCGCGCTCGTATCTTCTACAATCATGAAGCATTGGACGTGTATGGAATTGACAATATTGGTTGCTTATTTCAGTCTAGCTCCGACGTGGAAATGGAGGACAAAGACGAGAAGAAGCTGCCAGCAGACAAGGTCCCAGGGCTGGGCTTCAAGGACAAGGAGGCGGCAGAAGGGACCCTCAAGGCTCTGAAGGGCCGGGACCCCGACTACCAGCAGCTGGCCGTCAAGGGGCTGCTCGGGAGTGCCAAGCGTGTGCTTACTTGTGAGTATGAACAAAGATAGATATAACTCTGTAATAGATGGATACAGTCTAAGGAAAAACCGTGCCTCGAAAATCAAGAAAATTTGATTCTCGATCAGAGGGCGCTACTAGCTTTTTTCTACTGTCGTATAGATTTATAGATTTAGTTCGTGAAATTGTAAACCTTTTGTTACCTAATTGAAATAACAGGTACTGGTTTCTTATCTTGCCTTTTATCAGATCAATTTTTTTTTAAAAGACTCACTAAATTAGTAATGTTTTTTTTTTTTCTGATGGACGTTTAGGTAAACGCGCGTAAAGCACTGATTTTGTCGCTCTTATTTGTAAATTTCGTAAAGTTTGAAGTGCTAAAAATGGTAAATTTGTATTACACATACTCTGTACTTGACCTTTATCAGATTACATTACATTTTTGAGTTCGAGGAAATGAAAGTTAAACGAATTCAATTTTCTCCAGAAATTACTTCAAACTAGGTGACAATTTCTCTGAAAATCGACTTTGTTTCAACGTAATTTTGATACTTAAACAATCTACAACATTTGCTGAAACATTCTTATATAACTTATCAATTTGTATAATTTACCACCATAATTTTTTGATAAATTTTTAAAAACTGCCCCTTCTCTTCATATCTTAATACCGGTGACGCATGCTCGCGACTTCATTATTAAAAGGCAAGATGAGAAGACGTGCTAATAGAAATCAATACTTGTTATTTAGATATTACGTAACAAAACATGTATAATTTCAACGACTAAATCTATCAATTTTACATTTTTGCTCCAAAACCGACACCGGCCTCTTAACATTGTAACGCCACACTTTCTCAAATAAGCTATGATTAGTTTACATGAAGGCTACTAGATGGCGCTAGTAGGCCCCGAATTTGATGTAAACATTGGACATATTTTATCTTTCCCGTAACTTTAAAATTCTAAAACCTTATGTAACTTAATTGTGTTGACTGGTTTTTTATGCAAACATAACGAATGTGCAAATCAAGATTAAAGTAAAATAGAAAACATCCAATTCCAATACAAACTGTAGTTCAATGTGCTCTCACGAGATGATGTTAGTATCGCGCAATGTTTTGAACTTAATTTCTTTCTTTGAAGCTTTAAAATTATGAAATGAAGCATTTCGTAGTTCTTGTATTTTACTACAACTACAACGTAGCAAATGTATAGATATAGATTAATGTAACGTTGTCAACCCATACATAATTACATATATATCATTCGTCTATGTACACAGAGATGGCGTTAGCGCGCCATTATATCTCGTTATTACTGACTTCTGAATACCTGTAAAAAATACGGAACATCATGTAACATGTTCCTAAAAATATATTGAATGTATCCAAATAGTTTAACATATGAAAACAATGGGCATGTTTGTACAACTTAACTGTTTACCAAACCATCTCACTAGATGTCACTGTGCATAGGGCACGCCGTTTCTACTTCGCGGTGTTAAGGTGTTTCCTAGACATGGATTGGATATGTGAAAACGCTCTTATGCCGTTTCTTCACAGGCACTCGGGACGAAAGCAAGCTCGCCAACATCAAGGAAGCCATGTCCATCTTGGAGAAGTTCCTCGACGATTTCGACACAAACCACCTGAGCAAGCAGAACAACGCGTACCTGAGTCTGGGCATCGTGAGAACTGCGGAGAAGTCCGCTGGTGACGCCGTTACTAAACAGCAGGTTTGTACATGATCCCAGCCTCCAGGATGACTTCTACACCAACCTGAGCAAGCAGAACAACGCGTACCTGAGTCTGGGCATCGTGAGAACTGTGGAGAAGTCCGCTGGTGACGCCGTTACTAAGCAGCAGGTTTGTACATGATCCCATCGCCTCCGGGATGACTTCTACACCAACCTGAGCAAGCAGAACAACGCGTACCTGAGTCTGGGCATCGTGAGAACTGCGGAGAAGTCCGCTGGTGACGCCGTTACTAAGCAGCAGGTTTGTACATGATCCCATAGCCTCCGGGATGACTTCTACACCAACCTGAGCAAGCAGAACAACGCGCACCTGAGTCTGGGCATCGTGAGAACTGCGGAGAAGTCCGCTGGTGACGCCGTTACTAAGCAGCAGGTTTGTACATGATCCCATAGCCTCCGGGATGACTTCTACACCAACCTGAGCAAGCAGAACAACGCGCACCTGAGTCTGGGCATCGTGAGAACTGCGGAGAAGTCCGCTGGTGACGCCGTTACTAAGCAGCAGGTTTGTACATGATCCCACAGCCTCCGGGATGACTTCTACACCAACCTGAGCAAGCAGAACAACGCGTACCTGAGTCAGGGAATCGTGAGAACTGCGGAGAAGTCCGCTGGTGACGCCGTTACTAAACAGCAGGTTTGTACATGATCCCAGCCTCCAGGATGACTTCTACACCAACCTGAGCAAGCAGAACAAAGCGTACCTGAGTCTGGGCATCGTGAGAACTGCGGAGAAGTCCGCTGGTGACGCCGTTACTAAACAGCAGGTTTGTATATGATCCCAGCCTCCAGGATGACTTCTACACCAACCTGAGCAAGCAGAACAACGCGTACCTGAGTCAGGGCATCGTGAGGACTGCAGAAAAGTTCGCTGGTGACGCAGTTACTGAGCAAAAGGTTTGTAGACTGGCACAGAACTGGGTGGTCTGTGTAGACTGGTCGACAATGGATGTTTTGCCGTTTTAAGTCAGGGATAATTGTGCGGTGTTTTTAACGAGCCGAGGTTTACTCAGGTAATTACAGTAGGTCGGAAAAAATACAAATTCATAAGTAGACATTTGGTTGGTAACACAGGAGTCTTAAGCGTTACCAACCAAATGTCTACTTATGAATTTGTATCTTCTGTCTGTCCAGGGTCCCGGGAGGAGCAAGCTTTTATAAGCTACGATAATCAGCTTCATTGGAAGTCGGGAAGTGGGTCAAATTTTGCTTGCAATATTTGACCCGTACAAACATAGTTAGATACATTGCAAGTTAAATAAAAGCTTTGTAATAGCTTGTAATAATGATTAATTCGTCAATATTATTTTATTATTACTTACATGTAAGTAACGCTAACAATAAATCCTAACTATAAAATTAATTTAACTTCGCGTATAAATTAGGCATTGAAAAGTTTAAGAGATTTAGTTGCGCGATTTGTCGCTAGATGTCTCTGCTTGTCTTTTAGATGGCGTTAACGGTAGTCGTTCGTAAATTCCGTAATAGTGTACTTTTGTAAAAGTTTACGGCTGTCTGTTTGAAATGAAATAATTTTTGAAATCGTCCATACAAATTCCAGTATGGGCGAAATAATTGAATTATTCTACGTACGTAGGCTGCCACTTAGGTCAGAAAATATGTATATAAATGTCAGTATTTTAAAAGTAAAATGCATGAAATAAGCTTTCTCGCCAACAAACTGCATATGCAGCTTGGCGAGTAATTTTGAAATTAATTATGTCTTTGAAAAATAAATTAAAAAAAAGATCTGTTTCGAGTAAGTGTGAAGAAAAATAAATGTATTCTCCAATATACTTGGAAATGTTCACCTTTCACTAAAAAGAGTTTTTTTTTTTATGAAATAGGAGGCAAACGAGCAGACGGATCACCTGAGAGTGCAAAGTGCAAGAAGTTCTTCATTATGCACAAATAAAATAGTTTTTGCACTGTACTAGCGGACTTTTTTATACTACATCGGTGGAAAACAAGCGTACGGCCCGCCTGATGGTACGCAGCCATCATCGCCTGCAACTCTATGGGTGTTACTTTTTAATGTATGGCACAATCCCTCTCGTCTATTTAGGGTTGTCAAAATTCAAGTCATTATCTTATCTGTGGTCGTGTACGCAGAGGGACGTCAAGTTGTGCCAACCCTTATAATTGCTCGGAGCAATGCTGAGCCGAGCGCAGCCGAGAATGCCCGAAAGGAGGAGTGTCACCGTCGCCCCACTGACGTTAACACCTTTAATGATTTGCCACACTGGATGCATTCTGCACTTCAACTTCAAAGGTTGCTGTCAATGTTGTTTATAAGCCCCCTCCACACTCGTGCGCGAATCGCGGCGCGAAGCCGCTAACACGAGTGTGGAGTTCGCTAAGCCGCGTCTGGAGCGAGCTATACATAATGCGGGTTTGACCTGACCGCTGACCGCAGAACGCATCCAGTGTGGCAAATCCTTTAGGATGCCGTTGCTACGGGCTATTGATAGATCAGGGAGGCAACTTTTTTACGAATGATTGTTCTTCTTCTTCGTTGGTGTTTAAAAAATCTTCTTCACATCAGTTTCTCATTTAAAAAATTAACGGTTTTTTCAGAGAGCCTTCATAGCAGCTTACAGCTCCGTGAACGGGGAGTACAAGCGCCTGCGCACCGTGGAGGAGAAAGAGGGAGGCAAGACCTGGGACATCGTGAGGAACGCCGCGCTCAAAGACCTGAAGGAAAAGGTACCTTGTACAAATAGTAGGTACCCTTAATTGACTGAAACTCACCGAACTTGTCAGTAGAAAAGGCGCAAAATTCAAATTTTCTATGGGAGTTCAACCCTTCGCGCCTAAATTTTTTTAATTGGCCGCCTTTTTCTACTGGCCAATTGGCTGCCCCAAAGTGTAGTTTTCAAAAAAAGAGTTTAATTTTTTTCGCGCAGAATCCACTCATATTAAGCCCGTTCCAGACTACGCGGCCCGAAGCCGCGAACGCGAGTGTGGAGTCGATTTCTACTCGTCGTAGTCGAACTAGACTCCACACTCGCGTTCGCGGCTTCGCGCCGCGATTCGCGTACGAGTGTGGAGGGCCCTTTAGGAAGACAGTGAATGATTACCTACCAAAATACGTGATAATCTTCTATCCTTTACATTTTTTTTATTTTCAGCACGCCAACACAAAACTCTTCAACGACAAAGACGAACCTACCGCCGAACACCTGGAACTCCTACTGTGGGCCTACTCACCTGAAGCGGCTAAGGTCAAGAAGGTTGTGCCAGAGACTAAAGAGTCCAAAGAGGACCGGAAGAGGAAGAGCAGCGGCGGTGACGAAACTCCTAGTAAAAAGAAAAAAGAATAACGGCAAGGTTTTTGAGCAAAATAATGTTTTTTTTTTTAAATGGGGGGAACAAATTTGAATAAAAATAAAAATGACGTTGTTGTAAATGCAGGCATACATACATACATATAATCACGCCTATTTCCCGGAGGCAGAGACCACGGATTTCCACTTGCTACGATCCTGACATACCTTTTTCGCTTCCTTCACTTTCATAACATTCCTCATACACGCTCGCCGGTTTAGGGTGCTCTTGACCTGGCCTTTCTTCAGGATTTCCCCGATCTGATCAGAGAAAGTCCGCCGAGGTCTGCCCCTTCCAACTCCCGTTTCTACCTCTCCCATTTCAGTGCAGGCATTTAAACTGGCATGAAAGAAGGAACTACATTTAAGTCCGTGTTAAGCTCTGGATAGCGGTGCTTTCTCCATGTAAAATAATACGGCTAAATATGGATGGAGTAGTATTTTGATGGCACTGCTATCCTAGCCTCCTCCTAAGGCCTAAGGTCCTACCTATAGTACTTCTCAGTTCGGTGAAATTTAAACCATATTCAATTGGAACAAAGTTGCATTTCTTTTGTTTTGGTAAATTTTCAAACAAATAAAAATCAACTCTATTCCCTGCTATATATAGGTTCTAATTTCAGTGGCAAATTTTGGGAGTTTCATTTGTATGGCTGGGCTAAGTTCGACGTGTTGCCTCCCTGTAACACTTACGTACGAATTTACTGTTAAATAATAGTCTGTAAAACGTTAAAAACATTTTACTTTGATAATTGTAGTATTTGTAGTTAGTTTCTGAACGCAACCTATTGAAAGAATCCTCTGAAAGAATCCTGTAGAATCTGCCTGTCATTCTGTCTCCGCTTTTTTCAATGTACACGAAATAATGTTTCATATAAAATAAATAAGTATTCAAGTATTAAAAACCTCTGATTTATTATTTAAAAAACCTCTCATTTACAAGTGCGACAGAGAGGCAACGCGTCATCACATTGCAAATTTAATTTCATAATGTAAAAGTGTCATTATCTGAGAATATGTTGCGTATAATTGCCACGACTCTTTTCATACATTTTGTATGGGTCGCGGTAATTGGACCGCAGACATATTTTTTGAGAATGACCCAAAATGTTAAATATCAAGTATCTACATAATATTTTGTGAGGCATTTATTACTAGCATTAAAAATGGTTTTAACGAGCATTTACATTGTGTACATACAGTGTATTTTACGAATCATTAAATAAAAACTGTTAACGTTGTTTTTTGATTTTTATTTTTTAGCGTTCCGTATCCAAAGAGTCATCATCTTCCTCGCGTTGTCCCAGCATTTTGCCACGGCTCATGGGAGCCTGGGGTCCGCTTGGCAACTAATCCCAAGAATAGGCGTAGGCTATTAAGTTTTTACGAAAGCGACTGCCATCCGAACTTCTAACCCAAAGGGTAAACTGGGCCTTATTGGGATTAGTCCGGTTTCCTCACGATGTTTTCCTTCACCGAAAAGCGACTGGTAAATATCAAATGATATTTCGTACATAAGGTAGGTAGGTAAGGGTAAAAACGGATTACTAAGACTCCACTGTCCGTCTGTCTGTCTGTCACCAGCAGGGCCTGACTTAGACTTAAAGTTCTGACTGGTTCTGACCGCCCTAGGCTGACTATGTATATCCGCCCCCCACTTGTCTCAACTCAGAGCCGCCGCCGCGCGCCCTTAGTCCTTGCGCCCTAGGCTTTAGCCTGTGGGTAAATCAGGCCCTGGTCACCAGTCTCATGTTGATTTTCAAAGATGATGTATTTCTGTTGCCGCTATAACAACAAATAGTGCGAGAGTTCGATTCGCACTTGGCCGGTTTTTTTAAAACCTAATTATTTCGAAAAAATAACTCGAATAAAATAGGATGCTTCCACTTTCGCAGGCAGTCCCTCAGTCCCTACCGATTTTTTTAAAACAATTATGGCCTAGATGCGAGTCCTTAAGCCAAGTCACTGCCGATTTTTTTTAAACAATTATGGCCTGGATACGAGTCCTTTAAGCTTAGTCACTACGTATCTTCTTAGTAGTTTGTGGTCACTACCGATTTTAATTTTCCTAGGCTAGGCGTTTTGGCTAGGTTTGTTTGACATGCTATATTAAGCAACTGCTAATAGTAAAGCCTATAACCTTGATTTAGTTATGCTATTTTTGAAATGTTGAGTGCAGCAAAATTAATATTTTAAATTTGTTATTATTTTATAATTTATTTATGCATTGTAAGCACCCTAGTGAGTATTGTATTCTTTGGTAAGCACGCTTTAGTTTATGCACACCATCAAAGAATATAAAGTTTGTCAAAGGTCTGTCTCATTTCAAACATAGACAGAGAGAATCATACTATCTTTGTCTTACACTAGTACTAGCACCCAAAAGAAAAGGATGAGTATAGTTTTTTTTGTTCCTATTTACTGACAAGATTTGCTTGACCAACTATAATACTCACTACACACCATACAAACGCCTCTAGCTCATTTCCTCGATTCCAGGCCATAATTGTTTAAAAAAACAGTTCATCGATTTGACATAACGTTGTAAACACAAAGTACAATGAACTCTTTCATTTTCGCGATAAAATTGACTGAAACATCGCGAATAATGAATTAAATGTGTCTTATTCAGTGCCCTTTTGTCATATAGTAGCAGTTATATGTAAAAGCGAGCCTTATATAGTGGTGTTCTGGTGTTCATGTGTATATGAAGTAGGGCGTGGAGCGGTCATATTCGAAGCTATTTTTACACTTTACTGTAAGTAAATAAAACAAAATTGGTCTTGAAGACGCTTAGAACTGCCTTACGTATCGTTACTTACTCTTTGTACTTTAGCAAATCTTATTTGATATCTTATCTAAATTCTAAAATAAAAGTTATTTTAACTGGAAATATATTTTATTCGTCGAAATAGCCAACTTAAATGTCAGAAACTGTTAGTGCTAGGTTTAAGTTACTAATTTTAAGAGTAGGTAAATTTATTTATAGCCATGCCGTATTTAATTTTTGTAATTATTAATATTGCTTTATTTTTTTAAGACAAACTTACAACATGCCTTATTCGTTCACTCGAAAAAGCCCTTTAATAAAGAATAAAATAAAAAAATACAACATGCCCAATAGGTAGCAGTTTCCGTAGCTTATGGATACACGATAATTCAAGGTTGTCACATGTGTGTTGGTTTAAAACCTTTAATTTTAAATTCTTGTTTCAGATTATGTTATAATAATTAAAGATGCAAATGCAACGAAGAAGCATGGAGGCCAGCAGCGATGCAAGCTACTGTAAGTATTAGTTTACACAAAATACAGATTTACTCTTAAGTATATGATGCTGATGACAGATTTATACGAATTCAAAATATAGCTTGCGTAGTGATAAATATGAAGATAGGCTAAGTACAATCTCGCACAAACTTGCCAACACCGAAAAATCAGTATACTATTACCTTCCGTGTATGATTTAATTTCATCTTATACGGGGCCAGGGTGTCCTGTGAGTGAAGACATAACTAGCTTATGTCCGCAACTTTGTCAATTTAGAATGTTGATAATGTTTTTTTTTTCTAGCCTAATTTAGTGTCCTACTGCTGGGCAAAGGCCTCCCCTCGTTTCCTCCACTCGACCCTGTCGCTTGTAATGTCCCGCCAATCCAGATAAAATGCGTCCAAGTCGTCCCGCCATCTCCTTTTCGGTCTGCCTGCACCCCGGCCAGCACCATCTATGGTGTTCCATGGGTCCCACTCGGTAATGATGATGATTGATAAAAACTACCATATGTCCTTCCCCGGAGCTCGAACTGTTTCCATACCAAATTTCATCTTAATTGGTTCAGCGGTGAGTTTTTATGAATCATCATCATCCCATGCAGATAATGTTATGGGCAGAAGCTAGTTTAATATATCTTTAAAAAATACCTTAAATGAATGACTTAAATATTTAGGACTATCAGAACAGAACCATACGCCAGGGTTTTGGTAGCAGCAGGTAGTAGGAAATATTTTTTTTAAGATTAATTTTGTTTTGAACGAAACAACATAAAATATATACATATAGGAGTCTCTGCAGAGGAGAACATCCGGACATAAAAAAGCTGAAATGGAGACCTTCAACCTGCACTAACACTCAATATTTTAAAAGCTCTAAAAGTAAGCAAACTTGGTTTTATAGAGCTAACATTTTTTTGTACAGATGACAGGGAGCCATATGAAGACTGGGGAAGCAGGTCGTCACTCAGCCAACAAGAAGAGGTAAATAATTATCATAATCAAATTTAAACTGTCGTGAGTCAAACAAACACTAAGCAAATTATACGGTTTAAGGGTTTAAATCACTCTTTTGGAGAGCGTAGGTCTCCATTTCAAGCACTAATAGTGAGTAGCGTTCACAATGGCGCATCGCGTACTGCTGCACGCCGCGCAGCGCGCTGTGCGCGCGATGAGATGACCGGTTAGGGGAGGTCTTTGCCTGTCGTTGTAGACACTTTTTCTAAACCACTAACATTTATTGCGCTATATCTATTGTTTACCATGATTAATCAAAGATGGACAAAGATTTACCACAATTATGAATAAAGAGTGAAAATTCCCGATTAAAAAGCTTTTGAAAGACCTAGCTAGTGTAGTGTAGATGTACACTAGCGCCCCTAGCGGCGAATTTAAACGCGGTAGCCCTTATTGCCGGTGACTGAACGTGAACATTGAAAAAACTGAACTTTTTGAGCGTTTATAAAAAAATAATTGAAAACCTGATTCTCACCGATCCTGATATTTTTGGGTTCTTCCAGCTCAGAATCACTAGCATATGGCATATTCCACCCAGAATTCCTGATTTAAGAATAATGTCCCAAAAATTTGTGTGGAAATTTTAGTTTCAAGTAAAAAAAATATCACACTAAAACATGAAGTAATTCACGTAATTTGATGGACATTGTGGGAAATATATTTTTTTATGGTAGGAATTCTCCATCCTACGGAATTACCACTCGTTGGGCGAGTCCGACTCGCACTTGTCCGGTTTTTTAATTATTTATCAATCAAAAGTAAGAAAATAAATGCAGTTTTGTTTTTGCTTCGGAAATGCGAATTCAGTAGTTATATTCCCGCCAACCGCAAGTTTTTTAAAACACTTCAATGTTAAAATAATGGGCCATCAAGAGATCCCTCTTAGGGATATGTTCGCCTTAACCATGATTCCTTTCTTTTTCGTACAATAAAGTGTTTATACTTTGTCAAAGGACTATCTCATTTCAAACATAGACAGAGAGAATCATACTATTTTTGTCTTACACTAGTACTATAGCACTAGCACCCAAAAGAAAAGGATAGGTATAGTTTTTTTGTTCTTATTTACTGCCAATTTGGTTTGACCAACTATACTTACTTAAATTAATAGACCACATCAAATAATAATCTATATATATCCAGGAAGTCGGATTATCTTTTTTTTTCGCTCGGAATGTTTCGGAGTGTCTCGGCTATTTTCGGCCAGTTCGTTTCCTTTGCCTATTTTCGAATGCTAGGGTTGTCCATTTTTAATTAAGTCTTGTTTTTTTATTTATTAGCTGATGTAAATTTACATAAAGGTAGGGATGTGAACTCGAATTGTCAAGCTGTCTTTTAATTTCAAATTTTTTAAATTGAAGGAAAAATTGAATAATTTACACCTCCGGGAACCGGGAGTTGAGGGAAGGGATGGAAAAAATCGCACACATCTAGTAGGCCTCCGTGGCTCAGTTATCAGTTAGCAGTTGCGATTGGACCGGTGTACCAACGGTCGCAGGTTCAAGTCCTGCCGGAGGTGTAATTTAAAAATTTGGAGTAACGCTCGTAGACGTTTCTGCTTCATAAAAAATTGTCTGTATGCTCGTCTGTGAAACCATAGCTCTAGAATGTTTCTCGTTTTAGTAAAGGGTCTTTATTTCTCTTAAGAAATATCTAGACATATAAATTATCTAGACAGAAAGTATCCTGTCTAGATCATTTCTAAGTATAGTGTTATACCGTCGTACGATTCGTACGAGTATAGTTTCAAGCAAATCTTGTCAGTAGAAAAAGGCGCGAAATTCAAATTTTCTATGGGACGATATCCCTTCGCGCCTACATTTGTTGAATTTGCCGCCTTTTTCTACTGACAAGATTTGCTATACCTATGCATGCTGAAGGCCAGTGACTGAACTGTGCGCCTTATGCATTTAAAGGAATTCCCATACCAGTATAATAACGGTTAGAGTTAGACCAAGATAACTCTGCAACGATTTTGATAGCACAGACTGTGCAAGTATTTTAAACTTCAAACTTCAATGAAATTATGACGTATGTATATATAACACTTGCACTTGCACAGTGTGCTATCAAAATCGCTGCAGTTATCTTGGTTTAGTAATTAACTATCATAGGTAGTGTAAGGGTAGTGTTACCAAAACATGTATATTCAGTGCTTCTCTTTTTATAGTTCCGTTACCCAGAGGGTAAAAACGGGACCCCTACTTACGACTCCACCGTCCGTCTGTCGGTCACCAGGCAGCGTATTTACAAAAGCTAAACTATTTCAGTCACGCCTCAGATTATAATCGGGGAGCTTTTGTTTATGCATATTAGTTAACAATATCTATACCGTTTCGGTAAAAAGAAGTCACTCAAATGGATTAGCTTTTTGCTTACATATTTTCGAATAATATTCACGACAAAACCTAGTCGAGTTTAGTAACGTCAGTATCGTTTGAATATAATATCTAAATTTTAATAATACTTATTTACTCAAATCGATTAGTTTATGTCGCGATAATATTCAAACATTTTGCTCTCACAAAACCTAATAAGAAGTACGAGTACCCTTTAGTACCGCTTGGTAACTAAAAATTGGTAACCGGCTTCGAAACGGGAAAAATAAATCCCGGGATGTAACTGGTTACAAAATAGGGCTTTTGAATTACCGATTCCTAGCCACGGTTGGCAAATGTTTTGTAACTGTTTACAAAATGGAAATCTAAAATTACACTAGTAATTACACAATTCATAATCAATAGGTAGGTTAGGTTCGTTAGGTAGCTTTAAATGCCCGAAGGGCAAACCGCCCAGAAATAGGAGCCCCGTCGCGGGGCTCCTGTCTAGTTAGCTGGAGTTCGTCGGACTGTTTCTTTAAAAAAAAAATGACTTCACAACGTAACTAGACGGAGCCCCGCTTCGCGGGGCTCCTATTTCTGGGCAGTTTGCCCTTCGGGAAGCTACCTAACGAACCTAACCTACCTACCTACCTATTGATTTAATGTAATTTTGGGTTCCCATTTTGTAGCCAGTTACAAAACTTATTTACCAAACGGTTCCACTCTGGCCCAATTCGTAACTGGCTACATACAAGGAATTTTAGATTCCTGTTTTGTAGCTAGTTACCAAACTTAGTTACCAAACGGTAACACGCTGGCCCAATACGTAACCGGCTTCAAATTAACTGGGAATCTTGATTCCCATTCTGTAGCTGGTTACGAAATTTTAGTTACTCGTACCTATCAACTGAAATAATTCTAAAAGTAAAAAAAAATTTTAGGCATTGTTAAGTAATTTGCATGAACGGTAATTTATTTAATACAATCGGAGTCGTTACTAAAATATTATTCAAATTTTAGATCGCAACAGACTAGCATTTGTAGTTTATTTGTAGTAACAATATCCGTATGAATTTAGTTAATAAAGTCTATACGATTTCAGTAAATTTCTATACTATAATAGATTAGGGTTTTGTTAAGTTTTGTCCACATAAAGGCTAATCTAGTTCAGTTCGCATCTGAACCATATCAGTATAGCCTTTGTAAATACGCCACCAGGCATTATCTCATGAACCGTGATAGCTATATAGACAGTTGAATTTTTCACATATGATGTATTTCTGTTGACGCTATGACTATAATAACTAATACCACAGGGACACGCTATACGTCAAAAATCACTCGCGTTTCCATGTGTGAACGGCACGTCCGTACACGCGTCATGCGTCATAGTGTGAGTAATTTGCTTAAAAATAGTACTGAGAGCACGCCAGAAGTCGGCCAGATTTCTGTCGCGGGGCGAGGTAATTCGAGTCGGGGCGGGGCGGTGCGTGGCCGTTCTTTATGATAATACAATTACTTATTCTGTGATAATAATAAAAAGTACGGAACCCTCGATGGGCGAGTCCGACTCGCACTTTTCCGGTTTATTAAGTAGGAATAATTGGCACCGCAGGGAAGTAGTGCAAAGTGCAAGCACCCCATAATTCAGCGAATCTAAAGGGGCCCACAGACTATCAGTCCGCCGGACGATATCGGCCTGTCAGTTGTTCGGAACTGTCAAATTTTAACAAAACTGACAGGCCGATACAGGGGAAGCAATATCTATCTTTGAAGCTGTTTCATTCATTCAGTCTCACAAAGTCCCGAAAGCAATAATATTATCTGACTCCCTTAGCTGTCTTCAAGATTTACATAAGTTTCCACTTCGCTCCAGGGATAATCTTTTCATCATCCTTAAGACTAGACAGTCCCTATACCAATGTTCTCTACTTGGGCTTGAAGTTGTTCTTGCTTGGATATCTAGTCATAGTGAAATTGATGGTAATGAGCATGCAGATGCCTGTGCTAAACAGGCGATTGAAATTGGTTGCTCTTCCTCTTACTCCAAGTGCTATATGCAGGACCTCCGCAACTCTGCTAAAGCAGATCTTGTCAGACAGTGGACTGAGGAGTGGGAGATAACTAGCAAATCCACTGGCAATCGCTATTATAGGATCCAACCGAATATTCTTGTCAGACCTTGGTTTTTCAAATACCATAAGATTCACAAGTCAGTTACCTCCTCTATTATTCGTCTTCGACTTGGCCACAATACTTCCCCTGCTTGGCTAGCTAAAATCCATATTCTAGATCATTCATTATGTGAATGCGGCCTGGAGGAAGGCACCCTTGATCACATCTTCTTCAACTGTCCAAATACTCATGCCAGTTTTTATGATTTTCTTCCTGACTATATTCAACGTCCTATTAACATAAACCATATTCTTACTTTGGTTAAAACTACCTTTGTTTATGTCCTTGCTAAGTTTATGAAAGATTTTAATATCAAGCTTTAGCTCCTTTTAAAAGTTTTTACCTGTTTGTTTACCCAAACTTTCCTGTAATGTTCCTTTAAAAAAAAAACCTGATCCTGGCAGTTAGCGCATTGCTTTCTATAGTTTCTATTGGTTTTTCTGGTCGTCCATTTTTTCTATTTTTATTCCTATAGTAGTTTAGATTCTTCAACCGATCAAGCATCTACACGGACTGGATCAAGTTCTGATACTGAAATTCTGCTCCTACAACCTTGATGCTGGCAAAATTGTCCCAATGGACAGATGCCATAAGAACCAAAAACTGAACTGAACTGAACTGACAGGCCGATATCGTCCGGCGGACTGATAGTCAGTGGGCCCCTTAAAGCTCACGCATAGTTGGGCAGAAAAAAAATGGCGCCAACATTACGTAGGTAATTTACCAGATGCTTAATAATGCACAACCCTGCCAAAGAAGCGGTACTACGGAACTCGCTAGAATTTTTAAAATGTGTTGCTATGCGTTTCTCTTCTTTTACTCTAATTAATACTAACCTCAACCAGTGTGTTAATATCTAAACAGATAAATCTACAAGGGATGTTACAATTTTTTTTAATTATTGGATAATCCATCATTGTGGTGGTTTTACCTTATTTTGCAGTTATTTATTTTGAACCCCTCCTCTTATTTATTTTTTAACATTACAACTAATCTGACGGGTTAAATTAACCCGTTTAATCTTTTGGCAACGATATTGTAATAACCAAGTATTACTTTTACGAGTGAGATCGCATTCAAAACTTATAGTAACGCCGTAGGCGCCATCTGACAATTGTGATTCAGTGTTGCAAGGTGGTCATTGCTAAACCGAACTTGTATAATTTTTTTCACCACACCAGCTGGCCCCTATGACATGTGCGACAATTGTCGACATCACTGTTTACTGACGTCATAGGCCTCCATAATCTACGGTCACCGCTTACCGCTTACCATATTGATGTAAAATATGTTAGAGCCAGTTACAATCTTTGCTTACAAGATCTTAAATCTTAAATTTTATGTTTACTTTTCTAAACCATGATTGTACATTTATAGTATTTAAGTAAATATTTAAGCGTATTACGATTGTTTGTATTTTTGGATATTTTTCAATGAAATAAATTTTATCTTATCTTACCATCGGACGGGCGGTGTGCTTGTTTGCCACCAACATTTTAATTAAAAAAATACTCCATTATACCGCCAATAAATAAGTACTTATTTTGCGAAGCTAATGACAATTGTCACAAGATTTAAAACGCAAGCACAAGAAAAAGCACGAAGGGTTATCGTCCCATAGAAAAATTGAATTTCGCGCCTTTTTCTACTGACAGTGTTGTTTGGCCGGGCAATACAATTCAAATTCAATGAGGGCTATCGCGTATGAATTCGCCGCTAGGGGCGCTAGTGTAGATGGTGGTCTTTTCCATAGTTCGAAATGTCAAATGTCATTTGTCACTTCAATGATTGACAGCTGTTCTATAGTCTTTTGGACCACCATCAACAGAGGCGCCAACTGGTGAGCAAAAAAACGATAGCCCTCATTGACTTAATCGACTGTTTCCCCGCATTTTGCCACTTTGTCTTAATAAGTTAGTTAAGAAAAACAAGTTAAAACGGCAGCGCAGACTTGTGAGTTAGACCAAAAAAAGTCTGCATCGATGTTGATAGCACACGCAGTGCAAGTGTTATTTTAAACGTCAAACTTTTATGAAATTATGACGTATTAATAACACTTGCACTGCGTATGCTATCAAAATCGCTGCAGACTTTTTTTGGTCTAATTATAACATAATTTTCAGTGAAGTAATTTAAATCTTTGACCTGGCAACCCCACCAAACCGGAATGCGCCACAGCGCCATCCGCCATCCACACAGCCCCGCGCTGCCCGCCGCGCAGTCGTACTGTCGTCTCGTGCTACGTCACTAAAATAAATAACACAACAGTTATCCCGTAAAAATAAACAATAGTCAAAATAACAAGAAAAAAAAACACTCGCGCGATGTGAAAATTAAAAAGTTAGTGATTTCCTGTTTCGCCAATGGCGTGAAGCCGTGAATGGCGGCAGTGTCGTTATTCGCCTTCGAAATTTAGTGCAACCGTGTGTTTTTAGTGCTGACCTAGTTTTTAATGCAATGTGACGTCATATGATAATTTTTACAAGCTTTTCAAATTTCGGATTTTCAATACAGTGTAATTAACGTAAGTGGTAAAGTTAGTAATAAAAATCTATGAGTTTTGGTGTACCGACTTCTAACGTCTTATTCAATTTTACTACATTTGAAGTTACTGTGCGTAGTGTGTCTGATTTAGTTAAGAGTATATATATTTGACAGTAAAACTCTTGTCGGTGGAGCAATTTCCATGTTTGGCGGTCCTCTTGCCTTCTCTTTGACAGCCTGATACGACACGACGTTGAGCTTTTCCTTTATTTGATGCATGTACGCTCTCCTTGGTCTTCCCCTCTTCCTCTTTGCTTCAACTTTCCCTTCTATGATGTTTTTGATAAATTCGTCGTGTCGTATCAGGTGCCCAAGTATCTTTCCTCTTCTATTATCTATAGTTCTTAATAAACTCCTCTTCGTTGGTTTTCTTAAAGCTCTTAGTTAGCTCAAACTGTAGTTTAAAACAATATTTAATTGTTTAATCGAATTTGAGTCTTTATCATGAATACTATACAATACAATACAAAAATATTCTTTATTGCTCACCAATATAAAAAGGACATGACATACAAATTAAGCACTTAAACTATGTATATTTTGAAATCACACACTTGTTTTTGACAGACAATAGCGTTTTAACATTTTGACCCCGGTTTTTACTGCTGTTGAGTCTGGCATCTGTTTTAAAAACCACTTGACATTCTGGAGGGCTACCAAAATAAAACAGAAGAGCATAGGTAGGTATCTAAAAATAGAAATCTACTGAGTTTAACCTTATGAAAGTTAATAATCAAAAATGAAATGCATTCAGGTTCAATGCATTAAGTTTGGGCATGAATAACATGCAATGACAGTAAGTAATAAAAACCGTCCAAGTGCGAGTCGGACTCGCGCACCGAGGGTTCCGTACTTTTTAGTATTTGTTGTTATAGCGGCAACAGAAATACATCATCTGTGAAAATTTCAACTGTCTAGCTACTGTGGTTTATTGCTGTGGCGCGACGACCCGAAGTGGATCTTGGCCTCCAACACCAAAGACCGCCATGCTATTCTGTCCAAACAACATATCTTAATCAAAAACAAAATTAAATCAAACAAACAGTTTTTGTTTGTAGTGATTTGATGAAATATCTATACCTTAATCTTGACTTGGCATCATTGGAGGAAGGAACGACAAATATTATTCTTGGCTTGTATGGTGGTAATTGGGAATATTTTCTTCGTTGAGAAACAAAGTGTCACTATACAAAATGATTTGTGCTTGAAAATTAAACTTTTGAAAAATGGAAGTCACTATTCGAATGGTAATTAATTTTGTGTAGTGACACGTATGTTTCTCAAGGAGCGATTTGTAATTTTTATTTATTTACCAGCTTATGTCCGCGACGTTGTGTGGAATTTCAGATTTCAGATGATTTATTGATAAATGTACATATCAAACAAAAATACAAAATATTCAATGATGAATGATGATGATGATTGATAGAAACTACCCTGTACTTTCCCGGGCCCCAAATTATCTCCATACCAAATGTTGTCTAAATTGGTTCAGCAGTTTAAGCATGAAGAGGCAAGAAATAGACAGAGTTACAACTTGCAATGTACCTATGTATGTATGTATGTACTACGGGTCAAATCTTGCAAGTTAAATTTGACCCACTTCACGACTTCCAATGAAGCTGAAAATTTGCATACGCAAGTTGGGTGACAAGCAATATTATGGTACTATCGAGCTGATCTGATGATGGAGACAGGAGGTGGCCATAGGAACTCTGTGATAAAACAACGAAACCTAACTGTGTTTGGTGCATGGGGTTTTTAGAATTGTCTCGATGAGTATTAGTTACCCGTGGAAAGAAAATTACAGTCAGCGATAAAAGCTTGTACCAATTTTTTTTGCCATAAGCTTTTTTTTTTTTTTTTATCCTATCTGGCTTTTACTCCCCGCAATTTTGCACGGGGTGAATTTGCCAATGTCGGTTTTTGACTTTCACACGTGAGGAGAATGTTCGTTCCATAAGCTTATTTCTTACTCGTGAAGTGTGACACTGATTTAAACTTTCACAATTGTATGTATGTATGTAAACACTTTATTGCACAAGATATACAATTAAACAGAAAGTATACAATGTACAAAGGCGAACTTATCCCTGTAAGGGATCTCTTCCACACACATTCATTCCATTCCATTACATTGTTACACATTATTTAATTGTAAAACGGGACTTAAGACGGCCGGTTACGATTTTAGTCGCAAAAATGTAAAGTTGATAGATTTCTTCTGTGAAATTGTACACCTTTTGTTACCTAATTGAAATAACAAGTACTGGTTTCTATTAGCACGACTTCTTATCTCTAGGTTTATCACATCATTTTTTTGAAAAAAGGCTTACTAAATTAGCAATGAATTTTTTTCTGATGGACGTTTAGGTAAACGCGTGTAAAGCACTGACTTTGATGCTCTTATTTGTAAATTTCGTAAAGTTTGGACTGCTAAAAATGGTAAATTTGTATTACACATATTCTGTACTCTAGGTTTATCAGATTACATTGTTGTTATATGACTTAGAGTTCGAGGAAATGAAAGTTAAACGAATTCAATTTTCTCCAGAAATGACCTCAAAACAAGTGACAATTTCTCCGAAAATCTACTTATTTTCGACGTAGATTGCATACTCAAATAATCTGCAATGTTTACTTAAACTGTTGCTGTACTTCATTTTATTTAAATTGCAACTTTTATTTTCTGACGATTTTTTAAAAACTTCCCCTTTTACTGGTATAACATCGGTGACACGCGCCCGCGGCCTCAGTCCCGCGCGGGAGCTGGTAGAGGCAGGACGTTTGTTGATCGGCTCCGCACGTTGCATCGACGACGACGAAGTTATTTATCATTGTGTGCGTCGCTCGCCGTGTAAAAAGTTATATTTGTTTGCGTGTTTGGCTGTACTGTGTGCGTGTAAACTGCGACCAGAAACTTTAATCCTTGGGTTGTAAGTACTTGTTTATTAACCGCGTTCAAAAAAAAGGAGGTTCTCAGTTTGACCCGTATGTTTGTATGTATATGTATGTATGTATGTATGTATGTTTGTTCGCGATTATCTCGCATTTGGCTGAACCGATTTTGATGCGGTTTTTAGAAAAGTGTTTGTTACATTCTGGAGAAGGTTTTAGTATACATAGAGCTCGGCTGATGCTGAACCCTGGCTGTACCTAGTGGAACGCAGGTTTAGTGCAACATAGGCACACGCTGTTTTGGTCTGTCTTGATGAGCAATTAGGAGATCAGTACCCAAGATGGAGCTGATGCTGAACCCTGGCTGTACCTAGTGGAAATCAGGTTTCGTGCAACATAGGCACACGCTGTTTTGGTCTTCCGACACGTCTTGATGAGCACTTGGGAGAGCAGTACCCAAGATAGAGCTGATGCTGAACCCTGGCTGTACCTAATGGAACGCAGGTTTGGTGCAACATAGGCACACGCTGTTTTGGTCTTCCGACACGTCTTGATGAGCAATTAGGAGAGCAGTACCCAAGATGGAGCTGATGCTGAACCCTGGCTGTACCTAGTGGAAATCAGGTTTCGTGCAACATAGGCACACGCTGTTTTGGTTATTCGACACGTCTTGATGAGCAATTAGGAGAGCAGTATCCAAGATGGAGCTGATGCTGAACCCTGGCTGTACCTAGTGGAACGCAAGTTTGGTGCAACATAGGCACACGCTGTTTTGGTCTTCCGACACGTCTTGATGAGCAATTAGGAGAGCAGTACCCAAGATGGAGCTGATGCTGAACCCTGGCTGTACCTAGTGGAAATCAGGTTTCGTGCAACATAGGCACACGCTGTTTTGGTTATTCGACACGTCTTGATGAGCAATTAGGAGAGCAGTACCCAAGATAGAGCTGATGCTAAACCCTGGCTGTACCTAGTGGAACGCAGGTTTGGTGCAACATAGGCACACGCTGTTTTGGTCTTCCGACACGTCTTGATGAGCAATTAGGAGAGCAGTACCCAAGATGGAGCTGATGCTGAACCCTGGCTGTACCTAGTGGAACTCAGGTTTCGTGCAACATAGGCACACGCTGTTTTGGTCCTCCGACACGTCTTGATGAACACTTGGGAGAGCAGTACCCAAGATAGAGCTGATGATAAACCCTGGCTGTACTTAGTGGAACTCAGGTTCATTTATTGTTATCAGAACTTCCACCCCCTTTTAACCCCCAGTACCTACTGCATGTTAAACGTGTGGTAGCTCTGGTCAGGTGCCTGCTTCATCTGGCAGCCCTCCAGGTGTTCCAGGTCTTGAAGAACTTAACCTGCCTACAGCATACTCTACCAACTTCAGATTAAAAGAGTTTTACCCCTGATCCGATGCGTCCAGCAGCACTCCAGGTGTTCCAGGTTTTGAGCTGTCTCCGTCATACACTACCCACAACACGTTGAGCGAGTGTTACCCACCCTTTGCCCTTGACCCTTTGCACTCAGCAGCACTCCAGGTGTTTCAGATCTGGAGCTTTCCCCATCATACACTACCAGCGGCACGTTGAGCGAGTGTTACCCGTTACCCCTGACCCTTTGTACCCAGCAGCACTCCAGGTGTTCCAGGTCTGGAGCTTTCCCTATCATACACTACCAGCAGCACGTTGAGCGAGTGTTACCCCTGACTCTTTGCACCCAGAAGCATTCCAGGTGTTCCAGGTCTTGAGCTGTATCCATCGTACACTACACACTACCAGCGGCATGTTGAGCGAGTGTTACCCCTGACCCTTTGCACCCAGCAGCACTTCAGGTGTTCCAGGTCTTGAGTTTTCCCCATCATACTCTACCAGCGGCACGTTGAGCGAGTGTTACCCCTGACCCTTTGCACCCAGAAGCACTCCAGGTGTTTCAGGTCTTGAGCAGTATTCATCGTACAACCAACAACACGTTGAGCGAGTGTTAGAAGAGTGGAGAAGAGAAGAGGATGACTTTGGAAATAAAAATTATTATACACCCTTCCCAACGATTAAGACTATCTCCATAATATCAAATTCCATCCAAATCGGTTTTATTGGATCCCATACAAATTTCCATTACCCCCCCCCCCCCCCCCCCCCGTTTCTGGGGTAAAACCTATCCTATGTCCTTCCCCAGGACTCAAACTATGTCCATACCTCATTTCATAATAATCGGTTCAGCGTTTATTGATTCCCCATACAAATTTCCACCCGCTTAAAGTGTGAGTTCTTGAATAAAAAGTATTCTATGTCCTTCCCCGGGATTCAAACTATCTGTATACCAAATTTCAACAAAAGGCTAGTTTCCCCTCTGGGTTGGAACGTTGGAAAGTCAGATGGCAGTCGCTTTCGTAAAAACTAGTGCCTACGCCAATTCTTGGGATTAGTTGCCAAGCGGACCCCAGCAGACTTCCATGAGCCGTGGCAAAAAGGCTGGGATAACGCGAGTAAGATGATTATAATATATATATATATATATAAGATATTGCCTTAGTGCAAATCATTATCATCATGCTATATAATTTGTATGTATTATATGAATACATAGGTAAATTGTTAACAGTAATAAACGATTATATCAAATTTACCGAAAGTTTTATTTTAACCTAATTAAAGTTATAAAGTGACGCATAATGTTGCGAAAGTATCAATATTGTTTAGGCGGTCGCGTTATTTCAAGCAGCGGCCGGCGTTCGGTTACTGTGTAAAAGTCGTATCTTCGCGCGTTTTCAAATCGACTACGGGCTCTTAATCGCATATTTAAGGTAAATCTTAAAACTTTAAAGTCGCTCCGGTGAGCCATGCTGTTTTTACTTGCTCATTAAATTGTATCATTATAGGTATATATAAAACTACTTCTGCTGCCATAAATATGAATTTGTTATTGTATCCACAAATTTATTTCGTAATCGTAGCTTTGTTAATTTTAGCTTTTTAGGGTTCCGTACCCAAAGGGTAAAAACGCGACCCTATTACTAAGACTCCGCTGTCCGTCTGTCCATCTGTCTGTCACCAGGCTGTATCTCATGAACCGTGATAGCTAGACAGTTGAAATTTTCACAGATGATGTATTTATGTTGCCGCTATAACAACAAATACTAAAAACAGAATAATATAAATATTTAAATGGGGCTCCCATACAACGAACGTGATTTTTTTGCTGTTTTTTTCCGTAATGGTACGGAATCCTTCGTGCGCGAGTCTGACTCGCACTTGGCCGGTTTTTTTATCCTATATATTGTTACCTAGCGCTATATGTTGTACATCTAGTAATCTGTGGACTATGTTGTTGGTCTCATACTATAATATTCTTTGTAATCTATTTCTGTGGCTAGTTACTGTTTTTTGTCCCAAATAAATTGAAAAAAAAAAAACGCGATTAAAATAAGTCCCATTTTACAATTTAACCATGAAGTGTTCCAAGTGCCCAAACCATACACGTATTTGCCACCATTGTTGTATACAAATACGTAGCTATTACAATAGGAACGGATTACATATCTATTGTCCACATATTTAGTAACTTGCGTGTTCAGAATAAGAATCAAAATCGCACGCTTGGGCTTGCCCATACAAACAGTCCCTTACAAAGGATGCGTCACTGATTAAACATCAAAGTTTATTGCCGAATGTCGACAGACAGACTAATTTATTGCTATGGTGTCTGTGAATGTGAACTTAGCATTAGACATGCGCATTTGCGCAAAATGTGTCACTAAAAAGGAAAGATTGATATGCATCTTTCATACGCTGTGAAGTACTTCACTCTTTTAGTTCACTAGTTCAGTTTAGTTAAGTAGCTCAAAAGATCCATCTATATCAACAGTACTGGTTTTCTATCTCATTCGCAGATATATTGAGTTGAATGAAGGATTCAATTGATATTTTCATTCAATATGAATCACTCAAATAAATGAATTTATGAATCGAAAGTTTAAACGTGGCGTCCTTGTCACTAAGCGAATGAGCATGTAAATAGAAAGATAATTAAACTGAACTGCTGAAGTAATGAACTAAATAAATCCGAACTGAACTAGTGAATGAAACAGTGACATCAAGTGAAGTATTTGAATCTTCCATTCGCGAACTACTCATGTCTACTTAGCATATCGATTGCTACATTTGTCAGTAGAAAAAGGCGCGAATTTTTTTTTTTTTGGGAGGACAAGCCTTCGCGCTAGGGTTGCCACCTTTTTTCTATACACATATAGAATTTTTGTCAAAATATTGAAAAAATATAGTATTTACTGGGAAATTTTAAAAAAAAGGCACCGATTTGAGGCGAATTAAAAATCCAAGTCCCATACGATGCGATATCGGTGACATTTGTATACTTACCCCATTCTTGAGTGATGAAATTTTAGTATTTTTCGTACTATATTGTTTTTGTATAATATATAGTACAAGTGACTTAAATATAGTACTATACTATATATTATAGTATGGGTGGCAACCCTACTTCGCGCTTACATTTTTAGGGTTCCGTACTCAAAGGGACCCTATTACTAAGACTGCACTGTCTGTCTGTCGCCACTCGCCAGGCGAGTCCGACTCGCTTTTGTCCGTTTTCCTATAGTTATTCTAGTTCAGAGAGTCATAACCTATAATTGTCCAGTATCTAATAAACATACAGTTTCAGTTCAGTTTCTTTATTTATAACAAGTTACATGTCAATTTTATTATACATATTTACATATTGTGTCTATTTTATAAATAAATAATAATAAAATAAAATTCGTTTATTTTCAGACAACTCATAGGTCCATAGCATTGTTAGTAAGTTCTTAACTAAAAATTAAAACTAAAATTATTAATACTAAATACTAAAAAACTAAGATACTACAACTAAAATAAGTTAGTATTACTTAATAACATTTTAATTTGGACAATTCTAAAATTCAAAATTAAAATTAGCATTGCAAAATTAGGTACGTCAGACATAGGTAAAAATAAAATCAATTAATAGGATCATTTATATTAACAATAATCAGTATCCCATTTTAATAATAATCACATAACATTGTTTTTATTCTTAAATTCATCTAATGAGTAGAACGCCTCATCTATTAAATATTAAAAATTACAATGACAAATATTCTCATGTTGACTTGTTTTTCATTCCGTCAGTACAAAAATTTGTTTCTGCAATTAAGAGCAAATGAACAAATAATATAATATAACTCTGCTACTATTAGGGCAAATAATATAATTGATTTTGATAGTTTACTATTGTAAAATTAAGTTAAATTAATGCATGTCACGTTTGTGGTTTCAAATTCGCATTGTTTAGTTCTTTAGCACTAGATCTAGAGATAGTTTAATTGAATTGTACAAACAAGTCTAGTCTGAGCAACCATAATTATCTAATTTCAGTAGTGGAAACTGTTTTGGCTTATGTATGTATTTAAGTGTAATTATCTATATGTGTCATCTTTCGCTGTTTGTTTCCCATTATCAATAAATAAAAAAATAAATATTCTTTAAGCTGACTTATAAACATATTATTATTATATACGTCTTTGTTAAACAAACACTACACTATGATAAGCGGTTGCATAAAATCTATATTTAGAACAAAGACTACGTACGCAAGGTATACACGTTACAGACTACCTAACTTTCAGGGTTAAAGTCGTTACCATTGTTTAAAGAGGTTACGCAGCGTACTACGTAGGCGAACAAAACGCGAACGCGATGCGAAGCGATGCGGAGTGAATCAATCCTTTGATACCTATAGAAGTGTCCTACGTGGGCGATCTCGTTGCGAACGCGAACGCCGTGGGCCCGCCGCGCCGCGCCGCTTCGCCTTCGCGAGTTGTTCGCTTACGTAAGACGCTGCGTTAGCGACTGAAACTTCAGAAACAGAGTGTTTTCTTACGACCAAGAAAGTCGGACCGCTTTCCCACTGACGTCCAGCTTTTTGCGGGTACGGTTTTCTGCAGGATCGAGTTGTCTGTAGTATGCATGCAGTATCCCGCAAACAGAATGCTCGTGTGAACGTTACTATATTAGCACGTATATAATACTAAAACGGAATCCTGCAGAAAACCGTATACCGTAAAAAACTGGACGTCAGTGGGCAATAGCTCTCGATGTATATTCGAAACTGCGGGACCAATAAATAAAAGCAAACATATTGGATAAAAATGGGATATTTGTCCCACTTTTTAAAATGCGCAATTGTCACGCAGATAACCTTTGTAAGTTTAGTCTAATTATTAACAGAGAACTTATTAAGATAATTTTGTTGTGGGTTTCGTTAATTACGAACAGAATAAATAAAATAAATCCGGCCAAGTGCGAGTCGGACTCGCGCACGAAGGGTTCCGTACGATTACGCAAAAAACGGCAAAATCACGTTTGTTGTATGGGAGGAACTTAAATATTTATTTTATTCTGTTTTTAGTATTTGTTGTTATAGCACAATCGGATTAGCACTAACCTCGAAATCTCTTCCAAAGTTATGAAATTTGGTATGTATGTTAATTTAAGGTCTCTTTTTCATGTCCACACCATTTGACATTTGGGGACCTCGAGGAATTGCAGCCATCTTGGAAAATGTGTACCATCCTCCAGAAATTCGCGTTTTACTCTACATCTACGTTCTCTATGAAAATATGGTGTAACTGTAAGACAACATTAAAGCTTATTTAATTCTACACAAAAAAGTCCTAGATATTTTCCAAGATGGCTGCGATTCCTCGAGGTCCCTGGATTACAAATGGTGTGGTCATGAAAAAACCGGCCAAGCGCGAGTCGGACTCGCCCACCGAGGGTTCCGTACTTTTTAGTTTTTGGTTGTTATAGCGGCAACAGAAATACATCATCTGTGAAAATTTTATGTCTATATTAATACTATGCACTGCAATACTTCGAACGAAAAACAATTAATATCAAGCAGATGACTTAAAATTTTATGCTTATTAAATTAATGACTATAAAAATTATGACATAACTCATTTATGACAAAAACCCAGTTATACTCAGGAATCTAAAGATTTTTATGACTTAAAATGTTATGCATAAAGTGTTATAACAATTAAAAATATTACAAAAGTTGTTATACGACCAGAGGGAGTCCCGTTCTAGAGATTTCGCAGTTATACTGTCGCGGCACACTCCTCCTAGACCTGACTGTGTAAATAAGCATAAGCAAGAGAACTCGTCCTCTGCAGGAAGTGACACTATTAAAAGCAGCTAAAGCCGGAAGAGCCTAATAAACGAGCAATCTCGCATTCGCCTCGATCCTCTAAAAATACACTCGACTAAACCCGATGCGTTAAAAGACCCTGTCGAATTCCGTCGATTTTAGGCCGGTATTCTTATAGCCCATGGACAAGACGAGTCGAACGCTCTGGCTATTAGGGCATCCAATATCGGAAGATTCTCAATCATTACCATCATCTTTTTTTTTTATTACGAAAAGGCAAGCATTTGACCGCAATCTCACCTGGTGGTAAGTGCCGATGCAGTCTAGGATGGATCATGCTTACCTAAAAGATGTCTATTCACTCTCGATTTAAAACGATCGAAGTTATAGTGGACTGGGAATAGATTTGCAGGAAGTGAATTCCACTCCTTAGCCGTTCGCATGATAAAGCTGGATGCATAACGCTTAGTACGAATCTTCCTCGCGTTATCCCGGCATTTAATATTCCGGTATTCCGGTAATATTCTTTAATGTAAACTGCATTCTAGGACCCCAAGTCACAGGCATAGCCTAGTTTGGGATCCACTGTATCCATGTGTCTGAAAATCGTTTTCTATTGTCAATAAAAAATATTCTTATTCTTCTATTTTGCCACGGCTGGGGCCCGCTTGACAGCTTTACTAATCCTAAGAATTGACGTACGCACTAGTTTTTACGAAAGCGATTGCCATCTGACCTTCCAACCCAGAGGGGGAACTAGGCCTTGTTAGGATTAGTCCGGTTTCCTCACGATGTTTTCCTTAACCGAAAAGCGACTGGTAAATATCAATGGTACGAGCCGGGGTTTAAGAACTTCGCGACTTCCGGATTGAAAGTCGCACGCTCTTACCGCTAGGCCACCAGCGCTTCGGAAGATTCTCAATACCCTGAACAAACCTTTGTTAAATTTTGTCCCTGCTATGCCACTTTTCTGTACTAGGACACATTTTTTTTGCATAATTAGATTGAAAATGATTTCCTCATGGGTGATGTGAGAAGCAGTATGTGCACTTACATGTAGCAAAGTTATTTCCACACTTGAATCCCTCGAAATTATATTTTAGAGTCCTTTTCGCTACGCTCGGGTGTCTATTATAGAATCCTTCTTCAATGTAAGCCCTGTAAATATGTCATTTTGCTCTCTTGTGCTTGTGACACAATATAGTAGATTCTGTCTGTATATTCGATTCGTTAGATTCTCTTTGAATCAATAGGAATTACAACACAGAGTACTGAGGGCGCAATATTCTCAAATTCCTACTTTGTTCCTTACATTATTAAGTCGATTTTCGGTTGCTGATGAATTTATTGATCTTTCGCAAGTTTGAATTGGCGATCGTCCGTGTTTAATCAATATGTTTGCTTGACGAGGTTAAGGATTTTAGTTTTTCTTCAATCGTTTTTCGCTCATTGTTGAGAAATTAATTTTTCACCTCAGCAGCTCCAAAAAGCCTACTTTCGTCACACCCCGGAGTGAAACAAAGTAGCTTTTTAATTTAGTGAAGGCCATGAACTGCCACTTCATACTTCTATTACGAATTCGTTTTTAGTTTTGTTTCTCTGTATTATTCTGTGTAATTCGAAATACATTTTAACCTTTAATATGTTCTCACTACTGAGGTGGAAAATTATATGTGCAACACGAGAGCAAAGTATTTTACATCTAGTGTTTTTGAGTCCCTTGCTACGCTCAAGATTCTAACTTAGAATCACTCGCTTCGCTCGTGGGACTCAAAATAAACACTCGCAAGAAAAACCAACTTTCCTCTCTTGTTGCACAATAGTATATGAAAGGCACTCATTTCTGCCGAGGTATCCGAGGCTGAAATAATGCCTTCCACCCGAGTTAAACACTACTTTTCATTTCGAATACGAGGAAAGTAAAATGCATGTGTTTTTTTTAAACATGACTAAGTTATATATTTTACAGTACATATGGTGCTATTTTCTCGCACTAGTGCGTAAAAGAGCACTTTTCGTGCATATGTCGAAAGTTTAAAGGGCCATATGTACTGTAAAACGTTGTACGATACACGTGCGAATAGGTAATTCGCAACTCGTGTCGATTTAAAACACTCCCTACGGTCGTGTTTTAATTTATCGCCACTCGTTTCGAATTTCCTCTTTTCCGCACTTGTATCGTAAATAACTATTTATTTTATAGTATTTCTTGAGGGTACTTTCAATTAACAATTTAGGCAAAAGTATCGTTATTCATGGAATGGAGAGTCAAATACCAGAATGGAAATTGTATAACAAATCCATTTAAACTTAAATTTCAATTGCTTATCGTAAAAAAATATACAAAAATCGTACTTCGAACGTAAAACGCTCTAATGCAGGCACGTATCATTCTCTGCACACCTTTTAGAACAACAATGACCCTCTTTCAGAGCATGTGTAAGATAATTATAATAATAATAATTAAGTAGTATTATTAATTTTCTGTGATTTGGCGAAATTCTACTACTGTTAGTAGCGAATCAAGCCAATATACAGTGCATGTACACCTGTATAGGTAGAATCTTGGTGAAACAAACTCAAAATATTGTACCCAACACCTACATATGTAACCCAATATTCATATGCAAATAAATCATTCATTCATTCATTCATTCATTCATGAGAAATGAAAAGCCTATAGCTTACCAAGCACGTTTTACAAGGTATATCAATATCAGACGACGTCGCTCAGCTGGCGGGTCAAGGTCGCGGGGTGGGTGGTGAGGAGGGGGCGCACGAGCGTCCCCTTTGCGAAGTTAACTAAACATGTGGGAATATCGTAAAAGTGGATTGGAGATTTTGAGCACTTGGCATTAGTTATTTGTGCAACAAGAGAGGAAAGTTGGTTTTTCTAAGGATTCTAAGGTAGAATTCTTGAGCGTAGCGAGGGACTCAAAAACACGAGATGTAAAATAACTTTGCTCTCGTGTTGCACACATAATTATTCACCTCAGTAGTGAGAACATATTAAAGGTACCATATCATACCATACCATACCATACCATACCATACCATAAAAAAAAAGTATGAAGTGGCAGTTCATGGCCTTCACTAAATTAAAAAGCTACTTTGTTTCACTCCCTGGAGTGAGTAAAAGTCGCACTTTCTTCACTCCCTGGAGTGAGGAAAGTCGCACTTTCCTCACTCCAGGGAGTGACGAAAGTAGGCTTGTTCGAGCTGCTGAGGTGAAAATTTAATTGGTATTCTACTGTTATATGTTTGACGCCAATGTTTCCTTGCGGTGGTCCTTATTACTTTAAGAGCGGTCCGGCATTAAGAGGGGTGATATATTAATTTGACCGGTGTGTGGCACCGTAGCTCTTAAACAGGTGAACCGAAGATGATGTTATTATATTTGAAAGCAGGTTTTCTAGCGGTGGTTCATATACATGTTTTATCAAAATATTAGGATCATCCGTTTAGATATTTTCGATGCGATGGGGGTTTTTTAATGTTTAAATTTACTTGTACGCTGTACCATCACGCACCGCGATTGTTGAGCAATTTAGGGTCCTAGCTAAATTGGTTGTTTAATACTTACGCTATGTCATGTCCAATTTAGCTAGAACCCCTTAATGGCGTAACAATCAAGCGTGACTGTACATAGTAATAAGGGGAGACAGGAAATTCCAATTTCAGTCGAAAAACGTCCGTTATTTGCTTATTTGTGCCATTTTCAACCAAAAGGGTATAGGTTATCGGTTTTCGCGGGCTTGGTTTCCTCAACTCGAGGTCATATATTGCGCCTATTTTGCGTGATGGGTTGACGGCACTACTCTTGCCAACCCAACTCTTCCAGGAAGCCTAGCAGACTCTTGATGTTGCCGACGACTTCTGGGAGAGACCCCGGCGAAACGAGGTATTGTGCCCGGTATTCTGCCACCCCTGGACATTCGAGGATGACGTGGGCGGCTGTCTCTTCTGCCTCCATGCATGCCCTGCAAAGGGGGCTATCTGTAACACGCATGGTTAGTAAGTGCTTGTTTAGTCGCAGCCTCCGTGACAGACCTGGGTTGATCGTCGGGAGGGCTTCCTTCGCCTGTCTGCAAGTACCTAGGTTAGTCCAGTAGAGTTGGTGTTTTACCTTGGTGTTGTGTCCGCAGCATGTTCCGGAGCCAGGCATATGGCAGAGGTAGGATTGGCTCCGGTCCTGCCACCTTCAGTTCCGAGTCTCCTCTTGCTAATATGTCGGCTGCATCGTTACCTCGCGAGTTGTTGTGTCCTTTAATCCACTGCAGAGTTACGCTATTGGTGGTACATACCTGTGACAGAGCTTTGTGGCATTCGTAGATTAGCCCTGAGGTCAAAGTATAACTTTGCAGGGCTTGTAGTACCGACCGACTATCGGAGAGTATTACCAAAAGGGTACTTATTGTCGCTTGTCAGTAAGGCGCTATTTCCATATAGCTTCAATTAGAAATCAACCTTATCAACAAGCGACAATGTGGTACCTTTTGGTTGAAAACGTCACATTTATTTAGAGAAAATCTCAACTAGATTCAGGTGAAAATTGCCGTCCGCTCCAACTCACCCCTTTCACCAACCCCCAGGGGTTTAGTGAGAAGCGTGCAGATTTTATTAACTCGTCGGGCCTTGGTGAGGTAGAGGGGGAGAGGGAGTAGTTACGGGCCATTCATAAATTTAGTTTTAACGATTAATAATGATTGACTGAATGATGGAGTGAACTTCTGAAAGCTTACATGTGTAGACAGTGAATGTTACCACTGTCTTGGGCGGGCCTTACCCACCACGATCTTACGGTAGATCTCGCTATTAGGGCCTCCCTTTACATGTGCGGGGCGTGTGGTCCCATAGTAAAAGTTGCTCAGTATAATCCCAAAACCTCCCTGGCAACGGAAATGCACTTATTTTTTCAATGTGTATAAGTCCGTTCTCGAATTTTTTGATGTAAATAGTGTCATATGTAATCAGATACCTACACTACACGTGTATCTATTAGCGCGGCCTACAATATGTTTATCAAATGCTCCCATTAGCATGACATTTAGTCTTGACATGACGAAACAGACCTTGAAGTCACCTTATAGATAACCGTGGGCGTCGGACCTTTGCGACCTATGGCTATAAATTTCACCGACTTTCTCTTTCGCTATACGAATCAATTAAGGCGCGGATGTATTTAATTGGTCGACGTTAGTGACGTAAACTAAATAATTACGTATTTAGTGTGAGATTTATACATTTCTTTGCTATGTATCTTTCATGCCATGATGTCACTGTGAATTTTGCGTTGACTTATTAAACAGCGCTTGAGGCCTACTCGCAGAAGATTGTTTAGAATTTGTAATAGTACCTACGATCAGTTAGGATACTTAGGATTAGCGATTTGCGTATTTTTACAGTAACTTTTTTATTTGGTTGAAGTGAAACTGCCGATGAAGACCACAAAATGGTGACAAATTCAACTTTGGTAATAAAAATATGCCATCATGATATGAAAGGCTACGCTATATTAACTATACATTTTCCTTTGGATAGGGTACTATTTCGTATTATTGTTATATCGTAGGGCTTTATCCCTGAATAAAGATATATTAGATATATAATTGTATGTATGTACACAGGAATAAAATATAATTTCACCACACCAACGCAAGGAAAATACTAACTGTAAAATATAAAATAAAATCAAACCAAATCCATTCTAAATGAATGTTATTAAATATTCATCATTTGAAAGTCAATTCTACCAGCCCACATAAGGAAACTACTCAAAATTTACATTTGTTTACTTTGCCACACATGTGGACAAAATTCAACTTTCTCATCAGTTGTTGAAGTATTAAGAAAGCCTTTACCAGTTGGTGTGGTGAAAATATGATTATAATTTTATATCTAAATTGAGTAGCTAATCCCTTGCTTCCGATGTGAGTGCTAACAGGTCCTGCATGCCTCCGGCAAATTCTCTTAGGCCTCGTATTTGAAACTAATCAAAAAAGTTATCATATCTATCGGGTGTCCTGAGACGTGAACACAATGTAGACAAAACAGTCGTGAGGTGTTACAATAGATGTTATCTACGATTCGCTAAGCCAATAAGCCTTGTTTGATGTCATGCGAAGTTGCTTCAAGGTAAAAAGGCTCACGGTTACTTGCTTATATGTACATGGACCGGTATTTCTAAAATATGGTCATAGAAAGTCTCTACTGAGTACTTAGTAATATCTGCATCTGCACACGACCTTCTTCTTCGACCTAGCGTTTTCCCGGCCTAGCGCCAGGGTCCGCTTTCCTACTTAATCTTCTCCACTTTGCCTGGTCTTCGGCATCCTTAAGTGTGAGATTTTTCTCTTGCATGTCCGCTATCACGACGTCCAGCCAGCGCTTCTTAGGCCTACCGCGGCCGCGTGATCAAGGGCCTTGGACAGTGAGGTTGAGGCATCTGTTTCCGACTACCATTACACGAAAATTATGGCACGTGCAGAATTGCAGACTATGTTATTCCGCCATCGGCTGAACCTAGAGTAATAAAGTTACCCTTTACGTTTTGCTTATCTTTATCGACTTCTCAAATTCGTACTTAAAACAGTGGTCTGTGCAACTTCTCAGGTTATACGACGCTGAAACTAAGTACCTACTTACCCAAGAGCTAAGTACTTTTAACAAAGAGTTTATTGTTTGTAATGGTGGTATTTACAAAGTTGCAAACGTGCTCCATATAACGCTATCTCTACTGAGCTTGTTCACTTACCTGTACTAACAATGGCATTCTGTTAAACAAAAGCCATTATTTCTTTTGTGTGAGCGCGTGGCCTTTGTGCCTGAGGCTCACACACAATGGCCACGCGCTGATAACGCGCAAATAATGGCTTTTGTTTAACAGAATGCCATTGTTAGTACGGGTAAGTGAACGAGCTCAGTAGAGATAGCGTTATAATTCCTCTTATTTGTAGCTGTGTTTGCGTTAGGAGTTGGATGAAGCTATTTGCTCTGCAAGCGTTGTCTGTACCTTTTAAGCTGCTGATACACGTTTGTTGATAATGTGAAATGGCCAGATTAACTGTCATTTTAGAATCTGGAATATAACCTCAAAAACTGCAAGCACTATAAATACTGACGCGGTACACCAAAACTCATATCATCAACACAATAGGCAAAAATGTAAACCAATCCAAGTGTGAAAATGACTCTAAACCTAACCGGAAACCGTACCGTGGAACCGCGTTCCACGGCCTACTACTACGCTGACATCGAGCGTCTAAAACGGAAAAACCAGAACGGAACTCCGCACATCACTGCCGACGAGGAACCGAGGAACCCTGACGAGCTCAGCGAGTATGTCGAGTCTAATGAAGTGGTCAACGAAGGTGCTAAAGTGGAAGTACCTCCTTTACGAGACAGACAGTACAGTTTACCAGAGTACACTACACCTGAAGCGTGTAGACCTGAGGAGACCTATTCAACGGCGGGAACATTTCCAATGCCAGAGCCTAAGGAAAAAGAACCGCTGCTAGCTGAGCTGGAACTTGTTGGTCGGCTGCCTTTAACCCAGTTGGATGGTGGGTCTGGAGTCAGGAGGAGTAGGAGCTGGTATCTCTGCTGTCCCAATGTGGCTGATGAGGAGGTGTCGAGGGAGTCTTCTTGGCGGTACTCGAGTCTGCGGCCGGTTACAGCGCCTCCGATGGGAAGGAATGGAATGAATTTTATGGTACGTTCTTAGAGCCCACGGACTTTCAGAGTTAGAGGTACTGATAAATCCACTTGATACTATACTCGGTATTTGTGACGTTTTCAAGCAAAAGGTACCACATTGTCGCTTACCATAAGGACGAAATTTGCTTGTATCTTTATACAAATAACCTGCCAGAGCTTCCTTACGGCAAGCGACAATGTGGTACCTTTTGCTTGAAAACGACACATTTAAATAAAAGTAAACAAACAATTTGTACATTTTCGGGTAGTTATAACATTTATTGGTTAACAAACCAAATACAAAACCGCTTGGATCTGTCACTGAACGACCTGACTTTAACCTACATTATTTGATCATGTAATGTTTTCCACTACCCTCAACTGGCTTAAGGAGCCATTTGAGGGTAGATTTTGTTTACTTTTATTTTAATACCTAAAGATACAGAGTATAGATGTCGACTACGAAATAACTCGCGTTTTGGTAAGAAAAATAATGTATGAAGTTACCACTCTTACCTTACTTATATTTCTCTATGTGTTACGGTAACAGCTGGGCTAGCACATGATTGGCGCGAGAGTATCTCGCCGCGACATAGACTACCCGTCCCTCTTTAATTCATACAGTTAGTAAAAGACGGGTATAGTCTATCTCGCGGCGAGATAATGTCGCGCCAATGACTGTAAAAGAAAAGTACAGTCGGCGAGAAAAGTTTGAAATGTTAACAAAAACCGTATTATCTGTTGTAGCAAATTATCGTCCCATCATAGAAGTCGAAATCAAAGAAACTATCTATTTTTTTTGTTGATTTTCCTATTCTTGCGAAAGCCACTTTGCCTTATTTTTTGCAAGAAAGACAAATAATATAAGATTAGTTCCACACACGAGGGTTTCTTTTGCGCGGCCCCGTCACGCCCGATTAGAGCTCCCTTAATGACAAACTGACATTAATGAACGGCTCCTGCGTAGACTGCACTCTACTAGATCCCGCATTATACAGGATTTTCACAATGCTCCCCACTATTATTGTCGTCGCAACCGCAAGGTAACAACCAATATTTGACTAATATTGGAAGCATAATATTGTCTTCGGTTACCGCGATAGTTACTCATCAAATAAAACTATGAAAACGGATTATATCGCGTATATTGAATTTATAATAAATCCCGACGTTTCGAACCCTTTACAGCGTTCGTGGTCAACGGGTGACTGAGGAAAAACTACAAAGACTTTTTACACTTTTTACAAATTTAATTATTTTAAGAAAATATTTTAATTTGTTTTATTTCAAGTTGAAACAATACTATATAAATTATAAACTGAAATAAATGTCATATACCAAGAAAAAACCAGGCAGCTGCCGCGACAGCAGAGGACGCTGGTACGATTCCAGCCTTGGTCACTTTTTCTTGGTATAATCATAATCATAATAATTTATTTATAAAACCAATTTACACGTAAATTATTTATAATTAATAATAGTATTTACCAATAATAGTGATGATGAGTATATGACGTTTATTTAAGTTTACAATATTTGACTGTTATGGATTGACCCTTTTAAAGCTAAAATATATTGTTTTCCGATAGCTTGAAATATTTACATATTACATATACAAATGGGCAGCACTGGAGGAGGCCTTTACCCACTAGGGATTCATGTAATTAAAACACTAATTTTAAGTTTAAGTTTTATTTTTCAAATTTATATGTAACCGTTTTTACATCGAATAAAGGGCTTTTTTTTTTTATCTATCAAATATTGGTTGTTACGTTGCGGCGACCGTAGGCGTATTGAAGAATATAGCGACTGTTAGAGACTGTGGAAGTGTTCTTACCAGAAACCTCCTCTTCAGGAATAGCCCCAGCCTGTTTATCCGCTGCCCTCCTCCGCACCAGCTCCGCTATGACCCCGTGTAGTTCAGCCAGCTAAGTTGGCAACGATTTTGATAGCCCAGGCTGTGCGAGTGTTATATAAACGTTTAAAATAACACTTGCAAGCATGACAAAGATTCAAAAGCTCTATCCTGTGGTAGTAAATCTATGATGGCTCCTAATAACGGAGTCTTACGAGCTGTTGGCTCCGGGGCACTGACCGTACACTCCTTGATGACTCTAACCTAACCTGACAGAGGTAGCGATAATTAATTGAAGTACTTACTAATTCATTACGTTTTGGTAATACGCTGGGTTTAGGCGGAGTGAGTGCCAGTTGCACCATCCGCACTTGACAGACTGATCAACGTCACCCGGCGCGCCGCGGCTGTCTACTATGAAACTTTCCATACAATAAAATTTAGCGAACTCTTTAACGATAACAAACAGTTTGGTGCAACCGACCCTAATTGTTACTTTCGAGTCTGGTCACTTTCTGAGGACGTCACTTTCTGAGTTCGTCACATTCTGCTTACGGCACATTCTGAGGACGCCATTTTCTGAGTTCGTCACTTTCTGAGTACGTCAATTTTTTAAGCATAGTAAGATTTAAGCATACTTATACCCAGGGACCGGCCCGCTATCCCTTATCGGGGTTTTATAAGGGTATTGCATAAGGCTTAACTCACCATACCCTTTGCCAGACGAAACCCTTTGTTTTGGTTTTAAAAACCCTTATATAAAGCTACCACATTTGAGTAATCGGTAGCCCAAATACCCTTACAAAACCCTTATCATCCGCTCACCAACACCTTGCATATTGCTTATAAGGGTTAGTCTTATAAAGGGCTTCCCTTTTAGCATATAAACGTGCTAATTTAAGTCTTCTACCTTGTTCATAAAGCACACATTACTTCGAATCCGAGCGATCGTCGGCGGCGACGGCGGCGTTCTTCGACTAGGCACGTATTTTCTTTCCTTTTCATACACTACCGTAGATATATACTAATCCTGTCTCTTTCACGCAAAGGGAAACCTTTATAAAAAGCGCTTAAAGATAAGGGTAACCCTTATTAAGAGCTAGCCTTATTTTTGGTTAGCTTTTCGGTAAGGGTTAGTCAAAGGTAAGGGTATGAATGGGCTTGCAGTTCAAAAGGGAAAGTCTTTCAATGTGTTAGCCGTGTTTAAGTGTCGCCCATTGAAAGGGTTTTATCGCGGAAAGGGTTGTCCGGTCCCTGCTTATACCTGTACGAACAATGGATACCAGCAATAAATAAATAATATTAGCTGTAGTGCATACAACCGCTTTTATGTATGACATACAAGATGTATTTTCAGTGGCTATTGAAGGGAAATACGAATCTATAGACGATAACGGGAAACTGTCTTAAGGTACCGTTCGGATCCAGACTGCACCGTGATTGCTGGTATCCATTGATTGTGCAGGTATACGCTTTAATCATTTTAACAAATACTACAAATAAATATATTCTATTCTATTCTAATCTTACTATTCTATACAAGTGACTTAGAAAGTGACGAACTCAGAAAGTGGCGTTCTCAGAAAGTGACGTACTCAGAATGTGAAGAACTCGGTAAGTGACAAACTCAGAATGTGACGTACTTAGAAAGGACAGAAAGTGACGTCCTCAGAACGTGACCTAACTCGAAAGTGACCTACTAAGAATGTGACATACTCCGCCTAAACCGCTGTAACTATTTTTACTATAAAATTGCAAAAAAAGTCAGCTGGTTTGTGCTGTCTATGTGACTATATTTCCTTTTCTTCCTTACGTTGTTTTGCTTTGCAATTTCAATCTATATTTCCTATTGTCAAATCTGACCATATCCCCATATCTTTCCAGGTAACAACTCAAAGCAGCGGGCACCACGACCCGACGTCGCTCCGCTGCGAGCGCGACGCACTCGCCCGGGCGCTGTCGGCGGAGCGGGCGCGGGCCGCCGCGGCCGCGAGGGCGCACGACGCGAGGCTGGCTGAACTACACGGGGTCATAGCGGAGCTGGTGCGGAGGAGGGCAGCGGATAAACAGGCTGGGGCTATTCCTGAAGAGGAGGTTTCAGGTAAGAACACTTCCACAGTCTCTAACAGCTAACAGTAGCTTAAACTTCATAAGTTTCAGAACTAGTGAGTAGTAGCTATTGGCAGACGCTGTTTCATGAAGACATGCTCAAGCAGAATGGCCGTGACGGAGTGGCCGTGCCGTCTCGAACTCAGAATTATTAGATAACAATATCAGATATAAATATTATTATATTATAGGACATTCTTACACAGATTGACTAAGTCCCACGTTAAGCCCAAGGAGACTTGTGTTATGGGTACTCAGACAACGATATATATAATACTTAAATACATAGAAAAACATTAAATAATTTCACGGTTTAGACTCAATTGTTTTAGTTTCAACAACAAGACGTGACAAGTGAGTCTAAACCGTGAAATTATTAAATGTTAGTATGTCTCACAACAATTTAAATTCGACATAGAAAACACCCATGACTCAGGAACAAATATTTGTGCTCATCACACAAATAATTGCCCTTACCGGTATTCGAACCCAGGACCATCAGCTTCACAGGCAGGGTCACTACCCACTAGGCCAGACCGGTAGTCATCAGATTACAGTACGCACGGACTAATATCATAATAGGTAAATGAACATTCTGACTTATTGTTTCAGATGAATGTGAGTCAACTACGCAACCGGCGGGGGAACTAGATAATGACGCCGACCGGTCCAGGACAGACCACGTATGTTAATGTTACTGATATAAAACTTATGTTGTATTTGCAAAAGTTATCTGTGGAATGAACTGTCGTCTACGGTAGTTTCCGACTGATACGACCTTCAAACCTTCGAGAAAAGAGCGTACTCCCATCTTAAATGAAATAAAAACATTTATTTTCAAGTAACTATGGAGTTGTGGAACTGGCAGGGTCGCCATATAAGAGTGGCGCTCAGCGAATAGTAAGCAAACAACCGTTCTCGAATAAATGTGTTTTATTACTGAAGAATAATAGAATAGAATAGAATTCACTTATTCATGGTAAACTACATTTCATACAAACTTATTACAAAGAAAAAGTATATTTAAAACAAAAAATATATACCTAGTTTACCACGAAATGGTCCCGCCTCAGCATAATGCTAACCCTAAAGTCAGCGCTGGTCTTCCGGCGAGACCATTTGTGGGCTACGAACGCAACCGTACAACACGGCCTTATCTATCACCGAACGCAGCCACTTTGCGTTGACGTCAGCGCCATCTAACCTGCGCCTGCGCTAAAATTTCATGATGACTTATAAGGCTATGCCGCATAAGTGTTGTTAGATAAATTTCCTTTTTTTTTATTATAAACTGATCGGCGATTGGCCCTAGTCACACCTGATGGAAAGTGAAGACAGGGCCTAAGATGGAGCTCACCGGTTCAGTAATAGCCTATTCACTCTTGTTTTAAAGAGACCGAGGTCATATTGATCAGGGAATACAGATGGCGGGAGCGCATTCCATTCCTTAGCCGTCCGTACCAAAAAGGAGGAGGCAAAACGTTTCGTCCGAACGAATGGAATGCGGACCACGAATGGGTGCATTCCCTCCCCGCGCCTGGATGTCCGATAATGGAAAGGGGAAGGTGGGATCAGGTCGTGTAGTTCCCGTGCGCACTCCCCGAAATGTATCCGATAGAACACCGATAGGCAAGCGACTCGACGGCGATGCTCAAGGCTCTGTATCCATGACTTGACAGATGGGTCATCGCCACCACACATTCCTATTTAATTCATATAATATGTAATAGTTTTCGTGAAAATTACATGAAATAAACTCGATAACATTACAAACAAGATGGTCTATATATTATATTAAGCGACTCATACAACTTGTTAGTAGACTTACGTTCCTAATGTTAGTACCTACTTAACAGTGCGATTACAATTACTGGTGTAGCGGGTGTCCATGGGCGTCGGTAATTCCTTACCATCAGGCGATTCAATTTCAATCTTTATTTGCAACCAAGTAGATACAGTTTACACAAATACACATGCAACTTAATGCTAGGTAGGTACATACATAACTACTAGGACCCGGTTAGGGCTTAGCAAAGTAGGGCTTTAAAATATTCCTTATCTAGATTTCTTTGGCTTTCATTCATAATTCATTAGTATTTTTAGGTAAAATAAAATTTTCGTTAAAAACAAAATAACAATAAAAAAAATTGAAAGCTATGGCACGAATTTAACTACTATTATGATAATAATGGTAAAACATTATTATCATAATAGTAGTATTCGTCCGCTCGTTTGCCTCCTATATCACAAAAGAACGTTATTTCCGACTTTCTCAAAGCGAAAAAGAGTTATCTTCTGTCAAAGTAGTTGCCGGAAGACATTTATGGCGGAAATCTAGCGAGGTTTCGATTTCCGGTTCGGCAGCCTGGCCCCAGGAAGCGAGCCTTAACGCGAAAACATGCGTCAATAACCATTATACAGCTATTTAGGACACACTATGTAACTATAGCTCTACCAAAGGGAATATATAGGATAGAGGGGTACTGTCATAGTAAATTTTGTTGTCACAGTAAATTTACTGCCAACTATTGACACACGATTAAAACTAAAAATAAAAATATCAAAAAATGTATATATATGGATAAAAGTTTTTTTATTTTATTTGTATTTATTATTTTTATATGATTTTCACCCATGTTCTTTCACTGATGTGAAAGAACATTTGCCGTTTGCCGACCGCTCAGTACTGTTTTCAAGCAACTTACTCACACAATGACGCATCCGGGTGTACAGACGTGCCGTTCACACATAGAAACGCAAGTGAATTTTGATGTATAGCGTGTCCGCCCTTCGATAGCGTCCTTACTTTACAGCTGATTATTTTGTCTTGCAGAATGACAGTTCGTCTCTTGTCAGTCCCGCTGAGCTACCGACTCCTCAGGAGAAGGTGGAACCAGAATCGGAGGCTTTCAAGCATGAGGTCCAAGTCAGGTGGGTGGTCTTAACGATCGTTTTTTTCTTGTATTTATTCGTCAACCTTAAGGTTAGCTCTTTCTACAACGGTCCGGGTCCTGGCCTTCAATTTTCTATACTTTCTACAGAAAACGAAGTGTCTGTAGCCTCGGCCCGGACCCGGACCGTTCTTGCGTGAGTCATACTTTATACGTCACCAGTACGTATATAAAAATAAGCCTTGTGTGTCTTTTCACAAGGCTTATTTTTGTATGGTTTTTCATAGAGAAATAAACCCTTTTGAAAAGACACTCCTCATATCATGGCCGTACTTGTGTAAGTTGTGTATGTGACAGCATAGATGAGTATATGTTATTAATGTTATGTGACAGCTTGAGAATGATAGGTGTATTGTATAGTGTAGTGTAGTGTATATTGTATAGTTTAGTATCGTGAAATTGCTAGGCATATCGTGAAGCGTAAAAATGTTTGTCTCGTTCCCTAAATCGACGGAGCCCCGCTACGCGGGGCTTCGATTTCTGAACAGTTTGCCCTTCGGGCATCTGAAGCAACCTAACGAAGCTATCCTACCTATCTATTGGTTTAATATGACTACGGTCAAAACATACAGGAACATTACGATCTGCCTGATTTTATGATCGGCCGCCGACATAGAACTCGCAATAGTGTACCGGAATGAATGACCGTGAATTTTTAACTTTAATCGATGTCACGTACAAAACTTAACACCCAACTATCACTCAGACAACCAAAACTCAGTAATTACTACCACAAAAGAGGTTGGAGGAGCCCTATACCCGGAAGGGATTCTAACACTTTACTATATGTATTAGCATAGAATATTATTTTGATTGAAATATTTTTGTGTCAATGGAATAAAAAGTATTTTTATTGTTATTTTAATTTATTTATATTATTCTGTGTTTCAGAATAGAGAAGCCACAGGATAGCTCAAGCGAAACTCATCCTGTGGACAACTGCGACACCAGTTTAGATCTGTCAGCCAGGGATTCAGAGATCTGTCTGAGCACGGCGAGGTAAGATACTGCATGGATTGAGCTATGTCTTGTGTATGTATGTGTACGCCGCAAAAGAAAACTGCGTCACAAAAATGAATTTTTAGTATTTAAGATTTTTATTATTCTTTATATGTTAGTTCGTATGATATGTGTCTGTGGGCTTTCGTTGCCTGTAAATAAATGTTTTTTTGTTTCATTAATTCAGAAACTGCTTGGTTATCAGTCATTATAAACATTTACATATCAAAAATGCAATACAAAACAACAGAAACAATAGAAATATACAACAAAAAAGACCTGGAGGTTCATAAATTATAAATTATGTTAACTGAAATAAGTAAAATTATAACGAATGCATATCTATATCAGATAAATTAAGAACGCTATCTGTACTAAAACAACTTACGATTAACTATATTTTTTATACTAGCCAACGAGTGTTGAAAGCAATCTATTTCGGATAGATGTTTATTATAGTAACTAGGTACTCGTCTGAAAAAGGTATGCCTGGAATAGTTCTTGACGAAAAAACGAAAATGAAGCATTTATGATTTGATTTGATATGTCACTAAACAAAAGACATGTACTTCAGGGACCGGCCCGCTATCCCTTATCGGGGTTTTATAAGGGTATTGCATAAGGCTTAACTCACCATACCCTTTGCCAGACGAAACCCTTTGTTTTGCTTTTAAAAACCCTTATATAAAGCTACCACATTTGAGTAATCGGTAGCCCAAATACCCTTACAAAACCCTTATCATCCGCTCACCAACACCTTGCATATTGCTTATAAGGGTTAGCCTTATAAAGGGCTTCCCTTTTAGCATATAAGCGTGCTAATTTAAGTCGTCTACCTTGTTCATAAAGCACACATTACTTCGAATCCGAGCGATCGTCGGCGGCGACGGCGGCGTTCTTTGACTAGACACGTATTTTCTTTCCTTTTCATACACTACCGTAGATATATACTAATCCTGTCTCTTTCACGCAAAGGGAAACCTTTATAAAAAGCGCTTAAAGATAAGGGTAACCCTTATTAAGATTAAGATTAAGATCTAGCCTTATTTTTGGTTAGCTTTTCGGTAAGGGTTAGTCAAAGGTAAGGGTATGAATGGGCTTGCAGTTCAAAAGGGAAAGTCTTTCAATGTGTTAGCCGTGTTAAAGTGTCGCCCATTGAAAGGGTTTTATCGCGGAAAGGGTTGTCCGGTCCCTGATGTACTTACCTACCTACTTATTTTACCAGATTTTGATCAAAATTGAGCGCGTATGTTCTCTGCAAGTCGCGTTTCTCAATCAATTTCCTCGATATTTCGTGTGCAGGTTCGATAAAAAAAATATCCCCCAAAACAGTAGATCTGTACATGGCAACCCTGGCATGCGGTGTGGTGCAACCCGCCCTTACTGTATTTTTTTTTTTAGATGTTGCGGCTACACGCGTCCACACGCCAGCTCGGGGAGTTGCGAGCGCGAGCACGGCTCGGCCGACGGAGCACGAGTGTGTACGGCCTCGCCGCGCGACGAGCGCCGAGCCAAGATCGCGAGCAGGGTGCGACTGAGACGGACTGACGATGAAACCAGCCATGAGGAGGTGAGATAGCAAATGTGTACGGCCTCGCCGAGCCAAGATCGCGAGCAGGGTGCGACTGAGACGGACTGACGATGAAACCAGCCATGAGGAGGTGAGATATCGCGAGCAGGGTGCGACTGAGACGGACTGACGATGAAACCAGCCATGAGGAGGTGAGATATCGCGAGCAGGGTGCGACTGAGACGGACTGACGATGAAACCAGCCATGAGGAGGTGAGATATCGCGAGCAGGGTGCGACTGAGACGGACTGACGATGAAACCAGCCATGAGGAGGTGAGATATCGCGAGCAGGGTGCGACTGAGACGGACTGACGATGAAACCAGCCATGAGGAGGGAGGTGAGATAACAAGTGTGTACGGCCTCGCCGCGCGACGCGCGCCGAGCCAAGATCGCGAGCAGGGTGCGACTGAGACGGAGTGACGATGAAACCAGCCATGAGGAGGTGAGACAGCACGAGTGTGTACGGCCTCGCGAGCGTGATTAATTTTAATTTTAGAAGAGAAGATTAACATTTAGTAAGTGATTATCTTGATATTTCAGACGTGGTGTGCGGAGGCAGCGGAGAGGCTGGCGCTGGATGTGTGCGCTCAGGCGGACCTGAGGGAGGCGTTGGTTGCGGCCAGTAATGATGGTCAGTTTACTACTTTACCAAGTTTATGGCAAAAATTACATTTTTGGTACAAGCTTTTATCGCTGACTGTACTTTTCTTTCCACAGGCAACTAATACTTATCGAGACAATTCTAAAAACCACAAACACAATTAGGTTGCGTTGTTTTATCACAGAGTTCCTATTACCACCTGTCTCCATCATCAGATCAGCTCGATGGTACTATAATATTGCATTGTCACCCGACTTACATATGTATGCAAATTTTCAGCTTTTATCAGAAACCGGGAAGTGGGTCAATTTTAACTTGCAAAATTTGACCCTTACAAACATGTTACATACATATTACATACATACTTACATAGATACATTGCAAGTTAAATAAAAGTTTGTAAAATGGCATTAAAGTGCAAAAAAAAGTAATAAATAAAGATATTATAGGCTCTTAAAATAGTGCAGAGAAACAGTCTTCTGTACTCGCGACAGGCGCCATACTCATTCTCATTTAAATAACTAAGCTTTTGCTCGCGACTTCGTCTGCGTGGACTTAAGTAACCGCAGGTAGAGTAAGTATAGCGCCTGGGTAAAGTGTAATAGCAATTATGCAATTTGAGCATATACTCAATTGCTTATGTACACAAAATATCAGGCACTTCATTAATTATTTCAATTCCACTCCGCTTTCGACCCTCTTAAGGGATGATTTTGGGATAAAAAGTACTTTTCGTCCACTGACGAAATTTAAATATAAACCTGCATTGCTGCGCATATTTGGACTTATTGCAACCCTTAATGTCTAAACAATATATCTATCTACATAAAAATGATATTTCGCAAGTAGCAAATTGAAAATGAAATTTAATTATTTGCTAATCTGTCAAGTGGACGAAAACTAGAGCATGGACGGAAAGTAGCACAATGACCCTATGTGTTGTATTTTTGCAGGTTGCGCGCTGTCGGCGTCGGTGGCGGCGTGGCGCGCGCGCTGTGCGCGTGTCGAGGCCGACGCGCGCGTGCTGCAGTGCGCGCTCAACAGGGCCGCCGACACCGCGCACAGGTACAATAACAACCGGACGGGATCCTGCCGTTTTCCCAAAAAGAATTTGGTCAAATTTCATTACCCAAACAAATTTTAGCAAATGTTTTATTTGTCAATGCTATCTTTGGCAAGTTTACAATACGCATATTTTCATTTGGTCAAATTTTCTTTAAGCAGAATATTACTACGAAAATTAACATTTAAGCATTTGGTCATTTGCTAAATGTTTTATTAAGGCAAAAAAAAATTACACAATAAACATTTAGTCAAATTACTTGTTATGACCCCACAGAAAACGAACAGCTTTTAAAGTAGGTTTAGGTTAGGTTAAAACTCCGACCCTACAAGAAACGAACGGCTTTTAAAGTAGGTTTAGGTTAGGTTAGAACTGCGACCCCACAGAAAACGAACGGCTTTTAAAGTAGGTTTAGGTTAGGTTAGAACTGCGACCCCACAGAAAACGAACGGCTTTTAAAGTAGGTTTAGGTTAGGTTAGAACTGCGACCCCACAGAAAACGAACGGCTTTTAAAGTAGGTTTAGGTTAGGTTAGAACTGCGACCCCACAGAAAACGAACGGCTTTTAAAGTAGGTTTAGGTTAGGTTAGAACTGTGACCCCACACAAAACGAACGGCTTTTAAAGTAGGTTTAGGTTAGGTTAGACCTGCGACCCCACACAAAACGAACTGCTTTTAAAGTAGGTTTAGGTTAGGTTAGAACTGCTATCTCACAGAAATCGAGTATAGTAGTAGTTTTGGTAAATCATTAGTAATCCCAACCGGACAAGTGCGAGTCGGACTCGCGCACGAACGGTTCCGTGCCATTATCTATAAAAACGGCAAAAAAATCACGTTTGTTGTATGGGAGCCCCCCTTAAATATTTATTTTATTCTGTTTTTAGTATTCGTTGTTATAGCGGCAACAGAAATACATTTTTACAAATTTCAACTGTCTAACTATCATCTAGCTATCACGGTTCATGAGATACAGCCTGGTGACAGACGGACAGACAGCGAAGTCTTTGTAATAGGGTCCCGTTTTTACCCTTTGGGTACGGAACCCTAAAAAACCGGCCAAGTGCGAGTCGGACTCGTCCACCGAGGGTTCCATACTAATTTGTAATATAAAGTTTCATAAATCTACAAAAAGATTTGGTCAACCATACCTATAATTATAATAACAAATGTATAATTTTCAGATATTTCCCTGTACTTGTAGTGTAAGACAAGTTCCTTGTCAAATTTCATAGTTCTAGGTCAACGGGAAGCACCGTGGGATTAAGTTTGATTGAAAATAATTAATTATTTATTATTTATCTGTTGCTCTTTTGACATGAAATCATTATTTATATGAATTTAAATTAAAAGAAAATGGTAAATTTTTGACATTCTAATTATTATTCTAGTCTATATTATTTTGAATCTGACATATTAATTATTATTATTGTATTCATTATTTAAATTTATTGGATTTTGATTTTATTGTTAAAAGTTTTGTTTTTATTTTTAATGTATTTACTAACACATAGGTATAACGATGGTACTAACAATATTGTATGGAATTTTGAATGTTCTGAAATAAAGATATTTTATTTTTTATTTTATTTTTTTTATTACTTAATTCAATTCAATTCAATTCAATTTATTTATTTCAGGCAAATGCCCATATAATTTGTTAGTAATACAATTAAATTAATCTTAATATGCTAATATTAGTAAACACATTAAATTACAAATAAAAAATGTATATCACATCTAACTTTACATAATGAAGACTGCCACATTCCAAACACTACTGCTGTACATGCAACAGCATCCAGTGGTGTTGGAACGGGCAGTCTAGCCTCTCGGCCAGCACATGCAACAGACTGTTGGAGCTACCGCGCAACCTCCGCATCAGTGAGGCAGTACGCTTACGCATTATGGCCTGGAATCCATCAGTTCGAGCCTCCGCAAACATACCTGATGCACTGCAGAAGCGCGGCAGACCCAACAGTACCCTAAACCCATTATTATATTGTACTCTCAGGGTGTTGAGAGTACTCTGCGTATATCTTACCCACAGGCTGCACGTGTAGAAGCTCTGGCAGTAGGCCTTAAACAATGTTATTTTGACTTCTTTTGTACACCGTGCAAACCTGCGGGCAAGCATATTACAACGCACAGCCATGGAGCGTCTCTCCCTTTCCACGTCTGTGTTAATAATGATGAAATTTATGTTACTTAATAATGATGAAATTGATAATTAAATGAATACCTATATTACGTAATCCGTATTTTTTGACATTTAGATTTTTATTGTAGAAAGTTTCTAGACTAGTATTTATTATACAATTTTGGTATTTGACGATCCTTTTGTAAAATTCTTATTATTAAATTTGACATATCTAATATAAAGAAATGTTTTTAAGAAAAATAATAACTGCAATATTTGTAAAACTTGACAATTTAAAAGTGCTTGTTGCTAGGCCTATTTAAATAAAAAATATTTTTAATTTGACTTTGAAATACGGAACTTAAAAAACCACCAAGAGATCAACATACCATCTTATGGGTCTATTGTTTCCCATATAGTTTTAAGTCATAATATATCGTTTGTTCACATTTACGTTAGTCATAATTTTGTTTTTCTCAGAAACGCGTAACTTTTCAGGATTGCCATAAAACAAACCTAACCTAACCTATCTATAGGATAACCTGAGGAAAATCCTGAAAAGTTAACGGTATCAGAATTATGACTAATGATTACATGACAATCATTACATTATGACTGTCAAACAAAGGGACCCCCCATCTTATACCTATCCATACTAATATTATAAATGCGAAAGTCTGTCTGTCTGTCTGTGTGTTCCCTCTTCACGCTTAAACCGCTGAATCGATTTAGATTATGGCATAGAGATAGGTCGAGTCCCTGAGAAGGACATATGATAGTTTTTATCCCGAAAATCATCCCTTAAGAGAGTAAAAAGCGGGGTGGAATTGAGATAATTAATGAAGTGTCTGCTAATTTGTGTGCATAATATGCTCAAATTGAATAATTGCTATAAAACTTTCTCCAGGCGCTATTCTTACTCTAGCTGGGGTTACTAAGTCCACGCAGACGAAGTCACAGGCAAAAGCTAGTATTTGAATAAAATAGTTGTCCGCAGATTATCGTGTGCGTGTGCGGTGCAGGAGTCCTCCTCGGTGTCCGTGTGCCTGGCGTTGCGCGCCGCCGACCGCGCGCTCGAGACCTACGACGTGCTGCTGGCACTAGCCGAAACCTTACACAGCCCACAAGAGGAGGTAGGTGACCGCGCGCTGGAGACCTACGACGTGCTGCTGGCACTAGCCGAAACCTTACACAGCCCACAAGAGGAGGTAGGTGACCGCGCGCTGGAGACCTACGACGTGCTGCTGGCACTAGCCGAAACCTTACACAGCCCACAAGAGGAGGTAGGTGACCGCGCGCTGGAGACCTACGACGTGCTGCTGGCACTAGCCGAAACCTTACACAGCCCACAAGAGGAGGTAGGTGACCGCGCGCTGGAGACCTACGACGTGCTGCTGGCACTAGCCGAAACCTTACACAGCCCACAAGAGGAGGTAGGTGACCGCGCGCTGGAGACCTACGACGTGCTGCTGGCACTAGCCGAAACCTTACACAGCCCACAAGAGGAGGTAGGTGACCGCGCGCTGGAGACCTACGACGTGCTGCTGGCACTAGCCGAAACCTTACACAGCCCACAAGAGGAGGTAGGTGACCGCGCGCTGGAGACCTACGACGTGCTGCTGGCACTAGCCGAAACCTTACACAGCCCACAAGAGGAGGTAGGTGACCGCGCGCTGGAGACCTACGACGTGCTGCTGGCACTAGCCGAAACCTTACACAGCCCACAAGAGGAGGTAGGTGACCGCGCGCTGGAGACCTACGACGTGCTGCTGGCACTAGCCGAAACCTTACACAGCCCACAAGAGGAGGTAGGTGACCGCGCGCTGGAGACCTACGACGTGCTGCTGGCACTAGCCGAAACCTTACACAGCCCACAAGAGGAGGTAGGTGACCGCGCGCTGGAGACCTACGACGTGCTGCTGGCACTAGCCGAAACCTTACACAGCCCACAAGAGGAGGTAGGTGACCGCGCGCTGGAGACCTACGACGTGCTGCTGGCACTAGCCGAAACCTTACACAGCCCACAAGAGGAGGTAGGTGACCGCGCGCTGGAGACCTACGACGTGCTGCTGGCACTAGCCGAAACCTTACACAGCCCACAAGAGGAGGTAGGTGACCGCGCGCTGGAGACCTACGACGTGCTGCTGGCACTAGCCGAAACCTTACACAGCCCACAAGAGGAGGTAGGTGACCGCGCGCTGGAGACCTACGACGTGCTGCTGGCACTAGCCGAAACCTTACACAGCCCACAAGAGGAGGTAGGTGACCGCGCGCTGGAGACCTACGACGTGCTGCTGGCACTAGCCGAAACCTTACACAGCCCACAAGAGGAGGTAGGTGACCGCGCGCTGGAGACCTACGACGTGCTGCTGGCACTAGCCGAAACCTTACACAGCCCACAAGAGGAGGTAGGTGACCGCGCGCTGGAGACCTACGACGTGCTGCTGGCACTAGCCGAAACCTTACACAGCCCACAAGAGGAGGTAGGTGACCGCGCGCTGGAGACCTACGACGTGCTGCTGGCACTAGCCGAAACCTTGCACAGCCCACAAGAGGAGGTAGGTAGGGGGTAGGGGGCGCCACTACCACAGTCTGAGCAAGGATAGATATAACTCCGTAATAGATGGATACAGTCTAAGGAAAAAACGTGCCTCGAAAATCAAGAAAATTTGATTCTCGTTCAGAGGGCGCTACTTAGCTTTGGCCAACTTTCGTATAGATGGCGTTGACGGTTTCGTTTGTTATTTAACAATTTTAACGCATATCAGTGAAAGAACATGGGTCAAAATCATAAAAATAATTAATGCAAATAAAAAAAATCATTTATCCATATCTAAATACATTTTATCGTATTTTTAAAAATATTTATTTTTAGTTTTAAAGTGTGTCGACAGATGCCAGTGAATTTACTGGGGTTACAAAATTTACTATGACAGTACCGCTCTAGTATAAGTTACTCTATGGTCTGAGGGTCTATCGCGAAACAAGAAAATACTAATTTCGTTATCTAACATCTCTGTCACTCTTGCATAAAGAGGCAGATACCGAAATTTGGAATTCTCGTTTCCCAGTAGACCCACTGTAAACAAACCGCCTTGATGCATCAATGTCATATTTTATTATCTCTGAAAACTTGTCAAAGACCTGTTAAAGGTACAGTATGTATAAGTTACTCTATGGTTTACTAAAAAGGCTTGTGCTGCACTCTGGTGGCAGAACATTGTAGTAATATTCCCTATTCACTTTGATTGTTTTTTTTTTATATTATAAATACCATCATTAGGGGTCATCCATTAATTACATCACACGTTTAGGGGGGGAGGGGGGTCAAGAAAATGTGACATGTTGTGACAAGGGGGAGGGGGAGCTACAAACTTTGTGACGTCACATTAACTTATTTAAATTATTTTATTCGCTGTACAGTTAAATAACAAGTTTTTGGAACGATAATCGTTTTTAATCGTTTAATTTTCTTTCCTAATCTGTTTTGGGTTATAAAATTACTAATATTTCTTTGGTCAAAAATATTTTGATAAAATATTAATAATACTTAATTCTATTTGACGATTTCTTTGAAAAAATGTGACGTAACACCAGGGAGGAGGGGTTTGCCAAATGTGACGAAGTGTGACAAGGAGGGGGGGAGGGGTCAAAAAACCTCGAGATTCGTGTGACGTAATTAATGGATAGATGGATGGATTAATGGTTGAACCCTTGTACTCGGTGATTCAAGTTTTGAAGCATGACACCCAGGAAAGCTAGTGAATTAGGGCCTTTTAAATGGGACCTCACGACAAAGCCGCCGAAGCCGTGAAGCCGTGTGGTCCCATTTAAAAGGCCCTAATTCACTAGCTTTCCTGGGTGTCATGCTTCAAAACTTGTATCACCGAATTAGGCGTGTCACCAAATAATTCAATTCAATTCAATTATTTATTTCAGGCAAATGCCCATATAATTTGTTAGTAATACAATTAAATTAATCTTAATATGCTAATGTTAGTAAACACACATTAAATAATACGAGTTTACCCTATACATACGAAATCGCGAAAAAAAAATTACCCTCCCATAGAAAATGGACCAGCCAAAATGTATGAAACAGCCAAATGTTTTTTCGCGATTACGGGGTTGGTCCCATAGTAAAAGTTGCTCAGTATAATCCCAAAACCTCCCTGGCAACGGGAATGCACTTATTTAGACCACCTTGTATAGAACAATTTAGCGCTTTTATTTATTTATTTCGGGCGGCTACTCCTGCCAGCCCAGCTCCTCGAGGAATCCTATCAAACCTTTGATGTTGAGCAGGACTTCGGGGAGGTCTCTCGGGGATCTGAGATGTTTTGCCCTGTATGGGGCCACTCCGCTGAATTCCAGCACCACGTGCAAAGAGTATAATAATATATACCACTTGAGAGGCTGTTTCTTCTGTCTCCATGCATCCTCTGCATAGGGAACTGTCTGTGAGACCTGTTATAAAAAAACCGGCCAAGTGCGAGTCGGACTCGCTCACGAAGGGTTCCGTACCATTACGCAAAAAACGGCAATAAAAATCACGTTTGTTGTATGGGAGCCCCACTTAGATCTCTATTTTATTCTGTTTTTAGTATTTGTTGTTATAGCGGCAACATAAATACATCATCTGTGAAAATTTCAACTGTCTAGCTATCACGGTTCATGAGATACAGCCTGGTGACAGACGGACAGAGAGACAGACAGACAGCGGAGTCTTAGTAATAGGGTCCCGTTTTTACCCTTTAAGTACGGAACTCTAAAAAGATGTTTGTTTAATAGTCCATGACCTGTTATGACAACCCCCTTGTAACTGTAACTGTATATTTTCAGCGGAAAGCTGCAGAAGTGGTAGCGAAGCAGTTACTGGCACGACTCGATGCTGAGCAGACTTCAGCTGCTATAGGGGAGCCGCTGCTGTCACCGGGGCCCTGGCTGCAGCACGATGGCCAGTAAGTACTAGGACAGTTCTAAAATCACTCTTAGGCCCACCATCCCGGGGTTAACCGGTTAAACCTGGAGTTACCGTGGTTACCAGTACAATTTGACACTGGGTTAACGGTTTAACCGCTTAACCCCGGGTTAGTGGGATGGTGCAAGTGGTTCTTAGGGTGGTAGTGAGTACTATCAGTGGGACACTCCTCCTTTCGGGCATTCTCTGGACACAACTTGACGTCCCTTTGCGTACACGACCACAGATAAGATAACGATTTGAATTTTGACAATCCTAAATAGCCGAAAGGGATAGTGCCATACATTAGAAAGGGACAGCACGATTCTTGTGGGAAGTGTCATTTGTGTACGGTAGTACCAAAGACCTATATAACTCCGTATATATAAAAAAAAAAAAAAATTTTTTTTCTAGTATAAGATGAATGGTCTAAGGAAAAGACGTGCCTCGGAAATCAAGAAAATTTGATTCTCGCACAGATGGCGCTCCCACCAATACCACCCTTTGGACTACTCGTTTAGATGGCGTTGACGGTTTCGTTTGTTATTAAACAATATTAACACATATCAGTGAAAGTAACAATACTACTGCTGCTACCTGCTCTAGGAAACCATACGTTAAATAGGATTTTTTTAAAGTATTTTCCTATTAGTGTTTTGTAACGTATGAAACATCATTACAGAGCGCACACAGACAGCGAGTGGACGGAAGAATGCGAGACTCGTCTACGAGCGCACGCGGCGCGGCTCAAGAGCGACACCGTCACGCTGCGAAACGCCGGACAAGCGCCCGCGCTGTTCTCCTATCACGGTAAACGCTAGCGGTGTGACAGCTGACATATACTTCCATACATTACAACTAGCAAGCGCACTAGTCTCGACTCAAATTTGATTTTGTTTAAACCAAGTGAACCTTCAGAATATAATTCCGGCCTCTCGCCTGTCCGTTTGCATTTTTTTTTTCATGCTTACACATACCTACTTTGATTACTTTCGGAGATAATATGTGACTTTTTCAACCAAAAGGTACCACATTGTCGCTTGTCGATAAGGTTGATTTAGCGCCTTATTGACAACCGACAATAAGTACCAATTTAAATGATTAGATTTTCATTTTCTTATTCCACATTTCCGCTGTTCTAGATATAAATATTTTAGGACACAACATCTCACCTTTATCAACAGTATTTAAATCAAGATCAAATTCCACGGAAAATAGAAAAAAAAGGACACACAAAACACTGTGTAGTGTGACAGCTGACATATAGTTTTTTAATTTACAATCGGTTTTTGCGTAAAAATCGAAATGAATTAAGTTAATACAATATCCCTATTATATTAACTTAATTTATTATATATAGGTACACACTGCCACAATCTATCGCAAAACAAGAAAATCGAAATTTCGTTCTGTCGCTCTTGCATATTCGAGCGATAAAGAGGCAGATACCGAAATTTCGGATTCCCGTTTCCCGGTAGGTCCTCTATAAACAAACCGCCTTGATGCATCAATTTCATATTTTATTATCTTTGAAAACTTGTCAAAACCCTGTTAAAGGTACAGTATGTGTAAGTTACTCTATGGTTTACTAAAAAGGCTAGTGCTGCACTCTGGTGGCAGAACATTGCAGTAATATCCCATATTATATTATGTTTTCAGATGTAGAGGAAGATGACTTACCAAAATCCGCGGGCGACGCTAGTATGGCGGAGATGGAAGCGGCCGTCATGATGCAGGTTAACTCATGTTACCTATTTATGTTTATATATGGGGCATTTTCTATGAAAAGGGACCTTATTGTCGATGGCGCTTACGCCGCACAGCGTCGCGCCGCATTGTATTTACATCGGAGCATCGTTAATAATGGCGTAAGCGCCATCGACAATAAGGTCCCTTTTTACAGAAAATACCACATGTCATTTTTAAACCGCAAATTTGCCGCTTTATAGGGTTCCGTACCCAAAGGGTCCCTATTACTAAGACTCCTCTGTCCGTCTGTCCTTCTGTCTGTCACCAGGCTATATCTCATCAACCGTGATAGCTAGTTGAAATTTTCACAGATGATGTATTTCTGTTGCCGCTATAACAACAAATACTAAATACAGAATAAAATAAATATCTCCAATAGAACAAACGCGATTTTTTTTGCCTTTTTTTGCGTAATGGTACGGAACCCTTCGTGCGCGAGTCCGACTCGCACTTGGCCGGTTTTTTTCCCACTGACGGAAATGGCATGACAGACTATATAAAACCGCCTTGTGGTAATGTATTGTTGTGTCTACAGGAGACACTCGCCGCCCGCGAGGCCCGTGCGGCCTCTCGCGCCGCCGAGGCCGCGTCCGGCCTCACGCGACACGACGAGGACCACAAGGACCATAAACATTATATGGACCACAAGGAACACAGCTCCAAGGACCACAAAAACTATGAGCATACGGACAGGGACAAGGACCATGTCCAACATAAGGTAGTTCAGTAATACCAAAGATAGATATAACTCCGTAATAGATGGATACAGTCTAAGGAAAATACGTGCCTCGAAAATCAAGAAAATTTGATTCTCGATCAGATGGCGCCACTAGTTTTGGCCTACTCTCGTATAGAGGGCGTTGACGGTTTCGTTTGTTATTTATAATTTTAACGTATATCAGTGAAAGAACATGGGTCAAAATCATATAAAAATAATTAATGCAAATAAAAAAATCATTTATCCATGTTTAAATACATTTTATCGTATTTTTATAAAACTTCATTTTTAGTTTTAAAGTATGTCGATACATGGCAGTGAATTTACAGTTTTTACAAAATTTAATATGACAGTACCGCTCTATCTTATTCTATCCTCTTTGGTAATACAACTAACAGCGCCATCTATCTGACCGTTTATGTACTGAAGACAGCCCCTTCGGTCGTATTTTAATTTATCGCCACTTCGTTGCGAATTTCCTATTTTTCGCACTTGTATCGTAATATATATTTAAAGACGTTCCCTGAGCCAGAAGGCGAGAAATCTTATATGATCATATTTTTCTAAGAGACGTCGATATTCGTAGACGTGGAAAAAATATATGTAGTTCTTGACTATATTATCTTTAATTTATAAGCTTCCGATACACGAATTATGACACTTCGCTCGATACAATGAATACCCAAAGTAACTTCTTAACTCGGACTTTTAAAATAAAACTATGAAAACGGATTATATCGCGTATATTGAATTTATAATACATCCCGACGTTTCGAACTCTTTACAGCGTTCGTGGTCAACGGGTGACTGACTTTTAATCCAACTTTACTCGGTTATTTATTATGTGACACTATAAACAAAAAAAAGAATAAAAAACAATCTTTACTTAAATAGTAATTTGTCCGCTTTCGAATTTCCATATTGTAAGGCAACATTTTTAAAATAAATAAAAATCATTACTTATCTCTTCCTTAATGTGCTGTTGTGTATATATTGTGTATGTATGTGTATATATATATTTATATATTTATTTGTGTTATATTATTTATTTATCTAAAATTTACTATATGTACTGTCTGATTAATGTATGTGTAATTCCTGTCCCTCTAATTAATTCGTGCACTACCTGTTTATAAAAACTTTTGTTCTTTATATCCTGCTACCCTAAGGTTGTCTGGAAGAGATCGCTCACAGCGATAAGACCGCCTGTTGCTACCATTATTTACATTGTAAATCTGTTTAAAAAAAATTGTTTCTTTGTGGTGCAATAAAGAATATTTATTTATTTAAATCGGCAAAATTCGATCAAAATTGACACTTTGCGCGCATGGTCTAAGTTCTTTCTTGCGAAATGTGACAGTGATAGCGGTAAACGGATGGAACGGCCTTAATGTATGTTTGTCTGTTTCAGGGCTCGTCGACCCGGAGCCGGAGCCGGAGCCGGAGGAGCCGCCACTGGCTGGACACGCACACGCAGGCCTCCGAGACCGACCTCTGAACATATCCTACTATATACTACCAATACCATGTTCGACCACTTGTATTGCCAAACCAAATTACCAAGTCTCCCCTAAAATTAGTTACTCAAAACATCCATACTAATATTATAAATGCGAAAGTCTGTCTGTCTGTCTCCCTTTCTGTCTGTGTGTTCCCTCTTCACGCTTAAACCGCTGACAGAGTAAGTAAATATTCTTTATTGTGCACCATAAAGTTTAAAAAATACACAGAAAGCGAAATACAAGCTTAAGACTAGGTAACAACAGGCGGTTTTATCGCTAAAAAGCGATAGGTTGAGTCCCCGAGAAGGACATAGGATAGTTTTTATCCCGAAAATCATCCCTTAAGAAAGTTAAAAGCGGGGTGGAATTGAGATAATTAATGAAGTGCCTGCTAATTTGTGTGCATAATATGCTCAATTGAATAATTGCTATGAGAATTTTTCCAGGCGCTACTTTAGCTGCTGTTACTAAGATCACGCAGACGAAGTCGCGGGCAAAAGCTAGTTATCTAATAAAATTAGATTATGTATAGAAATAGTACAAATGCCTGCGAGGCTTTTCCTTCCACCTAGTTATATACCATTGTAATAATCATGACATATCTTATTAATTTTAGGTTATTATCCTGTTTTGTTTAAAACTCAAAATAGTACAGTCGGCAGCAGAAGTTGCTAAGCGGGCGAGGTGTTCAAAATGATCTTGACGCGACTGAGATTTGGCTTAAAGGGCTGGCATCCAGGGCATAAAATTCCATTTAAAAAAAATTACACAATTCTAGGTATTGACAGGGCGAGCTATGCTGGCGCCATCTGCTAAATACTTAGACCGGTCGACCCCATTAGGAAAAAAAATGTATTTTCTTATGAACAAATGTGCCATTAACCAAAAGGGTACTTATTGTCGGTTGTCAATAAGGCGCTATATCCATATAGCTTCAACCATGTAGCTGCGACCATGTGGTACCTTTTGGTTGAAAACGTCTCAAATAGTGAAATGTTAATCTACTTCAATATATGAATATTCATATTTTTTTATTTGTATTAATTATACATTGTCATGGATGCGTAATTTACATTATTAATATTATTATTTACAATAGATATGTCAGAAATATGTGCAATTAAAATTGGGTTTCATTAAACATTAGAATAACAATAATAACAAAAAATAATAATAATAATTCAATTGTCAATAAAATAATCATACCCCGTTCCAATATGTTAGGAGTGATCCCAATTAGCCTTCCAGAAATTCCTTTCCAATAGTCCTGATACCAGTTTTTTTAAAGTACCATTCACTTGCGTTTATTTTGAGTCATCATTTTGCTTTATTTGAGAACGTTGTAAAATATATTATCCGGTTAATATTTATTTTAGCAACACCCTGTTAAAAAAAAAATCATTATATATAATATGTTATTTAAACATTTCACTGTCTTAATAAAAAACAGAAACTTATGCTGTTATAGGGTATTTGACTACTAAATCAGTTTCATTTTTCGAACTGTCAAAACGATTTTGCTACTATGAAATTTATATGAAACACTAGCATGTGACGTCACAATCAAATTACTTGCTCTTTATAGTTTTATACGGGTTTTAAAATAGAAATTATGTCTAAAAATAACTGCTGTCTACGTTTCTCTATTAATCTTCTGTTGCTTTATTTCATGCATTGTTTAAAATAATTTATTTATTTATTTACAGTCAAATACCCTTAGTATTTATTACAGTTTTTTTTGCGTTTCTACCAATTTTTATTGTTGTCTCAAACTAGTCTCTATTTAAAACATTTATGAGAAGTTTGAAAACACATCTTACTTTTTTTTACGCATTTTACATTTTACAGTTTTACTTTTTAATGAATTGTCATTTTTCTATCATTGATAGGATTCAGTTATTGACGCAACATCTTCTGTATCTTGATTATTAAAAGAACTAACAACATTGTGTACGAAACGCTCGTGTTACTGAACGTACTCGCTTGAGCTCGGCCGTTTAATTCACGCTCGGCACGCAATCCCTTTTTGGTCGAAGGTGCTTTTCTCAAAGAAAATTTAATTAAAAGTACTGATGTAGTGCATAATTGTTTTCCATAGTATTTTCTCGGAAACGTTCGTATTTATCATGCTACTTCAGTCAAGAGCTCGAGGGATTAGGGTCGGCAACGCGCATGTAACCCCTCTGGAGTTGCAGGCGTACATAGGCTACGGAGACTGCTTAACATCAGGCGGGCCGTATGCTTGTTTGTCACCGACGTAGTATAAAAAAAAAACCTCAGTACTCTTTGTACCGAGACTGACTGAAATAGCATGACATGTTCGTACGTTTCCGTGAAAATACGATGGAAAATAATTATGCACTACATCTGCAACTAATTTCTTTGCTGGCGTGTAGATTTTTGGGTTTTGCGGCATGTAGTAATAATAATATCAAGAATAATCAAGTACACTCGCCACCAGATATATCTGAGCGGCCACGATACTCAAAAATATATGCACATGCAATTGCCTTGACAATGAGGGCTACCGCGTTTAATTTCGCCGCTAGGGGCGCTAGTGTAGATGGAGGTCTTTCAAAATGTCAAATGGATAGAAGTTTTGGGGGTTTCAAGCTTTTTTATCGGGAATTTTTACTCCTTATTCATAATTGTTGTAAATCTTTGTCTATCTTTGATTAATCATGGTAAACAATAGATATAGCTCAATAAATGTTAGTCGTTTAAAAAAAGTGCCAACTAAAATATATGCAAAATTAAACAGGTCGATAAAATGGCACATTTAGACGTTGAAATACTTTTGTGTATATTAGAACGTATTGATTTTATAAAAATAAGCATAGAAGAATTTTGAGATCTGTTTTTCTGGACCTACATCAACAGTGGCGCCAACCGCTGAGCACAAAAACGGTAGCCCTCATAGAGGTGTGTTCAGATATTTGTGAGCACCTCGGCCGCTCAGATATATCTTGTGGCGACTGTACCACGCGTAGTCAATTATCCGTTTATAATAGGCATTTATATTTGAATATCATCACAAAAAATATATGTAAATTACTAAAAAAGAATCTCTAAAATCACCAGTGTCATAATATTGTTGTAAAAGATATATTAGCTATTGTATAGAAGACTAATGTAAAGATCTTCCCTCTGTAATTAAGTATTAATAATTTAATCTTATAGATTTAAGTGGGACTTGCGGTTCGAGCGCCATCTTGATAGTTAGCATCGTGATTAATTACTTTGTTTTTTGCTCATTAATATTGTTTAAAGTGTAATATCGATAGCTTATTATACAGTAAACTAATGTGGTAGTGTGCAGTGAATGGAGAATTAATTTTGAAGCGCGTTTAACCACCATCTTGGAGTCAACGGCCGGTAGTCCACGTGCTTCTTGTAAAGTCTAGCTATCGATTTACAAGAGCTAACAAATCACCGTACACTGTCTTGTACAACCGTACAATTTTTGTCGTTTTTAAACCTCTTAATACCTTGATACTGGCGAAATAGTCCCACTGGGCTGAAGCCATAATTTTAAAAGAAGAAGAAGATTTAAGTGCATGCGTTGTGGGATCTTATTCAAAAATTCATAGCCACAGACATATTATTATAATCAAGTATTCAAGTTATAAACTGAAGCTGCATAAATTTTTAGGGTTCCGTACCCAAGGGGTAAAAACGGGACCCTATTACTAAGACTCTGCTGTCCGTCTGTCTGTCACCAGGCTGTATCACATGAACCGTGATAGCTAGACGGTTGAAATTTTCACAGATGATGTATTTCTGTAGCCGCTATAACAACAAATACTAAAAAGTACGGAACCCTCGGCGGGCGAGTCTGACTTGCACTTGGTCCGGTTTTTTTAATACATAGTTTGGTAATTATTTTACAATAATTGTTCCAAACTATTTAGAATAATTACCAAACTAATGTATTAAAAAAACCGGCCAAGTGCGTGTCGGACTCGCGCACCGTGGGTTCCGTACTTTTTAGTATTTATTGTTATAGAGGCAACAGAAAAACATCATCTGTGAAAATTTTGAACTGTCTTCTTTCTTTGTCTAGCTATCACGGTTCATGAGATACAGCCTGTTGACAGACGGACAGCGGAGTCTTAGTAATAGGGTCCCGTTTTTACCCTTTGGGTACGGAACCCTAAAAATGAAATTGTTGTCAAAAACTTATTTAACGTTGTATGAATAGTGGTTTTCCAAGTATTGATGACCCCATTTGCCTCTGCGCTATAAAGTTTTGGATAATTTTTGAATAAGATCCAACATTGAAATATTTTAAGTATTTAGCTGACTTAACTCCGCTTACAAATGTCTATGATAACGTTAAATCTAGCTTACCATGTACATCTAGGTCATCTAGCTTCTCGCATAGCACAACCATAATTATATTAATTATTTTGATTTTCGCTAGAATTGTAAGTATGTAATGTACCTATCTATCTGTTAGCATTTTGTGCCCTATCAGGGTGTCATGTACCAATTACATGTAACTAACATCTTTTGTAATGCACATGACATGTAATGTTAAATAAAATATAAAAATATAAATAAATAAAAAACATGAAAATGTGGGACGTCTATAAGAGAAGAATATGTGACATTTTCAAACAAAAGGTCACCAGGTACCACATTGTCGCTTATCAATAAGGTTGATTTCAAATTGAAGATATATGGAAAAAGCGCCTTATTAACAACCTACAATAAGTAACCTTTTGATTGGGAATGGCACATATAATAAGTCTAGGAGGATATAACCAAACGGAGACGCCACGTCTGTAATTTTCTGTACCATAGAGTAACTTATACTAGAGCGGTACTGTCATAGTAAATTTTGTAACCCCAGTAAATTCACTGCCATCTGTCGACACACTTTGAAACTAAAAATGAAGATTTATAAAAATACGATAGAATGTATTTAAATATAGATAAATGTTTTTTTTTTATTTGCATTAATTATTTTTATGATTTTGACCCATGTTCTTTCACTGATATGCGTTAAAATTGTTAAATAACAAACGAAACCGTCAACGCCATCTATACGACTGTAGGCTAAAACTAGTAGCGCCCTCTGGACGAGAATCAAATTTTCTTGATTTTCGAGGCACATTTTGTCCTTGGACTGTATCCATCTATTACGGAGTTATATCTATCTTTGTCTGTACTAAAAAGTGCCGATTTTTGCTGGGGAATGTATACGTAACGTCAAAATAGCCATGTCAGATAAACGTCAGTCCATACATTGTGTATGACCATTGGCCGACTATTTTCGACAGAGGGGAAAGCCTACTGGTTACTCCGTTTGGCTATATCCTCTTAGTAAGTAATGTTATCCCAACAATAACATAGTTAAGGCCGTTCCATCGGTTTGCAACTGTCTTTGTCACATTTCGCAAGAAAGAACGGGAAAGAACATACGCGCCATGTGTCATTTTTGATCGAATTTTGTCGGCTTTTATTTATTTTAAAAACGTTACCTTACAATATCAAAATTCTAAAGCTATGAAATTACTATTTATGTTAAGATTGTTTTTTCTTCTTTTTTTGTTTATAGTATCACATAATAAATAACCGAGTAAAGTAGGATTAAAAGTCCGCGTTAGAGGTTACTTTGGGAATTAATTGTATCGAGCGAAGTGTATTTATTATTATTATTTATTATTCGTGTATCGGAAGCTATGTTGTTAAAGATAATATAGTCAAGAACTACATATATATTTTCCACGTCTACGAATATCAACGCCTCTTAGAAAAACATGATCATATAAGGAGATTTTTCGCTTTCTGGCTCAGGGAACCGCCTTAAGATATTATTATAGATATGATTTTTTATTTTGGTTGGAAAAATGTTTTAACTTAAATGTTTTTAGCTTTTTTCTGTTGAATCTGTGAGCTGTCCAATGCTTTGTATTCATTTGGCAACAATATGCATTTAAGGGTTAAATGTGAAATGAGAGCCAAGTTCAATATTAAGAATATGTGTAGTTGTTGACCGACAAAAGAATTGAGATCTATAATATAATCTATATGGGAGCAAAGTTCTGTGCTGTGTGAAAATCCTGAAATTATAAAGGATTTCACTTGGCTACTTTTTACCAACAAACCAAGTTTTAGAAAAGTAACAGACAAATATGTATAATTCACATATGTAAAAAAAATTGTTTATGTTTAAAAATACATATTTAATTTGATTAATTTAATAGCCGTTTAAAAATATTTTTACGCAATTTTCAATCGTTAGCCTGTAGGCCTTCGATGCCTAACCTGTCAAGAAATGACAATATGGCGGAAGAATGTTGGAAAAATATTTCGCTTAAAATATAGTTTTTTCTTCGCAAGTGTGATGATAAACATTGTGTGTAACTCCGGGGGTAAGAAATGTAAGGATATTGTAAACTCGGGTATTTAATTAATTTCAACCGCGGCTGTCGGGAATTATAGACCTCGTTTACTAAATCTCGCTTACCCCCCTCGTTGCACAATGCACTATACTATAATTAACCTTTTTTATTACAGTTCAACAAAATTATACATTATACATATGTTTTTGGTTGTGCTATCGCGGATGTAATGAGCTTTAGTTTCATAATATGTCTTACTCAATGACTGGCGTATGCACATATTAAAAAATGCATGCAAAATTTTTTATTAGATGAATTAATTTTTAACAAGCAGAAACGTCTGCGATCGATGCTATTAAGCTTAGAATAAATTTAAAAATGGAAAAATTACTGCCTTGGGTGAGACTTGAACTCACGGCCTCTGGATAGATACTCCAGCGCTCTGCCAACTGAGCCACCAAGACCTCATCCATAGTCAGCAAATCTTCCCACTATATGGGTCTAGGGGACCCTAGCGACATCTACCGTGAGAGTGTTACACTTCTTAAACGGCCACCGGAGTTCCAAGTCATATTGGAAATTCACCAGTTAAATTAATTAATTAATTCACGGTAGATGTCGCTAGGGTCCCCTAGACCCATATAGTGGGAAGATTTGCTGACTATGGATGAGGTCTTGGTGGCTCAGTTGGCAGGGCGCTGGAGTATCTATCCAGAGGCCGTGAGTTCAAGTCTCACCCAAGGCAGTAATTTTTCCACTTTTAAATTTTATTAGATGGTACGTATATACATAGAATGAGACTATAGGGGTTCTTATAAAGGGTCGGCAACCCTCAGGTGAAAAACCCATCTCACCCCAATTACGAGGGACTACGGGGTGAGGTGGGATTTCCTGTTTATCGTCAAAGTTATGAAATGGAACTACCCAAAATAAAATAAAAACTAAAATACAAACGTCCGGAACACTTATTATATACACCATTCAGTTTGCATATGTAAAAATAAAATGTTATCGAGGTTTGAATGTCAGTTTTGCTCCAACTCGCCCCATTTTACGGTATGCTATATCTTAACTGCAACTGCTGTTTACCGCGCTGCTCATCACCAGACCACCTGTAACTACTAGCAAAGAGGATATAATAAGATAGAGCGGTGCTATCATAGTAAATTTTGTAACCACTGTAAATTCACTGCCATCTATCGACATACTTTAAAACTAAAAATGAAGATTTATAAAAATACGTTAAAATGTATTTAAATATGGATTAATGATTTTTCTATTTGCATTAATTACTTTTATATGATTTTGACCCATGTTCCTTCACTGATATGCGTTAAAATTATAAATAACAAACGAAACGGTCAACGCCCTCTATACGAGAGTAGGCCAAAGCTAGTGGCGCCATCTGATCGAGAATCAAACTTACGTGATTTTCGAGGCACGTTTTTTTCCTTAGACTGTATCCATCTATTACGGAGTGTATCGGCTAACTGGCTGTTACAGCCATCTTTCTATTTTTAGACACAAGGGAAATAACATATACTTTTCTTAGCCTATTTAGGGATAGCATGAGCCAGTCACTGAGTAACTTAGCTTGGAGGCAGTTGTAAATGTGTGCAAATGTATAAATGTATATGAGTGTACAGCGCGTAAATCGGTGCTAGCGTTAGTACGTGAGACGTTATGAGAAAATAAATGCTATTAGCTATTACAATACTATGTACTTTCATTTATCCCATCAACATCAGAAAAAAAATATAGTTTAGAACCAACTGACACGGGAGGCGATGTCAATTTTTTTTACGTGTAGCTGCCATTCCTCAACCCACCAACGGAGTTGCAGCTGACGTCCACGAGGGTTCATCATACATAGCCGTTAATCACTATACGAATTTTCGCCCGGGGGGCGATTAGTCATGGAAATCTGTTCCTGGCCCGCGGTCAATTAGAAGTAACTAAGTCTTAAATAAATAAATATTATAGGACATTCTTACACAGATTGACTAAGTCCCACAGTAAGCTCAAGAAGGCTTGTGTTATGGGTACTCAGACAACGATATATATAATATATAAATACATAGAAAACACCCAAGACTCAGGAACAAATATCTGTGCTCATTACACAAATAAATGCCCTTACCGGGATTCGAACCCAGGACCATCGGCCAATACTAATCTATGCCATCGGCTTCACAGGCAGGGTCACTACCCACTAGGCCAGACCAGTCGTCAGGTCTTAACCACATGGACCTTATTTTGTGTTATTCTTTGCCCTAAAAACGACTGGTAAGTGTATCTAATGACATTTCTTACATAGAAAAGGTTGGGACAATAAAAGTGCTGAAAGATTACAAAGTTATATAATGATATTACTAAGTACTACATGGAATTAATTGTTATAATACAATTTATAATTTGTAGTAAATCGATACAGAGCAATTAAATGCTATTTGATTTCTCTTACCTAAATACATGTTACAACTTGCAACAAATAAAAATTGTTAAACATTTTAATTTTTAAACCGCGTATTTTATTTTTATAATATTTCATTAAAATCCTATTCTATAATTACCCTTATTATTGTTAAACTATATTAAAAACAAAACTTCCGTGAGACACAGACATATTAAATATATTAATAACGATTACGTATTTTAATTCGAAAACGCTCGACATGTTTCACTCCGTACCGAGGAGCGTCATCAGGAGCTTGCGTCGACGGTGACGGACCGGTGCAGACTGCGTAAACGAGGGTAGTTTCTCGCCCCCCCCTGCCGCCACCGGCGCCCGCGCCGAGTCCTCGGGCGCGGAGAGCTGCGACCCGCAGTCTGCGCTGGTCCGTCACCGTCGACGCAAGCTCCTGATGACGCTTCTCGGTACGGAGTGCAACATGTCGAGCGTTTTCGACTTAAAACACGTGAGTGACCCGTTCTTAATATATTAAAATTATAAAATACACTAAAGGAGAACACACTGGGCATATCACTGGCACTGGATTATCATCTTTAATGCATATATGTATGTATGTAAACACTTTATTGTACATAAGACAGATTACAAACACAATAAAAGAACATAAATATATACAATGTACAAAGGCGGACTTATCCCTATAAGGGATCTCTTCCAGTCAACCTTTGAGCAATTGAGAATGAAACAATAAACAGATCAAGATAGACAAACGAACACTATGAACAAAAAGTAAATTATGGTTCAATTATTACAAACGTAAATAATTAAAACCTGTAATCTAGAATATAAAATAAACATATATATATATATATACACAATACATATCCATATAAACACAAATATATACCTATAAATGTATATATATACATATATATATATATATATATATATATATATATATATATTATCACAACTAAATAAATAATCTTAGTACTCAACTAAGTACAACACAAGTCATCAGAAAGCCACAACTTATGTAATTTTCCCTTGAGTGATGCGACCGACTGGGACTGTCTAAGGGATAATGGCAACTTGTTCCACAACTGTACAGCGCATATAATTTTTTAATACCTTTTTACATAATTATTTTTCAAGTGGGGTCTTTGTTTGACATAATTATTGAAAGTCATAATGTAATGATTGTCATATTATCATTAGTCGAAATTCTGAAACCGTTAACTTTTCAGGATTTTCCTCGGGTTATATAGGTTAGGTTAGGTTTGTTTTATGGCAATCCTGAAAAGTTACACGTTTCTGAGAAAACCTAAATTATGACTAATGATAATATGACAATCATTACATTACGACTTTCAATAATTATGTCAAACAATAGAGACCCTTTTGAAGTATTTGACTTTTCTCCGAGGTAGGTATGTTCTTTCATGTACTTTAAATCGAATTCAAAACTTTAAGTAAATTTGTTTCAGATTTGCATGCGTATATTTTTTTACTAGCGTGAACTCGTTATATAAACTTGAGTTACCCTATTGCAAAAGTTTTTTACAGTTTACATTTTTATGCTTTTTTTGGCGGTGTGGACTCATGTATGTTTATTTATTGAACTCAAGAATCGGAATCGCTTTTTACATGTTTCTTACGATTATGGGCTCGTTTATGTGTGCCTAATTGACCATATTGTCTAAACGTTTTCTTACATATATCACATTGATGTGGTTTTTCACCGGTGTGTATTAGTTTATGATTATGCAAAGTACTCAATTCTCGAAAATACATTTTACATAACTCACACTGATATGGTTTCTCACCAGTGTGTATTAGCTTATGTCTCTTCATACTACTCAATTCGCTGAATTGCTTGTTACATACTTCGCATTGATACCGTTTTTCGCCGGTGTGAATTCGTTTGTGTGCGTTTAATCTATCTATTCGTGAAAAAAATTTTTTACACAATTCGCATTGATGTGGTTTTTCGTTGGTGTGTATTAGTAGCTTATGTCTCTTTACAGTACTCAAATCGGCGAATTGTTTGTTACATAAATCGCATTGATATGGTTTTTCACCGGTGTGAACTCGTTTATGTACGTTTAATTTATCTATTCGTGAAAACTTTTTTTGACACAATTCGCATCCATATGGTTTTTCGCCAGTGTGTGTTAGTATATGTCTATTTGACGTTCTCAAGTCACTAAATTGCTTTTTACATATTTTGCATTGATATGGTCTTTGTTTCTGGCGGGATGAAGAACGTTCAGCAAGCATTGACGAACTCGTGGTCGTGGGTGTGTGGTGTGATTTGGCGTCGTCGCGGCCCCAAGCCTGCGGACTACCGTCTGCGTCACCGAGCGCCCAGTCTGTAACAAATTGTACTTATACCTTATCTTGTAAACATATTTGAATAGCAATTGTTATAACCCCCGTGTAATAAATAGCATTTTATACAATACAATCATAATATAATAAAGAGCATTTCAGTCGAGTACCGTGTTTAGGTCACGACTCACGAAGCTTGCTCAGTGGCCTAAGTAACAGTCACAATGGTTACCATTATAGGCCTAATAATAATAATAACTCCACGGCCGATTTCGGCCACGGCGACTGCTGTCAACTCCGTTGCTGTCGCTGGTGTGCTCGCAAGTGGCTGATGTAGCCGATCTTGTTACTAAAAGTTCGCGAACATTGCGGGCATGTGAGCACACCATTAACAAAGTTATAGGGTATTGCCGCGGGTGGTCTGGCTTTTATTCTACCGCGCTTGGCATCAAGCTCTAAGCGCCGCTGAGACTCAAACTCGGTTATCTTGGCATTTATTGCAGCCCGCCATTCCGTACGCACGGCTGCCTGCTGCTCCCATCGCGAGGGCTCTACGCCACAATTTTTCATGTGACGCTTAAGCACATCTTTGTATCTGAGGAATTGGCCGCCCTGTTTCCGCTTGCCCTCCTCAAGCTCAGAATAAAAGATGTGCTTAGTACACGCTGGTCGTTCATCCGCGAAACGTGACCACATCACCTAAGTTGACGTCGCATGAGGTATACCTCGATACCACCCACATTTGCTCTAAGCAGCACTTCTGTATTCCGAACACGATCAGACCATCGGATCTTCAGTATCTTACGTAGGCATCTGAGGTGGAATCGATCCAGCATACGAATATTGCGGCGATAAACGGTCCACGTTTCAGCAGAGTAAAGAAGGTTAGGCAGCACGACTGCCATGTACACGGAGATCAGTGGCCAATTTCAAGTCGTGTGAGCTGAGGACCTTGTGATCTAGCCTACCGAAAGCTGCAGCCGCAGCCCCGATTATAGGCCTACTGTATCACTGTTTGGTAATAAAATGCCTTAGTTATAGAACCTTTTGTTACTGGGGTACTAACTTTCAAAAATAACAGTCTTCTTATTGTTATTATATACGAATGCACAGGCAGCTTAAAATAGCTGATACGTGCATATCAATGTCCTGCACTTGTGTTCTGTCCATTCGTAAAATGTTTGTCGAGTCTGTTTTTAAAGGAGTTCACTGAAGGCGCACTGATTACGGATTCGGGCAAACTGTTCGTACGAATTCGGAAAAATAATCTACGATATTTAAGGTACTTTCCCTTCATGTTGCATAGTCTTGCATAGTGTTGCATGTTGCATAGTAGATTAGAAAGTGAACATAATCTCGGAATCGTGTCAATGTGATACTATTGTAGCGGACCGACACGCGAATGAAATCCAGACCAGCTGCGCTCGGACAATAGGTGACGTATGGATGTGGCGTGATTTGCGGTTGCACAAGCTCATAAGCGGTAGCGATTTCATTCGCGTGTCGGTCCGCTACACTATAAATGGATTCAGCACCCCCGATTTATACGAAAACGATACTAAACACGGCTTAGCAGCTTCACTGATGTAGATATCAAGATAAAATTGAGAGCTAAACAAACTTTCAAGAGTAAAACTTGTAGGGGGAGTCACAAACTTTGTAACGTCACTAACTTATTTTTTTTTATATTAGCCTACTTTGGTGTCCCACTGCTGGGCAAAGGCCTCCCCTCGTTTTCTCCACTCGACCCTGTCATCGGCATTTTCCCACCATTTGGGGTAGAATGCGTCCAAGTCGTCCCGCCATCTCCTTTGCATGCGACAGACATGTCCCGCCCAGTCCCACTTAAGCTTAGCGGTCTTGACGCCTACATCTGCAACTCTAGTTCTGGAGCGTAGTTCCGTGTTTCTGATTCGATTAGTTCTACGTACACCTAATATACTACGCTCCATAGCTCGCTGGCAAACCTTGATTTAAATTTTTTTATTCGCTGTACAGTTAAATAACAAGTTTTAGAACGATAATCGTTTTTAATCGTTTTTACGGACGCAGAGTAGTAGCAACCCAAGACGACACTTCCTGTCTAACCGTGTAGTGAAAGTGTGGAACAGTTTGCCCGAATCCGTAATCAGTGCGCCTTCAGTGAACTCCTTTAAAAACAGACTCGACAAACATTTTACGAATGGACAAAACACAAGTGCAGGACATTGATATGCACTTTTCAGCTATTTTAAGCTACCTGTGCATTCGTATATAATAATAATCATTCAATTTTCTATTTTGTGTTATAAAATTACTAATTAATATTTCTTTTGTCAAAAATATTTTGATAAAATATTAATAATTTTATTTTTATTTTATTTATTTATTTAATATATTATATTAGCACTAACAGATAAACCTTACATGCTAACATTCAAATTACATTTATATTTATATTTACACTTTAGCTTATACACTATATTTCATAATTATTTTATTTTATTTAGGTAGGTTAATTTATTTATTATTTAATTTATTAGACTTAAGGTATAACTATGTTTATTGTACTTATATGTTTAGTGTATATGTTTGGTAGGTAGACTAGTAGTTAACAGTATAATTGTATTAAAAGGTAATAGAGCTTTTAGTGACTAGTGTCTCCAGGTACCGGCTTGATGCTATCAAAAGTTTTGATACTGTGGTGAAAAAAACATCCAGGGAGCTGGTCAGGATATTGTTTATAAGCGTCAGAGCTAGGTGCAGGGGGGAGGAGGAAAGAGCGCGCGTGCGCACCGGCGGGATGGCTTACGGGCCGCGTTGCCTCGTGCGCAACTGCATGCCACACGTACGCGGGACCCTCAATGGAACCAGTGCCAGTAGCTCCGGATTAATTGTTAGTCCTCGGATTAGTTTTATAAAGTATTTTACTAGATACATATGTCTTCGAAACTCGAGGGACGTGTAGTCTACCATTCCGAGGACGAAGAGAGTTGGGTATAGGTACGGGTAGCGTCCATATATTTTGTGGTACAAACAGCGCACAAATGACTTTTGTACTTTTTCCAACTGGAGCGTATATTGGTGCTCATGGGGATTCCAAACGACGGAATTCGTTTCCAACCTGCTGCGCACATATGCATTATATAAGACGCTAATAGCGTGCTGGTTGGTAAACAGTTTGGTTTGACGAATGACAAATCCTAAACACTTTCTAGCTCCATTGCACAGCTTGGCAATATGCGGATTAAATGTAAGTCGAACGTCAAACCATGTGCCGAAGTCTTTTACTTCATTTACATGTTTCAAGGGTTTAGTGTCAATGGTGTATTTTAGATGTATGATAGGCTCTCGAGCACGTGTGTACGACATCACTGAGCACTTAGCACTTAATTCGATTTGCCGATTTTATTGAAAAAATGTGACGTCACACCAGGGCGTTTGCTAAATGTGACCAAGTGTGACAAGGAGGGGGGAGGGGTCAAAAAACCTCGAAATTCGTGTGACGTAATTAATGGATGAACCCTAACCACTGAACCAATTTTGATGAAATTTGATATGAAAGCTATAATGGGGTTTAGGGCTTGAACACCATCTATTAACCCAAATAAGACATTTAAATAGCATAAACTACGAGGGCGCCTAAAACCTCTCACTACCTATCTCTAAAATAAACGACCTATTTTGTTATTTATTATGTATTGTCAAAGTTGAAACGTTTTAATTCAGTGTTATTTACCTACGTTCTTGTACTAATATAATCTTTATTGTTTTTGCTCAATAAGCACCTAACTTACACGTAACTATTTATTAATCTGTGCTTACACTACACTGACCTGCTAACACGAAATACCTAAGATACAAGTATTAAGTTACTTAGTTTAGGCATTGATGTTAAATATGTTAGAGCCAGTTACAATTTTGGCTTACAAGATCTTAAGGGGCCCACTGACTATCAGTCCGCCGGTCGATATCGGCCGGTCAGTTGTTCGGAGCTGTCAAATTTTTGTTCTAACTGACAGGCCGATATCGTCCGGCGGACTGATAGTCAGTGGGCTCCTTTAAATTTTATGTTTACTTTTCTAAACCATGATTGTACATTTATAATTTATAAGTAACTATTTAAGCGTATTACGATTGTTTTTTTTTATATTTTTCAATGAAATAAATTTTATCTTATATTATCTTATTAAGGGGTGAAAAACGAGGGGGAGGGGGGAGTTATGGTTTGCAGTTTTCTTTGGAAGTGCAATATGAAAGAGTACTTATTCAAATTCTACAACTAACATTCTGCCAGCTGTCTTAGGATTACTCTAATAAGATATTTTATGTAGTCATATAGCACGAAAGACCGATTCGTGGAGCAAACGACTACTCGAGTGGCGACCATGGGGGGAAGAGTGTCCTCAAAGTAGACCCCAGATGCGTTGGGACGACGACATCAAGAAGACTGCAGGGAGACAGTGGCTCCAAGTCGCACAGAACCGCGACGAATGGCGCAAGGCCTACACCCAAAGGGTAGAAAAAGGCTAAAGAGAGAGAGAGAGTGATAAGATATTGTTACATGTAATTTCTGCCTTCCATTCGATTTCATTTCTTTATGAGATCTGATAGTATGTATATTGTGAAGTTCTTCATCCATAGAAGTTTGTGAATTGAGGTTTCTTTAGCATGCAATTTTGTAACTTGCCTGGTCGTTTTTAGGTGATCAACTAAATGATGAATTTTGCACCTAAAATATTGATCCTTCAGCATTTGAAACTAAAATTTCGTGTATACTAGTCAAACTTTGCACAAACTAAAGAGATTTCTATCAGATTTACAATTATTTTTAGGGTCTCCATTGTTTCCCATAAAGTTTTAAGTCATAATGTATTGTTTGTCCACATTTTCGTTAGTCATAATTTGGTTTTTCTCAGAAACGCGTAACTTTTCTGGATTACCATAAAACAAACCTAACATATCTATAGAATAACCTTACGAAAATCCTGAAAAGTTAACGGTTTCAGAATGATGACTAATGATAATCTGACAATCATTACATTATGACTCAATAATTATGTCAAACAAAGCAACCCCTTATTTTTAATATTGAGACTATTGAGAGGTACAACATGCTTAAATACTGTGCTTATTTTGTTGCATAATAATTGATTGTTCTAATGTTGTTATGTTAAGCATAACACTCATTGTTATAGAGCGATCAATATAGACCCGCTTAAAGTCAAAGTCAGTGTTTATTTGTAAAACATAGGTAAAACTGTTACAGTGGTGTATATAATTATAAAATTGGTCTCACTATGTTTTGCCTTTTGGCGTACAAAAACATGTTCTTAAAATAACTTAACTAACAAGATAAATCTTAAAAATAAAAACATTAAAAATAACCAACCTAAGAAACCTAACCTGTAAATTGTATAGTCTGTCAAGGACTTTTTTTGACTTAAAGGTAGCTACTTAGACTGTATGAAAAAATGCTTTCACAAGCGCGTTATAAATATGTAATCATATTTTAAACGGGATTCTAAGTAAGATATACATTTTAGAGTTCGAACTAAGAACTGACCTGTTGGTGACTCATCTTTTACGGCGTGGTCAGCGTACACTTCCGGCGCCGCGCTCACGTCGAGCGACTCGTCTTCACACACGTCATCCAAAGGTTCAGATTTCAGCAACACTACCTCGAACGTGGGCTTATCTGTGATACACACATCATCACAGGGCTCAGCCTTCACGGAAACACTCTCTGCGCCCTGTAACGCTGACGACTCCATCGTCAACTATAAACACTACGATATTATCTTCGACGTAAACGTTAAATAAATAAAAGTAGGTTATTGTTTAAAATTCGTGCAATATATGTTTCTTTAAATTTCTTGGTCAAAATCCTAAGGTATTTATTATATTAATGTTAATATCAAAATCAAAGAGAAGAGTATATAACCACTACCCATTACGTTTGTCATGTCATTGTCAATTTGACTTCTCTCTCACCAAACAATGGCGTGCGTTCCAATACTTCCAATTAAAACCACTCACACTCTCACAAAGTCTTATGGGTGCGGCTATTATACAGAGTGGCTAAAAAATAAATGTATTTTATTCCCGTTGCCAGGGAGGTTTTGGGATTATACTGAGCAACTTTTACTATGGGACCAACAACGAAATCGCGAAAAAAAAATGTACCTTCCCAAAGAAAATGGACCCGATACGTCGGTCTATTACGACCTTACCATGCATGCGGGACGCGGAACATAACAGATATTTTGGGATATTCGAACGCGCGCCATTATGACATTGTGATTTGACAATGACATTTAAATACACATTTTATTTTATGATTTTAGCATAGAGTAGCTATGTTTTTGTTTGGAGGTATGAATCGTCTGTATATATATTTTGCACGGATTTAAAACTCCTACTTAAACAAAGATCCTAGCTCTGTTTACCTTAAGTGAACCAAAAAGGCATTCAAGTAGATAGTAATGTGGGATGGAGAGGGCACATATGTAATCTGTGTAAAAAAATAAACCAGTATGTCTATGTCATAAGAAGACTGACAGAAACGGTTTCTCAGCAGTCAGCTGTCACTGCTTATCACGCTTATGTATCCTCTAATCTCAGATACGGAATTATACACTGGGGCAATGCTGCTGATTGTGATATCATGCCGTTATTTAAAGCCCAAAAGATAATTGTACGAGCTGTGTTTAAAGTTAACCAAATGACAAGCTGTAGACCTTTGTTTAAGAAATTAGGCCTGTTACCACTCCATTCTATGTATATTTACGAAGCATGTGTATTTGTAAAACAATATATGGACCGATTCACTGTACATGTAAATACTCATCCTCGCCCAGCTACAAAAACGCTAAAAATTCTTCCTTCAGGAAATTGTATTTCAAAAACATGCTTTTATACAAATACCATCTACACAATGGCCCCTAAATTGTTTAACAAATTACCGGATCTGCTCAGAAATGAACAGCTGTCGACATTTAAGATTAGGTTAAAAAAATTATTAAAAGATAAATGTTATTACAATATTGATGAATTTCTGATGGACACTTTGACAAATGAATGATTGACTTATATAATTACCCATTAATCTTCTTTTTTTTTCATTATTAATTACAACTTATTGATTATTTTTATTTTAAATATAGTGACATTTCTAATAATATTGCATGCGCTAGGTAACCAAAATCATTGTACGTCGCAAGACATATTACAGAGAACAATTTTTTTATAACACCTGTATTCATTACCTGTAATGCACAATTGATGAATAAATGATTCTAAAGAGGTCGTACAAAGCCGCACGGAGCAGAGTTTGCCCGAAGCTAGGAGTTTCGCACCCCTGCCTAAAGGGCCAATGTCAGGCCCGAGCAAGTCGTTGTCCGTATTACGGAATATCGGCATTATCAGCACATCATAAACAATTTTTGACATGTAAAAAATACTCTTCTGTAGGTAGAAACGGGAGTTGGCAGAGGCAGACCTCGGCGGACTTTCGCTGATCAGATCGGGGAAATCCTGAAGAAAGGCCAGGTCAAGAGCACCCTAAACCGCGTGTATGAGGAATGTTATGAAAGTGAAGGAAGCGAAAGAGGTATGTCAGGATCATAGCAAGTGGAAATCCGTGGTCTCTGCCTACCCCTCCGGGAGATAGGCGTGATTATATGTATGTATGTAAAAAATACTTTGTCTCTAAATTGCCAAAAATGTTCAATATTTGATATTTTTGCATATGAACCATTCTGATATTTGGTCAAACGGAAAAATATTCTTGCTCGGGCCCGATAGTGAGTGTGGATGTAACAAGTAACATGTTTGTTAGTCTTAACAAAAGAAGGTTGGGATAAAAAACGGCTAAAAATTGAAAGTTATTTATTAGAATTTAGAAACTCAGTATGTACATGGAATGGATTATTATTAAAATGTATTTTTCTGTAGTACACTCAGCTGCAGAGAAAAGGTACCCGTCCTGTTCCTTGGTATACAAAGGTGCTAAGCTAAAAGTATTACTGACTGTACATCAATACAAAGCAATTAAATCCTAAATAAATTTAAAAGTGGAAAAATTACTGCCTTGGGTGAGACTTGAACTCACGGCCTCTGGATAGATACTCCAGCGCTCTGCCAACTGAGCCACCAAGACCTCATCCATAGTCAGCAAATCTTCCCACTATATGGGTCTAGGGTCTATGGGTATAGTTCAAGTCTCACCCAAGGCAGTAATTTTTCCACTTTTAAATTTATTCTAAGCTTAATAGCATCGATCGCAGACGTTTCTGCTTGTTAAAAATTAATTTAAATCCTAAATATCTTAACACAAAATAATCTAAAAGAGAACACACTGGACTATGTATATCACCGGCATCAATAGCATTTTACTTGTCTACGAGGTATGTTCTATCATGTAGATATTACTCGTAACAGATTTCAAAACCTACCTTGTCCTTACATGTCCTTTTTACCTTAATGATTGGTAGCAAAATTACAATGACAATTTTGAATCATTCACGGTTAGTTTCACTAGACTTATATTGACAGGGATATGGACTGTGATTACCTTTTGTATTGTTTTCGAGCTCTCGATATTTCGAGGAAGTTACATGCATCTTGTTCACGGGTAACTCGGTATGGGCATATCGGGAGTTTGAAAACAATACAAAAGGTAATCACGGTCCATATCTCGGTCAATATAAGTCTAGTAAAACTACAATGGTCACATTTGTTAGGTTTTGCATCAGTTTACATCGTTATATGGGTTTTCAATCTATGTTTCTTGCTGCTAGCATAACAATGATTACACTAGTAAGGGTTTTATAAAAATAAAAAAACATTTATTCTGGCGAAATAAACCCTATTTTACATTTACTTATTCTGCCAAACTGCAAGACAGTTTGTTGGCAGAGGGGACTCCGTTAAAACAATGAATTAATTAATGGTTAGGTATGTCTCTTTACATGAGTTTTCAAAGCACTTTTGTATGCACTGGCATAACTACACTGTTCACACTTATAAGGTTTCTCGTTAGTATGCTTCAGTAAATGACGTTTTAAACCACCTTTGTATGCGCTAGCATAATTACACTGGCCACATTTGTGCAGCTTTTCACCAGTGTGTTTTTTTATATGCATTGATAATTGATTTCTGTAACTACTAGCAAAACTACACTGGTCACATTTGTAAGGCTCTTCGCCAGTGTGTTTTCTTGTATGGACTAATAAATAATGTTTGTCAGTACTAGCAAAACTACAGTGGTCACATTTGTAAGGTTTTTCACCAGTGTGTTTTCTCATATGGATTGAGAAATTATATTTGAAATTACTACCATAACTACACTGGTCACATTTGTAACGCTTTTCACCGGTGTGTTTCCTTAGAATATGTTTACTCAAACTATGTTTGCTGATACTAGAATAACTACACTGATCACATTGGTAAGGTTTCTCATTAGTATGTGTCCTTACATGATCTTTCAAAGCACCTTTATATGCACTAGCATAACTGCACTGATCACATTTGTAAGGCGTTTCGCCAGTATGTTTTCTTACATGACTTTCAAAATTACTTTTGAGTACACAAGCATAACTACACTGGTCACATTTGTAAAGATTCTCTCCAGTGTGTTTCATTACATGAACTTTTAAACCACGTTTGTGTGCACTAGCATAACTACATTGGCCACATTTGTAAGGCTTTACACCAGTGTGTGTTCTTACATGGATTAATACACTTTTTTTGTAATTACTAGCAAAAGTACACTGGTCACATTCATAAAGTTTCTCTCCAGTGTGTTTCATTACATGAACTCGCAAATGACGTTTGTTTGCACTAGCATAGCTGCACTGGTCACACTTGTAAGGCTTTTCACCAGTGTGTTTCCTTACATGAACTTGAAAATTACTGTTTTTGTTAGTAGAATAACTACACTGGCTACATTTGTAGAGATTCTGTGCTGTTTGTCTCTTCTGTGGAATTTTCTCTGCAACAAAATGTGTAATTTATTAAATCGTATAGTATGGTATTTTGTAAAACAATCAAAGAACTAACTGTTTACTGGAAGAGATCCCTTACAGAGATAAGTTTGCCTTTGAATTTTTATTGCAATTTCCACTTGGCTCATGTATCATGTACCATCAGCCGCAAAAGTGCATGGCGACTTTATCAATTAAGTCATAATTTCGCAGCTCACTGTACAATCAAGTTTTTACATATATGTATACCATAGAGAAATATAAGTAAGAGTGGTAACTCCATACATCAGTTTTCTTACCAAAACGCGCCTTATTTCGTAGTCGAGATCTAGCGGCATAATCTAATATTATAACCAGAGTAATCGGAAATTTATTTTAAAATAAAATAAAATAAATAAAAATAAAATATGTTTTATTGCTTATACCAGAAGAAAAATATAAAAACATTGCACAAGAGCCAAACCAAAAAAAATAAAAAAAACACAATACACTTAAATTCCACAAAAAACATTATAGAAAACATGCACAGAAAAAAAAAAGAAAATTGAAACAGTAAACTACATCTAGGTCTGATTTTCACCTCCTAAGGTTACTCTAGTTATAATGTTAGCTAAAAATCGTCGAGCATTACGACTTTTTGTTTGCCGCTGCATCTATTGTACAGAGGTCAAGGACACCCGAGGAAGAAATGGAGGGATGTCTTCACTGAAATAACGGGTGTCGATTGGATGCATAAGGCTCGGGACAGAGCACTGTGGAAGAGCTTGGGGGAGGCCTACGCCACGGAGGCGACTACTATTACCTAAATAATCTGTCAAACTGAAATTAAACTATGAAAACGGATTATATCGCGTATATTGAATTTATAATACATCCCGACGTTTCGCACCCTTTACAGCGTTCGTGGTCAACGGGTGACTGAGGAAAAATTACAAAGTGCAAAAATACCCACATACTAAAAATAATGAACAATCATAGACTATAAACTTTAACTACAAACTGATCAAACTGATTAAATTATTATTATGTTAATGTAATAGTAGAAATAAAGACTTTTTATTTTTATTTACATCTATTGTCGAGTACCAGTACTGAGAGTTCCGCTACTAGATGCTGGCGCGAAAACTGATGTTACCACTCTTTCTTTACTTATATTTGTATGATGTATACATAGAGGGGGTTTGAGGTTGTTAAGATAGGGGACTCATTCATATATAATTCAACTAATGAAGAACTCAGTAGTAAGCTCTTGCTGAACTGAATATTCAGAACTGCTTCGTCCACAAGCTTTCTGTAAGTGATTAGTGATTACTATTATATAGTAGGGGTACTACAGAAAAGAGAAAAATCTATTGTAGACAAATGGTGATTTGTCCTAAATCGATTTCCTCTTTTCTGCTGAGTCCACGCATTTTTTGTGCGAAACAGATCATAAAAAAAGAGATCCTAAACCTAGAGGTCGGATTCTTGTTTCAATGTAATGATGCTATATTAACTTTAAATTTTGATAACAAAACTTCCGTGAGACATAGACATATTAAATATATTAATAACGGGTCACTAACGTGTTTTAAGTCGAAAACGCTCGACATGTTTCACTCCGTACCGAGGAGCGTCATCAGGAGCTTGCGTGACGGTGACGGACCGGCGCAGACTGCGAGCTGTCGAGCGTTTTCGACTTAAAACACGTGAGTGACCCGTTATTAATATATTTAATTAACTTTAAAATTGAAATACAAAAAACCAACTACTCAAAAATATTGTGTCACCTAAAAAGTTGATGACACCATAGACCAATTAAATGCTACATGTCTACAGAGATCTCTCACCTTGTTTCTTTATTTTAGCTTTCCCAACTTTGGTCTTCCTGTGTTCCTCTACACCATCTTCAGGAACTGGTCTTGGGCTGTCCCGGTCTGTGCTCTTGGGGACAATCTCATACGACTGCTTCACTTCTATCGCTACGTTGAAAGCTGAAATCACCCGCAGATTAAAACAATGTTTACTATTATTTACCCATAAATTAGGGGACATCTTACACAGATCAACCTAGCCCCAAAACAAACAAAGCTTGTAGTACGGGTACTGGGCGTCAACATCTTACACCTTAAAACGAGCATTTTATATTTTGTGGATCTCGGAAATGGCTCTAACGCTCGATGAAATTTGCTAAATATATGGGGGTTTTCCAGGGGTGAAAAGTCAATCTAGGTAGGTCTTATCTCTGGGAAAACGAGCATTTTTGAGTTTTTATATGTATTATGTATGTATTATTTTTTTATTTTATTAGAAATAGGCCAATTATTCATTACTATTATAACATTATAATTTCTACATTCTGCTTCGTCCACAAGCTTTCTGTGAGTGATTAGTGATTACTTTTATAGTACAGAAAAGAGAAAATTGTCTGTTAGTGACCTGGGTTCTAGCAGTGCAATTACCAGTGCTTCGCTTGAAAGAGCGGAGTGTATAGCTGAGCCAGAACCCTTTTGTTTTGCTCTAACGCACACAGCAATTCTACGGGTTATTTTTTAAGTTTTGTTTTTTATCTTAATGTTGCTTTTTTGTATCTCCTGTGTTTCTTCTGTTTTAATATGTGTGTATTGTGGCAAACGAATAAATGGTTTATCTATCTATCTATCTATCTATGAGCAAAGCTCGGTCTCCCAGATATTATACATCCTTATACACATAGAAAACATGACGTAGGTACAAATATCTGTGTTCATCACAAAAATAAATGCCCCTACTGGGATTCAAACCCAGGGTCTTTGGCTTCATAGGCAGAAGGGACACTAGCCCCAAGGCCAGACTATAGTTGTGCCCTTCTCGAGAACGTTCTCCATTTTGTTTTTATTTATTTATTGTTTTGAATGATTCACGGTTAGTTTCACGGTCAATATAAGTCTATTTATTTATTGAAATATGAAACGAACGGTCATACAAAAAACATTGTTACAGTTTCTTCTCTTAGTCTAGACCTATAGTTTCCATTTTTATTAAACATATCTTTATATAGAACCACGAGAAAGTACCTATCTTGTAAAGGTTACACAGAAATTGCGAAATCAGTTATGTATGGGCAAGTATGGGGAATGTTCTTGTGCTCGAGAACGGCACAACTGTAGGCCAGACCAGTCGTCAAAAGTTATAGTTAGATCCCTCATTTGGACTGAATGAACACGACATGTGATCGACAGCCCGCCTGCTTCCGGCTGGGCGTCCCTACACTACATCTAGATCCCTCATTTGTCATCTCAAGTCAAGGTTAGCTGGAAGAGATCCCTTATAAGGATAAGTTCGCCTTTGTACTTCCATTAGTGTAATTTATTTTTATAAACCTGTGCTGTGTACAATAAACTGATTACTACTACTTTTTTTTTTTTTATCCTATCTGGCTTTTACTACTACTTGTCATAGTTAAAGTTAAGAGTCCACAACTGACATGACATAGTATGTATATACAAGTAGTTATAGAGAGACACTTTTAAATTTCGGTATTTCGCCATCGCCTCCTCCTCCTACCTATGATGCCACCCGGTTGGTGATAAGGACAAAGCATGGCACTATTTTCTCTGTCCTCTTATAGGAATCGCAATAAGACTATCTTTCTCTATCAAAGAGTGTCAGGCCCTTGACAACTGACCTGTTGGTGCGTGGCGCACGCGCCGCTCTACTAGCTCGGGGCTGGGCACGAGCTCATCTTTCACGGCCTGTTCGGAGTACAGCTCCGTCACCGCGCTCACGCCGGGCGACTCATTTACACTCGCATCTGAGCATGAAGGCTCAGCTTTTATATATACATATTCGCGTTTGGACTCGTCTTTTACACACACATCGTCCAGCGGTTCAATTTTCACAGACACTTCCGCGAGTTCCGGGGACGTGAGCTCATATGTTATACACACTTCTTCACAGGGCTCAACCTTTACGCAAACATTATCTGTACCCTGTAACGCTGACGACTCCATCGTTAGATAGAAACTCGTTTCTATTGTTCTTTAGCGTCACGTAAATATAGAGGTATAATTTTTCAAATAGGATTTAGTTTCAAATCCATACAAAATATACTAAAACAGGTATTAAAGCTCCAAATAATATGCTATATGCTGGAATACTACAAAGAGAATATGATCACTACGTCTTAGAATACTATTCTTGGTAAAATAAACAATCTCAAATTTGTTCAATTTTTCCATCGAGCATAAACTATAAACTGCAATGAACTGCAAAATGCAAATGCAAACTCCAAAATTGCAAATGGCGACCGCTTTGGTTGTTGGACGGGTCTTAAAGCTACCTAAACGGGATGACTAAATCGACCCATTAGGGAACTAAACTCCACACTCACGTTCGCGGCTTCGCATCGCAATTCGCGCACGAGTGTGGAGGAAACCTTACGAACACATTTTTTTTTTTTTTTTTCAAAAATATGTATTTCATAATAATTTATTGGAACGCATCGCACGCCATCGCTTATGTCAAACATGTGTCAATTCAATCTGACATTGGTTGCTAAATAGAAGAAATTGTTTTCTTTTATTAACTTTTGTATGGTTATATTTACGTGACACTAAAGAATAACGAGTTGACAATGGAGTCGTCAGCGTTACAGGATACAGTGAATGTTTGCGTAAAGGCCGAGCCCTGTGAGAATGTTCGTATAACGGATGAACCCACGTTCGAGGGAGTGTCTGTTAAAGCTGAGCCTTTACTGGATACTGTTTTAGTAAAAGACGAGCCCAGGTGCGAGAGTATATCTATAACAGCCGAGCCTTCAGTGGATGCTGTTTCTTTAAAAGACGAGCCCAGGCGCGAGAGTATATCTATAAAAGCCGAGCCCAGATACGAGAGTATGTCTATAACAGCCGAGCCTTCAGTGGATGCTGTTTTTGTAAAAGACGAGTCCAGATACGAGAGTATGTCTATAACAGCCGAGCCTTCAGTGGATGCTGTTTTTGTAAAAGACGAGCCCAGATACGAGAGTATGTCTATAACAGCCGAGCCATCGTGCTCAGATGTATGTGTAAAAGACGAGTCGCTCGGCGTGAGCGCGGCGGCGGGGCTGTACACCGACCACGTGGTGAAAGATGAGCTCGTGGTCGGCCCCGAGCTAGTGGAGCGGCGCGTGCGCCACGCACCAACAGGTCAGTTCTCAATAGACTCTCTTTCGCCCTTTTCTACCCTTCGGGTATAGGCCTCCTTCATTCTGCGCCATTCATCACGATTCTGTGCGACTTGGACCCACTGCTTCCCCGCAGTCCTCTTGATGTTGTCGTCCCAACGCATCTGGGGTCTACTTTGAAGACGCTCTTCTCCCCATGGTCGCCACTCGAGTAGTCATTTACTCCACGAATCGGTACATTTAGTCAGTCGACATCATAAGGTAATTTATTTATTTTATTTATTAGGCACACAAAACAGATAAAATTTGTTGCATGAAATAATAATGGTAATGGGCATAAGTAGACATGCCTCCTGTCCAAACTGTGGTAATAAGGAGACAATAGGTACTTCCCCACACAACACAATGCAATTTTCCAAATGACTGAGTATTTTTTTGGCATCAGTGTCGTGGAAAATGTTGTCTGAAAAATGTGTAAAAATTTAACTTGTGTGCTTTCACCCTCGCAATGCTTAAGGTTCCACTTTTTGAACCACTTAATACACTTGAGGTTCAATTTTGTAATCTTACGGTTGCCTATTCTCCCTCAGTGTGGACCCGCTAATGAAATACCGGGAACTACAATAGGAGACTCAGCATGTTACTAAAAAAGCTCTAATAAAAAATGAAGGAAAATAATCTATGAAAAAACCATTTACATGAGACCAATTTTTCTCATCGGTCACACAAAGGACTACCTAAAGTAGTGAGGTGGAAAACACTTACAAATATAGAAAAAAAGTTACCGTAAAAACATGGAGTTGATATTGCTGGTACTGTATGGTCTCTATAAATCAAACATTGATGTTGCAGGACAAACTCGACAGAAGAGGCCAGGAAGGAGACCCGATCCTTACCAACGTGCTCAGTGCGAATATTCAACAACCATAACCTCTTTCGCACGTTGTGTAAGGACACATTCTAAAAACAAGCCTTACAAATGTGGCCAATGCAGTTATGCTAGTGCATACAAAACTCATTTGGAAGTTCATATGTGGAACCACACTGCTGAAAAGCTTTACAAATGTGGCCAGTGTAGTTATGCAAGTGCGGACAAAACTCATTTGGAAGTTCATATGTGTAATCACACACACACTGCTGAAAAGTTTTACAAATGTGACCAGTGCAGTTATGCCAGTAATGACAAACAAAGTTTATTATTTCATATTTTCCTACACGCGTCTCAAACACTTCGAGTACGTGTTTAAAACATATTTACACCTCTCTCTGTGGTCGCTCCGGTTGGCCTAAAGCAAAGGGGGTGCAAAAAAAGACTTAGATTTTTTTTAGTAGGTACAATAACATGTCTGTTCTGGCGCTCTGTTTGATCGCGATCATCGCGGTCAACGTAACACACTCCTCCTCGCTTCGCTCGTCGTCGCACCTATCTAGTCTCTGTTACTTAAATTTACTGTTCCAAATGATTGATTTTAATTTGTCAAGTAGTGGTTTCAACTTGCGGGTCAAATATCTCGGCCATTTTTTATTTTAGAGAAAAGTTTTTCCTACAAAACATGCTTATTTTAGCGTATTCTTTACGATAAAACAATAAAAAATAGGTGTCATAATAACATCACTCCGATGAAAATTTTTCTGTCGGCACCCCCTTTGCTTTAGTCCAACCCACGCTCCCTCATGACTGAGGATCGTGCTCATCAGTGGATGTGGATGCTCCACACCTGGTTCTTGTGATCTGCCTCCATCGGTGCCTGTCCATCGCGTCTCTGACGACCGAGCAAAAGCTGGTTGAGGATGGGACCCCTTTTACTTGATCGCTCCATCTAGTTTAGGACCGTCCCCGTCCCCATATTTACACCAATAACTTGATAAATAGGCAATATATACAAACACAATCAGTTGAAACTCACCTGTCTGACCACTACGCACAAAAACTCACACTCATCGAAATTAAACTATCGTGAAACATATTTTTGAGGCGGGCGGCGTGGGCAGTGCACGTAGTATAACCGCCGCGGACACTCGTGCCTGAGGAAGGATACCCGACGAATCCGAAACACGTAGCGATTAAAAAAACCGGACAAGTGCGAGTCGGAATCGCCCACCGAGGGTTTCGTACTTTTTATTATTTTTTGTTATAGCGGCAACAGAAATACATTATCTGTGAAAATTTCAACACTAATTATCACGGTTCATGAGATACAGTCTGGTGATAGATAGACGGACAACGGAGTCTTAGCAATAGGGTCCCGTTTTTACCCTTTGGGTACGGAACCCTAAAAAACAATAGTGAGTGAAACCGTACTGATCTAAATATTTTGAACTCACACTCACTCACGAAATCAGTAGCACTATGGCTGTATCTGCACGCAACTTGCCTCAACACAAAATCAAGTTTTTTAAAGGTTACCTTAACTCAATAGACTGGCACAGTATTGAATCCAGGGGAAATACTATCACATTAGTAGGATATACTTACTTTACTCTTTTGTTTAGTACAGAGGTATATTTTATTTATTTATTTAATCTTTATTGCACAAAAGAAAATACAAAAGGCGGACTTAATGCTACAAGGCATTCTCTATATTAAATATGGAAGAGGCCTATGTCGGAGGAAAAGCTGAAGTTGTCGATGGGAACTAGAAAATAGTAAATAGTAATATATATATAATTGTGTAGAGAAAAGTAAGGTATATTTTAAGTAGACTATCAGTGTTACAAAACCTCAGTAATAACGGCTATTTTTATTGTATTTATATTAAATATATTAATAACGGGTCACTCACGTATTTTAAGTCGAAAAACGCTCGACATGTTGTGACCCGTTATTAATATATTTAGTATGTCTGTGTCTCACGGAAGTTTTGTTAATCAAAATGGTACAGAGCCTACAGAGGTACTCCAGTTCCAGTGTTAATCAAAAAATAATCCCAAACCTACAGTCGAATTAACCATTTCTACTTTAATATTATAGGACATTACATTTAAAATAATCTGTTAACAATTTGCAATAACACAAAATTTACAAAAATTGTTTGCTTACTTAAATAAAAAATATTGATAAAAATATAAGTAAAATATATAAGTATTTTTAACTAGACTTATATTGACCGGGATATAGACCGTGATTACCTTTTGTATTATTTGTGAGCTCCTGATCAATATAAGTCTAGTGAAACTAACCGTGAATCATTCAAAACTAGTATTTTTAAGTTTTTGTATGCCAACCAAACAAACTGTGTTAGGTGGGCAGGAGAGTTCTCTGACGCATATAGGTTGAATTGCGGTGCACGTGTGCTGGCCGAGAGGCTAGACTGCCCGTTCCAACACCACTGGATGCTGTTGCATGCACTGCAACTGCAGCGGTAGTGTTTGGAATGTGGCAGTCTCCATTATGTAAATAATTAAATCTTATGTATATTTTTATTTCTAATTTAATGTGTCTTTACTAACATTAGCATATTAAGATTAATTTAATTGTATTACTAAGAAATAATATGGGCCTTTGTCTGAAATAAATAATTGAATTGAATTGAATTATTTTTTGGACCTCATCTATAATCCCTTTTTTTACAGATAAAATGTATGCATACGTAAGTTTTAGTTAAGTTGTACTTTAAAAAAATATAGAAATAATGAATTAACTAACAGCCTCATCCTTATCAATGCGGAGCCATGATGGACATACTAGGCCACCATAGCCTCTCATGCGTACGAAGCGCTGGAAGTATCTCCCGCTAAGCTAGAATTGAAGATGTCATCGTCGGGCTCTTGGTAGTACCAGAGTTCTGGCAGTAGTGGCAGTCCTTGAACCCAACGGTCTGGCCAGGGATGATGGCAAGATACCCTACGGGGCCTACGGAATGACACTGGTCCCTTGGAGCGATGGTCGGCCGCTAGTTTGGGACGCTACTTGCGTTGATACCCCGGCACCGCCCCATGTTCCAATGGCACTGGGGGGCACTTTATATGGTCGATGGCCAAGGGGTGGGGGAGGGGGAGGGGCAAACCTTTAGTTACAAATTTTATTCTTTTGGGGGGGTTTGCTGCAAGCTAGCCGACTAGAAAGAGGTGGATTAGGCTGCCCGTCCCGTCCGGACGGAGATGTGGGGAATCTCCCCTCTGCTGGATACAACCAATGCTGTTGGTTGATTCACCACATCTCCGCTCCGCTTCAGTGGGCAGACAGCCTTATTCGTCAGCTAGAGGTGGTTAGTGGTTGGGCGCAGGTTGGGTATGAACGGAACAAACAATTTGAAATATTCGCGTAAGGGACGTTTGTACTGAATCCTTTTCTTCAAAACTTGCGAAGCGTTGCTTGTAAAAAGAGCATCTACCGTACCACAATATTTACTTAATGGCGCGGGGTCCCAAAATGAGTCTTGACCTCCAACACGAGTAAACGCCAGTTATCGGCTTGAAGATCGCGCAAGTCTGTAATTAAATATTATACCGTACTACCAGATATATAGATATAATTCCTCCGTAATAGATGGATACAGTATAAGGAAAAAACGTGCCTCGAAAATCACGAAAATTTGATTCTCGATCAGATGGCGCCACTAGCTTTGGCCTACTCTCGTATAGAGGGCGTTGACGGTTTCGTTTGTTATTTATAATTTTAACATGGGTCAAAATCATATAAAAATAATTAATGCAAATAAAAAAATCATTTATCCATATTTAAATGCATTTTAACGTATTTTTATAAATCTTAATTAACACAGGTATTTTCTTACTTAAAAAGAGGCACCAACACTTACCTGTATAAGTAATTCTTAAACGAAATAAACAGTTTTTCATTTTCATTAATTTTTAGTTTTAAAGTATGTCGATAGATGGCAGTGAATTTACAGTGGTTACAAAATATACTATGACAGTACCGCTCTATATGTTCACAAGTTTCACAAATTGCCAATGCCAAATTTGACAATGACATGAATGACATTTAATAAAAATAAATAAATGCTTTTGGAGCTATGAATCGTCTATGAATATATTTTGTACGGATTTGAATCAATATCCTACTTGAACAAAGATCCTAGTTCTGTTTACTTGACGTTTACGTAAAACAAAAAGACGTCCCTTACGTACATAGCTGACAAATTGACTATGGAGTCATCAGCGTTACAGGGCACACTAGAGTGTTTGCGTGAAGGCTGAGCCCTGTGATGATGTGTGTATAACGGATGAACCCACGTTTGAGGTGTCTGTTAAAGCTGAGCCTTTACTAGATGCTGGTTTTGTAAAAGACAACAGGTGCGAGGGTGTGAGTATAAAAGCCGAGCCTTTAGTGGTGGATGCTGTTTTTGCAAAAAACGAGCCCAGATGCGACTGGTGCGAGAGTATTTCTATAAAAGCCGAGCCTTCAGAGGATGCTGTTTTAGAAGAACCTAGGTGTGAGAGTGTGTCTATAAAAGCCGAGCCATTAGGGGATACTGCTTTTGTAAAAGACGAGTCCATGTGCCAGAGTATGTCTATAAAAGCGGAGCCTTCGTGTTCAGATGTGATTGTAAAAGATGAGGCAGCGGAGCTGTACACCGACCACGCCGTGAAAGATGAGCTCGTGGTCGGCCCCGAGATAGTGGAGCGGCGCGGCGTGCACCATGCATCAACAGGTCAGTTCTCAAGAGACATCTTAAGGTAAATGGCGCAAGTAGACATGCTTCCTGTCCACAATGTGGTGAATGAGGAGACAAGTTTACACTTACTAGCAAAATTTCCCACACTACACATAATTTCCCATTTTGAAAGAAAGAAAGAAAAGACATTTATTGTAATGACCTTCTACAAACAGCGCCACCTCAGTTACAAAAAAGAACATTTTCATGACTTAGCCAGTGTAGGATTTTCTGTCAGTAATATAATTAGCCCAGTATGTGTAAGCACTCATAGACCAATTTGTATTATAAATAAAATCTTTATTTACTTGAAACCTAATACATTATGTAAGCCTTAGACTAAACTTGACTCATATCAGCCAATGGAGCAAGCCGGATTTAAAAGTGGTAGCAGCATGTTAGATCATATATTGTCAATGAGAATCATTATAGAGAAGACGACTGAATATCAAATGCCTTTGTGGTTAGCATTTATAGACTATAAAAAAACATTTGACAGTGTTGAAACATGGTCGGTCATAGAATCACTACAAAATGCATGCATAGATCACCGATATACTGCTCTAATCGAAAATATGTACAAAAGAGCCACCCTAAAAGTGAACCTACCCCCGCTGACCGAGCCAGTTCGGATTGAGAAAGGCGTACGACAAGGTGATACGCTTTCACCAAAACTGTTTACTCTGGTGCTAGAGGACATTTTAAAAAGCCTGAACTGGGAAAAGCGTGGATTGAATATATGGGGTAGTCGCTTGAATAATTTGCGGTTCGCTGATGATATTGTCTTGCTGGCAAGCGACCCCGCTGAACTTCAAAGCATGATCCAAGAACTCAGCGATGCTTCCATACGGTGTGGGCTGGAAATGAATCTAGACAAGACAAAAGTTATGACCAACACAGATGTCAAGGCGAATATCACAGTTAACCATACCGCCATCGAAACTGTCGATAAATACGTGTATTTGGGACAAGAGATAGTGACTGGAAAAATGAACCAAACCAATGAGATCAACAGACGCGTACGTCTAGCCTGGGCAGCCTACTCCAATCTCGAGTTTGCCTTCAAAATGAACCTTAAGGCCGAACAAAAAGCACGCATATTTGACCAATGTATCCTGCCTGTTCTCACTTATGGAGCTGAAACCTGGGTTTTCACCAAAGACATACTACGTAAATTAAGCGTTGCCCAGCGGGCGTTAGAGAGAAAATTGGTGGGGATCACATTGAGAGACCGTAAAACAAATGAATGGCTGAGACAACAGAGCAAAGTCAATGATGTTATAAAACGCGTAGCCAATTTGAAGTGGGAATGGGCTGGTCATATAGCACGGAAGACCGATTCGTGGAGCAAACGACTACTCGAGTGGCGACCATGGGGGGAAGAGCGTCCTCAAAGTAGACCCCAGATGCGTTGGGACGACGACATTAAGAAGACTGTGGGGAAACAGTGGCTCCAAGTCGCACAGAACCGCGACGAATGGCTCAAAATGAAGGAGGCCTACACCCAAAGGGTAGAAAAAGGCTAAGGAGAGAGAGAGAGAGGAGAGAGTACAGGGGTGACCAAATGATGGACCGTGGTCCGCATTCGGACCGCCAACCTATTTTAATTTGTTCCTTATTTAATAAACTCAAGGAGAAACGGACCGCCATGGTCATTTTATTTTAAGAACCGGACCCCTGAAGAAACTAATTGGTGACCCCTGGTTTAGTAGTTTTCCTTTGTACGAGCGATGAGAAAAATTGGTCTGATGTAATGGTTTTTTAATAGAGCGTTTTTAGTAATATGCTGAGTCTCCTATTGTAATTCACAGTATTTTAATTTACAGTATAAAATACCTAGTAAAATATGCAATCTACAAACAAACTAACCTATATTGTTTACTCTATACAAGTTCATACAAAAACACACGAAGGTGATATATTATTGGCCTGTACTGTATGCTCTCTATAAATCAAACATTGTTGTTGCAGGACAAACTCGACAGAAGAGGCCAGGAAGTAGACCTTATCGTTACCGATGTGATCAGTGCGAATATACAACAGCCAAAAAAACCACCTTAAGACGTCATGTGAGGACACATTCTAAACCCAAGCTTTACAAATGTGGCCAGTGTAGTTATGCTAGTGCGTACGAAACTCATTTGAAAATTCATATGTGGAATTATCACACTGCTGAAAACCTTTACAAATGTGATCAGTGTAGTTATGCTAGCGGGCTTAAAAGTCTTTTGCGACAACATTTAAAGGCACATGGTAAAACTTACCAGTGTGAACAGTATAATTATGTAACCAGCCATACTAAATTAAGAAGCAACCACTGTGATAGGCAATTGCGCATATCTACAAGTAGTAAAAGTAGTTTGGTACATCATGTAAGGAAACAGGAGGTGAGGTGTTATGTGAACAAAAGAAAGGCGCAACAGTCACAGGATGTAGCATAGGTGTGACGTTTTCAATCAAAAGGTACCACAATTGGCAATGTCGCTTACCATAAGGACGAAAATTGCTTGTATCTTTATACGAAAAACCTGTCAGAGCGTCCTTATGGCAAGCGACAATGTGGTACCTTTTGCTTGAAAACGACACAGGAGAGAGGTATTATCTCGCCAAACTCAATTATCAATGTGTTTCCTATATAGGCTAGACGACCGGTCTGGCCTAGTGGGTAGTGACCCTGCCTGTGAAGCCGATGGTCCTGGGTTCGAATCCTGGTAAGGGGATTTATTTGTGTGATGAGCATAGATATTTGTTCCTGAGTCATGGGTGTTTTCTATGTATTTAAGTTTTTATATATTATATATATCGTTGTCTGAGTACCCATAACACAAGCCTCCTTGGGCTTACCGTGGGACTTGGTCAATCTATGTAAGAATGTCCTATAATATTTATTTATTATTTAATTATTTAATAATAAAAATATACTAGGGATCGCTCCAAGTTTTGTTTGCAAACTTTACACTAAGTATATACTCATCATATACTTAAGAGTAAGTCTCTTGTCGGTGGAGCAATTTCCATGTTTCGCGGTCCTCTGCCTTCTCTTTGACAGCCTGATACGACACGACGTTGAGTTTTTCCTTTATTTGATGCATGTACGCTCTCCTTGGTCTTCCCTCCTTCCTCTTTGCTTCAACTTTCCCTTCTATGATGTTTTTGATAAATTCGTCGTGTCGTATCAGGTGCCCAAGCATCTTTCCTCTTCTATTATCTATAGTTCTTAACAAAGTCCTCTTTTCTCCTACTATACGTAAAACCTCTTCGTTGGTTTTTTTTTCTTCTTCGTTGGTTTTTTTTTCAAGTATATACTGTGTTTTTTTTTTTTTTTTTTTTTTTAATCTGGTTTTTATGGAGGCTTTGGACACTCTAGGTGAACATGTCAGCCTCATGGGTGCTATCATAGTTCCCTACTCAAGGGAGAGGTCAATAAAGTGGTAAACACTGATTGCTTTGTCCGATATAGGCTCTGCCAACCAACAATTGATCTGTCCATTGTGCATGGAGCCCAGACTACCAAAAATTCTTTTTCTCAAGTCCGAATTCCGGACGCATTCTAACAACACGTGAGACAAGTCATCAGTCTTCTGACAGTTTGCACACAGTGGTGACGATTTAACACCCATCATGCACAGAAATTTGTTTGTAGGGATGTGTCCGGACCGGACTCGGAAAGCTGAGACTAACACTTTTCTAGAGAGGTTGGCAGAATCAAACCAGGGTATCCACAAGGGTCTATCTTGAATTGTTCTGTACCAGATTCCAACACCCCTTGATAAAGCTTGTTCTCCAAAATGGTATTCCCATTTCTGTAAACATCTTTTTTTAATTCTGGGAATTACTTCACTTGAATATGGTATAGAATCGAGTACAGAGCCATCCATTACAGCGGTTTTAGCAAGCTTATCTACTGCCTCGTTTCCTACTAACCCTACGTGGGAAGGAATCCACTGTATTTTAACAACTCTATCTTTACAAATAAACTCATGAATCAACTGTAGAGCTTCATATGCAACAGGCATGCCTCTTTGTCCATAAACACAACGATTAAGGTGTTGAAGTGCACTCTTTGAGTCAGATAGTATTACAACTGGAGCACTATTAGCTAGATTATTTGCATAACACAAGGCTTCTTTAATAGCTACAAGTTCAGCTCGCATAACGCACGCGTCATCATGCAGCTTCCACATGAGTGAAACATTGCACTGAGGATCAAACAGAGCTGCTCCAACACCTTGTACACACCTCGAACCATCAGTGTATATTTTATGAAATTGGACATACTGCTCAGTAAGCACTCTCAGTGTAGAATTTCTCAACGCCTCATTCTGTTGATGCCGCTTAGGGACATCAATATAATCAATGCTATCCATTATACATGACCTGGTGTCAATCGAGGACACCCACGTGTTCAAAGAGTACATATCCAATTTGTCACAGTGATGCACAGGTAAATCTTTCCATTCATCATAAATGTTTGCTAACAAAGGAAAATTTATAACAGAAAATAGGTAACGTTTAGTCAAAATGCTCTGTAACGCGGAAATAATGGGGCTGTTTGATCTTGATCTAATTCTTAGTAAAAATCTACAACCCAACCAATAACGGCGCACAACCAGAGGAGGGGTGGAGAGATCACTTTCCATAGCTATAACAGGAGTGCTGCGTATGAAGCCTCCGCACACACGCAAAGCTCTATTTTGCAAAATGTCTAATTTCTTTAAATGATAAATAGCACAGCTTCCATAAATAAAACTACCATAATCCAGGCGACTTCTTAAGAGAGATATATAGAGGCGCCTGAGATGTTTAGGGTGAACTCCCCAAGACCTGCCCGCTAGAACCTTTAAAATATTAATATGTTTGTAATTTCTTTCACACAGCTCTTTTATATGGAGCCCCCATCTCAAGGGCGAATCCAGCCATAATCCTAAATACTTAACTTTACGAACAACCTCGAGAGACTTGCCATTAACAACTATGTCAACATTAACATCTTTTCGTGATCTTTTAAAAACACATACTTTTGATTTATTCTCAGACAGATACAAGCCAACTTTTTCTAGACAACCAATCAAACAGTCAATAGAGAGTTGTAGAACACTAACTGTATCTGTAGTGCGCCCTCTTTCCACTGTTTTATACAACACGAAATCATCGGCATATTGCGAGATACAAACATTATTAATACTATTACCGATTTCCATGGTTGCAATATTAAATAAAAGAGGAGAAATGGGATCTCCTTGGGCTAATCCTTGGTGTGTATGTCTAATTAAAGGGTTACCTCCACAATTCAGAATAATTCTACAGCGCCTATTAGAAAGGAAATTCCATAGATATTTACATATCTTATTACCTATGCTTATGTTTTGTAAAATGTTAATTAATGAGCGTATATCTATGTTATTATATGCATTATCGATGTCGATAAAACAAGCAACAGTAGGTTGTTTTTTACCAAATCCTTGCTGAATATCAGTTGTAAGTAAAGCCAAATTATCCACACAAGACTGAGCCCGTCTGAAACCAGTCGATGCGTTAGGAAGGAGACCCCGGCTCTCCACAAACCATTCAATTCTCTTCATAAGAATCAAGTGTAGAATTTTACATGGACAAGATATTAAAGAAATCGGACGTAAAGAAGATGGCAAGCTGGGGTCCCTCCCCGGCTTAAGTATAGGGACTATTTGGACATCTCTCCACTGATCCAGGACAACCCCGGTATGAATTATGAGATTAAATATTTTTATCAGCATTAATTTACCATTGTCTGAAAGATTAAAAATCATAGAATAAGATATGTTATCAACTCCTGGAGAGGTATCCTTCTTTTTTAAACAATTTTGCAATTCAGGGAGAGTAATCGGGATTTCTAACACAGAAGATTGTGCACTAGAAAAGGACGGGTCCGGTTCAGCAACACTATCTGGGGTCAATGAGTGAAGCAAATGCCTGGCGTTGTCGGGATCAACACCAGCACGGCCTCCAGAGTTTCCCTTCATCCATCTCATTTTCCTCCACATGATAGTAGCTGATGATTCATGGTCGATGCTCGTACAAAAATCTTTCCACGCTTTCGAGCTAGCCTTTTTTATCAGTTCACTGGCTTTTGACACCTTGGTTTGCCAGCAAGAAAGATTTGATGGAGTAGGATTACGTCGCACCTTTGCCAAGGCTAAACGTCTTTCTGCTACAGCTTTGGATATTTCTGAATTCCAATAATGTTTAGGTCGAAATTTTGATGAAGGGTCTTCACTCGTCTTGATCCAAGGGATATGTTTATCAGCTAATGATTGGATGTTTTTCATGAATATATCATAACTAGTTTGAACGTCATCACTCACTGAAACATCAAATACTGTTTCTGCTTCTTTATTATACTCTGCCCAGCTAGCCTCTTTATAATTCCTCTTCTTGGTAAACATTTTAGATCGGATATAACCACAGTTCATCTTTAATATCACATGATCACTACCCAAATTTTCATTACAAGTCTGCCAGCTAACATTAGTAGCAATGTCCGTTGAAGCGAATGAGATGTCAGGTGAAGATGTCTGCAGGCTGCCATTAACCCATTTAATGCGAGTGTGTGAACCATCGTTTAGACACACGAAATCATTTTCAAACATAGCTTTGTACACAGCCTCTCCTCTTCGATCGGATTTACATGACCATAGGGCGTGATGAGCATTCATATCACCAAATATTAGACACTCTGACTTAACAAAACTGAAGATTGAGTCCCAATCATGCTGATTAGTGGTTACGGAGGGTGGGCAATATATCGATATAATATGTTTAAGGCCAGGAATATTAAATATTTCAATAATCATGACTTGCATTTCAGAATTAGTTACATTATAAGGTCTATGTGAAAATTTTATTGATCTGTGTATGATGGCGCACAGGCCACCATAAGAATCGGACCTGTCTGCTCTTACTACGTTATATCCACTAAACTTAAGAGTAGTTTGAGTAGAAAGCCAAGTCTCACTCACAAATGCCATATGGATTTTATCTTGTAGTAATAAAAGTTCAAAGTTTCGAGCTTTAGTTTTTAAACTGTTAGCATTCCATTGGTATATGCTTATCAAATCCTTTTTTGTTGTGTTACTGGCCATTATTGTGATTTCCAAAAAGCTTTAACAACATCTCTATAGTGAAAAATTTCTGAACAAAATTCTTAACCTCACTCCAGATAAATTCCATAAATACCTTAATTTTATTTTCAAAATCTCCCTCGGTTGCCATTGCTTCATTTATCTTTTCCAAAAACCTATCTATTAAGGACTTTCTTTCTTTGCGAGTTCTTCGAGATTGCTGAGGGGGGACTACGTCAATTGGAGGACGGGTACTTTCAGTTTCAGATGATTCCTCGGCACTCATATTATGTTTCTCGCTTCTCTTCGATTTGCGGCGTTTTTTGTCACTTTGCTTTTTATTTTTGCTTCCAATATCCTTATTTTGAAGTACACTTTTTACTAATTCGCTTTCAGGATGCTCTTCTTCAAAATTAAAATTACTAACTGAAGCCCCAGCACATATATCTCTACAAGAAGGCTTCGAGGATTCCCCGGTTGAAAATACTAGGGGACTCGGATTCAGTAACAGAGTTTCTCTCGCTTGGAAGCCACTGCTTACATCAGTATTCTGCTTTTTTTCCTCGTTAATTTTCTTTAGGGCTACTTTATATGTGCAATTGTTTTGCCCCATGAATGCACGAATGGATCTTTCTTTTAGGAACGCGGGACATAAGCTTTTCATCAAGGATAAATGGTTCCCGTTGCAGTTCACGCATTGGAACTTCTTTGTTTCACAATTTTCATGTTTTTCTCCGCATTTAGGACAGATTTGTACCTTGGATGGACAAAAATTACTGACATGGCCAAATCGCCAGCATTTCGAACATTGGGTGACTGGATACTTATATGAATCTACCGCCATACGACATTCATACGCCTTAACGTAAGGGGGCAGAATTGACCCTCGAAAACAAACACGTACAGTTTCACACTTTACCCACTTACCCTGCTCATCTCTTTTGTTTAATCGTTTGACGGCTAAAATCTCTGTATCTGAATCACACACAAAAATATCTTTTAGGTCCTTTTCATCAACATCAAAATCTATATCTCTGACTACCCCGTAGCAGAATGGCAACTCGTTAGTATTTCTACAAATCCACTCAAATTTCTTCGCAACTTCACTCTCCAAGAAACTGTTTGCGTTAATCTCAGTATTAAATCTGATCAGTACTTTGAAAGGACTCTTATATTTTACTCTTAAGACGCCCTGCACATTATGACTCGACAATATCTTTGCAAATCCCAATTGTTTCGGGAGAGCGTTTTTGGAACTAACTGAAACCTCATAAATAATATCGTCAGACTTCGGTAGAGGACTACTCGAAGGGGGGGAACGACGTACATCTCTACGTTTATTCCTACATACGAGCGTAAACTCATCATCATCGCCACCGTCATCCTCTAACCGTCGCTTATCGCCTCGCTGCTCTGCAGAGTCTGGCTCGGTCTCCGCAGCGAGTTGGTTAACGGCATTCAAATCTCCGTCATCCCATTGCAAGTCCATCTCACCATCTCCTTGAGGAGAGGAGCCCTCGGAGCCCATGATAACCTTCCTGATTGATTCTGGGGACATCTCGGCACCCGCGGCCGGCTGCGGGGCCGTATCCTCGCCCGATTCACTCATAATCATAAATTGAGGGTAGTTCGATAAAACCACTAATATTGTGTTTTCACGAAAAAATCACTAATTAACTTAGTTTTTCACGTATTATCAGTACTAAAGTCATTGTAATCAATTTGTACACACTCGGAATTATAATACTCTCAGCAAAACACAAAAAAATCGGTCTTACGAAAAGGTAAACAAAGGAACGCGTCCGAACGTAATCGTTGCTCACGCCAGACTGTACTGAGTGTTTATATTGTAAAATAGTTTCCATACTATGATTTAATCCGTGGAGTGCCCTACTATCACACGTGTGATAGTAGTAGTATAAGGAGTTCCATGTTCCATACTACTGTGATTAGGGTGCTCCACGGGTTCAAAATAGATAGTAAGCCCCAAATGTGCTTAGAAATGTTAAAATATGTACATACCTATAGCCATAGCTTACATCAACGTTACACACACACACACACACACACGCATTAATTACAACGTGATGTTGCACCGCCTACAAGTTATCTGCTTTGCCCGAAGGTTGACTGGTAGAGAATGCTTTGTAGCATTAAGTCCGCCTTTTGTACATTTGTATTTTCTTTTGTGCAATAAAGATTAAATAAATAAATAGCTAGTTTAAAATTCTCGCACCCAAAACCCTGAAGTATGGTTATGAGCACCAAGTTTCGAATATTTAGATTTATAAGAAGAAGAGTTATTATTTTGTTATGGTACAACCAAGAATGGACATAGGCGTAGGCGTAATAGGCATTCGTTGCAGCTTTTAAGTCTGTACATTTTTCCAACATGGAGAGGGCATATGTAAATTTGGTTAATTTTACCAAGATTAGACATTCAACCCTCAGCAAATATCTAGTATCCATACTAATATTATAAATGCGAAAGTCTGTCTGTCTGTCTGTGTGTTCCCTCTTCACGCTTAAACCGCTGAATCGATTTAGATGAAACTTGGCATAGAGATAGGTTGAGTCCCTGAGAAGGACATAGGATAGTTTTTATCCCGAAAATCATCCCTTAAGAAAGTAAAAAGCGGGGTGGAATTGAGATAATTAATGAAGTGCCTGCTAATTTGTGTGCATAATATGCTCAAATTGAAAGATTGCTATGATAATTTTTCCAGGCGCTATACTTACTTTAGCTGCTGTTACTAAGTCCACGCAGACGTAGTCGCGGGCAAAAGCTAGTATAATATAAATGGGTATAATGTATAATATAATAGGGTAGATATTTACCCTATTACCTTTTCTTATTACCAAAATTGCATAATCTGACAGATGGATTTACCTGAGTTTCAAGTTAAGCTATTCACCCGCGAAAATTGAAGTTCGCAAATTGCGGGCATCTTTTGTGTTACTCTAATTACGCCGTAAAAGAGAAAGATCCCCGCAATTTTCGAATTTTGGTTTTCGCGGTAGAACCCCTGTTGTCTAGTTGTCATAGTTTAATTTATATGCTTAATTTTTATGGCATGTTTCTTTGGATACCTATTGGTGAGCAATAATAGTTATTTGTTATACAAGGGTGCAAAGTTGTATTTTACCCGCGAGTGTGGAATTGAAACACGAGCTAGCGAAAGGATTCTATAGTTGAACCACGAGCGAAGCGAGTGGTTCTAAAATAGAATCCTGAGCGTAGCGAGTCTTTCAACACACGAGAAGTAAAATACATTTGCACTCGTGTGTAACACAAAACTTTTCCCCTCACTATAGCGAGGAAAGTGCAACATCCACAGGCGTTAAATCATCTTCATCACTGGAATCACTTATTTTTTTACGATATTATAATAGAAAACACTGGAAATTCTGATTTTTACGTGAGTCGGTGATCGGTGAGAAGTGTTTTTTAAGTAAAAAATTTGTTGACAATGTTGACATTTCTGTTCTGACGTATGAAATGTCAACGATGCGTTTTGAAATTGCATCGACTCAACTTGTGCGTTCAGAATTATATTTATATAAATAAAAAATCTAACGTTTCCTATGGAAATTTAAGGTTTATGACTTAAAATTATTAAATAAAGCTAAATTTGGTCTTTTTTATTAGATTCTCAAACCATTTATTTAATGATAATTAATATCGAACGAACCATTATTATGAGCGTTTTACGTTTTGTTATCTGTCAAGCTACTTAAACACGCTCCATCCAAGGTCTAATTACTTTCCCCACTAGTGGATAAAATGCGTTTTCCCCGCTTGTTTTAAAGGATAAAAGACGGCTTTCCGAGCTAGTGAGGGGAAAATAATATTTGTATTGTATAGTTATGTTTCTTCCAGTTATAGTTGGAGCGTTAGAAAAAAGCGCTGGTAGCCTAGCGGTAAGAGCGTGCGACTTGCAATCCGGAGGTCGCGGGTTCAAACCCCGGCTTGTACCAATGAGTCTTTCGGAACTTATGTACGAAATATCATTTGATATTTACCAGTTGCTTTTCGGTGAAGGAAAACATCGTGAGGAAACCGGACGTATCCTAATAAGGCCTAGTTTACCCTCTGGGTTGGAAGGTCAGATGGCAGTCGCTTTCGTAAGAGCGTTAGAGCATTCCTGGGAAGTAACCCTACGTGGGATATCGGGGTATTCAGGGTTTGTCCAATGGCTAAGGACAACTCCCTAGGGAAAACGCTTTTTATATAGTTCCCGCTAAGCCTGCGTGCAATTCCACATTTACTGAGTGAGTGTGATGAAAATATTATAATTACATTTTAAAAATAAAGACGTTTTCTGTGTGTTTTTCATCACACTTGCTCAAAAAAGATCTTATTTCATGCAGGTGTACTGTAGGGCAAAGGCATGTAATTCTTACCGCGGGAGCAAAGACCTATATAACTCCGTATAAGATTAATAAAGTCTAAGGGTAAAACGTGCTTCGGAAATCAAAAAAAATTAGATCTCGCACATATGGCGCTACCACCAATACCAACCTTTGGCCTATTCTCGATCGTTTAGATGGCGTTGACGGTTTCGTTTGTTTTTAACAAATATCAGTAAATTAACATGGGTCAAAATCATATAAATAATAAATACAAATAAAAAATCATATATACACACACATATGCTTCTCTGTTTGACCTAAAGGTTGACTGGTAGAGAATGCCGTGTAGCATTAAGTCCGCCTTTTGTCACTGTATATTTTTACTGTGCAATAAAGTTTAAAATAATAAATAAATAATAATAATATGTATATACATTTTTTGATATTTTTAATTTTAATCGTGTGTCAATAGATGGCAGTAAATTTACTGTGACTACAAAATTTACTATGACAGTACGCCCCTATTCTATATATTATATTTCACCTCAGCAGCTCGAACAAGCCTACTTTCGTCATTCACTGGAGTGAGGAAGGAGTGAAACAAAGTAGCTTTTTAATTTAGTGAAGGCCATGAACTGCCACTTCATACTTTTATTACATTTTTTTTGGTATGGTATGGTATTATATTACATATAATATAATACCATACGGGTATGGTATCATATTACATATAATATAATACCATACCATACCAAATATTACAAGTAATATGTTTATCGGAGACATGGATAACGCACAACCAAAAGCATCTTGTTAAAATCTACGACTACAAGTTTGCAGCTGCATACTATCGGCAAGAACGGCGCGGCGGAGGAGTGGCCATTCTGTTAAAAGAAGGCATAAATTATATTGAAAGGACAGACATAAGTGAGTTATCCCAAGAAATGACAATTGAATTGTGTGCAATAGAAATACCTTTATATGACCTTATTGTTGTAAATATATACAGGCCGGATAGGAATATAAACATATTTTTCGATAAGTTACGCCAACTCTTATTAAAAATTAGATTAAAAGAACAAAAAATGCGCGTAGTTATTGGTGGTGACTTTAACATCAACATGATTTTAAATACGCCAGACACACAGCAACTTAAAAGTGAAATGCTCACTTGCAATCTAAATCAGATAGTAGACGAACCAACTCGGCATCCTCCACATGTATTGACCTCATTTTCACAAATAAAATAGATTACGAATTGAGCGTCGAGGAGAACGGTCTTTCTGATCATAAAAGTATAATATACATGTTCAAAACAGCTGACAGCGTACCCCTTAAACGGATGGCATACAAAGATAAAAGGATATTTAGCAATAAAAATATGGAAACATTTAGACTAGGGCTAAAAAACATACAATGGCACGACATAATCTCCGGTAACGATGTAAATACAAACTACAATAACTTTCACAATAAACTCCAAGAAAATTTAAATAAATACATGCCTATACAGCGAATAAGGTGTAAACATAATAAACGATCTTGGTTAACATCTGGAATTAAAAAAGCCTGTCAAAATAAAAGGTTCCTAAAAATATTGATTAATCACAAGAATAACAAAGTACTAACCACGTATTATAAAAAATATCGAAGCATCCTAAAAAAACGCGTTAGCACTTCTAAAAAGATATACTACACAAGTGAAATGAAAAGGTCAAAAAACAAAACAAAAACGATGTGGAATATAATTAAAAATACAACGCAACAAAAACCACCACAAAACAAAAGCATATCACTTAAAATCGGAAATCGTGTTGTAGAATCGCCCCAATGTATTGCAGATATGTTCAATGAGTACTTTGCATCGGTCGGTGAGTCACCGCAGGCCAGTCGCGCCGTAGTGCCTGCGCGCGCGACACCGGTCGGCCGCCCGGTGCTCACCCCTACAGCTAACTCGATCTATATAAGCCAAGTAACTGAATGCGAGATAAACTACGTCATTCGTCATCTAAAAAATAAATCAAGCTGCGGTTTAGATTAAATTCCACCAAAACTTATTAAATACTGTTATAAGGAACTAACGGAACCTTTAAGACTTTTAATAAACCAATCTTTTAACGACGGAGTATTTCCAGATCTGCTAAAAGTCTCAAAAATCGTACCAATTCTCAAGCCGGGTGGTGAGAAAACTAATCTGAACCAATATAGGCCTATTGCCCTTCTACCGTCTATTTCTAAAATATTTGAAAAGTTAATGTCAAACCGTGTATACAAATTTTTTGAAAAATATAATATTCTAGATAATAACCAATATGGATTCAGATGTAAGCGATCCACCGGCCTTGCTGTGTATAATTATATACAAGATGCCTTAAATTGCATAAATAATAAACAATACGGCGTCGGATTGTTATTAGACATGACCAAAGCCTATGATCGCGTCTCCCACCAGATATTACTTAACAAACTATATGGCATGGGAATTCGCGGAAACGCACATGAATGTTTCAAATCTTACCTTTATAACCGTAGACAATATGTACAATTAGAACACTTAGACAATAATACAGGAGAAACGCGTATAATTACCTCAGAAATACGGCACACGACTTGCTCAATACCGCAAGGAAGTGTAATATAATAATAATAATATATTTATTGCTTTCACATTGGTAAAATTACAGATGTTCTTAATCGATAATGTATCACAACATGACACCCTACTCTAAACTAATACATATGTAAATTAAACACAGAGATAACATTACACAAAAGTAATACCTACCTAAGCTATGTATTACTTATATGTCTATTTATGGTATTTATTACAATCAAAATATTCTTGTATAGAATAAAAACAATTACTCGTTAAATAATTTTTCAAGCAGATAACAAATTTATCATATTTTTGCTCTCCCGCTATTTCCTTTGGGAGACTATTGAAAATTCTTATTGACATATTATAGGGGCTCTTATTACTTATTTGTAAGTTACTGGCGGGAAGGGCTATTTTATTTTGGTGTCTTAAATTTAAGGTACAAGTATTATGACGATCTTTAGCTTTTAAATATAGGTCAGGATGTTTTCTTACAAATTTACATGTTTCTAATATATAGAGGGATGGTAGAGTTAAAATATTAAATTTTTTAAAGTACGGTCGGCAGCTTTCTTGGTTTTTTATATTACTTAATATTCTAATACACCTTTTTTGTAATATGAATAAATCTGCACTATTTGTGCTATTACCCCACAAATTGATCCCGTATTGGAGCCATGTCTGGGTAAATGCATGATAAGCACTAAGAGCCGTTTTTAACCCTGTGGTTTTTTTAATATTTCTGAGGGCATAAGCAAAGCATGATATTTTCAAGCTAATTTTATCTATATGCATTTTCCAATTGATATTCTCGTCAATGACTATGCCGAGGAGATTGCAGTGCTTTATTGGTTGAATTTGGGTATCTAGGTAAGTGAAATCAAAATTTAATGGGGTTCGTTGATGACATGTTCGTTTGTAACAGGATGCCTTCTATTTATAGCATACATAAACGACTTGCCAAAAATTTTGAATACATCATGCGTTATGTTTGCTGATGACGTCTCAATATTACTGAACTGTACAAATAGTGTAGAATGCAATACTCGCCTTTTGGAGTCTCTCAACACAGTTACTGACTGGCTCCACGAACATAACCTCGATATAAACTTGAATAAAACGAAAATAATACAATTTAAACCAAACCAAAAAAACCCGCTGCATATAAATTTACAAATTGATAATGATAAAACCATCGAAGAAGTAGATGAGTGCAAACTATTGGGTATAACACTAGACTCAAGTATCAACTGGAAATCGCATATTCAAGATATAAAATCCAAACTGGCTAGGTTCATCTACGCATTAAGTATATTAAAGATTAATACAAACATTGAGACCGCTAAATCCGCATACTTCGCATATGCGTACGCATGGCTACGGTATGGTGTTATTCTGTGGGGAGAAAGCACCGATGTGCATCAACTGTTCGTTATGAGCTGCCGCTCATGTTTCAAACAACTGAAAATACTAACACTACCCTCCATTTATATAATGGAGGCGGCACTATTTGTAAAAAGTCACCTTCAGTTGTTTGAGATAAAAAAACTGTCAAGACCAAATCGCAAACCTGTCGTTCCCCAACTATTATTGCCACCCTCCAAATTAGCTATGGTAAGAAACGGCCCTTACTGTGTGCGTGTAATGAACAAAGTTCTTGGTTTTCTGAATCTAGAAGTTAGCGATAAATTATTTAAGAAACAGTTAAAGGAAATGTTATTAGAAAAATGTTACTATTCAATGGATGAATTTTTTAATGATGAAAGTCTGGATAATGCGAAATGATTAAATTGTTTATGAATTTTACGATAACTATTAATAATTTATTGTTAAATTTCATTCGAGTATGAGTATGACTATAATTTATGATTATTAATGATTAACGCATGAATTACTTTTATCTTATTATTATTGTTTTTTTTGACACAATTTTATTTTATTTAAAAGTTTATATAAGAAATTAAAACTAGGTATAAGTTCAAAATAAGTAGTTTAAGATCCAATATTGTACACCCTAGCAGGGTATCATGTACCTACTTGACCAATATGTAAGACCAGTATGTACATGAACATGATTACAATGGAATAAATGATATGATATGATATCACATATTATATTACTTTTTTTTCTGTATTATTCTGCGAAATACATTTTAAATTTTAATATGTTCTCACCACTGAGGTGAAAAATTATGTGTGCAACACGAGAGCAAAGTTATTTTACATCTCGTGTTTTTGAGTCCCTCGCTACGCTCAAGATTCTACCTTAGAATCTTTATATTTATTTTATATTTATTCACCATTACATGTCATGTGCATTACAAAAGATGTTAGTTACAGGTAGTTGGTACATGACACCCTGAGAGGGCACAAAATGCTAACAGATAGGTACTTACAATTCTAGCGAAAATCAAGATAATTAATATAATTTAAAGCTAAGATAGTTCATGCAAAGCAAAGGTATGTCAAAACAATATTAATATAGTATAGTATAGAAGTTATACAATGCGATGTCATAATCTGATATTATAATTATTTTTAATATTTACATAATCATATTCGTTCCTACTATATTTAACTTTACGGATTCCATTTCAACAAAGTGTCATCATTTAAAAATTCGTCAATTGAATAGTAAGACTTATCGGTGAGCAGCATTTTTAACTTATTTTTAAATATTTTGTCATTACTTTCCTGTTTCAATATTTCGGGTAGTTTGTTTGCTATGATGACGCATCTACAATAAGGACCGTTTCTGTACATAGCTAGTTTCGAGATTGGTAAGAAGTACTGGATTTTATTTTGATTAGGATTAAGTCTGTTTGATATGATTTTTTGCAATGGGAATAAGTTCGGGTGATTCCTAACGAACATTGCCGCTTCCATTATGTAGATTAGGGTGACGCGTTGAATATTCGGATTTCAGAAAGGGGCTACAAATTGAAATAATTACACGCCATATTGCCGTTTTTATTTTTGCTACAGACTGTACCTACCCTCGGTGCGCGAGTCTGACTTGCACTTGGTCGGTTTTTAAGCTTCGTCCCAATATGCGTCTTCTGGTGACCTCGTAGGCTTGATTTTAGACTACATTTGAAATCACAGTGACTACACTGAAAAGGCTTCTCCCCGGTGTGTGTCCTCTGGTGTTCTAGCAAGTTTCCTCTCAGCCTGCATCTGTAGTCGCAGTTGCTACATTGAAATGACTTCGCCCCAGTGTGTATCATCCTAGACATCGGCGGCTCGTGGCATTTAGGTAGCACTAGTGATGAGACATCTCACATATTACCTTAACTGTGACATATGTCAACTTTTGAAAACTACATAATTGACAAGAAACGTCATGTATCATCTCCGCTACTTCTGACGTTAAGTGGATTTTCACAGATAGAAGACGTAGAATAACTTGTAATAATTTAGAACAAATATTAATTGTATATCACGAATGTGCTAAGAGATATGTGCTAAGTGAACTATGATTTAGACATACCAGCATCAGCTGCCTGTCTAAAATGAAATAATAATAATAAGCCCGCAGGGCAGCTTGTGGCGAGCTGTTGGGGAGTGACGACCCCACGGACCCGAGTGCTCCAGAGAGTCGGTCAGGGTCTCCGTCTCCGGCGTGTCTTCGTCGGTCGGAGTGGACCCCAAGGGGACCGCAGGACTCTCACAGCTCTGGCTTGCCTTCATTGGCCGTCCAGAGGGGAGTCGTAAGAGCTATATGCTCCAGGGGTGGAAGTGTTAAAGGGCATAACGCCGCGAGTAACTTCGGAGAAAGCGCAGCACACCTCTCGACACCCCTGAGCCGCTCACGCCGGTGTTGCGCCTGGCCGTCTTTACGATGGCGCATCAGGTGCCCATCTAACGAGTGGCGAGTCACCACCTGCCTCGATAACTTGTGCAAGCAATGTTATGGCAGGTGTCCGGACTTCTTTGCAATAGCCCAGTCTTATTTCCACCCAAATTTAAACCATAGACCAGTACTCTGTCCATATTCTCTACAATAGCTTCCAATGCCTGCTGAAATCGGTTCACGGGTATCTATTGATGTACCCGTGAATGGTTTCCAGTAGGCGTTCTACATGACATCAAATCTCTCCAAACAGCCTCTACGTGTTGGATCTATATCCCCACGCACGCCTTATAAATGACCGGGCTCGAAAGACCCGATAGTAAACGGAGATACACATAAAAATAATAATGTCATATTATTATATCGCGATATTATCACCGAAATTCGGGAGAGCACATGTGCTAACGTACCTGACAAATCCAGACTGGTTTTGTGGGAGTACCCTCATATTTCAATACACTATATGCCTTCCCCTCGAGATAGTTCACTAAAATTAACTTTCCCTAATCACTGATAGTTCACTAACACTAAGTTTCAGTGTTCATTGGTAATTCACTAATAATTAAATTATTGAAAATATTTTTTCTAATTGGTTTCCTTTGTTCGACTTGTAACTTATTCAAACTTACTTGTAAAAACACGGTTACATCACTAGTCTATCAGAAACGTCAAATGCTACCTAAATGCCACGAGCCGCCGATGTTTAATCATCATGTGTTTTCTTAGATCTACTTTTTGACTGCATTTGTAAATGAAATGAAATGAAATGAAATGCGTTTATTTGCTTAACATTATGTACAGATAAGATGGTAAAGTCAAAAGTATTATGTCCAGATAATGTCAATACCTTATAATAGTAGGCATGCAAAATAATTTAAAACTTAAAACCTATTAACATTATATTACATATTTACACAATCAATTACAATAATTTATTAAACATTTACATTTACAAATTGAAATTAGAGCCAAGAATGGGCGAATTAATAAATAATAAAATGTCACAAGATTAATAAAAATCTACATTTAAATATTCCTTAACGCTATAAAAATTGTGCTCGCTTAAAAATATTATAATTGCACGTCTAAATTTAATAAATGGCATGTCTCTTAACGATTGTGGCAGTTTATTATATATTGTGTATGTCATCCCATCTACATTATTTCGATAAAGAGCCAAATTGTTTTTTGTACTAAGAAGTTGGTTCAATCGATAAGCTCTAGCATTTGGATTTACTTGACCTATAAAAGTAAAGTATTCGTAATGTTTTTTTACAAAAATGCATATTTCTGCTATATATATACATGCCAAAGGAAGAATTTTAAGTTTTTTAAACATGGGCTTACACGATTGTCTTGTACCAATACCGCATAATGCTCTGACGCACTTTTTTTGGGCTTTGAATGCTCTATCAATGTCAACAGAGTTACCCCAGATTATAACGCCATATCGTAACACAGATGACACATAGCTATGATAGGCGTTTAAAGCTGTGTCTAGGGATGCGACTTGTTTTAGCCGTTTGAGTGCGTACACAAATCGGTTTACTTTAGTGCATACAAGGTCAATATGTTTTTTCCAGTTACAGTGTTCGTCAAGAGTTAATCCCAAAAAGACAGTAGAATTAACCATTTCTACTTTAACATTATTGTACATTACATTTAAAGATAATGCTTGGCTCTTATTTGTTCTAAATTGTACAGCTTTGGTTTTACCAATATTAATTTTAAGATCATGTATATTCAGCCAATTTACTATGGTTCTAATGGTTTCGTTTATCTCATTTTCAAAGGTATCCACGTTCGTACATTTAAACAATAAAGTCGTGTCGTCAGCAAATAATATACATTTGTGTGTTGTTACATCGGGAAGGTCATTGATATATAAAAGAAACAATAATGGTCCTAAAATGCTTCCTTAAGGAACTCCTCGTCGATTAAGTTTATATTCAGACATGACAACGACTTTTTCGTCATTAACTACTTTAGATACTTCTGTACACTGCCTCCTATCACTTAGGTAGCTAGTAAGCCAGTCATGGGCTTTCCCTCTAATGCCATAATCGTAAAGTTTATTGAGAAGCGTTTTATGGTTTACAAAATCAAATGCTTTAGACATGTCTAAAAATAATGCTATAACAGGCTCTTTACGATCAAGACACTCTGTAACATATTTAACTAAAGAAAAACTAGCCAGAGACGTCGATTTACCTGACTGAAATCCGAACTGATCCGTGCTTAGTAGTTTGTTTTTTTGTAGGAAATCATATAATCTTTTAGCAATCACTTTTTCGAACACCTTTAAAATTATTGGGATAAGAGTGATAGGTCTATAGTTATTCATGTCTAGAGCGTTACCTTTTTTGTATATTGGCTTAACTATCGAGTATTTAAGACGATCCGGAAATATGCCTGTGGTGATAGAGAGATTAATTAGATACGTCAGAGGAATAGCTAACTTTTGAGCGCATAATTTTAATAATTTGGTGCTTATAAAGTCATATCCAACCGAATTTGTGTTATTTAGTGAAAAAATAATGTTTAACACCTCATTCTCCGATACGGGAGTTAAATATATAGAGTTTATTTGGTTGTATTTATGAGAACTGTGTAGAGGCGCTGTAGTCGTATTATTTTTACGAGTAAGGTCTATGAAAAAATTATTAAATGCTTCCGCTAGTTCTAGGGGGTCATCTATGAATTTTCCATTGTTGTATATTTGGTCAACCTGTTTTGTAAATCCCTTGGTGTTAATATTTCGATGAATTACTGACCACGTTGCTCTACATTTGTTTCTAGCGGTTTTAATGGTCTTTTTGTTGACCATGCGTTGAGCTTTATTAATGCAACGTCGTAGCGTTTTTGAGTAGTTAATGTAAAGACTTTTACAAAGTGACTTATCACTTGCCGTTGATTTCCTGTAAGAGAGATAGAGACAGCGCTTTTGTTTGCAGCATTTCCGTATCCCTTTCGTTATCCATGGCGAGTTTTTAGTCTTTTGAGTAATTCTCACCTTAACTTTCGGAAAACATAATTCAAAAAACAGGATTAGTAAATCATGGAACTCATTGAATGCTGCATTTATCTCATTATTAGTAAATAAATTATGAAAAGATAAAGAATGTATAGCATTGAAGAATTTCTGTGTATTTTCCACACTAAAGTCTCGCCTATATTCGTACCAGTTTCTAAGATATTTTAGTTTCCCTACATCAAATGTAATCAGTGACTGCAGTGAAGGCCGTTCCATCGGTTTGCCGCTATCTCTGTCACATTTCGCAAGAAAGAACGGGAAAGATCATGCGCGCCAAGTGTCAATTTTGATCGAATTTTGTCGATTTTTATTTATTTTAAAAACGTTACCCTACAATATCGAAATTCGAAAGCTATGAAATTACTATTTAAGTAAAGATTGTTTTTTCTTCCTTTTTTTATTTATAGTATCATTTAATAAATAACCGAGTAAAGTTGGATTAAAAGTCCGAGTTAGAGGTTACTTTGGGAATTAATTGTATCGAGCGAAGTGTCATAATTCGTGTATCGGAAGCTATGATATTAAAGATAATATAGTCAAGAACTACATATATTTTTCCACGTCTACGAATATCAACGCCTCTTAGAAAAACAGGATCATATAAGGAAATTTTTCGCCTTCTGGCTCAGGGAACCGCCTGAAAAGGCTTCTCCCCGGTGTGTGTCCTCTGGTGTACTAGCAAGTATCCTTTCCGCCTGCACCTGTAGTCGCAGTTGCTACACTGAAATGGCTTCGCCCCAGTGTGTATAATCACGTGTCTTTTTAGATCTGATTTTTTAATGCATTTGTAATCACAGTGACTGCACTGAAAAGGCTTCTCCCCGGTGTGTGTCATCTGGTGTACTAGCAAGTCTCCTTTCCGCCTGCACCTGTACTCGCAGTGGCTACATTGAAATAGCTTCGCCTCAGTGTGTATCATCATGTGTCTTTTTAGGTTTGATTTTAGACTGCATTTGTAACCGCAGTGGCCACACAGAAAAGGCTTTTCCCTGGTGTGTGTCCTCTGGTGTATTAGCAAGTCTCTTTTCCGCGTGCACCTGTAGTCGCAGTTGCTACATTGAAATGGCTTCGCCTCAGTGTGTATCATTATGTGTCTTTTTAGAATATATTTTTTACTGCATTTGTAATCACAGTGACTACATAGAAAAGGCTTCTCCCCGGTGTGTGTGCTCTCGTGTACTAGCAAGTCTCTTTGCTGCCTGCACCTGTAGTCGCAGTAGCTACATTGAAATGGCTTGGCCCCAGAGTGTATCATCATGTGTTTTCTTAGGCTTGATTTATTACTGAATTTGTCATCGCATTGACTACACTGAAAAGGCTTCTCCCCGGTGTGTGTCCTCTGGTGAACTAGCAAGTCTCTTTTATGCCTGCACCTGTACTCGCAGTGGCCACACTGAAAAGGCTTTTCCCCGGTGTGTGTCCTCTGGTGTAATAGCAAGTCTCCTTTCCGCCTGCACCTGTACTCGCAGTGGCTACACTGAAATAGCTTCGCCTCAGTGTGTATCATCATGTGTCTTTTTAGGTTTTTTTTTAGGCTGCATTTGTAATCGCATTGACTACACTGAAAAGGCTTCTCCCCGGTGTGTGTCCTCTGGTGAACTAGCAAGTCTCTTTTATGCCTGCACCTGTACTCGCAGTTGCTACATTGAAATGGCTTCGCCTCAGTGTGTATCATCATGTGTGTTTTTAGAATTGATTTTTTACTGCATTTGAAATCACAGTGACAACACTGAAAAGGCTTCTCCCCGGTGTGTGTCCTCTGGTGAACTAGAAAGTCTCTTTTATGCCTACACCTGTACTCGCAGTGAGTACATTGTAATGGCTTCGCCCCAGTATGTATCATCTGGTGTATTTGTGAGTATGATTTATCACTGCACTTGTAATCACAATGACTACATGTGTACGGCTCTTGGTGTCTTCTGTTGTGCATCTTCTGGTGATGCCGCAGGTTTGATTCAACACTGCATTTGAAACCACATTTCGTACACTGAAGAGGCTTTTCCCCAACGTGTATGTTTTGGTATTTGTGTATTTCACTTTTATACTGACTACCATCAAACAGATTCTCCACAGAGTGACTCTTTATATGGATCCGCAAACTCTTCTTGGAACTTGTTGAATACTCACATTCAGCACACATGAAATTTGTAACACCGTGTTCACTTTTTTCATGCTCTAATACAAGCAATTTACTTTGAAATGTAGAACTACAAAAATCACAATTAAATTTCTTGTACCCAAACGATAAGTGAGTATATTGTATGTGTTTTCGTAAAATAGACTTATTTGTAAAATGTTTTCCACAGTGATCGCAGCCATACGGCTTGCCTCCACTGTGAACAGTCGCGTCGTCACGGAGGCGCTCGAGCACCACGGAACAAGCCATCGAGAGCTGTTCCCTGGCGCGGGCGGCGTTGCCGTCCGAACACACTGAAACACAAATTACCAAAACAATTTAAACGGATCATACCACTTAATAACTTCTTGCCCTCCGGCCGGAAAGCGGCAACTTTCGGCCCGCTGCGCCAAACAAAGTTGCCGCTTTCCGGCTTCGTAGAGCAGAATAATAGTACACACACTGCCAGTAAATAAGAAAGCCTCAGATCACATGTAATTGTCGACGGAAGGCGAAGATATTTTTCACTTTACTGTCCTTGTCTAAAGAGTGACTCGATCAATCAAGACAATAAATCTATTGAAGGGTTTCCGGAAGACCAGCGTCGAGATCCTTAACTGGTATCTTGACATTAAGCTGAGTGGAGACCCTTTCAGTGACGCTTATTAATAATAAATTGTTCTGTTGTCGATGTAATACCTAAATTTAAGCGTTTTCTGAATAAATTTCTTCTATAGATTAGATTAGATTAGATTAGATGATTTATCTCATGAAAGACAATTTACATAATAAGTTTGCATTAATGTCAAAAATATAAGAATTTCTATCATGATCGTCAAACTAAAAATAAAAATGAAAATAATAACAATACTAATGAAAATAAAATTATAGCTCCAATAAGGATTGTCAACACAATTAATAAGAGTAAGTAGATAAATACTTACAAATCCAAAATATAAGTAAATTTACAATGTCAAAACTTACACTAAAACTTATTCTACTCTATTAGTAAGTGTCATCAAAATCGGCTCACACGTGTGGTCTCAAGAGTGCCACGACGGAAATTTACATCGTGCTGTCGGATAATAACATTAAATATCCGGTCATGTAGTGGATAGTTATACAACTTGTACGGTAAGTTGTGTGTACTATTTATCGATATAACCTTTCGTATGCTTCTGTAAAAATATAGCAATTCAAAACATGAACTTAATGATGACACTAATCAATGCTAAAGCATATCAAACGTACGTAGTTCAGGTCGATTTTAGTAGGATTGTGGTCAAATGTTTATTTATCTATTTAATTTTTAATCGAGCTATAACATCCACAACCATCTGCACAGAATTAGCGAACAATAAAAATATCCTCGCTTTATATCACGAGTATGGGTGGTACATAGGTACCATAATGAACATGGATCGTACATGTGTACAAGTATAATGTAGTGTGGCTCGTATCGTACTATGAGCAGTAGTATCGTGGTGTCGCAGCACTCACCCGACACGCAGTCCTCGTCACTCGCCTCGTCCGACACCTCCGACTTGACCGCCCGCTCCTCCGCTACAACAATAAACATCAAACATTTATTCAGCAAATAGGCCACAGGGGCACTTTTACATGTCAATTTTTACAAACAATAAAATTAACCCAAAATTACATAAAACAATTACATAAATATAAATGTCAAATTACACAAAAAAAACTAATAAAAAATATACAAAAAACAGAAGTACTAAAATTGTTTAGAGATCTCTCTAGAAAGTCTCTAGGTGGCAGAGATAAAATGTATATAATAATAAAAAAGATCAACAAATTATCCAGAGATGAAAAGGGTCTCCAAGACTTGAATACAAATATGCATTTATTTTCACGTCACAATAAATAAAACAGTAAATAACATCCATGCATAGATCGTGATCGGCAATGAGACTTGAATTGTTTTATAATTAATAAAAAGACAAGATATTAAATCAGACAAACAGACAAGAACCGAATGAAGTGCCTCACGTTAATGCCACTCAAAAGTTGTTACATAGGTAAAATGAAGCCCGTGTAAACTTAAACAGACCGGTCTCCACAAACAGCACCCGTTCACGAGTATGACGCGTATCTCAGCTATCGTCTCCCTCAACCTTCATTCGGGAAAGTGGCGACCCGATCAACGACGCCACCGTAAGCAAAGACTTTTAAGGTGGTTCGACTAGGTTACCCAAAGCTTAAACCCCGCTAGATGGCGTCACTTTCGCAAATTTTCAGGTTTTATTTTTTTGTGGAATAGTGTTGGTATATGTATACTTAAAAGTATGTTTAGCGCACTCTTTACATAAATATTGAACTATTATAATAAACATTGAATACTTCATTGTGCAAAAAGCACCTTTAATGTCGACAGTGTTTCTGTCATGCTATTTCCTACTATTACTCACACATGCAAACAGTGTTTCCGTGATGCTTGTAGTAGACAATTTCATGCAGTGTAAGTATACTGCAATGGCGTTGCGGTATGTTCGTGGAAATACGTGCAAGAGGATTCGGGTTCGAGACTGGTACGACAGGGGTACTTTTTTTTGTCCTTTTTGTGTTATCTTATCTTTCTTATACCTTTTCTTCTTCGAATTCTTGTCCGATTCCGATATAACCGAAATATATTTCAGTGATATCGGAAACGGCTCTAACGATTTCGATGAAATTTGCTGTAAGGGGTTCGATCTAGCTAGGTCTTATCTCTGGGAAAACGAGCATTTTTGAGTTTTTACTTATGTTTTCCGAGCAAAGCTCGGTCTCCCAGATATTCAGTATTGTTAATAAATTAGTTTATTAACGTTTTATAAAAATATGTGACGTTTTGAACTAAAAGGACATTGTCGGTTGTCGATTAGGTTGAAAGTAAAGGGCCATAATTATGTACTGTAAAACGTTGTACAATACACATGCGAAAAGGTAATTCGCAACGCGTGTCGATTAAAACACTTCCTTCGGTCGTGTTTTAATTTATCGCCACTCGTTGTCAATTTCCTACTTTTCGCACTTGTATCGTAATGACTAATAATAAAGTAGTAATTGTAAAATTAAATTAAAACTTTTTATATTTTTTTTTTTTTGGATTCAAGTACAGTGAGTAACAACATTGCATGGCGGATATTTATCATGTTTATTTATATTATTTATTTCTTGATATTGGCCGGTCTTGCAAGACCGGTCGTCGTGGAGATTCCTGGGGAGGCCTATGTCCAGCAGTGGATGTCTTGTTGGTGTAGATGGATTCACACAACAAATGAAATAACATTTTTTCATATTTGTTATCCGTAGTTGTCCCTGTACCTGAAAGAAAAATAATATCATGATAGCACAAAATCTCTAATGTTATAGTAAGAAAGATGATGCAACAATATGGATTCTAATAAAGTTATCATTTACTTACCTAGTAATAATTGTGTTTTTCATTCATATACAAAATTCCATCATTTTCAACCCCAGGAAATGTTCTATTTTACTTTATTGCAGTAAGGATGTCCTGATTTTTTCTGGCTAATGAAGGAAAACATTTTATTTCCAAGAATGCCTCTTCATTTTGCACAATACCTAAAAAAAACCTAGAGTTAGTGACACATTGACTATTCGGCAACCAAAACAGTAATAATTACATTATATAGGTATTGTTCACTGCTTATTATCCTACCATTACGGAAGAAGTGAGAATTATTTTCTAAAAAGATCGGCACGAGAAAATTACAATAAAATAAAATAAAAATAAAATTCATTTATTTCAGACATTGTAAAAATCAAAATAATAATATTTAAAACTACAAATAAACTTAAAAGTAAGGCTTTATAAATAAAAAACGTCCCCCAAGTCACTGCCAATGGGCAGTGTGCCCAGAAGACTGGCCGCATTGCCACGTTGAATGGCAATGCTTATCCTTTGGGCAAAATACTGGCCAGCCCTCTGGTCACCTGTGGCGTCTATAAGGCGCGACGCTAGGTCCTTGTAGAGCCGACGCGCGCTTGGTCCCCACGGCCCCAGCGTTTTGACCCCAAACGCCTCAAAAATGTAACTACTGCCTAGGGTGGCGTATTTGCGGCGTTTGAGGTCTTCTGCCGTGGACGCATATTGTCCATATTTTGTTAGTTGTTAAGTAAAACTTAAAACTACGGTTAACTTAAAAATAAACTTAAATAACTATCTTAGGTGCTAAAGATAAATGCAGAGAGGACCAGTACAATGAAGTACAATGTACAATGAAGGAGTGAAACTGTACCTTACGAAACTTCACCATCATGAATTCCGCTTCAATTAAGTCTGAATTTTCCTGGATTTTCGCGGACCAGAACACCGATGATTTTTGTAACTTGATTTAGACGTTGCTATCATTTTCAATTTATACAAACAAATTGATAAGTCACAATAAACATGACCCTATGTGTCAGTGTCAACACTGTCAACAAAAAATGCACTAAACATGACGGCACTGCAAAGCCAGGTCGGCCAGGCAACGTCGCCAACGTCAGAGTGGCAACGCCGCACGCAACGTATTTGTACACGACATTTTTGACTCACACATACGTAAAATTTATGAAAAAATTACGTTGATTTATGTATGATTTCTGTATGAAACAAAGTTTTCCTATTAATTTAGCGCAAACGAATATTCGAAAGTAGATAAATGAGCAAATATTTGTGTAGTAATAGTGTGTAGTGCCTTAATTAAAGCAGATTGAATTTTGTATGAAAATCGAACCACCTTAAGCGAACATGACATGTTCAAGTTGCCGGGCTGTATTAATATATATAAAGTAAATTAATTCAGTGAGATACAACATTTGTGCTCGTATGTAACATTAAAGACGGCATAGCGCCACATAATCACAACATAATTCGAAAGAAGTATGCCTACCTATAAATAACTAAATTACAAATTTAAATTGACATGTAAAGGTCTCTACCTGTCAGAATCATTAAAAATATAGGTATTATTACATATAAAATAAATTTAACACAAAATAAAATCTTAGAGGTGTATAAAGTCTCTAAGTGTCCAAAACTAAAATTAACTAAAACAATACAATCAATAACTCTACTTCAAGCTGTGTTTCACATTACAGTACAGAAGTGTTTAAAATTTAATAGTAGGTATCAAAGACTATCATTTGTGGGCGTGGATTAACGCGATAGGGTTTGGTATGTTTTTTTTAGCCTATTTGAGTGTCCCACTGCTAGGCAAAGGCCTCTCCCGTGGTTCTTCATAACTCCCGATTTAGCGCGTCTTCCGGACAGTTGTTAAGGAAGGCGTCAAAGTCGTCCCGCCATCTCCGCCTGGGCCTGCCCCGCCCACGCTTCTTCGTCGACATCCACTTGGTGGCTACGTTAGCCCACCTATCCGGAGGCATGCGATAGACGTGGCCGGCCCAGTCCCATTTGAGCCTGGCGGTTTTTTTGCCAACGTCAGCAATGCGAGTTTTAGAGCGCAGCGTGGTGTTCCGTATGGTATTGGTATGTTTACAAAAATAATTCTTGAATGCCTTTTTATGCAACACACGGTGAAGGAATCATAGTGAGAAAAACGGACTAATCCCTTTCAGTGACGCTTATTAATAATAAATTGTTCTGTTGTCGATGTAATACCTAAATTTAAGCGTTTTCTGAATAAATTTCTTCTATAGATTAGATGATTTATTTCATGAAAGACAATTTACATAATAAGTTTGCATTAATGTCAAAAATATAAGAATTTCTATCATAATCGTCAAACTAAAAATAAAAATGAAAATAATAACAATACTAATGAAAATAAAATTATAGCTCCAATAAGGATTGTCAACACAATTAATAAGAGTAAGTAGATAAATACTTACAAATCCAAAATATAAGTAAATTTACAATGTCAAAACTTACACTAAAACTTATTCTACTATATAAGTAAGTGTCATCAAAATCGGCTCACACGTGTGGTCTCAAGAGTGCCACGACGGAAATTTACATCGTGCTGTCGGATAATAACATTAAATATCCGGTCATGTAGTGGATAGTTATACAACTTGTACGGTAAGTTGTGTGTACTATTTATCGATATAACCTTTCGTATGCTTCTGTAAAAATATAGCAATTCAAAACATGAACTTAATGATGACACTAATCAATGCTAAAGCATATCAAACGTACGTAGTTCAGGTCGATTTTAGTAGGATTGTGGTCAAATGTTTATTTATCTATTTAATTTTTAATCGAGCTATAACATCCACAACCATCTGCACAGAATTAGCGAACAATAAAAATATCCTCGCTTTATATCACGAGTATGGGTGGTACATAGGTACCATAATGAACATGGATCGTACATGTGTACAAGTATAATGTAGTGTGGCTCGTATCGTACTATGAGCAGTAGTATCGTGGTGTCGCAGCACTCACCCGACACGCAGTCCTCGTCACTCGCCTCGTCCGACACCTCCGACTTGACCGCCCGCTCCTCCGCTACAACAATAAACATCAAACATTTATTCAGCAAATAGGCCACAGGGGCACTTTTACATGTCAATTTTTACAAACAATAAAATTAACCCAAAATTACATAAAACAATTACATAAATATAAATGTCAAATTACACAAAAAAAACTAATAAAAAATATACAAAAAACAGAAGTACTAAAATTGTTTAGAGATCTCTCTAGAAAGTCTCTAGGTGGCAGAGATAAAATGTATATAATAATAAAAAAGATCAACAAATTATCCAGAGATGAAAAGGGTCTCCAAGACTTGAATACAAATATGCATTTATTTTCACGTCACAATAAATAAAACAGTAAATAACATCCATGCATAGATCGTGATCGGCAATGAGACTTGAATTGTTTTATAATTAATAAAAAGACAAGATATTAAATCAGACAAACAGACAAGAACCGAATGAAGTGCCTCACGTTAATGCCACTCAAAAGTTAAGTTACATAGGTAAAATGAAGCCCGTGTAAACTTAAACAGACCGGTCTCCACAAACAGCACCCGTTCACGAGTATGACGCGTATCTCAGCTATCGTCTCCCTCAACCTTCATTCGGGAAAGTGGCGACCCGATCAACGACGCCACCGTAAGCAAAGACTTTTAAGGTGGTTCGACTAGGTTACCCAAAGCTTAAACCCCGCTAGATGGCGTCACTTTCGCAAATTTTCAGGTTTTATTTTTTTGTGGAATAGTGTTGGTATATGTATACTTAAAAGTATGTTTAGCGCACTCTTTACATAAATATTGAACTATTATAATAAACATTGAATACTTCATTGTGCAAAAAGCACCTTTAATGTCGACAGTGTTTCTGTCATGCTATTTCCTACTATTACTCACACATGCAAACAGTGTTTCCGTGATGCTTGTAGTAGACAATTTCATGCAGTGTAAGTATACTGCAATGGCGTTGCGGTATGTTCGTGGAAATACGTGCAAGAGGATTCGGGTTCAAGACTGGTATGACAGGGGTACTTTTTTTTGTCCTTTTTGTGTTATCTTATCTTTCTTATACCTTTTCTTCTTCGAATTCTTGTCCGATTCCGATATAACCGAAATATATTTCAGTGATATCGGAAACGGCTCTAACGATTTCGATGAAATTTGCTGTAAGGGGTTCGATCTAGCTAGGTCTTATCTCTGGGAAAACGAGCATTTTTGAGTTTTTACTTATGTTTTCCGAGCAAAGCTCGGTCTCCCAGATATTCAGTATTGTTAATAAATTAGTTTATTAACGTTTTATAAAAATATGTGACGTTTTGAACTAAAAGGACATTGTCGGTTGTCGATTAGGTTGAAAGTAAAGGGCCATAATTATGTACTGTAAAACGTTGTACAATACACATGCGAAAAGGTAATTCGCAACGCGTGTCGATTAAAACACTTCCTTCGGTCGTGTTTTAATTTATCGCCACTCGTTGTCAATTTCCTACTTTTCGCACTTGTATCGTAATGACTAATAATAAAGTAGTAATTGTAAAATTAAATTAAAACTTTTTATATTTTTTTTTTTTTTTATTCAAGTACAGTGAGTAACAACATTGCATGGCGGATATTTATCATGTTTATTTATATTATTTATTTCTTGATATTGGCCGGTCTTGCAAGACCGGTCGTCGTGGAGATTCCTGGGGAGGCCTATGTCCAGCAGTGGATGTCTTGTTGGTGTAGATGGATTCACACAACAAATGAAATAACATTTTTTCATATTTGTTATCAGTAGTTGTCCCTGTACCTGAAAGAAAAATAATATCATGATAGCACAAAATCTCTAATGTTATAGTAAGAAAGATGATGCAACAATATGGATTCTAATAAAGTTATCATTTACTTACCTAGTAATAATTGTGTTTTTCATTCATATACAAAATTCCATCATTTTCAACCCCACGAAATGTTCTATTTTACTTTATTGCAGTAAGGATGTCCTGATTTTTTCTGGCTAATGAAGGAAAACATTTTATTTCCAAGAATGCCTCTTCATTTTGCACAATACCTAAAAAAAAACCTAGAGTTAGTGACACATTGACTATTCGGCAACCAAAACAGTAATAATTACATTATATAGGTATTGTTCACTGCTTATTATCCTACCATTACGGAAGAAGTGAGAATTATTTTCTAAAAAGATCGGCACGAGAAAATTACAATAAAAAAAAAAAAAAAAAATCATTTATTTCAGACATTGTCCATATTTTGTTAGTTGTTAAGTAAAACTTATAACTACGGTTAACTTAAAAATAAACTTAAATAACTATCTTAGGTGCTAAAGATAAATGCAGAGAGGACCAGTACAATGAAGTACAATGTACAATGAAGGAGTGAAACTGTACCTTACGAAACTTCACCATCATGAATTCCGCTTCAATTAAGTCTGAATTTTCCTGGATTTTCGCGGACCAGAACACCGATGATTTTTGTAACTTGATTTAGACGTTGCTATCATTTTCAATTTATACAAACAAATTGATAAGTCACAATAAACATGACCCTATGTGTCAGTGTCAACACTGTCAACAAAAAATGCACTAAACATGACGGCACTGCAAAGCCAGGTCGGCCAGGCAACGTCGCCAACGTCAGAGTGGCAACGCCGCACACAACGTATTTGTACACGACATTTTTGACACACACATACGTAAAATTGATGAAAAAATTACGTTAATTTATGTATGATTTCTGTATGAAACAAAGTTTTTCTATTAATTTAGCGCAAACGAATATTCGAAAGTAGATAAATGAGCAAATATTTGTGTAGTGCCTTAATTAAAGCAGATTGAATTTTGTATGAAAATCGAACCACCTTAAGCGAACATGACATGTTCAAGTTGCCGGGCTGTATTAATATACATAAAGTAAATTAATTCAGTGAGATACAACATTTGTGCTCGTATGTAACATTAAAGACGGCATAGCGCCACATAATCACAACATAATTCGAAAGAAGTATGCCTACCTATAAATAACTAAATTACAAATTTAAATTGACATGTAAAGGTCTCTACCTGTCAGAATCATTAAAAATATAGGTATTATTACATATAAAATAAATTTAACACAAAATAAAATCTTAGAGGTGTATAAAGTCTCTAAGTGTCCAAAACTAAAATTAACTAAAACAATACAATCAATAACTCTACTTCAAGCTGTGTTTCACATTACAGTACAGAAGTGTTTAAAATTTAATAGTAGGTATCAAAGACTATCATTTGTGGGCGTGGATTAACGCGATAGGGTTTGGTATGTTTTTTTTAGCCTATTTGAGTGTCCCACTGCTAGGCAAAGGCCTCTCCCGTGGTTCTTCATAACTCCCGATTTAGCGCGTCTTCCGGACAGTTGTTAAGGAAGGCGTCAAAGTCGTCCCGCCATCTCCGCCTGGGCCTGCCCCGCCCACGCTTCTTCGTCGACATCCACTTGGTGGCTACGTTAGCCCACCTATCCGGAGGCATGCGATAGACGTGGCCGGCCCAGTCCCATTTGAGCCTGGCGGTTTTTTTGCCAACGTCAGCAATGCGAGTTTTAGAGCGCAGCGTGGTGTTCCGTATGGTATTGGTATGTTTACAAAAATAATTCTTGAATGCCTTTTTATGCAACACACGGTGAAGGAATCATAGTGAGAAAAACGGACTAATCCCAATAAGGCCTAGTTTCCCCTATAGAGTGTAAGGTCAATCTAATAGCAGTCGTTTTCGTAGAAGCAAGAGCCTACGCCAATTCTTGGGATTAGTTGCCAAACGGACAATGGACCCCAGGCTCCTATGAGCCGAGGCAAAAATCCGAGACGACACTAGGAAGATGATGAAACCCTGCACGGTTGAGGTGTCGCCGTCGGGATGCTGTACCTAATATCATGTTTATTGCAATGTTATTGTGAGTATTTACGCTATGCCTAATTGTAGCTCAAAGTATTCGCGTAATTATGAGTGCGACTTGTACTCATAATTACGTAACGTTTGCTTTAATACGAATTTCTTTGTTTGAGAATGCGCCGTTTCTATTCATGTCATGTACTTACGTGACATCTCATCATTTGTGTCATCATCATCCGCCAGCTCCGGCTTGATTAGGAGCTCTACATCTGAAACAAACATACTATTCGTGAGTTTGTGTCGAAGACTTAGGGATCTCGCATCCTCGCACCAGGTCGTGCCCGGTGCAACAGATTTCGTGTGGCAACGCTGCCAGTGATACGATAAAGTTTTAATTTATTTACAACACAAGAGAAAAAAATCACAACACAAAACAGTATGAGTCTAATAAACTCCTTCATAGACGCGACCGCTACAGTAGACGGCCATAATAAACAATATCTGAGCAAACTGAATATGAGTTCCACTTGAACTAGTGACTTGTACATGAAGCAGGTACTCACCCAACAGCGGGTCCCCCTCGTCGCTCGCCTCGTCTCCGGCCGCCATGTTTAACCAGAGCATGTCATCTAGAGCAACCAATACTATATTAAACCCCATGTTCCGCGCAGTAACCGGGACTGAGAGAAATCTCTTCTTTGCAATAGTTGGTTATGGCAAAGGATATTTTGTAGTCCACTTGTTATCTTGAAGTAATTCATTTTACTTTCACATTTACTCCTGATCTTATACAAATGATAACATTAAATATTTTACAAAAGGTTATATGTTATCCTGATATCCATAGGCACAGATTAGATTTTATCAATAGGTATTATCGTGTGATCCAAGCATATTGCACTCCATATCACGAATCATTGAGATTGTAAGGAACTTCAATGGGTGATCAGTCCAATTTTGACAAGATTTGTGCAGATTTTTTAAACGTAAACTTAACTGGTTGTCACATCTTCTAAACCTATTGTTAAAACTCACACAATATCTCATCAGGTGTCCCATCATCTTCCGGCATCTCCGGCTTGACCGGGGGCTCTTCCCCTGAAACAAACACACAAGTTTATAATCAACAGGCTAGTTTAACTACAAGCTATTCAAACCTAGTAACCACTACTCTAAGCCAAATTCCAACCAAGTAATGAGGGTTTGGAACAAATGCAGAAAATGCGGTCTCAGCCCACAACGTCAACAACTTAGACAAGCACATACATGTGTCTTCTAATACTTCAAAAATGACTTTATCTGAAGATTACTAGATACAGGCAACATCAGTTACAACTGCCTGTCAGCTTATTAACCTCTCATGTGCTGCAAGTATTGTTTTCCAATAGTTTACTTGTATAACTGATCCAGATTCCGGCATATGAGAAGTTCAATAATAATAATGATTATGTATCCTGAGTTTGATTCGGTTAGAAGGTCAAACCATACTGTTCTACCTTAGAGATGGCCAGAGGGCGTCACAAGCCCTCAGGAAATTGTCATATACCATGCCACCGTGACCGGATAGCAGAGTGGTTCGGGCACCTGTCTGGTAAACAGGGGACACTGGTTCGATTCCAGCTCTGGACACTGGAGGCGTTGGTCATTTTTTCCATTGTATATGACATTTATTTCGGTTTATAGTTTAAATAGTAGTGTGACTACTTGAAAAAACACAAATTAAAATATTTTTATAGAAAGTGATTTGTAAGTTTAATTTGTTCTTACATGATTATGTATCATTGCCACGGAGAAGACTCACCCGATACAGGCTCCCTGGTGCCATCTCTATCCTGAATTTCTGGATTCTCTGGCTCGACTGTAGATTCCTCCTCTAGAGCAAACAAACACAAAACAAATTACATTATCTTCCTGGTAAAGTCATGCTACTCATGCCACAGATTAATAAATAGTTACTACGTAACAGATACATCATTACCATACAAAAGCGAAAATACCTACGCTATAATAGCCTACAAAATCTTAATAATAATACCTGCTGCTCAGGACGAGAAGAAATGTACCATGTAAGTATGCGCACAAAGAGTCGAGACTGCCTTGCTCGCCGTGCGAGTCACGTGCCAACGCGTCATCGTAAGAATGCGCTAGGGTTGTACTGTTACTTATGTTATTATTGTAATAAAACGAATGTTGCGAATCAACCATATTTTATATTAGTCAATCAAATATTTAAAAACAACACTTATAATACCTGACTCAAAAAACTCCTTAATTTACGATTTATCTACTTAAGTTCAAAGAAATAAATAGTGACAAAATTCATAAAGATAGATTTAAAATACTACTCACCTTTCTTCGTCTCTCGGAAATGAAAAAACCGGCCAAGTGCGAGTCGGACTCGCCCACCGAGGGTTCCGTACTTTTTAGTATTTGTTGTTATAGCGGCAACAGAAATACATCATCTGTGAAAATTTCAACTATCTAGCTATCACGGTTCATGAGATACAGCCTGGTGACAGACGAACAGCGGCAGCGGAGTCTTAGTAATAGGGTGCCGTTTTTACCCTTTGGGTAAGGAACCCTAAAAAAACGACAAATTTTCTTTTGAAATAAAACTATGAAAACGGATTATATCGCGTATATTGAACACCCGTTGACCACGAACGCTGTAAAGAGTTCGAAACGTCGGGATGTATTATAAATTCAATATACGCGATATAATCCGTTTTCATAGTTTTATTTCATGAGTAACTATCGCGGTAACCGAAGACAATATTAAATTTTCTTTTGTTTTTTGACTTTTACACCCATCTACTGCACAATAATTACGTGGTTTCGGCATTTCGAAGCGTAAGCGCGGGAAACGTGCGGTGCGAGCGCTCAGGCGGGCGTTCGGCGGCCCTCTGTCGATTATATCGTCGACGATACGCCGAGCGGTAGGCATATAGCGCGTGGCTTTGAGCGAGAGAAGGAGGCCTGCTCATGCTCACACAGCAATTTTAAAGAAGTTCAATAACACTATCAACCAGGATATTGGACAGTCAACCCCTCAGCAGGAGTATGTATAGTGCCGCCATCTACAATAATTGCAGATCGTGTCATTGTAACATTGTTATTTTATAGCCTTCTGTACAGAAATCAATGAGAGTAAAATTCACTAGTTGTTTGATGAATGGTGCTTCTCTACCTTTAACACCACTCGCTCCCTGCGAGCGCGCCTGCAGCTCCTCCTGGCTGCGCTGCACTTGCAGCTTGAAGTCGCTCGCGTCTCGCAGGCGGCCCACGCACGCCGAGCAGATGCCGCACGAGCCCGGGCCGCCCCCTGCCAGCTGCATGTTCAATAATCAATCACACAATTTTGCTTGTTTTAAATGATCGATCATTTAATATATAATAAAGATTTTACTACAGTAACAAGAATGTCGTACTTACATTTATGTCAAAGCACTGTTTGATCATGTCGGCATAAATCTCTGTGTTGCCGAGATGTGTGTACGGCGTCGTCAGGTCCTTGTCCGGGGGACACCGCAGACAGCAGCGACACGCGCGCGTCACGTCCATCACGGGAACCGTTGCAGTACTCTCCAATCCCTAAAAGTAGCCCTATGTCTGACAAATTCCCACAATAGGAATGTCTATATGAAATAAAAATTTAACTAACAGAAAGTTTAAATTCCGTTTACACTAACTAAAGTGATGTAGCAACGAATGGGTAGTATCAAAAGTAAATAAAACAAAATTAATCGTGCTACAAGCTAACCTCAAATCCTAAAATACACACATTTGACAGATAGTACAGATACCACAACAGTACAGACCATAGATGTATAGTTTGTCAATGGAGTCTCATTTCAAACATAGACAAACACAGATCTCATTCCACCGCATAGCTGCGTCCCTTGGCCATCGTGTAGAGGAGCCATTATGCCGTAAGTATTTGTACCACACTACCGCACCTCACCGCGACCTTGGTGCGGTGCGGTAGTGTGATATAGCTTTAACGAGGGAGGGAACGATGGCTGAGTTACGCGTCATACTCGTGAACGGGTGCTGTTTGTGGAGACCGGTGTCGCGAACCCCCCTTATACACGAACACATACTACTTTATATATCCTTAATAGGACTGATAACGTGCTTGCAACTAAGGGGTTACGCGATATTACACAAGCACCTAGCCAAGGTTCGATATGATACTCAACTCCTTACCGTATCAATGATGGTGATCGCTGTCACTCTCTCTGCTTCGCTAATTAATGTGTCGCCGTTACCACGGCACCACCGTCCGTCATCTGGGGGTGAAATAGATTAATGACTACACAGTCATTAAGTACATTTAGGCCCGATATGGGTAGATATGGTCATTAGTTAAGGTCTGTCTGTAACGTAATCAACGTCTTGGAAACTGCTTAGTCACATGGTCGGTAAGTCAGTGAGGTCACAGAGATCATACCCTTCAGTATGTCGAGTTGTCGAGGCATTGACGCCGCACGGGCTGCCGATACGCTGGACCCCCTTTTGGGCCAAAGCCGCACGGGCCATCAAACCAGACCCCCTTTTGGGCCAAAGCCGCATGGGCCATCAAACCAGACCCCCTTTTGGGCCAAAGCCGCACAGGCCATCAAACCAGACCCCCTTTTGGGCCAAAGCCGCACGGGCCATCAAACCAGACCCCCTTTTGGGCCAAAGCCGCATGGGCCGTCAACACTTGTCTCATCTCCACCTATCCTCTGGGGGGAGATACCTGTACAGCTTGATCATAGGGACAATCATTATCTTTACCATGGCGGGTATCTAGCATCAGGTCATGAAACAAGTGGCAAGATGGATCAGTTACGTTACGAGTTCGGAATACATGGGCATGACATAGAACAAAACACATCATAGGAGAATACACAGTTACAAAGAATACATATCAAGACTAAAGTTACTTAACTTGCAAGATACGAGCTCCCGACGTACTTGTCTTCGCTTCATATAACACGTGGCCGTTCACGAAACATACTTGTTAACACTACTGATCACTAAGGCTGCTGGTGGCAAAATGACAGAGCCCTTGCTCGCGCCGGACGTACTAGAGTATGTTTCTACCCACTTATTTATAGCAACAAAGTTTACTGGTTTCTAACTGACGATATTCTTCAATTCAATTTTTCAGGTAGTATGGCTCCATCGATACTGTCGATGATTTCGCCAACGTCAAAGTGGGATCCACGTGGGATCGAATTAATATTTCTTGATTAAAACATATCGGCCATCGGCCATAGCCATAGCCAGTGTACGGTAAACAATAAAATCATGGGCCTCTAGGGCTCTAGCCAGACTCGGTTAGAGGTAGAAATACCAAATGCTCTTAGAGCACGACGTTGTTCGGTGGTTGTTGCAGTTGTCTCGTAAAACCGATAGCTGGATTTTACGAGAAGCACGTGGACTACCGGCCGTTGACTCCAGAATGGTGGTTAAACACGCTTTGAGATTAATTCTCCATTCACTGCACACTACCACATTAGATTACTGTATAATAAAGCTATCAATATTACACATTAAACAATATTAATGAGCAAAAAACAAAGAAATTAATCACGAGGCTACTATCAAGATGGCGATCGAACCGGAAGTCTTCGACGATATTCTTGGCGGGTAAAACGCGCTTGACAGTTCGCGCCGATGACAGCTGCGCTGTTCTGTCTCTATTATGGATGGTATAGAAATGATCGCAATCTCTTATAGCAGAATTGTTGTAAAAGTGACCGCGTTAAGCTTTAAATAATAGTTCCTAATCCCTCCAGTGGCGCTAGTTAGGCTCTGGGACATGAGTATAACATGAACCATATAAGGCAACAAATAACCCGACCAAATTACGTAGGTTGTTTTTGGTAGTATTTCGGTGTATGGTGGCGCCGCCTAATTACTGTTTTTTGATGGACACTTTTCATACATAGAGATTTGGCTCATTTATACAGTCTCCATGGTCTCTATGCATGGAGACTGTATAAAGGAGCCAAATCTCTATGTATGAAAAGTGTCCATCAAAAAACAGTAATTAGGCGGCGCCACCGTATTACAGCCGATTACAGAACAATTCACCAGTATTTTATCAAAGTTCAAGCATTCAAAACGCTAACCATCACTATATTTCATAAGAGAAAGCACAATTTCATACAAAACAACGATAATTAAACAAGCAACGAACAAACATGACATGTCACGTACTTATTTGTTTGCCACAACCTCGGTTGTCGCAGCGGTGGAAAAGTGAAACTATGACAAGGACAAACAATAACAGCGCTTTCTCTGCTACTCCTACTGAAAGATACATAAGACTATCCCGTTCGGTCATTTTCCCCCACTCCTCATGACCGATCCAGTTATACTAGATTCATGATGCCTCTACACCCAACTCTAAAGGGCGTAACACACCATCGCACCGCACCAAGGTCATAGTGCGACGCACACATAAGTAAGAGCGAGAAAGAGATATCGCTTTCTCGCTCTTACTTATGGGTGGGTTACCTTGGTGCGTTGCGATGGTGTGTTATACCCTTAAATAGTAACTGGATTACGCTTGAGTGTTGGGGGAAATGACCGAACGGGATAGTATTATGTATCTTTCTGTAGGAGTAGCAGAGAAATCGCTATTGTTGTTTGTCCTTGTCACAGTTTTTTTTTTATTCCACACCCTAAATATTGTATGGTTTATGGTGGGCAACAAATCAAACGTTGCATTGCGTATGTTCTGTCCCTTACGGGCGCACGCGTACTTTGCGCGTACAGCACATCTATAGGATCCTACCATCTATGCTTCACGTCCGCATGGCACCGTAGATGGCAAGAGCTTTAAGCATGGAGACTATATGTATAAAGGAGCCAAATATCTATATATGAAAAGTGTCCATCAAAAAACAGTAATTAGGCGGCGCCACCATACACCGAAATACTACCAAAAACAACCTACGTAATTTGGTCAGGTTAATTGTTGCCTTATATGGTTCATGTTATACTCATGTCCCAGAGCCTAACTAGCGCCACCGGAGAGATTAGGAACTATTATTTAAAGCTGAAAGCGGTCACTTTTGCAACAATTCTGCCATAAGAGATAGGCATCCTTTCTATACCATCCATAGCTTTAAGCCTGGTCCGAAATGTCAAACTGACATTGAATATTGATAGCTAAATAGTGTACTTTAATAAAATTTTGTATATTTCGAAAATAGATACTATCTCTATTGGATGTCTACGATGGAGTCGTCAGCGTTACAGGGTACAGATAATGTTTGCGTAAAGCCTAAGCCCTGTGAGAAAGTGTGTATAGCAGATGAGCCCACGTCCGCGGGAGTGTTCGTACTGTCTGTGAAAGCTGAGCCTTTGGTGGATGACGTGTGTGTAAAAGACGAGTCGCTCGGTGTGAGCGCGGCGGCGGAGCTGTACACCGACCACGTGGTGAAAGATGAGCTCGTGCTCGGCCCCGTGCTAGTGGAGCGGCGCGTGCGCAACGCACCAACAGGTCAGTTCTCTATAGACATCTCAAGGTAATGGGCATTAGTATACATGCCTCCTGTCCACGCTGTGATAATGAAGAGACAAGCTTACACTTACTAGCAAAATTTCCCACACAACACGATACAATTTCTCAATTTAATGACGTAGCCAGTATAAGATTTCCTGTCAGTAATATCATTGGCCCAGTCTACGTCAATATGTACACACATAGACCAAATCGTATTCTTATGAAAACATAGAATAATGACCAATAATTGCCACGCAAAATATGCTTTGCTCCTAACCAATGTGACCTATGGAAATGGTTGTTAACCCGTTGTCTACCGAACTGTCAAAAAGAAGTACTCCTCTATCTACCTAGGCAAATTTTTGTTGCCCCCGTCTATGCGCTGCCCACCCGCACGGGACCACCGTATTTGTTAATGGATCTGTCGGAGCATCGAGCAAACCACTTGACCCTACTTTATTGCTCTTATTTCACAAGTGTACTTTTGTATAACAATGTTTATATTTTTTGGAAGAGCATGAAACAGACTTCACAGGCAGATATATTCGCTCCGATCCAGAGTTAAAGTTCCCTTAACTCTCTAGAAACATTTGTACAGTCGCCATCAGATATATCGGAGCGGCCGAGGTGCTCACAAATATCTAAACACACCTCTATTGTTAAGGCGCTAGAGTGCGTGTTCAGATATTTTGAGCATCTCGGCCGCTCCGAAGATGGCAAATTTTTTACATTAAATTAATTTACAAAAATGTTTAACAAAATTCGCTTGATTGAGCTGTTTGTCTGTAAAATACATAAAAGTGACATATACACCTAAAGCTTCAATCACAAAATCCTCTTTGTTATTTTTTACAATTTACATATACACAGGGTTCACAGGGTTTTGGACCAAGTAAGGTTATGCTCACTACGAAGACTATGTATTTTAAAGTTCTACATTATACTTGTTAATAAACAAACTTTATTGGAGTGAGTTTACTTAAGTTACAAATCGATTTTCATACATAAGCCCAGGGTATGAAAATGTATGGTGTGTAAAAACTGTAAAATCAAATGTTGGCCAACTTATCTTGCGCATCTCCTAACAACGGCTGCATGGAATCACTTTATTTATTCAATAGGGAATATTTCGCGAAACTCGGCGTAGGGGGCGCCACTACCACAATCTGAGGGTCTATCGCGAAATAAGAAAATCGAAATTTCGTTATCTAACATCTCTGTCACTTGCATATTCGAGCGATAAAAAGGCAGATTCTCAAAATTTCGGATTCGCGTTTTCCAGTATAGGTCCTCTGTAAACAAACCGCCTTCATGCATCAATATCATATTTTATTATCTCTAAAAACTTGTCTAAAACCTGTTAAAGATACAGTATGTATAAGTTACTCTATGCTTTACTAAAAAGGCTAAAGACAGGCTAAAGAAGACAAAGACCAGTACTCTGTCCATATTCTCTACAATAGCTTCCAACTTCCAATGCCTGCTGAAACCGGTTCACGGGTATCTATTGATGTACCCATGAATGGGTTCCAGCGGGCATTCTACATAAAATCAAATTTCTCCAAACGGCCTTTACGTTGATCATACCGTGAGTATGCGCGCGCACTGCTAGGTCCCGGCAGAATACCAGCGCTGCGGCAGCAATGCTGCACTGAGTCAGCGCCTTTTCGCGACTACACAGTCGTGACAAAAAAAATCCTAGTAGTTAGTTAGTAATTAGTTTAGAATAGTACTTATAGACAAAAGTTTTAGTTTTATTATAAATTCATTATTTTTTTTGTCACGATAATGTTTTGCAATAAAGTTCTTATCTATCTATCTATGTTGGATCTATATCCCCACGCACGCCTTATAAATGACCGGGCTCGAAAGACCCGAGAGTTAGACAAGTAATAATAAAAGACGTTTATTCAAAAAATTTGAACATAGGTACATATAAAAGTACACGATAATACTTACAAACTAATTGAAAAGGAAAGGGGCTCAGCTAATGTCTGTGCCAAAGGGCTTCGGGGCATAGCGGCCCCAAAGACTTCCAGCAACGGACGCTGTTATTCTGCCCCCACCGTATTTGTATCTAGTTAAGGGCAATACACTATTACAAATAGGACATCAGGATAGCAAAACCGAACACTGCACAGTGGATAAAAAAGTGCTAACTTAACTGAAATTAGAGCAGGTCACTGAACCAAAAGTTTACGTTACTTCCGTTTGGAGGTCGAGAAAATAATCCTTGCAATAGTAGCAATGTAGTTTGAAAACCGCTAGGGACTTACAGTTAACTACTTGATGTATGGTCTCTATAAATCAAATATTGTTGTTGCAGGACAAACTCCACGGAAGAGGCCAGGAAGCAGGCTCGAACCCTACCAATGTGCTCACTGTAAATATACAACAGTTAGAAAGACCTCTTTGACACGTCACGTAGGGACACATTCTAAAAACAACTTTTACAAATGTGGCCAGTGTAGTTATACTAGTGCATACAAAACGACTTTGCAAAATCATATAAGGAAACACACTGGTGAAAAACCCTACAAATGCGACCAGTGTAGTTATGCCAGCAACCAAAAAAGTAATTTGACAGTTCATAAGAGGAGACACACTGGTGAAAAGCCCTACAAATGCGACCAGTGTAGTTATGCCTGCCACAAAAAAAGTCGTATGACAGTTCATATGAGGAAACACACTGGTGAAAAGCCTCACAAATGTGAGCAGTGTAGTTTTACTAGTGCATACAAAGCGAATTTGCAAGTTCATATAAGGTCACATACTAGTGAGAAACCTTACCAATGCGACCAGTGTAGTTATGCCAGCAACCAAAAAAGTAATTTGACAGTTCATAAGATGAGGCACACTGGTGAAAAGCCCTACAAATGCGACCAGTGTAGTTATGCCTGCTACAAAAAAGAACGTATGACAGTTCATATGAGGAAACACACTGGTGAAAAGCCTCACAAATCTGAGCAGTGTAGTTATGCTAGTGCATACAAAGAAGTTCTGCGAGTTCATGTAAGGAGACATACTAATAAACCTTACCAGTGTGACCAGTGTAGTTATGCCAGCAACCAAAAAGGTAATTTGAACAAAACACGTCAGCCACGTTTGACAGTTGACGAGTCACAGGATGTAGCATGTAAGCCTGAGCCCTGTGAGGAAGTGTGTAAAACACATGAGCACACGTTCGCGGGTGTGTCTGTAAAATCGGAGCCTAAGCTGGATGACGTGTGTGTAAAAGACGAGTCGCTGGGAGTGAGCGCGGCGGCGGAGCTGTACACCGACCACGTGGTGAAAGATGAGCTCGTGCTCGGCCCCGTGCTAGTGGAGCGGCGCGTGCGCCACGCACCAACAGGTCAGTTCTTGATAGGCATCTTAAGGTAATGGGCATAGACAATATACACTTACTAGCAGAATTTCCCTCACAACACGATACAATTTGCTGGTGGAGCCGATCGGCAGAACCAACCTTCTTCGTAAGGCGCCTCTCAGTCGCACCGTCCGTACACTAAATTTAGTGGCTGATCAAACTGACTTGTTTTCGGGTAATATGTCCGAATTTGTAAAAATCTGTTTAAATGTTTTATGTTATTATTATAATTAATATAAGTTAATATAAATTACATAGCTAGTAAGTAGTAAGGCACTATTGTATTAGGGTTAACCAGTTAACTAAGGATAGTTGCTAAGTGACAATAAATAAAAATAAAAAAAACGCAATTTAATGATATAGCCACTATAGCCAGTATAAGATTTTCTGTCAGTAATATCATTGGCCCAGTCTGCGTTACTATTAAGCACACATAGACCAATTGATATTCTTATGAAAACATAGAGTAATGAATTGTACCTGCCAGATAATGCAAAATCCGCTTTGCTGCTAACCAGTGTGACCTGTCGAAACAGTTATTAAATTGGATAAGTTGACTTCATGCATTAGGTTAGGATATATCTGTCCAGTGGCAATAGAGTGCTCACTCCATACGTCAGTTTTTTTACTTAATAATGAGTTTACTTGCTTAATACTTATTGAGCTTAAATCTTATCACAAATAAGTTTTTGAAAAGCTCGGTTAAAACTTCTCATAAATAGGTTTTTATCATTGTGTGGAGTGGGAACATTATAGTCTAAGATACGTTATATATGGTCGACCTTCACCCATACGTCTGACGGATGAAACTTATATTTTATGAAAGAAAATATGTTCCTGAACATAAATAAATAGGGTTGCCTAATGAAATATGGTCAAGGCTATTTTTAATAAATTTTTGAAAATAATTTTTTTTCTTCAAATTTCACCGATTTGTCTCATAATTCGCTTGCCCTTGTCCCATTCACTTGGGGTCGGCGCAGCATGTCTTTTTCTTCCATACCTCTCTGTCACCCGTCATCTCATCATTCACTTGCGTTAGTTTCATATCATCTTTCACACAGTCCATCCACCTTTTCCCCGGTTTTCCTCTCCTCGTACCTCCCTCCACATTCATTCTTAATACCTTTCTCGTCACATGACTTTCATCCCTCCACATCACATGCCCGTACCATGCTAGGCGTCTTATATACTCATTCCTTATCCTATCCATTCTCGTCACGCCACATATCCACCTTGACATTCTCATCTCCGCTACATGCAATCTATTTTCGTCCGTCACCTTTAGGGCCCAACACTGATCCATACATGACGACAGGTCTTATGATCGTTTTATAAATTTTACCCTTCAACCGAAGGGGCATACGGGCGTCACAAATGGTTCCCGTAACCTGTCGCCATTTCATCCATCCTGTACTAATCCGGTTTTTCACGTCACGGTCAATATCGCCATCGCACTGTACGAGCGAATCGAGGTACTTGAAGTCGGAGCAGACCGGCAATGTAACGCAATGGAGTTCTATGGCAGCAAAACTGGAGAGACCGCCAAAATCGCCGAACATGTGTTCTGTTTTAGATCTGCTGATCTTTAGGCCAACATTCTCCAATTTTTGCCGCCATTTCTCAAGTCTGCTCTGCGCCTCTAGTTCGTTTTCACCTACAAGCACAATGTCAACAGCAAACAGCATACACCAAGGTGCCTCCTCCTGTATGTCCGACATGACGAAATTTCACCGATTTGTCTGACGAACGAAATAAGTTCCAATGGAAAATATACAACTTCTACAACATGAATAAATTAGGTTGCCTATGTTTTTCCGGTCACTATTATGAGGTTGCCGTGTTTAAACAGGTGAGTTAAAATCGATAATTGCACCCATCTGTCTGACGCTTGAGTTATATATCAAAATAATGGTAATTTTATTGCGAATACTAATTTTTTTAATTTATTTCATGACCATGGATATTGCGAATACAATGGTGTAGGGTTGCCTGCAAAAATCCGGTCACAAATAAGGGTTGCCAGGCTTTTAAAGAAAATAAGAAGGAAAGACTTTTAGCGATAACTCAAAAACGGCTTAGCTGATCACGATTATTTTAACTATTTTCGAATGTCTTTATTAATCACTATTTTTGTGATTATTTTCATAATTTTTGTATTAATCGTTCAAAAGTTAGAAGGAAAAACCCTTTTTTTTTTCTTTCTAAATAATTATTTCCGAAATGATTCACTTTATCAAAAAATGTTGTTCAAAGACCCCTATTTATTTTGAAAGACCTATCCAACGACACCCCACACCATAGGGTTGAAATGAAAGGATAAAAAAATTGTCACACACATTTTGTTTCTTTCAAAGCAGACTTCTTTCTGCAGACTTCCCTTAAAAAACATAGGACTCTACCATTCAACCCAAACTACAAAAAGAAAAGATTGATCGTCAATATAGCTAATCCATCTAAAACTAGAACCTCATTTGCTAGCTCACAGTTTAACATAAAATCCGCACACCTTTACAATAAAATTAATAAATTACTAGACATACACTCCAAATCTTACCATGAGTGTAAAAAGCTCCTAGCACATTGGCTAAAAACTAAATCATATGATGAGACAGAGAACTTACTACGTTGAAACTAAACAATCGCACACACACACACACACATGCACACGCACATGCACACACACGCACATACACACCTACACTCACATCACACATCCACACACGCTCTTACACACACACAGAAAAGATCTCTCTTTACGCTCATATTATTTCATATTTCATGTAACTTTTTAAATTGTGTTTCTTTTAATTCCTAATGTAATATAAATGTTAATTCTAAAATGTTAGATTAATCTATATGTTTGTTTAGTTTAGGTTACTTTATTTACATAGTTATAGTTTATAGTTAGCATGTTAAATTTAGAATTGATTGTATTAGTCGTGTTATTGTTTCTATGTAAAAACATAGTTAGGGAAGAGCGGTGTCTCCCGACACAGGCATTCTTATGGTTACTGGGCGGCTCCATCCCTTTAAATCATTATATATTGCTAATTTATTAAATAAAGAATTTTTGTATTTTGTATTTGTATTAAAGCGATTATTTCCGACAATATTCACTTTATCAAAAAATATTTTTCTAAAACCCCTATTTATTTTAAATGACCTATCCAACGACATCCCACATCATAGGGTTGAAACGAAACAAAAAATCCTTACTTATTTTTTACCTATTTTGTTTCTTTCGAGGCGATTATTTCCGAAAATATTCACTTTATCTAAAATTGATTATTGAAATATTCACTTTATCAAAAAATGTTTTTCTTAAACCTCTATTCATTTTAAAAGACCTATCCAACAATATCAGGCACTATAGTTGAAACAAAAAATTTTTTTTTACATATATTTTGTTCTTTTAGAAGCGATTATTTCCTAAAATATTTTCTTTATCCCTATGGTGTGGGATGTCGTTGGATAGGTATTCTAAAATGAATAGGGGTTTTGAACAAACATTTTTTGATAAAGTTACTATTTTCGAAAATAATCGCTTCTAAAGGAACAAAATATATGTAAAAAAAAATTTTTCGTTTCAACCCTATAGTGCCGGATATTGTTGGATAGGTCTTTTAAAATGAATAGGGGTCTTCAATAATAAATTTTAGATAAAGTGATAATTTTCGGAAATAATCCCTTCGAAAGAAAGAAAATGTATGTAAGGATTTTTTTTTTTCATTTCAAACCTACAGTGCCGGGTATTGTTGGATAGGTTTTTTAAAATGAATAGGGGTTTTCAAAAATCAATTGTTGACAAAGTGAATATTTTCGAAAATAATCGCCTCGAAAGAAACAAAATGTATGTAAGGATTTTTTTGTTTCGTTTCAACCCCATAGGGATGTCGTTGGATAGGTCTTTTAAAATAAATAGAGGTTTAAGAAAAACATTTTTTGATAAAGTGAATATTTTCGGAAATAATCGCTTTGAAAGAAACAAAATGTGTGTGACATTTTTTTTATCGTTTCAACCCTATGATGTGGGGTGTCGTTGGATAGGTCTTTCAAAATAAATAGGGGTCTTTGAACAACATGTTTTGATAAAGTCAATCATTTCGGAAATAATTATTTAGAAAGAAAAAAAAGGGTTTTTCCTTCTAGCTTTTGAACCATTCATCCGAAAATTATGCAAAAATTACAAAAATAGAGATCAATAAACAAATTCGAAAGTAGTTAAAACAATTGTGATCAGTTAAGCCGTTTTTGAGTTAACGCTAAAAGTTTTTCCTTCTTATTTTCTTTAAAAGCCTGGCAACCCTTATTTGTGACCGGATTTTTGCAGGCAACCCTATACCATTGTATTCGCAATAAAATTACCATTATTTTGATATATAATTCAAGCGTCAGACAGATGGGTGCAATTATCGATTTTAACTCACATGTTTAAACACGGCAACCTCATAATAGTGACCGAAAAAACATAGGCAACCTAATTTATTCATGTTGTAGAAGTTGTATATTTTCCATTGGAACTCATTTCGTTCGTCAGACAAATCGGTGAAATTTGAAGAAAAAAAATTATTTTCAAAAATTTATTAAAAATAGCCTTGACCATATTTCTTTAGGCAACCCTATTTATTTATGTTCAGGAACATATTTTCTTTCATAAAATATAAGTTTCATCCGTCAGACGTATGGGTGAAGGTCGACCATATATAACGTATCTCCTAGTATTATGTTCACTTATTTCTCTATGATCAAGCAATATTTCTAGTAGTTGTCTATATAATAATGTCTTCTGTTGTTTGCACTTTGTAGTTTTTCCTCAGTCACCCGTTGACCACGAACGCTGTAAAGGGTTCGAAACGTCGAGATGTAGTATAAATTCAATATACGTGATATAATCCGTTTTCATAGTTTAATTTCATAGTTGTCTATAGTTAAAAACATCATTCTGTACTTAACAGTCATTATTTTCAGAATTTAAAACTTGAAAAAAAAAATTAAAAAGCTTTTATTTCGGATTAATTACATCCATAGAATTACATATTATTAAAATTAAAGTTTATCTCCATTGGTGTGGCTACAGCCTTATAATTATCCATGCCAAAACGTACAAGTAGTTTCTGATATATTCGCTCTGATCTAGACTTAAAGTTCTCTTAATTCTATCTCTAGAAACATTTATATCATAACAGCTCTTAAATAATACAATAATAAGCCTTTTTATTCTAAATTTCCCTGTTTAGAATGAGTACTAGACATGTTCTTGTTTGTTATAATATGTCCCGAAGCTCGGTTGCCTCTTCGCATAGGCCTCCTCTAACATATTTCATAACAGCTGGCATCTTAAGCAGTTTAGGTCTGTTAAAGATGCCAGCCTTTTTAGCATTAAATAAATTTTCAAAAATGTGTAACAAAGTTTGCTTGCGAGCCGTTTTGTCTGTAAAATACATAACATCAAAGTCGACATATACCTAAAGCTACAATCACTAAATAATCTTTGTTACTTTTACATTAACACATTAACATTAAGTTCTACATTATACTTGTTAATAACTTTATAGGAGTTTACTGTTTACTTAAGTTAGGAATCGATTTTCATACATAAGCCCAGGGTATGAACATTTATGGTGAGTAAAATCAAACGTGTTGTTTCGTGCCCACATTATCTTGCGCATCCCCTACCAACGGCTGCATGGAAACACTTTATTTATTCAATTTTAACAAATAACAACTGTCAATTTGTACATGGTGAAAACTTTCGTGCCTTGAAAGTATTGAAACCCTTGCAACGCTCAAGATTCCACTTTGTACGCTTGCTCGGGTATCAATATTAGCACGAGCGGTTAATAAACAATTTGCCCCCTCGTAAAACAAATAACTATTATTTAATTATATATATATATAGATGATCGGCCTGGCCTAATGGGTAGTGACCCTGCCTATGAAGCCGATGGTCCTGGGTTCGAACCCCGGTAAGGGCATTTATTTGTGTTATGACTTGATGAGCTGAGCACAAATATTTGTTCCTGAGTCATGGATGTTTTCCATGTATGTATCTAAGTATTTGTATATTATATATATCGGTTGTGTTAGTACCCACAACACAAGCCTTCTTGAGCTTACCGTGGGACTTAGTTAATTTGTGTAAGAATGTCCCTGTAATATTTATTTATTTATATGGTCTCTATAAGGAAAAAATGTTGTTGCAGGACGAACTCCACAGAAGAGGCCAGGAAGCAGGCCCGAACCCTACCAATGTGCTCACTGTAAATATACAACAGTTAGAAAGACCTCTTTGACACGTCACGTAAGGACACATTCTAAAAACAACTTTTACAAATGTGGCCAGTGTAGTTATACTAGTGCATACAAAACGACTTTGCGAAATCATATAAGGAAACACCCTGGTGAAAAGCCCTACAAATGCGACCAGTGTAGTTATGCCAGCAACCAAAAAAGTTATTTGAAAGTTCATATGAGGAGACACACTGGTGAAAAGCCCTACAAATGCGACCAGTGTAGTTATGCCTGCCACAAAAAAAGTCGTATGACAATTCATATGAGGAAACACACTGGTGAAAAGCCTCACAAATGTGAGCAGTGTAGTTATGCTAGTGCATACAAACAAGTTCTGCAAGTTCATGTAAGGTCACATACTAGTGAGAAACCTTACCAATGCGACCAGTGTAGTTACGCTAGCAACCAAAAAAGTAATTTGAAAGGTCATATGTGGAGACACACTGGTGAAAAGCGCTACAAATGCGACCAGTGTAGTTATGCCTGCCAAAATAAAGGTCGCATCACAGTTCATATAAGGAAACACACTGGTGAAAAGCCCCACATATTTGAGCAGTGTAGTTCTGCTAGTGCATACAAAGAAAATGTGCGAGTTCATGTAAGCAGACATACTGGTAAACCTTTCCAGTGTGACCAGTGCAGTTATGCTAGTGCTTACAAAAGTGGTTTGGAAGTTCATATGTGGCGTCACACTGCAGCAAAGCCTTACAATTGTGACCGTTGTGGTTATGCTTGCTGGCGTAAAAATCTTTTGCAACAACATGTAAGCGCGCATGCTAGTTATGGTAGCAACCATAAATGCAGTTCGGTACATAATGTCAAAAAACACGAAGTGAGGTGTTATGTGAACAAAACACGTGCGCTACGTTTGACAGTCGACGAGTCACTGGATGTAGGTAGCATAGCTAACTGAGGCGGCACTAATAATAATGATCTGGTCATGAATTAATTATTATATTTGCCTCGCCCGCTCGCCTATACAACAAGCATGCTAATAATAACATATACATAACATAAACATAACATAAACATAACATAAACATAACATAAACATAACATAAACATAACATAAACATAACATAAACAACATAAACATAACATAAACATAACATAAACATAACATAAAATAAACATAACATAAACATAACAAACATAATTTATTCAAAAAACACGTGGCATGCTTACATTCATACAAAACAAAGACTTGCAAAATAGTGACATTTTACATGTGTCTGAACTAGGGTGTGTTTCAGGCGAGAAATATGGCAAACATTGTTAATGGAAATTAATTTTTCACCTCAGCAGCTCGAACAAGCCTACTTTCGTCACTCCCTGGAGTGAGGAAAGTGCGACTTTCCTCACTCCAGGGAGTGAAACAATGTAGCTTTTTAATTTAGTGAATGCCCATGAACTTCATACTTTTATTACATTTTTTTTATGGTATGGTACGGTACGGTACGGTACGGTACGGTCCGGCCCGGTCCGGTCCGATCCGGTCCGGTCCGGTCCGGTCCCGTCCCGTCCCGTATCGTATCGTACATATAATACTTTTTTTTCTGTTTATTCTGTGTAATTCGAAATACATTTTAACCTTTAATATGGTCTCACTACTGAGGTGAAAAATTATGTGTGCAACACGAGAGCAAAGTTATTTTACATCTCGTGTTTTTGAGTCCCTCGCTACGCTCAAGATTCTACCTTAGAATCACTCGCCTCGCTCGTGATTCAATTATAGAATCTATCGCTTTCTCGGGACTCAAAATAAACACTCGCAAGAAAAACCAACTTTCCTCTCTTGTTGCACAAATAACTATTCACTTACAAAATACACAGAAATAATTATAAATGTATAATGTCCCCTCATTGGATGTGTTTCACGACAGTGAAGTCTTATTTAAAAACAAATTATCTGTTGACGACCTCAGCTAATTCCGCTAACTTACCTTAGTTATGTTGTGTGGAATAGTAAATAAATAAATAAATATAGGACATTCTTACACAGATTGACTAAGTCCCACAGTAAGCTCAAGAAGGCTTGTGTTGTGGGTACTTAGACAACGATATATATTATATACATATACATAAATACATAGAAAACACCCAAGACTCAGGAACAAATATCTGTGCTCATCACACAAATAAATGCCCTTACCGGGATTCGAACCCAGGACCATCGGCTTCACAGGCAGGGTCACTACCCACTAGGCCAGACCGGTTGTCAGAATAGTTATTGTTAATATTAACTATATTAAGTAGGAGTCTTGTTAATTAGTAAGTACCTATACTACATTTTTTATACTTATTCTAATGTATACTAAGCCTTTACTAAGTCATTTTCTGAGTGTTAACTTAATGTTTAAATTAAAATAATAATGCATGCTGTGATTGCCTTTAAGCGGGGGATCAATAAAAAATGTGCCCTTTTAGTATGTAAATTGTATCTTCTGTTGGTGATCCTAATAAATAAATAAACAAATATTCGATATTACATTTAAGTGAAATATTTTCGTATTATACACCCCCTTTTTTTATAAAAAAACAATATTTTATAGAAACAGTCGAGTTTTAAACGTATTTTAAATGTTTGAGCTGACTGTGGTCTGGTCCGGAGTGACAATTTTAACCTTTTCGACGCCGTGTCAATCACAAAAGCTGTCATCCAGACGCCACGTCACCGAAGTGTCAAAACTGAAATTGAACTTTATGCGAATGCACGTAGGTCTATGTTGCACTGTGGTCTGTGACGGATTAATCGGTCTTTAGCGTTGGACCTACGCTGCCGATATATCCGCCATTGGCGTCCAAAAGGTTAAGCGCGCGGTTGGTGTTTGCGATAAACGCAGCGTTGAACGTATACGTCAACGTAATGTAGGAAAAATGACGAAAATCCTTACCGCGTAAAGGTCCCACTGACTATCAGTCCGCCGGACTATATCGGCCTGTCAGTTAGAACAAAAATTTGACAGTTCCGAACAACTGACAGGCCGATATTGTCCGGCGGACTGATATTAGTCAGTGGGTCCCTTAGAACATGGAAACTATGTAAAGGAGCCAAATCTCTATGTATGAAAAGTGTCCATCAAAAAACAGTAATTAGGCGGCGCCACCATACACCGAAATACTACCAAAAACAACCTACGGAATTTGGTCGGGTTATTTGTTGCCTTATATGGTTCATGTTATACGTGTATAACATGTTGTAACAATTCTGCCATAGGAGATTAGCATCCTTTCTATACCATCCATACCTTAGAATAATGTAGTGTCATTACATTAGATTGTTTGATATGAAATGGGTGTAGCTATGTAACAATGTATGCTTGTAACAGAACGCAACTACAGACTGTAGGTAGATATATATATAACTAGCGACCCGCCCCGGCTTCGCATAGGTTACACAAATCCGTGACAAATTATACACCTACCTTCCTCAAGAATGACTATCTATTGAGGTGAAAACCGCATGAAAATCCGTTCAGTAGTCTTTGAATTTTTCGCGAACATACAGACAGACAGACGCGACGGGTAACTTTGTTTTATAAGGTGTAGTGATAACAAAATCTCAATTTGGGATAAAAAAATGTATGTAACTATGTAAAGTTGAGTTACGCAAATTCTATACGTTACCGTAAAGGTCCCTCCACACTCGTGCGCGATTCGTCAAAAGCGAAATTGACTCCACACTCGCGTTCACGGCTTCACGCCGCGTAGTCTGGAGCGAGCTTAAGACAGTTGTTTACGAGATTAATGTTCTTAAGGCCCCTCCATAAGGCCTCATTCTCATGAGCGCTTTTTCAACGCGCGTTAAAATAACGTTTGAATGACACAAATGGAAACATGTGTATTTATTCACACGATGGCGGTAGCGCTTTTTATCAAGCGTTGTTGGATTTTCAACTTTAAGCCTTGGTCTTTAAGTCCAATTTAGCGTGCGGGCAGATTCAGCGCTTTTTTAACGCGCGTTAAAAAGCGCTCGTTCTAACGAGGCCTTATCAGGGGTAGATTTTGCAGGACGTACGTTAAAATTGTGCTTATATTATTTCAGTTTTAGAGATTAACTTTTATATTTTGTACAAATTGTTTGCTTGTCATTATTTTTAACCTAGGGAGAAGCGGTGCCTCCCGACACAGGCAATTTTTTGCTTACCGGGTGGCTCCATCCCCTAAATCATGGCAATTTGTATTTAAAAATAAACCATTTGAAAACGCTTGAATTTTTTATTTATTTAATCTGTTTATTTGAAAATTAATGTTAGGTACAGTAAAGGTCGTTAGCAGCTAAGATGAACAGCTTCCTTATAGGTAATTCCCTAGAAGTAAACTAGTGACAAGGCAAAAGGGACTCGCAAAACGTGCGCAAAACAAATCCTATGGATTCGACATCTCATGTCAAAGAGTAAAGTAAGTATAATCTGATATTTTGTTTAGCGGTCTTAGCTGTATACTTCAGTTCAGTTCAAATATATTTATCTAAGATTATAAATCACTTAAAGCGAGAAACAAACAAGGTTGGCCGGTCGAAATAATTAGCAGATGGCGCCAGCATAGCTTGCCCTGTCAATCCCTAGAATTGTGTCAAATTTTTGTTTTTTAATGCCCTGGATGCCGGCCCTTTAAGCCGAATCTCATAGAAAAAGGGGCAAGCTATGATGGCGCCATCTCTGCAAAGCTTTGACAGTTGCCAACCCCATTAATAACATAAATTACAGGTATACTTTTGGTTTGTTTCCATTTATGATTCTACAAGTTTAAAGTATTATTTATGTTGACTCGTAGAAAAAATATTGTATACAATAGTGATATAAACAAGCTTTGCAATCTCGTATCCAGTAAGGCCACTCAGCAAGCTTCGTCGCCTTATCACGGTACTCGAATGAAAAGCTCTCCATTATACATGCGTGACGTTCAGACTATGTGTGTGAATCGAGTGTGTTTATTAAGCTCCCTCTTAATAAACAGACAAAAAACGGGGATCTAGGCGCGAAGGCGTGAATAATCTTCGAAATCGACGCTACACTTCGCGCCGTGATTCTGGCATGAGTGTGGAGTTCTGGAATTTAAAATTGGTGAAAGTAGCCAAATTGGCGTTTACGTCCGCACCACCTGATTTGATCGGAAAATTTAATCAGATTGGCAAAAAATTGTTCCCGTCTGGACAGACCTTAAAGGCCAGTCCTTAAAGGCCAGTCCTTAATTAGATTGTGCGAAAAATCGTCCCGTCAGGTATGTTTTGTTTTTTTTTTATTGGCCTACTTTGGTGTCCTACTGCTGGGCAAAGACCTCCCCTCGTTTTTTCCACTCGACCCTGTCATCGGCATTTTCCCACCATTTGGGGTAGAAGGAATGCGTCCAAGTCGTCCCGCCATCTCCTTTTCGGTCTGCCTGTGTCCGTGGGTCCCACTCAGTAACCATTTTGGCCCACCTTTCCGTGTGCATGCGACAGACATGTCCAGCCCAGTCCCAATTAAGCTTAGCGGTCTAACCGCTAAGGATCTTTAAGTAAAATCCAAAATCCTAATTTACGGTTTTACGTTGGTTTTATGGCTCCTCTACACGATGGCCCAATGTAGACCAGTGCAAGGGACGCATTTATCCGTTAGATTAGACGGAGCAAGTGATATCTACCTCATTCCACCGCATATAAATAAATTACGGTACATCTGCGGTAAAATCTATTATTTATTCTGTGGTAAAATCTCAATGATTTCTGAACTGAACGACTTGTTTATGGATGGTATAGAAAGGATCGCAATCTCTTATGGCAGAATTGTTGCAAAAGTGACCGCTTTCAGCTTTAAATAATAGTTCCTAATCTCTCCGGTGGCGCTAGTTAGGCTCTGGGACATGAGTATAACATGAACCATATAAGGCAACAAATAACCCGACCAAATTACGTAGGTTGTTTTTGGTAGTATTTCGGTGTATGGTGGCGCCGCCTAATTACTGTTTTTTGATGGACACTTTTCATACATAGAGATTTGGCTCCTTTATATAGTCTCCATGTACTAAATGTCAGTCACCGACAAAATCATAGCGATGGGACGAGTCCACTTTTTTCCAATTCGAATGATTCGAATTGATTCGTCTGCTGATTCGAATTGAAACTCGAGTTGATTCGACTCGACGAAAATGTTGGGTTGGCGGCCGTAGGATCGAAGGATCGTGATTCGCGTCTTTAGACTCTTTAGCGACACGGCAACCGGGTCCAACGTGCACGGATAAGGCCCGCAAACTCGAGTTGTAACGGCGAGTCAAGTGGTACACAGAGATATCAGATTAAGTAAAAGGGACATCGCCAGACCTAACAAGGTCAAGGACATAGTCTAAGAAACGATAACTAATTTTTACGTACCTTCACCTCTTAATTGATTCAATCTAAGACGTATGTTATGTGTAGTAAGTATGTTAGATAATGTGTGGACTGAGAAATTGTAGCTCCATGTGGTTAATATATAGATAAAGATCCTTATATGTGTCTCAAAAAGTATATATAATATGTGTGCAATTGTGATCCGCAGAGAAAAGTTTACAGGTCATTTTTGTTCATTTTGATGAATTTTTCATTATTTTTCTCCGTAATAAGAAACTAATCAAAATAGAAACGATAAAAAGGAAATTCCCCATTTTGGGCCGTATTTTATTTCGTTTTTAAAATGTTTCTTGTTATTGATGCATTTCTTATTACTAGAAAATATTTTTTTGTTTATGCCATAGTAAAGAAAGTGTCCAAACAAACAAAATCTTTTCACCAATGTAAACCATTGCAGTGATGTTTAAATGTTTTTTTTTTTCGATGTAATCATTTATTTGCTTAAAAACGTATAATAATGCATAACGGATGAGATGAGAGAATCGCCTTACTCGGACTCTCCGACTATAGTCAAGTATTTTCAAAATTCGTGTACCTATCCTATCGCCATCACTATCACTCCCATTAGTAGGAGCATAGACCTAGCATTACATAGACCAGCTATACGCGTGCGCCCGTAAGGGATAGACATAGATGACGTCATAAACGTGGGGATACCATATTGGTAAAAATTACCCCAATATTTGATATCACGTTGGGGCGATTACCCTGGAGGCAAAGTTAGCTTGTTTGACGGTATTAAAAAATTGTTAAATAAAATGTCAATGGGCCGTTCTTTTTAGGCGTATAAACAATGAAATACCTCCTATAATTCGCGCAGGTGGTACAAAACTAAACATGTTTAGTAAATAAAACGTAAAATAAAATGTATTATGGGTTTTAATTTAAAGAAATCACAAATCGCAATCACACCAATTAATGTACACCACATTTAATCTTCACAACATTTGTTTATTTATTTTTTGGAATTAGAAGTACGAAAAAACTTCGAGGTCAAAATTACCCATAAAATTATGATATTTTGATCTGGTATCCCTAACATGATTGTTATGCAGCTAAATTAAGAAGAAGTTTAAAAATGGCTGACCTCAGACTCCTACCTACGTACGTAATTTGGGCGGATAATTTTACAAATAATGTTTTGTTAATTTGCGTAAATAATTGTGATATTTTTATTGAAATCGTTTGATTCTACATTGCTTTGAGTGTAACGTAATTTTACGATGTTATTCTCACATATTGCGTTAAGAGGAAGGTGTAAAATACCGTACTTACGTGTGAAAGGTTATGATCTCATATTTTTGCTCAGAGCGGCTATTACAGCCGATTACAGAACAATTCACCAGTATTTTATCAAAGTTCAAGCATTCAAAACGCTAACCATCACTATATTTTATAAGAGAAAGCACAATTTCATACAAAACAACGATAATTAAACAAGCAACGAACAAACATGACATGTCACGTACTTATTTGTTTGCCACAACCTCTGTTGTGGCAGCGGTGGAAAAGTGAAACTATGACAAGGACAAACAATAACAGCGCTTTCTCTGCTACTCCTACTGAAAGATACATAAGACTATCCCGTTCGGTAATTTTCCCCCACTCCTCATGACCGATCCAGTTATACTAGATTCATGAGTAGGAGCGAGAGCGACAGGGCGACGGCGACAGATAGTACGCTATTAATTCACTAAAAATTTCTCTCGTCTGTGAGCATAGCCAGTGTTGTTTGACACCTCTTTTCATAATATGTATATGATCAGAGGAGTCACTTAACGCTGGCCAGTTGTAAGTGTAAGGCAAGTAGGTAAGTTTTCATTTGTGAATTGGTTCGATCCGATTCGCATCTAGCCCGGCTCGGCGAGTTGGCGTTGGCGATTCGAACGGCATCGCCGACTCACCGGATCGGTTAACAAATGTTCGTTGTTCGCGCGTGGAAATCGCTACGTCGAGTTGATTCGAATTGCACGGAGACTTGATTCGAGTTGACTCGCCTGTAATGTGATTCGAATCATTCGAATCAGACAACTCGACTCGCCCATCGCTACAAAATCACAGACCTAAAATTTATGCTTAGTGGACACTTGATTTGTTGTTTAGGTTATTAAGTTATTAACGGTTAATAATACCTTTATCGATTGCCACAATAATATAATTGTGTTTAATGTACCGGATTTCATTTCGAGTATTTATTTCAAAGAATACAGTATGTTCGAAGTTCAGTAGACATCGACACGACAACAGCGGAGGCGCGCGAGCATTGAGGACGGCTGCATTCGTTTTTGACAAGTTGTTACTGCATATTTTTTTATAGAATAGAAGACATTTATTCAGAAAACGCTTAAATTCAGGTATTACATAGACAACAGAACTAATTTATTATTAATAAGCGTCACTGAAAAGGTTTCTACTCGGCTTAATGTCAAGTTACCACTTAAGGATCTCGACGCTGGTCTTCCGTGGAAACTGTTCCGAGAGAGCGCAACTACACGCTATAGTACATAATAATATTTTATTAATAGTTACACTATTGTCTTAGGTTTACCTGTAAAAATAGTTGTAAGCGTGGAAAAAAAAAAAAAAAAAATTATATAAGTTTTACATTCGTTATATAGTGTATAATACTAACCATATATTTAAGCTTTATGTGTACTAACAACAATGATCTCAGTTGGTCTATGAATAAAATTAAATTAAAATTAAATTAATTAAATAAGTGCAAAGTTTCAAGTAAATTTAATAATGAAAAATGAAAAAAATGAAAAATATATTTATTTTGCACACACAAAAATGGGAATTTGCAGATGGAGTATACATGAGGTACAGGTTGCGCGCATACAGCGGTACTTATATATATAACAGTATGAACAGGGGTCCCCAAACTAGGCATAGCCTGTATCTTGGACGACCAATTAGTGAATTAAAAAACTAGATTGAAAAAAAGTATGTCTAAAGGTAAAGATAGGTGCTAACGCTAATAACCTTAGCTACTTGCGTTGGTCAGTCTGTCAGTCAAGTCTCTTAAGGCTAAGTGTAATAAGGCATAATTATTAATATTTAGTTAATAACTACAAAAATTATAAATATTAACTACAATCATAGTGCAATCTATAATATTTTATTAATTTTGACATAATGCACACGCAAAATGCGATACTGTATGTTTGTATATCTGAGGTGGTCTTTTGTAACGTTCGGTAACGTTTAGGGAATGCACAATGAAACAACCCATATACTATCTCAAATAGGACTCATTTATTTTCACCAAGCATCCCCTTAATATATGCATTTCAATCTTTGTGTAGTAGGGCTCCATCCATACAGAGATCACGCAAAATAGGCGCAATATATGACGTCGAGTTGCGGAAACCAAGCCCGCGAAAACCTATAACCTACGGCTCCATTGATACTGTCGATGATTTCGCCAACGTCAAAGTGGGATCCACGTAGGATCGAATTAATATTTCAGCCAGTGTATGGTAAACAATAAAATTATGGGCCTCTAGGGCTCTAGCCAGACACTGTTAGAGGTAGAAATACCAAATGCGAGAGCACGACGTTGTTCGGTAGTTATTGTAGTTGTCTTGTAAAACTGATAGTTGGATTTTACGAGAAGCACGTGGACTACCGGCCGTTGACTCCAAAATGGTGGTTAAACACGCTTTGAGATTAATTCTCCATTCACTGCACACTACCACATTAGATTACTGTATAATAAAGCTATCGATATCACTTTGAACAATATTAATGAGCAAAAAACTAAGGAATTAATCACGAGGAATTAAGCAAGATGGCGTTTGAACCGGAAGTCCTAATCTACCTACATCTATTATGCATAAAAAAACACATGAATAAATGCATCTCAAAGAACCCAGTTACACAAGTAGTTTCAAAATTAAATCAACAAATGGAACACTATCATTCTCTTTAATACTAGGTACTGTAGGTATTCCATATGATATCAAAGAATCGGAATTAAAAAGTGTCCTGCATGAACAGGGCCGGATTTAAGAAAGAAAGAAAGAAAGAAAAGACATTTATTGTAAAGACCTTCTACAAACAGCGCCACCTCAGTTACAAAAAAGAACTTACTCACTAAACACTTATAGGTACAATGGTAGTTATAGAAAAAGGAGTAAGGTAAGTGTTAATGAATAACAACAAATTTTGGCGCCGCTATAGTGGCTACAAAAGGACGCCACTCAGCATATGCATATTTAGAGGTCTGGAGGCCCTGGGCAACGAAGGAGTGGAGGCCCCCCTGGCTCCAAATTATTTTCCGAACTCTCTATTGTAGGGACCCCTCTTTTGTAGGGGCCCGGGGCAACTGCCCCGGTTGCCCTCCCCTATATCCGGCCCTGTGCACATTAAAATTTAATACAAAAATTTAGGGTAACCCAAAGGATATCCTTCCTTTTTGAAGTTGGTGGAACATTAAATGTGACTTATCACAGAATAAGTAATAGAACTACCGTACAGAAAGGATACTTCCTACAATCCCGAAGTTTGACAGCGATTCAGGGTCGAACCGTCGAATCATGCTGTCTTTTTCTAATGTATGGCACTATTTAGGATTGTCAAAATTCAAGTCATTATCTTATTTGTGGTCGTGCACGGGACATCAAGTTGTGCCAACCCTAATGATTGCTCGTAGCAATGCCGAGCCGAGTAAAGCCCAGTTTGCCCGTAAGGAGTGTCCCACCACTGCTATTATTGACTAACTTTTACATCAGTCTCCACAATCTGAAGTTAATAAATTATAAAAACCTTCAAAGTATTAAGAAACAGATATATTTAAAACACTTTAAAAAATCGGCCAAGTGCGAATCGGACTCGCGTACGAACGGTTCCGTACACAAAAAACGGCAAAAAAATCACGTTTATATGGGAGCCCCACTTAAATATTTATTTTATTCTGTCTTTAGTATTTGTTGCTATAGCAGCAACAGAAATACATCATCTGTGAAAATTTCAACTGTCTAGCTATCACGGTTCATGAGATACAGCCTGGTGACAAACGGACAGACAGACAGACAGAGGAGTCTTAGTAATAGGGTCCCGTTTTTACCCTTTGGGTACGGAACCGTAAAAATCATGCTTCTAAAATTAGCCTGTCTTACAAAGTGAAATCAAATTTTCATTAACTACTTAAAGTTTTATCTTTGTTTTGTTTTGTTTTATCATGTTGATTAAAAATCTCTATTTTTAAGCTTAGAATAAATTTAAAAGTGGAAAAATTACTGCCTTGGGTGAGACTTGAACTCACGGCCTCTGGATAGATACTCCAGCGCTTTGCCAACTGAGCCACCAAGACCTCATCCATAGTCAGCAAATCTTCCCACTATATGGGTCTGGGGGACCGGCCACCGGAGTTCCAAGTCATATTGGAAATTCACCAGTTACGATGTGCTACCCATTCTAAATTAATTTTTAACAAGCAGAAACGTCTGCGATCGATGCTATTAAAAGTGGAAAAATTACTGCCTTGGGTGAGACTTGAACTCCAGAAATCTAGAGGCCGTGAGTTCAAGTCTCACCCAAGGCAGTAATTTTTCCACTTAAATTTATTCTAAGCTTAATAGCATCGATCGCAGACGTTTCTGCTTGTTAAAAATTAATCTCTATTTTTGGCTTTCCCTCCATGCTCCAAGTACAGTAAACTGCAGTGTTAACAGCAGGGTTTGCCGCGACCCCATGTTTTATTTCGTGGGACCCATTGGTTGTTTTAGCCTACATCGCATACGGCAAACGTGTCCCGCCCAGTCCCACTGACTCAATGAATACTATAAGTACTTTTTCTCACAATCTTCTTCCATTACAGATGGCCAGTTTTCGCCAGTGTGAAGAATAACATGTCACTAGAAGCAATACCTGTAAAAATGGAGATTGAAGAGGACTATGTGAAAAAGGAACCCGCTGAAGGGTTTTCAGAGGACTTCGAAAAGGAGTTTAATGTAAAAGAAGTGGTCAATGATATTGATAGGTCAAAGGAGAAGGATATTTTAGATGTAAAAGATGAGGAAATATGTCCAAATGAGGAGCCCGCAATAGTCAAAGAGGTAGTAGGTAATATTGTAGAGAATATTAAAAAGGAGGATAGTGTAAAGGAACTTGAGATACCAAGGGATGTAGAGGCAGAAGATAAGTGCTCAAATGAGGAGCCTGAAACAGTAGAGGAGTTAGTAAAGGACATAAAAGAGGAGGTATGTGTAAAGGAAGTCTCCAACGAGAGTCAAAGGGATTTAGAAAAGGAGAACTGTGCAAATGAGGAGCAGTGTGTAAAAGAGGAGACAGAGGAGATTGCAGACTCTGGTGATTTATATGAAGACGTGCTCCGAGCTTTGATGGACCCGAATTTGGCGAAGGATGAGATTGAGCCAGAATCTGTGCTCCAGGCCATGATGGTCTCTGCTGTTCAAGGTCAGTTGTCAAACAGCGTCTATTTTTACAAGCTTTTTATTAACTTGCAATGTACCTATGTAAGTAAGTATGTATGTGTAACTATGTTTGTACGGGTCAAATCTTGCAATTTAAATTTGACACACTTCCAGGTTTCCGATGAAGCTGAAAATTTGCATACATATGTAAGTCGAGTGACAATGCAATATTATGATACCATCAAGTTGATCTGATGATGGAGACAGGAGGTGGCCATAGGAACTCTGTGACAAAACAACGCAACCTAATTGTGTTTGGGGTTTCTAGAATTGTCTCGATGAGTATTAGTTGCCTGTGGAAAGAAAAGTACACATCCACTTGGTCATTAAAAAAAGGCGGTAAATAAAAAAAATTTGATGCAAAGAGTTGACTTCCCATAGAAAAATTTAATTTCGCGCCTTTTTCTATTGACAAAGTGGGTGTGTCTGAGTATACATAACATTCGAACTTCTTTGGGCATTTTTTCTCTAGCCAGTATCATTAGTACAATCAAGCGCCAAGGAGGCTTGAACCCACCAACTCGGGTTATTCTATTTAGTGCTTACACATTCACTGCCACAAAAAATAACAGTACTCTTACCATGCAATATCTTAAAGCGCCCGCTACGCGGGCTGTCGAGGCAGGGCTGTTCCCATGCAGCGCCATCTCATGTTCAGATATCCAAAATAAGTTGTTTTACAACCTTTTATTTATTTAACTTACAATGTATGTTCAATTTGACCCACTTCCCGGTTTCCGATGAAGCTGAAAGATTGCACAAATATGTAAATTGGATCACAATGCAATATTATTGTGACATAAGCTAGCCATACACGCACGGATTTGCCCGTCGGATCTGCCTGAAAGATGTGTCTGGCGGACACATCCGTCAATGTGTGGCGAGAAATAGCCACAGATTTGTCCGCCGGATGCCTGTCTGCTGCCCATCTGTGTCTATTTCTCGCCACACATTGACGGATGTGTCCGCCAGACACATCTTTCAGGCAGATCCGACGGGCAAATCCGTGCGTGTATGGCTAGCTATAGACCTGATCTGATGATGGAGACAATGCATCCTGAATGTGTTTGGGGTTGTTAGAATTGCCTCGACGATTATTAGTTGCCTGTTGAAATAAAAATCTTGTATCAAAAATGGAAAATTTGTAAAAAAAACTTGTTTTCTAATGTTTATAAATTTTTTTTAAGATTGCTGTAACAGGGCTTGCTCGGTCCGCCTGGAGCGCCTTATCGTGAACGAGAGGCGGCGCACCTGCCGCGTCGGGCGCCGTGTGTACAAGCTCGGACCACTCGACTATACCTCAAGTGTCGGCTACTACCAGCTGCGACGTATCAGACCGAAACATTTATCCGACTCATACCAACTACGAACCACGTTCAAGCGACCTAAACTTAACAGAATGTTAAATATAAATACTGCTGTAAAGTATGAATGTAACGACTGTGGGAGGGGTTTCAAAAGTAAGTCTGTTTTAACAAAACATATACACACTCATTCCCGACATGTACGTAACTCAGCTGGAAAATTTGTCTGTGATTTCTGCGGTTCTTTATTCGAAAATAAATTACTTGTGTTAGAGCATGAGAAAAATGTACATGGCGTTGTCAGTTTCATGTGTTCTGAATGTGAGTTTACAACGGAAAACAAGAAAAGTTTGCAAGCACATTTAAATAGTCACTCTGTAAATGGTGTGTTCCATTGTCGGCAATGTAGGTACAAAACTCCACGTATAGCCAGTTTCCGCATACATCTAACAATACACAGTAGCGAGAAACCTTACTCATGTGATAAATGCGATTTTAAATGCAAACGGAAATATTTTATGCAACAACACCAGGTCGTACACACGAATGAGAAACTATATAGCTGTAACATTTGTAACTACAAGGGTAAAAGACAAAGAGACTTACAAAGTCACCGTATTGTACACACCGGTAAGAAACGATTTGAGTGTAACGATTGTGAGTACAAATCTTTTACAAAGAGTGACTTACGTAAACATGTTATGATCCACACTGGACAGAAGCCCTATGAGTGCACCCACTGCGACTATAAGTCTAGTCGCAAGACATCCTTACGACTTCACCAAATGATACACTCCAACGATAAGCCTCTTTACTGCAACAAATGTAACTACAAGTGTAAAAGGAAAACAGACTTACTAAAACACGAATTGACACACTTAAATAATAATCCCGTTAAATGTAGTCACTGTGATTTCACGTGCAGGCAGAAAATTAAATTAAAAATACACGAGATGAAACACACCGGTGACAAACCATTTGAATGTAGCCGTTGTAACTACAAGGGTTATCGGAAACAAGACTTACAACTTCACGAGAGAATACACAAGATTGATAAAGACGTTAAGCCCTATAAATGCCGCTACTGCGATTACGTGACCAATACAAAAAGTACCTTTCAATATCACGAAATGAGGCACACCGGTGAAAAACCATTTAAATGCAACATTTGCGACTACAAATGCAGTAGGAAAGCGGGTATCAAAGAACATCAGAAAGTACATTCAGACGAAAAGCCGTTCAAGTGTACGTATTGTGATTATGCGTGTAAAGTAAAAAAATCCCTGAGAATCCACCTAATGATACACACGGGTAACAAACCCTATGAATGCGACTTTTGCGGCTACAAGGGTGCTATACGAACAGATATGGATAGACATCTGCTGGTGCACACTGGGGAGAAACCCTTTCAGTGTAGTTTCTGTGAGTTCAAGTGTACGCGCAAAACTCATCTGAAAAGTCACGAAATGAGACACACTGGCGAGAAGCCTTATCAATGTGCCCTGTGTGAATTTAGGTGTCGGCACATATCAGGTCTCCGAAATCATGTCTTGCAACACATGGGAGAGAAACCCTTTCAATGCAACGAGTGCGGGCACAAAACTCGCCGGAAAATAGACTTGCAGATTCATATGAGGATACACCGCGCGGAGAAACCGTACGAATGTGGCATATGTGGCTATAGGGCGAGAAGGGCGGCAGATGTGAACATTCACATGAAGAGACACAATACATTTGACATGGAAGAGGATCCCTTAGAAGGCTTAGAGTAATAAAGAGTTACAGTATTTTATAAATAGGTCATCCACTCTGAACTAAAAGCAAACGCTGCTCTATCGATGAAATTATTGTTGAAAAAAAACGCTTGTGTACGGAATCGTCCCTATGACGGATTTGGCCGCATTGACCACACTTGTATTTTTTTTAATTGATAAAATGATAAACTAATTTTGTATTAAAGGCATTATGCCATTGAGATTATCTTTTTGACATACATGAATAGCAGTTGCATATTTAAGTTAATAGAAAAGTAGTGGTTTATTTTTACTATTATCAAATACTCTAAGAACTAATTAAATTACTTTCTTATGAAAATATTCTAATTTGCGTTTTTACAAGTAGTCACACTACTATTTAAACTATAAACGAAATAAATATCATCCCAGGTAGCAAAGTGACGTCAGCGACGTACAAGTGACCTCATAATGACGTCATTTATACGTCATAATGACGTAAAGGACGTCATAATGACGTCTAAATGCTACCTGGGATATACTAAGGCAAAAATGACCAAGGCCTCCAGTGCGTTTTTTCCTTTGTATGTGATATTTATTTCGTTTATTATCAAATAAGCCTGTACAGGTTATTTTGTTCAATAAATGTATTTTCTTTCTTTTTGTTCTTTAATTTATTAGCAACAATCTGTATTCAGATAAATTTGGACACACCACGTAATTCTTCTGCTGCTGATTGTTTAAAGTTGTATCACCAAAACTCGTTACCTGTGTTACAATGAGGGCTACCGCGTTTAATTTCGCCGCTAGGGGCGTTAGTGTAGATGGAGGTCTTTCAAAATGTCAAATGAATAGAAGTTTTGAGGGTTTCAAGCTTTTTACTCGGGAATTTTCACTCCTTATTCATAATTGTGGTAAATCTTTGCCCATGTTTCATTAATCATGGTAAACAATAGATATAGCTCAATAAATGTTGGTAGTTTAAAGAAGTGCCAACTAAAATATATGGAAAATTAAACAGGTTGAAAAAAATTGCACATTTAGATGATAAATACCTATGTGTATATTAGGATCGTCGGCACATATGTACCTCACCGGAGAGGAGATGAAGCCGGGAAGAAGTCCCTTGAGGACATAATGAAAATCCTGAGTGAAATAAGGATCGGATTCCGGAGTTTGTGGCGACGGGTGCCCCTATCCTTCCGTCGTGTGCTCCGGATAATGTCGACGTTCGCCTCTTGTTTAAGAAAATCGTGGCCCTAAATACAAGATTAGCCGAAGTTATTATGAAGTTTGAAGCTAGCCTAGTCACTATCGCCGAGTTACGTGACGAAATTACATGTTCGCGGAATGCTCCAACTCGGTCGGCGGTTTCAAATTTCAAAAGCGATTATCGACCTGACACTTGTGTCGAGTCGGTTAGTTTAAGTGCTGCTGACACTGCAAAATGTCTCCTCCAAGTCACGTCAGCGTGCTTATGCTGACGTCGTCGGTCAGTCTGTCGCAGCTAACCGGGTCAACGCGCCTTCTAAGGCGTGTAAATCACGGGCTCCCCTTTTAGAGAAGTCCTCCCGCACCAATGTGGATAAGGAGGGATTCACTAGTGGAAAGGAAGAGAAAGGCACGCAGGTCGCCCCGTAAGACTGTGTGGCACTGCGGAGCCGGTTAATTCCGGTCTACGAATTGCAACACCGAGTAAGGCGCTCTACGTGTCTCGACTGCATTACTCCGCCGGAGCCGACGAGGTGGTGGAGTACATCCGCCAGAAGACTGGCTATACGCTGAGGGTGCACCAGCTACAGTCGCGTCACTATGTGCACTTCAGTTCATTTGTGGTGCGCGTGCCGCGGCCGCTGCAGGACACCATCGCTAGCGCGGACTTCTGGCCGAAGGGTGTGGTGTTTCGGCGGTTCCGGGGCAACTTGCCGAATTCTACACCAAGCCAGACGACGCAACGGAGCCACGCTGTTATGTCGTCGCCCAAATCTTAAATACTTAAATTTTTGTGTTTTCTCGTAGGGTATTGTATCTTTGTATTTTTATTTGTTTTGTAGTTCGCAGTGCCTTGGTAGTAATACTGTAATGCTGTGTATAAAAGAGTGTGTGTGTGTGTGTAGCTGTGTGTGTGTGTGTGTGTGTGTGTGTGCTGTGTGCAATTTGAATAATAAAAAAAATAAAAAAATTAGAAATTTAGAACGTATTGGTTTTTTAAAAATAAGCATAGAAGAACTTTGAGATCTGTTTTTCTGGACCTACATCTACAGTGGCGCCAACTGGTGAGCATTAAAACGGTAGCCCTCATTTATTTGAAAATCAGGGTTCACAAAAGTAACAGTAGGGTATCCTCACTTCGCGCGTTCGTGCCCAACTTCGATCAAGTAAAATGTAAGAAAAATGAATATACCAAAATATTGGATGTTATATATAAAAAACACCCGGCCAAGTGCGAGTCGGACTCGCGCACGAAGGGTTCCGTACCATTACCAAAAAAACGGCAAAAAATCACGTTTGTTGTATAGGAGCCCCACTTAAATATTAATTTTATTCTGTTTTTAGTATTTGTTGTTATAGCGGCAATTTAACAGAAATACATCATGTGAAAATTTCAACTGCTTGCTATCACGGTTCATAAGATACAGCCTGGCGACAGACAGACGGACAGAGGAGTCTTAGTAAATAATTTTTTTGTTACGAAAAAACTTTTTTTAGCATTAGAAAAAACAATGCGGTTGCGTAGTGTGTGTTGCTGCACAAGCATTTTTGCACCGAATATGCCTGTGCCGCACACTGGTGGAACCCCTCCTTTAAACGGTACCCCATTTGGCACCACAATAAAACAGGTATCTATATTTCTTTTTATTTGTGTACTGTTAAATGAGACACCACGAGCGCTTGACAACAACTGATTTATTCCCACATACATACACTTAGAGGGTATACAAACCAAATCTCACAAATAGCTACATCTACAACAATTTGTATACATTACAACAGTTTACTTATAATACATTACTAGCTTTTGTCCGCGACTTCGTCTGCGTACTTAGTAACAGCAGCTAAAGTAGCGCCTGGAAAAATTCTCATAGCAATAATTCAATTTGAGCATATTATGCACACAAATTAGCAGGCACTTCATTAATTCAATTCCACCCCGCTTTTTACTTTCTTAAGGGATGATTTTTGGGATAAAAACTATCCTATGTCCTTCCCAGGGACTCAACTTATCTCTATGCCACATTTCATCTAAATCGATTCAGCGGTTTAAGCGTGAAGAGGGAACACACAGACAGAAAGACAGACTTTCGCATTTATAATACTAGCTTTTGCCCGCGACTTCGTCTGCGTGGACTTAGTAACCGCAGCTAGAGTAAGAATGCGCCTGGAGAAAATCTCATAGCAATCTAAATTTGGGCATATTATGCACACAAATTAGCAGGCACTTCGTTAATTATCTCAATTCCACCCCGCTTTTTACTTTCTTAAATGATGATTTTTGGGATAAAAACTATCCTATGTCCTTCTCAGGGACTCAACCTATCTCTATGCCAAATTTCATCTAAATCGATTCAGCGGTTTAAGCGTGAAGAGGGAACACACAGACAGACTTTCGCATTTATAATATTAGTATGGATTTCTCATTATCCATGTAAACGCCACGCCTATAGTATGCGGCGCGTCATTCTAAACCTTGTTGGAAGGCACGAAGGTTGATATTGGGTTGTCAGTTGAAGTCATTTACTGGTCAAAAGGTTAACTTGTTTTTACTCCCTTCTAGTTCCGGAACCGGAAATAGCAAGATATGGACTGAGGATCTGTTTCCTATCGCAGTTTGGTCGTTGTGGAGATCCTTGTATGTCCAGCAGGGAACGTCAGGCTGATATAATGATGATCAACAATTTATTATGCACGAAGGGACTGATTACCAGTCCGCCTGCAGTCTCTGGCCTGTCAGTTGTTTGGAACTGTCAACTTTTTGTTCTAACTGACAGGCTGATATCGTCCGGCGGAGTGGTAATCAGTGGGCCCCCTAAGATGTGCAAAGGCTGAGACAAATTCGTGCGTTGCGTTTGATAGCTAATATAGATGGCGCTGTACAACTCAGTCATCACAGCACATTTTTGAAGTAAAACTTCTTTAGGCGCGACTAGAGGGTAACTCAGACATTTTCTGACGGAAGTAACGCTCAGTAGTGACACACGTCAAAGTGCCAACATAGCGATAAACGTAAAGAAGTTTTACTTCAATCGATTACACGCACACACTATTTTTTCATGTCTGCTATTTCAGCAATTTTTTATTGTAGATTCGTAAACAGTGACCTCTTGGATCCTGAGATATCGATTTTAAACGCGATTGGGCGAAAAATAAAGAAATTCAACATGGCATCGTACAGCGCCATCTAGTTTAATTATCAAAATGGCTTAGATTTTACAACTCTTCACTACATAGTATAAAACAAAGTCGCTTTCCGCTGTCTCGTATGTCTGTCCCTATGTACGCTTAGATCTTTAAAACTACGCAACGGATTTTGATGTGGTTTTTTTTAATAGATAGAGTGATTCAAGAGGAAGATTTATGTGTATAATTTGTAAAGGTAAATCAGTTGAACTACCCGTGCGAAGCCGGGGCGGGTCGCTACCCATGTAGCATTTATACGTCATTGTGACGTCCGTTACGTCATTATGACGTATAAATGACGTCATTATGACGTATGACGTCACTGCTACTAGGGTAGTTTAAAATAAATAGTTCTGATAACGAGTAGACATTGGGTAGTAATTTGTTGGTTCTCACAGGCACGGTTTGGCTTCCTTCTTGTTCCGTTTGCGCGGGGGAGGCTTGACCTTGAGGTGCACGTACTTGACGTGCGTGTACAGCGAGCCGGACTGCAGGAACGCTTTGCCGCAGTAACTGCACATGTGCGTGCGCTTACCCGTGTGGATCTGTGGAAAAAAATGGTTTTTTTCACATGACCTATTCGAAAAAACCGGCTAAATGCGAGTCGGACTCGCGCACCGAGGGTTCCGTACAAACCTGTAAGTATATAAGTAAAAATATTGTCATCGGTTACCGCGATAGTTACTCATGATATAAAACTATGAAAACGGATTATATCGCGTATATTGAATTCGAACCCTTTACAGCGTTCGTGGAACGTCGGGATGTATTATAAATTCAATATACGCGATATAATCCGTTTTCATAGTTTTATTTCATATATAAGTAAAAGTTCACCCATCACGACATTTGAGTCATATTTTTTTTTTCATATCGCCTATTCGAAAATAGCTATTATGCAACAAGTGCGGAAAGTGTATGATATCCGACGAGTGGAATTTTATTCACGAGCGAGCAAAGCGAGCGAGTGTATAAAGGAATACGAGTCGGAAATCATCTTTACGCACGTGTATCATACAATGTTTTACTATGCATTGTGCGAGTAAATAAAAAAACATATCATGGCAAATAAGTTTAATTATAAAAAAAATGAAAACAAAAAGCACTAGTGCGGAAAAGTGCTCGTTTCCGCACTAGTGCGAGAAAGTAGCACCATATGTACTGTAAAAAAAAATATTGAAAACAAAAAGCGTTAGTGCGGAAAAGTCGTACTTTCCGCATGATATGGCTCCGTAGTAAACGCACTTTTCGAGCACATGCATTGTAATAGTTATTTACGATACAAGTGCGGAAAAGAGGAAATTCGGAACGAGTGGCGATAAATTAAAACACGACCGCAGGGAGTGTTTTAAATCGACACGAGTTGCGAATTACCTTTTCGCACGTGTATCGTACAACGTTTTACAGTACATGTGGCCCTTTAAACTTTCGACATATGCACGAAAAGTGCTCATTCCCGCACTAGTGCGAAAAAATAGCACCATATGTACTGTAAAAATTATTTTTATTTTTCTTAAATTATTTGTTGGTTTTTATGCTTTTATCTTTATTTATAATTAACATGTAACACTAACATAGCCTTTTAGGTTTGTACTACAACTAACATTTTTATGGACCCTATATTTGAAATAAACTTTTTTTTTTTAAATAACTTGTGATAAAAAACATTTGTGTGTAACTCGGGGAGTAATGATATTGCAAATTCGAGTCTATAAATCGCTTCGGCAAGCCGTCGCCCTTGGTAATGAGTATGAAGGAAATGTGAAAATGGCTGGCCTCCTGGTTCTTGGACTCACCAGCTTGTGCACGTACACGGAGGACTGGTGCAGGAAGGTCTTCGGGCACTCGGAGCAGCGCCACTTGCGGATGCGGCGGTGCACGCAGTCGCTGTGGTTCTGATAAAAACAATACGGTATATGGAATATTACGCGAAACTCTGCGTAGGGGGCGCCAGGGCGCCAGTACCACAATCTGAGGGTTTATCGTGAAACAAGAAAATTTCTTTATCTAACATCTCTGTCACTCTTGCATATTCGAGCGATAAATAGGCAGATAGCGAATCGTATTCGCGTTTCCCGGTAAGTCCTCTGTAAGCAAACCGCCTATGCATCAATGTCATATATTATTATCTCTGAAAACTTGTCAAAAACCTGTTAAAGGTACAGTATGTATAAGTTACTCTATGGTTTACTAAAAAGGCTAGTGCTGCACTCTGGTGGCAGAACATTTTGCAGTAATATCCCCTATTTGACTACTAGTTTTGACTACAGGTTCTTTCTTCGAACTGTCAAAACGATTTTGCTTTTATCTTATACATTTAAACGAGCAATTCTTGTATATATGTATTTATTTATTTATTTCGGGGATCTCGGAAACGGCTCTTACGATTTCGATGAAATTTGCTATATGGGGGTTTTCGGGGGCGAAAAATCACGCGCATTTTTGAGTTTTTATATGTTTTCCGAGCAAAGCTTGGTCTCCCAGATATTGGAATTTATATGAAAAACTAGCATGTGACGTCACACTCACAATCAATGTACCTACTCTTTATAGTTTTATACGGGTTTAAAAATAGAAATTGTGTCTAAAAATAACTGCTGTCTACGTTTCTCTATTAATCTTCTGGTGCTTTATTTTTTTGCCACACATCTTAAATAGTCTTCCTAGAGATATAATAGATAATTTAGAAGAGGGTAAGCCCCATAAAATTAAAATAATTTTAAAAAAGCACTGCCTGAATATTTAAGTTAAGCATCATGTTATATATAGCATATTATACGTGTTAAATAAATAGTAATAATATAAATGTAATAGAAATATGTGATGAGGAGGGATGAATGCCATATAGGCAAAAGAATGTTAGGGATGAATGTTGATGGACGGAGAGCGTATGGTAGACCCAAAAAGCGATGGATGGATTGTGTGAAAGAGGATATGAGAAAGAAAGGAGTGAGTGCTGAGGGGACGAAAGATAGAGGAGAATGGAAGAGAAAAACATGTTGTGCCGAACCCACATAACGTGGGATAAGGGCAGGAAGAAGAAGAAGAATAATAGAAATAAGACCATACTTAGCGTACAATCTATTAGAGTGTAGATTAGGCTAAGTCTGAGAGTAGATTTTGTAATTTCTTTTTTTTTGAAATAAACAGTTTAAATTAAAAAAAACAATTAAAAAAAAAATCATGCATGGTGTAAAATAATTTCTTTTAATTACAGTAAACTACCCTATTAGAATTAGACCAAGTTAAGTTGGCACTGGCACCGATTGTGATAGCCCAAAATGGTCAAGTGTTATTTTAAACGTCAAACTTGTATGAAATTATGACGTTTAATCATGACATAAATTATGTGTTGGGCCCTTCGCGCCCTTTTATGAGTGCTCATATCTCATATTACTTTAGACTGGTTAAAAGTAAAGGGTCGCACTGACGATCAGTCCGCCGGACGATATCGGCCCGTCAGGTGTTCAGAACTGCAAAATTTTAGTTCTAACTGACAGGCCGATATCGTCCGGCGGACTGATAATCAGTGGGCCCCCCTTATGGCTTAATAAGTACCCTTAGCTGCCAGGCATACAAGTACGCTTTGGGGCACTGCGGGCATTTGAACGGCCGGTCCCCTGTGTGGTCCAACTGGTGCGTTTTCAACACTGACAGGCACTGAAACAAATCAGACCCGGTAAGAAGACAGGCAAATTACTGGGCTAATTATTAGGGCTCATCCATTAATTTCCCTTCCCCTTGGGCTTATCCCCCTCTTTCTCTGCTGACGCGCGTAGTACTGCTGTCGTCCTGTCTCAAGGGCCTGACACTCTTTGATATATAAAGATAGTCTTATTGAGATTTCTATAAGAGGATAGAGAAAATAGTGCCATGCTTTGTCCTTATCACCGACCGGATGGTATGATAGGTAGGAGGCGATGGCGAAATACCGAAATTTATAAGTGAAAGAGAAAAAATCTTATGCTGCCCAAATTTTATATGAATATTCTTTCTCTTACCCCCGGCCCCGGTCGCTCGGTGACGCGTCTGTAACTACTTGTATATACTATGTCTATGTCCTGTCTAGTAAGTAGGTAGGGGGTAGATAGGATATAGGCTCGGTTACCGGTTAAAGAAAGTTCTGTTGAGACTCACCGTGAAGGATTTCCCGCACACCTCACATAGGCTGGATCCCTTTGGGCTGGTCCCCCCTCTTCCTCTGCAGACGCGCGTAGTACTGCTGTCGTCCTGTCTAGTAAGTAGGAGGTGGATAGTACGTAGGCTCGGTTACCGGTTAAAGAAAGTTCTGTTGAGACTCACCGTGAAGGATTTTCCGCACACCTTACATAGGCTGGATCCCTTTGGGCTTGTCCCCCCTCTTCCTCTGCAAACGCGCGTAGTACTGCTGTCGTCCTGTCTAATAAGTAGGAGGTAGATAGGATGTGGGTTCGGTTACCGGTTAAAGAAAGTTCTTTTGAGACTCACCATGAAGGATTTCCCGCACACCTCACATAGGCTGGATCCCTTTGGGCTGGTCCCCCCTCTTCCTCTTCAGACGCGCGTAGTACTGCTGTCGTCCTGTCTAGTAAGTAAGAGGTGGATAGTACGTAGGCTCGGTTACCGGTTAAAGAAAGTTCTGTTGAGACTCACCGTGAAGGATTTCCCGCACACCGCACATAGGCTGGATCCCTTTGAGCTGGTCCCCCCTCTTCCTCTTCAGACGCGCGTAGTACTGCTGTCGTCCTGTCTAGTAAGTAAGAGGTGGATAGTACGTAGGCTCGGTTACCGGTTAAAGAAAGTTCTGTTGAGACTCACCGTGAAGGATTTCCCGCACACCGCACATAGGCTGGATCCCTTTGAGCTGGTCCCCCCTCTTCCTCTTCAGACGCGCGTAGTACTGCTGTCGTCCTGTCTAGTAAGTAGGAGGTGGATAGTACGTAGGCTCGGTTACCGGTTAAAGAAAGTTCTGTTGAGACTCACCGTGAAGGATTTCCCGCACACCTCACATAGCCTGGATCCCTTTGGGCTTGTCCCCCCTCTTCCTCTGCAAACGCGCGTAGTACTGCTGTCGTCCTGTCTAGTAAGTAGGAGGTAGATAGGATGTAGGTTCGGTTACCGGTTAAAGAAAGTTCTGTTGAGACTCACCATGAAGGATTTCCCGCACACCTCACATAGGCTGGATCCCTTTGGGCTTGTCCCCCCTCTTCCTCTGCAAACGCGCGTAGTACTGCTGTCGTCCTGTCTAGTAAGTAGGAGGTGGATAGTACGTAGGCTCGGTTACCGGTTAAAGAAAGTTCTGTTGAGACTCACCGTGAAGGATTTCCCGCACACCTCACATAGGCTGGATCCCTTTGGGCTTGTCCCCCCTCTTCCTCTGCAAACGCCCGTAGTACTGCTGTCGTCCTGTCTAATAAGTAGGAGGTAGATAGGATGTGGGTTCGGTTACCGGTTAAAGAAAGTTCTGTTGAGACTCACCGTGAAGGATTTCCCGCACACCTCACATAGGCTGGATCCCTTTGGGCTTGTCCCCCCTCTTCCTCTGCAAACGCGCGTAGTACTGCTGTCGTCCTGTCTAGTAAGTAGGAGGTGGATAGTACGTAGGCTCGGTTACCGATTAAAGAAAGTTCTGTTGAGACTCACCGTGAAGGATTTCCCGCACACCTCACATAGGCTGGATCCCTTTGGGCTTATCCCCCCTCTTTCTCTGCAGACGCGCGTAGTACTGCTGTCGTCCTGTCTAGTAAGTAGGGGGTAGATAGGATGTAAGCTCGGTTACCGGTTAAAAAAAGTTCTGTTGAGACTCACCGTGAAGGATTTCCCGCACACCTCCACACGTTTTTCTTGTCGAGGCTGGGTCTCTTAGGGCTTGTCCCCCCTCTTTCTCTGCAGACGCGCGTAGTACTGCTGTCGTTCTGTCTAGTAAGTAGGGGGTAGATAGGATGTAGGTTCGGTTACCGGTTAAAGAAAGTTCTGTTGAGACTTACCGTGAAGGATTTCCCGCACACCTCGCAAACGTTTTTCTTTTCCCTAGGCTGAGTCCCTTTGGGCTTGTCCCCCCTCTTTCTTTGCAGCCGCGCGTAGTACTGCTGTCGTCCTGAGCCGGGTTTGATGTTCAGGTGAAGGCGGTCGATGTGCACTGACAGTGACATTTTTGACAGGAACGATTTGTTGCACTGGAATAGTTAAAATAGTTCTAGCATTGAGTTATTATTACTATAGAGAAGCCATACCAACCAATTAAATAGGGTATTCTACAAGGGCCTGACACTCTTTGATAGAGAAAGATAGTCTTATTGCGATTCCTATAAGAGGAAAGAGAAAATAGTGCCATGCTTTGTCCTTATCACCGACCGGGTTTTTTTTCATGGTCGGGTTATGGCAGCATAGGTAGGACGCGATGGCGAAATACCGAAATTTATAAGAATGAAAGAGAAAAAGGATTATGCTGCCATACATTAACCTGTCAATACATGAATATGTCTATGTCTATTCCTACTAAGTAGTCAAATCAGTTCCTTTTTTAGAACTGTCAAAACGATTTGCTAATATCAAAGATAGATATAACTCCGTAATAGATGGATACAGTCTAAGGAAAAAACGTGCCTCGAAAATCACGAAAATTTGATTCTCGATCAGATGGCACCACTAGTTTTGGCCTACACTCGTATAGAGGGCGTTGACTGTTTCGTTTGTTATTTATAATTTTAACGCATACCAGTGAAAGAACATGGGTCAAAATCATATAAAAACAAATAATGCAAATAAAAAAATCATTTATCCATATTTAAATACATTTTATCGAAGTGTGTCGACAGATGGCAGTGAATTTACTGGGGTTACAAAATTTACTATGACAGTACCGCTCTAGTATAAGTTACTCTATGCTAATATGGAGTTTATATCAAACATTATACAAAGACGTCACGGTCAACTCACCTACTTTTTATACTTTAATCCGATTGATTAAATAGAAATTATGTTTAAAAATAACTAAACTATATATATATATATAGACTAAAACCTGTCCTCAACTGTGCGTTTCTCTAGAAACTTCCTGCCTCGCACAGCTAAACTGTGGAATGAACTGTCGCCTGCGGTATTTCCGGACCGATATGACCTTCAAACCTTTAAGAAAAGAGCGTATTCCCATCTTAAAGGCCGGCAACGCACTTACAACCCCTCTGGTGTTGCGGGTGTCCATGGGCGGCGGTAATCGCTTACCATCAGGTGATCCGTCTGCTCGTTTGCCTCCTATTTCATAAAAAAAAAAATGACGTTTCATGTGTATGAAATGACATTTCTTAGTACCACATGAAATGTCATTTTAGTCTACGGAATATGTTTTTCTTATAATTATCAGGTGCTTTAGGGGTCATCCATTAATTACATCACACGTTTAGGAGGCGGGAGTGGGTCAAGAAAATGTGACATGTTGTGACAAGGGGGAGGGGAGTCTCATACTTTGGGACGTCACTTTAACTTTACTTGTTGCCAAACATTGTTTGGTTTTTTTTTGTATTCACTGTACAGTTAAATAATAGGGGTTTACTATGATAAATCATTCTTATTCGTGATTTTTTTATCCCTAGTCGATTTCATGTCATAAAATTACTAATATTGTTTTTTTTTAATTATTATTTCGTTTGATTTCGTTGAAGACAAAACTGCAAAATATGTGACGTCACACCAGGGGGAAGGGGTTTCCAAATGTGACCAGGTGTGACAAGGAGGGGAGGAGGGGTAAAAAAATAGTCAAATTCGTGTGACGTAATTAATGGATGACCCCTTATTTCATGCATGGTGTGCAAAAATTTATTTAAAATACATTGTACACATCACAAACATCGAAAGGGCCGTGAAATTTATGGCGCTTACGCGTATAGGTCGTGAGAATCTCTTTTAAGGCCGTTCCATCGGTTTGCCGCTGTCACTGTCACATTTCGCAAGAAAGAACGGGAAAGATCATGCGCGCCAAGTGTCAATTTTGATCGAATTTTGTCGATTTTTATTTATTTTAAAAACGTTACCTTACAATATCGAAATTCGAAAGCTATGAAATTACTATTTAACTTAAGATTGTTTTTCTTCTTTTTTTGTTTATAGTATCACATAATAAATAACCGAGTAAAGTTTGATTAAAAGTCCGAGTTAGAGGTCACTTTGGGAATTAATTGTATCGAGCGAAGTGTCATAATTCGTGTATCGGAAACTATGATATTAAAGATCATATAGTCAAGAACTACATATATTTTTTCCACGTCTACGAATATCAACGCCTCTTAGAAAAACATGATCATATAAGGATATTTTTCGCCTTCTGGCTCAGGGAACCGCCTTAAAAGTAAAACTTACCGCGTCACATGTGAAGAGTTCGACGCCGTGTATCTCGTGCTTGTGTTGTATCAAGCCCTCCTCCGTCTTGAATAGCGCGCCGCACTGCTGGCACGCACTGTAACATATAATTATTCTTAGGGGACATCCATTAATTACGTCACACGAATTTGACGATTTCTTTACCCCTCCCCCCCTCCATGTCACACCTGCGGCGGCAGCATGGTTGCATTTTTATCGCCTGTCACTATGTCTGTCAATTTCGCACTTACATACTTGTTAGAACGTGACAGGCGATAAAAATGTGACCGTGCTTAGCCCGCTGGTCACATTTGGAAACCCCTTCCCCCTGGTGTGACGTCACATATTTTGTAGTTTTGTCTTCAACGAAATCAAACGAAATAATAATTAAAAAAAAACAATATTAGTAATTTTATGACATGAAATCGACTAGGGATAAAAAATCACGAATAAGAATGATTTATCATAGTAAACCCCTATTATTTAACTGTACAGTGAATACAAAAAAATCCAAACAATGTTTAAAAACAACTGAAGGTAAAGTGACGTCACAAAGTATATCTCTTTCTTTTTTATTATTATATACATTTTATCTCTGACACCTAGAGACTTTTACATCTCTAAACAATTTTAGTACTTCTGTTATTTGTATAGTTTTTATTAGTTTTGTTTTCTTGCGTAATTTAACATTTATATTTATGTAATTGTTTTTTGTAATTTTGGATTAATTTTATTGTTTGTAAAAATTGACATGTAAAAGTGCCCCTGTGGCCTATTTGCTGAATAATTTATGTTTGACTCCCCCCTCCCCCTTGTCACAACATGTCACCTTTTCTTACCCCCCCCCCCCCCCCCCCCTAAACGTGTGATGTAATTAATGGATGACTCCTTATTCCGGGATTTTCCCGGGTTTTTTTTTTAAATTAAGAAATGAGTATGATGTTACCTCTTCTTATTGTGGCACCGCTTCCCGGGCTGTTGCTCCTTGTGTTGCAGCAGAGCCTCCTGGCTCTCGAACTGCAGGCGGCACTTGCGGCAGAACAGGCTGCGGTCCAGAGACTGCGGACAAACGGATTAGGTATGATCCGTGAGAACGTCCGTTACGGGTCCATTAATTACGTCACACGAATTTCTAGGTTTTTTGACCCCCCCCCTTGTCACATTTGGCAAACCCGCCCGGTGTGACATCACATTTTTTCAACGAAATCTTTTGGTTTGAGCGTTGCTAATTGGCGCTGACGCGTGCGACGGATTTTACCTACGATGGCACCAGCGTGCGTGCACCCGCGAAGTGCACCCGCCCACGCTATACGCCCCGAGTCTGTGAGAGCTTAATTTGTGACATTTTCAATCAAAAGGTACCACATTGTCGCTTACCATAAGGACGAAATTTGCTTGTGTCTTTATACGAATAACCTTTCAGAGCGTCCTTATGGCAAGCAACAATCTACCTTTTGCTTGAAAACGACACATTTGGTTGTGGTTGGTAAATGCGACGCCTTTTACGTTGAACGTCTACTATATATAATGTATGTAACACCCTGTGGCTCCAGATCTCGTGCATTTAGAGTCCCCGCCGACTTGTGAATATCTCTCCGCACAGCTCGCAGGTCCCGATGTGCCCTATACATAACTAGCGACCCGCCCCTGCTTCGCACGGATAAACCTTAACAAAATTATACACCTAAACCTTCCTCAAGAATCACCCTATTCATAGGTCAAAACCGCATGAAAATCCGTTCAGTAGTTTTTAAGTTTATCGCGAACATACAGACAGAGAGACGCGGCGGGAGACTCCGTTTTATAAGATGTACTAGCGACCCGCCCCGGCTTCGCACGGGTAGTTCAACTAATTTACACAAAACCTTTACAAATTATACACATAAGCCTTCCCCTTGAATTACTTTATCTATTTAAAAAACCGCATCAAACTCCGTTGCGTAGTTGTAGAAAATCTAAGCATACATAGGGTCGGACATACAGACAGCGGAAAGCGACTTTATTTTATACTATAGTAATGTATACCTCTCTATGGCTCCTGGTTTTGTGCATTTTAAGTCCCTGTCGGCTCGTGAATATCTCTCCGCACAGTTCGCATGTCCCGATGTTCGCGTTCTCGAGCGGGTGCGTTATGCGCATATGCGTTGAGCGCGATGTCTTCTTTCTGTCGCGAATAACAAAAAAAAAACATTAAATTACAGTTTTAAAACAGGAGGAATTCCTATGTCGAATAGGGAATATTACGCGAAACTCTGCGTGGTGGCGCCACTACCACAACCTGAGGGTCTATCGCGAAACAAGAAAATCGAAATTTCGTTATATAACATCTCTGTCACTCTTGCAAATTCGAGCGATAAAGAGACAGATAGCGAATTTTCGGATCCGCGTTTCCCGGTTGGTCCTATGTAAACAAACCGCCATGATGCATCAATGTCATATTTCATTATCTCTGAAAACTTGTCAAAAACCTGTTGTATAAGTTACTCTATGGTTTACTAAAAAGGCTAGTCCTGCACTCTGGTGGCAGAACATTGCAGTAATATCCCCTATTAATCTCAAATTTCTTTGTGAGAGATGAGTTTTAATTATCAATTTGTGAAATTTGTCACTGAGAATCAAAACAAACAATTTACACGGTACACATGTACCAAACGTCCTCGCAGGCAAAGTCGGCCACGAAAACCAGCGAATGTGTCAGTATAGGTCATAATTTCATGAAAATAGGATTAATAGGTAATATTAAGCGATTAGTCAAATCTTATCAACTTGGTTACAAGGAATTTGCACCCGTGCCCCACAAGCTCGCGAAAACACAGCGGTCAGTATACGTCCTCGGCCCTCTAGTTTACAGTAAGCTACCGGACAGTTTTAAAGATGCACCTTCCTCGCATATATTTAAAAGCAAACTGAAGAAGTGACTGATGCAGGCACAACTTTACGATGTAAAGGAATTATTAAGTAAGAAATAAATTATAAAACATTTGTATAAAATATGATATAGTTACACAAAAATTATGTGTCAATTATTAAAAGTATTAAGATGTGAATATTTACAACCTGACCTGTAACGATGTTATTAATAAATATTTTCTTTTCTTTTCTATATGAAAACCAAACTTCGCACAGTAATGACGTCATAGTAAGCGGTTGGTCAATATAAGCGGAGTCATAATAAACGGATTCCACTGTACTATGATGGCCTTAGCCCGGTTTTTTGGGGGCAAAGTTCCTATATTTTCTACACACATTTAATATATACGCTAGATGACGCAAATACCACGAATTGTATTTTTAAAGTTTTCACGGACGTCCGGCTGCAACAACTGACGCGCGTGGACTGTAAAGAGCGACGGTCAACCTCGACGCTTGGTCGGAGTTCGGACACGCAAAGTAGATGCATTTGCGTCTTCTATGATATATTTATTTCTGTGATTTTCTATTTGAAAACCTCTTTGATTTATTCTTATCGCAACTGCTAAAATCTGGCATACAGGTACAACAAAGAAATAGCCATAAAACCATACGAAAACGTGACGTTTTTGCCGGTAGTTGGAGGCTAATTTGTGAGGAATGCAAAAACCTTTGTGAGGCAATGGATGACCGTCCGTCCTCAGTTAGTTATTAATATTTCTTTGTATATTGTTTTTGTGTATATACCTCGTTTCTTTGAATTTGTGTAAAAAAAAAAGTCATACCTAGTCCCAGATTGTATACTGTACCTTGTTTGTATGTATTACTTTCTGTCCTAAATTTCGCAGTGCATTAGTACCTACTGTAATGCTGTGTATTTTTTTTTTTAATAAATAAATAAATAAATAAAATACTCACAGGAACTGTTTATCGCAGTGCGCGCACTGGAACGTTGTGCCCGAATGGAACGCGGCGTGCAGAATGGCGCACTGCCTGCGTACATACATCTCGTATTAAAAATAAATACAATATGCACACATTAATTTTTAACAAGCAGATACGTCTGCGATCGATGCTATTAAGCTTAGAATAAATTTAAAAGTGGAAAAATTACTGCCTTGTATGAGACTTGAACTCACGGCCTCTGGATCGATACTCCAGCGCTCTGCCAACTGAGCCACCAAGACCTCATCCATAGTCAGCAAATCTTCTCACTATATGCTTCGCTGGAGTATCGATCCAGAGGCCGTGAGTTCAAGTCTCACCCAAGGCAGTAATTTTTCCACTTTTAAATTTATTCTAAGCTTAATATGCACACATGTCAAAATCAATACATAAAAACAACTTAAAATTACCAGCAAATGACCGTTCGTTGTGAAGATCCTTGGGAGAGGCCTATGTCCAGCAGTGGACGTCTTTCGGCTGAGATGATGATGCTAAATACAAAATTAATTTAAGATAAGATAAGAACTCACAGTCCGGCCATGAACTTGCTACACACGGCGCAGAGGAATTTCAGACGATGCGCGTTTCGCATATGATCTCGCAGCTTGCCCGGCGTGTGGTAACGCAGGTGGCAGAACTGGCATTCGTGTTCGCCGCGCGTCTGAGAAAAAGAAGAATAATCAGTAAACTTATATTGACCGGGATATAGACCGTGATTACCTTTTGTATTGTTTATAAGATCCCGCAGTTACATGCATCTTGTGGCGAATGCAGCCGACGCGCAAGAATGAGGTTAGACCGAGCGCTGTCTTCACAACTTTGACACCCACCCGCTATCTTCAGTCACCCGTGAACATGATGCATGTAACTGCGTCGAAATATCGGGAGCTCATAAACGATACAAAAGGCGATCCCGGTCTATATCCCGGTCAATATAAGTCTAGTGAAACTAACCGTGAATCATTCAAAACTCTTATAATAATTAGTAAGTGTATACAAGCTTTTATCGATGACTATACTTTTCTTTCAACAGGCAAATTATGCGCATCGAGACAATTATAACAAATCTTAACATGATTTAAAGCAGTGTTCTTCAAACTGTGGGTGGCGAAGCCTCTGCCAGCCTTAAAACAATACATAAGCGAAACATTTTGTTCGTCTAGTCAGCATGTTCTCAAATTATTTTTACGCTTAAGACGGTAATCTGTTAAACAAAAGCCATTGTCTCTTTTGTGCGAGCGGTCGGTTAACAGATTACCGCGCGTCTTAAGAGGCCGGTGTCGATTTTAGTCGCAAAAATGTAAAATTGATAGCTTTATTCCGTGAAATTTTACACCTTTTGTTACCTAATTCATATAACAAGTACTGGTTTCTATTAGCACGTCTTCTTATCTTACCTTTTATCAGATCAATTTTTTGAAAACAGACTCACTAAATTAGTAATGTTTGCTTTTCTGATGGACGTTTAGGTAAACGCGCGTAAAGCACTGATTTTGTCGCTCTTATTTGTAAACTTCGTAATGTTTGGACTGCTAAACATGGTAATTTTGTATTACACATATCCTTTACTTGACGTTTATCAGACTACATTATTATTATTATGACTTTGAAGTAGTGTAAATGAAAGTTAGACGAAATCAATTTTCTCCAGAAATTACTTCAAAACAAGTGACAATTTCTCTAAAAATCGACTTAATTTCAACGTAATTTTGATACTTAAAACAATCTACAACATTTGCTGAAACTATTTTTATACATCAATTTGTATAATTTACCACCATGTCTTTTTGATGAATTTTAAAAAAACTGCCCCTTCTCTTCATAGATTACCGGTGACGAACGCTCGCGACCTCATTATTAAAAGGCAAGATGAGAAGACGTGCTAATAGAAATCAATACTTGTTATTTAGATATTACGTAACAAAACGTGTATAATTTCAACGACTAAATCTATCAATTTTTCATTTTTGCTCCAAAATCGACTACGGCCTCTTAAACGTAAAAATCATTTGAGAACATGCAGACTATACTAAGGGGTCGCGTCATGGAAAAGTTTGAAAACACTGATTTAAAGACTTTTACTACAACTTTACACCTTGAATATACGAAAGTACTTTTTCCCCGAAATAATATAAAAGTTTTAAGTACATTTATTTTATAGCATTAAAATATTTATGATGGGACAATAAAATGTTAAATCAACTATTAAAGTTGTATAAATTAAATGAAAGTTTGTACGGAACCCTCGGCGCACTAGTTAAATGAACTCGTAATTAACCGTTTTCTTTTTTAATTACATTCTAATAAAAATAGGAAATGATTAAATTAAATTATAGTTGGAGTTAAAATGGGACTGGGCCGGTCACGTCTGCCGCATGCATCCAGACAGATGGGCTAGCATAGCCACCAAATGGATGCCAGAAGAGGGGCGCGGACCTGGCAGGCCCAGACGGAGATGGCGGGACGACCTAGACACCTTTCTCAACAACTGGCCGGAGGAGGCACTATATCGGGAGTCGTGGAAGACAAGGGGGGAGGCCTTTGCCCAGCAGTGGGACACCATAATAGGCTAGAAAAAAAAAAAGTTACTCACCACATCATGTGACTTCAAATGGTTATTATAAGAAGTATGTGTCAGGAATCCTTTATAACATAGATCACACTTATACATTCCATTAAGGTAGTTATCCGACTTCTTTCTTTCTTCCATGTCTTTCGCCATTTCCTCTTCTGTCAAATTCTGCACTTGAAAATTGTATTTCTTTTCAAATTCTCTGATTTCTTCTTCCGTCCCTAACTTTTCAATGAATCGTTGCGGCTTTCTCTTTCTTACTTTTACTGTGCCATCTTCTCTCTCTATATCTTCGGCTGGAGTATCTTTAACTTTTGCTTTACTTTTAACTTGTGATGTATTTTTTACTTTTGCTTTACTTTTTTTCACTGTAACTTTTTCTTTCACTTTCTTTCCAATTTTCTGTCTAACTGGTCGTTTTCGAGTCTTTCCTTCGATTATTAAATCTTGCGGTTCTAAATTCATTTCTACTATTTCTACTCTTGTTAAGTTATTTGTAGCATCTTTTTTAGTGATTTTATTCTTAACTTTATCTAAATTAATGTTATCTTGTTCATAATTATCATCAGGATCAGAGCTAAGTTTGTTTGGAAAATCATCATCATCATTCCAGTTTAAATAAAGTTCTGGCTTGTCATGTTCTGTGTCATTCTTTTGTATTATATCTTTACATTCGATTTTACTATCATCATCTAATGATGTTTTATCATAGACAGAAATTTCGATCACATTTCTTGAACTTCTATGACAAGAGAGTGTGTTTGTCAATCTGTGCATTGAGCGGTCAATGGTGCGAATGAAAGTGTCTGTAATCTGTAAAAAAAAATATGTGACCAAAAGGTACCACATTGTTGCTTGTTGATAAGGTTGATTTCTAATTGAAGCTATATGGAAATAGCGCCTTACTGACAAGCGACAATAAGTACCCTTTTGGTTGAAAATGGCACATATCATAAAGGGGCCACACGGATTATATAATCTGTGCCACACGGTCGCCGACAAACTTTTCGGTCAAGGTGACCTTGCTGGAATCCAATCGTGTAGATACAATATGGTTTGCCACGAAATTGCTTTGCGACCAATCAGTAACCTTTGGGCAGTCAGAAGCTTTGTTGGCAACTTTGTAGGCCCACAAATTAAATCTTTGCCAAAGACTGAATATACAATGGAATGGAAGACCTACCTTTAGTCCTATATTGTTTACTGTCATTTTCACTATTATCAGACGTGTCACGGACTTTAATTGTTGAGCCATTTAGGGTTCACTTTACATTGGATATTTCATACTGTTAGTATTTACAACCAAATTAACTTTAACACTAAATTGATCAACAATTAATGTGTGTGACCGTACGCAACAACGAACATCATCTGCAGGCTTTAAAATGGCAGTTATAAAAATAGACAAAGAGCTAGAGCTAGAGCCCTGGATGATAGTTACTGATTTTCACTGAAACTGCTCGGGGTGAGGGCCCGTACAACTGACCCGCTCGCCTCACCCAAAGGCAGCCTCAGGTCCATTCATTACTGGCTGCGTCTTTACCAACATGTCCGACCGTCATATACAGTAAGTATACAGCTCAACGACCAGTGGCCTGAGGCCCTACCACGAACAGCAAAAAATCAAAAATCGGTATCTGCCTGATGCCTTTCTCAGATAAGTCCCTTGGCGTTAAGTTTATACTTATGTTGGACACTCACAAAGTGCTGGTGTACAAGTGCCTGCTTAAGCAGCGCGTCGGCGCGGCGGCCGCGCGCGCGCAGCGCCTGCGCCCGCGCCAGCTGCGCGCGGCACCACGCGCACAGGTGTTGTGGCAGCCCATCCCACATAGATAACTGCAACGAACATTAGACAGAGATGAAATATGGCATTATTGGAGCATAATGTTTATGGAAAAAAAAAACCGGACAGGTGCGAGTCGGGCTCGCGCACGAAGGGTTCCATACCATTACGCAAAAAAACAGCAAAAAATCACGTTTGTTGTATGGGAGCCCCACTTAAATATTTATTTTATTCTGTTTCTAGTATTTGTTGTTGTAGCGGCAATAGAAATACATCATCTGTGAAAATTTCAACTGTCTAGCTATCACGGTTCGTGAGATACAGCCTGGTGACAGACGGACAGACAGACACAGACAGCGAAGTCTTAGTAATAGGGTCCCGTTTTCACGCTTTGGGTATGGAACCCTAAAAAGGGGCAATGCAGCCAATGTCTTGGGAACAATGCCTCGGGTAACACTTAGGTTAGGGAATGATTATGTATTAAAGATTTATTCGAAATTGCATTTTTGTGTTAAAGTTTAGTCGTGGCTTTTACAAAAGAATTTGCTTTTGCAAAAGGGACCCGACCTAGAGGGAAAACGCCTCAATAAGATTAGTCCAGTTTCCTCAGAATATTTTCCTTCACCAAACAGCGACTGCTAAACATAATATACATTTAGTTGTGCTGTGTTTCATACACAAATTCCTTGAAAAACGCATTGGTTTGAGTTTGAACTCCAAAATGAAAAATGAAAATTTGTTATATGTTTGTTGTTTGGTGTATAAATTACATGCATATATATACATAAAAAACATCCATAGCTCAGGAACAAATATTCATGATAAACATAAAAAATTGTTAGTATTCAAGCCCAATCCAGCCCAGTGACCAAGTTGCAAGTGTGTTGCCGGCCTTTAAGATGGGACTCCACTCTTTTCTTGAAGGTTTGAAGGTGGTATTGGTCCACAATTACCGCAGGCAACAGTTGATTCCACAGTTTAGTTGTGCGAGGCACAGGGGCGTAGCTAGAGGATATGGCGCCCGGGGCAGTCACCAAATTTGCGCCCCTGACAACTGACAAGTTTCCCTGCTGTTGCATTTTGCCCATTGTGGCGCCCCCGCCCCCTTGGATGGGGCCCGGGGCACTTGCCCCCTCTGCCCCCCCTAGTTACGCCACTGGCGAGGCATTAAGTTAGTGTATATAAATGATACAAACTCACTGTTGTTCCCATAATCTCCATGAATACTTCACTCAGCCCCCATTCATGGATACTGTACAGTTTGACATCCCACGCCAGGCAGACTCTGCAGGCTTGGAAAGATTCGTTAGTCACTTCCAACTTCACTGGGTCCTCACTCAACACTGATGAAGTCATTTTTCTTGATTTTTACTACTAAAATATCATAAATTAAAGTCCTTACCTATTATTAGACTACATTTATTTTATATACAAACAAAAATACACGCAAAAATCCAGTGATCTTCACGGCACAAGGGCAGCGGGCACTAAATATTTTGTGGATTAACTCGGATAATATGAGATTTATGAGACAAGTAGTCGCTGCTTTTAAGATTTGAACGCTGAATGTCACGAGGATTACTAAATAGCCAGAGAAATTTTATTATCTCTTATAAAAAATACTGTCGTATTGGAATTACTATGTATCTATAGATTTTCATCCAAATTGTAAATAGATATATGGGCGAATCAACTTTTACGAGGCCAATTTCCTTGTCCCCGATAAAAAAAAAACCTTTTTTCAAAAACCTAATATTTTTATTGCGCCTTTTTAGGGTAATGACATTTTTAGAACTATAAATATTTAATCAAAATATTAAAGATTAGCAATTTGATCAGAATTTTAGCAAATTTATATGGTAACGCAGCAGAAGAAAATTTACTCCCATACAAAAATTGTGTGTCCCCAACGATAGCTATAGTCACACAATAGTAATTTCTAAGTTTAAACATAAGGTGACCTATTTTTATAATATCATTAAATGAATCAGAATAAAATAGTACATTTAATCCATCCCATGCCAACATGATTTAAGTTTTATAAAATTTTCGAGAATTTTTCAAATTGTTGTCCCTAAGCTAGCGTCCAATTTCAATTCTCCCGAGTTACTATAGAAGGTTGCAAAAATTTTTAAAGAGATGGCGTTGGTCGTGGCTCATGCGCCGGCGAAATATGCCTACGTTTCTGAGAACCCGCGTTGTCGAGGTGAAATCCCTGGCGGGGAGACGCCAGTCAGCGACGAGCAGCCGTCGGGTGTGCGTGACTTAATTGCTGCTCCCCTAAGTTACGTTACGTGTTTCGGTAAGTTTTTATCCTTATGTTTGAAAACTATTGAAATGTTGTGTGTTTGGTGTCTAATATTAACGCGATATATATGCAAATGTAATTGTATTAATAACTAACGTGATAATTTACTTTGTAGTTAAAATTTTCCCCTTCGTTACCGGTAACGCTGGAGAAACTTCTCTTACGTTACTGGTAACGTAAGAGAAAGTACGACTTATCCTATTTAACTCGCCATCGAACTTATTTGACCTATCTTTTAAATATTTATTATTAGTAAATACATTTAACGTGGAGTAATAAGAGTAATATTGCTTATAAATGTCTCATAAAAATTCGTCACGAATTAAATGATTTTATGGCTAGATTATTAGTATAAAGTTATTATTTACGTTGCAACTTAGCGACATTGTTTTATTTATTTCAGCATTTAATTGTGCACACCTAAAAAAACAATGCCTCTAAGCGCCGCAGAAAAACAAAAACGGTATCGAGAACGATTGAAAAACAAACCAGAATGCTATGAAGAAGCTAAAAAGAAACAAAGAGAACGGTACAATAAAACTAAAAGATTAGTGAAAGACTTAACCCCTAAAGAAAAGTACAACGCTAACACGATTTGGCGTTTACGGAAAAGAGAACAGGCGAGAAAAAAACGGATCGTAGAAAGAGTGTTACGAAATACACCACCAAGCTCACCTCAATCTGAATATAGATACATAATGAGCCTCAATCGCCTACTCCTCCGCCAACAACACCTCCGCCAGTGACGGCTTCGTTATGCACACTTCCACTAGCGACGTCTCCTTTAAGATTAAGCCCACTACGTACACTGCGACCAGTAGCATATTTACCACCATCACCCCAACCCCAAATTGCAATGCTTCCTCAAGTGACGTCTCTGCGGGCTGCTCCACTTCAATCAGCGACGCCTTCACCAACTACATCTCCACTCACTCTTCCACCTCAGAGAACTTTGTCGGCAACGCCTTCTTCACTGACACTTTCATCGGCGACACCTCCGCCAGTCACACCAATTCCGGCAATACTTTCATCAATTTCACGTCCGCCAGCGACATCTTCGCCGCCGATTATATCTTCCCGACCAGCTAATCCTGTTGCTTTTACAAAACCAGTAGCGAAGCACATCCAGCCTTTGTCATCAGTCTTTGTAGATTTGGAGATTAACCAGCCAATCGTATCGCCAAAACAACGAGGGCGAAAAAGAACAAGAAGAGAGAGCTAAAGTTTGCAGAGAGAATAGGATATTAGCTAACAAAAATGAAAATTTAAGAGAAAAAAATAAACCTAAATCTAAACAGACCAAAGATGACTTAAAGTACCAAATGTTGGCGAATGCCATAAAGGAAACATTTAAAAAAACAAAATCGAAAAAAGAAGGAAATACAATAAAAACTATTTTTGCGGCACAAGCAATTCAAAATTCCCGTATGAAGATAAATTTTTTGATGGACACTTTTGGCACAAACAAAATTGAAATGAACAAGTCTCGCTTTGACCGAGAAACGCTCCTAAAGAAAAAGATAAAAGATTTTTTTCTAAGAGACGACATTACCCGAGCTTCAGCTGGAAAAAAGGAAGTACTAACCAAGAAAGGTATTAAAGTTCCTAAAAGATATATGCTAGATACAATGAAAAGTGTTCACAAGGTTTTTCTAAAAGAGAACCCTGAGATTAAATGCTCTTATTATTATTTTACACGGAATAAGCCGTTCTTTGTTGTGACTCCTTCGATTGATGCAAGGGAAATTCGCTTGTGCAAGCTTCATGCAAATTTTGAATACAAAGCTAAAGCTTTGAGGAAAAAAGGTATTACAGGAACTGACGACCTCTGTTTACTAATAGAAGCAACAGTATGTGATTTCGATTCGAAAGACTGCATGTATGGCCTCTGCAACGAGTGTAAGAATAACAAGAGTATATACAACCTCGATAAAATAAATGGAATGATAAAATGGCATGGACTAGAAAAGAAGAGAAATTTCAGAAGGATGGAAAAATTATGAAAGGTACATTCGAGAAGAACTTTTTAGTTGACTTCGAGACTTCGATTAACGTTTTAGAGAAATGACTTTACTCATTTTTTGAAGCCTTAGTAGGTTAATCTTAATTTGTTGATTTTTTATGTTAACTGTTTTTTCTTTATATAACTGAAGTTGATTCAAACGTTAAAGTTAATATTTAAGTGTTTGTGATGTTCCTGAGAATTACTGATCTTGTATTTAGTTTAACACTGATCTCAAGCGTAGATTATTCAACTTAGTTGATCTCATGTTAATTAGGTGGTGTATTGTTATGTTAATTTATGAATGAATGACGAGGCGAATAGCAATCTAACGTGTATACCGACGCATAAAAACAGACGACAAATATTTACTGATTAATAAGAAGTTTGTTTCATTTAATAAGTGTATCAAAAAGGGTCAGTAACACCAGATAATGTATGGCCTATTCTCTTGCGTTACTCATTATTTTTCTCTTGCGTTACTGGATGTCCCCAAATAATTCCACAATATTTTTATTTTTTTGATTACCAGGATCGTTTTTGATGAACATGATTCGGTGAGTTATAATCTTATTAACTTTCCCCTGCTATAGATATACAATTTTTAAGCCAAGTCCTAACGAAAGAAGTAATATTCGAAAAATACGACTTCTTAAAATACTATAGTAACGCAGGGGATTTGCAAAGTCCAGTTATTACCGTAATAATGTGGTTTTTCTTTAAAAAACCTCTCATATAATGAGCTTCTTAACTGTGGAAAATATCTATATCGATTTCAATGGGCTTTCAGATTTTTATTCCTATGTTATGATTAAATCTAGATGACGTAACGCAAGAGAATTTCCAACTGTATGAAGAACAAAATGTGATTAAAACTCACATAATAGCATTCTGATCTCGTTGCTGATATTAAAATAAGTTAATTTAATCAATTATCCGTACGCCAATGGTATTAATTATCAGTATTTTGACAAAAAAATATTTTAAAAAACTTTTTTGAAACCTCTTTCAAATTGGCCTCGTAAAAGTTGATTCGCCCATATATCTCATTTTCGAGTTTCGAGGTCTATGCATTTTCGTGTTAACTGTCAATGTCAATTTCGTACGTTCGGATACAAGCAACGCAGTTTTACAGAAATACACACGGAGATTATCTCTTAGAAAAGTGCCAATAAATTTGAAAAACATAATTCAAATACAAAATAAATTATAAATTACCTATACGGCTTTGTTATGACCAAATTAAAGAAAGTTTAGTTTACTCGGACCGGACCACTTCAAAGGCAAGGTCCGGTACGCCCGTCTGTTATATTCTATCATGATATTTTGTACTTACAACACTAACTGAAATTTGAGGTTGACGCTAGTTTTATCATTATAAACTTACTGATGTCATAGAATCGGTGTCTATTTTCTCCCTTATATCTGTCGTTTCAACGAATAGCGTTAGACGTAGCTTATGAAAATTGTGAAGTAAAATGAAGAAACTTTCGTCTATCTCATTATAGCATTGTATTATTTTACTGTTTATAATTGGCTTAAACTTAGCATTTTAGTGTAATGTTAGCTTATTTATATAATTATACTCCTAAACTTAGAAATTTACAATCAATCTCATACAGTTAAGCCATGAATAGGGTAAAACAAGAACTAGAATCGGAAAATTTGGTGGCTTGTCGTATTTGCCTGGCTTGGGAAGGCAGACTCTTTGATATCAGAGAATGCGGTCTGGATCAGGTCTATGTGGAGCTTATGGGCACAACTGTGAGTTTTTTTTGATATTCTAACTATTCTAAGTTATAAGTTTATAAATTTTCAAGCCGTTATAGTAGGTGTTCTAGTTTGATAGCCCCTGCTATAACCGTAAGTTGATGAGGTTTATTAATGATTCTTGCTCTTATTCTGTTTGCCTACTTTTCTTTGTATTGGTAAAGAGACGTTTAACATTTTGTTGCCAATTTAAGTATTACATACTTAGCTTTAGTTTAGATTATAATATTCTATCTAAATTTTTTTTTTGTTTACTAGCGACCCGCCCTGGCTTTACATGAAACCTTAACAAATTATACACTTAAACCTTCCTCAAGAATTACTCTATTGATAGGTGGAACCCGCATGAATATCCGTTCAGTAGTTTTTGAGTTTATCGTGAAAATACAGACACAGAAATGCGGTGGGGGACATTTACATCTACATCACATCATTTTGTCTACATTGTAACAAATAATATAATGATTTCATTTTTAATTTGCTACTTGCAAAATATAATTTTTATGTAGATAGATATATTGTTTAGACATTAAGGGTTGCAATAAGTCCAAATTTGCCTATTTCACGCAAAATAGGCACATTGGATGTCAATTTGCGGATATTGCCCAGCATAACTAACTAACTAACTAAGTCCAAATTTGTGCAGCAATGTAGGTTTATATTCAAATTTCGTCAAGTGGACGAAAACCAGCGCAATGACCCAGGTGTACCCATTTTCACCCATTTTAGAATGTAAAAACTTTGTATTGAAGTTATCTTTTTCTTTATATGGTAAGTTTATTTCTTATACAAAAATACACCGCTGACAACTCACAAAATTACGTGTGTCTGGCTTCACCCTAAGTATGTCTTGAGGGTACTTTCGATTATTAATTAGGGTAAAGGCACCACTATTTATGAGATCAGGAGCTCAATATCAGAATGGAAATTATACAAAAAAACCGGCCAAGTGCGAGTCGGACTCGCGCACCGAGGGTTCCGTACTTTTTAGTATTTGTTGTTATAGCGGCGACAGAAATACATCATCTGTGAAAACTTCAACTGTCTAGCTATCACGGTTCATGAGATACAGCCTGGTGACAGACAAACGGACAGCAGAGTTAGTAATAGGGTCCCGCTTTTACTCTTTGGGTACGGAACCCTAAAAATTCCAGTACAACCTAATTATCATTTCTAAAAAAAAATTATGAAATACAAAAACCTGGGAAAGAACTCCCTAGGGTTGAGATATCACTTTCAACCCGATTCATAGATAAACAATGAGCCACTCAGAGAAATTAAAAACTTGTTTTAACTTCCCAGCTGTCAGCGTGGGACGGGTTCCCGCAACACCTGTGCGTGTGGTGCCGCGCGCAGCTGGCGCGGGCGCAGGCGCTGCGCGCGCGCGGCCGCCGCGCTGACGCTCTGCTCAAGCACGCACTCATGCACCAGCACTTTGTAAGTTCGTTTTGCTCTAAAAATATACAAGCTATCACCGAAACAGATAGATAGATAGATAGCGTTTATTCATGGCAAAAAAAAGAGGAAAATACGCAGGTAACACAACATAAATAATATAAGCCACGAAAACACATCCCTACAAACAAATTTCTGTGCATGATGGGTGTTAAATCGTCACCACTGTGTGCAAACTGTCAGAAGACTGATGACTTGTCTCACGTGTTGTTGGAATGCGTCCGGAATTCGGACTTGAGAAAAAGAATTTTTGGTAGTCTGGGCTCCATGCACAATGGACAGATCAATTGTTGGTTGGCAGAGCCTATATCGGACAAAGCAATCAGTGTTTACCACTTTATTGACCTCTCCCTTGAGTAGGGAACTATGATAGCACCCATGAGGCTGACATGTTCACCTAGAGTGTCCAAAGCCTCCATAAAAACCAGATTAATAAAAAAAAAAAAAAAAAATGGTCCCGACAGCATGATGCTTGCCTGGCTGGGCTAGCACTGATCTTCCGTCGGGGCCATGAACTTGTGCAGTAAGAAGAGTAACACAATATATAAAACAAAATATAAAAGACACGTCATGATTAAGTATAACAAACAAGATGCAAAATAAAAAAATAGCAGTTCGCAACGAAATTTAAGAGAAACCTATACGCATTTCTTATCAGGAAAGCGTAAGGTTTTTGATAAAAGATTTAATGACGTATGAACTAGTGGCCAAGGCAGTCTTGCTCCACTTAGTCCACTCGTATCAACTCTTATAATGTTTCTATAATATCACATGTAAACATTTTCGGCACTGTTTGTCTTCTCTGTAGTCTATTTATTGTATCTTCCTATCTAATGACTGTTTGTAGACATAATAAAATGAAAAAAACTATGCTGGGGCCCTTGGACACTCAAGAATTTGGGGTCCTTTTCGAAAGTAAAGAAAGCGAATTAAGTAAACTAACATCTTTCTACTATGGTCTTCTATTTGTTACGGGTAATCAAATATACTGTTGCCATCTGTCCTTCGGGCCCCCCTGAAGCCCCATCTTCCCTGGGCACGGGCCCTCTCTCTCTCTCTCTCTCTTTAGCCTTTTTCTACCCTTTGGGTGTAGGACTCCTTCATTTTGCGCCATTCGTCGCGGTTCTGTGCGACTTGGAGCCACTGTTTCCCCGCAGTCTTCTTAATGTTGTCGTCCCAGGCCCTGTGTGCCCTTATAGTAAAGACAGTATTGCTAGTGGGTCTGTGAGCTGTAGATCTAAGAACGCCGAAAGCGACATCATTTTTAAATATTTCAAAAAATATACATATGTATTATGTTTTTGACATTCATAAGAATCAGTTGAAGAATAATGATCTTTGTCATATTTCTTTTCAAAGTACCTCAAGAAACTTCAACAGTTGTATCTGTTCTTTATACATATTTATATTAAAGTAAAATTGTGTTTTTACAGATTTCAAATAGCTATGTCCGAACTATTGATAGAAAAACACAAAAACTAACACATCCTCTCTCTAACCACATTACTAAAGAAACTTTTGATATTGTATTTAAAGACACTATTCAGACAAGCAATGATGTAAAAGATGAATTAGAACGTGATATGACAGTTGGCGATGATCATGTTGATATGGATGATGATCTATTTCTACCTAATGATAATATGAAACCATTTGATATTAACTTTGCTGATGTCTCACTAGTTAAAGATGATGATTTAACAGAAGTAATTCCAGATAAGAGTAAAATTATAATAGAAGAAGTTATACCTAAAAGAACAACCAGAAAAGCTAAAAGAAAAAAAGCAGAAGAAATTGAGATTGAAATTCCTAAAAGGAAAAGATCGCAAAAGAAATCTCAAGAGAAAGAATCATCAGTTAAATTTGTAGTTAAAAAGAAAGAGAAACGTTTAAAGAAGAGTAAAATTAAAAGGGAAGAAGATTATAAAGAGTTTGAGAAGAAATATGACTTCCAAGTGAAGTGTTTGACAGAAGAGGAGATGGTGGAAGATATGGAGAGGAGAAAGTTGTCTGATAAGGCCATTAAGGGTGTGGTGAAGTGCCAGCTGTGCTATAAAGGGTTTATGAATAATACTACTTTGGAGAATCATATGAAGATTGCACATGATCCGGTAAGAGACCTGTAAACTCTCATTCATATAACTTTATGGGCCTGATTTAGTTAAATTATGCTTTATCCCTTTCTTACAAATAGTCAAAATGACCGATAAAGAAAAACGATAAACTTCCTTTTAGTAGTTGTGAAAAGTACTTTATTCCAATGGACTTTTTTACATAATATTTACATAACTTTTTCAGTCCGTGGGTTCGAACGAGTGCCACCTTTGCCATTGTCGCTACAGGTTCGCTGTGAATCTCCGGCAACATGTCCAAAATGCACACCAGCTCATGTTCAAATGCAGGCAATGCGGGGAGATCGTGTGGGGCGAGTGAGTACAGTGACTGTGTCTTAAAATTTGAACTCGGTATTAGTTGGTATTTATTATATACCTAAGATACAAGTTTTAAGTTACTTAGTTTAGGGATCGATATAAAATATTATGTTAAGAGCCAGTTTCAATTTTAGCTTACAAGATCTATCTTATATATATACATATTTCATAATTATGTTTGGTCATGGTCAGGTCGCACGCGGTCCTCCACGCCGGCATACACGCGGGGACGACTCTGAAGTGCCGACATTGTGACAAACAATTTGTGTGAGTTACTACTTTTTTACAAGCTTTTAGGTATTTAACTTGTCCTACTAGTATCCAAGGAGGTGGCCATGGGAACTCTGTAATAAAACAACGCAAATTGTTACACCAATCACCACATAATACCACACAATTGGGACATCAGTTAGCCGCGACCACGCGACCCCGACCAGTGAAACCTGTGTCGAAACGTCGGTAAATAAAGGTAACAAAATAAGTTCGCGATAGACCCGTTTTTAAATGTGATTTAACGCAAATTGTGTTTGGGGTCGTCAAGGGGCCCACCCATTACCAGTCCGCCGGACGATATCGGCCTGTCACTTGTTCGGAACTGTCAGATTCTTGTATCTAATTGACAGGCTGATATCGTCCGGCGGACTGGTAATGGGTGGGCCCCTTTAGCATTGTCTCTATGGGTATTTGTTAGTTGCCTATGGAAAGAAAAGTACAGTCAGCGCTAAAAGATTGTACTAAAAATTAAATTTTATTATATTAATTAAATTAGACCCACTCCTCATAATTCGATGGAGCTGAAACTTTGCACACATATTATGAGTTGGATGACAATGCAATATTATGGTACCATCGAGCTGATCTGATGATGGAGACAGGTGGCTATAGGAACCCTGTGATAAAACAACGCAACCTAATTGTGTTTGGGTTTCTTAGAATTATCTTGATGAGTATTAGTTGTTTGTCAAAATAAAAGTACAGTCAGCGATAATAGCTCGTATGAAAAATAAAAATTTTGACAACAACTTATTTTTACAGGAAGAAAACGACCCGTACGACACATATGCGTATGGCGCATCCAGTAGAGAACGCAGCCGGGGGCACGTGTGAAGTGTGCGGGGAGACCTTCACGAGCCGGCGAGGTCTACGGAGCCACAAGGCGCGCACACACAACAAGGTATCTTATCTTATCTTATACAGGAAGAAAACTACCCGGACGACAACATTCAAAAATGAATTACAGGCTCATGGTTCATGATTAAGTGTAACTTAAAAACACTTATTAATGAATGATTACACGGATAAATTCTATATCTTGTTTAATTTATAGCCATACTAGTGCGATATATGTAAGTGTCAAATTTTGCTGTCACAAGCCATATTAGTGCGAAATATGCAATGAGACTAATGTTTTAAGTCATAATGTATTGTTTGTCCGCATTTTCGTTAGTCATAATTTGGTTTTTCTCAGAAACGAGTAACTTTTCAGGATTGCCATAAAACAAACTTAACCTAACCTATCTATAGGATAACCTTACGAAAATCCTGAAAAGTTAACGGTTTCAGAATTATGACTAATGATAATCTGACAATCATTATTATGACTATAATTATGTCAAACAAAGGGACCCCGAGCAGAACATAACATGAGCATAAACACCTTTCATAACTTCGTTGCAGCCGAGTGTTCCACGACACTACACTAACCACTTTTTATTATATGGCAGCAACTGCAGCCGTCTGTGCCGGGCTTGTTCTGCCGGAAGTGCCGCGTGCAGTTCGAGTCTAAGCAGGCCCTGCAGCACCACAAGCAGCAGCAGGACGGCCAGCGCTGCCACAACAACCACAGGTATCCTAGGTCTGGTTACGAGGTCGCGGGTTCGAGTCCAAGCAGGCCCTGCACCACAAGCAGAAGGGCCACTGCCACAAGGACCCCAGGTAACTTCGTTTTTAGGGTTACCCAAAGGGTAAAAACGGGTCCCTATTACTAAGACTCCGCTGTCCATCTGTCTGTCACCAGGCCATATCTCATGAACCGTGATAGCTAGACAGTTGAAATTTTCACAGATGATGTACTTCTGTTGCCGCTATGACAACAAATACTAAAAAGTACGGAACCCTCGGTGCGCGAGTCCGACTCGCACTTGGCCGGTTTTTTTATGATTGAGATGTGAGAGTGAGATACAATCCATACTAATATTATAAATGCGAAAATCTGTCTGTCTGTGTGTTACCTCTTCACGCTTAAACGGCTGAACCGATTCAGTTGAAATTTGGTATATAGATAGTTTGAGTCCCGGGGAAGGACGTAGTATAGTTTTTATCCCGGAAATCATCCCTTAAGAAGGTGAAAATTATCTCACTTTCGGGTTGGAAATGATGCATCCCCTGACAATAATGTAAGTATAATGCTCAAATTGAATCAATGCCTTTACATTATATCAAGGCGTTAGAAGTTAGAATTGTCTCTCAAATATGGATATTAGCATAGAGTAACTTATACTAGAGCGGTACTGTCATAGTAAATTTTGTAACCCCAGTAAATTCACTGCCATCTGTCAACACACTTTAAAACTAAAAATAAAGATTTATAAAAATACGATAGAATGTATTTAAATATAGATAAATGATTTTTTTTATTTGCATTAATTATTTTTATGATTTTGACCCATGTTCTTTCACTGATATGCATTAAAATTGTTAAATAACAAACGAAACCGTCAACGCCATCTATACGACTGTAGGCCAAAACTAGTAGCGCCCTTTGAACGACAATCAAATTTTCTTGATTTTCGAGGCACGTTTTTTTCTTAGACTGTATCCATCTATTACGGAGTTATATCTATCTATCTTTGATATTAGGAAGTTCAATCAATCAATTAAAAGCAGATTGGACAAAAAAGAAGCTACCCAAAATACTAATTCTACGCAGACGAAGTCGCGGGCAAAAGCTCAAGCTTTTCAATCTCGTACCTTAATTAGGCAACTCAGCAAGCTTCGTTGCCTAAACCTATTATGTCACGATTGTATTTAAACACTATTTGAAACATATTATAAAAACTTTGACAGTGCCTGCGAGCAGTGCGGCGCGCTGTACCCGACCGAGGACGAGCTGATACGTCACAAGCACGAGGCGCATGGCATACAGCTTTTCACCTGCGACGCGGTGAGTCTGTCTCCCTCTTACACCCATGGTCTCGCTCTTACAACCATCGCACGATATATACACGAGAATCTCGCTTACGAAATGCCAACCTTCTTAAACTTCTGAAAATGCTGAGGATATCTGGTCTGATAATGTTTCAGGACTTGGTTATCAAATTGGCAGTCACATCGTAATTGGTGAATTTCCAATATGAGTGTAACGCTCTTACGGTAGATGTCGCTAGGGTCCCCCAGACCCATATGGTGGAAAGATTCGCTGGATATGGATGAGGTCTTGGTGGCTCAGTTGGCAGAGCGTTGGAGTATCGATCCAGAGGCCGTGAGTTCAAAGCTCACCTAAAGCAGTAATTTTTCCACTTTTAGGGATCCGTACCCAAAGGGTAAAAACGGCACCCTATTACTAAGACTCCACTATCCGTCTGTCTGTCACCAGTATTTGTATCTCATGAACCGTGATAGCTAATAGACAGTTTAAATTTTCACAGATGATGTATTTCTGTTGCCGCTATAACAACAAATACTAAAAAGTACGGAACCCTCGGTAGGTGAGTCCGACTCGCACTTGTCCGGTTTTTAAATTTATTCTAAGTTTAAGTTTGTATTTTGTTACAGTGCTCCAAATCCTTCCTGTCCAAGGTGTCGCTCTCTGTGCATATAGATCGCGTGCACCTGCACATCAAGCCTGTGCGGCCCAACCGGCCCAAGCCGGCCGGCGAGCGCCGCGGATCCAAGCCCAAGCCGAAGCAAAAGTTCAAGCTGGACAACATGTGCGAGATCTGCGGCAAGGCTTACTCGGTGAGTGGTCTACACACACACACACACACACATACAACCGGCCCAAGCCGCCCGGCGAGCGCCGCGAATCCAAGCCCAAGCCGAAGCAAAAGTTCAAGCTGGACAACATGTGCGAGATCTGCGGCAAGGCTTACTCGGTGAGTGGTCTACACACACACACACACACACACATACAACCGGCCCAAGCCGCCCGGCGAGCGCCGCGAATCCAAGCCCAAGCCGAAGCAAAAGTTCAAGCTGGACAACATGTGCGAGATCTCCGGCAAGGCTTACTCGGTGAGTGGTCTACACACACACACATACAACCGGCCCAAGCCGGCCGGCGAGCGCCGCGGATCCAAGCCCAAGCCGAAGCAAAAGTTCAAGCTGGACAACATGTGCGAGATCTGCGGCAAGACTTACTCGGTGAGAGGTCTACACACACACACACACATACAACCGGCCCAAGCCGGCCGGTGAGCGCCGCGGATCCAAGCCCAAGCCGAAGCAAAAGTTCAAGCTGGACAACATGTGCGAGATCTGCGGCAAGGCTTACTCGGTGAGTGGTTTACACACACACACACACACACACACATACAACCGGCTCAATCGGCCGGCGAGCGCCGCGGATCCAAGCCCAAGCCGAAGCAAAAGTTCAAGCTGGACAACATTTGCGAGATCTGCAGCAAGGCTTACTCGGTGAGTGATTTACACACACACATACACATACAACTGGCCCAAGCCGGCCGGCGAGCGCCGCGGATCCAAGCCCAAGCCGAAGCAAAAGTTCAAGCTGGACAACATGTGCGAGATCTGCGGCAAGGCTTACTCGGTGAGTGGTTTACACACACACACACACACACACACATACAACCGGCTCGAGTCGGCCGGCGAGCGCCGCGGATCCAAGCCCAAGCCGAAGCAAAAGTTCAAGCTGGACAACATGTGCGAGATCTGCGGCAAGGCTTACTCGGTGAGTGGTCTACACACACACACACATACAACCGGCCCAAGCCGGCCGGCGAACGCCGCGGATCCAAGCCCAAGCCGAAGCAAAAGTTCAAGCTGGACAACATGTGCGAGATCTGCGGCAAGGCTTACTCGGTGAGTGGTTTACACACACACACACATACAACCGGCCCTAGTCGGCCGGCGAGCGCCGCGGATCCAAGCCCAAGCCGAAGCAAAAGTTCAAGCTGGACAACATTTGCGAGATCTGCGGCAAGGCTTACTCGGTGAGTGGTTTACACACACACACACACACACACATACAACCGGCCCAAGCCGGCCGGCGAGCGCCGCGGATCCAAGCCCAAGCCGAAGCAAAAGTTCAAGCTGGACAACATGTGCGAGATCTGCGGCAAGGCTTACTCGGTGAGAGGTCCAACTGTTGATTTCCCCGATGTCAAAAGTTACTGGTGAATTTCCAATATGACTTGGAACTCCAGTAGCCGTTTAAGAAGTGTAACACTCTTACGGTAGATGTCGCTAGGGCCTCCATAATGGCTAATATATGGTGGAAATATTCGCTGCATTGGGTACGGTCTTGGTGGCTCAGATGGTAGCACTGTACTAGTGATCCAGTGGTCGCGGGTTCAAGTCCCACCCAAGACAGTGAATTTTCCACTTTTAAGTTCGCAGACGTTACTGCTTGATACAAAATTAATGTCAAAAGGGTGTTCGTGAAGCCTGACATTGTTCACTTGTACAGTCAAGGGCATAAATATATATACATTCCCAAAGTTTCAAAAATATGTGCACGCTCTTACACCTTAGACAATAAAGTCGTGTTCACATATTTTTGAGCCATTTGTCTGTATCGATATTTTTGCCTTCGACTGTACTGTATTGCATAATAAGCTATCAATATCACTACACCTTATAAAACAAAGTCCCCCGTCGCGCCTGTCTGTGTGTACGTTCGCGATAAACTCAAAAACTACTAAACTGATTTTCATTCGGTTTTAAATAAATTAGATTTTCTCAAAAATGGACGCCAAATCGACGTTGCTGGTTAAAAAGTAGGTCGCGAAGTGCCTAGTTTATGGTCAGTCAAAAAATTAAAAAGTTACAAACATTGCAGTCTCGATTCGGGACTGTAATGTTGCATACAAATTCCATTATTTGTCGAGTTCCAAACTTTTAAAAAAATGATGAGGCATAGGTCTATTAAACAGCCAAACAGATGATCAATACTTATTATTATAATGTTGGTACCGCGACTATTTAGGAGTCTCAAATAGGTTGGCGTATTTTCAGCAGAAAAATACACTTCTATTTGTAATTAAAAAAATAAAACGGCGGCAAAGCAAATCTTTTTACTTTTTTCTGTGCAAATATATACATAGGAACGTTGCTTCTGTAAAATGCCTAGTTTTAAGATTTCAAACACAATGTAATATTGTTACTGAAATTGATGAAATATTTCTTTTATATTTGTATTTATTGCGCCATTTTTGAGAAAAGCACTATATATGACTCGGCTGGAAGGCTACTTGCTGGCTTCGGATTCAATTAAACGGACTCCCAAGGTCATCCGTTTAAAACGAATCCTCAGCCAGCAACTAGCCAAGCTACTTCCGAGCCTCGACAATAATGCACTATTAAACCCTCAACAATGTTAAGATGGAGCATTGTTCGCAGTGCCTGGCGCTGCTGAAGACGCACCAGATGCGTCACACGGGCGACCGGCCCTTCAAGTGCACGGAGTGCCCCAAGGGGTTCGTCACGGCCACGCTGCTCCGGGTATGTTCATTGCAATGCAGCTTATGTACAGAATAAGTTATAGCAGACTTTAGTAAATATAACATTGCCAATGCCAACATTGCCATCCCTCATACAACGTGAGAATTGACAATGTTGTGAGTAGATGACTTTTTTTTCAGATAACACAAATCATCGCATTTATTGGTTTTTTTTTCGTATGGCTTTTTGTGTTACTGTATTTCAGAAGGGCCCTTCACACTCATCCGCGAATCACGACGCGAAGTGTGGCGTCGAATTCGCAGATTGTTCACGCCTTCGCGCCTAGTTCCCCATTTTTTGTCGGTTTATCTGCCCGCGTCAAAGGCGGCGCGAAGCGCGAACCGGCAAGACCACATTACACACTTTTTTGACTCATATGTGACAAGATAAATAATAATTATATTATATAAAGCGGCTATATTTTACGGTTTTTCAACAAAACAAAATGGAAAAATAGCTAAATCACGTATGATGCCATAGATAACTAGCAGTTAAACTTGATCAGCTGATGCTTTTCCGCCATCTTGGCGCGAACCAAACTGCGAAATCGTCGTGAAGTTTGCGAGTGTGGAGTCATACGTCAACGTCGCGATATGTTCTCTCCGCAATGTCGCGCCGCGATTCACGCACATAGTCTGGAGGGGCCTAGAGATTTACAGTTTTTAAGTACTTTTTAAGATTGTTATTATTGTATGTTAGTTTGTCAGGTATGTATCTATTGTATGTATGGCCTTAGTTGTCTGAAATAAATGATTGTTGATGTACGCAGGAGCACCGCGACATCGTGCACGCGCGCCTGCGCAAGTACCGCTGCCCGGAGTGCCCCAAGACGTTCCTTCACCAGTCCTCCGTGTACGTACACCGAGCTGTAAGTTCACACACACCAACTCCGTCATAAAACAACTCCCATACATACGAGGTTACGCCACAGATAAAATAATAGGTACAGATGGTCCACTCTCTAACTAAACGCGTCTATTACGACAGATATGACCGCTAGGTGGCGCAAGCGCGAGCAGGCGTCCGTTCATTAGCGGTGCGCGGCCACTACTATGGCTAGACACCAAAATTGGTGTGGGCCGCATGTACTTGTAGCGACGCAACGAAATCGCGGAGTGAGTCACGCCTGGTTACGCTCACATTTTTAAAGGGTTAACCCTTTATAAGGCATAAGGGTATCAGAAATTATGCAAAATTGAACCCTATCACATTGAAATAAAGTTCAAAAATAGGTGGGAAATATATTACCTCTGCCTTATAAAGGTTTAAATAGGGAATATTACTGCAATGTTCTGCCGCCAGAGTGCAGCACTAGTGCACATCCTAAACCATAGAGTAAATTATACATACTGTGCCTTAAACAGGTTTTTGACAAGTTTCCACTAGGACGTTGATGCATCAAGGCGGTTTGTTTATTTTAGTTATCCGCCTCTCTATCGATCGAATATGCAAGTGATAGAGAGGCAGAAACCGAACTTTCGATTTTCTTGTTGCGAGGTAGGCAGCAAGCTACGTGACCTCAACACGGTACTCTACTGAAAAGCTCTCCATTATATCACGATTGTATAAAATACTATTTCGTTGTCAGATCCACACCGGGGAGAAGGCGTACGAGTGCAGCTTCTGCGGAAAGGCGTTCACGCAGGCCGGCACGTTACACACACACGTCAAATTCGTGCACATGAAGGTCAAGCCCCCGCCGAGGCGAAGGAACAAACACTTGGACGCCTGAGTATTGCAGATATCGCAGCGATATGGTTTTTTTTTGTAACAGCGCTTGTGTTGGTTAGGACTAGAATCTGACTGAGGACTTTGAGTCTTCTGCTTCATAATTAAACTCAGTTTTTTAGACTCTTAAAATTAAGTCCAAACTCAAGTACTTTTCAACTTGTTAGAGACCAGAGTCTTTTATGACTTGAGTTTTATTTTCAGAAACGCTTGATTTTTAGCAAATAGTTTCGAAATGCATTGTCTTTAAATATTTAAAATCATACAATAACGGCTAATTTATTTACTGTCATTTAGGGAAAACCTATAAAATTGTTGACGGAGACTTTATTCGGAGGCTGGAGTCCTTTTGAGTTGCTCTTAAAAAAGACTTAACAAAGGACTCGACTCGGGACTTAAAATACTCAAGAGCTGAGTGCTTCAAATTGACTCAAGGACCTAGCAACAATAAATAGCGCGCGGTTGCACAAGTTAACGGAAAAGAGTATGAGCGTTGCTAACTGGCACGGATGCGACCATAGACATAGTATATACAAGTAGTTATAAGACATGAAACCGAACGACCAGGGGTAAGAGAAAGACATATTCATGTATTGATACTTTTTCTCTTTCACTCTCATAAATTTCGGCCATAACCTGACCATGAAAAAATGCCCGGTCGGTGATAAAGACAGCATGGCACTATTTTCTCTTTCCTCTTATAGGAATCGCAATAAGACTATATTTCTCTATCAAAGAGTGTCAGGCCCTTGCGTGCGACAGATTTTACCTACGATGGCACCCGCGTCAGCTAGTGGACGCCCGAATATGTACAAATTACTAATACGCTACATATATCGCGGCAATATGTTTTTTTTGCACTTCATAAAGTCCGTAACATTAGCACACTTTGTTAATGTAAATACCGTGCAGTTAGCTTGATCAGACTAGATACATCGCTGAATTCATTTGGTTCCTTATTTAACGGAACGACACAAGTAGGTCACCTTTTTGTGTTACATTTCAACTTTTGAAATAATTAATTATGAAATTAAGTTATTCGTAAATGTTGACTATTTTGAAATATTGTCATTTTTTTATTATAATGTTTTAGTTTTATTTTAATAGTTTTTATTTTATCTGATGACTACGGAATATTTATAAACTTTTTTAAGTAGCGAGAGTAAAATGTAAGCATACATTGTACACAATAAATATTATGAGATATTACAAAACACTCTTTTAATGTAAACATTTATTCATAGGAAAATTATGAGAAATGTATAGTATGTGATCAGCAATGCCTCGTTAATACTATATTAAACTAAAGTCCAGTTCAATTGAAATGGCAAATAATGTAAACAAATGCCTACGACATATTTTGTTAACATTTGACACATGTATGACATAAAGTTTTGATGAAGACTCTTTTGACAAAAATATTAATAATTATCATATATTATTTTGACTAGAAATTCTTATAAATAAAAGATTTAAGTATATACATTCTTGATAGGATCATGATTTCACTTTAAAAAATGTGACTTGCTATTTCTACTGATCTCCACTTGGAAGGGTCCTTATGCATATGAAGCATAGAAACCCTTAAAATCACGGAACCCCACAAATACTTAAAACATTCTGCCGGCCCATATAGGCCAAGGAACAAGAAGGTATAGAGGGAAATGCTTGGAACACAATATTTGACTCCGTAACTTTGTTTGGACTATACTCTGTATCATTAGGTATTTATAAAAGTAAACAAAATCTACCCTCAAATGGCTCCATAAGCTAGTTGAGGGTAGTTGAAAACATTACATGATCAAATAATGTAGGTTAAAGTCAGGTCGTTCAGTGACAGATCCAGTGCAAATTGTCTATTCGCACGTGTATCGTTCAAAGTTTTACAGTACATATGGCCCTTCAAACTTTCGACATATGCACGAAAAGTGCTCTTTTACGCACTAGTGCGAGAAAGTAACACCATATGTACTGTAAATTAAATTAGTTAGGAGGTGAACATATCAAAGTCCCCGGAGGTAGCCCTTGGGCCGAGGAAGGAGAGGGGGGTTTGAAGGTCCCATTTCTCGGTTTTTCACTTATATCTTGGAAACTTTGCATTTCAGCGACATGGATACTTACACAAAACTAAAGCTGATTAAATTTGCTAAAAGTTTAATTTTGTCAATTTTTTTGATATCTTGAATAGTTATCGAGATATCCTCTATTGAAAGTTTATTTGGGGATTTCAATTTTACCTTTACCTATATATTATATCAGTGATGCTAATAGGCCATGTTTGGTATCGTTTTCGTATAAATCGGGAGTGCCAAATTCATTTATGGTATCACATTGACATCTTTCTGAAGTAAAAAAAGTACTTTTTTTACCTAGCAAAATGAAATAATAATAAATAAATAAATATTATAGGTTGTGTGAGAGTAAACGGGTCGTACACTGAGTGGTTTAGCATAGAAAAGGGTGTTAGGCAGGAATATGTAGCGTCACCGTGGCTGTTTAATCAGTTCATGGACAGTAGTTTGCATGATTTGAGAAATGATGAATGTGAGCTGAGAATGAGTGGGTTACCCGTTAAATGTCTTCTTCTAGCGTCATCGGGTGAAGAGTTGCAAGAGATGGTAACTAGAATGCTAGGATCTTTTGAAAGGAAAGGAATGAAAATAAATGTAAGTAAGACGAAATTAATGGTATTTGAAAAGGAAGAATATATGAAATAGAAATATATTTATTTGCTATTAAATGTGGTATACAATGGTGTTACATTATTATTTATAGAGCCATACACATTTAGACTTTAAAAAGCCATGCAAATTGAAAACTTATACTAAATTTAAGTTTAATTGACATCATTATTTTAATCAAAACATGCATTATTAACCTAGTTATAAAGCCATTAGTTATTAACGTGGACTGTTACTAACAAATTATGAAGTGACAGTTAATTAACTAAAAATTCCTTCAGACTGTAGTAACATTTGTCGACAAGGAAAGAGTACAGTTTGTTTTTAAATTTATTGAGTGGTAGCTGTTTAAACTCATCAGGCAGTCTATTAAATATTTTAACGCACATTGCATAACAACTTTTATTTTTCATGACTGTATGCATATTAGGGAGTACTAGTCTGTCAGGATATCTAGTGTTAAAATGTGTTATATCTCTTTTTTTGACGAATATATCGGGGTGCAATTTAACAAATACACAAACTTCGTATATATAAATCGAGTGTACAGTTAACAATTTCAATTTAATAAAAGAACTTACACAAGATGTTCTTTGACGCATGTTGCATATTGCTCTAATGCATTGTTTTTGTGCTATGCTACATATGACGAATTTCCCCACATCAATATACCGTACCTTAAATTGGATACAACATAAGCATGATATGCCATTATTGTCTTATTGTGTTATGCTTATTATGTATATGGACCAATGTTGTCTGCAATAAATGATAAATAATAATTATAGCGGTTTTCATATCAGTTATGCGTGTCAATCGCCATAAAACATATACAAATCTATTAATTTTTGAGCATACCTTATCCACATGCGTTTTCCAAGTACATCGATCATCTAGGGCAAACCCTAAAAACGTAGTGGTATCACATTCTACGAGAGTCTGACAAACTGTGAAATTTTGATTGGTGAGAAAGAGTAGAACAAGTAAAAGAGTTTGTGTACCTTGTTCACTAGGGACGGTAAGCATGATAAAGACATTGAAAGGAGAGTGAATGCTGGCTTTTATGAGCAGCCAGAAGGTGTCGCAAAAAGCACGGTTAGTTGTGCATAGAGGGGTGCTGGTGTAAGTTGGGTATGGCAGAGAGGCATCAGAGCCATGTAAATGCAGTGGAAATGAGAGCGTTGAGAAGTGTGTGTGGTGTGAGATTACAAGATAGAATTAGGAACAGTGTAGTAAGGGAAAAGTGTGGACTGAACGAAGATGTAGTGACAAAAATTGAGAAAGGTATGTTGAGATGGTTTGGACACGTGAAAAGAATGAGCGAAATAAGGCTAACAAAGAGAGTGTATAAGGGAGAGGTAGAAACGGGAGTTGGAAGGGGCAGACCTCGGCGGACTTTCTCTGATCAGATCGAGGAAATCCTGAAGAAAGGCCAGGTCAAGAGCACCCTAAACTGACGAGCGTGTATGAGGAACGTTATGAAAGTGAAGGAAGCAAAAGAGGTATGTCAGGATCGTAGCAAGTGGAAATCCGTGGTCTCTGCCTACCCCTAGGGGAAATAGGCGTGATTATAATATGTATGTATGTATTATAGGTCATTCTTACACAGATTGACTGTCCCTCGGTAAGCTCAAGGCTTGTGTTGTGGGTACTCAGACAAAGATATATATAATACTTATACAAAGACTTATACATAGAAAACACCCATGATTTAGGAACAAATATCTGTGTTCATCACACAAATAATTGCCCTACCCGGGTTTTTAACCCAGGACCATCGGCTTCACAGGAGGGGTCACTAATTCTTTACATGTTTTTGCAGAACATATTTGCGGTTACTAGCATAACTACATTGACCACATTTTCACGGCTTCTCTCCCGTATGTATCCTTATATGACGTTGCAAATTAAATTTTTGGGCACTAGCATAACTACACTGGCTACATTGGTAAGGCTTTTCACCAGTGTGTTTCGTCACATGACGTTGCAAACCACCTTTATTGGTACTAGCGTAACTACACTAGCTACATTTGTAAGGCATTTCACTAGTGTGTTTCCTTACATGAAATTGTAAATGAGCTTATCGGACACCTGCATAACTACACAGGCCACATTGTAAACCAGTTTTATTGGTACTAGCGTAACTACACTGGCTAAATTTGTAAGGCTTTTCACCAGTGTGTCTCCTTACATGAACTTGTAAACCAGTTTTATTGGTACTAGCGTAACTACACTGACTACATTGGTAAGGCTTTACACCAGTGGTGTTTCTTTACATGAACTTCCAAATTACCTTTTTTACTGCTAGCGTAACTACACTGGCCGCATTTGTAAGGTTTTTCACCAGTGTGGTTCGTCACATGACGTTGCAAATCACTTTTCAAGGCACTAGCATAACTGCACTGACCGCATTTGTAAGGCTTTTCACCAGTGTGTCTCCTTACATGAACTTGCAAACCACCTTGATTGGTACTAGCGTAACTACACTGACCGCATTTGTAAGGCTTTTCATCAGTGTGTTTCCTTACATGAACCTGCAAATCACCCTTATGGGCAGTAGCATAACTGCACCGACCGCATTTGTAAGGCTTTTTACCAGTGTGTTTCCTTACATGAACCTGCAAATTACCCTTATGGGCAGTAGCATAATTACACTGGCTACATTGGTAAGGCTTTTCACCAGTGTGTTTCCTTACGTGAAGTTGCAAACCACTTTTATTGGTACTAGCGTAACTACACTGGCTACATTTGTAAGGCTTTTCGCCAGTGTGTCTCCTTACATGAACTTGCAAACTACCTTTTTTACTGCTAGCGTAACTACACTGGCCACATTTGTAAGGTTTTTCACCAGTGTGGTTCGTCACATGACGTTGCAAATCACTTTTCAAGGCACTAGCATAACTGCACTGACCGCATTTGTAAGGCTTTTCACCAGTGTGTATCATTTTATGTCTTCTTAAACCACTTTTGTAGGCACTAGCATAGTTACAAAGGTCACATTTGTATGGCTTCTCATTGATATGTTGCCTCAAATGACGAATTAATAATATTTTTCTGGTCGCTGTATATTTACAGTGGGCACATTGGTAAGTTTCGGGTCTACCGCTTGGTTTCTTCTGTGGAGTTTGACCTGCAACAATAATGGTGTGTTTCAATTTAATAATATAAAATAATTTAAAAATATAAAACAGTCGCGTTATACAGATACACATACTGTGCGGGGGGGAACACCCAAATATTCTGAAATATGTTTTTCCGATTTTTATAACCACGATTTTCATAATCCCGATTTTTTATAAGTCCGAAATATCAAAATTATTAAAATCACGACTGTGCTTTTTCCAAAAACTTAAAATCCGATTGTCACTTGACCGAAAGTTTAAAGTTCCGATTTTACACTTTTCCGAAAATATTTTTTTCCGAATTCCTAAATACCGAGAAATAATTGTCCGATCGGAAATTAAACAATTCGGTATTCAGAAATTCGGTCTTTTGTAAGGTCGGAAAAATGAAATTCGTGATATTCAAATAAAGACTCACGTTTTACTTTAGTAATTCGGTATTCAGAAATTCCGTTTTTTGTAAGGTCGGAAAAATTAAATCCGTGATATTCAAATGAAGACTCACGTTTTAGTAATTATTACGGGCGCCTGTCGTGCCGCATCATGTTAAATTCGGCATAAAATATTTTTGGCATAAAAATTCGGCATAAATAAATTAGGCAGAACTGCGAACCTGCGAACCCGAACTGTTGCTAGAAGTGGGTTAGGTTAGGTTAGAACTGCGACCCCCAAGGGCCCGAAGAAAACGAACTGTTGCCAGAAGTGGGTTAGGTTAGAACTGCGACCCCCAAGAAAACGAACTGTTGCCAGAAAAGTGGGTTAGGTTAGAACTGCGACCCCCAAGAAAATGAACTGTTGCCAGAAAAGTGGGTTAGGTTAGGTTAGAACTGCGACCCCCAAGAAAACGAACTGTTGCCAGAATAGTGGATTAGATTAGGTCAGAACTGCGACCCTCAAGAAAACGAACTTTAACATCATATTCGGAATATCGTAATTCGAAAATTAAAAAATTGGGATATTTAAAATAGGAATCACGTCAATTCGGAATAAGGACAATTCAGAATTCGTTATTTTGAAAATCGTAAATGTTAAATTCGGCGTTTGTCACTGTCGGAATTGTTATAATCGGAATTATGTTGTAATGGCGCGCCTAGCCGCGCATTACAACATCATGCAACGGCCACGTGACAGACAGGGGAGCTACCTATCGAGCCGCGGCCACCGATCGAGTGCCAGCCCACTCGCCCCACCCGTCGCGCGCCGGGCCGAGCGTATAAAAGCGGCGCGCGCCCATACAACAGCGTCAGTTGGGCTCACCGCCTTCCGCAGTGAGGACCGCTGATCTCCCGGTCGAGCCGGCGTGTTTTCAGACGCGTAGGCACCCGGTTCCCCTCCGACCCTTCCTGATTCCCGTAGCCCAGTCAGAGCCGGCGTGTTTTCAGACGCGTAGGCACCTGGATTACGTAACCTGTCCTACCCTGTATCTTGGTCAGAGCCGGCGTGTTTTAGACGCGTAGGCACCCTTGATACTCCCTATCGCCCTGGTCAGAGCCGGCGTGTTTTAGACGCGTAGGCACCCTAGGCGCTCCCCCCCGATTCGCATATCCTTCCCGTCTCGCCATCCCCTTCACTCTTAGGGGATACCGTTCCCGAATCCGCGAGTAGCTTAGGGTCCGCGCCGTACCGTTGCGATAATTAGAAGCCACCCCGCGTCGTACCTAGCTTAGGATACCTAGACCTAAGCAATCTTGATTTTTAATAAACCGGCATAAAAGCCCGCCGATCTATACAACAGCATTAAACCTGTGTTTCCTTGTCTCACTCTGCACCCTCTCTCTCCTCTGAGCTAACTAGGAAACCCTTGCTCCCGTCTGGAACAAGGGAGGTGTATGAGGCCGCGCCCGCCCCGGCGAACGTGACCCCATCACAATGTGGTTCGGAATTAAAAATTTCGGAATAATGGCAATTCGGAATTCGTGATTTCAAAAATCGTAATTGTTAAATTCGGTGTTTGCCACCATAGTGGACTCCCTTATGGGAATATAGTTCAGATCCGGAAACCGCTACCAAATTTTAGTATGCTGTTGGGCATGGTACTGGTTCTCCAAAACTGCCGGGAGACAGCGGCGCCGGCCATCTACTTCAGCGGAATGACGTCATCAAAATGACTCCCGCCTCGTTGCGAATATTGCATTTTGCACCCAAACTATGCATTGCACATACAAGTGTGGGGTATTAAACGAGGGAAATATTTTGGAGTGGAATTATAATTTATAAATTGAATTTGTTAGATAAATAAGCAAAACAACGGTTTCTTTTCGTACCTATTCAAAGAAAGTCGGTTAAAATTTAAGTTTTGTGCACCTGGGCTACAAAGGCGAATGAATTTGACGCCTCATTTATCAAAATCAGTTCAGTAGTTCCATGTAAACAATCAGGGGCGTATTTACCCTAGGGCCAAGGGGGCCATGGCCCGGGGCGGCAGGCTGCGGGGAGCGGCGCAGGACGCCGCTGGCTTTCAGTTTCGGGTGCCTCAGTGGCGCCCGAAAAAATAGTTTTTTTTTTGGTGTTACTGGTACTAGACATAATTTAATTTAAAGTAAGTAACTATTCGTTATCTATTGCCAGTAATCACATAACAATTTTCACAGCGCGTTTGCGCCTTCTACCTTCTTTACCCACGTCGGATTGTCAACAAGTTCTCATGATGTCGCCCTGTGACGTCGCTCTTCACATCGCCCTAAGGCCGCGCGCTCCCGTTAATGCTTTTTAACGCTGCATGCTTGACGTCGGTATAAACGCCGTGAGCGACGTCTAGACGCCGGCCATTGCGTCAGCAGCCCCTATACTTCCTACGGTAAATAAAGGCATCGTGTACGACGTCCGTACCTCTGTGGCGCACGGCGTCCAGACGCTGACGCCGACGTCAACCGGAAACCGTACACTATAATTAGTGAGTATAGAATTCAGAGGTGGCGAACGGCAATATAAAGCACGTTTTTTTAGTGGGTACTAAATTTCCCATCATTCATTTAGTGGTTAATTAAACACTGATCAATTTACGCAAAAATCATATTGAATGATAGAACTTATAGTAACTAAGTATTGAATAAAATTAGAGTTCGGACACGATACGACATGGTTAGTTGTTTCAAAGGTGAACCCGGACTGAACCGCAAGGCAGGAGACCGAGATACTGGACAGCAGAGCCCGAAGAGTTAAAAAACAAACAGACGGACCGCAAGCAGGGTATTGAGCTAAAGACCCTAGGATGCCGAAAGGAGCGCACCACGTAAGGCCGAGATGCTGCAGAGCCGCTATTATAGGTACGACCCAATTTACAATGTTATTACTAGTGGCTCTGTAAGCTGTAGACCTCGCGTTAAGCTTAGAAAATGTAAAGCTGAAAAGTACTTAGTTCGTTGAGTCGTTATCATAGTGAACTTACAACGGTCTTAAGCACCATATAGACGCTTTTGGCGCTTAAGTCCTTGATGCCCATTTCCGCATTTTGAAAAAAAATCCTAAAACTGGATCGACAAAAAAATCTATTTAATCATAGAATCTGGTCACAAAATTTCACGAGAATTGGTTAAGAATTGCGACCTGTGGAGGAAAATATCCGGACATACGAAAGTAAAATGCCCGAGTTAAAACGGAAACCTTCATAAAAAATTATGGCGGACTAAAAGGTCAGGTTGCGAGCAGTAAAAAGCTTAAAAGTCGCGCATTCCAGACGACCCGAAGCATTTCAGCATTTCCAGCAAGTCGCGCCTTCGCTTTAATTTGAGCGAAAGCCAAAGGTAGAGTAGCAGTAGCAGGTAGCAGGAGAGCCGAGATCACATTGGTTCCAAGCTCCAAGCCAATTCTAAGCACTCCCCTCCTCCAGCTCGGTCTTCGACCTTGCATGAATCATATGTAACCCTTCGTGCGCGAGTCCGACTCGCACTTGGCCGGCTTTTTTATATTTAGATCATTACGAGCATTAGGACTATTGGGAGATACTCCTACTTTAATCCAGTAATTTTGTCGCCTTTTGTAAGGGGGTTCGTTTGCGGCCGGTAGTTCTGGTATTTTGCAGACTTGTTTATGATATGATGTTGTTATATGCGATTAGATCAAAGAGTTAAGTAAGTATATAGGTGGATTAGATATTTATTCTCATAATATAAAATTACATTATTAATTATGTAGATGACCTGGACAGCTTCCTGAACAACTGGCCGGAGGAAACACCAAATCGGGAGTCGTGGAAATCAAGGGGAGAGGCCTTTGCCCAGCAGTGGGACACTTAGTAGGCTTAATAAAAAAAAATAAAAAAAAATTATGTAGATTATTAATCTACATGAATTTATTGATCGTCATGAATATTTACATAATATTATTTAATAAATTAATAGATACAAATCAAAAATGTCTTAAATATTATATTTATCTTATGTCAACAAATTTTATCCTTCATGTCAAAACAAAATACGGGAATAACTAAGTAATACAGTAATTTTATACATTTTGCGTTTGCGTCAAATCCGGTAGTTCTGATATTTTGCAGACTTGTTTATGTTGTTGGCTTAATAATAATAAAATAATAAAATTCTTTATTTCAGGCCAGACTGCCCATAGATTGTTAGTTATATACAGACTTATAATATTAGAGTTAGTACATCTTAACCTAGGCATTACAGTTCTTATTTTTTTACTTATTTGGGGTCCCGGTAAACAGGACGATGAGCCGACGCCCAGTGGCTAAAAAACGGACAATCCCACCTCTCGGCTATATCTACCAGCAAGCTGTTGGTGCTACCCCGCAGGCGATACATTTGAGAGGCGATTCTTTATCTCATTATGGCATGAAAATCGTCCATTCGTGCTTGTGCAAACATGCCTGATGCACTGCAAAAGCGTGGTAGCCCCAACAGCATCCTGAAGCCGTTATTGAACTGGACACGCAGAGCACTGTAAGCACGCTTCGTATAATTGATCCACAGGCCGCACGTGTAGAATGATTGGCAATACGACATGAACAATGTTTTCTTGACCTTTACTGTACAACGCGCAAACCTGCGAATCAACATATTAGCTCTTACTGCCAGCGCCCTGCGTTCCCTCTCAATATCCGCATCGTCCTTTAGATCCTCGGTGATTACATGTCCCAGGTATTTAAAACTGGATACTCTGTTCAAGGCCACGCCGCCGAGTGTCACCGGCTCAACTATTGGTATAGGGTCTTGTTACCAGCTCGGAAGATGAGTATCTCACTTTTTTTAATATTATAGATGAGCCCGTGAGACTCCGCATACGTGTCACACACCTTTAACAATTTGTTCATAGCACTGATCGACGGGCTCAACAGCACCATGTCGTCAGCGTAACTTATGTTATTTACCATTTTACCACCGATCGAACAGCCAACCATGGTGCTGCTGAGCTCGACAATCAGCTGGTTAACATAAATGTTAAACAGTAGTGGAGATGTAAGTCCCCCTTGCCTTACTCCACACTGAGCTCTATAACCATCCGATACCGACATCCCCCACCTCACAAAATTATACTGATTGTTGTACCAATATTTTAACAGTCTTATCAGTTCTTGAGGAAGACCCGCCTTCTGCAGCTTCTCCCATAGTTTTTCATATGACACTAGGTCGAAGGCCTTCGAAAGATCGAGAAAAGCAGCGCACACGGGGGTTCTACTGTCAGTGTAGTACCTGAATGACGGTGTGCTTCAGAACCAGAATAGCACTCTCAATAGACAGACCAGCACGAAAACCGAATTGTCTATCATCTAACACTGCGTATCTACTGAGGTGACGCTCAAGCACACCGTCAAGAACCTTCGCTGCAATTGTAGCCAAAGAGATTGGCCTATAATTATCAATGTCAGATACATCGCCGGTTCTATTTTTTACTATCGGTACAACAATCGTTTTCAGAAACTCGTCTGGTAAGTAGGAGTGTCTCAAGCCAAGGGTAAAAAGCATAGCCAACAGCCTATGGATGTGATGGCCAGCGTGTTGCAGGTGCTCAATGCTCAGCCCGTCGTGCCCTGGAGATTTTCCCCGAGTCATTTTATTAATTACAGAGGCAACATCTTTAGCTGTAATAAGAATGGGGTTACTCGCAACGTCGGCTGCAGCACCAAGACCCTGCACATCACTGGTCAGTCTCGGCTTTATCCTAAAATGATATTGAAACATGTTGGCTAATTTGTAATTAATGAATAATCCAAGTTTGTGGTTTCGAGCGCCGAACGCAACATTGTCAAAAAACGAAAAAACTGCGAACATTTCGGTTTTTTTTATATGTGGGCGATTATAACCCTAAAGGACTAGTTTTTGATAGTACCATAGAGTAACTTATACTAGAGCGGTACTGTCATAGTAAATTTTGTAACCCCAGTAAATTCACTGCCATCTGTTGACACACTTTAAAACTAAAAATGAAGATTTATAAAAATACGATAGAATGTATTTAAATATAGATAAATGATTTTTTTTATTTGCATGAATTATTTTTATGATTTTGACCCATGTTCTTTCACTGATATGCGTTAAAATTGTTAAATAACAAACGAAACCGTCAACGCCATCTATACGACTGTAGGCCAAAACTAGTAGCGCCCTCTGAACGAGAATCAAATTTTCGTGATTTTCGAGGCACGTTTTTTCCTTAGACTGTATCCATCTATTACGGAGTTATATCTATCTTTGATAGTACCTTCACATATTACTCTTACTCTTAACGCAATGTAGACGAAACCTCTAGGCGCCCCGAAGTTGGCCACGCCATTGTGAATATTTCATACATTTATAATTAATTAGTTTATTTTATTATCTCATACATACCACTCGAACGCACCTATTATCTATTATATATTTTATACCGGGCAACATACTGTCCTATCCCCCCACTTTCCTCACAACCAACCGTCAGTGCCACATAAAACCTATCACCGCGCGCGAGCTTAAAATTGGCTCTCATCTAAATAAACTCAAAAAAAAAAATGTGAAAAAGTACTCCATGAACATCAGTGCCGTCCTGTGAATTGTGAACTCAATAAAGTTTTGTTTGTGCCGAAAAGAAGAAACTCAAAATTGGAGTCGGCGGTCATCAAGTGTCGAAGGTTGGTTTCTCGTCCTCTCCAATAACTAATAACAGTAAGACATAGTTACCTTTATAGTTGTAATACTAAAAATTGCATTTATCTTAATTCAGATATATAAACCTGAATCTCATTTTTATCCTTAATTGTAAAAATATCATTCTAGTTAACTCGCATGACATAAAAATGTACATCTGGTCTCCTGGGCGGATACAGGCCTAGCCTAGTGCGGGGACTCCTGGAACCTCCGAATGTCAAGTCAGTTATGCACCAACTCTTTTCAGTAACTTGTGATATGTACTACATTTGTATTCTCTCTGTGCAATAAAAACATTTTTTATCTTTTTTTATCTATATCTTGAGAATTTGGTTATCCAAATGGACGCTCTCGAGCACTCACTCAAACAAAAATGGCAGTGGGCCGGACACGTCGCAAGGATGACTGATATAAAATGGACAAAGCGAACCACTACTTGGCTCGGCCCAGGAGGCAAGCGTGGAGCAGGGCGCCCGCGCGCGCGCTGGGCAGACGATATTGAAAAGATATCCCACAACTGGCTTTCGGAGGCACAAGACCGAGAACGGTGGAAGAGGTTGGAGGAGGCCTATACCCGACAGGGGTCCTAACACTATAGTATGTAAGGTTAAATATATTTTTTTTAAGATTGTAAATGTTTTATTAGTAGTTATGGAATAAAAAGGCTTTTTATTTTTATTTTATTTATAAAATGGACAAAATTCCAAACCAAAATTATAAGGGTTCCAAAACACGACGAAGCACTTCGAGAAAAGGTAGGTAAGCCCTTTCGCTTCGCTTGGAATTGTATTAATGCACAAACAAATATCTAGGAAAGTAAACCACACATCTACTTACACCACTCACCTTGATTATGTCCTTTAAGATCCCCAACTGTTGTGTTCTTGTATTCACGCTCAATATGAGCTTCATGAACTAGTCTCAGGCTGTCCCGGTCTGTGCTCTGAGTGCCGGTGAGCAGCTTGTCCACAACAAGACGCTCCAGCCTCACGCAGCAGTCCCTTGGAAAGGGTCCCCCGGGGACATTCTCACACGACTGCTTCACTTCTATTGCCAGGTTGGAAGCTGAAACCACTGCCAACATTTACTAATGTTTAAACACAACATCATCATATTCTATGCAAATTTCCACAGATAACCTAAGCTCTTGTATGTGTGAGTGTACTGTTCATAAACAACATCTATAATAAATGCCCTCATGTTCATGTCATGGTTAGAGTTGCAATCCGCAACTGACCTGTTGGTGCTTGGCGCACGCGCCGCTCCACTACCACGGGGCCGATCACGAGCTCATCTTTCACCACGTGGTCGATGTACAGCCCCGCCGCCTCGTCTTTTACACTCACATCTGAGCACGAAGGCTCGGCTTTAATCGAGACACCATCACACCTGGGTTCGTCTGTCACACACACGTCATCCAGCAACGGCTCCGCTTTCACAGACACGCCCTCGGACGTGGACTCATTATACACATCTTCACAGGGCTCAGCCTTCACGCAAGCACTCGCTGCGCCCTGTAACGCTGACTCCATTGTGAACTATAAATAAACACGTTTCGATATTTTGTTAGTGTCACGTTAACCGTTCGTAACTTTTTTAAATAGGGTATTGATTCAAATCCATACAAAGTATACTCAAACACGACTTAAAGCTCCAAATTTAATGCTAAATTGGTAAAAGGTAAAATTGAGATTTCGATTTCATCATTTCGAGTCTTTTGACGTGCTTTTGACATTACGCTACAACGCTACTTTTTTTTAACATAGACCTAGCATTTTTTTAATGTATTCGTCCTTGACACTACGCTACGCCCGCCACACGCCACGCACCAGACAGATGACGTGCGGTGCGTTCCAATACTTTCAATCTAAAGGTTCCTCCACACTCGTGCACGAATCGCGGCGCGAAGCCGCGTACTCTGGAGCGGTTTTAGCTTTTAATAGTTCAAATATTCATTTATAGTCCCCCTCCACACTCGCGTTCGCGGCTTCGCGCCACGATTCGTCATCTGTCAATAAGGGCCCTCCACACTCATGCGCGAATCACGGCGCGAAGCCGCGAACGTGATTGTTCACGCGAACTGGCAAAACTCCACATTACACACTATTTTGACTCATATGTGGCAAGATAAATAATAATTATATTATAGTATATATTATTATATTTTACGGTTTTACAACAAAACAAAATGGAAAAATAGCTAAATCACGTATGATGCCATAGATAACTAGCAGTTAAGCTCGATCAGCTGATGCTTTTCCGCCATCTTGGCGAGAACCAAACTGCGAAATCGCCGTGAAGTTTGCGAGTGTGGTCACGTCAACGTCGCGACATGTTCTCTCCGCGAAGTCGCGCCGCGATTCACGCACATAGTCTGGAGGGCCCTGTAGAAAAGGGGTGGAAAATTAAAAAAATGTAGGATGTAGGTGCGAAGAGATATCATCCCATAGAAAATTTTAATTTCGCGCCTTTTTCTACTGCGAAAATTTGCTTGACCACCAACTATATCTTTGTCTTAACAAATTAGAATCTCTCTCTCTCTCTCTCTCTTTATTGAACAAATTAGATCGCTTACTAAATAATTGCATTCGGTTTATTTTCTGTCTCCGTAAATACGACCATGTTTCTTTTTTCCGCTCTAAACTTGGATGGTTTCCTATACGAGTTCGTCGCAACATTCGCATGCTTTGCAGGCCAGCCTTTTTTCTGTCATTAATGATCCTAGATCCCCCGAATATTTGAAAGGCTTTCTTCAACTTGACAGGCATAGCCTGTGGCCCCACACCACAGGATAATATCTAATGTTATTTAGGTTTTTTTCTTTTAAATAAATATTCTTATTCTTATAACTACTATGGTGTTTCTCGTGTCCGTCTACTGGCAACCTTTCTTTATCTATACCATGTCACCGAACAGGTTACATGTCCAATTCATTCTCCATTCAGGTAGCTCGCCTTTGGAACAGTCTCCCTGTTAAAATTAGACAGTCTCCAAATAGATTTGCTTTTAAAAAAGCTTTAAGTGAGTACTTTGCTGGCAGAATGGCAAATTCTTAGCGTTTCTATTTTGTTAGTTTCATCTGATTTCTTATGTATGTGTATGTATATGTATCTTTATATTATTATATATATATTTATTAATGGATTACAAAGCTATAATCACAAAGATTTCATAACATTTATTTACATACAAGATATATACAGTGGTACTACGTAAACGAAATTAATAACTAGCTTAAATCAAAAATAGGCCCTTGAGGCATTGTACCAAGGATGCTGGCGGCATTTCCCCGCTGTATCGCAATGCTGATACGTTGTGCGAGAAAGCCGCCAGCTCTAATTTAATTTATTAATTATATATGTATGTATTATACCTATGTATTATTTATATTACTTGTATTTGTTTAGTTGTATGAGTTGTGTAAAATACCTTTGTTTTGTAAATACAACGTGATGTTGCACCGTCTACAAGTTATCTGCTTTGCCCGAAGGTTGACTGGTAGAGAATGCCTTGTAGCATTAAGTCCGCCTTTTGTACATTTGTATTTTCTTTTGTGCAATAAAGATTAAATAAAAAAATATATGAGTCAAAATAGTGTGTAATGTGGAGTCTTGCCAGTTCGCGCTTGGCGCCTCCTTTTACGCGGGCTAATAAACCGACAAAAAACGAGGAACTAGGCGCGAAGGCGTGAACAATCTGCGAAATCGACGCCACACTTACGTTCGCGGCTTCGCGCCGTGATTCGTGCATGAGTGTGGAGAGCCCTTTAAGCTCGCTCCAGACTACGCGGCGCGAAACCGCGAACGCGAGTGTGTAGTCGATTTCGCTGATTAGAGAACTAGACTCCACACTCGCGTTCGCGGCTTCGCGCCGCTATTCGCGCATGACTGTGGAGGGCACTTATAAGTTTACCACCCAAAAATATATAAAGCGGCTAACACATTACAGCAATATCCATATATCGAACGGGAAATACCTCTTTAACCCTTTAACTGCGCCTTTTCATCGGTTGGTATAGTTTGTTTTGTTTTTGACACAAAATATCAAGATTGTAGCCTTCAGATACGATATATGTACCTTACTGATTTTTTTTTTGTACAATATACCATAAATAATACCTAATATCTTGATACCTTTTAAGTTATGAATAAATGAGTATGAGTATGAGTATCTAACCCCAAGACAGCAATTTTTAAAATTATTTCATTAAGATTTTTTTTTTTAATATTTTTCATGTGTATAATTTTTCAATATTGCAATCACGTATCATTTGTGGTATATTGTACAAAAAAAAAAATCAGTCATATCGTATCTGGAGGTGTCGCGACAGTCGATCCGATCGAGTCAAGTCGAATCGGTTCGACAGTGTCGCGAAATTTAAATAAGATATTGTCTATGGTCTAACATTTCGATGAGACAAAAGTTTGCATAATATTATGGACGGCCATTCTCCCGTTACAATTTGAAGAAGATAGATCTAATACAATTTGATCTGATATAATGAGTGTTATCAAGTGTTATTATCAAGAAGCCAAGAAAGGCGACGGCAGAGTCGGTGACCACATGGGCTGGTTTACCTGAAAGCTAAGTGTTTACTGCTTTGTATCTATTGTCTTATACTATTGTACAATTATCTTGATTTATAATTTAAAGGCCATCTTACTGGTTGACACGTGGCAATCCGTGGATCCAGTAAGTTTGTACCTATGAGTCCACGATGAAGGTCGTGGAAGCTCTTTGGAGGCCATCTTAGGTAAGGCGGACTAGGTACTTGGTTGGCGTGCAGGAAGACAGCGGCTCCGTCTACTGGATTTTCTTTATCAACACGCAGCATCTCCTTTATCTATATGTAGGAGTGCAGTAGCAGCGGCATCAGCCCTTGTAGATGCGCGGCTACTGCTATGGTTGGCGCTAGGAGTTCTGTGGTTTGGCCACTAGGTTCTCCTTTATCAGCACGAAAGGGGTGGCGGCTTCGAGCTTCGGCCGCCAGGCGCCCCTGATGATTATAAATGTGCAGCTACGTAGGTGGTTGGCACTTGGTAACCTACATCCGGCCGGGTAAGATGGTTCTCATATATGTTATAGTAACTAATAGATATCATTTGACACTTATTTATGATTGATGGAAGATGCCATCATCCTTAGAAACATATAGACATAAAAGATAGAGGTTTAAACTCTCATACTTAGTGGTAGACACTTAGTGATGCGTCATTTCATATAAAACCTTTTAACCACAGATGGTGCATAAGGCAGATGAGCGAAGCAGATTATCAAGACTACAACTGGACTATGAGGTAGGACTAACCACTCCTATCAACCCTCACATACACTACCATTATTCCTATTGTCGCGGCGTTCTGGACTCTTATGGTATCTACTATATTTACTTGTCTTTAGTGTTCATTATGAGAGCGTCGCGACAGGAGGAGCCCAAACTTGGTATGTTTCGAAAATTCTTTTTGTTTTAATTAAAAAATATGGCCGAAATGTAATGATATGATATATTTTTAGAATCGCCTCATAAAGCCCACACACGATAGGTTTTGGAAAAAAATATTTTTTTTTAGGAACTGTGGGCCTAAGGATGCTTGTGTTATGGGTACTCAGGCAACGATATATAAAATATATAAATACTTAAATACATAGAAAACACCCATGACTCAGGAACAAATATCTGTGCTCATCACACAAATAAATGCCCTTACCGGGATTCGAACGCAGGACCATCGGCTTCACAGGCAGGGTCACTACCCACTAGGCCAAACCGGTCGTCAAACTTATGGATTTAAAAAAAGGAAGACTTTATATCTGAAACTGACTTATAAAATTTAATCTTACTGAAGAAGAGGCAGTATGGCCTATGGTCTTAGCCTGTCCAGAAGGACGAATAAAAAATTAAAAAAAAAGTTACTTCTGAAACGTCAAAGTTGACAGACAATACTGAATTTAAAAATTTGTCTTTTATCATAGCATAACCAATAGCCATAATTTACAGCTTTAAATCGTGTTTATGTTAATTTCGTATGGAATTGAAACAATCGCTATTTAGAAAAGTTACTAACTGTTAAAGTGACGCTAAAGAATACTTAAATCGAAACGAGGTTTTAGTTCACGTTAATCAAGATGGAGTCGTCAGCGTTACAGGGCGCAGAGAGTGTTTGCGTGAAGGCTGAGCCTTGTGACTCTTGTGAGGATGTGTGTATAGCAGATGGACCCACGTTCGGGGTGTCTGTGAAAATTGAACCCTTGTTGGATGATGCGTCTATAAAAGCCGAACCTTCGTGCTCAGATGTGCGTGTAAAAGACGAGTCGCTCGGCGTGAGCGCAGCGGCGGAGCTGTACACCGACCACGTGGTGAAAGATGAGCTCGTGCTCGGCCCCGTGATAGTGGAGCGGCGCGTACGCCACGCAACAACAGGTCAGTTGTAGATAACTCTAACCTTGCATTGCATGAAGCTAAAATAATATTATGGCTTAGGTTTCATTAATCCTGTCCACTTCTAATTTAAACATCGTAAAACATAAAGCGTAATAATAAAATACAATATAATTTACTACAGATATTGTTTATGAACTGTACACTCACACATACATAAATTCGAGTTCAATATAAATGGCAAATAATGTAAACAAACCAATTTACCTTCACTGCTTCGTAATCTCAAACATATTCATCAAATTTTATATAAATATGTTTCTCTATAAGTGAAATGTAAATTTCTTTAAAAAAAAAAAAAAAATCTTCAACCTGATCTCGCACTTTTTTAGGACAACCATGATCTTATCAATAGTGTATTTAATTAAATATTAAATTTTATTGATTTAAATGTTTATTTCAAATATGCATTCATTATTATTATTTCAGTGAAAACAATCTTCATACAAATCTAAGTTTATATGTCTAATGCTAACAAAATCTATTGTTGTTTAAATTATTTGCCATTTCCATTGAACTTGACTTAGCAAGAGCATGGTTCTTTCTTTTCTTGATGGACTTGAGGGCGGTGTTGCCCGTAGCCAATGTCACGTAAAAGGGTAGGAACAAAATAAATGCTCTTAGAGCACGACACTGTTCGGTGGTTGTTGTAGTTGTCTCGTAAAACCGATAGCTGGATTTTACGAGAAGCACGTGGACTACCAGCCGTTGACTCCAAAATGGTGGTTAAACACGCTTTGAGATTAATTCTCCATTCACTGCACACTACCACATTAGATTATTGAATAATAAAGCTATCGATATTACACTTTAAACAATATTAATGAGCAAAAAACAAAGGAATTAATCACGAGGCTACTATCGAGATGGCGTTCGAACCGGAAGTCCCCAGAGCATGGTTATCTGTGGGAATTTGCTATTGATTATGGATTGTCAGTCTTAGTCTTCTGTGTTACGCTGTCTATTATTGACTTTTCTATCTTATTGTAGTAATCTTGAACATTTGTATCTTCTGTTTTGTTTCCTAGTTTTGTCTCTAAGCCTCTGATATAACTTTGTATTTCCTCTTCTGTCTTTAGGCTTTTCAACGAGGAATGGAAGTTTTTTCGACTCTTTTTAGGAAGTTTTAAGTTAAATGTTGCTCTCAGAAGTCGGTGGTCTGATGGAAATAGTACATTATTCAGGACTTCGAAATTAGTGATATGTGCTGGTTGGTTTGTCATTATGAAATCTATTTCATTCCTGGTGTTTTGGTCAGGTGATATCCAGGTGACAAACAAAATCTTTAGCGACCATACAATACAACTCATAAAACAACGCACAGAACTAATGTATAAGAAAGACAAAGATCAAGACATGAAGAAAGAACTTACCCGGCTGTTCAAGGAAACAAAGAAATCTATAAGAATAGACTACAGGAATCACAGGAAGGAAGTAATAACAAGGAACCTAAAGAAACACAGAAGTACAAAGAGAGCTTTAAAAGAACTTAATCTAAACAAATCATGGATACAAAAACTTGGACAAGACAAAGAAGAAACAAAAACAAGGAAAGACGTAATAAATCATGCTACACACTTTTACGAAGAACTCTACAGAATGAAAGACTACAACCACATACAAGAGGAAACACCCATTGCGAATAACGTAAACTTGCCAGTAAAGCAGATCGAAGAAAAAGAAGTTTATGAGCACATAAAGCAGCTGAAAACCGAAAAAAGCCCAGGTCCTGATGGAATAACAAACGAAGCTCTAAAACATGGTACACCAATCCTGCTTCAACATATAACACATCTATTCAATATGGTACTTAATTCCGAAACCATACCAGAGCAATGGTGTACATCCGACATAATATTGCTGTACAAGAAAGGCAACTCCTTAGACATCGGTAACTATAGGCCAATCAGCTTACTGGCGAGCATATACAAACTTTTCTCCTCAATAATGTTAAGGCGAATATCCAAAACAATTGACGACTCACAACCAAGAGAGCAGGCTGGTTTCAGGGCAGGTTTCAGCACCACTGATCACATACAAGCACTAGAACAGATGATAGAGAAGTATAAAGAGTTCAATAGGAACCTATACGTCGCCTTTATAGATTATAGCAAGGCATTTGATAGCATCAATCACAGCGCAATCTGGAATGCATTGAAACAACTTAATGTGGACCTCTCTCTCTCTTTGCCTAGCCACGTCCCATTTCATTTGGGGTCGGCTCTCCTCGTCAATCTTCGCCACACTCTTCGGTTCTGGGTCGTCGTGTCGTTGATTTGGGCTTTCTTTAGGTCATTGTTGATGACAGACATCCAAGTTTGAAGGGGTCTACCGGGATTCTTCGGACCGGTGTTTATACTGAGGACCTTTCTGGTCATATGATCCTCGGGTCTCCTCATTACGTGTCCATACCACCTTAGACGGGTTTCAGCGAGTTTCTCCTCAATGGGTCTGACTTTAAAACTGCCACGGATGAACTCATTTTTGACCCTGTCTAACAAGGTGACACCTCCCGCCCATCTCAGCATCTTCATCTCCGTCGTATGCACTTTAGTGGTATGGACTTTTTTCACTGGCCAGCATTCAGCACCGTATGTAAGGGCGGGGCGCACAGCCGTTTTATATATTTTTCCCTTTATGCGCACTGGCATTCTGTTGTCACATAGTACGCTCGATAATTCTCGCCACTTCATCCAGCCAGTGTTAATTCGGTGGGTTATATCAGCGTCGATTGTTCCGTCGTTTGAAACAACAGATCCCAGGTATTTAAAATGGTCGACTTTGCTTAGTGGCTGGTCCTGTAAACTGACAGTTTGGTGTTGGTTGGCTACCGAATACGAGCACTGCATGTACTCGGTTTTGTGACGACTAATTTTAAGTCCAGCGGATTCTAGTGCAGTTCTCCAGCGTTCAAGCGATTCCTCGAGTTCAACGTGGCCATCTCTTATTAGGACCACATCGTCCGCATAAAGTAGGTCCCAGGGTGGCTCCTTCTGATTTTTTGCTGTGAGGTGCTCCATTACGAGATTGAAAAGCAGTGGGCTCAACGCTGACCCTTGGTGTACACCTACTGCTACCTCAAATTCATCGCTTATTCCGGCCGGGCATCGTACTTTGGTGGTGGCGTTGCTGTACATGTCAGTTACGATTTTTACGTAGTATTCTGGCACGTTTTGTGACCGTAGTGATTGCCATATTAATTCCCGTGGTACCCTGTCGAATGCTTTTTCGAGGTCTACGAATGCCAGATGAACGTCTTTTTTTATTTGTCTTCTCTTCTCCAACAAGATCCTCAGGCTGTGCAGCGCATCAGTTGTTGATTTTCCAGCTACGAAACCACACTGGTTTTCCGACACTGTGGTTATTTTTAAAAGTCGGCTGTTGATGACTCTCTCCCATATTTTAAATGTGTGTGATAGGAGTTTAATTGCGCGGTAGTTTTCACAGAGCCTGATATCACCTTTGTTTTTGAAGAATGGGATTAAATAGCTCTTTCTCCAACCATTAGGTATCCCATCAAGCAGTATTCTGTTGAAGAGTTTAGTAAGGAAGATCACTCCACTTTCTCCAAGATGCTTCCAAAGTTCCGCTGGGATGTCATCTGGTCCAGTCGCTTTGTTATTAGCCATCTTCCTTATAGCATTATGTACTTCTTCTTGCCTGATAGCCAGAATAGGTCCCTCTGTGGCATGTAACGGAGCTGGCTCTTCAAACGGGTAGGTTTCATTAAGAAGCTGGGCGTAGTATTCACGCCATCTCTCTTTTATGTCGTTGTTGGAGGTTAGTAGTCGACCGTTACCGTTTTTAATATATTTAGTGACTCCAACATCCATGCAGTTTGCGTGCCTCTGCCTTGCTATTCGGAACAGCTCTCTGTCGTCTTTAGCCTTTTCAAGTCTTGCATACAGATCTTCGTCACCCCGAGCCCTGGCACACGCAACTTCCCGCTTTGCCTCTTTCTTTGCTGTCCTGTAGTTTTCGTGATCTTCATCGCTCCCACTTAACTGCCAGGTTTTGAAGAGACGTTTTTTTATATTTACTTTTTCTTTGACCTCTGATTGCCACCACTTAGCAGCTTTGTTGTTTTTTAATGGGCCTTTGGAGATCCCTAGCAGTTCAGATGCCTGTTGTTTGCAATAAGCATGGAATCCGTTCCACATAACATCTGCGGTGTCATCTGTTGGTGGTCTTTCTGCTAGATAGATCTTGATGTTCTCAATCAGGTGGTCACCTTCCGCTGAGGTAAGTTTGTGCCAGCGTATTTTGGGTGTTGCTTCTTTGTAAGATTTAACGGGTTTTGGTATGGAGAAGTCAGCGACTAGTATTCGATGCTGCGTTGTGAGGGGCTCTCCGAGTATAACCTTGCAATCTTTGAAAGTGCGTAGCTTGCTACGGTCAGCTAGGATGTAATCGATTTGAGTGCTTAAACCGCCGCTGGAGTATGTTATTTTATGCTTATCTGGCTTAGCAAAGAACGTGTTAATTAATGCCATATCGTAAGTTATCGCAAAATCCAGAATATCAGCGCCTTGTTTGTTTTGCCTTCCGTAACCTTGTCCTCCATGCACTCTTTCATGGCCCAGAGAATTGGTCCCAACATGACCGTTGAGATCTCCTGCGATGTAATTGTTTTCTTCAACCGGGTACGACTGCATTAGATCGTTTAGGTTATCCCAGAAAGTCTGCTTCTCCACGTTATTGCACCCGGCCTGCGGTGCGTATGCTGACACTACGTTCATACAAGGTTGATGATCCAGAGCAAGCTTGATAGCAATAATGCGGTCGCTTACACGCTTAACTTCCACAATGCGCTCCTGGAGGTCACTATCGATCACGATCCCCACGCCGTTTTGTTTTGCGTTCGAGCCATGGTAGATAAGCTTGTATCCATTACCGATGTTTCGCGATTTCGACCCCTTCCACTTGGTCTCCTGTATACAACATATATTGACCCTGCGTCTGAGTAGTACTTCGCTCAGCTCGGCGCTGCGTCCAGTCATGGATCCCACATTCCAAGTAGCTATGCGTAGTTTTGGTTTGCGAGCACCCACGACTCGATCGTCGCTTCTGGGGTACGCCCTAGCATTTTTATCGCCCTCGGTGCCGTCGCTTAAGGGGTACGCCCTAGTATTATGTCTCATTCCGTTAGCCTGACTTTTCATATGACGAGGAGTGTTTGGTTTGGCTTTTAGTTTTACGGCCGGTTGCCACCTGACGCCAAGACAGTAACCCCGCTTGCTAACTGGGGCTTAGGATGCCGCCGTTGACACGTTAGGTGTTCTTCCGCCGCCATCCTCCGCACGCCGTCCTGCCCGACGTCGTTGTCCTCAGTGGCCCAGACCTCGGAATATGTCCAAGCGGCCCGACTGAGGAGCCTGTTGGTCCGCGAGAGGTATTTTATTTCCCTCTTACCCTCCGGTAACAAAGTTACCGGCGAGCATTCCCCGATCCGCCACCTGGGGACGCGTTCTCTAGGGATAAGGCGACCCCGAGGCTAAACAAAGCGGAAGACAGGCAGAAATGGAGAGAATTGGAGGAGGCCTACACCCAAAGAGGGGTCCAAATTAAATAAATAGATAGTAAATAGAATACATAAACCTAACACTAACTACTAACTATAAGAAACTTACTAACCAATATGCTAAAACTTCTAATGTAAAACAATTGTAAATTGGAAATAAAAGGCTTTTTTATTTTATTTATTTTATTTTTATGGATTGTCAAATATGTACCTATTGTATTGTGTTTAACACCTTCACTGCGGCAATTAGTTTAACTCTTAATTAACAATACTTCTCATGAGGTCATTCGACCCCCTACCACAGTGAATGTGTTAAATAAACACGAGTAAACGCTGTTTTAAATTGATGGTGGTTTCAGCTTCCAATCTGGCAAAAGAAGTGAAGCAGTCATGTGAGAATGTCCCCGGGAGACCGTTTCTGAGGGACTGCTGTGTGAGGCTGGAGCGCCTTGTTGTGGACACGCTGCTCACCGGCACTCGGAGCACAGACCGGGACAGCCAGAGACAACTGAATGGGGTTGATGTTGAGTGTGAACACAACAACACCACAGTTGGGGATCTTAAAGAACATAATGAAGGTGAGTGGTGTATGTAGATGTGTGGTATTATTAACCCTTAACCTACGGGTGTCAACCAGAGTTTCCAGTAAGGCAACACTGCTGCAGTACGGGTGTCAACTATAGTTGATCGAAGATATGTTCATGTTATTTAGTTGCGTTACACATATAATAAACTAATACTTTAAACCTTAATCTTGAGAAATTTGCTAAAAGTAATTTAAAATTCTTCAATTTCTTAGTGATTAATATTAAGCGTGAAATAAGAAATATTAGTAAATATAAATACACCAAGTGATTAGTTATTAACAAAACAGTTATTGACATTTAAAATAAGGTTGGCAACAATGTATTTCTTACAATATTTTTTAAGTGGTCATTACACGAAGTATCGAAAAGTGCCAAAAAGATACTGCGTGTATGCACAAATGCGTTTTTGGGGAATAGACTAAAGACTTGTCTTAACAACTATAAGGTAGGCTTTTAAAGATGTGTGCACAACCCTTTATATGACAAATAAAAGTATGGGAGTAGAAAATTATTTTTCTTCCTTCTTTCTTTCAAATAAAGTAAAGCTGCATCCATGCGGTCCTGCTCGGCAGACTATGGCTATCCTACTCGTAGAGCGAGATAGAGAAATAAATTGATTTGGTGTACCCTCTGCCTCGTAAGTTGCTCATGTGCCGTGCGGGATTGTGTAGATAACTATTGCTTTAATCCACGTACGTAGCTAATAATGACGTAATTTTGATAAAAAGTACTACTTTTAATGGTTAATTTACGGCTGTGCTTTACCCGTCAGTGGGTATACTACATAATTCCGAAAATGTTTATTCCGAATTTTAGAATGTCGAATTTTATCATTCCAATTTTTAAATGTTAGACCCATCAAAATTCCGACTGTCATAATTACGAATGATGAAAATCACGAAGATTTTTATTTCAGAAAACCCAAAAAGCCGAATTTTGTCAATTCCGAACTACATAATTCCGATGGTAGTACTATGCCTTATGGGAAACGGTCGAAGAGATAGTTCAGATCCGGAAACCGCTACCAAATTTTAGTATGCTGTTGGGCATGGTACTGGGTCTCCAAAACTGCCGGGAGTCAGCGGCGCCGGCCATCTACTTCAGCGGAATGACGTCATCAAAATGACTCCCGCCTCGTTGCGAATATTGCATTTTGCACCCAAACTATGCATTGCACAGACACGTGTGGGGTATTAAACGAAAGCCAATAAAATATTACATATTTCACTTATACACTATATACCAAAATATACAATAGTTTAAGAGAAATTTATAAATAAATCAAACTGATGAAAAAAAAATCGATTATTTGGGTTTTTCAACCAAACCAAAAGTCGGACGTTAAAGCAATGTACTACAAAATTAAAGCTGATGTCTCAAGCCATACACTGATATCAAAATAATCAAATCAGACCAAAAATGTGAAAATTATGCATCAAAATGTAGGTATTTGCTAGAACAAATGCATGAAAGTTAAAAAAATCGAAATTGGTCATTTTCAGGATAATCCGCATAAGCTTCTAGTATGTTATTAGCAATATAAAAAGGATCATAAAACTGCTGGGAGACAATCTCTATAGTGCCTGAGTGACAAATAATGGCGTCATACATGTGCCCGCTGCCAATATTTGTAAAATCTAAATTATAACTATACCATGAGTCATACATACACGTATGCTATATCAAACGAAAGGTTATTAAATATATTATGATTCGTTAATACATTATTTATAACAATGTTGCGTCTAATATAAAAGAAACCCGTTATTCAACTATACGTCACAGCTAAAAAATTTAATTTCCGATAAAAACTGGAAGTTGTACCAAAAAAACTAAAGCGCGCCAACAATTCTACCTTAATGCGCTCATATTATGCAAAGAATAGTCCTAATTATGGGGTATTAAATGAAAGAACATTACATAAAATACATGAAAACGACATTTTGGAGTGGAATCATAATTTATAAAATGAATTAAAAAAAAAAAAAAAAAAAAAATTGACAGAAGCGAGTACAAAATAGGTGTTGAAGTCCCTGACTTCTAAGCTAGGTAAAAAACCTGTTACAGAAGTCAGTGTCGTTTCCCAGACAATAGAAATAGGCAGAATTTGCTGTCTACGTGTGATGTATTGTTTACAGAGGCGTATTTAAATATTTCGCGCCCCGGGCCATTGGGCCTCTGCCGGCCCCCATGACCGATAAAATAAACACAAAAGCATATTTTTTTCTCAGTGCATTTCTGCAGAGCTTGGAATCGAACCTATAGCCAATTGTGAGCGAGGCCGACGTCCGAGCTCTGCATGAGGCCGGAGGCCCGGAGCGTCCGATTGCGGTGTGCTGCCTGTGAGGCTTAAGGCCGAACTGCAGAAGAATAGAGCTTAGAGCCAATTCTCGCTCATTGTATTGGCCAAATTAAAGGGGTAGCAACTAGCCCGTATTAAAAATTAAATGGGTATGGGTGTAATGTTAAAATCGAATGTACTTATAAACACTAACCTTTAACTTTAAGTTTAATTTATTTGTGTTGTTGTCATTTGTTACTAACAACTATGAAGTCTCTTCTTCGAAATAAAGATATTGTATTTCGTATAAACTCACGGGTATATACATCCCGGTCATTTGATAGGCGTGCGTGGGGATACAGATCCAACACGTAGAGGCCCTTTGGAGAAGTTTGCTGTTATGTAATACACCTGCTAGAACCCATTCACGGGTACAAATAGATACCCGTAAATCGGTCCCAACAGGCGTAGGGGCTATTATAAATACAGTGGAAAAGAGTGCCGGTTATGGTATTGAAGTTTGGCTGGTCAAAAGATTGGGCTATTGCTGAGAGGTCAGGACACCTGCCATAAATATTGTATTTATTATTATTAAAGCACTGGTCATGTCTAAGGGAGGCTGATGGCTACGAATATGATTAAAGTTTTCTGCGGGCCTAAGAGACTTAAAGGGCGAGCTTCAGTGGAGCTGAGCTGGGACAAAAACCTATAGCCAAGACGAGCTCTGCATAGTGCTAAAGTCCCGAATCGTCCAATTGCGGCGCTCTTCCGCGCAAAGCCAAAGGTCGAGGTGGGAAAAATCAATGTTTGGGATTGGAACAATGACCAAGACTAGTTAAAGTAACACCAAAGGCCGAACTCCGCTTAAGAGGCCGTAGTCGATTTTGGAGCAAAGATGTAAAATTGATAGATTTAGTCGTTGAAATTATACACGTTTTGTTACGTAATATCTAAATAACAAGTATTGATTTCTATTAGCACGTCTTCTCATCTTGCCTATTAATAATGAGGTCGCGAGCGTGCGTTACCTGTAATGCATGAAGAGAAGGGGCAGTTTTTAAAAATTCATCAAAAAATCATGGTGGTAAATTATACAAATTGATGTATAAAAATAGTTTCAGCAAATGTTGTAGATTGTTTTAAGTATCAAAATTACGTTGAAATTAAGTCGATTTTTAGAGAAATTGTCACTTGTTTTGAAGTAATTTCTGGAGAAAATTTATTTCGTCTAACTTTCATTTACACTACTTTAACGTCATAATAATAAAAATGTAGTCTGATAACCGTCAAGTACAGGATATGTGTAATACAAAATTTCCATGTTTAGCAGTTCAAACATTACGAAATTTACAAATAAGAGCGACAAAATCAGTGCTTTACGCGCGTTTACCTAAACGTCCATCAGAAAAGCAAACATTACTAATTTAGTGAGTCTGTTTTCAAAAAATTGATCTGATAAAAGGTAAGATAAGAAGACGTGCTAATAGAAACCAGTACTTGTTATTTGAATTAGGTAACAAAAGGTGTAAAATTTCACGGACTAAATCTATCAATTTTACATTTTTGCGACTATCGACAATCGACACCGGCCTCTTAGACTTTCATCCACATCCACATCATATTATAAACAAGTCTGCAAAATACCAGAACTACCGGCCGCAAACGAACCCCCTTACAAAAGGCGACAAAATTACTGGATTAAAGTAGGAGTATCTCCCAATAGTCCTAATGCTCGTAATGATCTAAATATAAAAAAGCCGGCCAAGTGCGAGTCGGACTCGCGCACGAAGGGTTCCATACCATTACGGAAAAAAACGGCAAAAAATCACGTTTGTTGTATGGGAGCCCCATTTAAATATTTATATTATTCTGTTTGTAGTCATAACAACACAAATGGTCACAAAAAACGCAGGCACATAACGGGTTGGAATAGATATGTCAGCGATGCTCACCGCGAGGCTCGGTTTTGGTACTTATGGTGAATATCGTACGGTAAACCAGCTTATGGGTATGTTTATGATAAGATGCACGAGTCGAAAAAGGTATTTAAATCAAGGCTTAAATTCTGCCAAGAGCACAAACACGATATTAAAATGGACATCTTAGCTAAAAATCATGCTAATAGGGATTTTAACAAATTTTGGAAAAACACCAATAAATTCAATATTAAGTCGAGTCTTCCGGTGAGCGTGGCTGGCATACACGAATTGGCCGGTATTGCTAACGCTTTTAAAGACCATTTTACTGTTACCTCACCGCTACCCCAGTCAACGGAGACGCTCGAGACGCAGGACCAAGTGGTAACTCCCAGTATAAGATTCTCGGCGAAGCAAGTGGCCGCTAAGATTAAAAACATGGTTAAGGGGAAATCTCCAGGCCATGATGGCCTCAGTGTCGAGCATCTCAGGTACGCTGGAAGTCACCTGCCTAGAATTCTATCTCTTTTCTTTAACATGTGTATTGGCCACAGTTACTTGCCGGAGGATTTAATGCATACTGTTGTGGTTCCTATTGTAAAGAATAGAACGGGAGACGCTTCTCACATATCCAATTACAGGCCCATATCGCTTGCCACGATTGTGGCTAAGGTGCTGGATGGTTTGCTTGACGACGTGCTGGGAAAACACTTGAACATTCATGACGCTCAGTTTGGCTTTATTTATTTATTTTTTTATTTTTTTTTTATTTTTTGATTTTTTAGGCCGGGCTTATCTACTGAAAGCGCAGTGTTATGTCTCAAGCAGACTGTCCAGTACTACACCACTCGCAAGACGCCAGTCTTCGCCTGCTTCTTGGATCTGTCAAAGGCCTTTGACATGGTGGCATATGACAAGCTATGGCATAAGTTAAGAGACCATACCAGCGTACCTCGGGAGGTCACGGCTTTATTTAAGTATTGGTACGGCCACCAGTCGAATACTGTAAAATGGGCCGGCGTGCACTCTGACGTGTATAGGATGAACTGCGGGGTGAGGCAAGGGGGGTTGAGCTCACCTAAGCTGTTCAATCTATACATGAATGAGTTGATCGAGGAGCTCAGCAGTACCTATGTCGGATGTCACGTGGATGGGGTGTGTGTTAATAACCTCAGCTACGCGGATGATATGGTGCTGTTGAGCCCCTCGGTTGGTGCACAACAGCAATTGGTGAAGATATGTGAATCATATGTAGTTGCCCATGGGCTAAGGTACAATACTTCGAAAAGCGAGGTAATGCAATTTAAAGCTGGGTCAAAATCATACAAAATGACACCTGTTGCCCTTTGTGGTACAGTCGCCATCAGATATATCGGAGCGGCCAAGGTGGTCACAATATCTGAACACGCACTCTAACGCCTTGACAATAGAGACGTGTTCAGATATTTGTGAGCGCCTTGGCCGCTCCGATATATCTGATGGCGACTGTACCGCTTTAAAAGTTGTACAGAAGTTCAAGTACCTTGGCCACTGGGTAACAGAAAACATGTCAGATAATGATGATATAGAGAGGGAGCGTAGGGCGTTGTGTGTTCGTAGTAACATGCTGGCCCGCAGATTTGCTCGTTGTAGTAATGAAGTGAAGTTAACGCTTTTTAAAGCATACTGTCAAACATTCTACACGTGCAATCTGTGGGTCAGTTTTACGCAGCGGGCATACAGCGCCCTGCGCGTGCAATACAATAACGCGTTTAGAGTGCTGTTTGGGCTGCCGCGTTACTGCAGCGCGTCAACTATGTTTGCCGAGGCGCACACTGGCGCAGCGCTGGGACTCCCCTTTGTGCGCGCGCCGGGTGCGGCTGCACTCGCCGCCGCAGGCCGCACCACGCCGCTTTTAAATTAACTAGCTTATATGTTTGTTTTGTTTGTTTTTATTTTATTTTTATCACTAACATAGATTTATAAGTTTTGCTGTGCCTTGTACTAAAAATAATATGGATTTTTTATTCGAAATAAAAATATTGAATTGAATTGAATTTAGTATTTGTTGTTATAGCGGCAACAGAAATACATCATCTGTGAAAATTTCGATTGTCTAGCTATCACGGTTCATGAGATACAGCCTGGTGACAGACAGACAGACAGACAGACGGACGGACAGACGGACAGCGGAGTCTTAGTAATAGAGTCCCGTTTTTACCCTTTGGATACGGAACCCTAACTAGGTACAGTCAGCATCATATAGTAGGTAGCATCCAAAGTATTCAAATAGTTCGGTACGCCATATTTTTTTTTACAGGACCTTTATACTGTTGTACATATCGGCCCTATTAAATCCGCTTGTTATAGTTTCAGAACTTACAACCACGAAATCCATATGCTTAAGTGAATATTTAAAATGATTATAATCTATTTATTAAGCATAACTTCAGCCAATCTATACAGTTTGTGCCGTGTCCGATGTTGGGTTACCAAGAATGTGAATGAAGGCACTAGTGCCGGCCCGAGTCCTTGATCAGGGTAGAGCGAAATCGGGTTTTGTCGCTCTTCGTTGAAGCTTTTTACCCAAAAGCAACACGAACCGTATTTTGGGCCCGCGTCACACTCGCGTCTTTTAAAACTATTTTTTTTTTCTCATTTGCCATTTTGGTGCCCCCCTTGCCATCCGGCGCCTAAAGTGGCCGCTCCACTCGCTCTACCCTAGATCCGGCCCTGGAAGGCACCGATGTCATATGGCATTAGATTTTCTGAAGTTATGAGCGCCTCCCTAAGGGCGCGATTTCTACTACACTCTACCAGAATGTTTTAATGTTTATTTGGGCACAAACGGTACATGTTTCTTATAACTAGTGTCTTATACATAATTCATAAACCAGGACAGTTGCCACCACTTAATAGCTCATTAAAGAAAAACAAAATACGGGATAACTAAACTTAAAGATTAACAACGAGGGTCGAATTAGGACAGGGGCTAAATTAATGAAGATAAAACTATTTTTATACATTACATTTGCAATTAAGTGTAAAGTTACAGGGTATTTAATTCGTTTGTTTATTTAAAACCAAAAGTACTTGACGTTTAAATTTAGACAAGGAGTCATTAAATATATCAATTTTTGAGAAAATATCATTGAATGTGATAGACATCTTCTACTAAGCCACAGATGTCGCAGTTAGGAGAATCGATCTGCTTCATTAGAAACCTAAATTTATTGAGGGGCACGTGACCAGTTCGTAATCTATGCGCTGTTACGACAGTTTTCAGATGTCAGTATTAAGGCACCAAGGAATGTGTGGGGGGCTCACATGCTATGGCCTTGTATCAAATCCCTTTTTCTTTAGGGCGTTCGTTAAAGTATTCTTTCCATAGCAAATAGATTGTCATCCTCGACACGCAGCTTAACTTTCATGAGCACATGAAAGCGTTAGCCAATAATTGCTACCAGAGGTTAGGGTTTGTAGTTCGGAATGCGCGAGATTTTGATGACGTCAGGGCTATTAAATTAGTGTACACTGCGTTAGTACGGAGTAAACTTGAAGCTGCCTCGGTCGTTTGGAGCCCGCATGAAGACAAGTACGTCCTGCTTCTGGAAAAAATCCAAAAAGCCTTTCTGCGGTTCTTATATAAGAAGATTCACGGGTATTACCCATATTTGTACCCATCAAAGTTCCTGCTTGGCGTTTTGGGGTTTAATTCCTTAGAGGTAAGGCGTAACTACGGGCTCTTGACTACTGCATGTAATGTCTTACGGGGGAACTCGGACTGCCTTGAACTGGTTGCACAGCTCGTACGCCTGTTCGTACCATCTATAGCTAAGGCCCAAATTAATTTACGACCGCGAAGTCCTCACCTATTAGCTGTGCCTAAAACGCGCACTATGTCTCATGGCAAATCACCACTTGTCCGCGCTCTACAGTATATCAACGCGCTCCTCGCATCAGCACCGGAATGTGATTTATTTGCAAGTAGTTGGATGGAATATAATAAAGAATGTATGAAGTACTGTGAGGCGATGGATAAGCGTGAATCATCTGTTTTGTATTAGTTATTTTTCTTACATTTGTTCTGTTGTCCTTTCTAGACTGTATCATGTACCTAGTTGTATAAATACTTTCTATTATAAATTTCTCAGTGTATTAGTTCGCTGTAATGCTGTGTAAATTTTTTGAATTAATAAAAAAAAAAAAAAAAAAAAAATTGTGCTCCTATAGCGACTAAACGCTTCTAAATAGCACGGTCTGATGACCGTTTCATTTCCGTCTACTACAGCCCGTTTAGCTAGCTGATCAGCTTTTTCTTATAATTTGTTTGTTGTGCATTTTCGACGACTCGTCTGGCCTAGTGGGTTGTGACCCTGCCTGTGAAGCCGATTGGGTTCGAATCCCGGTAAGGGCATTTATTTGTGTGATGATATTTGTTCCTGAGTCTTGGTTGTTTTCTATATATTTGTATATTATGTATATCGTTGTCTGAGGACCCGCAACACAAGCCTCCTCCCAGGTAGCAAAGTGACGTCAGTGACGTCATTTATACGTCATAATTACGTAACGGACGTCATAATGACGTATAAATGCTACCTGGGCTTGAGCTTACCGTGGGACTTAGTCAATCTGTGTAAGAATGTCCTTATAATATTTATTTATTATTATTTGTATGGCGTACCGAACTATTTGAATACTTTGGATGCTACCTACTATACGACGCTGACTGTACACATTAAGGTACATTACATTTGTATTTTTTAATACAGTTGCTCAAAAAATGCTACTTTACGTAGCTGTTTAACGTGCGGAAAGTTGGTTTTCGCGAACTAGTGCTTTTCACTTTCCAATTTTTTTTAATTTATAATTGTTCCAATTCATGGCTACTTATTGATGAGTGTTAATATTAGTTTCCTTTAAACGTCGTAATCAACATAAAAACCTACTGTTAATGTAAGAATACGAAAAATATACATATTTCATCTTTTATTACTTACTTCTTCATCATTATAACACGTTTGTTTTTTAATATTGAATATTGAAAAATAGTCTGAATGGAACGGACTAGCTATGGAAGGTAGAGGTAGGACTAGCTGCCGACGCCTGTCAAAGAGGCGTTTTTTCTTACTGCAAGCGTGTTTTAAGTTTCCAAAGGCAACATTCGATATTGTTTTTATTCCTTACTTGTTGTTTTTATTATTTTTTCGCAACTGTATTAAAAAACGTCGTTCGATACACGTGCGGAAATGTCATTCTCCCGAGTCTTGATATCTCGGTACTCGTGAAGTAATGACATACTTTCCGCACTAGCATCGACGTGTACTATTTTGTATTTGAAAAATGTAAGTAAATGAATCATTATTGTTGCAGGGCACACTCCACAGAAGAAACCAAGAGGTATACCTAAAACTCACCAATGTGCCCACTGTAAATATACAGCGACCAGAAAATTTTGCATAACTAGTCATTTGAGGAAACATACCAATGAGAAGCCATACAAATGTGGCCTTTGTAACTATGCTACTGCCTATAAAAGTAATTTAAAAAAACATAACATTATACACACTGGTGAAAATAAGCCTCACAAATGTAATCAGTGTAGTTACGCTAGTACCAGTAAAGGTAATTTGCAAGTTCATGTAAGGAAACACACTGGTGTAAAGCCTTACAAATGTGGCCAGTGCGGTTATGCTAGTGCACGCAAAAGTGATTTACAAATTCATGTAAGGAAACACACTGGTGAAAAGCCTCACAAGTGTGGCCTGTGTAGTTATGCTAGTGCCATTAAAAGTAATTTGTACTGTCATGTAAGGAAACACACTGGAGAGTATTTCTACAAATGTGACCAGTGTAGTTATGTTAGTAACCGAAAAGATAATTTCGAATGTCATGTAAAGAAACACACTGGTGAAAAACCTTACAAATGTGACCAGTGTAATTTTGCTAGTGCCCATAAAAGATCTTTGCTACGTCATGTAAGAAAACACACTGGTGAAAAGCTTCACAAATGTGACCAGTGCAGTTATGCTAGTGCACGCAAAAGTAATTTACAAATTCATGTAAGGAAACACGCTGGTAAAAAGTCTCACAAGTGTGGCCTGTGTAGTTATGCTAGTGCCATTAAAAGTAATTTGTACTGTCATGTAAGGAAACACACTGGAGAGTATCTCTACAAATGTGACCAGTGTAGTTATGTTAGCAACCGAAAAGATAATTTCGAATGTCATGTAAAGAAACACACTGGTGAAAAACCTTACAAATGTGACCAGTGTAATTTTGCTAGTGCCCATAAAAGATCTTTGCTACGTCATGTAAGAAAACACACTGGTGAAAAGCTTCACAAATGTGACCAGTGCAGTTATGCTAGTGCACGCAAAAGTAATTTACAAATTCATGTAATGAAACACACTGGTAAAAAGCCTCACAAGTGTGGCCTGTGTAGTTATGCTAGTGCCATTAAAAGTAATTTGTACTGTCATGTAAGGAAACACACTGGAGAGTATCTCTACAAATGTGACCAGTGTAGTTATGTTAGTAACCGAAAAGATCATTTCGAATGTCATGTAAAGAAACACACTGGTGAAAAACCTTACAAATGTGACCAGTGTAATTTTGCTAGTGCCCATAAAAGATCTTTGCTACGTCATGTAAGAAAACACTGGTGAAAAGCTTCACAAATGTGACCAGTGCAGTTATGCTAGTGCACGCAAAAGTAATTTACAAATTCATGTAAGGAAACACACTGATGTAAAGCCTTACAAATGTAGTCAGTGCAGTTACGCTAGCAGCCGAAAATATGGTTTGCAAATACATCAAAGGAGACACACTGGTGTAAAGCCTTACAAATGTGACCAGTGTAATTATCCTACTGCTCATAAAGGTGATTTGCAAGTTCATGTAAGGAAACACACTGGAGTAATGCCTCACAAATGTAGTCAGTGTAGTTTCGTTAGCAGCCAAAAATATAGTTTGGATCTTCATGTAAGGAAACATACTGGTGAAGAGCCCTACAAATGTGGCCTGTGTAGTTATGCTAGTACCAATAAAGGTGATTTGCAAGTTCATGTGAGGAAACACACTGGTGTAAAGCCTTACAAATGTGGCCAGTGCAGTTATGCTAGTACCAATAAAGGTTATTTGCAAGTTCATGTGAGGAAACACACTGGTGTAAAGCCTTACAAATGTGGCCAGTGCAGTTATGCTAGTGCACGCAAATGTGTTTTACAAATTCATGTGAGGAAACACACTGGTGTAAAGCCTTACAAATGTGGCCAGTGCAGTTATGCTAGTGCACGCAAAAGTGATTTACAAATTCATAAGGAAACACACTGGTGTAAAGCCTTACAAATGTGGCCAGTGCAGTTATGCTAGTGCACGCAAAGGTGATTTACAAATTCATGTAAGGAAACACACTGGTGAAAAGCCTCACAAATGTGGCCAGTGTGGTTATGATAGTGCACGGAAGTGGGCTTTGCAAGTTCATAAGAGGAAACACACTGGAGAGAATCTTTACAAATATGACTTTACAAGTACAAATAATTGTTCACCGGATATATCTTGAACAGGAGCACAAAGGTAAGGATCATCTAGGCGTTATTATTGATCGACTGCTGGGTTAAAAGATTGCTATTATGTTGTACATACTTACTATTTCAATGATTTCGACACTCGTATCGGAAAATGATACAGTTTTAACCGATCTGCTACTAACAGGGCCAGTCATGATCAAGCAAGTCGAGTTGGCATTAATTTTCAAGCGAATTGACCTACAAGCGTACAAAGAGATCTACTTTCTTTGTCAAGTTAAAGTTAAAGGCGCGGTGGCGGCGGCGTCACAGAATAAGTAATAGTATAATCATACAGAACGGTCACGCACCGCCCCGCCCCCGCCCCCGCCCCGCGACACGCGAACGCTAAGTTCGGTTTTTAAACAACTTACACAATGACGCATGACGCGTGTACAGACGTGCCGTTCACACATAGAAACGCAAATGATTTTTGATGTATGGCGTGTCCGCTCTGTGGCGGCGCTACCATAATGAAAATCAATGAATTATATGTTCGTATAATGTTTATGTACGGTAATGCGTATGGATGTACATGTACTAAGGAACGAAATAATGGGCATTGAAAGTGGCGCTGGGGAGCATACTCTGCAGCGGCGCCACTTAGTACTCATGGATAGAAATGATATTAGTAATTTTTTTTCTTATGCAAATTGATGTACTAATGCTGTTCATACATACATATTAAAATAATGTCGTGTCGTGTCGTGTCCTGTCGGGTACATTATTTCACCATATAATTAATTGATTTTCATTATGGTGGCGCCGCTGCAGAGTAGCACACGCTCCTCCAGGTTAGGTTATAATGACACTGCTATTGAGGAATTGTTACTCTTGTGGCACAAGTCACAAAAAAACTCGACCGGGTTTTGAGATACTGCGTCAGATAACAAATAGTCTTGTTAATAATATTGTCTTCGGTTACCGCGATAGTTACTTATGAAATAAAACTATGAAAACCGCCGGTCCCATATTGGGATACCCTCCTACAATTTAGGAGGGAATTAAATCTTCTCGGGTCCGTGGTGTAGTGTATATATATATATATATATATATCTTTACTTGAAAATAATTGTAGTGTATAACTAGCCTTATGAACCGATTTTGCATGTACAACCAGCCTTAAAGTTTATAGTCTATGATTGTTCATTATTTTAGTATGCGGGTATTTTTGCACTTTGTAATTTTTCCTCAGTCATCCGTTGACCACGAACGCTGTAAAGGGTTCGAAACGTCGGGATGTATTATAAATTCAATATACGCGATATAATCCGTTTTCATAGTTTTATTTCATAAATAGTCTTGTTGTTGTTTTATAAGTTTACTAGTAGTCTAAGCACTACTTGATAAGCGAAATACTAACCCCTAACCCGAAGCGTTGTCCTCAGGCCTCGAGGGCGGCCCCCGCGAGCGCTCGCACGAACAGAACGTGTCGGACGCGGAGACCAAGAGATCGACACCCGGAGACCGCACTGTTATACACCGGGTTTTTGTTAACCCATTTCTTTGCAAATAAAAAATAAATTGTAAGTTCAAGCATCGCTTGCGCCTGTTAGATCAAATATAGTTATAATTATGTACGCAATAATTCATTATCATGTAAGATATGCTGCAAAAATGGGGTAGATGACGATTTTTATAAATAAACGCTTATATAGGATATGGTACCACTGTAAGGATGGGACCCAAGACAGAAGTAAAACACAAGACTGTCGGTTAAATACTGAAGATATAATGCCTTAATTTAAAAGATACAATCCTTTATAAATATATACGAAATTATCTAGGTTAACTATGAATCACACTACTTGGGAGGTCTACACGTGAAAGGTGTCAAATGGTTGTTAGAGAGTCATCTTACATTACTTTCCGTATATGGATTACATTCCTAACCTAATATGGGGAGAGTCGTCTTACATGACTCCGTATATGGTACCGCTAAGCTATATGATCCTTATGATCTAATTACATGTTATTCGAATCCTATAAATACCTAATATTCTATGCCTACACTTCACCACCTAGACAACTGATTTGTAAGTATGTAATTTTTTTCCAATTTTCCAATTTATTTGGGACAAAAAACAGTAACACACAGGGTTTAGGCACAGAAATAGAGTACCAAGAATACTATAGTGTGAGACCAACCACATCGTCCACAGATTATTAGATCTACAGTATACATATAGCGCTAGGTAACAATATATAGGATAAAAAGCTAAAATTAACAAAGCTACGATTACGAAATAAATTTGTGGATACAATAACAAATTCATATTTCTGGCAGCAAAAGTAGTTTTATACATAGTTGTACAATTTAATGAGCGAGTAAAACAGTAAAAACAGCATGGCTAACCGGAGCGACTTTTAATTATGTTTTGTTTGAAGCAACTGAATCAAATTCTTTTTACACACATTGTCAGACAACATGAAAATGTCAATTTCATTAAAATACATGTTGTAACATTTGACCATCCTGTATAGGGGATCACGTTCTCCAGCGTGGGTGCGGCAGCGCCATGTAATGTTTAAGGTTTATTTGCCATGTTGTACCTACATGATGTATAGACGGTAGAAAGGAATGTATTGTGTAATTTGTTTTGTTCTGATAATTTATAATTATAGTATTTTATACACACCCATGGACACATTTCGCGTTTCGTTTTAAGGTTATAAATTGTATGAAGTTGACATGTTTCACCGTACCCATAGTTTTTGAAAAATACTATTGTTTTTTAGGTTATTAGGTTTTAATTTTTTTGTTGATCGTTTAAATACCAGCCTTAATAAAACATAGAGAAAATTGCAAGTGTTTCACTCCTCGTATTCTGAAATTTAAATACCTTTTTAATACAGTTGCTCAAAAAGTGCTACTTTTCGTGGCTGTTTAGCGTGCGGAAATTTGGTTTTCGCGAACTAGTGCTTTTTACTTTTCCAATTTTTTTAAATTTTTACTTGTTCCAATTCATGACTACTTATTGATGAGTTTTAATATAAGTTTCCTTTAAACGTCGTAATCAACATAAAAACCAACTGTTAATGTAAGAATACGAAAAATATGCACATTTCATATTTTATTACTTACCTCTTCATCATTATAAGTATTATAACACGTTTATTTTTTAATGTTGAAAAACCGTTCTTAATAAGTTGTCTGAATGGAACGGAACGCCTGTCAAAGAAGAGGTCAATTTTCTTACTGCAAGAATGATTTAAGTTTCCAAAGGCAACATTCGATATTGTTTTTATAAATATACGATACACAAATAATCATAAATAACGATATTTAGGTAATAATAGTACAATGTTTTAATATTTACAATTGTTTTTGTCTTATTGAAAAAAAAACTTTCATTGAAGTGGGTTCAATAATAACAACAAAATCTATTCTAGTCGAATAAAATCTAGAAAAACACTTCTTCATAATGTCAATGTCAATGATGTCACAGAATTAATAATATAAAAGTTTCGAATTCTGTTCCTTACTTGTTGCTTTTCTTTTTTTTCGCAACTGTATTAAAAAACGTCGTTCGATACACGTGCGGAAATGTCATTCTTCACTCGTCCCGAGTATTGCCACTCGCCTATGGCTCGTGGCAAGATGTCTAGGTACTCGTGAAGTAATGACATACTTTCCGCACTAGCATCGAAATGTACTGTCTGTATTATATTATTTGTAGCTGCTGCTGGGATACCTGAGTGGAACTTTACTGAAGACTTGTTAATCAAATTTATATACTACATTCTATTTTAAGGGACGCTTGTTTCAAATTTTGAGTCGAGCCAGATAAAACTGAACACTAAATATAAAATTAGCCGTTGTTGCCTATTTAATCTTAGTTAATATGAGGATGAGCACCTACCCTAAACTAACACTTATTTCACTCGGTAATAAGCATTTTTTCGAAAACAATTGGATAATCATTAATTTTGAACAGATAATTAAATAATACCTAATAAATACTTGACTGGACATTTCGAATATGTTTTCCTGTCATCTATAGGTAAAGAACTATTTTGTGTATTTTTAGGGTTCCGTACCTCAAAGGAAAAAACGGAACCCTTATAGGATCACTCGTGCGTATGTCTGTCACAGCCTATTTTCTCCGAAACTACTGGACCAATTAAGTTGAAATTTGGTATAGATATGTAAGTTTGTGACCCAAAGACGGACATGTAACGTAAACAAATTAATTTTAAACATGGGGGCCACTTTTGGGGGGTAAATGAGAAAATTAAAAAATAAAGTTTTTCAAACTATATCGTGTTCAGATCGTGTTACATATCAAATGAAAGAGCTCATGGTGAGAATCTCAAATATATATTTTTATAATTATATGATAAACAGTTTAGAAGTTATTCAAGATAATAGGCAAAAAGTGAGCATTCCCCCCCTTTATCTCCCGAAACTACTGGGTCTAAAATTTTGAAATAAATACGCAAAATAGATCTTTACAGATCACAGGAAAACCTATTAGAAATGTGCAATCAAGCGTGAGTCGGACTTAATTATTTAGATTTTGATCCACGCGTTTATTAAAGACATTTCACTCACGTTTCACATAAAAAATACATTGTTTAAATTGTGTAATGTACGGAACCCTTGGAACGCGAGTCCGATTCGCACTTGGCCGGTTTTTATTGAATGTTAAGGCCAGTAGTAGCTCTAGACGGGACAATTTTTGCCCAATCTAATTAAATTGTCTGACCAATTCAGGTGCTGTGGACGCAAAAATGACATTGGCTCGCCCATCCCACATGATGGCACACTGGACAGAAGAACAGCAAAAATGCATTAGTTGAAAATTAAAAAGCAAATGTATGAAAAAACAAAGACCTAAAATATGAAAAAGAGTGTAAAAGAAATTGCATTTGTTATTATTTTCACGTTTACTGACTGGTTGAATACAAGACAACGGCGCTAGCGTATCGTTCTATCGTTGACTTGTATACAAGACGACGGCGCCAGCGTATCGTTGTCTTGTATACAAGACGACGGTGCTAGCGTATCGTTCTATCGTTGTCTTGTATACAAGACGACGGCGCCAGCGTATCATTCTATCGTTGTCTTGTATACAAGACGACGGTGCTAGCGTATCGTTCTATCGTTGACTTGTATACAAGACAACGGCGCTAGCGTATCGTTCGATCGTATCGACGACGGCGGTCAAAGGGTCTAAAGGTTAAATAAGAAATTCATAACTTTTGTAAATTTATTTATTACAAAATAATCATCATCAATACACTTATTTATATTCACTCGACAATAATTCTTCTATTATCTGGACATCATTGAGTAGCTGTGTAAATAAATTTGGTAAGGAAATTATTTTATAATTCGCCTTTATATGGAGTTACTAGTAATTATAGGGTAGTTGACAAGTTTTCATAAATGGTATCAGTCGATCAGGTTTGTTTTGAGGATCAAATGTCTGTATGGCACTCATTGTCTTAAAGCAATACAAAAGTCACAAATGATGGTCAAAGTCTGGCACCCGCACTTTAACTGACGAACCGCTCCTAACAAAATAGCAATACATCGTGACGTCACCATGTAACGTCCTTATGGAGTTGGCCGGTCGAAGTGTTTAGCAGATGGCGCCAGCATAGCTTGCCCTGTCAATCCCTAGAATTGTGTCAGTTTTGTTTTTTTAATGCCCTGGATGCCAGCACTTTAAGCCAAATCTCATAGAAAAAGGGGCAAGCTATGATGGCGCCATCTGCTAAACACTTCGACCGTGACAAGGAACCGAATGGTACCATATTTTTTTTCTTTTTGGATGTTTAAAAAAAAACTTAAATTTTGAAACTGTGAGGTCTTGTATTTCTTTATTATTACCATTAAGTTTTCAATTTATTGTGATAAAATGCTCCTTTTCTATCTATTTAACTAGATTTAGTTACAAAATTCAACATGTGTCAACAACCCTATTATTCTTTACCCTTGACGGCCCCCGAATGCGCGTCGCGATTTAACTATACTCTCGTTTGCAATATTTAACTTACGCCCCATGTTGTACAATGTACCTATGTATTTCAACTAATATATTTTTAAGCACTGCAAACTAACAAAATATGGGCCGACAGGCCTGAAATATAGATTTTCAATTTATCGATCGAATACGCGAGAGTGATAGTGAGGTTTCGTGGTAGACCCTTTGACTGTGGTAGTACCTATAAGATTTTAGGGAATGATTTGTTGAGAAATGTACGTAAATTGTGTCTGACTAATCAAACACATCACTGAAAACAATAACGGATCAGTTGGAAACAAATTTCGACATCCGAACTGAAAAATAAAATTATCGCACAAAAGTACACATTTGTACCAAAAAGGTGAACAACTTTTGACCGGTACTGTATTCCGTTCTGTCAGTTCCCCCACCACTTATGCCCAATCCATATCCATATCCAACCAATCCAACGCCAAAGACGGATAAAGACCTACGTGCATGTGCATAAAGTTCAATTTCAGTTTTGACACTTCGGTGACGTGGCGTCCGAGTAACAGCTTTTGTGTTTGACACGGCGTCGGAAAGGTTAAAACTAGATCCATGGGCAGGGCTTGGGATGTTAATTTTGTTTAACGTCTAAGGTCCGGCGGTGACGGTGAAGTAGACCTCACAATTGGGCATGTTCTGTCTCCACGCGTCGAACACTATCTGGGGCTCCTCTTTGGTGAACAGATCTATCTTTGGCGGCTCCTCACCCGCCGGGGGCTCCTGTTTCGCCTGAAAATAATTGTTATTTAATTTTGTTTCAAGCAGAAACGTCTTCGAACGATGCTATTAAGCTTAGAATAAATTTAAAAGTGGAAAAATTACTGTCTTGGGTGAGACTTGAACTCACGGCCTCTGGATCGATACTCCAGCGCTCTGCCAATTGAGCCACCAAGCCCCAACCAAGACAGTAATGTTTCCACTTTTAAATTTATTCTAAGCATGTCCATTCATGTCCATATTAAGATTTTTGTCGGAATCCGGCGTTGTGATATATTGGTTTACTATTGTACCTATTGTGACTTGTAACTTCGGCGTTATATATAAAGATTTGTATAAAAAATATATATTACGGCCTCCTAGTTTAGTCGGCACTTGGCAGTGATCCTGCCTGCGGAGCAGGTTCCGGGTTCAAACCCTGGTAAGGGGATTTATTTGTGTGTTCATCATAGATATTTTTTGCTCAGTTATGGATATTTCTATGTATTTAAGTATTTATCTATTATATATATCGTTGTCTAGTACACACAACAATAGCCTTATTGAGCTTACTGTAGGGCTAGGTCAATTTCTCTCTCTCTCTCTCTCTCTCTCTTGTCAGGCCTGTGGTAGACCATGTCGGTCTCGCATCGGTCTATTCAGCCACCAAAAACGGTGTCTCTCCGGTGTTACACCATAAATCGTCTGCAATAGACGCAAAAGCCAATGATGTCTAGTACACACAACAATAGCCTTATTGAGCTTACTGTGGGGCTAGGGCAATTTCTGTAAGATTGTTTGAAAATATTTATTTTTTATTTCATTAACCACCGACTCAATCGCAGCTATAGCACTAAATGTGAAGTTACCTTGCGCACGAGTATGGTTTCTCCTTAATGTTAATGCTGTTCTGTAGCTAGATATGGCCCGAGCGTATAATATATACTTCCGTTATTTATCTATAACTATTGGGAACAGAAGAAACACATTTTGTTTACTCTGTGTGCATGATCCGTAAAAGTATGGGTGTGTGCGTGTGATAGTATACCTTCCGCGCCGCTTGAGGTGCACCAGCGGTGGCAGCATGATTGCATTTTGATCACCTGTCACTATGCCTGTCACTTTCGCACTTACATACTTTTTAGAACGTGACAGGCATATTGGTGACCGTGCTCAGCCCGCAGCTCGCAGGTCAACGTGGGTCCTCATGGCGGTGCTCTGTGAGAACTTGCAGCCGCACCTTTAGCATAAGGTTTCTCCCCAATTTTTGTGCGGTTGTGAAACTCGATATGGCCTGAGCGTGTGTGTGTGATAGTATACCTTTCCGCGGCGTCGCTTGAGATGCACCAAGTCCACGTGGGTCCTCATGGCGGTGCTCTGCGAGAACTTGCGGCCGCACGTGGGGCAAGAGAATGGTTTCTCCCCGGTGTGTGTGCGGACGTGGTTGATTAGCACTGATTTGCCCTGAAAAACGTTAGTAAGTTACTGATAGTTTTAATTCGGAAATCTGTGTAAAAATATATTAATTTTAAATTCTTTGACTTGTTTTACTCTAACAATCTCACTAATCACTCTCACTCCATCGACTTTTCTTACTAGTTTTATCTCTCCATCCTTCTTAATATGTCTCTCCTAAATCACCTTGAAAGCCTTACCGTATACATCACAGATGTGCCACGTCAAAATACTATATATGTATACATGTATCTATATATGCAGATTTGTTTCCCCTCCCTACATCCCGCCCGCGCGGTCCTCTAATTAGTTGACACTTATGACTATGACAGACGAAATAAGACATGCACCTAGACGCCTGTGTGTGTAGTGCTCCGTGAACCTCGTGAATTTCGGCAGGCCTATGGAACTCTCCGCGGAAGCTCGGATTTATACCGACTCGCTTCCCGCCGGCGGGACTCAAGCTAGCTAGTTGGTTGCCACACGCGCTCACGCACGCACGTCACCGCGCGCTATGACAAAGTAATGCTTTCGTAATGAACAAATAACACAGCTTGTAGTGTGGATTCTCTTGTTTTGCAGAAACAACAAAACAAATAAAAAATATAGTATTTTCCTCTTTCGACAGATGAGGAAAAGTAAGTAGACATTCTCAATATAGGTACTTACACCTACTGTTATTAAATTGTTTTAAAGATCTAGGTAATGTTTCTTACGACACATTTATAGTTAGATATCCACCTAAGACATAAGTGTTTGAAAGAAGCGTCGGCAACCCTAGCGTTGTGTCGGCGCGCGCGGTGCGGGGAGCGGCGCGTTGAAGGTCACTCCATTGTATTTTTGTGTAGGTATCAAAACGGTAGGTATTTGAGTTTTCTATGAGAGATAAGCGTCTGTTCGTAAGAACTTTTATATAATCTGTGATTTCGGATACTTGGGATAATTGTGTGCCCTGGCCGAGTCTTCTGTGCAGATCACATCTCTCGGAGAAAGGTTAGTCGCCTGTGCCGCGCTAGATAAGCCCTGGAAGCTAGTGAGGTACACTCGTTTTACTCGCCCTGAAGGCCTTCCCTGGCCTGGTGCACGTGTCCCCTGTGCTTGGCGAGCGCGGCGGGGGCGGGGGGCGGGGCAGCTATCCATGTTACTCACTCTGAAGGCCTTCCCGCAGGCGTCGCAGACGTGCCTCTTGGCCGGCCTGGCGCCCTGGTGCACGTGTCTGCGGTGCTTGGCGAGCGAGGCGCTGGTGGCGAGCGCGGCGGGACAGAGTCCGCAGGCGTGCGCGCGCAGGCCGTCGTGCTGCACGGCGTGGTGCGCGGCGGGGGCGGGGGGCGGGGCAGCTATCCATGTTACTCACTCTGAAGGCCTTCCCGCAGGCGTCGCAGACGTGCCTCTTGGCCGGCCTGGCGCCCTGGTGCACGTGTCTGCGGTGCTTGGCGAGCGAGGCGCTGGTGGCGAGCGCGGCGGGACAGAGTCCGCAGGCGTGCGCGCGCAGGCCGTCGTGCTGCACGGCGTGGTGCGCGGCGGGGGCGGGGGGCGGGGCAGCTATCCATGTTACTCACTCTGAAGGCCTTCCCGCAGGCGTCGCAGACGTGCCTCTTGGCCGGCCTGGCGCCCTGGTGCACGTGTCTGCGGTGCTTGGCGAGCGAGGCGCTGGTGGCGAGCGCGGCGGGACAGAGTCCGCAGGCGTGCGCGCGCAGGCCGTCGTGCTGCACGGCGTGGTGCGCGGCGGGGGCGGGGGGCGGGGCAGCTATCCATGTTACTCACTCTGAAGGCCTTCCCGCAGGCGTCGCAGACGTGCCTCTTGGCCGGCCTGGCGCCCTGGTGCACGTGTCTGCGGTGCTTGGCGAGCGAGGCGCTGGTGGCGAGCGCGGCGGGACAGAGTCCGCAGGCGTGCGCGCGCAGGCCGTCGTGCTGCACGGCGTGGTGCGCGGCGGGGGCGGGGGGCGGGGCAGCTATCCATGTTACTCACTCTGAAGGCCTTCCCGCAGGCGTCGCAGACGTGCCTCTTGGCCGGCCTGGCGCCCTGGTGCACGTGTCTGCGGTGCTTGGCGAGCGAGGCGCTGGTGGCGAGCGCGGCGGGACAGAGTCCGCAGGCGTGCGCGCGCAGGCCGTCGTGCTGCACGGCGTGGTGCGCGGCGGGGGCGGGGGGCGGGGCAGCTATCCATGTTACTCACTCTGAAGGCCTTCCCGCAGGCGTCGCAGACGTGCCTCTTGGCCGGCCTGGCGCCCTGGTGCACGTGTCTGCGGTGCTTGGCGAGCGAGGCGCTGGTGGCGAGCGCGGCGGGACAGAGTCCGCAGGCGTGCGCGCGCAGGCCGTCGTGCTGCACGGCGTGGTGCGCGGCGGGGGCGGGGGGCGGGGCAGCTATCCATGTTACTCACTCTGAAGGCCTTCCCGCAGGCGTCGCAGACGTGCCTCTTGGCCGGCCTGGCGCCCTGGTGCACGTGTCTGCGGTGCTTGGCGAGCGAGGCGCTGGTGGCGAGCGCGGCGGGACAGAGTCCGCAGGCGTGCGCGCGCAGGCCGTCGTGCTGCACGGCGTGGTGCGCGGCGGGGGCGGGGGGCGGGGCAGCTATCCATGTTACTCACTCTGAAGGCCTTCCCGCAGGCGTCGCAGACGTGCCTCTTGGCCGGCCTGGCGCCCTGGTGCACGTGTCTGCGGTGCTTGGCGAGCGAGGCGCTGGTGGCGAGCGCGGCGGGACAGAGTCCGCAGGCGTGCGCGCGCAGGCCGTCGTGCTGCACGGCGTGGTGCGCGGCGGGGGCGGGGGGCGGGGCAGCTATCCATGTTACTCACTCTGAAGGCCTTCCCGCAGGCGTCGCAGACGTGCCTCTTGGCCGGCCTGGCGCCCTGGTGCACGTGTCTGCGGTGCTTGGCGAGCGAGGCGCTGGTGGCGAGCGCGGCGGGACAGAGTCCGCAGGCGTGCGCGCGCAGGCCGTCGTGCTGCACGGCGTGGTGCGCGGCGGGGGCGGGGGGCGGGGCAGCTATCCATGTTACTCACTCTGAAGGCCTTCCCGCAGGCGTCGCAGACGTGCCTCTTGGCCGGCCTGGCGCCCTGGTGCACGTGTCTGCGGTGCTTGGCGAGCGAGGCGCTGGTGGCGAGCGCGGCGGGACAGAGTCCGCAGGCGTGCGCGCGCAGGCCGTCGTGCTGCACGGCGTGGTGCGCGGCGGGGGCGGGGGGCGGGGCAGCTATCCATGTTACTCACTCTGAAGGCCTTCCCGCAGGCGTCGCAGACGTGCCTCTTGGCCGGCCTGGCGCCCTGGTGCACGTGTCTGCGGTGCTTGGCGAGCGAGGCGCTGGTGGCGAGCGCGGCGGGACAGAGTCCGCAGGCGTGCGCGCGCAGGCCGTCGTGCTGCACGGCGTGGTGCGCGGCGGGGGCGGGGGGCGGGGCAGCTATCCATGTTACTCACTCTGAAGGCCTTCCCGCAGGCGTCGCAGACGTGCCTCTTGGCCGGCCTGGCGCCCTGGTGCACGTGTCTGCGGTGCTTGGCGAGCGAGGCGCTGGTGGCGAGCGCGGCGGGACAGAGTCCGCAGGCGTGCGCGCGCAGGCCGTCGTGCTGCACGGCGTGGTGCGCGGCGGGGGCGGGGGGCGGGGCAGCTATCCATGTTACTCACTCTGAAGGCCTTCCCGCAGGCGTCGCAGACGTGCCTCTTGGCCGGCCTGGCGCCCTGGTGCACGTGTCTGCGGTGCTTGGCGAGCGAGGCGCTGGTGGCGAGCGCGGCGGGACAGAGTCCGCAGGCGTGCGCGCGCAGGCCGTCGTGCTGCACGGCGTGGTGCGCGGCGGGGGCGGGGGGCGGGGCAGCTATCCATGTTACTCACTCTGAAGGCCTTCCCGCAGGCGTCGCAGACGTGCCTCTTGGCCGGCCTGGCGCCCTGGTGCACGTGTCTGCGGTGCTTGGCGAGCGAGGCGCTGGTGGCGAGCGCGGCGGGACAGAGTCCGCAGGCGTGCGCGCGCAGGCCGTCGTGCTGCACGGCGTGGTGCGCGGCGGGGGCGGGGGGCGGGGCAGCTATCCATGTTACTCACTCTGAAGGCCTTCCCGCAGGCGTCGCAGACGTGCCTCTTGGCCGGCCTGGCGCCCTGGTGCACGTGTCTGCGGTGCTTGGCGAGCGAGGCGCTGGTGGCGAGCGCGGCGGGACAGAGTCCGCAGGCGTGCGCGCGCAGGCCGTCGTGCTGCACGGCGTGGTGCGCGGCGGGGGCGGGGGGCGGGGCAGCTATCCATGTTACTCACTCTGAAGGCCTTCCCGCAGGCGTCGCAGACGTGCCTCTTGGCCGGCCTGGCGCCCTGGTGCACGTGTCTGCGGTGCTTGGCGAGCGAGGCGCTGGTGGCGAGCGCGGCGGGACAGAGTCCGCAGGCGTGCGCGCGCAGGCCGTCGTGCTGCACGGCGTGGTGCGCGGCGGGGGCGGGGGGCGGGGCAGCTATCCATGTTACTCACTCTGAAGGCCTTCCCGCAGGCGTCGCAGACGTGCCTCTTGGCCGGCCTGGCGCCCTGGTGCACGTGTCTGCGGTGCTTGGCGAGCGAGGCGCTGGTGGCGAGCGCGGCGGGACAGAGTCCGCAGGCGTGCGCGCGCAGGCCGTCGTGCTGCACGGCGTGGTGCGCGGCGGGGGCGGGGGGCGGGGCAGCTATCCATGTTACTCACTCTGAAGGCCTTCCCGCAGGCGTCGCAGACGTGCCTCTTGGCCGGCCTGGCGCCCTGGTGCACGTGTCTGCGGTGCTTGGCGAGCGAGGCGCTGGTGGCGAGCGCGGCGGGACAGAGTCCGCAGGCGTGCGCGCGCAGGCCGTCGTGCTGCACGGCGTGGTGCGCGGCGGGGGCGGGGGGCGGGGCAGCTATCCATGTTACTCACTCTGAAGGCCTTCCCGCAGGCGTCGCAGACGTGCCTCTTGGCCGGCCTGGCGCCCTGGTGCACGTGTCTGCGGTGCTTGGCGAGCGAGGCGCTGGTGGCGAGCGCGGCGGGACAGAGTCCGCAGGCGTGCGCGCGCAGGCCGTCGTGCTGCACGGCGTGGTGCGCGGCGGGGGCGGGGGGCGGGGCAGCTATCCATGTTACTCACTCTGAAGGCCTTCCCGCAGGCGTCGCAGACGTGCCTCTTGGCCGGCCTGGCGCCCTGGTGCACGTGTCTGCGGTGCTTGGCGAGCGAGGCGCTGGTGGCGAGCGCGGCGGGACAGAGTCCGCAGGCGTGCGCGCGCAGGCCGTCGTGCTGCACGGCGTGGTGCGCGGCGGGGGCGGGGGGCGGGGCAGCTATCCATGTTACTCACTCTGAAGGCCTTCCCGCAGGCGTCGCAGACGTGCCTCTTGGCCGGCCTGGCGCCCTGGTGCACGTGTCTGCGGTGCTTGGCGAGCGAGGCGCTGGTGGCGAGCGCGGCGGGACAGAGTCCGCAGGCGTGCGCGCGCAGGCCGTCGTGCTGCACGGCGTGGTGCGCGGCGGGGGCGGGGGGCGGGGCAGCTATCCATGTTACTCACTCTGAAGGCCTTCCCGCAGGCGTCGCAGACGTGCCTCTTGGCCGGCCTGGCGCCCTGGTGCACGTGTCTGCGGTGCTTGGCGAGCGAGGCGCTGGTGGCGAGCGCGGCGGGACAGAGTCCGCAGGCGTGCGCGCGCAGGCCGTCGTGCTGCACGGCGTGGTGCGCGGCGGGGGCGGGGGGCGGGGCAGCTATCCATGTTACTCACTCTGAAGGCCTTCCCGCAGGCGTCGCAGACGTGCCTCTTGGCCGGCCTGGCGCCCTGGTGCACGTGTCTGCGGTGCTTGGCGAGCGAGGCGCTGGTGGCGAGCGCGGCGGGACAGAGTCCGCAGGCGTGCGCGCGCAGGCCGTCGTGCTGCACGGCGTGGTGCGCGGCGGGGGCGGGGGGCGGGGCAGCTATCCATGTTACTCACTCTGAAGGCCTTCCCGCAGGCGTCGCAGACGTGCCTCTTGGCCGGCCTGGCGCCCTGGTGCACGTGTCTGCGGTGCTTGGCGAGCGAGGCGCTGGTGGCGAGCGCGGCGGGACAGAGTCCGCAGGCGTGCGCGCGCAGGCCGTCGTGCTGCACGGCGTGGTGCGCGGCGGGGGCGGGGGGCGGGGCAGCTATCCATGTTACTCACTCTGAAGGCCTTCCCGCAGGCGTCGCAGACGTGCCTCTTGGCCGGCCTGGCGCCCTGGTGCACGTGTCTGCGGTGCTTGGCGAGCGAGGCGCTGGTGGCGAGCGCGGCGGGACAGAGTCCGCAGGCGTGCGCGCGCAGGCCGTCGTGCTGCACGGCGTGGTGCGCGGCGGGGGCGGGGGGCGGGGCAGCTATCCATGTTACTCACTCTGAAGGCCTTCCCGCAGGCGTCGCAGACGTGCCTCTTGGCCGGCCTGGCGCCCTGGTGCACGTGTCTGCGGTGCTTGGCGAGCGAGGCGCTGGTGGCGAGCGCGGCGGGACAGAGTCCGCAGGCGTGCGCGCGCAGGCCGTCGTGCTGCACGGCGTGGTGCGCGGCGGGGGCGGGGGGCGGGGCAGCTATCCATGTTACTCACTCTGAAGGCCTTCCCGCAGGCGTCGCAGACGTGCCTCTTGGCCGGCCTGGCGCCCTGGTGCACGTGTCTGCGGTGCTTGGCGAGCGAGGCGCTGGTGGCGAGCGCGGCGGGACAGAGTCCGCAGGCGTGCGCGCGCAGGCCGTCGTGCTGCACGGCGTGGTGCGCGGCGGGGGCGGGGGGCGGGGCAGCTATCCATGTTACTCACTCTGAAGGCCTTCCCGCAGGCGTCGCAGACGTGCCTCTTGGCCGGCCTGGCGCCCTGGTGCACGTGTCTGCGGTGCTTGGCGAGCGAGGCGCTGGTGGCGAGCGCGGCGGGACAGAGTCCGCAGGCGTGCGCGCGCAGGCCGTCGTGCTGCACGGCGTGGTGCGCGGCGGGGGCGGGGGGCGGGGCAGCTATCCATGTTACTCACTCTGAAGGCCTTCCCGCAGGCGTCGCAGACGTGCCTCTTGGCCGGCCTGGCGCCCTGGTGCACGTGTCTGCGGTGCTTGGCGAGCGAGGCGCTGGTGGCGAGCGCGGCGGGACAGAGTCCGCAGGCGTGCGCGCGCAGGCCGTCGTGCTGCACGGCGTGGTGCGCGGCGGGGGCGGGGGGCGGGGCAGCTATCCATGTTACTCACTCTGAAGGCCTTCCCGCAGGCGTCGCAGACGTGCCTCTTGGCCGGCCTGGCGCCCTGGTGCACGTGTCTGCGGTGCTTGGCGAGCGAGGCGCTGGTGGCGAGCGCGGCGGGACAGAGTCCGCAGGCGTGCGCGCGCAGGCCGTCGTGCTGCACGGCGTGGTGCGCGGCGGGGGCGGGGGGCGGGGCAGCTATCCATGTTACTCACTCTGAAGGCCTTCCCGCAGGCGTCGCAGACGTGCCTCTTGGCCGGCCTGGCGCCCTGGTGCACGTGTCTGCGGTGCTTGGCGAGCGAGGCGCTGGTGGCGAGCGCGGCGGGACAGAGTCCGCAGGCGTGCGCGCGCAGGCCGTCGTGCTGCACGGCGTGGTGCGCGGCGGGGGCGGGGGGCGGGGCAGCTATCCATGTTACTCACTCTGAAGGCCTTCCCGCAGGCGTCGCAGACGTGCCTCTTGGCCGGCCTGGCGCCCTGGTGCACGTGTCTGCGGTGCTTGGCGAGCGAGGCGCTGGTGGCGAGCGCGGCGGGACAGAGTCCGCAGGCGTGCGCGCGCAGGCCGTCGTGCTGCACGGCGTGGTGCGCGGCGGGGGCGGGGGGCGGGGCAGCTATCCATGTTACTCACTCTGAAGGCCTTCCCGCAGGCGTCGCAGACGTGCCTCTTGGCCGGCCTGGCGCCCTGGTGCACGTGTCTGCGGTGCTTGGCGAGCGAGGCGCTGGTGGCGAGCGCGGCGGGACAGAGTCCGCAGGCGTGCGCGCGCAGGCCGTCGTGCTGCACGGCGTGGTGCGCGGCGAGCGCGCGTGCGCACTCGAACCGCTTGTCGCAGCGCGTGCACGCGAATCTGGGGAAATGAGGGCTATCGTTTTTTTGCTCACCAGTTGGCGCCTCTGTTGATGGTGGTCCAAAAGACTAAAGAACAGCTGTCAGTCATTGAAGTGACAAGTGACATTTGACATTTCGAACTATGGAAAAGACCACCATCTACACTAGCGCCCCTAGCGGCGAATTCATACGCGTTAGCCCTCATTACTTCTTTACAACTGGCATTTTGTATGGGATTTCGAGTTTCCAAAACGTCCCGCTTGGCGCGCTGTTCAAAATCCCATACAAAAATAGACATAGCGCTCGTCACGTTATCGAATAAAATTTACACTAGGGGTTTTATACAGGATGGCTAAAAAGTAACTGCATTCCCGTTGCCAGGGAAGTTTTGGGATTATACAGAGCAACTTTGACTATAAGACCGACCGCGAAATCGAAAAAAAATTTGGCCGTTTCATACATTTTGGCTGGTCCATTTTCTATGGGAGGGTAAATTTTTTTTCGCGATTTCGTGGTTGGCTCCATAGTAAAAGTTGCTCTGTATAATCCCAAAATCTCCCTCGCAACGAGAATGCACTTATTTTTTAGCCACCCTGTATAAAACCCCTAGTGTAACATTTCATTCGATAGCGTGACGAGCGTTATGTCTATTTTTGTATGGGATTTTGAACAGCGCGCCAAGCGGGACGTTTTGGAAACTCGAAATCCCATACAAAATGACAGTTAACGCAAACACTTACATCACATCACGCTATCGAATTAAATTTGCACTAGGGGTAAGATATAACAAAATTAGTGAGATCCGTTCAAGGGCATATTCGGTATCGTGTTCTGATTAGGAAAAAGTAGGAGATATTTTTTTTGACGCGAAAAATGTATGGATGGTTGGCCGACTTGGACGACCTGCCCCATAGAAAAATATTTTTTTTCTTTTACTTTTTTCTAATCAGGCCCCGTAGACAACATGCCAATCGCTAACGCTCCGTAGCGAACGAAACGCAACTGTCACTGTCACACTAATATGGAAGAGTGATAGAGAGACACAAAGCGATTCGATGGCGAAGCGATAGCGATTGTCGCCTTGCCTAGGCCGCCAGTTCGCGGTACCGAATATGCCCCTAAGGGTGAATATGTAGGTAAGTCATACTAAACAGACTGAACTTTTACTATGGGGCCGACCAATCAAACAAAAAAAAATTTCATTTATTACTGAAAATAAAAACTTTATAATAATAATAAAAAACCGGCCAAGTGCGAGTCGGACTCGCGCACCGAGGGTTCCGTACTTTTTAGTATTTGTTGTTATAGCGGCAACAGAAATACATCATCTGTGAAAATTTCAACTGTCTGGCTATCACGGTTCATGAGATACAGCCTGGTGACAGACGGACAGCGGAGTCTTAGCGACAAGCCTCAAGCAAAAGTTGCTTAAATGACAAATTATACAAATAATTTTATATGATATTTAAATAACCTATACCCAAAAAGTAAAGTTATTACCTGATAATAATCACACTACTTACTTCAAACTCTGTTTGTCTTTGTGTTTCAAACTCTTCATTAGATGCTGACGTAAGCTGTGTGCCGACTTAAATCTGCGAACAAAAACCCGTTTATAAATATCATACCTGTTCATTCAAAACGGCAAGCATACATTATACAATTATACATATAGGATGCAATAGGGGTATTACTGCAATGTTCTGCCACCAGAGTGCAGCTGTAGCCCGTTTAGTAAACCATAGAGTATAGGAGTATAGGTTTTGTTAAGGCGATGAGACTTGTATTGTGTAAGTACTACTATTAATTTATAATTAAGTGAATAATTAAAAATTGATTAATTTTGTCCTTCGCTGCCTGAAACACAGGAACTCCTAGTTCAGGCATTCGTAAACCACTTTCCTCTACTAACAACTCTTAGTCTTTAAGATGAACCTCTGTACAATACTTTTTTCAATAAATTATTTGTATTTTGTATTTGTATTTGTATAGAGTAACTTATACCAAAGATAGATATAACTCCGTAATAAATGGATACAGTCTAAGGAAAAAACGTACCTCGAAAATCACGAAAATTTGATTCTCGACCAGATGGCGCCACTACCTTTAAAATGTTTATGATTATGATCCATAAGATAAGATAATTACCTGACGTCACACTCCACGCAGTAGTACTCCTTGACGTCGGTATGTTTGAGCTGGTGATGTTTGATCTGCGTCCGCGTGCGGAACCGCTTGCCGCACTCCGAGCACGAGTAGTTCTTAATGCCCTGGTGTATCCTGGGTATACGCACCAAAATGTAACACTCGAAACATTAAAGCAAAGATAGATATAACTCCGTAATAGATGGATACAGTCTATGGAAAAAACGTGCCTCGAGAATCACGAAAATTTGATTCTCGATCAGATGGCGCCACTAGCTTTGGCCTACTCTCGTACAGAAGGCGTTGACGGTTTCGTTTGTTATTTATAATTTTAACGCATACCAGTGAAAGAACATGGGTCAAAATCATATAAAAATAATTAATGCAAATAAAAAAATCATTTATCCATATTTAAATACATTTTAACGTATTTTTATAAATCTTCATTTTTAGTTTTAAAGTATGTCGATAGATGGCAGTGAATTTACAGTGGTTACAAAATTTACTATGACAGTACCGCTCTATCTTATTATATCCTCTTTGATTAAAGTTAGGTAATTATACGAGTACCTAGGGCGTCCAGACGGTCTTCGGCCACTTCGACCATTTGGACGCCCTAGGTACCACTGGAGAGACGAAGTGCAGAAAGACCTCAGCGAACTCGGCGCCGTCGACTGGACAGAAACGGCTTTGGACAGAGTAGCATGGTCGTCTTTGCCAACCTCCACTTCGGGTAGAGTCGATTCATAAACAAGTGCGAACCGGACTCGCGCACAAAGGGTTCCGTACGCATTTTACTATAGTATAGTAAAATATGCGGACATGGTACATTTTTGAAAAAAATTTTTTTTTTTTCAAAAACCGAAGTGTCAATTATAGAATATTTTTTGTTATTTTAAGAATCATTAAAAAACGATTTTGCTCAAAAATGGATGGCACAATCGTATTCTCAGCCGACGGTATATCACTTTAGCACTCACTGCCTGTGTTCCTCGAGCGAGTCCTTGTTGACGAAAGTCTTGCCGCACTGCTCACACTCCGGCCGCTGTCCGCCGTGGTGGTTCCTCATGTGGCCGCGGTGCGTTTTACTATTACTGAGAATATATACATTTTTACAGTACATCTGGTGCTACATTACGACACCCTGTGCTATAATAAGCACATTACGTAACTATGTGCGTCGAAATTTTAAAGTTGTACCTACTGTAAAACATTGTACGATACACCGGTGAATAGGTAATTAGCAACTCGTGGCGATTTTCCTATTTTTCGCACTTGTATCGTAATATTCGTAATGTACTATTACAATACAAGTGCGAAAAATAAGAAATTCGCAACGAGTGGCGACAAATTAAAACACGACCGAAGGGAGTGTTTTAAATCGACACGAGTCGCTAATTAATTACCTATTTGCATATGTATAGGTACAACGTTTTACAGTACATATGGCATATGGCTCTTTGAATTTTTGACATAGTTGCGAAATACGCTAATTATCGCACTAGTGCGGTAAAGCAGCTCCATATGTACTGTAAATAACTATTATATTCAATACTCAATATTTTATTGTTATGCTTGTATCTGTTGCTCTTTTGACATGAAATCATTATTTATATGAATTTAAATTAAGAGAAAATGGTAAATTTTTGACATTCTAATTATTATTCTAGTCTATATTATTTTGAATCTGACATATTAATTAGTATTATTGTATTCATTATTTAAATTTATTGGATTTTGATTTTATTGTTAAAAGTTTTGTTTTTATTTTTAATGTATTTACTAACACATAGGTATAACGATGGTACTAACAATATTGTATGGAATTTTATGTTCTGAAATAAAGATATTTTATTATTTTATTATTATTTATTTATTGCTAATTCTCAAAGTAATTGTACAGGTGGTAAACTTATAAGCTAGGTCTTTGTGAACCCTGTTGGGCACTGCAATATACTATAATTACAACTATAACTATAATTTACAATTCCAAGGAGAGGAGAATTTTTGATTAATTATTTTAACATACAATCATTATAAGCAAATGTAAATAAGAATTAAAATGTCAAAAATACACTTCGTGTCGAAAGTTTTAACTCCAATGTCATTTGTCATTTTTGTTTTTGTACAATCTATTCACTGGGCTGAAGCCATAATTTTAAAAGAGGAAGAAGAAGATAACTATATAATAATCCGGCCTTCACCACTGGAGGGCTTCGTCACTTTTTCTTTAATATATGATATCTATTACAGTTTTCAATCTATTAAAATTAAAAATTAAATCATTTATTTCAAGCTATTTGGCTCTATAACTAATTTTTTTTTTCGCATTAGAAAAAGGCTAAACCATCTTGACCTGGTTTTTTATTAAAAAACGCTTTTGAAAAATAAGTTACAGCAGAAGTGATTGGACCGGTGTTCCAATGGTCGCAGGTTCGAGTCCTGCCGGAGGTGTAAATTTTTCCATTATTCCTTTAATTTAAAAATCTCGCACTTACTTGGAAACTTTACCGCAGAGATGGCACGTAAAGTGTGACACCATTCCTTCGTGTTGTGTTCTGTCGACAAACATTCTTTATTCGATTTTTTGTTTCAGAATTGAATCTGTACACCAACCTATATGTCTGTTTGACCCAATGGTTGACTGGTAGATAATGCATTTTGGCATTTGTACATTTTTAGGGTTCCGTATCCAAAGGGTAAAAACGGGACCCTATTATTAAGACTCCGCTGTCCGTCTGTCTGTCTGTCACCAGGCTGTATCTCATGAACCGTGATAGCTAGACAGTTGAAATTTTCACAGATGATGTATTTCTGTTGCCGCTATAACAACAAATACTAAAAACAGAACTCGCGGCCGAACTGGTGCCGCGGCAGATTTTGCCGCGGTCAAAAAGCGGGATAAGTACGCGAACCTGGCCGGTAATTACTATTTTGTACCCCTGGCTTTTGAAACTACTGGGTGCTGGGGGTCAGAGGCTATTGCCTTTACTAGGGAAGTGGGACGTCGCATTAGGGAGAGGGGATCTGACGCCCGCGCGGGTTCGTACCTGGTGCAAAGGTTGTCCATCGCAATTCAACGTGGTAACGCGGCTAGTGTGATGGGCACCTTTGCGCCGGGGACGACTCGTGGGGGACTTTTTGACTAGGCTTAAGTTTAGTCTTAAGTTTATTGAATTGTTTTTGTATTGATTTTTACCCAAAAACAGAATAATATAAATATTTAAATACCATACAACAAACGTGATTTTTTTGCTGTTTTTTTCCGTAATGGTACGGAACCCTTCGTGCGCGAGTCCGACTCGCTCTTGGCCGGTTTTTTTATTCAATAACAATATTACATTGTGTTTGAAATCTTAAAACTAAACATAAAAATATTACAAAAACAAACATCATAGCCACCAATAAAAAAATAGATAATAAAGAGAACAAAAGATAAGATGGATATACCTTTCATTCAATGGTAAATGCCCCGTGTGTTATTATAAACTAATGAAATGATTTTGTTTAGGCTGCCTTTCTGCTACGAGCATTAACGTCGCCATCAAAACAAATTAATTCATAAAATTAATTTGTTATATAAAAAAAACAAGATATAAATAAATAAAGAAAACTTAATACTCGTGTAATGCATTTTCATTTAAATTTAATAATTTCAGTTTTTCTTATTTTGATATTTCTTTATGGATACACCTTATCCATATTAATATGGAAGGTAGACCACGAGATTGACATTGATATATTCGCTATCGTGTGCTTAACTTACTGTTTATGCATCTCGCTCGTACTGATGCCAGTACGTGTACATTAGTGTACAAAGTAAGTTACGATGACGCTAGCGAATATTTAGTGTCAAACTCGTGGTTAGGCTACAGTTGCACTACATCAAATTGGTGGTTTTTGTGAGGAAATGCTTGAGTTACTTTAGAAAACACCGAAATCACCATCCATACATATTAATATCTACATGACATTAATAACGTAAAAATAGCTCACCCCCGCCGAGCTCTAGTTATAAGTTTGATCACTGCTTGTGTGTGTGTGTGTGTGTCTGTTGCACCATAGCTCATAAACGAGTAAACCAATTTTTAATTTGAAAACAGGCTGTCTAGTGGTTATTCTTAGAAATGTTTTATCAAAATGTTAGAAAGAAAGTTTAATATGTATGAAATAAAACTATGAAAACGGATTATATCGCGTATACAGAATAGTTTTTTAACGCGCGCCAGTCGTAACCTAAATGAGTTGTCTAAAGAATTTGATGTGGATATATTCAACTGTAGAATTCCTAGCGTGAGACGTAATCTAGTGCAGAGATATTTTGAGTCTTTTGAGTGAGCGTGTTGTCGCCTTCTTGAATGCCTATTATTACTTACTTATGTATTACTCTCTCTTTTTTTTTTCTTGCCTCTTAGTCTTCATTGCTAAGTTAATTTGTATTTTAGTTACTCCCTTATTAGTTATCATTTGTATACGCTCTGTTTACATATGTGGCTGCGATAGTGCGCAACCTTAGTATAGTACCTATTAGTTTGTATCATGTCACTACCTGTGAGTTCCTATAATTGGCTTCCTGTATCAACTATAATTTTTATGTTAATGTCACAGCTGTTGGATCTCCAAATAAATAAAATAAAATAATAAAATATTGAATTTATAATACATTCCGACGTTTCGAACCCTTTACAGCGTTCGTGGTCAACGGATGACTGAGGAAAAGCTACAATGTGCGGAGTTTACACTGTATTATTTTCAATCAAATGATAGATTTTGTGTAGTTATTTTTTAAGAAATTGTCAGGCAAGTTACATTTTAAGTTTTGTCCCTATTCACCCCAGCCATCTCTATTCACCCCAGTGGACGGTACATGTTACCTGTAATGGTCGAGTATGGAGGCGCGGTCGATCATGCGGCGTCCGCAGGCTACGCACTCGTAGCGGCGCGTGTGGATATGTGCATGCACGCTGCGGCTGTACGCCGACGGGAAGTACATGGTGCATAGCGCACACGAGAACGGGCCCCGGGACTGAAAACAAAAATAAATGTTACCAAAGATACATTCATCGAGTAAAATGCGTAAAATCTAAGACAATTTCGTGCTTCGAATTATTACACATTTTGCGGTAGCTGTCAAAAGTTGACTGCAAGAACTCCTCTGCAGGTAAAGGCTTCCTGCAAGGTGAACCAATCGTCTCTGGATTTTGCAGTTTGATGTCTGACGTTACGTTACATACTACAATAAATCTAGTAATAGTGTAAGTAACTCACCGGGCTGTGTTTCCTCATATGGTTTTCCAGTTTGGTGTCGAAGTTGAATCCCTTGTAGCACAGGTGGCACTGGTACGGGAACTTGGCTTTGCTCTCTTCCTGTAACAAATATTTTCAATTTAAAGTGGAGTTCAATTGAAAAACCCCGCCTCGGCCACTGGTGGAACTTGACCACTTTTTCTTTAGTGTATGATATTTGTGACGTTTTCAATCAAAAGGTACCATATTGTCGCTTGTCGATAAGGTTGATTTCTAATTGAAGCTATATGAAAATAGCGCCTTACTGACAAGCGACAATAAGTACCCTTTTGGTTGAAGACGGCACGTTTATTTCAGTTTATAATTTATATACAATAGTAGTAGTGGTAGTGTGACTACTTAAAAAACACAAATCAAAATATTTTCATAAAATAATTTGAAATGCTCCCAAGTTTGGAAATATGACAGATTTTGCTAGTATTTGACGTATGACCTAAAAGTTTTACGATGGTTGTTTTCATTGAAATATTAATAATTAACATATATTTTAACTAGATGATATAAATAAAACATTTAAGTATTTATTAAACTGTTGATAAAATCATGGTTGTCTACAAAAAATGCGACATTACGAAGAAATTAAGGTAAATTTGTTTGTTTTATTTGCCATTTGTACTGAACTCCACTTTATATTAATTACTAGAACCGTTTGAGTATCTGTGTGCGCACATAATGTTTGAGTATCAATCTGTGTGTAAGCTCCTTAGGACAGTCAGTTGACATATTACTTGAAATTGACCAGTACTCCTATGGTTGGATCGAGCTCCACCATTTTCCTGAATCCTATACATCGGCTCTTACCCCCCCAACTCTTTGCTAGGAAAAATGTTAAACAGCTTCAACTAACGTCACTCTCTTTGAACGGTTCTTCAGGGTTTAGCATCACGATGCGTATCTTGGTGGGGTTGAGTTCCACCGTTTTCCTGATGCTGGTTGGCTCTTCACTATCCGGCTCTTTACTGGGACAAGTGTTAAACTACAACCAACCTCATACTGTTTGAACTGTTCTTAAAGGTTCAGCATCACGATGCGTATCTTCGTGGGGTCGAGTTCCACCGTCTTCCCGATGCTGGTCGGCTCTTCACCCTCCAGCTCTTTGTTGGGACAAGTGTTAAACTACAACTAACCTCATACTGTTTGAACTGTTCTTCAGGGTTCAGCATGACGATGCGAATTTTGGTGGGGTCGAGTTCCACCGTCTTCCTGATGCTGGTTTTTGGCTCTTCACCCTCCACTGGTTCTTTGCTGTGATAGGACAAAATCAGATATATTAAAAAACAATAATTGGTATGTTACCTCTCGCTCATCTCACAAAACAGAGTAATGTTTAAAGAAGAATGCAATTCATAATGCGATCATAATATAAATTCGTGTAGATTAGTCTAAGATAATTTATATTGTAATTTTATATTATGAGAATAAATATCTAAATCTAAATCTATAATAAGTAAACAGAAAAATTCGACAAAATTAAAACAGCGCCATCTAGTGAAAAGAAACCTATCTAAGATTTAACCATCTAGGCTGACTCTGACTTAAATGGTATGTACTTCCGATTTTTAAAAAATCGCACTCAAATCGGTCCATCCAATGGGACTTGGGACCACTGATGTGTCATCTGAAAGTTTACAAAATTGCGAAATACCCATTTAAAAAATAACTTTTTAATTATGAGTTTTAAAAACTTTTAACACCCATAATTTTGGTATTTACAATTCGCTTATCGGTGAAAGAAAAAAGTCGTGAGGAAACCGAACTAATCCCAATAAGGCCTAGTTTCCCCTCTGGGTTGGAAGGTCAGATGGCAGTAGCTTTCGTAAAAACTAGTGCCTACGCCAATTCATGGGTCCAGTTGACAAGCGGACCCCAGGCTCAGGGTTCGAAAGGATAATCAATGATAGTTATCTTGATGATTGTTATGCATGATAGTTATCGATTTAATAATAACCTAAAATTTACGAAATATAATTAAATTGTTACATGATGATTATCAATTTATCATATATTTCAATGGTTAATAAAAAAAACCGGCCAAGTGCGAGTCGGACTCGGCCACCGAGGCTTCCGTACTTTTTAGTATTTGTTGCTATAACAATAACAGAAATACATCATCTGTGAAAATTTCAACTGTCTAGCTATCACGGTTCATGAGATACAGCCTGGTGACAGACGGACAGCGGAGTCTTAGTAATAGGGTCCCGTTTTTACCCTTTGGGTACGGAACCCTAAAAACTAATCAATATTAGGTCAGTTTTTATTTGTACATAGCAAACAACACCCCAATCATTATTTTTTACTATCAAAGAATTTAAAGAAAATATAGCACCATCCATACCTGGGATAATTATCCGAAAAATATCGGATAATTATCACGATAATTATCAAAGACTATAATTATCGCGATAAGTATCAAGGACTATAACTATCGCGAATCGAATTTCGAACCCCGCCGTTCCGTGCCGTCCGTAAGCCATGGCAAAAAGCCGAGACAACGCAAGGAAGATGTGAATAAATTTTAAAAAGATTTTATTATTACCTTTTCTTCCGCTTCGCCTTGGGCTGTTCCTTTTTCTTGGTCTTCCTTTTTTTCTTGGTTTCCTCTTCTTCCTTGACTAGAAGCTCTTCAGCAATCTCGTTGTCAGACTTTACCGCCGTATTTCTGAAATACAAACATTATTTATATGCGTCATACACAGCAAGGTTCATGTCTCTCTTGTAGACATTTTTAAGTTAAAGGCTGTAGTCAAATTTTCGGTACACCATTTTACTCCTTTTCTATAAACCTATGTATGTATGTATGTACCTATGTATGTATGTAGCAATTTGTAAAGATATCATAAATAAACGATGAAAAATTTAAAAAACCTCCCACGCTCAAAAATGCCTTACATCATTTTCGAAAAGAGATGATGATCTTCAAACTGGATTGATTTTATATCACACATAGCTAAAAAACCGGCCAAGTGCGAGTCGGACTCGCGCACCGAGGGTTCCGTACTTTATAGTATTTGTTGTTATAGCAGCAACAGAAATACATCATCTGTGAAAATTTCAACTGTCTAGCTTTCACGGACACCACCATCACCACCAAGCCACGACCACCATTCCACCCGTGATGGTGATCCGTGGTGATGGTGATGGTGGCTTGGTGGTGGAGGTGGTGGTGGTTTTTAATGGAGATACAGCCTGATGAGTGGTGACAGACAGATGGACAGAGGAGTTCCGTTTTTACCCTTTGGGTACGGAACCCTAAAAATCACCGCAAGTACTCGCTTTCACGTAAAAAACTGCATCGAAATCTATTCCTCCATCAGAGCTACGATGCCACAGACAGACAGACATTGGCGTCAAACTTGTAACACCCTCTTTTTTGCGTCGGACTCGCTTACCGAGGGTTCTGAACAAATTTAATTTTTAGCATATGTTGTTATAGCGACAACAGAAAAATACATCATCTGTGAGAATTTCAACTGCGCGGTTCATGAGATACAGCCTTTTGACAGACAGACAGACGGACTGTGGAGTCTTAGTAACAGGGTCCCGTTTTTACCCTTTGGGTACGGAAACCTAACAAGGCTTTTATACACTACAGTGGAGTACCTTGTTCCAGTTTTTTTTTTAGTTTTATTTGCTGACACCTGAGCTCCTCGTCGTCATAATCGTCGAAGGAGTCAAACTCCTCCTTGAGGAGCTCTACGGGAGGTCCCGCTGCAGGTGGGGGTTCTATCGGAGGCAGGTCTATAGTGTGGGCTGACTACTGTTCTCATATAAGTCTCACCTGTACTCCTCTAATGTAATGTTGTCTTCATAATCATCAAAGGAGTCAAACTCCTCCTTGAGGAGCTCTACGGGGGGAGGTCCCGCTGCAGGTATCGGTTCTAACGGAGGCAGGTCTATGGTGTGGAGAGCTGATGCTATCGGCCTCTTCTCATGCTGTAACAAAAATTTAATGAATGATATTTCTGAAATAAAACTATGAAACGGATTATATCGCGTATTTGATTGATTGAGTGTATCTGGTTGATATTGCGTATCTGGCCGCGGAGCTCTAGCATGCCAGGCAGGCGACCGAGCTCAGGATACCGCGGGTCAACCAGAGGTCCCACGTTAAGATCCCCACAGTTGAGCGCAGGCCTGTCATTCTGCCTTTTGTCAGGGGGGTCACGGACAGGATCAGCTACATCTTAAAGCGTGCTTCTAAAAAAACATATTTCAAGCCAATGAAGAATTCCTGAAAACTACTTATACTAATAAGATTTGGAGGTGTAAAGGCTCTCCAAGCAATTCGATATAAGTTTGAAAAAATAATGTGCCCTTAGTTTGGTAACTGGATTGAAAGAAGTATTTAGACAACTAGTTATATTTATAAAAAGGGTCACTCGCGTATCTTAAGTTGAAGATTGCTCTACATGTTTCGCTCCATATCGAGGAGCTACAACGGGAGCACGCGTTGGCGGACCTCGGCAGACGCGGACTGCAGCTCTCGAGGCGAGGAACCACTCTCCTCCAAGGCATTACTGTCAAATGATGGGTAGCATACAACATTCACTATATCATTTGCTGAAGTTACGTCCACACTGCCGACCCCGTTTTCGTTTACGTGATTGATCCATTTTAACTTTTAACATATCTAATCACTACATATTATAAAACAAAGCCCGCGCTGCGTCTGTCTGTGTGTCTGTATGTTCGTGATAAACTCAAATACTACTGAACGGACTTTTCACGCGGTTTTCACCTATGAATAACATACGGAATCGACCTATGGGGCGATGCGGCGGACCGACTAAGACCATACAAACTCCAAAAACGAGCGATTCAGTGCATCTCTGGGGTCCCATGGGATCATCCAGCGCAGGAACTGTTTAAACAGACAGGAATTCTTACCCTACCGTGTCTATACATTTTCGAAGTGGCGAAATACGTTAGACGCAATTTTAAACAGTTTCCGACTCGTGGCAACGCCCGAGGTGCGAGTTCTAGAAGGCATATTGAACTTAATCCACCTAAGACGCGACTTGCCAAGTCTAGAAAGTGTTTACATACGGTAGGACCTAAAGTTTATCAAGGGAAAAAATCCCGCTAGAACTGAAACAAATAACTAGCAACCTATGTTTTTATAAAAAACTCAAATCTAAATTGGCGTCTGATGCATACTACACAGTCGATGCCTTTTACGAGACCTAGCACTGTACTAAGTGGGTAAAACTTATTGTTATTAAAAATATATATATAAAAAATAAATAACTGGTTCGCTGGCTCAGCCTTGCCTCTTAAACTATGTAAATAACTATATAATTAATAAGACTTAAAATAAGTATTTAGCATGTACTTGACCTGTAAAATTGTATTTTATGAATAAAGTATTGAATTGAATTGAATTGAATAGAGTGATTCTAAGGTTTAGTTGTATAATTTGTTAACGTTTTCGGTAACCCATGCGGGGCGGGTCGTTAGAATGGTATAAAAACAGTTCAGAACTCACCTCCAACGTTTTGTGGTAACCGAGCTTCTTCCCGCTGTGGTCAAAGGCAAGAGTATTGGTTTCCTTCAGGTTCGGTGTTGAGTACTTGCTCAGTTCCGGGTCTTGGGCGTCGATGGGAAACTGAAATACAAATATTGTCTTTAGTATCGGTATGTAACATTATCTCGTTATTTTCAAGGGCGACATCATTAGCTCTTTTGACAGTAACATTTTAGCCTTAACACTATGTTTAGACCTATCAATGACTATTTCTCTCCAGTACCTAATGAGCGGGCAGTCAAAATCTTAAGATGGACTCAAATTTCTTGAGTATCTTGCTTGATACTTACAGGAGCACATCTCAAGAGATAGTCGCAGAGCATAGAATTGGCTTTGAGCAGCTTCTGCTTGAAGCGGACCGCCTTCTGCAGCAGCGCAGCACATTCGTGGCACAGCCAAGGCGGGAGCCCGTCCGAGTCAGACACCTGAAGAAAAGAAAAGTCCATTTAGCCATAGCCAATACATGCGTTTATTATGTAGGTATGTAAATCTATGTAGGCTACACTCAGGAACAAATTTGTAATAAAAAAACAAAAAGACCATCTGCTTCGCAGGCAGTCACTATCAACAGTACCAACTAGGCTAGGAGGCAGTTGAATGGATGGACACTTAAAATACTCTATCTATCTATCTATCTAGCCCTTTTATTCTGAGCTAGAGTATGTCCCGTAGCTCAGTGTGCCGCTTGGCAAAGGCCTCCTCTAGCTCTTTCCATTGAGGTCTGTCGTGGGCCACTCTTCTCCAGTTCGGGCCCGCTGTGAGTTTGAGTTCATCCTCCCATCTTGTTCGAGGTCTCCTCTGGCCCCGTGTACAACCTCTTGGATACCAATTTGTTACTATTTTGCTCCATTTTTCCCGCCTGTCTCTCAACATGTGGCCAGTCCATCTCCACTTCTAAGCAAATAAAAACCGGCCAAGTGCGAGTCGGACTCGCGCACGAAGGGTTTCGTACTATTACGCAAAAAACAGCAAAAAAATCACGTTTATTTTGTTCTGTTTTTAGTATTTGTTGTTATAGCAGCAACAGAAATACATCATCTGTAGCACAGGTTATTTTGTAAATAACTTAAAAGGAGATACCAGCCACTGTCATATTTGTAGTTTTTCAATGCAATAAACAATTTTCAATCTGTGAAGATTTCAACTGTCTAGATATCCCTGTCTAGATACAGTCTGACAGACGGACAGCGGAGTCTTCGTAATAGGGTCCCGTTTTTACCCTTTGGGTACGGAACCCTAAAAACTAACTAATTGTTAATTTATATGTATATCGGCACTACCCGTTCAAAGTTGTAAGTGCTTAACTTTCCTGCTACCCAAAGGTTGTCTGGAAGAGATCGCTTTTTAGCGATAAGACCGCCTGTTGTTACCTAGTCTTAAGCTTGTATTTCGCTTTCTGTGTATTTTTTAAACTTTATGGTGCACAATAAAGAATATTTACTTACTTACTAACATCTCGTAAGTTCTAGGGGATTTTGACTTTTTACAATTTTTGTATTAAATCAACCTAAAAACTAACTAATTGTTAATTTATATGTATATCGGCACTACCCGTTCAAAGTTGTAAGTGCTTAACTTTCCTGCTACCCAAAGGTTGTCTGGAAGAGATCGCTTTTTAGCGATAAGACCGCCTGTTGTTACCTAGTCTTAAGCTTGTATTTCGCTTTCTGTGTATTTTTTAAACTTTATGGTGCACAATAAAGAATATTTACTTACTTACTAACATCTCGTAAGTTCTAGGGGATTTTGACTTTTTACAATTTTTGTATTAAATCAACCTAAAAACTAACTAATTGTTAATTTATATGTATATCGGCACTACCCGTTCAAAGTTGTAAGTGCTTAACTTTCCTGCTACCCAAAGGTTGTCTGGAAGAGATCGCTTTTTAGCGATAAGACCGCCTGTTGTTACCTAGTCTTAAGCTTGTATTTCGCTTTCTGTATATTTTTTAAACTTTATGGTGCACAATAAAGAATATTTACTTACTTACTAACATCTCGTAAGTTCTAGGGGATTTTGACTTTTTACAATTTTTGTATTAAATCAACCTAAAAACTAACTAATTGTTAATTTATATGTATATCGGCACTACCCGTTCAAAGTTGTAAGTGCTTAACTTTCCTGCTACCCAAAGGTTGTCTGGAAGAGATCGCTTTTTAGCAATAAGACCGCCTGTTGTTACCTAGTCTTAAGCTTGTATTTCGCTTTCTGTGTATTTTTTAAACTTTATGGTGCACAATAAAAAATATTTACTTACTTACTAACATCTCGTAAGTTCTAGGGGATTTTGACTTTTTACAATTTCTGTATTAAATCGCGTGTGCGTTATTGCGACCTGGAAGGAAGAGGTAATTTTTCTTTGTAGGCGATAGACTGTATAGATTAATTAACCAAAATTTTTGTTCCCCAATAGCTTTTGTTCCATTCGCGTTTTTCCCCAGTCTTTTTTTTAACCAGCGTAAATTTTTTCAGTAGTTAATTTAATCACACGCGTGTCCCTGTCGCTTTTTTCCCCAAAGAGTAATATTTCCGAGAACATCCTTCCCTGAGCCGACGGAGCCCCGCTACGCGAAGCTCCTATTTCTGGGCGATTTGCCCTTCGGGCATCTGAAGCTACCTAACGAACCTAACCTACCTACCTATCGACTTAGTGTGACTATCGTTAAAACATTACTCTTTGGGGAAAAAAGCGACTGGGACATACGCGTATGATTAAATTAACTACTGAAAAAAATTACGCTGGTTAAAAAGCAGAATGGGGATAAACGCGAATGGAACAAAAGCTGTTGGGGAACAAAAATGTTGGGTAGTTAATCTAACATGTCAGGCGATATCGCAATGGTGGGAGTTCCGTTAATAAATAATTGAGGATATAAAAGATTTTTTATACCATTCGTAATAACCAATGTCAATGGAAAGACAAGATTCGGGCCCTACACCCCAGCAAGGGGTAACAGGAAAAGAAGAAGAAGAAGATTCGTAATAACCTCTCTTTGAAAATTAATAATAAATCAAACTACATATAAGTGGATCAAAATTTGTCACATCATGATATTTCTTTATAGTTTAATATTAACTTAAAAGCATAAAACTTACATTCAATCCTGCTAAATCGCGAAAATGTGTAGCGAACATCGATATACTGAACATTCGCTTGTCGGTCATGAGACAGCACCTGCATATTGTTTTCTCGGGTTCAGGTTCAGTTTTATACTCGTCTTCAGACTTGAAATAAGTCTCCATTGTTAAAAACACAACTCACATTTATTTCATTAAGTTTTTGTGTTTCAGATGGAGCAAAAAGCAAAACAATTTGTAAACAATATGGCGTCGCAACGCATTATGCATGTGCAAAATGCTGTAATATTGTTCTGTTGTTTAAATATGATCTCTATACCCTAAATTAACGATACATTTTCATTTGATCGGCTTACGTCAATAAGAAAATGGAAAATAACGATAACCGCCCTACATGAGCCCTACAAAAATGGTACGTGGCGTTTCGTCTACTGCACACGTTACTACATGGCATCTTCATCCGCAATTGCAATAAAACTTTTGAACTTTATGGTTTGTTTTCATGCTGAATGTTCGTTTACTCCTCAGGTTTACTCATTCAAATATATAGTTGGTCAAGCGAATTTTGTCAGTAAAAAGAAACAAAAAAATATACTCATCCTTTTTTTTTGGGTGCTAGTACTAGTGTAAGACAAAGATAGTATGATTCTCTCTGTCTATGTTTGAAATGAGACAGTCCTTTGACAAATTATATATTCAAATATGGTCATGTGTTTTTTTCTATAAGATTCTAGCAATATCGAAACGCATGTACAGGGTTCCCATATCATTAAAACTCTTCTATATGGTAGAAATATAACTAGTAGGGAGTTCTAAATATTTATTAAACTTTTAATTATAACATGATATCGTTGCAAAATAAATGGCACTTACAGTTCCTTACGTATTATAAGATTTACATTATTTACATTACTTTACATTATTAGTTTTTACTATGATCACACGTTAATACATAAATCGGTGGAGCAGAAAGCACATAAAGCGGCGTATCTGAAAAAAAATTATTACAGTTATTACCATGTAATTGAAAAATAATACAACACGTACATTACAATTCACATTCAATGATAAACTAACCTGAGGTAGATTTACAATTTATCTTCAAGTTTTCAAGAGAGCCACTGTGCTGCCCTGGTTCACTGAAAAAATACAAATGAATCATGATTGATTTAGATTTGATTTCATAATATTAAATTACATTATAAATTATTTTAAGCTAATCTATACGAATTGATGTGAGTATTAAATAAATACATTTAATCCGCCTTTTAAGAGGTGAATAAAAATTAAATAAATCAATAGTTATCAGCCGTAAACAAATGTGTCTTCTTATTATTTGTTGAAACTTAGTTAAAACTTATTAGTCTTGAAGAAAACTTACAACAAATATCTTCCATTCAATTTAATTCAATATCATTCATTTCTCTCATATAAGCTATTATTATTAGGACAAATACAAATGGTAAACCTTAGTAGAGCATGTAGTTAACTTACCAGTTTTCAGTGCTAATATTATTTAAAGACTTCGACAGCACACAAGACTGCATCGCAGCTTGCAAATCAACCAGTGAGCAGGCTTGTCTTGCACGAACAATCAAACTATGCTGTAACATGTTCTGGCAATATTTCGGTTCATCGTTTATTCTTATTTCCGGTACTTTCTCTGATTTCCCACCTTGCTGACAGTCACAAGCTTTTCTTCCATTTTCGGTAGTTGAATTTTCGACTGTTGGTTTCGAATCTTGAATAAGAGATCTGTGAATGTTAGGGTCTGATGTGTAGTTTTGTTTATATTTATCAATAAACTGTACAGTTTTGCGATTCCTCATTGCTGATAGATTGTATTGACCCCTCCGGAAGGCCGCAGTTGACATATTTGGGGACCTGTTGGGTGATGCGTAGGCTGATGCAGATTCACTTGGCTTTCTGATTGCGTCTTTGATTTCATATTCTGTTGCTATTGCTTCGAAAACCTGTAATTTTATAGAACAGTTTAAGAACTGTACCTAAATTACATGCCTAACTATAACTTTTTCATTAAATATAATTGCTCTTAAATATCTCAGTATCTATATGATGAGATACACACACACTTATATAATAATAATATTGTATTGTTGGTGATATTGTATGCTATATATATATATATATATACCTATTGTAGGGGAGGCGGAGGTGAGTTGTGACAACGTCGATTTTTGGGAACTTAATAACTATTAGCAAGTTCGCAACAACGCGCGTTTGCTAGCTCGAGACTTGAACTAATAAAGACGCGTTGTTGCAAACTTGCTAATAGTTAAAGAGTTCCCAAAAATCGACGTTGTCACAACTCTCCTCTGTCATAACTCACCTCGGTCTCCTACAACAAAATAATAGATTATCTTTCTAATAAAGCTACTAATATCAAGTAAATATTGCTACTTTTTTAATAAGCAGTCCTTAATAGATTCTGGTATACAATTAAATTGGGAGACATTACGAGACGCTTACACCAAAGAGAAAATTCTTACCTGCTCAGCGACTAAATTCCTAGCATATGGAGAATCCTTGGGTGGTAGTGCTTCTCTGCATAAAGCACAGCGTTCTAGTCTCTTCCAGCATGCTATAATCAAATGAGAAGGTATCGGTTGTAGTTAGAGTTCATTACTTATACAAATCAGTTTAACGTATGTCGGAATCATCACATAGAGGTCTCTGAAACACAATTTTTACGGAATTATGTAATGAAACCATCCTGTTAATTGTTATTACGTTTTCTGGTGGTATTTAAGACGTGATTGCCCACAACCCGCAACTCTCAATCATCAGGTCTTAAATAGACGCCTCCAATTAATATAATAGCAATTTTATTGTAAGGTAATATTCATAGTGTTTTGGGTATGTGAATAACTCACACAAAAGTTTACTCGTACTATGTAGGATTGTAGTGACTGACCAAGGTAAATGTATTTGCATTTTGCATTGACAGTGTGGTAATTTCTATGAAAATATGACGTTTAAAATGACACTCCCTCACATTGTTCTATTTAATCGGTACAAAGTTAACTTAGACGTACTGTAACACATTTTTATTGCAAATTTCAAGGTAGCCTTTAGTTTGCGAAGAAAATAAAGAAAACCAACCTTCGCAGTACAAATGTGACCGTGCACAGTTCAGTGCTTTTGTGGCTGTAGCGGCGCAGACACAGCAGGATAGTGCCTTCACCACTCCCGCCAACGCTCTCCTAGACTTTTCACCGCGAGAACCTCCACCGCAACTCCAGAGGAGCTAAAACATTTATTGAATGCAGTAATCTTAGCGAGAAGAAATTCAAATGTGTCTATGAAATTTTAATAACAAAACTTCCGTGAGACACATACATATTAAATATATTAATAACGGGTCACTCACGTGTTTTAAGTCGAAAGCGCTCGACATGTTTCACTCCGTACCGAGGAGCGTCATCAGGAGCTTGCATCGACGGTAACGGACCGGCGCAGACCGTTTTCGAGCGTTTTCGACTGACCCGTTATTAATATATTTAATGTGTCTATGAAATCTCCAACCCGCATTGGACCAGCGGGGTTATAACCTAAGCCCTATCACGTATGAAAGAAAAGGTCTTTGTCCGGCATTGGGACGTAGTAGATAGGCTGAATTATTATTATTAGTATGCATTGGATTGAATTGGATGCATTTAAAGAGAACAGATTTTACTTTATAAATAGTGGTAGACGTGATGTTGTAGTTAAAGTCATAGACATAACAAGACATGGGTTCGGTGTCTTCAGTGTGGCACAATTAATATGGTTCAAATATATACTCATAACTGTGGTACAATTTTCACTGGAATTTGTCATTATGTCGCCCTTTTCCAATACGAACATACCTCTGGATCATCTTTTGGATCCACTCCACAGTTCCAAACAAGAAGTGATACGCCGCGGCCCGCTCCGTCTCCCCTAATCAACCCAGCCACCTGGCCGACCTAAAAATGATAAAACAATATGTCAGTTTTCAGTACTATGAAGACTGAGTGTAGTTCACAATCACTTAAATCTTAGTTTGACTACAATTTCCTATTTATCTCCCTCTCAGAATAAAAACCCATAGCACCAAAGTAAAAATCCAACGTTTAGTCCATTTGTTATTATTATTTTTTCTCTATCATGTAAAATATTATTAGACTAGTTACGTAACGACATTGATTTAGTGTCATTTTGTATGGGATTTTGAGTTTCCGAAAGGGGTTCAGATAGTTAAATTAAATTAAATACAAAAATCAAACCAAATGTCTATATTATGAACTTATATATATATATTTCGTTTTTACCGGTAAACCAAGTAAATCTTTTCCGTCAGCCTGAAGCAAGCAGTCCCCTGTTTTCAACCCCGCTAAATCAGCTCTTGCTCCGGGAGTGACTTCACGAACCTGAAAAGAAAAATCAAGTTGCATTTTCTTTTAATAACATGTTTTAATGTATACAAAACATTTTGAAATTGGGCTAAGTATAAAATAAATATACTAGTCTTATTTTATAATTATTTTACCATGCAAAAGCGACGCCTCGCCTTAGGCCAAGTATTGCTGAAATAGTAAAGCTTGTGTCGAATTTGTATTAAGACCTGGACATAAAGAGAAGGCCAACTAGTTATGCTAAAATTGATTAGATAAAGGGTAATGGATATTTTTTAATGTCGAAACCTATCAAACACAGGGAAAAAACCGGCCAAATGCGAGTCGGACTCGCCCACCGAGGGTTCCGTACTTTTTGGTATTTGTTGCTATAGCGGCAACAGAAATACATGATCTGTGAAAATTTCAACTGTCTAGGTATCACGGTTCATGAGATACAGCCTGGTGACAGACAGACAGACGGACAGCGGAGTATTAGTAATAGGGTCCCGTTTTTACCCTTTGGGTACGAAACCCTAATAAAATACGGACGAAAAGACATCAACGATTGCCAAGGCGACTGCATTTAAATTTGTTACACTATATTTAAAATATAACCAGATTTTACTGCGTTTGATTGGTACACATAAGTTTAATGTAACTATGGCGTTTTTTACATCAACGTTAGCAATTTTTCTGTTAAAATTTATGTCGACACGGACACATTTTTGTTATATTTATGTGTGATTTTACAAAACAAACTAACTTTACCTTTTTTAATGTTTCTATTAAAACATGAGCCAAACCTGGCAAACTTTGAGTTTCAAATCTGCTTTGGCTGCAGCGATTGAACGATCGTTTACTAAGTGAACTATTCGTAGTATTCAATAAATTGCAGGTACTTACCCAAGGATAAGGGTCCCATAAAGTTCTTGTTAAACGGAAGCCTAGCCCTTCACCCTCATCTTCTGGTAAATTTAACTGAAAAAAAAAAGTCAATATATAAATAGCTCACATCTCACGACTACAAAAAACGTTTAATATTTATCCACTTTTAATGAGTTTTCCGCATACGACGACTTCGCTCCGCCCCAATCATAATGTGATGATCTGATAGATAATAATATACTTTATTTCAAGGTACAACGGGCTATTTTTGAACAGATCCGGATTCAAATACTTACGACAACTAGTCTGACACCTTCGCAATCTTCACTTCCGCTTCCGCTTGAGATGTCCGCCATCGTTCATGCGCTAGATTAATGAGTAACATATGAGTTAATATCCATACTTTAATATGATAAATGCGAAAGTCTGTCTGTCTGTCTGTATGTTACCTCTTCACGCTTAAACCGCTGGACCAATTTCGTTTTAGTATACAGATACTGAACCGGTATACAGATAGTTTGAGTCCCGGATATAGGATACTTTTTATCCCAGAACTCACTTCAAGGGGATGAAAAGGGGGGCAATTTGTATGGATAATCAATAACCGCTGAATCGATTTAGATAAAACTTGGTATGGGGATAGTTTGAGCTGTGGGGAAGGATACAGAGTATTTTTTATCCCCCAAATCATCCGTTAAGGGTGTAAAAAATGGGGTGGAAATTTATAGAGTGGACCAATTTGGGGGTGAAAAAAAAAAAGGATGGATTTAAAAGCTCAAGCCACAAAAGGATGGATTTTACAAAATAAAATTATTGGATAAATATATTCCTTTTAAGAAAACATATTTACTACAAGTGTAAGGTTTATTTTTTAATTATTATGTCGAAAGTCTGACCTCTCCATACTGTCATGTTTGTACAAACCCTTGTGTAATTGTTTATTATGTAACGTGCTCCTTATGTACAATAAAAATATTTTATTATTATTATTAGAGAAGAAACCTATAATTTCCATTAACCCTTGTATTAAAAAAAAAACATTAGGTATAATAAAATATATTATGTTAACTAAATCCGAGTAAATATTATGTAATTAAACGATAATTATGTAAAGAACTTGGGACATACTTTTAAACCATTAATACATTTATTTAATATACACCAATTAAGCCATAATAAACTTAAAATTACGCAACGCACTTTTAGGTACTCCAAAATAGTTCAAAATAAACACAACCGTCAGTTTACTTAATAAAAACAAAACATAAATTAACTGCTTAAGCACAGTAGTGAGCGAGCTCTGTGATTCACGAGTACGATTAAACTGTTGTTAATAAAAAAACTTTATCGTAACATAATAGTGCTGTGGTCATAACATCGACAATTAAGCATTGTTTTGGTTTTTGAGGATAAATATTTTCATAAAGTACAACATACATTGAAGAAAATAAAGTGTAATTGTGATTTGTATGAAATCCCTTATAATATTATAAACGCGAAAGAATGTCTGTGTGTTTCTTACCTCTCTTACGCTTTAACCACTGAACCGACTTAGATTAGTAAATAGGTTTTAATGATCACGTAAACTTAAAATTTTATGCCAGTAAAAAAATGTATATAATCGACTACATTTCATGGTGGTAATAAAAGTAGTCATTATAATCTGTATGAAGTTGTATTTCATTAATTTGAATGGAATAAATAAGTACGAAAAAAAGTTTTTTTTTAAATTTCCAATTGCGGAATAAGAAAAAGTTTAATGCAGCATAGTATAGAAGTACCAATCCCTATTGAATTAAACGTCAGTTATTAAACCTTTTTAATTAAACACTCATCACACAAATTAATTATTGCAAAGCAAAGCAAAAAATATTTATTATAACATAATTGAAATTGATTTAATTTTAATGTAATTGATTTTATTATTTTTTATTTGTTTATTTCTAATTTAATTCCATTTACTTATCTAGTTTTAAATTAATTTATTTCCTTTTAATTGAATAGAATTTGTTTTTACCTAATTTAATTAATTTTAGATTAGTTTTAAGTATGTTGTGTGCCCTAGCAGGGCGTCATGGACTGACATTATTTAATTATTTAACACCATTTTGATTTTATGTACATAATTTTACAACGAATAAATGAATGAATGAATGAAAAGCTAGGCTAACATGCAACATGGTGACAAGTTTAAATCCACACAGATAATCTCGATGTAGTCGATATATGTACGTAGCGTTACATCTCTATAATCAAACCAGTTATCCTTACCTCACGGTCGCCGTCTGACCTACGATACAATGTAGGTTACGAGACCTTTCACTATCCATTGATGAAGTAAGATACCTCCTGTCACATGTGCACCTGTTATATCAATCGACTAGCTGTGCCTGTGTCTCTGCCCGTGTGGGATTTGGTCTGTGTCATTTCACTATCCTCTCTCCAAGGGGTGGATTTCTATTTAAGACATTCTATCCTCTCAGTAGTTTAGCCTTCTGAAAAGGTAATAGGATAGGCTGACAGAATCTATATTAAAATTATTTTTAACGGGTCACTCACGTATTATTAAGTCGAATAGCTTGACATTTTTCGATCCAATTTTCCCGTTTAAACCCCGACCACCCCCGAGTGACCCGTTTAAAATAATTTTTATATGTATGAGTCTCACGGGAGTTTTATAGTTAAAATGAAAGAGTCTTCGTCAATCTATTACTTTCACATTTAATATATTCTATCTGAAAAGTCAGCTGGGAGCGAGTACCACGGCCTCGGGTGCATTTTTTTTCTATAGAAACAATTAATGATTTAAAAAAAATGCTTCTGTCACGGATATAGTATGCCAAAAAATCACAAATAATTAGTAGCATAACCATTCGCGAGGTTATTATCGTATTTGTTGCGGTTCTTGAGATATTTTGATTTTGTATTCCGGCTCCATATCTACATTTTTGTTGAAAAAAAAAACTACTATTTTCAACTCAAATCGTCTGAAACTTATAAGTTAGCATGAACATACTGGGCAAAACCTATTTCATTTAAAAAATCCTTAAAATGTTGACTGGTTTTTGTGTTTTTTCTATAGAAACAGTTAATGATTTTAAAAAAACTCACCCGTCACGAATAACAATAAAAACTTGTTTTATTTTTTTATTTTATTAAATTGGTATTAACTCTGAAACTAGGCGAATTACAGAAAAGTTTATAGGACATTTTAGTCTTTAAATATGATCAGGAATACGCTGTTAAAATTATTCGGTTTCTTAAATTTGCCGCCTTTTTCTACAGACAAAATTTGCTTGACCAACTATACATAGACCCCTTACAGTAGTTTAGTAGAAATAAAAAATGTTTTATGGCAACTTTTTACTGTTAGATCCTCAGGTTAGATCGCTGTCAAACTTAGGAAGCCATATCTTACCTGTGGTGTGGGTCATATTAGAAAAAGAAACTGGCTTTCCTCCTATCCTATGCTCTGTTTGACTGTTTCGCTATTGCTACATAAAACATTTAATTTAATTAAGATTTTTGTATGAAACCCTCGCTAAAACAATGGAGGAATTACTTGCGTGTCGAGTATGTTTAATAACGGACGTTAAACTGTTCGATATGTTCAAATACAAACTTGCAGAATCATATCAAATTATAACAGGAACTCAGGTTAGCATTGTTTTGTTATTCTCCATAATTTTACTGAAATTCGTATTATTTACAGATATAAAATAGTTAGTAAAATATAATCTAAATACGCTGTAATTACTATAGCTATTTACTTAGTTGAATTTCGTTCTACATAATTAATTATTTAATTATTAAAAGTCTTATTGGTTTTTGAAAATTATGCAATTATACACATATTATCGAGTATTAAAGTTAATTAATCTTATTTCAGATATCAGGAGATGGTCTTCCGCTACATATCTGCAGTATATGTGCTGTGTTGCTGCAGAAAAGCGTGTTGTTCAAAAGTAAATGTCATAATGCTGAACATATACTGAAGTTTTCACTAATGCAGCAACATATGGTAAGTACAATACAATTGAATATTAATAAACTTCTGGTCACAGAATTCACGAGAATCAGTTGAGAATTGCGACCTGTAGAGGTCATTTGGACATACACTTTGTATATACAAAGTGTAGTAATATGTATCATTTGGACATACAAAAGTATTTGGTGATTCCAAATACTTCAGATTGTTGAGTAATATCCCCCTTCACCATAGATTCTAATATATGCTCAGAATAACCCAACATTCTGAAGTCCTTGAATTTACAATTTATTTTTAAATCATTGTTTCAGCTGACTACTGCCTACCTAAGGACCATAGACCGTAGCCTCCACTCTCTCACTCTGCCCCTCTCCACTACCACCATAAACAGCACCATAGACATCTCCTTCCAAATAAAAGAAGAATCCACAGACATTGAAACCACAGATGAAATAGAAAACACAGATAACATATCCGTCAAATATGAATCTGATGAAGAGCCTCTAGCCAAAAAAGTAAAAAAGAAAAGAAAGAAGAAATTAAAAATAAAAGAGGAGATAAAATTCGAAAATGGTAATGATTATATTAATGAGGATAAAGTTATCAAAGATATAACTTATTTAGAAGGTTTAGATGATATACAAGTGGTTGTGTTGAGTAAAGAGGAACAGATAGAAGAGGTGTTGTTGAGGAAGAATTCATTTAATTACTTGAACTCGTTTTATAAATGCGATAAGTGCTATAAGGGGTTTATAACGGATTCAACATTTAAGAATCACATGACAAGGCATGCGCTGGTAAGTTATGATGTTATTTTAAACTATAACCCACTTACAGCTACATTCTTGACTTTGAAAAATGGTCCGTATGACTGACACGTATCTGACACATATCACTGAGTTGTCCCTTCTCCAATAGGGAGTATTACGCGAAACTCTGCGCAGGGGGCGCCACTACCACATCGTAATTTCGGTATCTAACATCTCTGTCACTCTTGCATATTAGAGCAATAAATAGGCACTTAGCGAAATTTCGAATTCGCATTTCCCGGTAGGTCCTCTGTAAACAAACCGCCTTGGCGTATCAATGTCATATATTATTGTCTCTGAAAACTTGTCAAAAAACTGCTAAAGGCACAGTATGTATAAGTTACTCTATGGTTTACTAAACGGGCTAGTGCTGCACTCTGGTGGTAGAACATTGCAGTAATACCCCCTATTAAACCCTTGATTAAAACATTTGATTCTTGATTCATTTGATTCTTGATTCTATTCATAATTTTCGGCTATTAAAATACAATTGTGATTGGTCAGTAAAAGTTCAGATTAGTTAAAATAAAATTCTACATGTATATGTCAAACCTACTGCGCGGCATTTAAATATTTGACGTCGTCAACATGCGCGCAGTACAGTTGATTCGCTCGCGGTACAATACCACAGAATAAGTAATAGTATTATCATACAGAACGGCCACGCACCGCCCCGCCCCGACTCGAATGACCTCGCCCCGCGACAGCAGCTTGACGGCCGTTTGCCGGCCGCTCAGTACTATTTTTAAGCAACTTACTCACACTATGACACATGATTCGTGTACAGACGTGCCGTTCACACATATAAACGCAAGTGATTTTTTGATGTATAGCGTGTCCGCCCTGTGACAATACAACATGTAATACACGCACGTTTTTTTTAAATTATAATCTGATCGGCGATTGGCCCTAGTCACACCTGATGGAAAGTGAAGACAGGGCCTAAGATGGAGCTCAACGGTTCAGTAACAGCCTATTCACTCTTGCTTTAAAGAGACCGAGGTCTTATTGATCAGAGAATACAGATGGCGGGAGCGCATTCCATTCTTTAGCCGTCCTACCAAAAAGGAATAGGCAAAACGTTTCGTGCGAACAAATGGAACGTGGACCACGAACAGGCGCATTCGCTCCCCGGGCCTGGATATCCGATGATGGAAAGGGGAAGGTGGGATCAGGTCGTACAATTCTAATACTCAGTCCTGAAGGAAGACATTTGAGTTAATTTTGGACCATAGCTGGGAGCTTTTGGAGTCAAAAACTTGGATTATGATTGGGTGGTTTTACGGGATCAAAATATTTTTCACAGAAACTTGTTATGGTATATTTAAATAAGAGCCTAAATTACCGTGTGAGCGTTGCCGCGCTGCCGCCATTACCATATAAAGTCTCACAATTATACAGTTGAAACCACTTGTGGATTTAATTTTATCACACTAACAGTGCACACGAGATACTTGTTTCTCGTCGCCAATTATGGTATATTAAAATAAGAGCCTAAATTAATTAATAAGCTTTTATTCAATACATGTGTTTTACATGGTTTTTACACTTAGGTTATAATGACAGTCGGCGTAGTCTATGTCACAGAGCGGGAGACGTTCCGGTCCTCACACTTGTTATACATTTTTACTTCAGTTAAGTGGCCCGCACGCTTGCGAGGTGTGCCTCACACGCTGGCCGACAGTACGTGCGTTGCGCGCGCACGTCATCACGTCGCACGAGCGCAAGTACGTCTGCCGCAAGTGCAACCACGTCTCCAAGTCCAGGTCAGTGACCTTTAGTAGCAGAGCATTATCTTCCGTATGTACTTGTATAGGGTAAACAGTATCGTGGTCCGTAAGCCTGTGTGTGCGTGACACGCTGGCCAACAGTACGCGCGCTCCGCGCACACGTCATCACGTCGCACGAGCGCAAATACGTCTGCCGCAAGTGCAACCACGTCTCCAAGTCCAGGTCAGTGACCTTTACTATCAAAACACGTTTATAGTCTAGTCTATGATCTACGTAAACTTTTTAGGTTTATTAAAAAATCTAAACTATGACCTCACTGTGATCTGCTGGGAAAAGCTAATTAATTGCTTTACTAAAATATTAAATGACGCGTTTTCGTTATTTTCAGTCACAGAGCAAAGGAACACAGTAAATGGCATCTCGGATTCACGTACACATGCAAGATTTGTGGAGCTTCGTTCACGTAAGGGACTTTATATCACTACATAGTATAAAACAAAGTCGCTTCCTGCTAAGTAATCAGACTGCACTAACAATAAGGAACTAATTTTTAGAATATAACTACTTTAGAATATAATTAATGTCATTAACGGGTCTAACGCGATTCAATTTAATTTTATTTAAATTAAATACAAATTTTAGAATGTTAGTTAGGATGCTAGTCATGACTGAATTGAGTAAGGTAAAATAATTTGGAGCTAGGTCAATCAGTCCACAAATATTTATTCTTTTTTACAGCAAATCTACGAGCCACCTCACACACATCCGGCTGCAGCACCCGTCGAACAACTGCTGCGAGCTGTGTGGCGAGTCCTTTATCGGGGAGTACGGGCTGGCCATGCATCGCAAGAAGGCGCATAGAGACCAGGTATAGTTAACGCTATCTCTACTGAGCTCGTTCACTTACCTGTACTAACAATGGCATTCTGTTAAACAAAAGCCATTATTTCTTTTGTGTGAGCACGTGGCCTTTGTGCCTAAGGCTCACACACAATTGGCCACGCGCGCAAGCACAAAGGCCACGTGCTCACACAAAAGAAATAATGGCTTTTGTTTAACAAAATGCCATTGTTAGTACAGGTAAGTGAACGAGCTCAGTAGAGATAGCGTTAACTATATTTATTTATTTATTTTTAAACTTTAATGCACATCAAAAAAAGTACAAAACGCGGAATTAATGCCAGACAGTATATGACAGACGTTACTATTATTACTAAACCAATCCCGGCTCGTACCAATGAGTTTTTCGGAACTTATGTACGAAATATCGTTTGATATTGCCTGTTGCTTTTCGGTGAAGGAAAACATCGTGAGGCAACCGGACTAATCCCAATAAGGCCTAGTTTACCCTCTGGGTTGGAAGGTCAGATGGCAGTCGCTTTCGTAAGAACTAGTGCCTGCACCAATTCTTGGGGGCTTGGGGCCAAGCGGACCCCAGGCTCCCATGAGCCGTGGCAAAATGCCGGGACAACGCGAGGAAGATGATGAATACATGTGCTAGACAGGTTATTTATTCTAGTAGGTATTTTTATTAATTGTCTAAATCCAAATTGTGTAATGGTATTATTAAGATTTTTACTAAGATTACATTTCGTCATTAAATCGATATTTATGTCACCAATTAGCAATACATCATAATTTTGGATTACATGCATACTCAATAATTTAGATATTTTAGATAAATATACCTGTACATCACCGTTTATTAAATCTGATAGTTTCTCCCAATTAACCAATTGTAGTAGAGTAATATGAATATCTATCAATTGTAAGACTTTTATTGTATGTATGTTAGTTTGTAAGGTACTAGCAACAGATTCAGAATATTATTTATCTGCGTTAAGTACATGTACATGCAAATACAGTTATACAGTATATACAATTATTTACATCAATTACTTAATCTAGCTAAAAATATAGTTAAAATATCACGGGTGCAATGCTGATGTATTATATTTATACATATTTAAAAAAACCGGCCAAGTGCGAGTTGGACTCGCGCACTAAGGGTTCCGTACCGTTACGCAAAAAACAGCAAAAAAAAAAAACACGATTGTTGTATGGGACCCCACTTAAATATTTATTTTATTCTGTTTTTAGTATTTGTTGTTATATAAAGGAAACAGAAATACATCGTCTGTGAAAATTTCAACTGTCTAGCTATCACGGTTCATGGGATACAGCCTGGTGACAGACGGACAGACAGACAGCAGGAAGCGACTTTGTTTTATACTATGTAGTGATGTATAAGGCTCATAATTACTGGCCGCATGGCAAGGAAGCGTAGGGATGGACGTATGGCCACGCGTTGGGCGGACAGAATAACATCAGTGACAAACGCCACACTGCAGGCTAGCATGCACTGGGCCCAAGACAGAGCGGCCTGAAGAGCACTGGTGAAGAGTGTCCACACTCGTCACGTCCCTCAGCCATGAGGTTACGACAAAGAAGAAAGAAGAAGTGATGTATAATAGTTGCCTGATAATAAATTATATTTAATTTAATTAATGTTCTACATTACGAACACAGTAATATGTAGAATGTCACGTAGCGAAAGTCGCTTAAGTGGGTTAAATAGGAGATACTACTGCAATGTTCTGCCACTAGAGTGCAGCACTAGTCTTTTTATTATACCATAAACCATATTTAATCTCAAAGTTTGTTATCGTTTTATTTGACAGAGTAACATCAAGTCGGAGTCTCTGTGCGTTCTCTGCGGCGTACAGTTTCGGAGTCTCGACGCGTTGAACAGGCACATCAGCGCCGCGGAGGACAACGCGTGTAACACTAGCTTAAGGTAAATGCTGTTTTCACCACACCAGCTGGTAAAGGCTCAATGCAAAAACTGATGAGAAAGTTGCATTTTATCCACACGTGGGGCAAAGTAAACTAATGCAAATTTTGAGTTGTTTCCTTATGTTTGCTGATAGAATTGACTTATAAATGATGATTTTGAATGACAAATATGTAAAAACATTCATTTTGAATTGATTTGCTTTTATTTTGTTTGATATTTTAGTATTTTACTTGTGTTGATGTGGTGAAAAGTTTCACTCGGTGGCAAAATTTGCTTACCCTACCCTGAAACCCTCGCAACGCTTAAAATCCCATTTCAATTTTGGAATCTTTGGCTTGCTCGGGTAACTTTGCCCTCTTATAAAACAAATAACTATTTTAGGGTTCGTTCCGTACCGCAAAAGGAAGAAAACGGAAACCTTATATGATTGTTTATGTCTCTGTTTGACCTGATTGACTGGTAGAGAATGCATTTTGGCATTAAGTCCGCCATTTGTACATTTTTCTTTGTTTGTGCATTAAAATTTAAATAAATAAATTATTAGAATCTAAAAACTGTAATAGATGTCATATATTAAAGAAAAAGTGACGAACCCCTTCAGTGGTGAAGGCCGGATTCGAACCGGCGTCTTTAGCTATCGCGGCTAACACCATGAACCCCTAGGCCACCCCGCCACGGCGGTGCCCGTCCGAATTTCTCGACTATATGCCATCTTAGTAAGACTAGGCGTCTTTGACCAGCTCTAAGGGCAAGCAGTGCACGCTTGCACCTCCTACACGAACTCCTTACGGATTTACGTTGTAGCGAGAGAGACTGGTGCTGCCATCTAGCCGCGATAGCTAAAGACGCCGGTTCGAATCCGGCCTTCACCACTGGAGGGCTTCGTCACTTTTTTCTTTAATATATGACATCTATTACAGTTTTTAATTTATATATAGTAGTGTGACTACTTACAAAACACAAATCAAAATATTTAATAAAATAATTTGATTTGTTCCCAAACTTGTTTATTAGAATCTAAGTTAACGTAAAACAAACGGCCGTTTATGCCGCAAAAAAAAGTATATTTTGACACTCGAGGGAATTAAACTTTATAGGGTACTTTCCGTTGACCTCGAACAATTACAAGGGCATTATATGTATACTCAGTTAAAAAAAATGGTTGACTACAAATGCCTTTTATGACATGTCAAAATAAATTTTAAATTAAATAAATTTTATAGGACATTCTTACACAGATTGACTAAGTCCCACGGTAAGCCCAAGGAGGCTTGTGTTATGGGTACTCAGACAACGATATATATAATATATAAATACTTAAATACATAGAAAACACCCATGACTCAGGAACAAATATCTGTGCTCATCACACAAAATAAATGCCCTTACCGGGATTCGAACCCAGGACCATCGGCTTCACAGGCAGGGTCACTACCCGCTAGGCCAGACCGGTCGTCAATATAATGATAATGATTTAATCTTAATTTAATTTTATAATTTGTATTAAAAAATTTTTCTTTTTTCACAATTCACAAATTTATGTATTACTACGTAAACGAAATTAATAACTAGCTTAAATCTAAAATAGGCCCTTGAGGCATTGTACCAAGGATGCCGGCGGCATCGCACAACGTATCGCAATGCTGATACGTTGTGCGAGAAAGCCGCCAGCTCTTCGGTCACCAGTTACGTCAACCAGACGCTTCGCGATTTCTGCAAACAACTTATGCGCGCTGGGAAATATTTTTAATTATAATTGGATATTGAAAAAAAAAAAAAAAAAAAAAAAAAAAAAAAAAAAAAAAAAAAAAAATTGTGTAGATTATTTTTATATTGTTTTATTTTACTTTAATTAATGATTATTTTAATGAATTGAACACGCACGCTAAGGCCTTGACAATAGAGGCGTGTTCAGATATTTGTGAGCACCTCGGGCGCTCCGATATATCTGATGGCGACTGTACGAGCCGGGATTGGTCTAGTAATAATAGCAACGTCTGTAATATAAGTCCGCGTTTTGTACTTTTTTTTATGTGCAATAAAGTTTAAAAATAAATAAATATAGTTAACGCTATCTCTACTGAGCTCGTTCACTTACCTGTACCAAAGAGGATATGATAAGATAGAGCGGTACTGTCATAGTAAATTTTGTAACCACTGTAAATTCACTGCCATCTATCGACATATTTTAAAACTAAAAATGAAGATTTGTAAAAATACGATAAAATGTATTTAAATATGGATAAATGTTTTTTTTTATTTGCATTAATTATTTTTATGATTTTGACCCATGTTCTTTCACTGATATGCGTTAAAATTGTTAAATAACAAACGAAACCGTCAACGCCATCTATACGACAGTAGGCCAAAGCTAGTAGCACCCTCTGAACGAGAATCAAATTTTCTTGATTTTCGAGGCACGTTTTTTCCTTAGACTGTATCCATCTATTACAGAGTTATATCTATCTTTGATCTGTAGTAAATAAAAAATAAGTGTTATTTATTTGTTTAGGCCGTGCCTCAGTTGCGGCGAGGGATTCGCTTCGGACGAAACGCTCAAAGAACATTTGAAGATACACGTGACTGACGACTATGTTAAATGTGAAGAGGTAATTCGAAATAAGATATTTTTATCCCTAGAATTAATTTTGATCTCCATAGACGTCAACTGATGCGCGCGGTCTATCATCAACCTTCGTGCATTGCGACAAGGTTCACAATAGGGGTCATTACTGCAATGTTCTGCCACCAGAGTGCAGCACTAGCCTTTTTAGTAAACCATAGTCCATAGATTGACTTATACATACTGTACCTTTAACAGGTTTTTTACAAGTTTTGAGAGATAATAAAATATGACACTGATGCATCAAGGCGGTTTGTTTACAGAGGACCTACCGGAAAACGCGAATCCGAAATTTCGCTATCTGACTCTTTGTCGCTCGAATATGCAAGAGTGACAGAGATGTTGGATAACGAAACTTCGATTTTCTTGTTTCGCGATAGACCCTCAGATTGTCGTAGTGGCGCCCCCTGCGCAGAGTTTCGCGTAATATTCCCTATTGAAAACCACAACCACACGTTATTTATTGCTATTAGCCTTTTATTTCTCATGTTCTTGTATATAATCCTCCTGTTTTCGGAACTCTGAGCACCTCGTCTATGCAGATGACACAAAGATTTACAAAGCTGTGTCCTCGGAAGCAGATTGCCGTGCATTACAGCATGACTTAGATAACTTTTTACTCTACTGTTCAGATAATCAGCTTTTCTTAAATACTGATAAATGTTTCATAATCAGTTTTAATCGTAGAAATGACCCGTTAATTTTCAATTACACTTTAGCTGGAAGAAATATAGCCCGGGTATATTCCATTAGGGACTTAGGTGTTACCTTAGACTCGCAATTGAATTTTAGTCTACATATTGATAATATATGTAAGCGAGCTTATAAGAAGTTGGGGATGATTCTCAGAATTGGACAGCCCTTCAGGCGCCCCAATACCTATAAACTACTTTTCTATTCCTTTGTTAGGAGTATACTAGAATTTAGTTGTGTTGTTTGGACACCTCAGTACCAAGTCCATATTGATCGCCTGGAAAGGATCCAAAATATTTTTTTAAAATCACTTTGTTACAGGACAGGTAATTACTTCGAACGCACTTCGTCAGCAGCGAAGCATTTTTGTGTTCCTTCCCTCTATAACCGAAGACACTACTTAGATGTAATGTTCTTGTTTAAAATTCTTAAAGGTGTGATAAAATGTACGAATCTCTTAGAATTAGTCACTTTCAGTTGTCCGCACCAACCCCTACGTTCTAGACCTCTATTTCATATCAGCTTTGCCCGCAAGAATTACGCTCGGCACACATTTTTCAGACGAGTCCCAAATTATTATAATAAGCACCTACATGACATTGATCCTTTTCACACTTCCCTGTCTAGTCTTAGAATGAAACTTAGACATAAGTTGTTTTAATATGTCAAGTATAAATATAAATAAGTAAATGTATAAATGTAACTTTCCGGCTTTCCGGTAGGACAACCGTAGGCTCATGTTTTTCTTTTTCTTTTTCTTTTATCTCCTTTTTATCTTTGCTGTTTAGTGTGTATGTTAACATTATGTACTTACTAATGAACCTCCAGGTCTGTTTTCTTAAGTATGTTAAGTACATTTGTACTTCAAACCCATTTGTATATGTGACTGTTTGTGTTCTAAATAAAGTAAAAAAAAAAAAAAATTTAAAGTAAGTGCTTCGTTTTATGCCTGCTATACACACTCGTTGAGAAACCCCGAGACGGGCCCAGATCGAGTGTGTATATCTTGCCCCCTTCTCATCTCGATCTTATTCGTCTCGTCTCGCCCTACACCGATTGAAAAATAACCTATTACAGAACCTATCTGTGATAACAGAATACACAGAAAACAGACAAATTACCATGCAAATAAAAAAAAATACATATGTATACATACACTTTTTTTACAGTGCAACAGAACATTTGCGCACGAGAAGTCGTACGCCATCCACTACCAACGAGTACATCTGCGGGTCAAGTCCGCTTCCCGACGAGACCACTCCGACAGGGTCGTCTGCGAGATCTGTGGCAAGAAGTGCACGGTAGGTGACACGTGAGATCTGTTGAGATTTGGCTTACGTTTATAATGTAGGCCATCCACTACCAACGCGTCAAGTCCACTTTCCGACGAGACCACACCGACAGGGTCTGCGAGATCTGTGGCAAGAAGTGCACGGTAGGTTACACGTGAGATTTGTTGAGATTTGGCTCACGTTTATAGTGGACGCCCCCTACCAGCGACATTTGCGCGTCAAGTTCATTTCCCGACGAGACCACACCGACAAGAAGTGCACGGTGTTTATTTATTGTATACAACTAAGGAACAAATCAAATTATTTTATTAAATCTTTTGTGTTTATAAGTAGTCGTTTTACTATAGACTAAAATAAATATCATGTGCTAGTTCACTGAACGAATATTTATTCATAAAAATTTGTTTGGCAGTCGAACGCCACGCTCGTGTACCACCAGCGGACGCACACGGGGGAGAAACCCTACCAATGCACCAAGTGCCCCAAGCGGTTCAGCGTCTGCCAACTGCTGCAGGTTAGTAAATAAAGAAGGAGGGGAACCTATACTACGCGTGAACCATTTTATACAATTTTCAATTGTCACTGTAGTATATGGCATTCAATTTGTCATGTACTTTTTGAACAATAAATAAATCAATATTTATGGACGAATCTTACACAGATCAAAATATTTAGATCAGTACGGTTTTTACTCACTATTATTACACAGATCAATGGATAAATTTGGGGACAATTCTTACACACTCGTTGCGAATATCCTACTTTTCGCACTTGTATCGTGATATACTAATTCATGTATAATATATGTTTATAGATCCACATCCGCACACACACGGGCGAGCGACCGTTCAAGTGCTCGCGCTGCCCAAAGGCCTTCAAACACAAGGCGGCGCTCAACCGTCACGACCGGGTATGTGGTACACCCCTTATGTTCGCTATATAAGGTTTACAGAAGGCTTTCACACACAAGACACGTAAACGCGCGTAAAGCACTGATTTTGTCGCTCTTATGTAAATTTGTATTACACATATTCTGTACTTGACCTTTATCAGATTACATTTTTGTTATATGACTTAGAGTTCGAGGAAATGAAAGTTAAACGAATTCAATTTTCTCCAGAAATTACTTCAAAACAAGTGACAATTTCTCTGAAAATCGACTTAATTTCAACGTAATTTTGATACTTAAACAATCTACAACATTTGCTGAAACTATTCTTATACCTATACATCAATTTGTATATTTTACCACCATAATTTTTTGATGAATTTTTAAAAACTGCCCCTTTTCTTCATATATTACCGGTGACGCACGCTCTCGACCTCATTCCTAAAAGGCAAGATGAGAAGGCGTGCTAATAGAAACTAATACTTGTTATTTAGATATTACGTAACAAAACGTGTATAATTTCAACGACTAAATCTATCAATTTTACATTTTTGCTCCAAAATCGACTACGGCCTCTTAAGCGCTTGTTTTATTATTTTACATCAGACAATTGACAGTACATTGTTTAACGCGGTAAGCGCATTGTCATTTTTCCGCGTTCTCGTCTGCGTTTATCGCATAAAACAAGCGCGCTTTACAATGTTTGTTGTTTGGGTTTTCAGGTGCACACCGGGGCGAAACCCTACATGTGCGCGCACTGCGGCAAGTCGTTCTCGCAGTCCAACTCCATGAAGACTCACGTCAACACCGTGCACCTCAAGCTGCCCGCGCCCTACCGCCATCGGAGGAACAAGACAGAATAAATCTATTATACGAGAAATACTCTTATTAGGAAATAAATTAAATTATTTTATGAAAATATTTTATTCCTTTTGTGTTATTTCAAGTAGTAGTAGTAATACTATTAAATTATTATTTAACAAGCAGAAACGTCTGCGAACCATGCTATTAAGCTTAGAATAAATTTAAAAGTGGAAAAATTACTGCCTTGGGTGAGACCTCATCCGTAGTCAGCAAATCTTCCTACTATTCCCGTTTAAGACTATCCCGTACTTATCCTATATTGAGGAAAAATGGGGTATCTTCGAAAGCGGGGTAATTTTGAAAATGGCAAATATCTATAAAACTAGAAGAACTTCATACTTCAGTAACACTTAACCTTTTGGACGCTAATGACCGATCTATACGCACCGTAGGTTCAACGCCAAAGACCGATTAATCGGCCACAGACGACAGAGCAACATAGACCTACGTCCTACGTGCATATGCATAAAGTACAATTTCAGTTTTGACACTTCGGTGACGTGGCGTCTGGATGACACCTTTTGTATTTGACACGGCGTCGAAAAGGTTAATAACTAGCTTAAATCTAAAATAGGCCCTTGAGGCATTGTACCATTTGTGATTCGTCGATCGAGCACTTTAGCCTATGACGGACAGCGACAAAAAGTGAAGTTTGTTTTATTTGGACTTTAGTATAGTAATGCGATTGTGGGGCACCTATGGTCTGTTTTTTTATTCCGTAGACTAAAATGACGTCTAATGTGTATGAAATGACATTTCTTAGTACCACATGAACTGTCATTTTAGTCTACGGAATAAAAAACAGAATATATATTCTTGTTCAAATACTAACTTTCGTTTTCTTTAAATAAAAATTACTAAAGTGTAATATTTGACGTTTTTTATATGCCTAATCTCGATAGCCTGTCTGTGAGCCTTTAAAAATCCGCATCTGCATCCGCATCCGCGGATGTCAAAAAAAACGGCATCCGCAACATCCCTAGTTCAAGATCTGGTTAACATGTATTTGTACTTTTATGCATTCCAGCGGGATTGGCGGGATCTTGCTCAGCACAGGGAGGGAAGGAAAGAGGTTGGAAAGGGAGAGGGGACACACAAATAGGCTATAAAAAAAAACGGGTTCTAACTAGCATGGTTGTTTTTATTATGGATTTTTATACTTTTTTTGTAATTACTAGCAAAACTACACTGATCGCATTTGAAAAGCTTCTCTCCTGTGTGTTTCTTTAAATGAACTGTCAAACTTCTTTCTGTGCTGCCCGCATACTCACACTGATCGCACTTGTAAGGTTTCTCATTAGTGTGCTTAATTACATGTGCTTGCAAATTATATCTGTAGGCAGTAGAATAACTACACTGGCCGCATTTGTAAGACTTTTCAGCAGTATGTTTCCTTATATGGACGTTCAAAATACCTGGTTTGCTGCAAGCATAATTACAAAGGTGGCATTTATACGGCTTTTCACCAGTGTGTTTCGTAACATGAACTTCCAAAAGATATTTTTGGTTGCTAGCATAACTGCACTGGTTACATTTGTATGGCTTTTCACTATTGTGTTGTCTTACATGAGATCGTAAAGCAGGTTTATGCGCAGTGGCATAACTACACTGAGTACATTTGTAAGGTGCTTCACCTGTGTGTTTCCTTACATGAATTTGCATATGACATTTACGGGGGGTAGCATAACTACAGTATTCACATTTGAACAGTTTCTCTCCAGTGTGTTTTCTTGAATGGATCATAAGACTATTTTTGCAATTACTGGCGAAACTACACTGATCACATTTGTAAGCTTTCTCGTTATCATGTTTACGTAAATGAGTTTGCAAAGAACTTTTGTATGCGCTAGCATAATCACATTGACCGCATTTGTAGGGCTTCTCTCCAGTGTGTTTCTTTAAATGACTTTGCAAGTTAGCTTTTTGGGTACTAGCATAATTACACTGCTCGCATTTGTAAGGACTTTCACCAGTGTGTTTCATGACATGAAGTTGCAAATTTAATTTTTTGTTGGTAGCATAATCACACTGCTCACACTTGTAAGGTTTTTCAATATTATGTATCTTTTCATGATATTTCAAATGATCTTGGCGGGCGCTGGCGTAACTACACTGGGCGCATTTGTAAGGCTTCTCTCCAGTGTGTGTCAACAGATGACGTTGCAAATATTTTTTTAAGGTGCAAGCATAGCTACACTTGCCACATTTGTATGGCTTTTCCTTAGTATCTTTGCTCAACTGCTTGTAAGTTTCGGTGTTGCTGCTCGGTTTTTTCTGTGGAGTTTGCCCTGCAACAAGAATGTTTTATTTTTAAAATGAAATACAGTGTGGAAAGAATGAATGGGCCCTGGAGGGAAAGTGCCTTAAAACCTTAAGATAGCTCATTTTGTTTAAAAGAAACATTCTTTTATTTTTTTAAAGAAACAAAACTGCATTTAAATACTTTTTGAAATTCACTTGTTTCACCAGGGAATCGAACCAATTAAAAATTCCAAAAAAAACGCCTTTTTTATTCTACTAATCGATACAGTTAATGTTAATAATAACATTTCTCCAAGAAACATTAGGCGGATTAGGCCTTACGGCCTTACACTCGTCAGTCATACAAAATATGCATAAAATCGAATATTTAGTATCCAAGAATAGTTTTAGACAAGCAAAATTGAAAAAAAAAAAAAACTATCAAGTGCGAGTCGGACTTGCGCAAGAAGGGTTCCGTACCATTACGCAAAAAACGGCAAAAAAATCACGTTTGTTGTATAGGCGCCCCACTTAAATATTTGCTTGTTATGATACTTTGTATACTTCGGCTGTGTCCAATGGCTAGGGACACCCTGTATTTGTGTATACAAATATTTAATGCTCTTCCAGATAATGTTAAGGATCTGCCTCTTAATTCATTTAAAGCACAACTTTATCGTTGTCTGAAAACTAAGATGTGTTCAACACTATAGATGACTTATTTGCATACAGTATTCAGTAGAATTTAGATAGGTATAAGTTAGGTTTAGGTTAAGCGTAACTTTCCATGCTAAACTAGCAAAATTTATTTAAACTTTATTGCACAAATTTACGCAAAAAGAGTACAAATGGCGGACTTAACGCCTTGAGGCATTCTCTACCAGTCAACCATGGGGCTAAAGAATGGATATGAAAAAGATCCAAGTCAGAATACTATGATACTATGATATGAAGGTTTACTGGTAGAGAATGCCTTGTAGCATTAAGTCCGCCTTTTGTACATTTGTATTTTCTTTTGTGCAATAAAGATTAAATAAATAAATACTACTTATACTCTCTTCTTCTTATACCTTGTATGTTATCTATACAATCTCATTGTACCATATTTTAAGCAAATAAAGAATATTTATTATTAATAAGAAAAAATAGACAGTCTAATATGAATCAGTGGTATTAGAAAATAGAATCAAATTGTTATGTTTTAAAATTGAATGAACCAACACAAAAGCGATTCTGAAGTGCTATAGTTAAAAACATAAGCCGCGACTTGCGCCGCGAGATAAGAGAGATTATTCAACAGGAACTTGAACGTACCCTACAATTTTACTCCGATAAAATTGATGATTATGAAGTGAAACTAAAAACATTTGAAACTACCACAAAACTACTTCAGAACACCTGTGAAGACATGAAAAATAAATACAAAAACATGGAATTGAAATACCAAGCTATGGAACAAAAAATGAATTCCGTGGAACAAAACCAACTGGCGAACAGTCTAGAAATCTGTGGAATTGAAGAAAACGAGAACGAGGACGCCTTAACAATTACACAAAACATAGCCACAAATATTGATTGTAGCCCGAACGATATAATCGAGGTCTTCCGGAAGAAAAGGCGCCCACGACCAGCTCAAGGTCAAGGACTTGCCAGTCATCACCACCATCCAATAATTATGGTACAACTGCGCAATGGATGCCGCGCGCGATGGCTCGAAGCAGCAAAAAATAAACCCTTAACAACAGGAGGACACAGTACCGAAGGAGCCAGACCAAAAATATACCTACGGGAGCCGCTGACGCCCTACAACTCATACCTATTATGGAGAGCCAAGACTGAACTAAAAAACACCGACCTGTGCAAATATGTATGGACTAAGGACGGGCAAATACTCGTCAGAAAATCCGAGTCCGAAAAAACTATCAGCATCCGATCGATGGAGGATATCGAAAAAATAAAAAATCGTTTTACGGGCAGCCAGGCACCAGGTATGTCGACTAATAATTAAACCTATTGTGACTGACAAGCACCCACCTTATACAAGTTTAAATAATTTACATTTAATGAATAGCACAAACGTGATAACAAACATTAACGAATCTACATATGATAAGTGGACCGACTTTCTCAACTTAAGTATAAACGGGAGTAACAATCTTATTTTACTACACGTAAACATACGATCCATTATCAAGAATTTTTCACAGCTCGAACAAATAGTACTTAGCAGTCAACATATTATACACGCAATAGCTATAACAGAGGCCAACATCTCAGATAACTGTAAACAGATGTTCGAACTACAAGACTACGACATGTACACTCAGCTCCGCACTAACAAGAGAGGGGGAGGCATCATCCTATATGTACACAATAGCGTACATTTCCACAGAAACATAATGAAAACCGCAAGCTTCGAATGCATTACAGGAGAACTGAAAACTAATCATGGTATGAAATCGAACCTTGTCATCACGTATAGACCGCCTCATCTACATAAAAGTACATTCACACTTGAATTATCTCAGTTACTTTTACAGTACCAACCTCGAAGTACTTGCGTGTTACTAGGTGATATGAACATCGACCTAAAGTCCAGTTCTCCCGCAACCACAGAATACCTCAATCAATTGTACGAAGCCGGACTGGAGAGCGGAATTAACCAATATACCAGAATAGAACAACGAGGCGAGATTGTAACGAAATCATGCATCGATCATGTGTTCGTGCGCAGCATAAATTGCAGCGAAGTGTACACCGCGGTTATCAACAACGCGCTCGCCGACCACCTGATAACCGGTTGCGTAATCACCTGCGGCGCCGATACCGACAACAAAAAGGACCCGCCACAGTTAGTAAACAAATTAGACAATAAAAAAGTGCATTATGAACTTAAAAAAATCGATTGGAGTGTCGCCCTTGCATTCAACAACCCCAACGATATTATGAACTTTATTTCCGACAAATTTACGCAAACGTACGATAAATGTAGTTATGTAACAAAAAATAAGTTAAGTAAACGAGCAACCTGCAAATGGATAAATAGTAAAATCATAAATATGTTTAATAAAAAGCAGGAACTTTATAACATTTGGCGTAAAGATGTAAACGATAAACAAAAACGGCTATTATATAATAAATATAGGAATAAAACTAATAAATGTATAGAGAATACTAGGAATAATTATATAAAAAACGAAATATGTACTAATTTCAAAAACCCACGGAAAGTTTGGGATATTGTCAACAGTTTGAGCGGTAGAATAAGTAAAAGCATCGATAGAATAATTATGAAACATTTCAAAAATAATGTTAAATTGTTAACCAACGATTTTGCAAATGAATTCAGGAATAATGTCAAGAGTATATGTGGCATGTGTGACTCACCCCTATTGAACCCTAAATCGTATTGTAATATTCCTAAGGTAACAATGAGATTAAAACAAGTAAATAACCTCTGTGTATTTAATATAATTAAAAAACTTAATAATAATAAAAGCCCCGGAATCGACAAAATTCGTGTTTCAGATTTAAAATATATCATTACCGAAATTACGCCCCTTATTACTCATCTAATAAACACCTGCATCAAAACGTCATCCTTCCCCGACAGGTTAAAGGTCGGCATCATACGCCCTATCCACAAAAAAGGCCCATACACTGACTACAATAATTACAGACCTATTACGATCCTACTATGTATAGACAAAATAATTGAGAGATACATCGGGAGTGAATTAAACAAATTTTTAAATAGTAATAAAATAATCAATAATAAACAATATGGTTTCCAGCAAAACCGAAGTACCTCTCAATTATTAACCAAATTTACAAACGAGGTTAATGGCTATTTAAACAAGCGTAAACATGTAATTGCCACCTTTATTGACTTCAGCAAGGCATTCGATACTTTGAATTACAGCACCTTATTTTCCAAACTACAGCAAAATGGTATACAAGGACCCCTACTGCACTGGTTCCAGAATTACCATAGCAACCGATACACAAGGGTGAAGATCGCCGACGCGCTCAGCGACCCGCTACGCACGGAGGAGGGCTCGGCGCAGGGCTCCATAGTCAGTCCCACCGAATACTTGATTTACGTTAACGACATGTGCAACATATTTAGTGAGGGTTCTGTATACCAATTTGCTGACGACACGTGCCTACTTACTGCTCATCATGACTTACTCGAAGCTCAAAAAACCATGCAAAATAACTTCGACTTACTATGCAAATGGGCTCATGACGTAGGCCTTACAATAAACGCTAAAAAAACTAAAGTTATCCACATACGATCACCGTACACTAGAGAAATACGGGTCCCTAACATCATAGCACATGCACATCACTGCTTACACAACCCTAGCAATAACTGCAAATGCGAAACACTTGAACTTGTCAAACACCACACCTACCTAGGCCTAGTTATAGATAATAACTTCAATTGGGGACCACACATAGATCACATATGTTCAAAACTTAGATCCGTCATGGCCAACTTATCATTGCTTAAATACAAACTCCCATATAATACACTACGTATGCTATACTTATCACTCGCCGACTCAATTATATGTTATGGTATCACAAGCTACGGGCGGACATTCAAAACCTACTTGAAACAAATCTATAACCTACAATCAGCACTTTTAAAAACAATTGTACCAAATAAAATTAAAGGAAAGTATAAAAATGATAAAAAGGGTCTATTTAAACATTGCAAAGTTATTAACGTTTTTGATAGGTTTTGCTTGTCCTTAGTTACAGAGGAGTGTGAAATTATACCATCATTAGATAAAAATACTCGCTCCAGTAATTTGCGTACCTTAGATTATCTACCTGCATATACAACTCCAAAAAGTAACAATGTATACGGTAAAAGAGTAACTGACTTTCTACTCCCATGTATACTAAACACCTTACCTAAAAATGTACTGTATGATCTCATTAACATTGTTGAAAACCACGGCAGATGTATGCCAAGACTAAAAAAATACTACCTAAGTCTAGAGTAATGTATAAAATAGATGCAGAGATTTGATGTGTATAGATTAGTTTTACATATATATAATAAATAAAATAATTATATACCTAATAGTATTAAGCAAACGCGGATCGGACCGCGCGAACTCGCCAACTATTACATAAACCAAAGAGGTTTACAATAGTGGCATACTGGCAAAAGTTGTATGAATATTTAAAGTGAATAAATAAATTAAAAAAAAAAAAAAAAAAAAACCATTTGGTAATTATTTAAATTTAAATGGACGTTATTAGTACTAATAGGGCGTTAGGATGCTCGAATCAGAAACGCAGATGCCAGAGGTTATATGCCAGGGAAAAAATGCAGTGGCTGATATAATGGGACGTGGACATATGGAATGTAAACCGGTTTTTTCATGCTATTAAAACTGGTTTACATTCCCTCAGTAATCAGTACAGATGGGATATTCGGTATTTGGGAATTTTACCAATGTTTGTATTTGGCCTATTTACATTCACCAAATACTTTTTATTAGGGTTCTGTACCCAAAGGGTAAAAACGGGACCCTATTACTAAGACTCCACTGTCCGTCTGTCTGTGAGCAGGCTGTATCTCATGAACCGTGATAGCTAAACAGTTGAAATTTGCACAGATGATGTATTTCTGTTGCCGCTATAACAACAAATACTAAAAACAAAATAAAATAAATATTTAAGTTGAGCTCCCATACAACAAACGTGATTTTTTTTGCGGTTTTTTGCGTATGGGACGGAACCCTTCTTGCGCGTGTCAGTTTCGCACTTTGCCGGTTTTTTCTAATACTCTTAGTTCTTACATTGTTGATGTTGAATTCCAAAATGTTGAATTTTTTTGGCCAGTATCTCAGCTAATCTCATTTATAATTTGATAAACTTTATTATGTTTTGAATGATTCACGGTTAGTTTCACTAGACTTATATTGACCGGGATATAGACCGTGATTACCTTTTGTATTGTTTTTGAACTCCCGATATTTCGACGCAGTTACATGCATCTTGTTCTTGTTTGTGCATTTTGTTGTACAAAAGGTAATCACGGTCTATATAAGTCTAGTGAAACTTTATTATGTTTTTCGTGCAGCAAATGTTTAGAACCCACAACTGACCTGTTCGTGCGTGGTGCTCCTCAGGCTCCTCTAGCTTGTGGCCAAGCACGGGCTCATCCTTCACGGCGTGGTCGGACTGGTCGGCGCTAACGTCGAGTGGCTCGATTTTAACAGACACATATGTGTACGAAGGCTCGACTTTTGTGACATCTTCGCAGCTGGGCTCGTCTTGTACATTCACATAGAGGTCCGGCTCAACTTTTACAAGAACTGTCTCGAACGTGGGCTCATCTTTTATACATACATCTTCACAGGGCTCAGCCTTCACGGAAACATTCTCTGCGCCCTGTAACGCTGATGACTCCATTGTAAATTAGTCGTTTTGATATATTCTTTAGCGTTACATTAATGGTTACTTGGTTAGTATTTTGTATTAAATAGGATGGTGTTGTTTGTTGTTTCAAATACATACAAAATGGCAGACAAATCCCGAGAATTCAGTATTCTTTTTACTCTCAAGTGTTCATTCGCCATTTGTTGCTACTACAGCGACCTCTATCGATGCATTAAAATCTTTGTAATGTAAAGTGCTTACTAGACGGTCGCTGACAAGCCCCGTCGGACCGCGTGGCCTTGGTGTGGACGGACCGTGTAGACAGTCGTTTCCAACAAAACTTTGTTTGACCTCCAGACGCCCTTGGCATGCGAGCGCGCGCTAGCGACCATGGTCTGAGGGCCCACCGCGAACCACGTTCGACATGTTGCCTCTCTGTCCTACTTGTAAATTCGTACGTAAGTGTGACAGGAGGCACCACCTCGAACGTGGTTCGCGGTAGGTCCTCATAGCGTCCGGTCCGGAACCGCCCGTCGCCGACCGCAATAGGCCATTTCGGGCATTTCGCTCGGAGGACGCGCCGTGTGCGCTCGTGTGGTTAGCCATGGGTACTCAGCAACATTTCTAAAGTTTGTCAAAGGACTGTCTCATTTCAAACATAGACAAAGAGAATCATACTATCTTTGTCTTACACTAGTACTAGCGCCCAAAAGAAAGGGATGGGTATAATTTTCCTGGTTGTTACTGACTGACAAATGGGTTTGACCAACTATAACAATTCATCAAATGAATCATCCTGAACACACTGTGGTCTGCCTGTCTGTAGCTCATACTATCTTTGTCTTACACTAGTACTAGCGCCCAAAAGAAAGGGATGAGTATAATTTTCCTGGTTGTTACTAACTGACAAATGGGTTTGACCAACTATAACAATTCATCAAATGAATCATCCTGAACACACTGTGGTCTGCCTGTCTGTAGCACCGTCTAGCAAGCACCTCAGACGGATCCACAGACCAAGGTCAGACGGTCTGAAGGTTTGTCAGCGACCGTCTACCACACACTTAATATTGCTTTTTTTCTTTGGCGTCTACTTGAACAATGTCCAACACTAAATTAAAGCCGCTATTCACTAGCAAACATAATGGTAGATTTTATTTTTATATTGCTGGCAACATTCTTATGTTGGCTGCATTGGAAGGGCGTCACTACCTTTTACTGAATTGACAACAATGATTTGCTGTTGCAAAAATGATATAATGCTGTATAAAACCTTAAGACGTTGACATAAATGTTAATTTTGCTTAAAATAAATGTGTGTAAGTTTGTAACCGCAATAAAACAAGACGGCCATTTTGTAGCTACGCACCGCAACAGATCCACGAAAAGTGAGCCATCCGACAGATTATATAAATAAAATCGCAAATTGTGTATCTGTATCGTAATGGATAAAGAGATTTCTAGCGTTGGAACTCAGTACATTATCTGTGAATGTGGTGATAATTTTCCAAATGAGAAGTTCCTGAATATACACCTGGCGAACGATCATGGTGAAGTGGACAGCTTTCTATGCGATGAAGTAAGTATAACCATTTTCTACAAGTTCGTTGTAATGGTTCCAATCGATAAAAACACGCTTCGTTTAGCCGGTATACTTTGTTTTGTTTACTATGTAAAGGTAGAAATATCTCAATTTATGATTATTTACACTCTTATCTAATGAAATTTTGGATGCACCGGGCATTGAGGTTTTTACGTATGTTCATTTATTATGCAAGCATTTTAAAATCTTACCGGCTTAATATGTCTAGCTAGACTTAGTTTTAAAGCTTAGGTTTTATTGAACACTAGCGACCCGCCCCGGCTTCGCACGGGTTACACAAATTATACGCCTAAACCTTCCTCAAGAATCACTATTGATAAGTGAAAAACCGCATGAAAATACGTTCAGTAGTTTTTGAGTTTATCACGAACATACATACACACGAACAGACAGACACGGCGGGGGACTTTGTTTTATAAGGTGTAGTGATAAGTATAACCTCTAGCTACCCGTAGTCAAAACCTATAAGCAAATGAATTTGTCTAATAAGTTTTTGTCAATAATTTCGGTTTTGGTACAAGCTTTTATCGCTGACTGTACTTTTCTTTCCACAGGCAACTAATACTCATCGGGACAATTATAAAAACCCCAAACACAATTAGATTTCGTTGTTTTATCACAGAGTTCCTATGGCCACATCCTGTCTCCATCATCAGATCAGCTCGATGGTACCATAATATTGCATTGTCACCCGACTTACATATGTATGCAAATTTTCAGCTTCATTGGAAGTCGGGAATTGGTCAAATTCAACTTGCAAGATTTGACCCACTAACATACATACATACATTGCAAGTTAATAAAAAGCTTGTAAAAAAGTGATAAAACACAAATAAATGCCCTTACCATGATTCAAACATTTACACCATTAAATAATTTTACAGTTTTTTTGTATGTTTGGGGTTAAGACACTATACATCTCTAAGTAATTGTAATACTTTAGTTTTATTTGATATTTGCAGTTAGATGTATTTGATAATGGGGTTGGCAACTGTCAAAGGTTTGCAGAGATGGCACCATCATAGACATGTTTCCTGTAACTTAATTAATTTTTTAGTAATACATATTTTAATTTTTAAGTTTGTATTTTAATTTTAATAGATTTTTATGTTTCAAAGCTTTTATGAGCCATGTTGCTTGAATTAAATGAATACAATACAATAGCTTGCCCCATTTTCTATGAGATTTGGCTTAAAGGGTTGGCATCCAGGGCATTGAAAAAACAAAAATTTGACACAATTCTAGGGGTCAGTGGCGTAACTAGGGGGGGGGGGGGGCAGAGGGGGCAAGTGCCCCGGGCGCCATCCAAGGGAGGGCGCCAAAATGGGCAAAAGGCAGCAGCAGGGAAACTTTTGTCAGTCGTGGGGCGCAAATTTGGTGACTGCCCTGGGCGCCATATCCTCTAGCTACGCCCCTGCTAGGGTTTGACAGGGCAAGCTATGCTGGCGCCATCTGCTAATTATTTCGACCGGCCAACCCCATTGTTGATGCGTTTTTTTTGCTTGTGTGTAAATTCCATGTTGACGTGTAAAAGTGCCATTGTGGCCTTTTTCCTGAATAAATGTTGAAGCTTGAAGCTACCTCCGTCATAGGCACGGTCACTGACTAAACTAGGACACTGTCAACTGACCTAACGTCCTAACTCCTGACTTAACTTCTAGTGCCCCGAAGCCTTCACAAGCAACAACAGCCTTAGCTACCACAAAAGAAGCCATGAGAAGACTAGACAAGCACCCGGGAGACCCGAGACGATCAAGACTTACAGTCGGAAGACTCCGATAAAGAAAGAACCGGTTGTGAAGAAACCTCCGGTCCTCAAGCTCAAGAACCTGAAGAGGATAGATTCTATCAGTCTGATTGAGAATTTGAAGTCGCTGGGAGGGTGAGTATTTATACTCTGTGAGTTGTAGACCTCGTGATAAGCTTGGAAACTAAGTGATGTTTTTAGCAAAAATTTCATTTTGGTACAAGCTTTTATTGCTGACTGTACTTTTCTTTCCACAGACAACTAATACTCATCGAGACAATTCTAAAAACCCCCAAAAACAATTAGGTTGCGTTGTTTTATCACAGAGTTCCTATGGCCACCTCTCTCTATCATCAGATCAGCTCCTTGGTACCATAATATTGCATTGTCATCCGACTTACACACGTATACAAATTTTCAGTAAAAACTGGATCGACAAAAAAAAACATTTAAGCATGGAATCTGGTCACAAAATTTCATGAGAATCGGTTGAGATTGGCGAGTAAGTAAGTTTTCTTTGCCCTAGTTTCACCTTATTTAACCTGCCACGTTAATTACCAGGATCATCAAAATAGAGCATGTTCAAAGCGCCCCAGACCCTGACCCTGACCCTGAACCAGAGCCAGAGCCTGAGCCTGAAACCGAGCCTGTCCTTGAGGAGATGGATGAAGGACAGGTGGTGGTGAAGAATGAGGCCATGGAGGAGAATGAGGAGACGGAGGAGATATACTACCAGTGTGATGTGGTAAGCATTATCAGCATACAGGGTGATTCGGGAGAGGTGAGCAGGATTAACACTGCATATTTAGTAAATTACGACCTGCCTTGGCTTCACGCGGATAGTTCTACTAATTTACACAAAACCTTTACAAATTATACATATAAACCTTCCTCTTGAATCACTCTCTGTTAAAAAAAAACGCATCAGAATCCGTTGCGTAGTTTTAAAGATCTAAGCTTACATAGGGACAGAAGGACGGACAGACAGCGGAAAGCGACTTTGTTTTGTACTATGTACAGTCTGGCAAAAAAGAGTAGAAATTAAAACGTGGTAACACTGTAGAGTAGAAATTAAAAAGTGGCAACACTGTAGTGTCGTCCCGTTTTTCTTAGATTGATTTGAAAGGGACGACACTACAGTGTTGCCACTTTTTAATTTCTACTCTTTTTTGCCAGACTGTAGTGATAAGCAACTGTTTCGTAACAGTATTAGCGAGATTAACGTTATTTTTTTTTGTAGTTTCAGGGACGCATAATGCTGTCCCTTTCTAATGTATGGTCCTAAATAGCCGAAAGGGGCTATCATTTCTAAGGGACAGTCCCTTTCGGCTATTTAGGGTTGTCAAAATTCAAGTCATTATCTTATCTATGGTCGTGCACGCAAAGGGACGTCAAGTTGTGCCAACACTAATAATTGCCCGGAGCAATGCTGAGCCGAACGAAGCAGAGAATGCCCGAAAGCATCAGGTTCTCTTAAATTACTAGACTTACATTGACCGGGATATAGACCGTGATTACCTTTTGTATTATTTATGAGCTCCCGATATTTCGACGCAGTTACATGCATCATGTTCACGGGTGATTGAAGATAGCGGGTCTCTTAAATTACTCTAATAACCAAATCTTTCCGCAGTGCAACTCCATATTCTACACAGAATGGGACTTCAACATCCACTACCAAAGCAAGCACGCGTTAAAACTCGAGCCCAGCTCCTCCGCCGAGCTAATCTTGGAGCAGCATCTCGTCAGCGACCACGGGGTTGAGGGCATCAAGACGGAGGCCGAAACTGAAGACACGGCTTATTACTACGAGTGTGAGCTGGTGAGTATTCTTGTACTATTTTTTGTTAAGCAGATACGTCAAGCGATACTAAAAAAATGTCAATAGGGTATTTGACTGTAGGGTCAAGGCGGGAACAGTGGCTTAGTCGCCCAAATATCGTCTCTCTCGTGTTGAAATTAGGTTGAGTGAGCCACTGTACCCGGCCTTTTTCTACCAAACCACTGTTACCTCCTTGACCCTTTTTAAAATGAACCGTTAAACATCATGCCAGAAATAAAGCTCCAGAAGATTAATAGAGAAACGTATACAGCAGTTATTTTTAAACACAATTTCTATCTTAAAACCCGTATAAAACTGTAACGAGTAGGTAATTTGATTGTGACATTGCTAGTGTTTCATATAAATTCCATAGCAGCAAATCGTTTTGAAAGTTCGAAAAAAGAAACTGATTTGACTAGTAGTCACCCTATTAAAGTAAAATGAAAAATTCACCGCTTCGGGCAAGACTCCAGCTCCTCCTCTCCACTCCACTCCAGGCTAATCACTCAAAACCCTATGTCACAATTTTTTGTTTATTGTAATAAAGGCGTAATTTTTGCAGTACTTTATGGCCTACTAAAATAAGGGAAAACATAGGTGGTTAGTATAGATCAGTGGTTCTCAAAGTTGACTGGGCTCTGACCCAAATCTATCTAACAAAAAGTGCCAAATTCAGGACCCACCTCTTGGCCGTCTTAAAAAGGGGGCGTAAAATAGTATTGGTAACGCTCAGATAGTTCGATCGGTCGGAATGTCGTCAGGGCACACTCAATATTCGCTCGCCACCCACCAATGGGTCGCAACCCATAGTTTGGGAAATGCTGGTATAGATGACCACTGACCACCATGACGAAAAGAGATAACCAACTGAGCTACCAAAAAATTCGAATGCTTCCGTGGATTATATGGTTAAGAGAGATTGTCCCAATGTTCCAAAAGGACAAGTTTAAATCATGCACGAAGCAGTAAATATTAAAAAATTTCCTTTAATAATTTTTTTTAAAGTATTCTTTTAAACTACACATCGAGCACTTGCTAAAGACGTCCGGTAAAGATCCCCGAACAGGATCAGCATTGTATGGAAGCGGCTTTTTAGCGGAGGGCGGAGGCTCTTAATTCGCTTTCCCGCTTAAGACGCGTTTTAGACGTAGTCCCTTCAGAATCTTCTTACGCGGACTCTACTGTATGATGTTGTTTTAGTTTTCTCTTCTGCATTAAATTCGATAAAGCTTGTAAATTGACATTTTATTTCGATGAAACCATTAAATCTTTTTATTAACATTTGCTGAAGCTTTTAGTCCCAGCAAAAAAATGCTAATTAACTGTCAATGTCAACAGCATAATAAAGTTATAAATTATCATTAAAATAAAAAGTCAATTTTGGCTTGACAGGGGAAAGAAGAGATGCACAAACCAGCACCGAGAACTGTCACAGGAGGCATGTCAGTCACCAACACATTCCAAATGACAGATTCTGTCAAACCAGACGATGTTGAAAGATCCGACAAAACGGAAATGACAGGTCAGGTACGAGAACATTCAGAAAATGATAAAGAATTGACACAGAATTCAGAACCATCTCAAACTGTCAATTTGGAAGGCAGTAAAGATGCAAATACTGTTCAAACTACAGATAATATCGTAGACGTTAATATACATGTCAAATTAGAATTAGCGGGCAACGAACATGAAACAGATTTACTAAAAGTAGTAGGAGAAAAGGAAATAAAGAAAAAAGGTAGACCAAAGAAAAAGAAACGCGGCAGACCACTAACTTACGACGTATACGCTAACATGCCTCCAGGGCTACGCAGGTATCAGATTGAAAAACTAGCTAAAGAAAGAAAAATACAAGCAAGAAAGGAACAGATAAGAGCAGCGTCGAGGGCTTATAATAAGAAAATTGGTGTTGAAAAGCGCAAAGAAGCGACCGCTAAGTATAAAAGGAATAACCCAGAACGAGCAGCGGAAATTAGCAGGAAATCATCCGCTAGATATAAAATGAATAATCAAGAAAAAGTTGCTGAAATTAATAGAAAATCAAGTGCTAAATATGCTAGGCGTCACCCAGAAGTGGCAAGGAGGGCTAGTAAGAAATATTACGAGAAGAAGAAATTGGAAAAGTTGGGAATTAAAGTGGAAGTTAGTGAAATGGAAGTGGAAGTTAGTGAAATTAAAGTGGAAGTTAGTGAAATGAAAGTGGAAGTTAGTGAAGTGGAAGCTGAATTTGAAAGTATTTTAGGTTTTTAGTAGATTCTATATTGATTTTTAAGGAGTTAAAAACGAAAAGTAAATTTATATTAATTTCATGCTAACATTTTTTTTTGTACAATAAAGTGATTTACTACTACTACTACTAAAAGTATAGATTTAATTCGAAACAGGAATAGCGTAAAAGAGTATGTTATATTCCTACTATTCCTAGATCAGTTTGTACAACTATACCTAGTACAGGACAAATCTTGCAAGTTAAATTTGACCAACCTCCCGGTTTCCGATGAAGCTGAAAATTTGAATGCATATGTAAGTCGGGTGACAATGCAATATTATGGTACCATCAAGCTGATCTAATGATGGAGATAGGAGTGTGATAATACAAAGCAACCTAAGTGTACCTATTTTATAAATGCTTATAGTTTTAGTTATACTTCTGTATGTATTTTAGTTTTAATGAATAAAACATTTGATTCTTGTGTTTGGGGTTGTTAGAATTGTCTCAATGAGTATTACTTGTCTGTGGAAAGAAAAGTACAGTCAGCAATAAAAGCGGTAATGATTCTTTTGTCGAAAACTTATTATTATCCATATTGTACTTGTAGAATGGTGGATAAATTTTTCTGTGTTGATTTATTATTTCCCGTTGTCCAAGGAACAATTGTGCTACAGTTTGTTAGAAGTAATGTTGTATCATGTTCTATTACACGCTTAATAGATAGTCCATTATTAAAATTGGTTATGACTGCTACAAAAATGCACGTTTGATAAATTTAAACACCATAAAATCAGGGTTCTGTGTAATATGTTTGAGCAAAAAGATTTCACACAAACACAGAGAGAGGTCGCACGGGACCGAGAAAAGTGGCGCTGTCTTGTGTCGGAGGCCAAGTCTCATTTTTTTGCGGTTTCAGAACCGCAAAAAGTGTAACGTACACTTAAAAGACTGAAACCGCAAGAAATTAGACTAAAACCGCAAGAAGTTAATCGCAGTGCGTTTTAAACCTTTAGGTCGCTGAGCCAACGGAGTGAGGATGTTTAATTATACCTAATAAGGTCATGTAGAGTAAGACTTACATAGTTTATTTTGCTCAGGGCAAAGAGTGTAAGGATTCCCTGCAACATTTCTTGCCCCATTACATTAAAGATTTATTTACGCATTATTATTCACAACGACGGGACTTAATCGCGTTATAGTATATTATACAATCGTGATATAATAGAGAGCTTTTCAGTCGAGTACCGTGTTTAAACAACGAAGCTTGCTGAGTTGCTTAAGTTAAGGTACGAGATTGAAAAGCTTGATTATATCACTATTGTATACAATACTTTTTCTACGAGACAAAAAAATAATACTTTCAACTAGTAGAATCATATAGGTAAACAAACCAAAAGTATACAGCTAAGATACGCGAGCTGCCGCAGCCCGCGATACCTTCATACAGTTCATACCGATGCCCCGGCCGCCGGGCCCGGCGCCCCCGGCGGGTTGGTCAACGACACCTCCGAGTAACTCATGAGGCCCTGGTACCTGCTCCTTGCTAAATTCAATTTTAAGACAGTTTTTTTCTCGATTTTGCCCACCGTAGCCTATGGAGACTAACAAGCAACGCTAAGTGGTTTTCGTAGGGTATGGATGTTGCTATATGAAGGGTTTCACATGCGCGTTTCTGACTTATGAAGCAATTGTTTCTACTACAACATAAAATAGAATGTTTTTGTTGGCCAACCAATCACAAAGCAGATGCAATAAATCGAGTCTCCTCGAAATGTATGAAGTTCTATTTTCAAAAATTTTATAATTGACTAAACCGTATCGATAAAATTCTTTACAGTACATATGGTGCTACTTTCTCGCACTAGTGCGTAAAATGAACTTTTCGTGCATATGTCGAAAGTTTAAAGGGCCATATGTACTGTAAAACGTTGTTCAATACACGTGTGAAAAGGTAATTCGCAACTAGTGTCGATTTAAAACACTCCCTGCGGTCGTGTTTTAATTTATCGCCACTCGTATCGAATTTCCTCTTTTCCGCACTTGTATCGAAAATAACTATTTCTTGACGGACTTGAGGGCGGTGTTGCCCGTAGCCAATGTCACGTAAAAGGGTAGGAACAAAATAAATGCTCTTAGAGAACGACGCTGTTCGGTGGTTGTTGTAGTTGTCTCGTAAAACCGATAGCTGGATTTTACGAGAAGCACGTGGACTACCGGCCGTTGACTCCAAAATGGTGGTTAAACACGCTTTGAGATTAATTCTCCATTCACTGCACAGTGCACACTACCACATTAGATTATTGTATAATAAAGCTATCGATATTTAATGAGCAAAAAACAAAGGTATTAATCACGAGGCTACTATCAAGATGGCGTTCGAACCGGAAGTCTATTGATAAAATTCTTATGCTTGAGTCGGAAGTGCCATAGACTATCCAACGTTGAAAGGAGTAAGGTTGTAGTGTTGCATGTGAAGTTGTAATACACAGATTATACTCGACGAGTAGAAAAAATAAGTTTTAAATTTACCTCCGATAATGAGCAAAAATGTGACGTTTTCAACCAAAAGGTACCACATTGTCGCTAGTAGATAAGGTTGATTTCAAATTTAAGCTATATGGAAATAGCGCCTTATTGACGACCGCCAATAAGTACCCTTTTGGTTGAGAATGGCAATCGTGAATGTTTAAATCAGTGATTTATTTACGTTCTCTAAAAAGTATAAAAAAACGTATGCATATTATCAAAGATAGATATAACTCCGTAATAGATGGATACAGTCTAAGGAAAAAACGTGCCTCGAAAGTCCACGAAAATTTGATTCTTGATCAGAGGGCGCCACTAGTTTTGGCCTACTCTCGTATAGACGGCGTTGACGGTTTCGTTTGTTATTTATAATTTTAACGCATATTAGAGAAAGAACATGGGTCAAAATCATATAAAAATAATTAATGCAAATAAAAAAATCATTTATCCATATTTAAATACATTTTAACGTATTTTTATAAATCTTTATTTTTAGTTTTAAAGTATGTCGATAGATGGCAGTGAATTTACAGCGGTTACAAAATTTACTATGACAGTACCGCTCTATCTTATTATATCCTCTTTGATATTATGTAAAGACAGAATAGTAACGCTATATACTAACGCAGTAAAGTAACGCAATTTATTATGAATTATTATTTAAGTTATTGTTGTTGGTATCATGCTTAATTAATAAACAACAGCAACAAAATGTTAATACGTCTACGAACACCTGCGATCATTAATTAATGTAATCAATATATAAATATGTATAAAATAAAAACTGTGTTTCATTTAAGTTCATTATATTTGATGATACGAGTAAAAAAAACGCGAGTGACTAAAAATACGTGAGTAAAACCGCAAAGTTTGCTAAGATACGAGTAAAGTTTGCAATTTTTTTTATTGCTAATTAATAAATTATAAAAAAATTACGAAATGATTTTTGTTGATCTATTTTGTTATTCTATGATCTGTCCCCTCAAAAGTTACCTGCACGTCTGAGACTAGAATTCTTTGCCCAATACATTCCTAATTTATTTGATTTAGGTATATAAAAGTTATGTTTTTCCTATTACTTAGGTAAATTAATTTTCTTATGTAGGTATCTGTTTCTTTTCTTGATGGACTTGAGGGCGGTGTTGCCCGTAGCCAATGTCACGTAAAAGGGTAGGAACAAAATAAATGCTCTTAGAGCACGACGCTGTTCGGTGGTTGTTGTAGTTGTCTCGTAAAACCGATAGCTGGATTTTACGAGAAGCGCGTGGACTACCGGCCGATGACTCCAAAATGGTGGTTAAACACGCTTTGAGATTAATTCTCCATTCACTGCACACTACCACATTAGATTATTGTATAATAAAGCTATCGATATTACACTTTAAACAATATTAATGAGCAAAAAACAAAGGAATTAATCACGAGGCTACTATCAAGATGGCGTTCGAACCGGAAGTCCATAGGTATCTGTATCGAATATGTGGCCATAAACAATTCTTATTCTATGAGTCACTGACTTACATATTTGTACCAAATTTCAACTGTCGGCCGGTAAGTAGTTTTTGACAAAATATTTTTTTCTCCAAAATTTAAATAGACAAATAAGTCATATAGTACCATCTTACACTAATGGACATAGCCCTACAGTAAGCTCAAGAAGGCTTGTGTTGTGGGTACTAAGACGACGATATATACAGGGTGGCAAAAAAATAAGTGCATTCCCGTTGCCAGGGAGGTTTTGGGATTATACTGAGCCACTTTTCCCTCTCATAGAAAATGGACCAGCCAAAATGTATGAAAAAGCCAATTTTTTTTCGCGATTTGGGGGTTGGTCCCATAGTAAAAGTGCCTCAGTATAATCCCAAAACCTCCCTGACACCGGGAATGCACTTGTTTTTTAGCCACCGTGTATAATAGGTCGATAACTAGATATACTGAAATACGTAGAAAATATCCATAACTTAGGAACAAATCTATGCGATAAACACACATACAAATGCCCTTATCAGGATTCGAGCCTAGTGTTCCTTTTAAGTGACGGAACCCTAAAAACTAATGTTGCTTTATCGTCGTATTTTATTGTAGGGTCAAGGAGGGCACAGTGGCTCGTTAGAAAAAGGCCGGGTACAGTGGCTCACTCAACCTAATTTCAAAACGATGTTTGGGCGACTGAGCCACTGTTTCCGCCTTGACCCTAATGTAATATCTTGTTGACAGTGCCACAAAATCTTCGCCAGCGAGAAGTATTTCAACGTCCACTACAACAAGACGCACAGCGGCGTCCTGCTGCCGGTCACTGAGGAGGACGAGGTATATTAATATTAATTTAAAAATTATAAAAACCAAAAAAGACAATAAAAACCGGCCAAGTGCGAGTCTGACTCGCGCCCGAAGAGTTCCGTGCCATTGCGCAAAAAAAACGACAAAAAAATCACGTTTGCTGTATGAGAGCCCCACATCACATTTTAAGAGATGTTTTTTAGGGTCCAAAGGGTAAAAACGGGATCCTATTACTAAGACTCCGCTGTCTGTTCGTCTGTCATCAGGCTGTAACTCATGAACTGTGATAGCTAGACAGTTGAAATTTTCACAGATGATGTATTTCTGTTGCCGCTATAACAACAAATACTAAAAACAGAATAACATAAATATTTAAGTGGAGCTCCCATACAACAAACGTGATTTTTTTGCCGTTTTTTGCGTAATGGTACGGAACCTTTCGTGCGCGAGTCCGACTCGCACTTGGCCGGTTTTTTAGGGTTCCGTACCCAAAGGGTAAAAACGGGACCCTATTACTAAGACTCCGCTGTCTGTCTGTCCGTCTGTCTGTCACCAGGCTGTATCTCATAAACCGTGATAGGTAGACAGTTAAAATTTCCATTGCCGGTATAACAACAAATACTAAAAATTAATTTGTACTGAACCCTCTCAGTGGGCGAGTCCGACCCGTACTTGTCCAGTTTTGTTATGATATGTAAAAGAATTGATGTTCTTTTGCGTGCAGATAATAGAAGAACAATCCCAGGAGCCTGCGCCCGCACCGGAGACCAAACCCAAGGCCCCCGAGCAGGTCATCTACTATAAATGTGACCTGGTAAGAATACACATAGTAACTTGACTATACCGTTTTGCTTAAACTACGTCCAAAAGAGAGGAACCTTACAAAGAACCGCAGCCAAATAACACTAAACCCTACTCATAGTGCTGTGTTGAGTAAGGTTGCCAGAGCTCAACGAGGGTGAGGAGTGTTAGGGTCGGCAACGCGCATGTAACACCTCTGGTGTTGCAGGCGTCCACAAGCTACGGGGACTGCTTCTCTATTCTTACTCCTTATGACTTATCTACTTATGACTTTGTCCCTATTCACCCCGGTTTATGGGTGTCATGTTTAATTTCAGTGCAAAATCCTGTACCCGAGCGAAAAGGCCTACAACTTGCACTTCGACAAGAAGCACGGTGGGCAAAGTTGCCAGGATGCCCAGACCACAGGCTTCCAGCTGTTGGAGCAAGAGCTCGCAGAAAGTTATGGGGTCACAGTGCCTCTGGAGGTGTTCTCTTGTGAATTCGTAAGTTTCGGTCTTACTATAAATCTCTACTTTTTAAAAGAAAGTTGGGCAATGTTGCCAGATAATGCAGACTTCGTGTTATTCTTTAAGATTTGTTATTTTGCAAAAGAAATTTAGGCAAAGTTGCAACATAAGCAGACTAGGTTACTCTTCAAGACATGGTCAAAGTTAGGCCTAGAACTAGAATGTATAGTATGGCAAATTGCTCTTTAACAAGACGCACGGTGGGCAAAGTTGCCAGGAGGTGCAGACGGTTGTGGCCAGTGTCTTTGGATGTGTTCTCGTGCGGATACGTAAGTTAAAAAAAATAGTAACTATACTAACTATTAGGTACATTTTTTATATCATATTTTAATACTGTCTTCGGTTACCGCGATAGTTACTCATGAAATAAAACTATGAAAACGGATTGACCCGTTGACCACAAACGCTGTAAAGGGTTCGAAACGTCGGGATGTATTATAAATTCAATATACGCGATATAATCCGTTTTCATAGTTTTATTTTATGTCATATTTTGTTGTTATTCACAAGTTTTTTCATATTCTAAATTGTCTTGTGTTCTGCGCATGCAATAACACGTCCACATGACTCCATGGGTCCATTGATGACTAAATGATTCTAATTTGTTTTTTTTTTTTGTAGTGCTCAAAAACCTATACGATGAAGCGCTCCTTCCAACTCCACCGCAAGCGAGTGCACGCAGAGGAGCTCCGCTCACACGCGGAGCAGGGCAGGGCCGCCAACAGGAGCAAGGTGTGCGACGTGTGCGGCCGCGCTTACAACGTGAGTTATACTTTACCCAGAGGGTAACTTTGCCCGCTGCGAAAAAAAAGGGTGCTTACAACGTTAGTCCCACAACATTGCCCGCGGAGAAGCTCGGCTGCGCCCACATCGTGAATTTGTACAACTTTGCCCGGGTAAAGCGTTTTATTTTAGAATACCTAAAATTGATTTACCTAATGTTGAAACACCGATGCTCGATTCACCTTACTTTAAATTACCTAACGATAATTTTACCTAAACATTGAATGACCTAAGCTAAAATAACCTAATGGACAAAATACCTAAAGTCGATATACATACCTAATGGACATAATACCACAGAATATCATAATACCACAGGCAGTGCCGGCCCGAGTCCTTGATCAGGGTAGAGCGAAATCGGGTTTTGGCGCCCTTCGTTGAAGCTTTTTACCCAAAAGCAAAACGAACCGTATTTTGGACCCGCGTCACACTCGCGTCTTTTAAAACTATTTTTTTTCTCATTTGCCATTTTGGCGCCCCCTTGCCATTCGGCGCCTAGAGCGGCCGCTCCACTCGCTCTACCCTAGATCCGGCCCTGACCACAGGATCTTTTTAAGGAAGATTATCACCCTGCCTAGCGCATACATGCTTAACGCCCGCAAATATGTGAGAGCAAACCTGAACACATACACCACTCATTGCAGTACCCGTCGAAGTAATCTTTTAGTCGTGCCGCGTTGCAGATTCGCAAAAACTCGAGGGTCGCTCGGTGTCACGGGTGCAAGATTATATAACTCACTACCTATGGAGTTAAAACTAGTACGAAGCGATATCGCTTTTGCAAAACGTCTAAAAACGTTACTAACAAACCTCGCTTGCTATACCATTGACGAATTTGTCGAAGCGTGTAGTGACTAAATTGAAAATCTAAACCTGTTGTTCGGCCTTGTACGATATTAATTATAACTGTGTGTACCTATTATGTACCTACCCAATGTTGTGAGAATTGTATTAAATTGTATATACTTATGAAACTTGACATGTAAAATACTATGTTTTATCAAAGATAGATATAACTCCGTAATAGATGGATACAGTCTAAGGAAAAAACGTGCCTCGAAAATCACGAAAATTTGATTCTCGATCAGAGGGCGCTACTAGTTTTGGCCTACAGTCGTATAGATGGCGTTGACGGTTTCGTTTGTTATTTAACAATTTTAACGCATATCAGTGAAAGAACATGGGTCAAAATCATAAAAATAATTAATGCAAATAAAAAAAATCATTTATCTATATTTAAATACATTCTATCGTATTTTTATAAATCTTCATTTATAGTTTTAAAGTGTGTCGACAGATGGCAGTGAATTTACTGGGGTTACAAAATTTACTATGACAGTAACGCTCTAGTATCAGTTACTCTATGGTTTTATGAATAAAAGCTTGAATCTTGAATAAATAATAGTACTACCATACAGAAAGGAAACTTCCTACCAAACCGAAGTTTGTCAGCGATTCAATTCAATTCAATGTTTTATTGATAAAATATATATTCAGGGACGAATCACGCTGTCCCTTTCTAATGTATGGCGCTATCCCTTTCGGCTATTTAGGTTTGTCAAAATTCAAGGCATCTTATCTGTGGTGCACGCAAAATGAGGTCGCATTGTGTCAACCCTAATAATTGCTCGGAGCAATGCTGAGCCGAAAGGTGCCGAGAAAGCCCGAAAGGAGGAGTGTCTCCCCACTGATAATACCTAAAGTCTATATACCTTTTTAGGGTTCCGTACCCAAAGGGTAAAAACGGGACCCTATTACTAAGACTCCGCTGTCTGTCTATCTGTCTGTCTGTCTAAAACTAAAAACGGAATAAAATAAATATTTAAGTGCGGCTCCCATACAACAAACGTGATTTTTTTGCCGTTTTTTTGCGCAATAGTACGGAACCCTTCGTGCGCGAGCCCGACTCGCACTTGGCCGGTTTTTTTTGTGCCAAATTAAGGGTTAAAGTACAAAGAGAGCCTTTACCAGCTGGTGTGGTTAAAATTTAATTTTATTCCATAAAATATTTAACTAGCTCCAAACTGAGAAAAGAATGTTTTAAAATGAAAACCATCAAATATATATGTGTTGTTGCAGTCTAACGCAGCGCTGCGCTACCACCAGCGCCGCCACACCGGGGAGAAACCCTACGCCTGCACCATCTGCCCCAAGAAGTTCACAATGCCCATGTTTCTGCAGGTACTTTACCTAAAAATCTTACCTAAGTTTGTTTCTGCAATAAATCCATGAATTCACAAATCCATTGATCCATGAATAATGTAATCTAATTTAATTTTCAATTCAATTTAATTTTTATTTTTATTTTATTTTATTATAAACCTACTAACCTTAGTTATAAGTAAAACATAAAATATGTAACTAACAATATGTGGATCTTGGTTATCTAAATAAAGAACTTTTATTTATTTATTTAATAAAAAACATAAATAACGCTAATTAAAAAAAAATAGTAAAAAATTTAGGCCCAGGCCACACATGTCACGCGAGTGACTTAAATACGTGAGTTAAACCGTATAGGGAGCGTGCATGTTATAGAGGGCAGCACAGAAGCCATCAGATTTTTGGCGCGAGGCGTAAATGTGATGTTTATGCTTCCGATGTAGCTCACAAGAAAACGTACGAGAACACTAGATGGCAGTTGCTTTGTCAATGTACATGTTTATGTTTTCGAATCAGGCCACAAGAGGGCAGACCCTCCAACGCGCATGGTCCCTGACAAAGTTTATATTCGAAAATAAGAAATGCTTATTTATTTTTTAGATCCACATGAGAACACACACGGGGGAGAAGCCATACGAATGCCCTCACTGTCCCAAAGCTTTCACCAACAAAGCGGCGCTCATCAGACACGATCGGGTAAGATTTTGTTTTTATTACTTATTATTTCGTCTGTGGAGAAGTTTTTTACGTACCACTTTAGTGAATTACCTCTTCAGTTCGATGAAATTTAAATCCTATTCAATCGGAACGGAATCCTATTATTTATAATCATGCAGCAGTTACGTATATATTATAATCAAAGATAGATATAACTCCGTAATAGATGGATACAGTCTAAGGAAAAAACGTGCCTCGAAAATCAAGAAAATTTGATTCTCGTTCAGAGGGCGCTACTAGTTTTGGCCTACAGTCGTATAGATGGCGTTGACGGTTTCGTTTGTTATTTAACAATTTTAACGCATATCAGTGAAAGAAAATGGGTCAAAATCATCAAAATAATTAATGCAAATAAAAAAAATCATTTATCTATATTTAAATACATTTTATCGTATTTTTTTACAAATCTTCAATTTTAGTTTTAAAGTGTGTCGACAGATGGCAGTGAATTTACTGGGGTTACAAAATTTACTATGACAGTACCGCTCTAGTATAAGTTACTCTATGATTATAACAAAATATGTTTAACCCTCGCGCCTCGAAACCCTCGCAACGCTCAAGAACACACTTTTCGAACCACTCGCTACAATTTTGGAATATTAGCACGAATAGCTCCCTTAATAACTTATAACTCGGTTATTTGCCAATTGTGACGTTTTCAATCAAAAGTTATCACATTATCGCTTACCATAAGGACGAAAATTGCTCGTATCTTTATACGAAAAACCCGTCAGAGCGTCCTTGTGGCAAGCGACGTTTTGCTCGAAAACAACACAACCGTTGTACTCATTTACAAGAAAAACGGTGAAAGAGTAGTTAAAATTAATATTTATTGTTTCTTTTCAGGTCCACACCGGTGTGAAACCCTACCAATGCCCTGAATGCGGTAAACTGTTCACGCAGTCCAACTCGATGAAGCTGCACGTGAGCACCGTGCACCTCAAGCTGCCGGCGCCCTACAAGAGCCGGAGCCGCCGCGACCGCAGCGAGGCGCGCGCGCGGCAGAGGGCTAACAAGTCGCACCACGCCCACGCCGAGGGGGAGGGGGAGGGGGAGGAGGAACTCGTTTTAGGGGAATAGACTTTCACACTATTCTGAAATGAAGTTTGTAATTAAACCTTTGTGACAAAACCTTCAAGTAAAGAGCGTACTCCCATCTTAAAGGCCGGCAACGCACTTACAACCCCTAGCTCTGGTGTTGCGGGTGTCCATGGGCGGCGGCAATCGCTTACCATCGGGTGATCCGTCTGCTCGTTTGCCTCATATATCATTTAAAAAAAAACGGGAATATACTTAACAGTCACCATCAAATGGGAACGGCCAAGGGGGCGTCCATTAATTACGTGAGACGTTCAGAGTGGAGGGGGTCAAGCCGATATCACCAAAGATCACGTGGGGGAGGGGGGGGGGGTCGCAGTCGCAGCAAATTACAAGTTTTTTTTTAAACGCTAGCAAATTACCGTAAAATATGTTCCTAAGACTAAAATATGGCAAAATCTAACACAACCAACAAAATACTACTAAATCGGAGTCATCGGGCGCCGGTCCGTCACCGTCAACGCAAGCTCGTGATGACACTCCTCGGCACGGAGTGAAACATGTCGAGCGTTTTTCGACTTAAAATACGTAAGTGACCCGTTATTAATATATTTAAAATACTACTCTTAAAAAAAAATAGAGTGCGTATGTTGAGTGCTTATGCTATAAATTCTTCACCCAATAACTTGTGCCCTATAAGAGCAATAGTCGAAGGAACAGGAGCGAGGCGAGGGCGCGCCAGAGGGCGCTCGAGTGCCCGCACGAGGGGAGCTCGTTTTAGGAAACGGCTTTAGATTATTCTAAAATGAAGTTACAAACAAAAAACAAACAAATGTGAATTACGATCTCCATGAAATAATATGTGGTATTTTCTATAAAAAGGGACCTTATTGTCTCTGGCGGCAGAACATTGCAGTAATACTCCCTATTGGAACTTAGTCCATTTTCGTTGGTGTGCAAAGCGCCATCTTTAAAAAAATGGTGTAAAATTTACAAATTATCAATATAACACATTAAACTTTTGTACACATGTTTATTGTCATTAAAGTAAAATAATGAAATTTAATCGCGTAAGACCCGTTAATGGTATTAATTATCAATAAGTTGTATTTATAATTAGGATAATTTTATGAAATAAAAAGGTTGTTTCGATATTATGTTTTAATTTCAGTGGTTAAAATTTCCATATTATCATAGAGTAACTTATACTAGAGCGGTACTGTCATAGTAAATTTTGTAACCCCAGTAAATTCACTGCCATCTGTCGACACACTTTAAAACTAAAAATGAAGATTTATAAAAATACGATAAAAAGTATTTAAATATAGATAAATTATTTTTTTATTTGCATTAATTATTTTTATGATTTTGACCCATGTTCTGTCACTGATATGCGTTAAAATTGTTAAATAACAAACGAAACCGTCAACACCATCTATACGACAGTTGGCCAAAACTAGTAGCGCCCTCTGAACGAGAATAAAATTTTCTTGATTTTCGAGGCACGTTTTTTCCTTAGACTGTATCCATCTATTACGGAATCTATCTTTGATATTATAAATAAAAACCGGCCAAGTGCGAGTCGGACTCACGCACCGAGGGTTCCATACTTTTTAGTATTTGTTGTTATAGCGGCAACAGAAATACATCATCTGTGAAAAATTCAACTGTCTAGCTATCACGGTTCATGAGATACAGCCTGGTGACAGATAGACAGACGGACGGACAGCGGAGTCTTAGTAATAGGGTCCCTTTTTTACCCTTTGGGTACGGAACCCTAAAAACCCTATGAGTTCTATGACGTTAAAGTCGTCGTCAATAGAACTTGCAAATATTGTAAACAAATATGACAGTTTTTTTAGCGTTTGACACATAACCTAACATTTTTACGAAGGTTATTTTCCCTGAAATATTAATAATTAACATTTAATTTAAATGGACTTCCGGTTCGAGCGCCATCTTGATAGTTAGCATCGTGATTAATTACTTTGTTTTTTGCTTATTAATATTGTTTAAAGTGTAATATCGATAGCTTATTATACAGTAAACTAATGTGGTAGTGTGCAGTGAATGGAGAATTAATTTTGAAGCGCGTTTAACCACCATCTTGGAGTCAACGGCCGGTAGTCCACGTGCTTCTTGTAAAGACTAGCTATCGATTTACAAGAGCTAACAAATCACCGTACACTGTCTTGTACAACCGTACAATTTTTGTCGTTTGTAAACCTCTCAATACCTTGATACTGGCGAAATAGTCCCACTGGGCTGAAGCCATAATTTTAAAAGAAGAAGAAGATTTAATTTAAATAAAATATATATATAAGTATTTAAGTATATAGACTGTTAATAAGGTCATGGTTGTCCTTTTACAGAGCGAGATTACGAAGTAATGAAGGTAAAATGGTTTGTTTACAATATTTACAAGTTCTATTGACGACGACTTTACCATTTGTGACGTTTTCAACCAAAAGGGTACTTATTGTCGCTTGTCAGTAAGGCGCTATTTCCATATAGCTTCAATTAGAAATCAACCGACAATGTGGTACCTTTTGGTTGAAAACTTCACATTTGTATACTCTTTCAAAGTCTATACCTACAGTCAGCAACAGAAATTGCTAAGCGGGCGAGGTGTTCAAAATGATCTTGACGCGACTATTGTTAAGAGAATACGAGCGACCGTGATACAAATTCCAATAGATTTTTGAAGGAAAATTAGGCAGTAATATAAAAGCATGATTTTATCATCTGTTTATTATTCTTTGGTAGGTACATACATTAAATAGATAAGATGATCCAGTTTTGACAACTAATATTACATTTAATAGACTTCGATGTGTCAAATCGACCCATAAATAAGAAAGATATATATATATATATATATATATATATTATAACATTTATATCGCACGTACAAACTACGTGAAGTGAGAAGTATCAAAAAGTAGAAATCCTAGGTAAATTCACCAGGCCCGATTTTAAACTCGCGATGGAAAAAGAGCCCCAATGGAGTTGGCCGGTCGAACTATTACAGATGGCGCCAGCATAGCTTCTCCTGTCCTTGTCTAGAATTGTCAAATTTGTTTATTTTTATTTTACGGCCAGGATGTTAAGCCCTTTAAACCAAATCTCATAGAACTAAACTAGAGACAGGTAAATACCATGCTGGCGCTATCTATATGCAAACCTTTGACAGTTTGCCAACGCCATTTAGTTGGAGTTTTTAATTTTAAAAGTTATATACATACAATCGAATTTAAACTATCGTGAGACATATTAACTAACTTAGCGGTTACACTCACGTGTGTGTGTTTGACCGCTACTCACTCATGCACTGTTAGTGCTTGAAAATGGAGACCTAGGCTCTCCGAGACATGTCGCGCGAGTGACTAAACATACGTGAGTGAAACCGCTAAGTTAGTTAAGTTACATACATACAGCTAGAATTGTAGATGTGTAAACCGTCAACATTGACACTTTCTTGATCAATCATGAGCGGCTTTTTTACCGATATTGCCAGTTTCAACTCACAACTATTATTTTTATACAGGTTGGACGAAAAATAAGTGCATTCCCGTTGCCAGAGAGGTTTTGGGTTCTGGCAAAAAAAGATTTACCGTCCCATAGAAAATGGACCAACCCAAAATGTATGAAACTGCCAAATTTTTGGGTTGGTCCCATAGTAGAAGTTGCTCAGTTCAATCCCAAAACCTCCCTGGCAAAGGGAATGCACTTATTTCTTAGCCACCGTGTATACATTCGGGCCCTTCGTAATTTTAGTTGTAGGTAAGTATAAAGTATAAACTATTTTCTATTACAAATATGCAACGAACATCAATACAATGCTTATTTACAGGCATATCTATTGAAAACATGACAATTAGTAAGTCAGTGCAAATTAATATTAAGAGGCCGGTGTCGATTTTAGTCGCAAAAATGCAAAATTGATAGATTTAGTCTGTGAAATTGTATACCTTTTGTTACCTAATTGAAATAACAAGTACTGGTTTCCATTAGCAACTCTTGTTATCTTGCCTTTTATCAGATCAATTTTTTGAAAACAGACTCACTAAATTAGTAATGTTTTTTTTTTCTGATGGACGTTTAGGTAAACGCGCGTAAAGCACTGATTTTGGTCGCTCTTATTTGTAAATTTCGTAGTTTGGACTGCTAAAAATGGTAAATTTGTATTACACATATTCTGTACTTGACCTTATCAGATTAGAATTTTGTTATATGGCTTAGAGTTTGAGGAAATTAAAGTTAAACGAATTCAATTCTCTCCTAAAATTACTTCAAAACAAGTGACAATTTCTCTAAAAATCGACTTAATTTCAACGTAATTTTGATAGTTAAACAATCTACAACATTTGCTGAAACTATTCTTATACATCAATTTGTATAATTTACCACCATAATTTTTTGATGAATTTTTAAAACCTGCCCCTTCTCTTCATATATTATCGGTGACGCACACTCGCGACCTCATTATTAAAAGGCAAGGTGAGAAGACGTGCTAATAGAAACCAATACTTGTTATAACGTAATACTTTTATTACGTAACAAAACGTGTATAATTTCAACGACTAAATCTATCAATTTTACATTTTTGCTCCAAAATGTACACCGGCCTCTTAAATAAGCGTAGGTATTGGTATTAGTAATTATAATTACTCAGACAGCACATCTTTTAGCGTCAGTTGCACCAAACCGCCTGTCATCATTAAAACGTTCGCTAAATGTTATTGTTTGGGAAGTTTCATAGTTCACTGCCGATTGCCGTTGATCAGTCCGTCAAGAGAGGTTGGTTGGTGCAACTGGCGCTTCTAGTCATTGTCGAATGAAAATATATATTTCGAATATTATTATAACCACAACCAAATACAGAATTTATTATCTGCACATACTACAAGTTTTTATATAAGTACAACAGATGCAAGATGTCTACATTTCTTGGAAATCTAGAAACAAAGTCATCTCCCCACCACACAAATGAGTATGTAAATCTACATCATTCTCAAAATCAATGCCACATTTAAGACATTTTAAAAGTTTAATTTCAATACTCTTGAGATCAGCTTCCGTGTATTCTTTGATTTCATTCATGGCATAATCTGTAGAGCCCAGATCTTCTATCTTACAAGCTGAGTTATTGATTGCTTCTTTTATAATATCCGTATTTGCTAAAGCTTTATTTGTCAACTCTAAATCATCATTTTCTTTTGCATACTCGATACTTTCACGAGCTTGTTCTATGAAATCCTTATCTGCGACTGAACTCAGGGCCTGTATAAAATCTGTCCTTGTAAGGGCCTCTCTAAAATCTGCACCATCGAGAACTTTTCCTGTGAATTTCGTAGGTAGTTTCTTAGCAAAATCAGTGCCAAGGACATCAATGAAAAATGTGTTTTCGAGAGTTTGGTCTGCGAATTCATTTCCAAGGACATCTTCTAACTCTGTCGGGACTTCTTTTGCGTACTCTGCGCCTGTGAGGGTTTCTATCAAATCAGTATTTTTAATAGTTTTCTTTAGCAAATCTGTACCACCACCTTCCTTTGCATAAACGGTGCTGCTAAGAGCTTTCTCTATGAAATCTGTACTTGTAAGCGTTTCTTCCTCAAATTCTGTACTTTCCAGTTCAGTACATTCTGTTATTCCAAAATCTTCTATCGTGTATTCTGTGCCTAAGGCATCCTCTGTATATTCCGTTAGTCCTAGATCTTCCATTGTAAAATTGGTACTTTCGATAGCGTCTTTTATAATATCAGTATTTCCAAGTGTTCTCTCGGAGCATTTTACACTTTCGAGTGCGTCTATGAAATCTGCATTTTCCAAGTCTTCTGTAGACTCTAAACTTTCAAGTAGGTCTTTATTTATCCCTGTACTTGTAAAGACTTTGTTTTTGTTTGCAATTTCAAGGTCTTCCATACTAAAATCTGAAATCTCAATAGCTGCCTTTATAATATCTGTGTTCCCAATTTTTTCACTCAACTCGGTATCTTCAGGTGACCCTTTTGCTACTACTTTTAAACCTATATCTGCTCGTAAATCTGTGCTTCCAAGGGGACTATTTGAATCGTCACTTAAAAGAGCTTCTTTAATAATTACTGTCATTCCAAGGTCTTCCATTGTAAAATCGGAACTTTCGATAGCTGCCTTTATAATATCTGTATTTCTGTGTGACTTATCTTTTATGTATGTGTCACATTTGGCTTCGTTTTCACATTCTGTATTTTCGAGAGCTTCTATTAAGTCTGTTTTCTCAATGATTATCTCTGTATTTGTAGTCGGTTCTTTAAGTAGTTTAACACTTTTAATTGGCTCTCCAAGCTCTGTGTTTTCATCCGTGTCTTCTGTCAATTTAGAAATAGCACTTTGAAGAGCTTTGTTAGCATAATCAGTACTTTCAAAGTCATCCTCAATAAAGTCTTCTTTTATAATCACTTCATCATTTAACTGAGTACCTATTAAGGCTCCCCTTGTGTTCTCTGTACTAGCAAATTCTTCTTCTATATCCGAGCTTTTAAATTCGCCTGTGCGCTCTATAGTTGCAAGGCCTTCTGTATATTCTGTGCTTTGAAGTGTTTCTGAGTATTCTGTATGTTCAAGTGTTGCCAATGTGTAGTCTTCGCTTTTAGGGATTTCATCTGTGTACTCTGCTACATTGAGAGCTTTGACAGTGTGATTAGTACTTATAACTTCTGTATAATCCATATTTTTAAGAGCATCATCTATATGTTCTGTAGTTGGTTTTTTTTTCTTATTAACTTTTGCTGGTGTATTTTTATTTAAATTCTTCATTTTTTTATTTTTCATAATCATATCCTTTATGTTCATGTTTTTCATATGGACTCGTCTTAGGTGCCTATTAACGTCGCTGTTAGTTTTAAATAATTTGTTGCAAATTCCACAAGGAACCTCTTTTTTCAAAATCATATGAATTTGAATATGTTTCACTAAATTTTTCTTCTTACTGAATGCTTTGTTACATATGTCACAGTAAAAACTTGCATCTGTATTTGGTTTCACTGATTTTGTGTGTACTCGTTTAGTATGCCTGTTGACATGGCTATTGCATTTGAACAATTTGTGACAGAATTTACATGAAAGTGTTTTATCAACATGTGTTTTTTTATGGAAAAACAGATATTTAGTGCGAGTGAACTCTTTGTCGCAGATGTCACACTTGTGAGTCTTCATTTTTTTCGAGTCCTCTGGTTTCATATGCACACGTTTTGCATGTCTTTTCGCATCATCAACAGTTTTATACACTTGATAACATATTTCACACTGGACCTCCTTGACATCAATATGTGTTTTTTTGTGTTTTAACAAGTATGATTTCAAAGCAAACTCTTTATTACATATATCACAGTTAAATAGAGTTTGCGTTGAGTGTACAGCTCGTATATGGATTCGCAAGTGTGTTGAACATTTGAATGTCTTATTGCAAATTTCACAAGTTTGTTCGGCTTCTTCGGGCGGATGTGTTACAGCCATATGTCTTTGCATGTTAGTGACACTTTTAAAAGTTTTACAACATATTGAACAGGTAGCGGATTCTAAAGAATGCACTGTTTCTAAATGTCTTTTCAACAGGGCATGGTCCGCCAGCTCTTTTCCGCAAACCTGACAAGTATTAGTTTTTTCATTATCGGTATGATTACGCTCAACATGCCAGTGTAAGGCAGTCTGTGTGCTAAGCTTCTTCGGGCATTGTGGGCACGGTATGTCTGGTTCTTTCTGCTCTTTGACCGGTTCAACATTATTTTGGTGCGTCTTCTCATGCCGCCTCAAGCTCTTGGCGGTTTTATACTTTCTATGGCATATTTTACAAATATATTGATTCCGGGGATGTACAGTCTGTAAATGTTGCTTGAAGTTTTCCATGGATATAGATATGTGACTGCATATTGGACAGTTGTATGTTGTTGTATCTACTGCAGGAACTAGTTGGATATGTGATAAAAGCAACATATTTGTTCCTCTGTGCCAAACAGGGTTAAGGGATATGTCATTAGCATGGTGGATTAGAGTCATTTGCATGTTTTATTTTAGTAAAAAGCTTAAAATATTACTTGACACTGCTTTTTCTATGCAAATATAAGTTTCTGAATTATTTTTGATAATTCAGCAAATATTTTTGATTGACCTCGTTCCTTTTTGATGTAATCTTCGTTGCACTTTTCACTTAATGTTCCACACGAAGCAATAATACCTACGATTTTCTTCCAAAAGATCCCTGATTTCGATGTTTTTGACAGCACTACTCACAGAACACCACATTTTCATTTAAACACAATTTTCAGATGTTACATCGGTCGCGCGTAGCCTTCAAGGCTGTAACCTATTTAATTTTCAGTTCTAATAATACTTCAGCAACTATTTCGATCAATACTGAAAACTGAATTCCTGGAATTCAAACTGTCAGCTGTCACTTCAGTACTGAAAACGTCAAAACATCGCGATGCAGTTTCAGAGGGCCTACCACAAACACTAAAGTTCGCAAATATCTCTTTTACTCCAACTAAGTCGTAATTAGAGTGACAGAGATAGTTGCTCGAAATTCCGAACTTCGACTTTCGCGGTTACAGCCCGGGAGGGGCGGTTTTTTATTAGTATTGATTTTCATGACCTACAACGAATGAAAATCCATTATGAAACGTATGTTAATAAGGAATAAGACTCAAAATCACATGTATGTTTTGTACATTGCCCCATGGATGCCCTACTTTAATGACCTCTGAAAACATCAACGGAAATCGAACGCGTTCGCAATACATTGCGGTATTTGATGGAACGGTTGAATTCGTTGTTCGTACTTAGCCAGCAAAAAGCAGCTTAGCTTTATTTGACGTTCATAAGCGCATTGTAATATATTCCTACTTGAATAATAAACTATGTTTACTATATAAAATCGCATTATATATATAGGTATTGATATTTTTGACATTTATTTTATTTTATTTTATTGATAAGAATGTTTACATGACATTACAGTTGAACCAATGCGTCACGAAACTTAAAAATAACAGCAATAATAATACATAAAACAGCAACAATTATAACAACAATAATATCACATAACATTAGTATAGACAGACAGACAAATTATGTTGGAACAGTTGAGCACCTAGCATCCATCGCCTCACAGAATCTCAGGCATTCATTATACACTGCCGTCCATCGCCACGCAAATAGGTCACACTCAGGCGTCGATGCCAGGAGCGCATTGAGCAGTGAAAGGGCGCGGGGCAGCGGCGAGTTCCTGCGCGATACGGTGCGCCCCGGCGGCACATAAACTTACAATTATAAATTTTAAAAAATAAACTTACATAAAGCCAAACTGGCCTCCAAAAAGCTTGGGGTGCTTAACAGAGCCAAACAGTGCTTCACACCGGGTCACCGACTTTTGTTATATAAAGCGCAGGTTCGACCCCATATGGAGTACTGTTCTCATCTCTGGTCTGGCGCTCCACAATACCAGCTCCTTCCCCTTGACTCCATCCAACGGCGGGCAGTTCGTATTGTCGGCAATCCTGAACTTACTGACGGCTTAGAACCTCTTAGTCTTCGGAGAGACGTTGGCTCTCTTTGCATGTTCTACCGTCTGTACAATGGGGAATGTTCCGAGGAACTGTTTGATCTGGTGCCATCGTCTCGTTTCTATCACCGCACCTCCCCTCAAAGGAGCAAAGCTCATCCTCACTTCTTAGACACGTGGCATACCAAGAATAAGCGGGCATCTCGCTCGTTTCTTCCCAGAACGTGCAGAATGTGGAATGAGTTGCCTCCTGAGATATTTCCTTGTGCTACGACATGGGATTCTTCAAGAAGCGGGTATTTAGGGTTCTCAAGGGTCGGCAATGCTTAAGTGGCTCCTGTGATGTTGCTTATGTCCATGGGCGACGATGACTGCTTCCCATCAGGCGGCTCGTCTGCTCGTTTGCTATCACATAAAAAAAACAATCTTTTTAAGCATGTAATTATTATTGTATATTTAATTTTATAATTTTTAGTGACAATAGTTATTTACGATACAAGTGCGGAAAAGAGGAAATTCGAAACGAGTAGCGATAAATTAAAACACGACCGCAGGGAGTATTTTAAAATCGACACGAGTTGCGAATTACCTATTCGCACGTATATCGTACAACGTTTTACAATACATATGGCCCTTTAAACTTTCGACATATGCACGAAAAGTGCTCTTTTACGCACTAGTGCGAGAAAGTAGCACCATATGTACTGTAAAATCAGTTATTGACTTTAGAAATAATTATATAATACAACTATGAAATCATTAAAAGTTAAATAAGACACTGTCAAATATATTGTACATACATAAATCAATCTTTAGATTTAAGATAATTGCCGTGCCCTACCATAGATTACTAATTATGTGCCCTACCAGTGCCCATGTGAAACAAACTATTATATACTAGCTTTTGCCCGCGACTTCGTCTGCGTGGACTTAGTAACCCCAGCTAGAGTAAGAATAGCGCCTGGAGAAAGTCTTATAGCAATTATTTAATTTGAGCATATTATGCACACAAAATAGCAGATACTTCATTAAGTATCTCAATTCCACCCCGCTTTTTACTTTCTTAAGAGATGATTTTCGGGATAAAAACTATCCTTCTCAGGGACTCAACCTATCTCTATGCCATTACATCTAAATCAATTCAGCGGTTTAAGCGTGAAGAGGGAACACACAGACAGACAGACAGACTTTCGCATTTATAATATTAAGTATGGATGTAACACCTGTGTACCTACCATAGATGCAATAAATAAATAACTCTGTTAACACCCTGACCCAAAAATAAAGCCTATTACAAACACATAAAGTTCAAAATCAAGGTAGATATTCCATCGCCCATGGACATACGCAATACCAGAAGGGTTGTAACCGTTGTAAGTGCGTTGCCGGCCTTAGAGATGGGAGTGCGCTCTTTCCTTGAAGGTATATTATTATATTTTGCTTCGCCTCACTTTTTTGCTATTAAATTTTTTAAACCTTATTTCAGTAAATTAAGGTCTATTTTTCATTGTTGGGTTTATTTTACCATAGATCACAATGATAAGGATAAGGAATAATTATTGGACAATTGATAAAATTGTTTATTTACACAAACTCACTAACATTAATAGAATGATATTTACAAACATGTAGATTTCACAAAAACACCATATTTGTGGAATGTCAACGTTTCGGAAGAATAAGAAAATACATTTTAACATGATTACATTTTATGCTTCACTCTTTGTGCATAATGTTATGTTAGCAGCCAGATTTTTTTTATGACCTCTCCAAACGTCACGAAAATCGCATGTGATTTGAAGTACATTCGGCATTTGATAAATGGATTGAATGAGGGCTACCGCGTTTAATTTCGCCGCTAGGGGCGCTAGTGTAGATGGAGGTCTTTCAAAATGTCAAATGCATAGAAGTTTGGGGTGTTTCAAGCTTTTTTATCGGGAATTTTCACTCCTTATTCATAATCTTTGATTAATCATAGTAAAAAATAGATATAGCTCAATAAATGTTAGTGGTTTAAAAAACAGTGTCAACTAAAATATATGCAAAATTAAACAGGTTGAAAAAGTGACACATTTAGACATTAAAATACCTTTGTGTATATTAGAACATATTGATTTTATAAAAATAAGCATAGAATAATTTTGAGATCTGTTTTTCTGGACCTACATCTACATTGGCGCCAACTGGTGAGCACAAAAACGGTAGCCCTCATTCGTTGCTCCTAGTTAGCCAGCAATAGGGGGTATTAGTGCAATGTTCTGCCACCAGAGTGCAGCACTAGCCTTTTTAGTAAACCATAGAGTAACTTATACATACTGTGCCTTTAACAAGTTTTCAGAGACAATAAAATATGACATTGATGCATCAAGGCGGTTTGTTTACAGAGGACCTACCAGGAAACGCGAATTCGAAATTTCGTTATCTGCCTCTTTATCGCTCGAATATGACACGCAAGAATGACAGAGATATTAGATAACGAAATTTCGATTTTCTTGTTTTGCGATAGACCCTCAGATTGTGGTAGTGGCGCCCTCTATGCAAAGTTTCGCGTAATATTCCCTATTATCTAAAATCGTATGCCATGTGTTGCAAGGTCTGTATGTCTGCGTAGTCAGCCTATTAGCTACACCACTGCATTATATTAACAATAATTGACATATGTCACATAACAATTGTCTTCCATCCCCGCCAGGCAAGCTCCCAATGAGGAGCACCTAGCTAATAACTCAAAAGTTACATTAATTTAATTTGAGAACATGAAAAATAAAAATTAACCTAACTTCATAAATCCAACTATACAATTTTCTCGTAGAGCTATATATCTTGCAATTCAACCTTCACAAATGCCAGAGCTGGGAGTTCGCCACAGTTCATAATATGCGAATGTAACTCTGTTTCATTCTCAAAATCGTCACCACATTTTGAACAATTCAGTGCTTCGCTACTAGCTTCCATATCTTCTGTATGATGGCTTTCACCTTCTGTACTCTCAGGTTCTACATTTTCTGTTTTTACTGTTGTCTTCATATGCACCCGTTTTGTATGCTTTTTAACATCATTAACACATTTAAACATTTTGCTACAAACTCCACATGGAAATAGTTTCACGTCCACATGAGTTTTCTTATGTTTCAACATATATTTCTTTGAGGAAAATTCTTTACTGCAAATATCACAGGTAAATATGCCTTCTGTAGAGTGTACAGCGTTTATGTGTATTCGTAAATGCATAGAACATTTGAAAGTTTTGTCACAAATGTCGCACTTCTGGGCCGCTTCTGGTGGAGCGTGAGTGACTCTAATATGTCTCTGTAAATTCATGTGACTTTTGAAAGTCTTTGAGCATATAGGACAATTGACAGGATCATAGGAGTGCACCATTTCTAAATGTCTTTTCAAACTCCCTTGATCAGATAACTCTTTGTTACATATTTGGCAAGCATTGCTTCTTTTATTCTCGGAATGATGTCTCTCAAAATGCCAAAATAAAGCTGTATTGGTCGTGAATTTTTTTTGACACTGTGAACATGGTATATCTCCTACTTTGCACAGTTTGACTTCGACTTTCGCGCCTCCGTGAATGTTCCTTTCATGTCTGTTTAAAGTCTTGACTGTTTTGAAAACTTTAGAGCAGATTTTGCAAACAGCATCTTGGGAGCCGGAATGTACGTTTTGCATGTGTTTTCTAAAGCAGGCAATAGATGGTAATGTCCTTCCGCATTCCGGGCAGCGGTACATCATTCCGTCTTGCGGGTGACTCCACTTTATATGTCTCTGTAGTAACATATCTACTTTAAACTTCTTGTCGCAATGTGGGCATTGCACTGATCTGTCTTCGGACGGATGGACAAGTCTCATATGTATTTTCAAATTGTATCTACGCTTAAAAGATTTAGAACAGACACTGCAAGTGACGCTTTCTTCCGGTTCCGGATGGGAATAGAAAATATGATTGTTTAGACGTTTTTTGTTTGAGAAAACTTTACCGCAATGCTCACAGCCGACTTCTTTTTCTTCAGCGTGAACAGAGTGAATGTGTGAGCGTAGATGACCGACAGACTTAAAAGTCCTATAACATTTGTCACACTCCACTATGTCATCATCTGACGAATGCACAAACTTGAGATGTTGCTTCAAGTTGGCTCTGTTTTTGAAAGTATTATCACATTGTGGACATTGTAAACGGTTGATTTTTCCATTCTCATATACTTTACCTACTATCTCTACTGAGTTTGTTTTAGGATTTTCATTAGTTGAGTCTTCATAAGGTATGATAATTCCATCTTCATTCTTAACATTGAAGACATGTTCCGGAGGCTGGTATGGGTTTCCACTGCTTTCTTGTTCACAATCAACTTCAACTTTTAAATGAGCAATATCTGGCTTTATGAAGATTTGTTCTATTTCTTGATCCATATTATCTGTAAATTAGAAAAAAAATATTTATTTACGTGTACAAATTATATTTATATATACTTATCTAAGCTAGAACATACTCATTTTTTAAAAACAAAATGAACAATAAAATTTTGTAAGGTCAATTTATATACTTTTTCATACCAAAATTCTTTATTAATAATTTAGGAAGAGAACACTATACTTAGTATAGTACTGTTGCTTTATTATATGACGTTTACGTTTACGCCAATGTTATAACATTATCGTGATTATCATTAGTTTTAAATATTGTGTTATATTTATTTTTCTAATAAATCCAGTAACAGTTGAAATTTCAGAACTAAAACCCATATAAGATCTTGTTTAAATAGAAGAGATAACGCAGAAACAAAGCACCTGACGACGCGAAATGTCGGCCTTATGGTCCTAATCTATTCCATTCATCTCGGGTTTTTAAAAACATACAAACACCGTGAAATTAACTTTATTCACAAACAAATTGAAGGGGCACGATCAAAACTTACACTAGCAACCTGCCTCTGATATTAAAAACCACCGTAATTATCGATTTTCATCTAAATTCTGTAAAGATCAACTGATAAGCAATCACCATTTCACAACAATAGGATAAAAAAAATACAAATGTCACGTCAAACGAGCGTACGTTTGAGTAGATTTTTACAATGTAAAGCTGTCATTCACGATCAAGCAACTAGTTGGATACATCGCTGATAGTAGAAAATGGTAGAAACTAGTTTAATTTTTGGATTACGATTTGAGAAGCTTCCTTCCGCTCGCGATTTCGCTGATTAGCGAACTAGATTCCACGTTCGCGTTCGCAGCTTCGCGCACGAGTGTGGAGGGGCTTTGATCGGTAAATCGCGTTTTTTTTTAATTTGCTGACCGTGAACTTTCACGTTTCGGCTTGGCTTACATAGGGTCATTGCGCTAGTTTCCGTCCACTTGACGAAATTTGAATATAAATTTGGACTTATTGCAATCCTTAAACCAATATATCTATCTACATAAAAGCAAGTATTAGTATTTTGCAAGTAGCTAATTAAAAATGAAATATATTATTTGCTAATCCGTCAAGTGGGCGAAAACTAGCGCAGACTATAAACTGATTTTGCCAAAATCGGGTAAAAAGTAAAAACATCTAATTTGCGAACCACTTATTTTATTATCAGTTAATATTTTCAACTACTATATACAATAAAATGACTTTTTCACTCGCTAAACATATAACAATAAGAAAGTTAGAAAATAAGAAATATTTAAGTTAAATCTTCTGTAAATATAAACTTTATTGGTATCTTGAAAACTTGCGTTCAAGGAAATACCTTTTCTTCATTAATATGTGTAGTTCTAATTTAATTAACAATACAAATACCTGTAATAGGAAAAACATTATTTACATTAAGAACAGACATTAAAATAATTACAAAAATACATTTTGCTAGCAATTTAATGTACCCTAAGATTTTTAACAATATAGTTACCTACTTTAAAACCCACAAAACGTGCCGACACGCTCTACATTATTCTAAAATTTCCTTTAAAATTAGCACGATTTATTTTAAGAAATATTACATACCTTAACATAATTTCCTCACATTCATTAATTAGTAACTTGTCAGAAAGTGGCAAATGTTTTTTCATATCACCTATTCGCTAAAGGGCTTTTTCTTTCCTGTTAGGAGGGATCAAAGTGCCACTTTTCTGTTCTAGGACACTATTTTTGCTTTATTGCATATTATTTGTTTAGCTTACCTAAATAATATTTTGAAACAATAATTTCCTCACAGGTGATATGAAAAGCAGTATGTGTCACATGGTAGCAAAATTATTTCCACCTTGGGCGTCAACACTTGAATGCCTCACTACGCTTAGCTTCGTTCAGGATTCAATTTACGCCCTCGCTGTAAATGTCATTTTGCTCCCTTATGACACAAACTACGATGTCGCCACTGCCAAAGGTGATCATAATAATTATTTGCTAATTTTATTTCTGAAATATCACATCCATTACATTATTTTTTTTTGTATTTTTAAAGTCTATTTTTTATGCCGTTGACTATAATGACATTTCATGTGTTGCTAGTTTTTTACGTCTTATAAATATAAAGATAAGACGTACAAAACTAGCAACTCATAAAATGTCATTTTAGTCTACGGAATAAAAAAAACGACTATAGTGGCGACTCGTCCAATAGGTATAGTAAGAATCTTCTCAAATAATTTTTACGCCTAAGACCCTAATGTGTTAAACAAAAGCCATTGTTTCTTTTGTGTGAGCGGTCGGCCATTGGGTGCCATTTGGCACGCGCTCAGACACAATGGCCGACCGCTCACAAAAAGAATCAATGGCTTTTGTTTAACACATTAGGGTCTTAGACGTAAAAATCATTTGAGAAGATTCATACTATATATCCGTTGGGGCAAACCGGAACTTCTCTAACTTGCTTTTCTTCGAGAATTTTAGGACAAGGTCCGATATAGGCAAGCTGATGGTAATCGAGTTGTATGAACGCACCGCCGTTGATGGGTACTATTGTACTTAACCTTAAATGGTATCTTTGATAGTCAACTTGCAATTCAATTTGTTATTTATGAATATTTTTAACAATATATTATAAGGGTGGCTAAAAAATAAGTGCATTCCCGTTGCCAGGGAGATTTTGGGATTATATTGAACATTTTTTACTATAGGACCAACCACGAAATCGCGAAAAAAAATTACCCTCCCATAGAAAATGGACCAGCCAAAATGTATGAAACAGTAAAAAATTTTTCGCGATTTCGGGGTTGGTCCCATAGTAAAAGGTGCTCAGTATAATCCCCAATACCGCCCTGGCAACGGGAATGCACTTATTTTTTTGCCACCGTGTATACAATCTTCAGAATAATAAAATCTATGTATATTCACGGAGTATGGCCGTACTTTGACAATATGTGCCATTTTCAACCAAAAGGGTACTTATTGTCCCTTGTCAGCGAGCATAAGCGAAGTAATGTTATCCGACTTTATTACATTAGAAATCAACCTTATGAACAAGCGACAATGTGGTACCTTTTGGTTGAAAACGTCACATATGCCTAGTATTATTTTTGGTTTCGTATTTGACAAAGACACGTATATCACTATAAGCGAAGTAATGTTATCCGACTTTATTACAAAGAATATTATATGAAAACCAATCTCCGCACAGTAATTACGTCATAGTAAGCAGTTGGTGAGTATAAAGGCCGTAACACACCGTCGCACCGCACCAAGGTCATTGTGCGACGCATCAATAAGTAAGAGCGAGAAAACGATATCTCTTTCTCGCTCTTACTTATTGATGCGTCGCACAATGACCTTGGTGCGGTGCGATGACGTGTTACGGCCATAAGCGGAGTCATAATAAACGGATTCCACTGTAGATACCTATGATAACCCCTTTACTCCGAGTCCGATTCATCACTATCACCCGACGACTCAGAGCTAGAGACTGGCTCACACTTTATAAACTCTATCTCTTTCGGCGGCTGCTTCGGCTTCCTCCCTCTCTTTCTCACAACTGGCGTCCCATCCTCAATCACCGTCTTTACCATCATCGAAATCCTCTTCAAATGCTGCTGCTCATGCCTCTGCATATGGTTGTTTAGGTATCTTTTTATTTTGAACTTTTTCCCGCACTGCTCGCACTCATGCGGGTAATCTGACTCTTTTAATTCCACGTGAACGGAATTATTGTGCCTCCGCAAGTAATGCGCGTGCGCAAACTCTTTGTCACATTTCTCGCAACGTATTTTAGGCTTGTCCGGATGAACTATCTTTTTATGCTTTTTCAAACGAAGGGCGGAATGAAAGTACTTGTCACACAAATCGCATTTGACTTTAGTGTCCAAAGAAGAGTGAACCTGCATGTGTTCTTTTAAGTATTGGTCGTTTTTGAACTCTTTAGAACACTCGGGGCATTGTACTTTGGATTCTAAAGGCGGGTGTATGTTTAGAATATGTCGTTTCATATGATGACGCGACTTAAAAGTCATATCGCAGAAAACACAAGGATGTCTTTCAACTTGCGAATGCTGGAAATGCAAATGCCTATTCAAATTCAAATGGCTTTTATAAACCTTTTCACAAATCGGACACTTGTATTTCTCTTTATCAAGCCTATGGCACCGATCGATATGGTATTTCAACTTGTATGGAACATTGAATTCCTTCCCGCATTCCTGGCACTTGATCTCCGGTAGCGTTGCCGGATGAATCCTCTTTACATGCATGTGCAAAGCGCGTCTAGTCCTGAATTCCTGTAAGCAATATTGGCAGTAGCATTTTTCGTCTTCAGAATAATGTTTATTCATCCTATGCATGTATAAATAATGTTTATTCTTAAAGGTTTTATCACAAATATCGCACAGCACAGCGGAGTCTTCAGAAGAGTGTACTCTAGTGGTGTGTAGGTAAAGGTTTTGGTAGTTTTTGAACTCTTTATTACAGTTCTGGCAGATGTATCGTTTGGCGCGCTTGGGGAAGAGCACGGGCTTCCACGTGGTAAGGACAGACTCGTACATCTCGCGTTGCTCGTCGGTGAGGACTTCGCTGGTGACGGAGATGAACTTCATGTCTTTGGGTGGAGGCGCCGGCTCTGGTTGAGGGTCCATGGTCTAGAGACAAAAGTTTAGTAATCAATATCAAATTTTATAATCAATGTTAAGTAAACTTTGTTTACTTTTCAAAACCATATTAGTATATTTACAATATTTACGTACTATGTGTTTTATGATTGTTATAATTTTGGATATTTTTAAATGAAATAAATATTATCTTATCTTATTTAATAATTTGCGAATCAACTGTCTCATTATTCTTACAGATGTGTGGTAAGTTTCCAAAAAAGTAGGAAAAATTCTAGGAAATTTCACAGCAAACTAAGGAAGCTTTAATTTTTTAGAAATGGAATATTTCGGTTCCTATACAAAAATATGAGAAGTTTCAGAAATTTTCCCAAGTGAAAATATCGGAATTTTGGATACTTTCCGACAGCATATCAGTAAGTTATTCTGATCCGTCAGCCAAGATACATCAGGAGCACAGTTTGTTAGACTAAATGTTGCAATGCAACACATGAAAAGTGACCCAGGACAAATTTAATTACCTCTCTATCACTCTTGCGAATTCGAGCGATAGAAACAAAGAGTAAAGTAAGTATAATATAGAAATCTCGATTTTCACGACAGGCCCGCTGATCTCGTAGAAGAAGTTTTCCTATATTTTATAGTATTCATAACAAAGATTCTATTTCGGTTTTGGTTAATGCTAATTAAAAGCTAAATTTACTGTAAGCAGTAAATACTATGTATGATATTTAAATTTAGGTTCATTGCGGATCAAATGAGAGTCAAAATACTTTGTATATATTTATTTGTACACACCAATTATAGAAGCCACGCAAGACACCAGATTAAAAAGTTTGAAACATAACTCTAAAGGGCCCTCCACACTTGTGCGCGAATCGCGGCGCGTTGCCGCGAACGCGAGTGTGAAGTCTAGTTCGCTAATAAGCGAAATCGACTCCACACTCGCGTTCGCGGCTTTGCGCCGCGTAGTCTGGAGCGGGTTTAACTAGTACTGTACTGATTCATAGTATTCTAGAATTTATGAAATAGCGGAATACTCGTATAAATATCAGGAGATATAATATAACCAACAATTCTTCTATCTATGGATTTTTACATAAAATCTTTGTAACTGTTCTTATTTTTACAAAAAAAGGTTTACATAAAGTAGAAAGAAAAACACATCAAAGCGTCTTACATATAATATACAAGGTGTTCGCAAATAAATTTAATAAATCGTCGTTTTGCAATAAATTATGTTTAAGTTATGTTAATTATGTACAATTGATAAATCAAAACACAGGTACGTTATCATGTAATAAGCGCTATTAATACAGTTTAGATTATCAGGCGGTTAATAAGTTCGCTACCAAAACAACAAAAACTATATGTAAATTCGAATTTAAAAGTATTTGTGATGTAAGTATCACACCAAGAACATTTTCATGTAAAATGTTGCAAAGACGATTATATGGCTCGCACTGTCAAAAAGTTATTAGATCTCATATAGAGCCAAGCCTCGAACTCTACAAGCCCTAACTTGACAAACTCTTCACTGAATCATACAAGTATAAAAAAAGTGGCGTGATATTTAGAACCACATCCCAGCTACTAATTATATGAGAAATACAAGCATAACAACTTTCTAAGTCCCTTTTCTAAGGGAGGTCACACTAAAACACAAACACCTACAGTAGGCGCACGAAGTATAACGAATTTCCCTGTGAAAAGGTGAGCGCTGCGCCTTGCACTGGGCGAAAGCGGAGCGCCCATACCAGTGGGGGGACACTCCTCCTTTCCGGCTTTTTTCGGCTCAGCATCGCTCCGAGCAATTATTAGGGTTGACACAACTTGACGTCCCTTTGCGTGATAAGATAATGACTTGAAGTTTGACAACCCTAAATAGCCGAAAGGGGTCGTGCGATACATTAGATAGGGACAGAGTGATTCGTTCCTGAATCGCTGTCAAACTTCGGTTTTGTAGGAAGTGTCCTTTCTGTACGGTAGTACTATTTTTTATTCCGCGCCCATACGATTCTTCAGACGTCGTGCGCGATCTGTAGATACTTAACCCATTGACCGCCAAAGACGTCAAATGAAGCGCGGCTACAGGCCATTATCAACCTTCGTGCATTGCGACAAGGTTCGCAATAAGGCGCCGCACACGATAGGCGTGACGTTTAACGGGTAACACAGCGTATTAATACGTAGGCGAACACGCGAACGCGATGCGGCGCGAATCAATCCTTTGATACCTATATTAGAAGTGTCCTATGTGAGCGATCTCGTTGTGAACGCGAACGCCGTGGGCCCGACGCGCCGCGCCGCTTCGCGTTTGCGAGTTGTTCGCTTACGTAAGACGCAGCGTTAATATACAAGTAGGTTTGCTCTGGAATATAGTTTACAACATCCAAATAGGAAACTATTCTAAAGGGCCCTCCACACTCGAGCTTCGAACTAGGCTCCACACTCGCGTTTGCGGCTTTGCGCCGTGATTCGCGCATGAGTGTGGAGGGCCCTTAATACGAAACATGAAGCACAAAAATTTTACAGCTATGAAAATTCTTCTATTTTAAACTTTTATCTACTTAATATCGTGTTTAATAGTTAACAATGCGTAAATGGACGTTCTACATGTTACTTTCATCTAATCTTTGTACATTTGTAGGTTCCTTGTATTTTTGGATGAAACAATTTTTTTGAAGGGATGCTACTAATAAAGATACATTGATTGAGTAAGATGCGTAAAGTCTAAGACAATTTCGTGCATAGAGGTACAATAATATAGAAGAAATGGCCCCTCCCCCATTTGACTGAATGATGCTCTTATGGAACTTTCAGTAGGGGTAGCCGAGAAAGCGTTATTATTCGTCCTTGACACAGTCTCACTTTTTTTTTATTCCCTACCGTAAATTTAGTATGGTTTATGGTGCACAAATCTACTCGACCAATCATATTGTCGCATTGCGTATGTTCTGTCCCTCACGGGCGCACGCGTATAGCTGATCTATGTAATGCTAGGTCATAGACATAGTATAGTAGTTATAGACATGAAAGCGAGCACCCAGGGGTAAGAGAAAGACATATTCATGTATTGACAGGTTAATGTATGGCAGCATAATCCTTTTTCTCTTTCACTCTTATAAATTTCGGTATTTCACCATCGCGTCCTACCTATGCTGCCATAACCCGACCATGAAAAAAAACTCGGTCGGCGATAAGGACAAAGCATGGCACTATTTTCTCTTTCCTCTTATAGGAATCGCAATAAGACTATCTTTCTCTATCAAATAGAGTCAGGCCCTTGTTTTGCGGTAACTCTGATTGTCAAAAGTTGATATTTGACAATTCAGTGACCACAAAACATATGGCGCAGTACAACGCCATCTGTTTTGGATGTCAAACTAAGGGCGCGTTGTTTTCTTAGACTTTACCTCTCTATTACAATCAATTCTCTTTGCTACTAATATGCTTATGGCTCCAAGTTCATTTTTGCCCAGGCTTTACGGCCCGGTTACGACATCGCGCGGCGGCGGCAGCGGCGAGCGGCGGCCATAGGTGGGAACGAAAGGTCCGATCGCTGTGTCTCGCTCCAATCTATGGCCGCCGCTCGCCGCTGCCGCCGCCGCGCGATGTCGTGGCCCGCCGTTACAGTCATAGAGGGGTATTTTGCTCTTACTCGCTAGCTCTAAGTCTTATTCAAAAGGATGAAATTCCGTAATACCTATTAATTAATGGTAGCAGAGATAATGTACAATTTGCTATACAGGATGGCTAAAAAATAATTGCATTCCCGTTGCCAGGGAGGTTATGGGATTATACTGAGCAACTTTTATTATGGGACCAACCACGAAATAGCGAAAAAATTTACCTTCCGATAGAAAATGGACCAGCCAAAATGTATGAAACAGCCAAATATTTTTTCGCGATTTCGGGATTGGTCCCATATTAAAAGTTGCTCAGTATAATCCCAAAACCTCCCTGGCAATGGGAATGTAATTATTTTTTAGCCACCTTGTATATATAACTAGAATAATTATAAAGCAAGATAGTTTTCATAATTATTTACAACTTTTTTATGTCAATACATCTCACATAATACTTTTTGCAAAACATAATATACTGTACTTGACGATAAATATTGCACATCGGAATTTCGGCTTCGCAGAGCGTTGTCTCTTTCTCTCTTGTTGTCTCCGATATTCTCTTTCTAAAGACCGATGCGCAATATTTATAGCCGAGTACTGTAAGTAAGTAACTATCTCTATGAAATCATAATTATCTTGTAATAGGTGCCAGCTCCTTTAATTCTAATCTAAATTTAATCAGCCCATGAGGCTGACATGTTCACCTAGTGTCCAAAGCCTCCATAAAAACCAGATTAAAAAAAAAAAAAAAATCAGGTGGGATAGAAGAAAAACTAGCCAGATACCCAAATTATTAAAGCTAAATTGTTTTTTTTTCCTTCCCGCATCACCCACCGCATAGATAGATAAATGAAGTCCCATAATTATGCTTACCTAAAATTTTGATTACCTAACTATTATCAATCTTCTTCTTCCTCGCGTTATCCCGGCATTTTGCCACGGCTCATGGGAGCCTGGGGTCCGCTTGACAACTAATCCCAAGAATGACGTAGACTAGTTTTTACGAAAGTGACTGCCATCTGACTGATCTGACCTTCCAACCCAGAGGGGAAACCCGGCCTTATTGGGATTAGTCCGGTTTCCTCACGATGTTTTCCTTCACCGAAAAGCAATTGGTAAATATTAAATGATATTTCGTACATAAGTTCTGAAAAACTCATTGGTACGAGCCGAGGTTTGAACCCGCGACCTCCGGATTGAAAGTCGCACGCTCTTACCGCTAGACCTCCAGCGCTCGCTACGCATATATTATCAATCTCAAAAAAAAAACGCGGTCGTCCAGTCAAGTTTAAAGATATGGTGCATAAAACTTACTCAAAAATATGTCCCATAGTTCTTAATTCGCTGACATAAGAGCTATAGGACATATTTTTGAGTATGATGAGTGCACCCATATTTATACACTTAACTCGGCAATAAAAGCTTATAGCTAAAATTGGCTTTTTAAAACTCAAGGAAATACTACTCTGATTCTGTATCAGTTTCATCTGACCCCGACTCCGAACTGGTTTCCGGCTCACACTTAATAAACTCTATATCCTTTGGTGGCTGTTTTGACCTGCCCCGTCTCTTCACCGGCACAGGAACCTCAATTTCCTTCCCATCCTCGCCCATAACCGTTTTAACCATCGTAGACAAACTCTTCAATTGCTGCTGCTCATGCCGCTGCAAATGGTTAAGCAGATACTTTCTAATCTTAAATTTTTTACCGCACTGGTCGCATTCATGTTCGTATTGGGTCTCATCCACTTCAACATGAACAGCGTTGTAGTGTCTTCTCAAATAATGTGCATGCATAAATTCCTTGTCGCATTTGTCGCATCGAATCATAGGTTTAGGTTCTGGATGCACAATTTTCTTATGTTTCTTCAAACGAATGGCGGAATGGAAGAATTTATCGCAAACATCGCATTTCACTTTAGTTTCTAAAGACGAATGTATCTGCATGTGCTCTTTTAAATATTTCTCGTTTTTGAATTCTCTAGAACATTCCGGGCAAGTCGCTTTAGATTCTAGCGGAGGATGTATGTTTAAGATATGGCGTTTCATGTGATGTTTAGACTTGAAAGTCATTGGGCAGAACACGCACGGATGCCGTTCAACTTCAGTATGTTGTGTCTGTAAATGTCTATTTAAATTTAATTTGCTTGCATATAATTTCTGGCATAACTGACATTTGTATTGCTTCTTGTCTTTATGGCAAGCTTCTATATGATACTTTAGCTTGTAAGGAACAGAGAATTGTTTGTCACACACTTCGCACTTGATCTCCGGCACCGCAGCGGGATGAAACTTTTTAACATGCATGTGTAACGCTCGACTCGTTCTGAACTCTTGCATGCAAAACTGACAGTAACACTTCTCATCCTCAGAATAATGCTTGTTCATTCTATGCATGTACAAGTAATGTTTGTTTTTGAAAGTTTTATCACATACATTGCAGACAACAGCGGAGTCCCTCGTAGAATGCACTCTGGTGGTATGCAAGTAGAGGTTTTGGTAGTTCTTGAATTCCTTGTGGCATTCTGGGCATATGTATCTCTTGACGGGTTGCTCGAACTCAACTGGCTTCCATGTTGACAGTACGGACTCGTACATTTCCCGTTGCTCGTCGGTCAGCAGAGAACTGGTCACGCTGATGAATTTCATGTCCCGTGGTGCTGCCTCCGGCTGTGCCTCCATTTCGACTGCTAAAAATTAATTTTTCTATTAAACCCTGGGTTTTTATTTTGAATTTTAATGTAGGCAGAGGCATGATTACATAAGCTTCCTATTTTTAAACTTAAAATTAATACCAATCACCGGACAAATAATAAACAATTAAATTCTTAATGTTATTTAAGAATATTCTGATTTTTTTTCTAATTAGAAATGGTATAATCATGCCACTGTATAAATATGAACACATAGTTAAAGATATCATAATAAAAGAAAATTAAAATATAACAAATGTTAAAAAAACATGCCATTATTTTGATTATTCATCAACATAACATATTTTGAAGGCATTTTAAATTAATGATTTACTATGTGAACATTTAATGTATTAAAAAAGCCAGGGTTTAAATATAAATATGACTTGCAGCAAATAATAAAATATAGTAGAAAAAAATACATTTCTTTTTAGTCTTAGTATTATTTATTTTTATAATGTTGTATCACTATGCACTAATTGAAATACAATACCTATTTTGTTCATAGTCTATCTACCTAAATAAACACCTTCTTCAAAAAAAAACCTTTAAAATTTTGATTATGACTACCTAATGTTAACTTTACTATAGCTTAACAACAAATAAGTACCTAAAATTTTTCTGTCACTACTTACACAGTTTGGCATATCTTCATATACCTATTAAAAACCGGCCAAGAGCGAGTCAGACTCGCGCACGAAGGTTTCCGTACCATTACGCAAAAAACGGCAAAAAAAATCGTTTGTTGTATGGGAGCCCCGCTTAAATATTAATTTTATCCTGTTTTAGTATTTCTTGTTATAGCGGCAACAGAAATACATAATGAAAATTTCAACTGTCTAGCTATCACGGTTCATGAGATACAGCTTGGTGACAGTCAGACCGACAGTCTTAGGAATAGGGTCCCGTTTTTACCCTTTAATAGGTACTGAACCCTAATAATGATTTTATATTTTTGTGCCTAAAGAGAACTATGTATTACATGCTATTGTATAAGATTGGATTTGGCAGTTAAAATATTTTTCAAGTAATACAACTCTTGCTGAATATTAAAAAAATATGTTTTATCCTATGTTGACAATAACATCAATGTGCATTCTTCTGCTGACTGTGTATACAAATGGAAATATGAGCAAATAGAATAAGTATTAAATTAATTATTAACTGTAGGTACTTTACACAGGTGAGCGAAAATACAATAAGAAAACATCTTATTGATATAGTAATTCCAACAACTTAGGTTTCTTGTTAAACATGTTATAACCTTCAAATGGTAGAAACAACTAAACCGCACATATTAAACAATGTATATGCAAATAATCCGCCCGGCGAGGTTTTTTATCGATAAGGGAGGAATCGCAAATGCCTGATATCTCGCACATAAAAATACCCAATAAAAGAAAAAAAAACAAGTGTTACTCACCGCTTGCGACGTTTGCGCGCTGCTATAATGCAACCACTGCACTTTTTCCTCGACCAGCGATAGACAATGCACGAAATACACGCTCAACTCAACTTTGTCGATAAAATGGCATATCCCCTTGGGGCATATTATTTGCAACCAACATGGCGTTCCTACGTCTGCGCGAAACAACTGAGCTGATAAGATTCACTAAACTCGTAAAATAATGATTTTAAACAAATATTAGTAAATTAATTGCGCAGAATTAATATTTTAGGGCTTTTGTGATGATAAAATGTGAAGCCTGTGTAGGAGATAATACGTTTGACGTTTCAATACAGTGTCATTTTTTTTTACAATTATGGCCTGGATGCGAGTCCTAAAATTAGAGGCGTTTTTATATTAGAACAATACAGCAAGCATGCATTAAACATGCAAGCAACGATGTATTCACAATAAGTAAACTCAGATATAGATATGAGTATCACGATCCGATCCATTAAAGTTGTTCCATTACTATGTCTTACAAAGAATTAATCGATAATGGACACTTAAAAAATATATTAATGCAAAACTCGCTCTTAGTTAAACATGTAAAACATCTCTTCAAACTTCCGAACTTTTGCGAAATTGTGAATGTATAATGTATTGTGGGATATTTAGTATATTACTAATATTTGTGTCTTATTCTAAGTTAAAAAATACATAACATATTGACATTGATTAATGACTAACTAAAGAAATGATGTGCTCGAACTCGAAACTAATCGCAACAAATATGAAAGTCCTCACTAGATGGCGTTACAAGCGACGATCATTCATCGATTCTAACTTTCTCATTTACTACTGCAAAACCAAACTCAAGTCGAGTAAAATGTGTAAATAATTGTTCAAAGCCTGCCAGCCAGCCTGTGCCTTACATAAGTGGATATAATAACGGATTAAATTATAAAGTAACTAACCAAACTACAAGTTCACCCACGTGTTTTCGCGCCAAAAATAGTACTTATTCTAATTTCAACGTAGAACGTCGTTTTGGGTAATTTATAGTGAAATATAAATTAAAATGCGTGAGATAGTGCACCTACAAGCCGGCCAGTGCGGCAATCAAATTGGATCGAAGGTTAGTTGAATAAAACACCTGTATTTATGTAATTAGGTCATTTATTTCCAGTGGTGAGAAATCTATTTTTATGAGCGATAGCCGGCTCTCTCGTAACATCTAGGCATGAGTTGTCGAGTGGAAATCATACATTTTAATTAGTAGAGTCACGTAATGAATGTAGGAAATTATGATGTCACTGTGGGAATCCCGGCCAATTTTTTTTTAATTGTTACGTTTTTAATTAGGTATAAGTTGGTATTATGTTATCATGTATGATGGCAAACAAGCGAACGGTCCACCCGATAGTGAGCGGACCCTGTATCTGATGGGTGCTATCAGCTCCTAAGGTGTCACGTGCGTGTTGCTGACGTTAAACGTTAAAGACTCCTGGTTTAGTGGATTTTTTTATGATATAGGAGGCAAAGACACTTCCAACACCAGACGGTTGCCGGCCTTTAAGATCGGAGTACGCTCTTTCTTTACGAGGGGAGTACCGAAAGTTTTTGAAATCCTTCAAAAAAGCATACAGGTTCTTATGGTCGGCGACTCGTATGTTGACACCCCTGGACCACGCGTCCATAGACTAGGCCCTAATAGTCACTATAGAGTAATCGCTTACCTTCGGCCGGCCGGTATGCTTGTGTGCCACCGAAGTAGTATAAATACTCAAAGGCGTACCGCGAACTATACGTCTGACGTGTTGCCTCTCTGTCGCACTTGTAAATTCGTACGTAAGTGTGATAGGGAGGCAAAACGTCGAACTTGGTTCGCGGCTGGGCCTCTGAGTCGGACCAAGCTAACTCTGCATTTTGAATTTTGCATTATCAATGACAAATACTTATTATAATTATACGAATAATGACTATACTTTACTTTAATACTTGTTGTTACTGAGAAAAATTACACCCTCGCTTTGCTCACTTCAGTGCAGAGTTAGCTTGGACAGACTGGTTCATAATCATATTTGCTTACGACACCTTACGGTGTGGTGTATATATTAATAATAAAAACCGGCCAAGTGCGAGTCGGACTCTCGCACAAAGGGTTACGTACCATTACGCAAAAAAACTGCAAAAAAATCACGTTTGTTGTATGGGAGCTAGCCCCACTTAATTTTTTTATTTATTTATTTATTTAAATATTAATTTTATTCTGTTTTTAGTATTTGTTGTTATAGCGGCAACAGAAATACATCATATGTGAAAATTTCAACTGTATAGCTATCACGGTTCATGAGACAGCCTGGTGACAGACGGACAGAGCTAGGAGTCTTTAGTAATAGGGTCCCGTTTTTACCCTCTGGGTACGGAACCCAAAAAAACTAGTCAGCCGTTGCACGTTGCAGTCATTGATATGAATAACAATAATATATACCGATAGGTAATTATCGGGAACTACGGTATACATTATTCATTTCATGCGTATCGTATTTAATTTATTATGCATGCGTAAACAAAGTGTAGCAAAGGTTATCCGTTGATGTAGTTAAATATCACACACAGTCATGGTCATAAACAATCTACGCTTGTGACCATCTTGGAACTAACACCTTCATAGGTAGGTATATATAAGTACATATAGATACTTTAAAAGCCCAAACCATAGAGTAACTTATACTAGAGCGGTACTGTCATAGTAAATTTTGTAACCCCAGTAAATTCACTGCCATCTGTCGACACACTTTAAAACTAAAAATGAAGATTTATAAAAATACGATAGAATGTATTTAAATATAGATAAATGATTTTTTTTATTTGCATTTATTATTTTTATGATTTTGACCCATGTTCTTTCACTGATATGCGTTAAAATTGTTAAATAACAAACGAAACCGTCAACGCCATCTATACGACTGTAGGCCAAAACTAGTAGCGCCCTCTGAACGAGAATCAAATTTTCTTGATTTTCGAGTCACGTTTTTTCCTTAGACTGTATCCATCTATTACGGAGTTATATCTATCTTTGGCCCAAACGAACGTACTTTAAAGCCTGATTTTAGCTCTTTATCCTTATCGGCATGTTAAAAGTTTTAACATGCCGATAAGGATACTAAATAAAATAAAACCTTCTGCTAGGTACTTTAAATTTATATTATGAAAGTTTTAGAAACTTTTGTAATTCCACAATAAAGATGCCGGTTTTCCGTTTTCCCGAAAGTTTTTGACATAAACTTCGGGTACGGGGAATAAAAACAATGCCCGCGCCAATTATTACGATTAGGTGCCCTAAAAGCGGAACCGGATTATGTATTTAACGTGATCTAATTAAGCGGGTTACTGTATGTAAGTACCTACTTTATAAATTACTAGCGACCCGCCCCGGCTTCGCACGGTTGCTATACAGAATGCTGATATATTATACATATAAACCTTCCTCTTGAATCACTTTATCTATTTAAAAAAACCGCATCAAAATCAGCAGGAAGCGACTTTGTTTTATACTATTAAATTATAAAAACCGCACTCAAATCGGTTCATGCGTTTGAAAGCTAAAAATGAACTGGTAAAGCGCTAAGATAAGCGCAAAAAGAAACAGCTGAAATAAACATGTTATGAATTGTTGAGAAATAATTGTCTTGTGTATTAAAACTTGAAAGCTTTCTAAGAGAAAGCATGCTAATCGAGCAAAACGCGCGTGTTAAAACATTACGCTCATTTGCATGCGCGGTTAATTGTTCCCAAGTTATAGCTAAAGATAAACCATTTTAAAGTACACCTTTCCATTAAGAATGCATTTACACCCAGTTAGGGTAATAAAGGCACCAGTAGTCAGCCTTTTTACGAAATTTCTATGTTCAAGGTCGTTTTATTGGCTTACTATTTGACTTATAAGAATTATTAAAGTTTTAAACTGTTCAAGAATTTCATAAAGTTTATTTTTTATAATAATAATAAAACGTTTTTGAATGTTTTTTTTTTAAATTTATTTTTGAATGTTGCTTTTGGAAATTAAAGTGCGTTGTTGCGAACTCCTCTCGATAACCTGCATTACTTCACCTTTTTACATATGTTAAGAGTTATGATTTGACGTTGTCATGGTAGCGAGTGTAGCGACTGTAAATAAACATGTCAATATGGAAAAACTTGCAGTATCTTAAATTATTTCTGAGAACGATAAAAAATATATTAATCATAATACCTACATAATACATAATAATGCGTTTCGCCTTGAAAACAATCACTCGTACAAACCAAGTACTCCAAGTAGTAAATGTGACCTTAACTCACTTGTTCACACATACAACCCATTTTAAAATGGCGTAAAGACCACATATTTTAAGAGACATACGACGTTATTGAATAAAGTAAGTTGGGTTGCGTGAAATCGTGACATCTTTCAGTGTAATGACGCAATGTGCGCTCTGTTATGTTATTGAGGATATATTTCTTGAAATGTATACATACTAAGGGTCACTTGTACCATTCACTAACCCGGGGTTAACCGGTTAAACCTGAAGATAGATCAAGACAAGTCTGCAACGACTTTGACATAGCATAGCACACGCAGTGCAAGTGTTATTTGACACGTCAAACTTCTATGAAATTATGACGTATAAACAAGCTTTGCGATTCCTATAAGAGGAAAGAGAAAATAGTGCCATGCCTTGTCCTTATCACCGACCGGGTTTTTTTCCATGGTCGGGTTATGGCAACATAGGTAGGAGGTAGGAGGCGATGGCAAAAGACCGAAATCATGGAGACTATATAAAGGAGCCAAATCTCTATGTATGAAAAGTGTCCATCAAAAAACAGTAATTAGGCGGCGCCACCACACACCGAAATACTACCAAAAACAACCTACGTAATTTGGTCGGGTTATTTGTTGCCTTATATGGTTCATGTTATACTCATGTCCCAGAGCCTAACTAGCGCCACCGGAGAGATTAGGAACTATTATTTAAAGCTTAACGCGGTCACTTTTACAACAATTCTGCCACAAGAGATTGCGATCCTTTCTATACCATCCATAACCGAAATTTATAAGAGTGAAAGAGAAAAAGGATTATGCTGCCATACATTAACCTGTCAATACATGCATATGTCTTTATCTTACCCCTGGTCAATCGGTTTCATGTCTATAACTACTATACTAATATATAACACTTGCTCCACGTATGCTATTAAAATCGTTGCACTTCTTTTGGGTTAACTCTACCATGGTTACTAGTATAATTTGACACTGGGTTAACGTTTAAACGGGTTAACCCCGGGTTAGTGGGATGGTGCAAGTGGCGCTAAGCGGTTTACATATATTTATATGGGCTCTACGGACGTCACTGACTGCAATGCCGCTCTATTTTTAATATTTCAATTGTAATTTTTGTGGCATAATTAAGATTAAATAACCCTTACTTCAGATTAAATTAATAAATGGCCTTGCGTCTTAATAACAAAACTTCCGTGAGACACAGACATATCATCATCATCATCATGTCAGCCGATAGACGTCCACTGCTGGACATAGAGGCCTCCCCCAAGGCTCGCCACTCCGACCGATCCTGTGCCGACATATTAAATATATTAATTAAATAACGGGTCACTCACGTATTTTAAGTATTTTAAGTCGAGCCGGTCCGTTACCGTCAACGCAGGCTCCTGATGACACTCCTCGGTACGGAGTGAAACATGTCGAGCGTTTTTCGACTTAAAATACGTGAGTGACCCTTTATTAATATATTTAAAAGGCCTTGCGTCTGTCACGTTTCAGTTCTGGGAGATAATTTCCGACGAGCATGGCATCGACACAACCGGCCATTACCACGGCGATAGCGACCTGCAGTTGGAGCGTATACAAGTCTACTACAACGAGGCTGCTGATGGTAGGTGCAACATTACTGTACACATGTAGGTGCAACATTACAGCACGGTATCGACACAACCGGCCATTACCACGGCGATAGCGACCTGCAGTTGGAGCGTATACAAGTCTACTACAACGAGGCTGCTGATGGTAGGTGCAACATTACTGTACACATGTAGGTGCAACATTACAGCACGGTATCGACACAACCGGCCATTACCACGGCGATAGCGACCTGCAGTTGGAGCGTATACAAGTCTACTACAACGAAGTTGCTGATGGTAGGTGCAACATTACTGTACACATGTAGGTGCAACATTACAGCACGGTATCGACACAACCGGCCATTACCACGGCGATAGCGACCTGCAGTTGGAGCGTATACAAGTCTACTACAACGAAGTTGCTGATGGTAGGTGCAACATTACTGTACACATGTAGGTGCAACATTACAGCACGGCATCGACACAACCGGCCATTACCACGGCGACAGCGACCTGCAGTTGGAGCGTATACAAGTCTACTACAACGAAGCTGCTGATGGTAGGTGCAACATTACTGTACACATGTAGGTGCAACATTATACAGCACGGCATCGACACAACCGGCCATTACCACGGCGACAGCGACCTGCAGTTGGAGCGTATACAAGTCTACTACAACGAAGCTGCTGATGGTAGGTGCAACATTACTGTACACATGTAGGTGCAACATTTTACAGCACGGCATCGACACAACCGGCCATTACCACGGCGACAGCGACCTGCAGTTGGAGCGTATACAAGTCTACTACAACGAAGCTGCTGATGGTAGGTGCAACATTACTGTACACATGTAGGTGCAACATTTTACAGCACGGCATCGACACAACCGGCCATTACCACGGCGACAGCGACCTGCAGTTGGAGCATTATGTACCTATATACCTAACTTGCTCAGACTCTTTTTCATGTTTGCTGTAGTACCTGTAGTTCATATCCTGTGTGTGCCTTAGGTTGGTATTCCATCTGTCCAATCCAAAATCCAATATCTTGTTTCAATGTGTATTTGCGTCTCACATTTTGCTTAATAAGAGAGTGAGACGCAATGCACATTGGACAAAGAAATTGTAAAAGTGGAATACTACACTTACCAAATCGGTATTGATGATGGGACTTTATCTGCAGGAACTCGCTTCGTGCCCCGCGCAGTGCTGGTGGACCTGGAACCTGGCACCATGGACGCCATCCGCTCTTCCACCTACGGCCAGCTGTTCCGTCCGGATAACTTCGTCTTCGGCCAGAGCGGAGCCGGTAAGACTCCTTCTCGCTTGCTAACAGAAGCGGTGATGTAGACCTGGAGCCTGGAACCACCATGGACGCCATCCGCTCTTCCACCTACGGCCAGCTCGTCTTCGGCGGCTGAAGACGAGCTGAGATCATATTCTAGATTTTCTAGAACATGGGCGTAGCTTGGAGACGAGGAGGGCTCCCCGCACTAGCATTAAAAAATCGAAGCCAAAAGGCAATCACCAAAATTTTGGTTAACTTGTCCCCCCCATATGCTATCGGCTGCCCGTCGCCCCTCTTTATCATCGGAAACCGTCAGCTCAGTTCGGTCCGTTGCAGGGTAGGTATAACATATACTCCAAGAAGGAGTTTTGACCGAAGGGTGTCAAGTTTCGGCGGTTCCCTGACACAGCGGGATTGCGAAATGCATCGCAGCCATAGTGTGTGTTTTAGTTTTTAAGATATATTGTGTAATATGTTTGCTACTTTTAATTTAAGGTGAATCTATGGGTAAATAGTTTCCTGAAAATAAAGATTTTCATTTCATTCATTTCATAACCCCATGTGTTTTGATAGTGAATACTAAATTGTCTCTGCAGGTAACAACTGGGCGAAAGGCCACTACACCGAGGGCGCGGAGCTGGTGGACGCCGTCATGGACGTAGTCAGGAAGGAGTCAGAAGGCTGCGACTGTCTTCAAGGTACCTATTTAAAAAAGATAAAGATAAACATAAACAGAACAAAATAGAAAGTAAAGATTTGCTACATCACGAAATTGACCCATTTCAGCACAATACTGGTTTCGATATCAGCGCTGGTCTCCTGTAGCAGCGTTTTCACTTTGTCCGATCCGATATCGGATGTAGGATCCTACATCCGCGTAGTCAGGCCGCGGGGGCGCGCCCGAGCGCCGTCTTTAGTGGTCACGCACACTACAAAAAATACTATGCCTAGTGCCTACACATATGCACACAAACAAATACTATCGGTCCGACAGCTGACGGGGGGCACCGACATGACTGAAATTATCGGAAGCGCCTTTCCGATATCGGATGTCGAAAGGCGCCTATAGGAAAACAGCTGCAGGAGAGTGCCATATGTGGCATTAAGTCGGCCTTTTTGCGTTATCTATCGTTTTTTTTAGTAATAATGATTTATTAAATGCATAAAGAAACACATATATCTTACATTTTACTTCCTTCCGACATCCGATATCGGATCGGACAATGTGAAAACGCTCTGCGGCGCATTTGGTGATCGATGCTACAACAGATTAACACAAAATCAGAAAATGAATTTAGTTTTACTGGATAAGTAGCTGTAGAGTAGACTAATCAACCTTTGTCAATCATCCAAAGGTAGGTTGTATTATATCACTTAGCGCCAATAATCCAGGAGCTCCAGGGCCCCTTTCCACTCACGCACCTTCCCTATAGCGACTTATTTACTACGTTCGCTTAGCGACCCGGCTCGTCTTGGCCTCCGATACGAATTGGCGCTGTCGCCCTGTCTTGCGTGCGATTTCCTCCCAGTTTTCTGCGTTCAGGGCGAGTAGGTAGTCAAGCTGGTCCCTCCAACCGCATTGGGTCGACCGGATAGCTTATAGCGACTATGATGTTGCTATTTGTATAAGACGCCAGTTACGGAAAGAGAGACTTACGCCCTCCTACGTGTACACGTTCAACGCAACTGGCCAACTTTATTGTCACGCGTGCAATAGAGTACTTAAGAGCAAGTTCGGCCTGGCCAGCCACATTAGGGCTCTCGCTACGGCACGTCCATAATGTTTATTTGGGGTCGCCGTCATCGAAAGCGATGAGGAGGACTATATACTACTCTTTACTGTCATATCCAGGGTTCCAGCTGACGCACTCCCTGGGCGGAGGCACGGGCTCCGGCCTCGGCACGCTGCTGCTCAGCAAGCTGCGCGAGGAGTACCCCGACCGCATCGTCAACACCTTCAGCGTGATGCCCTCACCCAAGGTACAGTGAGTGGAGCCCCACATGTCCAGGGCATCAGCTAACTATGGGTGGAGGCAGTGGCGTAGCATGAACCAATCTAGCCGTGGGCTCTGGGCGGTCTACCATCTACCATATCAAATCGTTTGAGGAAAACCGCCCAGTACGAAACCGCTCAATACCTTAGATGCCAAACGTCAACAACGTAAAGAGAGACCGAAGCCCTCCTACGCGTATACATACAATGAGTCTGGCCAACTCTATTGTAACACCTGCAAAAGAGTCTTTAAGACAAGTTCGGCCTGGCCACTTGGCCAGCCACATGTAAAAAAAATTTTATCAATAAAGTATTGAAATCGAAAATTGAAATTGAAACAGGCGTAATCCATAATTGCTGGGGTGGAAAATTTAATGGCATTTCGAAATGTTCTGCGAAGTCGGTATTTTTCTTGCTGAACTATCTTTTGACAATGTCTTTTTTTGTGCAGGTGTCCGACACGGTAGTAGAGCCCTACAACGCCACTCTCTCCGTGCACCAGCTGGTAGAAAACACGGACGAGACCTTCTGTATCGACAACGAAGCACTCTACGACATCTGCTTCAGGACTCTAAGGCTCTCGGAGCCTACGTATGGAGACCTCAACCATCTCGTGTCGGTATGTAACTGTAGAGCTATACAACTAGTATCTACTAGTTCACAGGACCACAGGTGGTACAGGACCTTCTGCATCACAACGAGGCGCTCTACATCTGCTATAGGACTAAGGCTCTCGGAGCCTACGTATGGAGACCGCAACCATCTCGTGTCGGTATGTAACTGTATAGCCATACTCTAGTAGATTATAGGACCTTCTGCATCACAACGTGGCGCTCTACATCTGCTATAAGACTCTAAGGCTCTCGGAGCCTACGTAAGGAGACCTCGACCATCTCGTGTCGGTATGTAACTGAAGAGCCATACAACTAGTAGATTACAAGACCTTCTGCATCACAACAAGGCGCTCTACATCGGCTTCAGGACTCTAAGGCTCTCGGAGCCTACGTATGGAGACCTGAACCATCTCGTGTCGGTATGTAACTGTAAAGCCATACAACTAGTAGATTATAGGACCTTCTGCATCACAACGAGGCGCTCTACATCGGATTCAGGACTCTAAGGCTCTCGGAGCCTACGTATGGACACCTGAACCATCTTCTTTCGGTATGGAGTAGTATTGTAGCCTCAATTTCCATATAATATTCTAGCTTAGTCTTTAGAGTTGCTCTCGAAACTCCTTATTTTTTGAGGATCTCTCTCTTAAAATTTTGACTGTTACCGTCCGTGATTTTTTTCTCACTTAATGGTCTCATCGGAAGATCGGCGCTGGAAGTCACCAGCAATATGCTGAGATGAGGCCATTACGTGACATTTGTTCTTACATGTTAGGTACCTACAATTGATTGTTTGTGTGTTTACGAATAAAAATGTGTCTATTTTATTCTTATTTTTTTTCGTTTGGAACAATATATTTATTTACATACAAGATGGTACTACGTAAACGAAATTAATAACTAGCTTAAATCTAAAATAGGCCCTTGGCATTGTACCAAAGATGCTGGCGGCATTTCCACGCTGTACGTTGTTGTTGATACGTTGTGCCTTGATTCTTAATTTGTAATTGAAATTTCTCACTTTGGTATATGATATTTAGGGGGGACTTTCACTGTGTCATTCACTCAATGCGGTCATCGAAACAAAGTATGGACTTGCCACGCAACAGTAATTTTTTGATGGGACGAAAGACGGATCGAAGGATCGACGCAGTGTAACTGTACCGTTACTTCCCAAAACGCTTCTTTTGTATTTCACTTTTTGGAAACAGTAGTTTATCTCACAGAACGATCAATTTTCCCCGCCAGCTGACAATGTCCGGAGTGACGACATGCCTCCGGTTCCCCGGACAACTCAACGCTGATCTTCGGAAGTTAGCCGTCAACATGGTGCCCTTCCCTCGCCTGCACTTCTTCATGCCCGGTGAGTCCACTAATGAGTGATTTTGTAACCTCTGTCACCGGTCTCTGTTTTCCCGGTGTTAACTTGCGTTATCAGCGCCATCTATGGGACACCCTCTATTCTCTTTCGAACCCTCGATGGCTTACCTACTTTACGCACCCGCCAGGGTACGTAGTTCACCAGCTTGCCCATACACACGCTGGTTTTCTCTCCGACTCCTGATTCCTTCGATCTCCGCCCACGTGCCATCACCCGACATTTTGCCACAGCTCACTTTGATAGCCTGGAGTCCATTTGTCATAGTAATCACACAAATTGACACAGATAAAAAAAAACTCGTCATACTATTTTTTTACAAAATTATCTTTATTGGGAATATTTTCGGTTCCCTCACAATGTTTTCCCTCGACAACCTCTCAGTAATCTATTAAAACGAAATTCAGTATTATCTAATAGCTTAACTATTAAAATGGACACTTAATAACTCATTGACATTGATTTGTTCCAGCATAGGTGTAATAGATTTGTTTCTGTCATCAAACAAAATTAAAAAATATAATAAATGGCAAATTTCGTTAACTCTTAGCTAGTAATAAAATTGTAATCTTGTGTTGTATTGTTATGATTGTTATTGTAATTGTACCTATTTGATTTCAAATTCTAAATTGAAAATTGTGCTTGTTATTTTCCAAATTCTAAATGATGCTTGTTATTATTACTCAATGTTATTGTTAAATTCAACTTTAAATTCAAAATACCTAATAATTGTACTTTTTTTTCGGAGCAAAGGAATTTTGTATTAACTATAAGTGGAAACTCTTTTGGCCTATGTTCTTACTATATCTTTTACCCTATTGTATTATTATGTGCTGTATGTTTCCCAAATAAATAAATAAATAAATTTTTCAGGGTTCGCCCCACTGACCGCCAGAAACAGCCAAGGCTACAGAGCTCTCACAGTACCAGAATTAACGCAACAGGTAAAATTCTAAAACCAAAATTGATAATTTAGGATCACCCACCCTGTAGGTATGGGCGGGACATGTTGCCAGACGAAGGAGTGCCTGGCGTCCGTTAATGAGGGCTAACGCGTATGAATTCGCCGCTAGGGGCGCTAGTGTAGATGGTGGTCTTTTCCATAGTTCGAAATGTCACTTGTCACTTCAATGACTGACAGCTGTTCTTTAGTCTTTTGGACCACCATCAACAGAGGCGCCAACTGGTGAGCAACAAAACGATAGCCCTCATTGGCTCGTTGGGTGGACGACATTCGGAAGACTGCGGGTCACTTCTGGATGAGATTGACTCAGGACCGGGATAAGTGGCGTACTCGAAGAGAGGCCTATGCTCAGCAGTGGGCGATAAAAGGCTGATATGATGATGATGATGATAGGTACTTACTTACTGCTGTGGCGCGACGACCCGAAGTGGATCTTGGCCTCCGACACCAAAGACCGCCATGCTACTCTGTCCAAAGCCGTTTCTGTCCACACACACGCTGTGCATGTCTGTGCTGTGTGATGTTAGGTAACTGGATAAATCCGACAGAAAAAAATCTGTGGCGTCTCCTATGTCTGTTAACGTCGTGTCACAAAATTTTAACTGATGGCGTTAGAAAATGAACTCTTATCTCAAAGAGCGCAATCTTGTATGAAGCGCTATACATCTACATCCGTCACGCTTACGGAGTTCCGAATGTCAGTTACAATTTATTTGCCTTCAGTCCCCAGGGACAACCCTCACGCGTCAGGCGTAGAGAGAGTACTCTCTATTGCCCTCTCTCTACATTTCTATAAATCTTAGATAACAAAACGCATATATCTTAATTCTGACTTAGATTGGAGTGTCTGCCACCGACGTTATGAAAAAAATAATTGAAACTAGATCAAACTTGAAATTGGCTCCTTACAGTCCTTACGCTGGTGGCAGCACCAAGACTGTAGAGCATCCTCGACAGTTCCTCATAATCATCATCAATCACAATTGTTTTGATAGATGTTCAGCCCCGGCAACATGATGACGGCGTGCGACCCGCGTCACGGGCGCTACCTCACCGTGGCCGCCATCTTCCGCGGCCGCATGTCCATGAAGGAGGTCGACGAACAGATGCTCACTGTGCAGGACAAGAACTCCAGGTTAGTTACTGACTAGGTACTATATATGGCCAGAATGATGTGGTTAGAAGTTAGCTATACAACGTTAGAAAATGACTTATAACTAGCTTCTGCTCGCGACTTCAGTAACAGCAGCTAGACGCTAGAGTAAGTATAAAATAATAAATATTATAGGGACATTGTTACACAAATTGACTAAGTCCCACGGTAAGCTCAATAAGGCTTGCGATGTGGGTACTTAGACAACGATATATATAATATACAAATACTTAAATACATAGAAAACACCCATTACTCAGGAACAAATATCTGTTCTCATCGCACAAATAAATGCCCTAAGTATATTAATAAATATATATTAGCGCCTGGATAAAGTATAATAGCAATCATTCAATTTGAGCATAAGCTTAATTGCTTACATCAATAATCAGGCAATTCATGAACTCCATCAATTTCACCCTCCTTTTCACTCTCTTTAGGGTTGGTTTCCGACATAAAAACTATCCTATGTAAGGAAATAGCGGGGAAGGCCCCGGGACTCAAACTATCTCTATGCCAAATTTCAACTAAATTGTTTCAGCGGTTTAAGCGTGAAGAGGTAACAGATAGACAGACACACATAATATTAGTATGTATTCAAGTACATGCGGCCTACACCAATTTTGGTGTTTATAGCCATAGTAGTTGCCGCGCACCGTTACGGAACGGACGCCTGCTCGCGCTTGCGGCCTACACCAATTTTGGTGTCTATAGCCATAGTAGTTGCCGCGCACCGTTACGGAACGGACGCCTGCTCGCGCTTGCGGCCTACACCAATTTTGGTGTCTATAGCCATAGTAGTTGCCGCGCACCGTTACGGAACGGACGCCTGCTCGCGCTTGCGCCACCTGGTCATATCTGTCGTAATAGACGCCTGAGAGTGAAATCTTCTGTACTAATATTATTTATTCTGTGCCCCCATTAGATGCGTTATACACTAAAATAGTTGTTATATATAAGTTTTTAATACAGTTGCTCAAAAAGTGGTACTTTTTGTGGCTGCGTAGCGTGCGAGAAGCTCAATTTCTCGGCTTTTTACTATTTAGTTCCAAACTATAGTTTCGAAACGCAGTTTTTATGTAATTTAGCTTGAGCAGGTACTGGGGCCTCACTCGTTACTCCTCGGTGTCGTTGAGCAACCCGCGCCGGGCCCGCGGCGGCCGCGGCCGGGGCGCGCACGAGTATGAAGGTATCGCGGGCTGCGGCAGCTCAACTATCAAGGGCTGTATAGGTACTTTTGGTTTTGGTTTGGTTTGGTGGTATGATTCTACTAATGATATATTAATTTATTATTTTTTCGCAATTGTATTAAAAAACGTCGTTTACAACACGTGTGAAATGTCTTTTCACACTAGTTGTAAAATGTACTATTTTATTCCCTAGTTACTTCGTGGAGTGGATCCCTAACAACGTGAAGGTGGCCGTGTGCGACGTGCCGCCGCGCGGCGTCAAGATGGCGGCCACGTTCGTCGGCAACTCGACGGCTATACAGGAGATCTTCAAGCGCATCTCGGAACAGTTCACCGTCATGTTCCGGCGCAAGGTACTCAGTTAGGAATTTCCTACCCATGAGGAAGAGCGAGAAAGCGATATCTCTTTCTCGCTCTTACTCATGGGTGCGTACCACAACCACACGCAACGCTTTTTAAGCTCTCGTGCTAATGGGACCTAACTATCAGTGGCGAGATCGTGCTCCTGAAAATGTCACCAAATACCACCATGTGGAATAAGCTCCCTGCCGAGGTTTTCCAGAAGGGATTTTTCAAAAAAATTGTGTGCAAGTTTTCGAAGGCTCGGCAACGCGCATGTAAGATCTCTGGAGTCCATAGGCAACGGTGACTGCTTAACATCAGGTATGCTGTATGCTTGTTTGCAACCGACGTGGTATAAAATAAAACGAAGGACGGCCCCTCCCCCGCCCTCCATGGTGGTATTTGGTACAAAAACTAGCAAAAAAGTGACGTGATCAATGGAAGATCTCTAAGACGCGTACTTGGCGTGTTGTTTAGAAGTTACTAATACCAAAGATAGATATAACTAATTAACTACGTAATAGATGGATACAGTCTAAGGAAAAAACGTTCCTCGAAAATCAAGAAAATTTGATTCTCAATCAGAGGGCGCTACTAGCTTTGGCCTACTGTCGTATAGATGTCGTTGACGGTTTCGTTTGTTATTTAACAATTTTAACGCATATCAGTGAAAGAACATGGGTCAAAATCATTAAAATAATTAATGCAAATAAAAAAAAATCATTTATCCATATTTAAATACATTTTATCGTATTTTTATAAATCTTAATTTTTAGTTTTAAAGTGTGTCGATAGATGGCAGTGAATTTACTGTGGTTACAAAATTTACTATGACAGTACCGCTCTAGTATAAGTTACTTTATGCTAATACCAGCAAGCAAAATAACTCTAATTTGAATCACAAGCATGGGGAGTGTTCTAAATAGTAGAATTTTGAGTGATGCCAAGGTTTCAAAAAGTTTAACAACAACACCAACCTTTACTGCCGAGTGAAACATACTACCTCATTTTAATATCCTTGATATAATTCGCAGGCGTTCCTCCACTGGTACACCGGCGAGGGCATGGACGAGATGGAGTTCACGGAGGCCGAGAGCAACATGAACGACCTGGTGTCCGAATACCAGCAGTATGAGGTGAGTCTCTTCTTTCTCGTTACCTCATTGCTGAGAATCGCGACATGATCAAAAAAAAAAATCAAAAAAAATCAAAAAATTGTTTTATTTCATTCAAAAACTTTACAAATATTATAGTGGCTGGTGTCTCCTTTTAAGTTATTTACAAAATAACCTGTGCTAGGAGGCACCGCTCTTCCATATCCAAATTACAATTATTTAGTATTATACTATTCTTAAAGCTATGTTTCTTTATTAATTGTGTGTGTGTGTGTGTGTGTGTGTGTGTGTGTGTGTGTGTGTGTGTGTGTGTGTGTGTGTGTGTGCGCGTGTGTGTGTGTGTGTGTGTGTGGCTAGGCTAGGCTAGGCTAGGCTACATATCCTAGTAAGTCTTCCACCTGATCGTAGTTTTTATCTTCCAACCAATTTGTTATTTTATTTTTTACATCATATTGTAGCTTTGGGTATATATCTAGTGATTTCTATAAGAAAGGTAATATTGAAATATATGTAGGTAAATATAAATATATGTAGGTAAATATAAATTGTGTAATTAAATAGATTGGAATGATTGTGTAAATATAATGAAATTAAAATTGACATAATTTAGTTAAGTAAGTAGTAATAAGGTTCATTTAGGGCACTATTGTATTAGGATTTACATGTAAAAATAGTTGCTCTATTTAATAAACAAAATAAAATAAATAAATGTAATTTGTCACTTCATATAGCGTTCGATCATCTCGCACGTAACGTAGAGATAGTAGAAATAGTACATTGTGCAACATGGGGCGTAAGTTAAATCAAAGATATAACTCGTTAAATATTGCAAACGAGAGTATAGTTAAATCTGCTTGCCGGAGTGATTTTTAGACGAGTTTGCAATATTATTATGCCCCGAGTTACAATGTTTTTCATCACACTTGTGATACAAAATTGAAGCTTCATAACTCCCTAGGGAAAACGCTTTTTCTATATTTCCCGCTAAGCTTGCGTGCAATTCCACATTTACTGAGCGAGTGTGATGAAAAAGTATTTTATACAATAGCGACATAATCAAGCTCTTCAATCTTGTACCTTACTTAGGCCACTCAGGAAACTTCGTGGTTGGTCTGTGGCTCTCCATTATATCACGATTGTATACTTAATATACTATATCTACAATATGCACATTGTCTGAAATAATAATGACATTTCAGGAGGTGGGAGTAGAAGATGTAGAATTCGATGAACAAGAAGAAATGGCCGGAGACGAATATCCTGAGGAAGGTTAAGTCGTAGTCAACTTCTCATAGCTTTTGCTACACTCTGGGCGTGTTGGGACTACCTAGACTAGCTTGCCGGGGACTCTTAACAACGCTGCCATGAAATTAAACCATTGTTACCAATCACTAATGATGTATTAACGGATATGACGCATTTTACTGTGGATATTAGTTATACAATTGTACCCAGAGTGTAACAAATAGCCATGTGATTGAACAACAAACTTATGAGTATAGAAATACGTACAAACATCCCTTTGGTTGTAAAATGTGTACTGAGTGTCCAAGCTGCTGTTACGTTAGAGTGTAAGAACTATTGTTTTACAAAATATAAGTAGTTGGTTATTTGTTTGGATATTTATAGTTTTTTTAACTTCATTATATATGTAATCATTCCTTTGTAGATTTTGCAGCTTTTTGTTAAGAAATTTTGTTAATTTTTTGACAAATATGCATAGTTTTTATAATTTAGACAGCATATTGATGATTTATCTATACTCATAGACACATCAATTTTAAAATATGTTGAAAAACAAACTGTTAATCAATAGCCGGGTCCACACAGAGCAAGCATACACAAAACGGTCAGTGTAGCGCGCGCCGCTCCGGCCGAGGCACGTCTACACTGGCCGTTTTGTGCTCGAGGGAGCGTATGCTCGCTCTGTGTGGACAGAACAGTGAATGTAACAAAAATTTGATAAATCATCAAATCAACAGTCTAAAGCAACAGGCAAATGGTCTTTGTAAGACCTAATGTAAACACATGATTATAAATGCAATAAATGAATTATGAATTAATAGAAAAAAAAAAGAAGCAGATGTAGCTAAGAAGATGAGGTTCTGAAAATTATTTGACCAAAGACACTATGTTTTAATTAAGACTGTGTGCAAAATATTATGGACACCTTGCATGCTTAGCCACTTCTGCTTCTGTCTAAAGATAATTCTGATTTCTTATACCGGTTTCAAAGACCTACTATATAACTCCGTATGATTAAGATGAATAAAGTCTAATGGAAAAACGTGCCTCGGAAATCAAGAAAATTTTATTCTCGCACAGATGACGCTTCCACCAATACCAACCTTTGGCCTATTCTCGTTAAGATGGCGTTGACGGTTTTGTTTGTATTTAACAATTTTAACACATATCAGTGAAAGAACATGGGTCCAGATCATATAAAAATAATAAATACAAATAAAAAAAACAGATCCATGTATATAAATTTTTTGTTATTTTTTTATTTTTAGCTTAATTCATGTGTCGATAGTATTGAATTGTAGTTCGGGCGATTTTTCCGCAAAACGAATGTGTCGATAGATGGCAGTACATTTACTGTAACTACAAAACTTACTATGACAGTACCCCTCTATCCTATATATTCTCTTTGACCGGTTTTTAGATAATTTATTTATACAATGTTTTTATTGTTTTTTGTTACTACATTAGTGTTTAACTTTAAGCCCAGTTGAAATAAAACCATTACTTAAAACTAACTCTTTTAATTTACATTAAATTTTATTTTATTTAAAGGCTTTTCTGGTATTTTATAAATTTTAACACCATCTTTCATGTTATCATGTTCATTCACATTTGTAATAGTTTCTATATCTGTGGAAGTACAATCTACTATTTCTATGTTATCTGTTGTATCTAATCTATGAGGCTTTTCTACAGTTACTAATGGAAGTCTATCTACAAAATTAGTAGCACTTTTATTTACATCTACTTCTTTCGATTTAACTTCATTAGTTATAAAACATGGTTTAAATCTTTTCTCTTCTACATGTTTTATAAGTTTTCGTTTTCTAACAGAACCATCTTGAGAAATCACATTAGTTTCACCCATATTTAGTTTAGGCACAATTTGTTCAACTTCTGGCTCAATTTCAACTTTTTTGACAATTGTATCTTGTTCATTCTGCAAATTTCTCAGCCGAGTTAAAACATCATGTTTTCTTTGCAATAATTTTATTCTTGTTTCATCTAAATCTTCTAATTCCGGAGCATAGGTTACATGCAGTGAGCCTCCATAGAAGTTTTTAGTATCTAACATTCTCTTAGCGACTCTGGCTGATTGTATTTTCTCGAAAACAGCATGGTAGGTCTCAGTAAACTGTTCACTTTTGTAATCCTTTGCCAAATTAAATGATTTTAACCTGCCAAATTTCTGGAAAAGGGCTTTAGCTTCTTGTCGCAGATTGAGCGACGGGATCCCGAATATAAGGAGGTGGTTAGATTCGCTGTTGATCGTATAAACCTGTGGCAAAAGAAAGAATATATTTCTAAGAGATCTGGGTTAGTGTATTTTATGTCTTAAATATTGAAAATTAAGCTTAAATTAATAACAATGTTACTATTTTTAAAGTATTATGTCTAAAAAATATAATTAAACACTTTGTAATTGGATAAATTAGCCTTAAAAACCAAAATTGAAAACTAACCTTAACAGCAGTGAGTTTTCGGCCTTGGCGGTATGGCAGCCGCGTAGTACACAGCTCCTGTTGCTCATGGTGAGGCAGAATAATTTTATCATCAGCATTATCTTCCAACATTTCGCAATAACCAGTCAAAAAACGAAATAAAAATATTTTTTTACTGTTTTCTATTTACATGCTCATGATGACATTGTACCAAACTTGAAAATAGTAGATTTAGTTCCTCAGAGCACTGGCAACACTAATCTGTTCAAGCCACTTGTAAAAATGCCCTCTCTAGTGACACTTTAATTATATTTAGGTCACAGAACGCGTGGTACTTCAAATGATGTGCAACAACAAAACGCAAAAGAGAAGAAACTTCAAAAATTTCAATGGCCGACGTCTCGTCGCCTCAACAAAACATTTGAGCACGTTGAACTTACATAATTGTTTTATTAGAAGCCATTGAGCTGCATGCTACCGGTTTATATAACGTAAACCCCAAAAACAACTCCAAAATGTCAACAGTCGTGTCTGACTGCTTTACTATCGGCAGTATAGTAGCAACGCGAACATGTTACAACCAAGAAATAGAAGGAGAAGTTTTGGCCTTCGATCCTCAAACGAAGATGTTGATATTGAAATGTCCATCATCCAGCGGTAATCCTAAACGCCATGATGTGAATATTGTTAATTTATCGTTAGTCAGTGACGTCCAAATCAAGAAAGAAGTGACCGCCGTGCCGGAAGCTCCCCAGACCCTTAATTTAAACAGACTTAACACTAGAGTACGAAATTCTATTGAGAATAAGAGAAGACTAGTAAGTACAGGCTTTTTATTATATTACTCCATTTTAGAACTTGTCAAGTGAACTTTAAGCAAGTGTGTGGACAATACTTTTATAACATTACAGTCTAATTCAGTCGTTTTTGACTGGCCATTGATTCCAGTCATAGCTATTTATCACTGTCATAAAAGTATGAATTTCTACTTTGTGTTGTCATTTAGGGCAAGCTGATGCAGTATGGATGTAAATTCTGTCGTGCTACTTTTGACTGTTAGAATTAGAGATATCAGAAAATGATTTAAAGAAAGTTAATGTAACCTAACTATTTTTCATTGCTTGGTGGACACATAATATAGATTTTAGGTTGGATTTTTTTCTTTAAAATTCTTCATATGAAACTGACTGCTTCATATGCTTGAAGAATATCACAAAGACAAAAGTAAAGTAAACCTCACCCTTGAGATGCTTTTTGTATAATAAAATGACATATAATTCAGTGTTTAATTTAAACTTTATTTCTTATACATACTATGAAACATATTTTTGAAACTATGTTAGACTATATGTCTATTTTGATGACCGGTCTGGTCTAGTGGGTAGTGATCCTGCCTGTGAAGCCGATGGTCCTGGGTTTGAATCCTGGTAAGGGCGTTTATTTGTGTGATGAGCACAGATATTTGTTCCTCAATCTGTGTAAGAATGTCCTATAATAATTACTTATTTATTAACTATTTATATGGGAATGTAGAATTAAAACTGCCGTTTTCCATGAAATGCACTATTTGTAAGATATTTTGTGCAATATAGTTTAAATAAATAAATGTGGAGTTACTGGAGTTATGTTCATTGAGCAAGTAAACGAAGAAAAGAGCTTTAATCTTGAGGTTCAAATTAAAAAATAATGCTATTGCAGGAACTTCTTTTAATATGCTATTTAAAAAATATAGAACATTATTACCAGAGCCCGGAATTTTCGCGGCAAAACAAACTGTCGCAATGTTACTAGTTATAAACATTTTTTTACTTTGCTGTTAAAATTCTGGGCTCTGATTATTACACAAATCATAGAGTAACTTATAATAGAGCGGTACTGTCATAGTAAATTTTGTAACCTCAGTAAATTCACTGCCATCTGTTGACACACTTTAAAACTAAAAATAAATATTTTAAAAAATATGATAAAATGTATTTAGATATGGATAAATGATTTTTTTTATTTGCATTAATTATTTTTATAATTTTGACCCATGTTCTTTCACTGATATGCGTTAAAATTGTTAAATAACAAACGAAACCGTCAACGCCATCTATACGACAGTTGGCCAAAGCTAGTAGCGCCCTCTGAACGAGAATCAAATTTTCTTGATTTTCGAGGCACGTTTTTTCCTTAGACTGTATCCATCTATTACGGAGTTATATCTATCTTTGCACAAATTGACTAAACCCCACAGTAAGCTCAGTACATAAGGCTTGTGTTGTGGGTGGGTCTCTATTGTTTCCCACATAGTTTTAAGTCATAATGTATTGTGTGTCCACATTTTCGTTAGTCATAATTTGGTTATTCTCAGAAACGCATAACTTTTCAGGATTGCCATAAAACAAACCTAACCTATCTATAGGATAACCTGAGGAAAATCCTGAAAAGTTAATGGATTCAGAATTATGACTAATGATAATATGACAATCATTATGACTTTCAATAATCGAATTTAAACTGTTGTGAGACATACTAACATTACGCAATACACGGTCGTCGTGAACGCTGCTCGCACTATTAGTGCTTGAGAAAGGAGACCTACACTCTCCGAAACATGTTGCGCGAGTGACTAAAACAAGTGAGTCTAAACCGTAAAATGATTTAATGACTTTCAATAATTATGTCAAACAAAGGGACCCCGTTGTGGGTCCTTAGATAAATATCCATGGTTGTCACACAAATAAATGCCCTTACCGGGACTTGAACCCAGGAACATCGTTTTCATAGGCAGGGTCACTATCAACTGTGACGTTTTCAATCAAAAGGTAACATTGTCACTTACCATAAGGACGAAAATTGCTTGTATCTTTATACGAAAAACCAGAGCGTCCTTATGACAAGCGACAATGTGGTACCTTTTGCTTGAAAACGACACAACTATAGGCCAGACACTGTAGGGTTATTTCCACTAGTTACCACCAAGCAGGGACCGGCCCGCTATCCCTTATCGGGGTTTTATAAGGGTATTGCATAAGGCTTAACTCACCATACCCTTTGCCAGACGAAACCCTTTGTTTTGGTTTTAAAAACCCTTATATAACGCTACCACATTTGAGTAATCGGTAGCCCAAATACCCTTACAAAACCCTTATCATCCGCTCACCAACACCTTGCATATTGCTTATAAGGGTTAGCCTTATAAAGGGCTTCCCTTTTAGCATATAAGCGTGCTAATTTAAGTCGTCTACCTTGTTCATAAAGCACACATTACTTCGAATCCGAGCGATCGTCGGCGGCGACGGCGGCGTTCTTTGACTAGGCACGTATTTTCTTTCCTTTTCATACACTACCGTAGATATATACTAATCCTGTCTCTTTCACGCAAAGGGAAACCTTTATAAAAAGCGCTTAAAGATAAGGGTAACCCTTATTAAGAGCTAGCCTTATTTTTGGTTAGCTTTTCGGTAAGGGTTAGTCAAAGGTAAGGGTATGAATGGGCTTGCAGTTCAAAAGGGAAAGTCTTTCAATGTGTTAGCCGTGTTTAAGTGTCGCCCATTGAAAGGGTTTTATCGCGGAAAGGGTTGTCCGGTCCCTGCCACCAAGTTGTTACTAGTGGTAACTTTTGGAAAATTTTCACCCACCTATGGAAATGAAACAACAAATTCATTTAGAAACCACTTTCTATTCTTAGTGTTAAAAAAGAAACTTGGAAAGTGATAATTCCTAAGGTCACACATATCACTTTCAAGTTTCAAAGATACACAATGCCCCACTTTCAGTAAGAGAGATGAAAACTGTACCTTATGTTTCCAGGTATCAGCACTATCAGCATGCCTAGACCCCGAGGGTCAGCGTCTTTTCCTGGCCATCGCGCGGGTGATTGACGACGTGTCGTGGGCCGGCCAAAACATCCGCGTCTACAACGAAGTCACCATCTCACCTCCTTACAAGGTATGCATACCTTATAACATAATATAAATAGTCTTAATTTAATTTAGTCCTTATGTTGTATCTAGGAATACTACAGCGCTTCCAATCAAACGTATTATCACTAAAGTCCCGTGGTACACCAAAAACGAGAATCTGCATCGAGATCTCAAAATTAAAACAATAAACAAAAAAGTGTCAGACACCTTAGCCAAATATCGTAAACGAATGGAGAAACACCCAAACTTACTCGCGAGAAACCTGATCCAGGAACAGGAACTTCCTAACGATACTTCTACAAGGCTGAAGAGAAGAGAAGACGTCGTTACTCTGCCACTGATTCGTACTAAGCGCTATGCATCCAGCTTTATCATGCGAACGGCTAAGGAGTGGAATTCACTTCCTGCAAATATATTCCCAGTCCACTATAACTTGGATCTTTTTAAATCGAGAGTGAATAGACATCTTTTAGGTAAGCATGATCCATCCTAGACTGCATCGGCACTTACCATCAGGTGAGATTGCGGCCAAATGCTTGCCTTTTTGTAATTAAAAAAAAAGACCGCCTCAAGATCTTATAAAATAAACATAAGATTTTATGAAATTGATGGGCGTATCAAAGGATATCGCACCACGCACGACTATTAAAAATACTTAATCTCCATCTAAATGTCAAAGATAGACAGCTTGCAGGATTGAAATGGAATAAAAAAAATTGTATCTTATTGTTGTGTAACTTTCTCTTATTTAACTATTTATCAAAGATAGATATAACTCCGTAATAGATGGATACAGTCTAAGGAAAAAACGTGCCTCGAAAATCAAGAAAATTTGATTCTCGTTCAGAGGGCGCTACTAGTTTTGGCCAACTGTCGTATAGATGGCGTTGACGGTTTCGTTTGTTATTTAACAATTTTAACGCATATCAGTGACAGAACATGGGTCAAAATCATAAAAATAATTAATGCAAATAAAAAAATCATTTATCTATATTTAAATACATTTTATCGTATTTTTATAAATTTTCATTTTTAGTTTTAAAGTGTGTCGACAGATGGCAGTGAATTTACTGGGGTTACAAAATTTACTATGACAGTACCGCTCTAGTATAAGTTACCCTATGCTATTTATTCACTGTATTTTTTCTTCTTGTCTGTTACCTTACGTGATTCTTCTCACCTGATAGTCTTATCGGAAGATCAGTGCTGGAAGCCATACCAGCAACATGCTGAGATGAGGCCATTTCACTTACTTATTTGTCGCTTGAATGTTTGCCACAAGTGAACAGTTTCTATTTTTGTCTCCGATGTAGCTAACCTTCCCAATATTTGACGTGCAGGTAGAGAACGTGGTGGGCGAGCCGGAATCGAAGCCCTACAACTACATCCGCAAGTTCGTGGAGCGCCACTGGAGCGACCGCGAGCACCCGCCCACCGCGCCCGCGCCGCAATAGTACCCCGCACCCACAAACCTGTCAAAATGTCTAAACGTTCGGTAATGACTGTTTAAAAAAAAATTGAAAATCTGATTCTCACAGGTCCTGATCTTTTTGGGTTCTTCCAGCACAAAATCATTAGCATAGAATAAATTTAAAAGTAAAAAAATACTGTCGGGTGAGAAGTGTAACGCTCTTATGGTAGATGTCGCTTGATGGTCACTTAAACCCATACCCACCCATGGTGGAAGGATTCGCTGGCGATGGATGAGGTCTTGGTGGCTCAGTTGGCAGAGCGCTGGAGTATCGATCCAGAGGCCGTGAGTTCAAGTCTCACCCAAGGCAGTAATTTTTCTACTTTGAAATTTATTCTAAGCTAAATAGCATCAATCGCAGACGTTTCTGCTTGATAAAAATTAAATCCTTAGCATATTCAACCCAAAAAGGGTAAAAACGGTACCCTATTACTAAGACTACGCTGTCCGTCTGTATCTCATGAACCGTGATAGCTAGACAGTTGAAATTTTCACAGATGATGTATTTCTGTTGCCACTATAACAACAAATACTAAAAACCGGCCAAGTGCGAGTCGGACTCGCGCACAAAGGGTTCCGTACCATTACGGAAAAAAACAGCAAAAAAATCACGTTTGTTGTATGGGAGCCCCATTTAAATATTTATATTATTCTGTTTTTAGTATTTGTTGTTATAGCGGCAACAGAAATACATCATCTGTGAAAATTTCAAATGTCTAGCTATCACGGTTCATGAGATACAGCCTGGTGACAGACAGACAGACAGACGGACAGCGGAGTCTTAGTAATAGGGTCCCGTTTTTACCCTTTGGGTACGGAACCCTAAAAAGTACGGAAGTCGGAACTCGGTGCGCGAGTCCGACTCACACTTGGCCGGTTTTCTTAGCATCAGGAGTAAATATACTAGTGATTCCGAATTGAAAGAACCCAAAAGTATCAGGATCTGTAATAATCAGGTTTTCAAATTTTTTTTTGGAACACGTTAGAGTTAGACCAAGATAAGTCAGCAACGATTTTGATAGCACAGACTGTGCAAGAGTTATTTACACGTCATTATTTCATAGAAGTTTGACTTTTAGAATAACACACAAGTCTGTGCTGTCAAAATCGCTGCATACTTATCTTGGTCTAACTCTAAAAAGGAACTCATTTTAGAAAGCTATGGCGTATGTACATTTACATGCTTGGCTTTGATTAACATCCAAAGACACAAGACAAAGAGAGAATGGGGCATAGACTAATAACACTAGACCGCCAATCCCCTTTACCAGCGCTAGAGTTGTGCCGTTCCCGGTAACATTACCCATTTAGGGAATGTTACCGGGAATGGCACAACTCTAACCAGCGCGTAACCAAAACGCTGCTTATTTTCGTAGTCTACATCTGCGTCAAGTAAAGGATTTATTAGTACTACTACTTAACACTAGATGTCGCGAGTGTAGCGACGAACGAAGTCTAATGGAACTTTTCAGCTAATATTTACCGGATTTTTATTTTCATCTCTATTAATTCACATTTATAATCGGTTCTATCACGAATTTATTTTGTTGCCTTTATTAGCCGCGACCACGACCAGTGAAACCTGTTTCGAAACGTCGGTAAATAAAGGTAACAAAATAAATTCGCGATAGATCCGATTATAAATGTGATTTAATATTTGTTCAAAGCGCGAAGGTTTTAAATGTTGTAATATTACTTGTAAATTGTTTAACGCTTCGTCTGTCGCGATACTCGCGACATCTAGTGTCAAGTAGCGGTACTAATAAATCCGCTAATATTTCATTTTCTTTTGTACTTGATAATGTGGCAATAAACAATTCTTATTCTTATTCTAATTAACGCTAGATGTCGCCTACGAAAATGAGCAGCGATTTGGTTACGCGCTGGTAAAGGGGATTGGCGGTCTAGTGTTATTAATCTATAGTTCGCTTGAGCTTGTCGCGATAAGTTAGACATTTTGATATATCGTAGCGTTTTCGAAACATTATTTGTGCTATCAAATTGTATACAACTAGACATCTAAAGTTCTAATAGACCCGGGGTCAGCAACAGATTTCCATGACCAATCGCCTTCCGGGCGAAAACTCGTATAGTGGTTAACGGCTATGTATGATGAACCCTCGTGAACGTCAGCTGCCGCTCCGTTGGTGGGTTGAGGAATGGCAGCAAATAGTCTATAAAAAAATTTAGTCATCGCCTCCCGCTTGATACTTTGTCAGATGATAGTTTAGATGCTATTGTGAATAAACAAAATCGTCAGCCGTTTGTATCGCTGTGGAAAGACCGTCAGCTGGTGACATGAACATGTAAAAAAGAAATTTCTTTTCAGTCATTGGCGTCATCGCCTCTCGTGTGATACTTTGTCAGATGATAGTTTAGATGCTATTGTTAATAAAACAAATCGTCAGCCGGTTGTATAGCGGTGGAAAGACCGTGTTACGCGTTTCGGTGGCTGCCATTCCTCAACCCACCAACGGAGCGGCAGCTGACGTTCTCAAGGGTACATCATACATAGCCGTTACCCGCTATACGAGTTTTCGCCCGGTAGGCGATGATTGACGAAATTTGCGCCTGGCTCGCGGTTATAAACGCTCAAAATATCACTTAGCGCCGGACTCAAATGTGCAAATAATGTTTTGGGAACGAAATGTTACAGTGAAGATTATGTGTTTGGTAAATATTTTTAACCATCTTTTTTATTCACCACCATAGAGCACTGGGGGCCTATTCGACTCAGCAGAATAAGAGGGTGTGACATTGCTACCATATATCCATTTTTTAATTTTATAAGAAGTGCACATATGGTATCCATAAGTCCGTCTAAGGCTAACTTTGCACCGCAATATCATCAATTTCAAACTTATACGAAAATATGACGTTTACATGTACACTGCCACACTTTGTTCTATTAAAATCGGTGCAAAGTTACCTTAGACGGACTAATCACCGAATGCATGATTTTCTTCGTGACTGTCATTCATACTGTTAAATACAAATGTATTTATTAAATACATATATGTTTATTATCATATTTTGTTATTGGTTAAAAATATTAGGCCTCGAATATTTATTTTAATAAAGTTTTAATGGTTACATTTATTTTATCATGGCTATATTTTAGTATTCAAAAAATAATCGAAACCACAATTTTGTACATTTGTTCTTGATTTATTATGTAACTTAATTCTGGTACAAACAAAATGCTTTTATGTAGTAATAAAACCCTAAAAAGAGATATCTCTTATTAGTAGGTACTGATTTTTTTATGAGTGTAATTTCATTAATTTTGTTACGCATTTAGGTTAATACTGAAATATCACTCAACTGTAATCAAAATGAAATAAAATTAATAAATACATTTGTAAATATAAATTAGTATTAAAAGAAGATAATTTAAATCTGATGTTTGTTTTATTGCTTTCCTGACTGCATACATTAACATTAAGATTTAAGAAATAGTTTGAAATAGTTTTACAAAACAAGGGGCGGAAATCGTTAACAAATAAATAAATACAAATTATTTATTTGCCTCGTCATGCTGATATTGAAAGCCGATCAAGACAAACGAGCGTAGCGAGTAGTTCGAATTCGCGTCACGAAACTTGCTAATCGTAATGCATCGGCAATTAATGCGTTAAAATTCAAGGGTCGAAATTACAAGTTAGTATATCAGTTTATAGAACCTCATTTGTAGAGTGAGGTTTTTAGGGTTTCGTGCCCAAAGGGTAAAAACGGGACCCTATTATTAAGAATCCGCTGTCTGTCTGTCTGTCACCAGGCTGTATCTCATGAACCGTGATATCTAGACAGTTGAAATTTTCACAGATGACGTATTTCTGTTGCCGCTATAGCAGCAAATACTAAAAACAGAATAAAATAAATATTTAAGTGGGGCTCCCATACAATAAACGTGATTTATTTACGTACGGAACCCTTCGTGCGCGAGTCCGACTCGCACTTGGCCGGTTTTTAAATAAAACGGCCGTTTTAGTAAGTATAAGGTATATTATTTATTGTTAAGCGGCGACTTGGGTTCGGCCTTGCCCCTGGCGCGGTCCCGGTTCCGCTTGGGCCACGGCATGCCGCGGTGCACGGCGTTCACGTGCACGCGCACGCACGACGTGGTCGTGAACACGCGCCCGCAGATGTTGCAAGGGATGCTTTTACGCTGCCCGAGGTGTACCTGGAAATAATTATTACAGTACATATGACTTTTGAAAGAAAGAAAGAAAGAAAGAAAAAGCATTTATTAGCACAACATAACAAGACTAAAACTAGAAATAATTAAACAGAATGAGGTTGCGCTAAATGGTCCTTACTTAGCTTGGTGTCACGGTGTGAGCCAACATGGCACACTCCGCGACGCTGATTTTCAGTAAGGCCCAGTAGATGGACTAGTAAACACAATGTAAAAAATAAATAAGGGAAAGCTTAAATACAAATAACAATCAAATTACTTAATTAAAATTAGCCTATACCTAAGTCTTATGAATGTTCGTGTGTATGTAAGTAAGTAATTTTACTGTAAGTAAGTAGTAACTTTTCGTGCATATGTCGAAAGTTTAAAGGGCCATATGTACTGTAAAACGTTGTACGATACACGTGCGAATAGGTAATTCGCAACTCGTGTAGATTTAAAACACTCCTTGCGGTCGTGTTTTAATTTATCGCCACTCGTTTCGAATTTCCTCTTTTCCGCACTTGTATCGTAAACACACAAGACAAGAAACTATACAAGAGAGGAAAGTTGGTTTTACTTGCGAGTGTTGATTTTGAGTTCCGAGTAAGCGTAGCACTCTATAATTAAGTCACGAGCGAAGCGAGTGATTCTAAGTTAGAATCTTGAGCGTAGCGAGGGAATCAAAAACACGAGATGTAAAACAACTTTGCTCTCGTGTGACACATACAACTTTTCACCTCAGTAGTGAGAACATATTTAAAGATAAAAAAATCAGCATCAAGTAAAGTTAACCACCTTTATTTACATTCATGAATGAAAGGCATCATCATTATGACGAAAGCTTGTAGAAATATTAATTCACTCTAGGGAGTGACGAAAGTCGCACTTTCGTCGCTGTTTTTTCGCAGGGAAGTAGGCTTGTTTGAGCTGCTGCGGTGAAAAAATCTTGCTCGAAAAAGATCTTATTTTATGCAGGTGTACTGAATGACAAACGCCTAAATTGTTCCCGCGGGAGTTATGGATTCTGAAAAAAAGCTATAACTCACTCGTCGTTTTTTTAATTATGTCACTATTTCATACGAACCAAAACCGATGTATGGAGTGAGCACTCTATGTCTTCTAAATTCTCTTTGGTTCTTAGGTATCGCCTCATGTCTTAAATGGGTGCGCCAAAGTTCACATAAAATTGCGACTTCGATTATTGGAAGTCCGAAAATGTTTGTTATATAATTTTATATCATAATGATCATTACTTATAACTTGTCTTTGGGCATAACTATCGTAACACCAAATGATTCATGTTAATAATATCAATCATAATAAATATCTGTAATACTAATGTTAATTTTCATATATTCTTTTAAATATAACGATTTTAAATAATAAAATTTATCATTGATTTAAACTTTCACGATTTTTACTCATTATTATTTATCTCCACGGGACTTAATCGCGTAAAATAGTTTTAAATTTACCTCCGACGTTTCGAGGACGGCGTTGTCCCCGTGGTCTCCGAGACTACGGGGACAACGCCGTCCTCGAAACGTCGGAGGTAAATTTAAAACTATTTTACGCGATTAAGTCCCGTGGAGATAAATAATAATAAAATTTATCATATTTATTTTTTAACATAACGATTTTAAGTAATAAAATTTTATATAATATTTATTTTAAACTTTACCTGGTTTTATTTATAAACTGTCAGGTATCTTGCATCCACACCACACAACTTGCTATCAAAAAAGAAATACAGTCCCAGAGTTGGGATAGGTACGACAACGAGCGAAGCGAGGAGGAGTGTTAGGTTTCTTGTGTTCCTCAGAGCGGAAAAAGGAGCCCCGCGAAGCAACAACAACATAACAAGTAATGTTATGTGAGCCAATATGGACCCGTCTTAAATATCTAATAGTACATTATTGTCGAGGCTCGGAAGTAGCTACTTGCTGGCTGAGGATTCGTTTTAAACGGACGACCTTGGGAGTCCGTTTAATTGAATCCGAAGCCAGCAAGTAGCCTTCCAGCCGAGTCATATATAGTGCTTTTCTCAAAAATGGCGCAATAAATACAAATATAATAGAAATATTATACAGAAGCAACGTTTTTATGTATATATTTTCACAGAAAAAAGTAAAAAGATTTGCTTTGCCGCCTTTTTATTTTTTTAATTAAAAATAGAAGTGTATTTTTCCGCTGAAAATACGCCAACCTATTTGAGACACCTAAATAGTCGCGGTACTGATCATCCGTTTGGCTGTTTAATGGACCTATGCCTTCATTTGATATGGCCACTTCAACTTTTAAAAAGTTTGGAACTCGACAAATAATGGAATTTGTATGCAACATTGCAGTCCTGAAATCGAGACTGCAATGTTTTTTAACTTTTTAATTTTTTGACTGACCATAAACTACGCACTTCGCGAACTACTTTTTAACCGGCAACGTCGACTTTGCCGTCCATTTTTGAGAAAAAATATTTGCCTGGTCCCTTACCGCCTTGTGGTGACGCTTAAAGTTGCTGTTGAGGCTGAACGCGAGCGGGCACTCGGGGCACTGGTATGGTTTCTCCCCCGTGTGCGACCGCATGTGCCACTGCACACACAAACACACATTATTATAAGCACAGAATAATAATAATAAATGTTATAGGACATTCTTACACAGATTGACTAAGTCCCACGGTAAGCTCAAGAAGGCTTGTGTTGTGGGTACTTAGACAACGATATATATAATATACATATACATAAATACATAGAAAACACCCAAGATTCAGGAACAAATATCTGTGCTCATCACACAAATAAATGCCCTTACCGGGATTCGAACCCAGGACCATCGGTTTCACAGGCAGGGTCACTACCCACTAGGAGGCCAGACCGGTCGTCAAGTATAAGTAATAGTACTACCGTACAGAAAGGACTTCCTACAAACCCGAAATTTGTCAGCGATTCAGGATCGCTTCATGCTGTCCCTTTCTAATGTACGGCACTATCCCTTTCGGCTATTTAGGGTTGTCAAAATCATTATCTTATCTGTGGTCGTGCACGCAAAGGAACATCAAGTGCCAACCCTACTAATTGCTCGGAGCAATGCTGAGCCGAACGGAGCCGAGTTTGCCCGAAAGGAGTGTCCCCCCCGCCTCCCCCCACTGTTATAAGTACAATAGTATATCAATACAATTTTGCGTTTGATAAATCTTTAAAAATCTATCTATCTATATATCCATACTAATATTATAAATGCGAAAGTCTGTCTGTCTGTCTGTCTGTGTGTTACCTCTTCACGCTTAAACCGCTGAACCGATTTAGTTAAATTTGGTATACAGATAGTTTGAGTCCCGGGGAAGGACATAGGATACTTTTTGTCCCAGAACTCACCCCTCAAGGGGGTGAAAAGGGGGGTGGAAATTTGTATGGGGAATCAATAACCGCTGAACCGATTTAGATGAAACTTGGTATGGGGATCGGTCGGAGTGGCGAGCCTTGGGGGAGGCCTATGTCCAGCAGTGGATGTCTATCGGCTGACATGATGATGATGATGGGGATAGTTTGAGCTGTGGGAAAGGATATAGAATAACTTTTATCCCCGAAATCATCCCTTAAGGGTATAAAAAATGGGATGGAAATGTATAGTGTGGACCAATTTGGGGGTGAAAAAAGGATGGATTAAAAAGCAGATTTGTTTAAGAACCCAAATTAGGTACTAATTCCACGCAGACGAAGTCGCGGGCTAAAGCTAGTATTTATATATTTCGGGGATCTCGGAAACGGCTCTAGCGATGTCGATGAAATTTGCTATATGGAGGTTTTCGGGGGCGAAAAATCTATCTAGCCAGGTCTTATCTCTGGGAAAACGCGCATTTTTGAGATTTTATATGTATTCCGAGCAAAGCTCGGTCGCCCAGATATTTGTATTGAAATGACATGTGTCACCGTACCGATGATATTTAAAATATACAGTTTTCATTGGTATAAATTCGCTCTGTAACAATTTTTAGAAAGAGAAAATTTTAGCGAAGTTCCATGTAGGAACAGCGTAAATTGGATTGTATGGGTTTTAAGTCTATTTTTTAATCTGTTCACCCTTACATCTCTCATGTGCTTTGCGGCGAAGGTCTTGTTGCACTCGGGGCACGTGAACAGCTTCAGGTTGAGGCCCTTGTGGTCCCGCAGGTGGTAGCGCAGCCCTTGGCGGGACTACAAAAAAAATAGATTTAGATTTATTTATTTCATAATATTAAAATAACATTATAAATTATTTTAACTAATCTATACGAATTTATATTATGATCGTCAACTATTATATACAAATGTCAATACATATCAAAATCATCATCAAATATCAATAGCAAAATAAATTCATCACAAAGTCAAATAAATATCAATATGAATTGTTTTGTTAATTGTTAATAAAAAAATAAACTTCTCCTAGGCAGGTCATGACCCCTCCCCCTGGATCCGTCCCTGTCAACTTAACTTGGTTAACTTAGTTGATAATATGTGACGTTTTCAACCAAAAGGTACCACATTGTCGCTTGTCGATAAGGTTGATTTCTAATTGAAGCTGTATGGAAATAGCGCCTTACTGGCAAGCGACAATAAGTACCCCTTTTGATTGAAAATGGCACATATGTATATGTATTATGTTTGGGTCTCTATTGTTTCCCATATAGTTTTAAGTCACATGGATATAGATTAAAATGATTTGAAATAAATAATTGAATTAAGTCATCATAATGTATTGTTTGACCACATTTTTGTTAGTCATAATTTGATTTTTCTCGGAAACGCGTAACTTTTCAGGATTGCCATAAAACAAACCTATCCTATCTATAGGATAACCTGAAAAGTTAACGGTTTCAAAATTATGACTAATGATAATATGACAATCATTACATCACGACTTTACATAATTATGTCAAACAAAGGGACCCCATTATGTACTCATTTCATTTCAACAGAACTGGCCCGGCTAGGAATATTCACGCCAATTTAAGTCTAATTCCTAGCATTTAACACAAAGGCCAACTTATCCTTTACTGGGGTCTCTACCAGTTAACCTTCGAGCGATTGGAGTTGTTTGAACAATGTATTCGTTTGTTGTAATTAATTTGTGTATGTATATGCAAGTGATCGGAGCCTAGGGGCCTGCTTACACCTAAGCAAAAAACCAAAAAAAGTTTGTGTAACACAGCGCTGCCCGAGGTGCTTGCGGAGGTGTGCAGTCGTGTGTAGGTAGATGTCGGTGTTGCACACACACTCACCGTGAGCACGCGGCCGCACTGCTCGCACACGAAGTGGCCGGGCGTGCGGCGCACCACGTGGCGGCCCGCGGCGCTGAAGCGCTGCCCGAGGTGCTTGCGGCGGTGTGCAGTCGTGTGTAGGTAGATGTCGGTGTTGCACACACACTTACCGTGAGCACGCGGCCGCACTGCTCGCACACGAAGTGGCCGGGCGTGCGGCGCACCACGTGGCGGCCCGCGGCGCTGAAGCGCTGCCCGAGGTGCTTGCGGCGGTGTGCAGGTCGTGTGTAGGTACATGTCGGTGTTGCACACACACTCACCGTGAGCACGCGGCCGCACTGCTCGCACACGAAGTGGCCGGGCGTGCGGCGCACCACGTGGCGGCCCGCGGCGCTGAAGCGCTGCCCGAGGTGCTTGCGGCGGTGTGCAGTCGTGTGTAGGTACATGTCGGTGTTGCACACACACTCACCGTGAGCACGCGGCCGCACTGCTCGCACACGAAGTGGCCGGGCGTGCGGCGCACCACGTGGCGGCCCGCGGCGCTGAAGCGCTGCCCGAGGTGCTTGCGGCGGTGTGCAGTCGTGTGTAGGTACATGTCGGTGTTGCACACACACTTACCGTGAGCACGCGGCCGCACTGCTCGCACACGAAGTGGCCGGGCGTGCGGCGCACCACGTGGCGGCCCGCGGCGCTGAAGCGCTGCCCGAGGTGCTTGCGGCGGTGTGCAGGTCGTGTGTAGGTACATGTCGGTGTTGCACACACACTCACCGTGAGCACGCGGCCGCACTGCTCGCACACGAAGTGGCCGGGCGTGCGGCGCACCACGTGGCGGCCCGCGGCGCTGAAGCGCTGCCCGAGGTGCTTGCGGCGGTGTGCAGGTCGTGTGTAGGTACATGTCGGTGTTGCACACACACTCACCGTGAGCACGCGGCCGCACTGCTCGCACACGAAGTGGCCGGGCGTGCGGCGCACCACGTGGCGGCCCGCGGCGCTGAAGCGCTGCCCGAGGTGCTTGCGGCGGTGTGCAGTCGTGTGTAGGTACATGTCGGTGTTGCACACACACTCACCGTGAGCACGCGGCCGCACTGCTCGCACACGAAGTGGCCGGGCGTGCGGCGCACCACGTGGCGGCCCGCGGCGCTGAAGCGCTGCCCGAGGTGCTTGCGGCGGTGTGCAGTCGTGTGTAGGTACATGTCGGTGTTGCACACACACTCACCGTGAGCACGCGGCCGCACTGCTCGCACACGAAGTGGCCGGGCGTGCGGCGCACCACGTGGCGGCCCGCGGCGCTGAAGCGCTGCCCGAGGTGCTTGCGGCGGTGTGCAGTCGTGTGTAGGTACATGTCGGTGTTGCACACACACTCACCGTGAGCACGCGGCCGCACTGCTCGCACACGAAGTGGCCGGGCGTGCGGCGCACCACGTGGCGGCCCGCGGCGCTGAAGCGCTGCCCGAGGTGCTTGCGGCGGTGTGCAGTCGTGTGTAGGTACATGTCGGTGTTGCACACACACTCACCGTGAGCACGCGGCCGCACTGCTCGCACACGAAGTGGCCGGGCGTGCGGCGCACCACGTGGCGGCCCGCGGCGCTGAAGCGCTGCCCGAGGTGCTTGCGGCGGTGTGCAGTCGTGTGTAGGTACATGTCGGTGTTGCACACACACTCACCGTGAGCACGCGGCCGCACTGCTCGCACACGAAGTGGCCGGGCGTGCGGCGCACCACGTGGCGGCCCGCGGCGCTGAAGCGCTGCCCGAGGTGCTTGCGGCGGTGGTGCAGGTCGTACGCCGCAGCGCGTTTGAACGACATGTTGCACTGTTAAAATAAATAGGAGATATCCTTCTGGATCGATTTTTAACGAACATAGCTAAGAACAACATCGGTCATGAGGCCGATACTCATGTACGGATTAGGGAATGCAAACCGGTTAACCGAAAAACCGGTTAACCGAGACATTTTATGCTCGGTTAAAAACCGGTTTTTGGAGCCAACAACCGGTTAATAACCGAAATGATATTTATCGTATGAAACGACCTAAAAAGGTATAAAATAGCTTTAAAGTTAAATTATTTTAAACGTAATGCAATCGTTATGTATTATTTATTATTTTTCAATGTGAAAACCATACATTAAATATTTTTTTGGAAGCTGTTAATGCTATCCTCATTATTTTTTATGTGTCCTGTGTGTAATCCTGACAGTAGTTAGAATACTTGTAAAGTAAACGTAATATCCGTGATGAAACAAACAGCATTTATTTTTACTCAAAAACGGAATAATGAGCGAAGCCGTAATTTATCGATGAGAATTAAATTAGTTACACATTTATAACAAATTAACTAAAGTTCATAGCGCGATAATGATAACATAGATGTACCTAAGCATTCCAAATGGAAAAGAGGTAATAATCTGTAACATGTACCTCCCTATATACCTAGTTATAATCAAATATGTAATGTCTAACTAAAAGTTAACGTTATCTCTACTGAGCTCGTTCAGTTACCTGTACTAACAATGGCATTATGTTAAACAAAAGCCATTATTTCTTTTGTGTCAGCGCGTGGCCTTTGTGCCTGCGCGCGTGGCCAATTGTGTGTGAGCCTCAGGCACAAAGGCCACGTGCTGACACAAAAGAAATAATGGCTTTTGTTTAACAGAATGCCATTGTTAGTACAGGTAACTGAACGAGCTCAGTAGAGATAGCGTTAACTATAACTAGACCAACACAAAAAAAAACTACAAAACTGTTACCTAGTCAACTACCCAGTTTACCTACCACCATTTTTTTTCTCATTTTATGATCTTATCATTATGTGCACATATCGAAATTGAATACTTAATTTCTCCTCTACACTATCGTGCCCGCCATGCAGTCATCGTATATCATCGCCGATAGTGTAAAGGAGCCATAAAGTAAAGCAGAACATCTAGTTAGAACCCTAAAGCGCTGAAAAAATATTCAGAAATAATATTTTACAATGTTTTTTGTAAAACCGGTTTTTAACCGGTTTTGTGTCATGTTTTTCGGTTAATAACCGGTTTTGAATTTTGTCCGGTTTTTGTGTTCCCTAGTACGGATGCGAGACTTGGACACTAACACTTAAAGAACGAAACAAGCTCCTGGTGGCTGAAAGGAGAATACTTAGAAAGATGATGAGAAGAGAAGATGGTTTTTTTAGACTTCGCAAAAACGTCGAGATTGAAGATTTTGTGGCTGCATCTAATATTATAGGCGAGGCAAAAAAAATATAAGTAATAAATGTTGATTAGTGAAATAAGTATAAAGTGTATGAACATCCAAAGTCTTTGGTGTGGACGTATGAATTACGATTAAAAAAAACCGGCCAAGTGCGAGTCGGGCTCGCGCACGAAGGGTTCCGTACCATTACGCAAAAAAAGGCAAAAAAATCACGTTTGTTGTATGGGAGCCCCACTTAAATATTTATTGTATTCTGTTTTTAGTTTTTGCTGTCATAGCGGCAACAGAAATACATCATCTGTGAAAATTTCAACTGTCTAGCTATCACGGTTCGTGAGATACAGCCTGGTGACAAACGGACAGACCGAAAGCGGAGTCTTAGTAATAGCATAGAGTAACTTATACTAGAGCGGTACTGTCATAGTAAATTTTGTAACCCCAGTAAATTAACTGCCATCTGTCGACACACTTTAAAACTAAAAATGAAGATTTATAAAAATACGATAGAATATATTTAAATATAGATAAATGATTTTTTTTATTTGCATTAATTATTTTTATGATTTTGACCCATGTTCTTTCACTGATATGCGTTAAAATTGTTAGATAACAGACGAAACCGTCAACGCCATCTATACGACTGTGGGCCAAAACTAGTAGCGCCCTCTGAACGAGAATCAAATTTTCTTGATTTTTGGGGCACGTTTTTTCCTTAGACTGTATCCATCTATTACGGAGTTATATCTATCTTTGGTAATAGGGTTCCGTTTTTACCCTTCGGGTACGGAACCCTAAAAAATCTAGCGGGATCTCTATCACTACACCTTATAAAACAAAGTCCCCCGCCGCGTCTGCCTGTATGTATGTTCGCGATAAACTCAAAAACTACTAAACGGATTTTCAAGCGGTTTTCACCTATCAATAGAGTGATTCTTGAGGAAGGTTTAGGTGGATAATTTGTTAAGGTTTTGCACAACCCGTCCGAAGCGGGCTAGTTGTTAATAATACCAAAGAGGATATAATAAGATAGAGCGGTACTGTCATAGTAAATTTTGTAGCCACAGTAAATTCACTGCCATCTATCGACACATGATTAAAACTAAAAATAAGGATATATAAAAATACCATAAAATTATTTATTTTATATGATTTTGACCATATTCTTTCACTGATATGCGTTAAAATTGTTAAATAACAAAAGAAACCGTCAACGCCATCTATCCGAGAGTAGGCCAAAGGTAGTGGCGCCATCTGTTTGAGAATCAAATTTTCGTGATTTTCGTGGCACGGTTTAAATTTTCCTTAGACTGTATCCATCTATTACGGAGTTATATCTATCTTTGATAATACTAACCTCCTCACACCGATACGTTTCCTTCGGATGTGTCTCTGTGACATGTTCCTGTAGCGCGTCCTCGCTCGCACAGTTCTCGCCGCACTGCTCGCACGGCCGCAGGTCTGTGTGCTCGCCGGCCGTGTCCGTGTGTCTGTTCAGCGCCGAGACACTTAGGAAGGTGGCTGAGCACGTGCCACACTCAAACTTCTGTGGTTTTATGTTCTAAAAAATAATCGTGTTATTAAAACTTCAACATTTATTCAGCAAATAGGTCACAAGGGCACTTTTAACCCTTAAGTGCATATTGTTGCCAAATGCAAAAGCATTGGACAGCTCACAGATTCAACAGAAAAAAGCTTAAGTTTCTGAACGCACCTTTAAACCAAACCAAAAATAAAAAATCATGCATTTAAGGGTTAAAGGTCAACAATTATAAAATACATCTAACTGCAAATATCAACACTGATTTAAACTTTCACGATTTTTACTCATTATTATTTACAACGACGGGACTTAATCGCGTAAAAACGTTTAAGTTAATAAACAAGACCAAGTGCGGGTAGTTCGAAAAACTCGCGCGCCTAGAAGATGTTGATGTCAACTTTAGCCAGTCTTCTCCGAGACCACGGGGATAACGCCGTCCCCGAAACGTCGGAGGTAAATTTAATACTTATTTTACGCGATTAAGTCCCGTCGTTGTAAATAATAATGTGCAAATATCAACTCAAACTAAAGTATTACAATTATATACTTAGAGACGTATAAATAAATGGGGAAATTAATAAAATAACGCTTTTCAAACTATATCGTGTTACATATCAAATTTAAGAGTCTACAATTTTGAAAAAAAATACACAAAATAGTTCTTTACCTATAGATGACAGGAAAACCTATTAGAGATGTGCAGTCAAGCGTGAGTCGGACTTAATTACTTAGTTTTTTATCCGACCCCTACAGGTTTTTTAAAGACTTCAGTCACGTTTCACATAAAAATAATACATTGTTAAAAAATTGTGTAATGTACGGAACCCTTGGAACGCGAGTCCGAGTCGCACTTGGCCGGTTTTTGTTTGCGTAATGGTACGGAACCCGTCGTGTGCGAGTCCGACTCGCACTTGTCCGGTTTTTTAGGGTTCCGTACCCTAAGACTCCGCTGTCCGTCTGTCTGTCACCAGGCTGTACCTCATGAACCGTGATAGCTAGACAGTTGAAATTTTCACAGATGATGTATATCTGTTGCCGCTATAACAACAAATAATAAAAAAGTACGGAACCCTCGGTGGGCGAGTCCGACTCGCACTTGGCCGGTTGTTATAGTTACTTGTCATGATTGTTTCACCGGATGGTCACATAGGATGATCAGCGCTAGAAGTCACCATGATAATGCTGAGACGACACCATTTCATAAAAAATTCTCCCTCCTATATTTTTATTATGTTTTGTATAATTTTCTCTTCTGTGTTTGCTTACGAATCAATTATTACTTTTTCTATTTACCTCGGCGATGGAGGGCCCGCTTGCCCGACAAAGGTCTCACCACACAGGTCGCACCACACCTCATGTCTGAATGCGCAAGTCGCTTATGCCACAACGTTGAATCTTGCGGTACCCATACAGGCCATACATTACCTCGGCGATGGAGTGCATCTTCGCCTTATGCTGTTTGAGGCCCGCTTGCCCCACAAAGGTCTCGCCACACAGGTCGCACGACACGTGCATGTCTGGATGCGCCAGCCGCACGTGCGACAGATACGTTGAACTCTTACTGAAAGGATACTAAATTAGTAAAAATCCCAGAGTTTGACCAAGCTTAATCAGCAGGTAATCTGCTGAGACCGAGAGTGTATCGAAATAAACATCAAATGACTATGAAAATACTTTTTTGTTATGAGGGGTCGTCCATTAATTACAACACACAAAACTTTAGATATTTTAGACCCCACAGACACACAGACACACACACACACACACTTGTATTCACTCAATTCACTGTAGCAGAGTGCAAAGCCACCTTAATAGACACAGTGTGACGCTGCCTTAACAAAATATCAGATGACAGCTCTGACATTCAGCCCCGGGCTCTTTTCGCTAATGACAGCTACACACAAACACAAACACACACACACACTAACACACACTTTTTCATAGGAAAAAGATAGGTCTTTAATACGTACTGCCACACTTGGCATGTCTATTGTCTATTATCTCTTGACACATAAATCGAAATAGATGAAATTTGGTATAGAGACAGTCTGAGGCCCGGGGAAGGACAAGAGGATAGTTTTAATCAATCATCATCATTCCACACAAATGACGTCGGGGGCTAAATCTAATACTATACAGTGTGAAAAAAATTAATGGGCCCTGGAGGGAAAGTTCCTTAAAACCTTAAGTTAGCTCATTTTACTTAAAGGAAACATTCTTTTATTTTTAAAAAGAAACAAAACTGCATTCAATTTTTTTAATTCGCTTGTCTCGCCCGGGACTCGAATTTCTCCAAGAAACATTAGGTCTTACACTCGTCTGTCGTACAAAATATCCATAAAATCGAATATTTAGTACTCAAGAATATTTTATGACAAGCGATATTGAAGAAAAAAAGAAAATTTAGCGTTTTTATTCCATTTTTTTTTATGATAGCTTTTTTGCAACTTTTGTATTAGTTCTAGTCAGAATCACGAGCTCTTTTGATCCTAATGGGATAAAAAAATGTCCCAAGGTTTTTTTTCCTATTGTGTTACCATTTCCCCAATGGCGGTAACAAAAAGGAAAGTTTGAAAAATGTATGGAAAACACTGATTTAAACTTTCACGATTTTTACTCATTATTATTTACAACGACGGGACTTAATCGCGTAAAATAGTTTTAAATTTACCTCCGACGTTTCGAGGACGGCGTTGTCCCCGTGGTATCGGAGAAGACTGGCTAAAGTTGAGTTGTAGAAGATGTTGATGTCAACTTTAGCCAGTCTTCTCCGAGACCACGGGGACAACGCCGTCCTCGAAACGTCGGAGGTAAATTTAAAACTATTTTACGCGATTAAGTCCCGTCGTTGTAAATAATAATAAATGTATGGAAATTTTGGGACACTTTTTTTCTCCTATAAGGAGAAGTGATCCTGACTAGAAATAACACAAAAGTAGCAAAAAGGTCTCATAAAAAAAAATGCCAAAAAAAAGAAACGCTCAAATCTAAGAATACATTTTTTTTAAATAATGTTTCCCTTAATTAAAATGAGTTAACTTAAGGTTTAAAGGCATTTTCCCTCCAGGGCCCATAAATTTATTCCGCACTGTATGTATAAACTGTACTTACTTGAACATCTTCCCACAGTGTTTGCACTCGAAGGTTTTGCCGGCGTGCATATCGTAATGTCTCCTCGCTTGATGCCTGCACACACACAAATAACGCCTTGTCATTTTGTAGCAAAAATATTACAAGACATAATAGGATTAACTGGAAGAGATCCCTTAAACGGATAAGTTCGCCTTTGTACTAATTACGAATGTTATTTTTCCTGTTTTGTTTTAATTTTTAGATGATGCCACCCGGTCGGTGATAAGGACAAAGCATGGCACTATTTTCTCTTTTCTCTTATAGGAATCGAATAAGACTATCTTTCTCTATCAAAGAGTGTCAGGCCCTTGGTTTAAAAAAAGTTAACCAACCTGTTTCTAGAGACGAAACTGCAGTTCTTGCAGAAGAACTTGAGGCGGTGCATGTCCTGGTGCTCCTGCCGACGGCACTGCATGTTGAAGCGGACTTTGCAAATTTCGCAGGCATATGGGCCCGCGCTCTACAAAAACGAGTCGATGTCATTGAACTATTATTATTAACGTATAGAAAAGGCACAGAGAACTAGTATTTTGCACCATGATTTGGTGTTTTGACGACAAACCATAGGAGCTTCTTCGCTCCCGCCTCACCGCACCCCGCTCGCTTATTTAAAAAGCCCGCTACACAATGTCATTACGCATCCTCGCACCGCTTACCGCATAGCTTTGGTGGAAACATTCACATCCTCGCTACGCATCCTCACACTGCTCAGCTACCTCGCACAGCTTTGGCGGAAACATTCACATCGTTCCACATCCTCGCTACGCATTCTCGCACCGCTCAACTTTGGTGGAAACATTCACATCGTTCCACATCCTCGCTACGCATTCTCGCACCGCTCAGCTGCCTCGCACAGCCTTGATGGAAACATTCACATCCTTCCACATCCTCGCTACGCATTCGCGCACCGCACAGCTTTGGTGGAAACATTCACATCCTCGCTACGCATCCTCGCACCGCTCAGCTACCTCGCACAGCCTTGATGGAAACATTCACATCCTTCCACATCCTCGCTACGCATTCTCGCACCGCTCAACTTTGGTGGAAACATTCACATCGTTTCACATCCTCGCTACGCATTCTCACATCGCACAGCTTTGGTGGAAACATTCACATCGTTCCACATCCTCGCTACGCATTCTCGCATCGCACAGCTTTGGTGGAAACATTCACATCGTTCCACATCCTCGCTACGCATTCTCGCACCGCTCAGCTGCCTCGCACAGCCTTGATGGAAACATTCACATCCTTCCACATCCTCGCTACGCATTCTCGCACAGCTCAGCTTTGGTGGAAACATTCACATTCTCGCTACGCATCCTCACACCGCTCAGCTACCTCGCACAGCTTTGGTGGAAACACAGCCTAATGAGTCTACTTTAATGATGCCCTATTGAATCTTAAAATTTAAGTATAGGTAGGTGGGTCTTCGAGACTCTGGATCTGATTTAAAACTTGCTTGGAAGAATCAACCTAAATAAATAAAAAAAACACAATTGTTGCAAGTTAGATAAGTTGTACAATACTTAATTAAACAAGTTGTAAATCGAGCAGTTGTCGTCCCCTGTCCTCTTAACGGCGTATCGACCATAGATGTGCGAGTATGCGTAGCGAGGGATGTCGTTGTTGAGAACCAATAGAATCACTTCATTTGTTTTCCTCGCTCAGCGTGCAGTAATTGTAATTCTATTAGTTCCGCTACGCTACGCTCTGGTGGATACGCAGCCTAAAAAGTTTTACTTACCGGGCTGTGCCGCAACTGATGGTTGTTATAAGCCTCCTCGGCCAGGAACCCTTTTCCGCAGTCGTGACACTGGAACGGGGACTCCAAGTAATTGGCGGACTCTTTGCGCGTCGCAATCTCCTCCAGTTGATCTTCCTGCATATGTGAGAAAAGTCTTAGACTAAATCAGAAAATGAACAGAATGCTTTGCACTTTTCTGTTCCCCGTGCCGAAAACGTCCACTTTCAGCACGCTGTGCTAAGCGAAGTTGCCTCTTTCCTGCTCCGTCCAGTGGCATAGCGTGAACTAATCTAGCCGTGGGCGAAATTGAAATTGCGAGGCCTTTTTCTTTCACTGTGCCCGAAGGGGCCTCGCGCGAGGCCCACCTTGGGGCGCGAGGCCGTGGGCCATGTTCCATTTCGCCTACGCCTAGCTACGCCACTGGCTCCGTCACATATGGAACTGATGGAATTGTCAGCCGAGGTGAATTTACTACCCTAGGTATGAATGAATGAATTTTTTATTTGCTAGAGACATACATATGTAATATACTATTAGCAGTATGTGTCAGATGATAGCAAAATTATTTCCATCTTGGACGTAACACACTTGAATCCCTCACTACGCTCAGGGTTCTATAATAAAATCCTGAGCTTCGTTTAGGATTCATTTTCAATGTACGCCCTCGCCGTAAATATGTCATTTTGCTGCCTTGTAACACAATCTACTATTAAAAAAGTATATGACTGTGACAGGCCACTTCTTTGTGTCATATTTGTCTATTGCAAAACTTATCTAGTGACCTATGTATATACTTGTAGGCTTTCTAATATAATTTTAATGGGGTTGGCCGGTCGAAGTATTTAGCAGATGGCGCCAGCATAGCTTGCCCGGTCGATCCCTAGAAATGTGTCAAATTTTTGTTTTTTTAATGCCCTGGATGCCAGCCCTTTAAGCCAAATCTCATAGAAGAGGCAAGCTATGATATCGCCATCTCTGCAAACCTTTGACAGTTGCCAACCCCATTGTATCCTTACCTTACTCAAAGTGACAACACGCACTTCACAAGCATTCTCAAATGTAGCAAAATCAAACACCGGCATGTAACCATTTTCCGGATTCCTAAACTTCCTCTTACTGTCTTCCTTCTTCCTTTCTTTCTTCACTTTTGGTTTTGGATTATCATCAGCATTTTTAGTTTTTAATTCTCTCTTTCTAACAACAGTTTTCTTTTGATTACTCTCTTTTTTCCTATTCGGTCTTTTTTTAGCAAAATTCACAAGTTTGATGTCATCGTCATCATCAAACTTTTCAAGTTTCATCTTTTTCTTAGCTGTAACTCTTCTCTTTCGCTTTTTAATGTTCTCGACATCTGTGAGTATGAATATATCTTCGACTCCATCATCATTATCAAGTTCTGTATCATTATTTTCTTCCTCTTTCAGATCTTGTTTCTCGACAATATTATCTTTAGTGTCGTCTGTGTCTGGAATGGGTTCGTTTTTGATATCTTCAGGGGTTTTAAGGTTTACGCATTCGACCGGCTGTGGTTTGGTGAAGGCCAGGTTGTTTAGGAGCTTGAAGTGAGCGCGGTCAATGGTGCGGATAATGTTTGTATCCAACTGAAAGGGAATATATTGATTTGGTGATTATGACACTCACTACACTTTATAAAACAAAGTATTGTATAAGACAAAGTATTGTCAATCTATTATTATTAGTACCAGTATCCATTATTATGATCAGTCTATTAAATTTAAATGTCAAGATTTATTTATTATTTATTAATTTTAACATAATTTTAATTGTATAATTTTATTTTAATTCTTATTATAATTGCAACTGTTGTGTTATTGTGTTATGATTATTATGTATATGGACCAATGTTGTCTGCAATAAATGATAAATAAAATAAGAATTTTGAATGATTCACGGTTAGTTTCACTAGACTTATATAAATAGCGGGTGGGTGTCAAAGTTGTGTAGTCAATACAAAAGGTAATCACGATCTATATCCCGGTCAATATAAGTCTAGTGAAAGTATTGTATGTTTGCGATAAACTCGAAAACTACTGAACCGATTTTCATGCAGTTTTCACCTATGAATAAGCCCGCTCTAGATTACGCGGCGCGAAACCGCGAACGCGAGTGTGGAGTCGATTTCGCTGATTAGCGAACTAGACTCCACAATCGCGTTAGCGGCTTCGCGCCGCGATTGGCGCACGAGTGTGGAGGGCCCTATAGAGTAAGCCGAGTGAGCTGTTGACCAAGATCGCCACAGAGTGACAGGCTGGCTCAAAACGAGGATTTGGCATACCACGTCGGCGATGGCGAGATGAATTAGACTTCTTATTAGGGTTCCGTACCCAAAGGGTAAAAAAGGGACCCTATTGCTAAGACTCCTCTGGCCGTCTGTCTGTCTGTCACCAGGCTATATAAAAAAAAAAAAAATGTTTATTACATAAGAAAGAAAGAAAGAAGAAAGAAAGAAAATACATTTATTTGACGCCACAACATAGTACATAAAAAAGAAAAGCATGCAGACAAAAAAACATTTGGACGCCAAAAAGGATCCCCACTCAGCATAGTGCCGCGGCAAACCGTGGCGCTGGTTTTCTGTGGGGACCTGGCTTAATCTAAAAATAATGGCGACACGTACGCCAACGAGACGACATAAGAGGTTAGGTACAAACATTCGTCTTAACTCAGTGTAAATCTCATGGACCATGATAGCTAGACAGTAAAAATTTTCACAGATGATGTATTTCTGTTGCCCCTGTAACAACAAATACTAAAAACAGAATAAAAAAAATATTTAAGTGGGGCTCCCATACAACAAACGTGATTTTTTTGCCGTTTTTATGCGTAATGGTACGGAACCCTTCGTGCGCGAGTCTGACTCGCACTTGGCCGGTTTTTTCTTAGAATTTATCCTCACACTCTAGAACGTAAACGGTCGCTCACTGTGTGGTTTAAGAGGATATTCCTCCCGCGAATGCTTCGGCCGTGGAATGAGCTCCCTGTCGAGGTTTTCTGGAGGGGCCATAATGTAATTAGTAGTAGCACAATGCGAGTCAGACTCGCGCACGAAGGGTTTCGTATCTATAAAAACGGCAAAAAAAAATCACGTTTATTGTATAACATTTAAAACTTTCGCGTTTTGAACATTTAAAATCGGGTCTATCGCGAATTATACGTTTGTTGTATCGGAGCCCCCTTAAATATTTATTTTATTCCGTTTTTTAGTATTTGTTGTTATAGCGGCAACAGAAATACATCATCTGTGAAAATTTCAACTGTCTAAGCTATCACGGTTCATGAAATACAGCTTGGTGACAGACAGACGGACAAACAAACAGACAGACGGATGGACAGCGGAGTCTTAGTAATAGGGTCCCGTTTTTACCCTTTGGGTACAGAGCCCTAAAAAGGAATGTACAGGTTTTTAAATGGTCGGCAACGCGCATGTTGCAAGCATCCATAGGCTACGGCGACCGCTTTCTATCACGTGACGGGCCGTATGCTTGTTTGCCACCGACGTGGTATAAAAATATATATACAAAAAGCTAACCTCTCTCTCGCATAGTTTCGCCCTCATACAAAAGTGTGAGCGGAGGACCTTTTCTCGAAAGGCTTCGAAGCGGGCCACCTGCGCGCTGCAGAAGATGCAGAGATGCTGCGGGAGCCCGTCTTTGTGTACCTGGTAACGGAATATCAGCACATGGAACAATTTTTTTAACAAGCAAAAAAAAAAAGAAATGAAATGAAATGAAATATATTTATTAATAACAATTGTTACATGTCGAGGTAAGTACAATATTGAGTGTACAATCGTGTAAATCTATTAATGATTACAATTATTTTGTCAGCTAATAAATAGCTAACAAATAACATTAATCTAATTACTATTATTTGCATTATATGTCAATTCTCTTCTTGTTTATTCGAAATATCTTAATATGTCACAATATATAATTTTTAATAATTAATCAATAATTGGTTATATTTTACGATTTTGTGGGCAGCACCAAAAACTTAATGTGTGTCAAAACCAAATGGAAAGATTGGATAGAAGCATACTTAATATAAAACTCAGAGACAGAGTCAATACGGTCATCCATACCTAAAATCCATCATTCATCCATCCATCCATAATCAAGGCAAAATATATTTATCAGTACGGTTTTTACTCACTATTATTTTTAGTCACTTTTTGCGACATGTTTCGGATTCTTTGGGAATCCATCCTCAGACACGAGTGTCCACAAAAGCACGACGACAACCGCCGCGGACACTCGTGCCTGAGGATGGATTCCCAAAGAATCCGAAACATGTCGCAAAAAGCGACTAAAAATAATAGTGAGTAAAAACCGTACTGATAAATATTTTGAAATATGTCTCACGATAGTTTAAGTGCGATTAAGGCAAAATATGCCAAAAATCTTTAAAAAAATTCGGCAAAAATTCTACTCAACACTGAGAACTCGGTTTATGACTCTGGATACAGGCATTATCAGTTATTTAAACTGCCTGTCTGCATTACAAATAATAATAAAATCAAAAACAATAACTAAAATAATGAACAAAAATGGCGCTGGACAGGCCACATGATGATAGAAACCCTGGATAAGTGGACAAAGGACCTCGTAGAGTGGTGTCCTAGATATAATAAAAGAAAGAGTGGTCTACAAAAGTTTAGATGGTCGAATGATATAAGAAGAGTAAATGGAAGGATATGGATGCAAACAGCAATAGAAAGGAACGAATGGAAAGCTATGGAGGAGGCCTACGTCGTGGGTCAAACACAGTTTAGGTCACTTTACAATACAATTATAAAGGATTACCTTTTTTCTTATTTGAGTCTAAAGTACTGAAATCATGTATCCCGCTTGAAAGGGTGTGGGTGTGGCGAAAAAATTAGCTTTCAAATCAAATTACCTTAACTGCGATGTCTACAAAAAAGACGAAGAGTTAAAGCATAGAGTAACTTATACTAGAGTGGTACTGTCATAGTAAGTTTTGTAACCCCGGTAAATTCACTGCCATCTGTCGACACACTTTAAAACTAAAAATGAAGATTTATAAAAATACGATAGAATGTATTTAAATATAGATAAATGATTTTTTTTTTTGCATTAATTATTTTTATGATTTTGACCCATGCTCTTTCATTGATATGCATTAAAATTGTTAAATAACAAACGAAACCGTCAACGCCATCTATACGACTGTAGGCCAAAACTAGTAGCGCCCTCTGAACGAGAATCAAATTTTCTTGATTTTCGAGGCACGTTTTTTCCTTAGACTGTATCTATCTATTACGGAGTTATATCTATCTTTGGTTAAAGCATACCATAATATGTGTATTACCCAATTGTCATATTTTCCGTGCTATTTCTAGTGTTTAGTGGTCATATGATATCGTTAATCATAATTATTACTTACAGGAACTCCTGAAATGCGAGCAAAGGCACCACCGAGTTGATAATCGTGTATGTTGTACAGTTTACAGTCAGTAACCAGACAAGCTCGACAAGCCAGCAAGGAATCCTCATTTGAGGCAACATTTTGTACATTCATGACGATCTTGTTTGGCCAGAAATGTGTTTACTTTGCTTGTTTTTCGCATTTAAATAGTAGAAAAGAGAAATTATGCATCGTATCGCTTATAAGCACAATCAATGAAATGAAAGCTGCCACTGTCAAATTTATTGCGTTCGGAAACCTGCTTTTCTTTCAATCGTTATTTCTATTTCACTTCGTTCTATAAGAATCGCGCACGAGTGTAGAGGGCCCTAGAGCCGCAGTCGCACGGAATTTTCGTACGGCCTGACATGTGCAAGCGAGACAGCGCTATACATGTGTAGAGTAGTAGAGCGACCTTCCGTTTCCACCTGTCATTCCGTACGGAAACCGAATGAAAAATCCGAACGTCTGCACAAACTGTGTAGCATGAAGTTATACCCTAAACAGGAGCGAGCTGTCACTTTTTTTGCCATACTAAATTGAACCTTATCACCGAGCCAGAAAGGTGTTCGTACCAAACTAGAGAAAACGGTCCACATGAGATAGCAAAAGTGGGTCGCGGTGTCCCACTCGCACATGTTGCCAATGTTAAAAAAATACCATTTTGGTAGTATTTATATCAATAACTACTAAAATTAAATACCTTCTTATATTATTTAAGTGCTATATTCAGAGTGCGGTTCTGATATCTTTTATGTAATTTGTAAATAGTTATAATGTCAATATTATTAACTGATTTAACCAAGCATGTGCACAACAAAAAATACATTAATTTTAATATGGTAGACATTGTAGTAACTTTGAATATTAATTGGTATCCCCAACTTGATTAAGAAATTTTCAAAATACATGAATGGCGGCGCTCAAGATTTATTTGCGAAATAAAGTATAAAATGGGTAAAAGATGTTGTGTGAAAGGTTGCAGAAGTGAAAGTTTTGTTGATTGTGGTATATCTTTTCACAGGTAAGCCTCAACTATTAAAGTTTACGATAAAAATACGAGAAAACATTGTCAAACTCATTAGGGTGACTATGATGTCGGCACGATGTGAATCGGCCTTACAGAGTTCTTATTACCTACGTACTTACTTAATGTAAAAATAAGTTTACCTAAGTAAGTATATCTTTATTTCGGCATTTTAAATCCAAAATCCTTAAATATTACAGACACATTTATACATAATATTCTATATAAGTTGAACACACATTTCCGTCAGTACACGAAGGCGGCAAATTAAAAAAAAATGGTGCAATTAACCACGATGACGCTTACAGAATAGCTGAAGTGTGCAAAAGAGAAGCCATTACGTATATGAACATACCATGAGTGCGAAAGAGGCAGACTACAAATGAAAAAAAGTGACCATTTTTAGGGTTCCGTACCCAAAGGGTAAAAACGGGACCCTATCACTAAGACTCCGCTGTCCGTCTGTCAGTCTGTCTGTCATCAGTAACAGCTTTTATAACGACAAAATTAAGTAAGGTTTTGTGAAGCGTTTTACAGAGGAGAAAAAAACTATATCCATTCTCTCTGACTTCCTATGCATGAATGAAAAAAGATCTTGGCCCAAACTATACATTCCAACTTATCCTAATATCCCACATACATATGACTTATGGTCACCCTAATTAGAAAGAGATGCAACCGCCCACTTTGACTTCTCATGTGGACACACTTTTTGGACCGTGTACTCCATCCGGTTTATTAAAATCTAAATCCGTGAGTATAATAGATACTTTATGGGTTAAAATTTCCGAACGCATCAAATCTGACAGTGACAACATAGCAAGCGAGAAGCGAGTTGTCCAATCAATCATTTCTTCGATTCGTATTTGGTATTTATGTTTATTGCATTTATTATATGAAACAATGGCAAAAAGCGTACAAATTATGTCTGATCAATATTAAAACAACGTTTGTGTAAAGTAAAACCATGGATATAACACATAATGTAGACGACAAGTCTTCAAATGAGGACGCGTTGTTATGCTGCCGCGCCTGCCTGTCCACCAACGGGAGATTGTTCAACATGCATGAATACAAGCTTGCCGACGCGTTCGCTCACATCACAGGTACTCCTGTAAGTATTAACTGTGAGATATGGATATTCTGTTGGATTAAAATGTTAACGTAATGTTGATCAAAATTTTCTCATTTAATACACACCTAAATATCCGTTTTACTCCTTTCAGCGATAAAACGCCTCTATTACTGCTGATTAGCATTGTCTCATTTATGATTAATAATGACTAGCGTCCAGAGGAGCGGTGGTAAATTTTACACAGAGTAGTTATTAATTAGTTTTTTTACTAACTTTTAAAGATTGAATTAATAAATTATTTATTTACCTGAAGTTAAGCTTTATAAAAGTGTTAGGAAATTATACCAGAATCGGCAGAAAAGGTATCCAAAGGATAAAACGGGACCCTATTGCTAAGACTCCGCTGTCCGTCTGTCCATCTGTCTGTCACCAGGCTGTATCTCATGAACCGTGATAGCTAGACAATTGAAATTTTCACAGATGATGTATTTCTGTTGCCGCTGCAACAATAAATACTAAAAAGTACGGAACCCTCTGTGCGCGAGTCCGACTCGCACTTGGCCGGTTTTTTATTAAAAATATGTTTAATTGTAGGTTGTCAGGGACAGGCAGCCACAGCACCTGTGCGCGTACTGCGGCGCGCGGCTGCTCAAATGCGCATCTTTCAGAGACATGTGCCTGCAGGCACAGCAATCGCTCACACTGTTGTTACTTAAGGAAAAGGTTAGCTCTTCTGTATGGAAATTAAGTTATTAATTATAGAATAGAATAGAATAGAATATATTTTATTTGTAGTAATTGTACATCGTCATATTCAAAAATTATTTACAATTAGAAGAACAATACAATTGAAATAAAACTATGAAAACGGATTATATCGCGTATATTGAATTTATAATACATCCCGACGTTTCGAACTCTTTACAACGTTCGTGGTTCATAGTTTTATTTCATGAGTAACTATCGCGGTAACCGAAGACAATATTAACAATACAATTATTATTACAATTATAAAACCAATAATACATTTAAAAGGCATATGTGTAGTTGTGGTAGCGGGATCTGACTCCAAATGAAACAACTAAATCACTTTCACAGCTGTATTGTTGCTAAGCGGTACACAGTCTCAAGCACAAGCGGAAGGAATATAAGGTAAACAATGCGTAAATCGTAAGCGTTAGCAAGCGCGAGCACAGCGCGGAGCGGCAAGCATTCGCCGTCAAGTTAGGTGTCCGACTGGCGTGGCATGCGGCTCGGACGGCGCGGGCGCGCGCCTGGTCGAGCCGGTTTGTTGGTGTGACGTCACGGCTGCCCGTCCATCGCGGCCGGAGATCGACCGACACAGTAGCTAGGATAATTTGTTTGTATTGATGTTGATTTTAAGGTGTTTATTTATGTATATATTGCATGTAAGTTACTTTAGTGAAAGTGAACGTTTTTATATATTTATTTATGTATTTATACTTATATGTATCGTATTTATTTATTTATATTTATTGTATGTGTAGCTTTATTATTTATGTTTAGTGTTATAAATATTTGGTATTAATATTACATGCTAGTTATGTATATAAGTAAATATTATGATATTATTTATTATTATATACATGCATTTAATAGAAGTATAGTGGTTACACCACATCACTCCCTCCCAGAGACCGTCTTACGGGCGATAATAATCTGGAAACTTTACCCGTCTGCCAGATCTGGTATGTGTTTTCTGCTTATTACTTTCTGTTTCTTTGGTCTTCTGGGGGTGTGTACTCATCTTATCTTTCTTTTCAGGTTCTCTTACGTTGCTGTTGGTGCTATCTTCGAGCGTATAAGCTGGCTTCAATCTGTCAATGGATATGGTGTTCTCTTTTCCATTTACTTTCAGCTTCCAAACTTTGTCTCCTCGTTCTATTACTGCGTGTGGCCCAGTGTAGGCTGGCGTTAATGCGCCACGTACAGCGTCTTCTCTTACGAAGACGTGAGTGGCTGACTTCAGGTCTTTAAAAACGAAAGTTCTCTTGCTTCCATGCCTCGAAGTAGGCACAGGGTGCAGCTGCTGGGTAATATTACGCAGGCGCGCAGTAAAATCGGTGACATCGGTTGTCGTAACTTCGCTGGGTTGAAAGAACTCGCCAGGTAGCCTTAAGGTTTCTCCATAGACGAGCTCTGCGGATGACGTCTGCAGGTCTTCTTTGAACGCACTTCTTATTCCTAGTAAGACTAGTGGTAAGGATTCCGTCCAGTTCTCCTGCGCGTGACAGACAATGGCTGCTTTTAACTGCCTGTGGAATCGTTCAATGAGACCGTTACAGGCAGGGTGATATGCCGTTGTACGTCTGTGTTTAAATCCTGCTATTTTTGCCAAGTACGCGAAGAGTGCCGATTCAAATTGCCTTCCGCGGTCGGTGACGATGTCCACAGGACAGCCGAATCGGGATATCCAAACAGACAGGAGAGCCTTGGCGACTGTTTCAGCTGTAATGTCCATCATCGGAATGGCTTCTGGCCAGCGTGTGTAGCGATCAATGGCAGTAAGACAGTAGCGGTAACCTTGAGATGGCGGCAGAGGTCCGACGATATCTATATGGACATGCGAGAATCGGGCTTTAGGCAGTTGGTACGTTCCTAAGGGTGCCTGGACGTGCCTCGTTACTTTAGAACGTTGGCAGGCTGTGCACGCTCTAGCCCAGTCGTGACAATCTTTGTTCATGTTAGGCCAGATAAATCGTTCTGCTACGAGCCTCGCTGATGCCTTTAATAAGCTCACTTTTCAATTTTTCGTATTTGTTTGTTGCAGGCGGAGATATAATTATATCTTTTACCTCGGCTGCGTACTGCTGCTCTAGTTGGGACAGAACGTAATAAAATTTTGTCGCGTCGGAAGTAATGTTCGACAATATGAATTGGCCTTCCACTTGCTTAAACCAGACCTCTGGTTCTTGTGGCCAAAACGCCGGTATCTTGACTCCGACACGGAATGTGTCGACACCAGTAACAATGCGCTCGGTACCGCTATCTTTCGCTGGCGGATTAATTTTAGCATCTTTACAGCGATCTTCATCTTTATTTTCAGTATCAGACATTATGCTTGACTTACGGTTTCCTTAAGTTGTTGTAATTATCCAGAAGAAAACTGCGACCTTCATCCAAAATAGGGGTCACCAGTGTAGTTGTGGTAGCGGGATCTGACTCCAAATGAAACAACTAAATCACTTTCACAGCTGTATTGTTGCTAAGCGGTACACAGTCTCAAGCACAAGCGGAAGGAATATAAGGTAAACAATGCGTAAATCGTAAGCGTTAGCAAGCGCGAGCACAGCGCGGAGCGGCAAGCATTCGCCGTCAAGTTAGGTGTCCGACTGGCGTGGCATGCGGCTCGGACGGCGCGGGCGCGCGCCTGGTCGAGCCGGTTTGTTGGTGTGACGTCACGGCTGCCCGTCCATCGCGGCCGGAGATCGACCGACACAGTAGCTAGGATAATTTGTTTGTATTGATGTTGATTTTAAGGTGTTTATTTATGTATATATTGCATGTAAGTTACTTTAGTGAAAGTGAACGTTTTTATATATTTATTTATGTATTTATACTTATATGTATCGTATTTATTTATTTATATTTATTGTATGTGTAGCTTTATTATTTATGTTTAGTGTTATAAATATTTGGTATTAATATTACATGCTAGTTATGTATATAAGTAAATATTATGATATTATTTATTATTATATACATGCATTTAATAGAAGTATAGTGGTTACACCACATATGCAAGTCAATACGTTTCTATTAAGTGAACATAATTTTAAGCATGTTTTCATTGAATTGAATTATAAATATAAAAAAAAAATTGAAATGTCATGAAATGATTACATTAAATAAATTATAAGGTTTCGACATATTTAGTCATTCGTCTAGGAATTCTTTTACCGAGTAGTATGCTTTTTTTGTGCAAAACGTTTTGAGTTCGCGTGTGAAACGTCGTTCAGTACTAAAGTTTTTTATTACTTCAGGTAATTTATTATAAATTTTTGCACCTATTACCCTTATAGCTAGTCATGCTCAAAAATAATTGGCAAAGTCTTTCTATCTATCTTCTATCTTTGATTCTATAAATAGAGAAAATGAAATTAAAACTTTTAACAACATATGTTTACTGTAGTATATGCATATAAAGTATAAAGTACTTATTTTAAGAAGACTTATTAATTTTATTATTTTACAATTTCTTTCTAGTTGAATACACAAAATATTAGCAGAATAAAGCCTCCGTCCAACCACCTTAATCTTACAATTACCAACATTGAAACCACAAATTCTCTAGCAGAAGACATCAAACATGAACCTGACATAGACAATATAGACATAGTAGACATCGACGGTATCATAGGCAAGACTGATTTGAAAGAAGAAGTTGAAAAAACTGAAGATAAAAGACCAGCTAGGAATAGGAAAAGAAAAATTGGAACAGCCAAGAAAAATCAAGCAATCAAAATTAAAAACAATGATGAACCCGAAGTCAGTATTTCGGACACTAAAATTAAAACTGAAATCGAAATTGAACGCATCACTTATGATGAATATGCAGTTGAAACTAAAAAAGAAGAAATTGAATCTGATGATAATATAGACGATGTAGATAGTGACAAGGATTTCTTAATTGCTAAAACGCCAGTGAAAAGAACTGCAGTTAAAAAGAAAGTTGCATTAAAAAAAGAAACTAAGAAAGATACAAAGACAGGCCGAGAAGTAAAAAGGAAAAGAAAGGAGGGCAAAAGGAAGTTCAGGGATCCAGCGAATGATAACATGCCTATATTCGATTTTGCTAAATTTGAGAACGCTCATGCAGTTAAAATTGTGATTTTAACCAAGGTAAGGATCACGACAGTACTAGAAAAAAAATCAATTTACAGTTACCAATTTTATAAGATTTTAAATAACTTGCAATGTACGTATGTACCTATGCAATTTTTTTTAGCACACATATAAATATCTGAACACGCCTCTATTGTCAAGGCGTTAGAGTGCGTGTTCAGATATTTTTGAGCACCTCGGCCGCTCCGATATATCTGATGGCGACTGTACGGGTCAAATTTTGCAAGTAAAATATGACCCAAATCCTGGATTCCGATGAAGCCGAAAATGCAACGTTATGGTACCATCGAGCTGTTCTGATGATGGAGACAGGAGGTGGCTATAGAAACTCTGTGATAAAACAAAGCAACATTGTGTTTCGGTTTGTTAGAATTGTCTCAATCAATATTAGTTGTCTGTTGAAAGAAAAGTACAATCAGCGATAAACACTTGAATCAAAAATGACATTGAAAAAAATATTTGTAAGTATTTTATGGAAAGTTTGTATGTGTAGGAGGAACAAATGGACGAAATAAACCTACGGAAGAAAACCAGGAATTATTTGGAGTCTAATTTTCGGTGTGACGACTGCGGGAGAGGTTTTGACGCTGATGCGGCCTACAACAATCATCTGATGCGACACAGCCCTGTGAGTATCATCATGAACATCATCATTTTCATCAGCGTCACTGACATCACTGTCATTTTCGGTGTGACGACTGCGGGAGAGGTTTTGACGCGAAAACTAGTGAAAATAACCGCGAATCATTCAAAACATCAATTCTCTTGTCTTAAAGTTGATTGTGACTTCATGCTTTTATTTTAATATATTGTTGTATTTCAAAAATAAATCAAATTTTCCCTTAATTATTTTACTTTTAGAGCGAGGGCCAATATCCGTGTGAGATCTGCGGCATGCGCTTCAAGCTAAAATGCATGTGTCAACGTCACCAAGACGTGCATCGGCTCAAGTTCATATGCAACGAGTGCAGCTACGTGTCTAGAGACAGGTTAGTCCACCATACCACAGAATAAATAATAGTACTAACTACTAAGGGTTCATCCATTAAATACGTCACACGAATTTCGAGGTTTTTTGAACCCTCTCCCCCTCCTTGTCACACTTGGTCACATTTGGGAAGCCCCTCCCCCCCCTGGTGTGACGTCACATTTTTTCAATTAAATCGGCAAATCGAATTAAGTATTATGCCGTTTAGTACAGCTTTGATGTCTACCGTCCTCCAATTCTCCCTCAATTGCTCAAAGGTTAACTGGAAGAGATCCCTGAAAGGGATAAGTTTGCCTTTGTACAAATGATGCGTTTTTCTCTTGTTTTGTATTTCTTTTTGTACAATAAAGAGTTTTACTGATACTACTACTACTATTATTATTATATTTTTTTATTTTATTAGCCTACTTTGGTGTCCCACTGCTGGGCAAAGGCCTCCCCTCGTTTTCTCCACTCGACCCTGTCGTCGGCATTTTCCCCCCATTTGGGGTAGAATGCGTCCAAGTCGTCCCGCCATCTCCTTTTTGGTCTGCCTGCACCCCGGCCTGCACCGTCTATGGTGCTCCGTGGGTCCCACTAAGTAACCATTTTGGCCCACCTTTCCGGGTGCATGCGACAGACATGTCCCGCCCAGTCCCACTTAAGCTTAGCGGTCTTGACGCCTACATCTGCAACTCTAGTTCTGGAGCGTAGTTCCGTGTTTCTGATTCGATCAGTTCTACGAACACCTAATATACTACGCTCCATAGCTCGCTGGCAAACCTTGAGTTTCGATTTTAGGGCCTCAGTTAATGACCAAGTTTGTGCACCGTAAGTTAGGATGGGCAGGATGCACATGTCAAGGAGTTTGCGCTTAAGACACAAGGGAAGGTCACCCTTCATTAGCGCTTTCATGGACCAGAAGCTCTTCCAGGCGTTCTCGATACGTCTGTCGATTTATTAATATTTTATCAAAATATTATTGACAAAAGAAATATTAGTAATTTTATAACATAACAGATTAGGAAAGAAAATTAAACGATTAAAAACGATTATCGTTCCAAGAACTTCTTATTTAACTGTACAGCGATTAAAATAATTTAAATAAGTTAAAGTGATATCACAAAGTTTGTGACTCCCCCTCCCCCTTGTCACAACATGTCACATTTTCCTAACCCCCCCTAAACGTGTGATGTAATTAATGAATGGTTTTATTCTATGCAGTGTAATAACCCAAATCATTAGTTTGGCGCTATTAGGAAAAAAATCTCAGTATTGAACGTTAATAAGTAATAATAATAACAAAACCTTTTTAGTATTCAGTTTATATACAATTTAATTGTTAACTCCCTGATACTCTTGCATTTTTTTTTTCATTATTGTTGTTATTGTTTTTGTTCTTGTTTGCACAAATAGCTCTGTTTTACTCTGTAGAAACTTTATTAAACATGATGTTAAAATATTTTCATGCAGGAAACTGTAAGTCTAGCTTTATGAAAATTTCCAGTGTTATGTATTACCATAGAAGACTGTTTGTTTCTTAAATAAATAAATAAAATTAACCCTAGAGACTAATACATGTCTGTTATATTGTAGTAATAAAATAATAAATAAATAAATAATAGCTGCTGTTTTATTTATAATTGTTGCCATGTATTTTTATGTCACTGTAAAAGTTGTATGGACTTGTATATGAATTCTCGTGATTTCTTGTATGTATATACCTATATAATATAACTTGTTGATACAGGTATCAAGCGAGACGGCACCACGCCATGCACACGGGCAAGACGTATGAGTGTCAGCACTGCGGGAAGGTTTTCAAGTAAGTATTCTGTTGTGTATTTTGTCTCTAGAGAGGGACTATTTATCATACATACGATATATTTTTTCTTTTATACTACGTCGGTGGCAAACAAGCATACGGCCCGCCTGATGTTAAGCAGTCTCCGTAGCCTATGTACGCCTGCAACTCCAGAGGAGTTACATGCGCGTTGCCGACCCTAACACTCCTCTCCCTCGAGCTCTGGCAACCTTACTCACCGGCAGGAACACAACACTATGAGTAGGGTCTAGTGTTATTTGGCTGCGGTTTTCTGTAAGTATAACATTAAAGCGTTAGTTAAAGAACTATGTCTTATTAAATACTTTGATATTACACTATAATTAGTGTACTTTTGATGTTGTTTTTAGGGTTCCGTACCCAAAGGGTAAAAACGGGACCCTATTACTAAGACTCAGCTGTCCGTCTGTCTGTCTGTCACCAGGCTGTATCTCATGAACCGTGACAGCTAGACAGTTGAAATTTTCACAGATGATGTATTTCTGTTGCCGCTATAACAACAAATACTAAAAAGTACGGAACCCACGGTGGGCGAGTCCGACTCGCACTTGACCGGTTTTTTAGATTCAATTTGTTTACCCCAAAATCAAGCAGTTACTATCCGGTGTCCGGCCGGATAGTGTGTCACTATCCGGTAACCGGCTGGATATTAAAATAACGCCCAGATACCGGATAGTAATCGAATATCCGGTGCATCTCTACTCTTGAAACAGCGACGTCTCTAAAGCAAGCATAAGGCAGAGAGATGTCTTCCACAATGATTTTGAACTTTATTTCAAAGTGCCAAGGTTTAATTCTTCGTAATTTCTGGCTGTTTTATGCCCATTAACTAATTAGTTTACTTTCTTCTTAGAAAAAGTTCGACTTATCTGTCGCACGTGCGAATGGCTCACCCCGCGCTGAACGCCGCGTGCGACGTGTGCGGGGAGACGTTCGTGGGACAACTAGGGCTGAAGCTGCACAAGAGCAGGGCGCATGCAGAGGTAAGGATTCCCATGACATGTCAGGAAGCTAAGGTTGGAGTTGGGGAGAGGAAAGAGGGGGGCGTCGTGGTAGAATGTTCGCGATCCCAGGGCGCTCCCCCAAACGGCATATTGTGGGAAACGCTGGTGTGGGTTTAGTGGGTAGGCTCTTCCCCCTCTGTTCTCAATGGAAAGAGAGAGAGTCCCACATACCCCCCATAATAGGCCCACCTCAGGTCAGGGGGACGATGCGTAACAGCATTTCCAACCGAGAAAAAAAAAGGTATGCAGCAGTTTTGGTATTTTTTAACCAGAGAGAGAGAGCACCTCCTACCATCACTGAAACATACCTTAAATACTTTAAAAAATATACATTATATAAAGTTTTCTTGCCAAAAAAGTATGTTAAATAAAATTAAATCATACTGGAAATGAAAAAGGATTTTCAGGCTGATGACCGGACTTTTGTCTGGATATACCATTTTCAGGGTTCCGTACCAAAAAGGTATTTCATATGGCAACCATAGCCATTCTAGAATTTATCTTTGATAATAGTGATGAAATAATGATCAGTTAGCTTCTTTAGACGTTAACTTGATCAATAAAATTAAATGTCAGCTTACATTTAGAGTTTTGAATGATTCACGGTTAGTTTCACTAGACTTATATTGCTCATGATGCATGATGCATGTAACTGCGTTGAAATATCGGGTGCTCATATATAATACAAAAGGTAATCACGGTCTATATCCCGGTCAATATAAGTCTAGCTTACATTTAGACATGCATGTCTCCTTTTTTCAGAAACCGCAACAGTTTAAGTGCACGACGTGCTCAGCAAACTTTGTCAGTTTAGAAGCTCTGAACAGACACACAGACACGGCCGGCGAGCACGGAGACCTGCGGCCGTGCGAGCAGTGCGGCGAGAACTGTGCGAGCGAGGAGGCGCTACAGGAACATGTTGAGGAGATGCATCCGAAAGAAACCTATAACTGTTCAGAGGTTAGTTTCTTACTACTTCAACATGTCTGACATGTGTAAGGGTAACTTTTCAGGCGCCAAAAGTATGTTCCATTGGGCTCGGGGTATATTTTCGTCCTTTTTACGGTGGAAACGGCGGGCTGCTGACGCGAAATAATGGTGTTGGCCGGTCGTAGTATTTAGCAGATGGCGCCAGCATAGCTTGCCTTGTCAACCCCTAGAATTGCGTCAGATTTTTGTTTTTGTAATGGAATTTTATGGCCTTGAAGGCCAGCCCTTAAGCCAAATCTCATAGAATTATAGCGGTAAAGAAGTAGGAAGTACTTGGTCCCCAAATTGTATAATGACATACCTTATGATGTAAGGAAATGTAAGTCATTTAGGATGTTTAATCAAATTGTTACTCACTCCACTCGCCTTTTTTGACCTCTCTTAAACAACGGTTGCATAAAATACTATAATTTGCTCGGGACAAGACAAACAGTATGAGGATTCCATACAAGTGATAGTCTTACCCCGGTGATAGTCTTACTTACCCCAACTTACCGTGTATGTTTTGTTTTTAGTGCGGCATGACTTTCCCGAGTGCAGCGGCGTGCGAGTTACACCACAAGCGCAAGCATTTAGGCCAGCGATACACCGGCACTAAAATCGACCGCGCCATGCGCAAGCGGTAAATCTTATATAGATCTTTTGTTTATTCATACAAAATCATATAAAAACAAAAATCTTCTTCGACCTAGCGTTCTCCCGGCCTAGCGCCAGGGTCCGCTTTCCTACTCAATCTTCTCCACTTTGCATCTTCGGCATCCTCAGGAGTGAGATTGTTCTCTAGCATGTCCGCTATTACGACGTCCAGCCAGCGCTTCTTAGTAGTACGTGATTATTATGTATATATTAAATGTCATAAAAATATTTTTTTATTGAAAGGTACGCGCAGAAGCCGCAACCGAAAGGGGTCTTCGTGTGTGAGCAGTGTGGACGAGTTGCGAAGGTAAATTCATAGTTTTGCTTGTCAATAACTAAAATTATTAATTATTATTCCCTGTGCCCAACTTGCCCAAGTAAGGAGTCGGACCTGCATCCACTTTTCGGGGCAACGCAACGCAAATATACCTGCTGGTCGTCAACATCATATCTAATTATCCAATACTTCGAACTTAAACTATCGTGAGACATATTTCAAAATATTTAGATCAGTACGAGTGTCCGCGGCCGTTGTACGTCGTGCACTCAACCGCCGCGGACACTCGTGCCTGAGGAAGGATTCCCAAAGAATCCGAAACATGTCCAAAAGCGACTAAAAATACACTACACACACAACTACACACACACAAAACACACACACACACAATAAACACACACTAATACACAATACACACACACACACACACTGGTAATACACTGAGAACTCGGTTTATGACTCTGGATACAGGCATTATCAGTTGTTTAAACTGCCTGTCTGCATTACAAATAATAAATAAATAAATAAAAATAATAGTGAGTAAAAACCGTACTGATCTAAATATATCCAATACTTTTATATAATCAAAAAAAAGAAAAGAAAAAGAAGGGGCCCGTCTGAAAATCAGCGCTGGGTATATTTCCACATATATCTAGCAAAAAGCTGAGATTGGTACCCATTGCCTATACCACAAACAGACTAGATGTAGTTTGCTGTTAATTTTTTTTCTGTGCATGTTTTCTATAATGTTTTTGTGCAATTAAGTGTATTGTGTATTTTGTTTTTTCTCTTGTGCAATTTTTTTTTCTGGTAGTGGCAATAAATTTTTTATCTTTTTATAATATTTAAAACAGATAATAAATGATTAATATGTTATTTCACAGAAGATTTTTAATCCCATACTTTTTTTGCAAATTCTATAACATAACTAATAGTTTATCTGATGGCTTTCGACCCGGGTATGTCCTTAAACTGTACGTCCAAAAAAGAGAGGTACGGGCACTGAATGTCATCTCGCTTTGTGTGGTAGGGCACAACAAAACCTAGACCCTACTCATAATGTTGTGTTCCTGCCAGTTAGGTTGCCAGAGTTCAACGAGGGTGCGGAGTGTAAGGGTCGGCAACGCGCATGTAACACCTCTGGAGTTGCAGGCGTCCTTAGGCTACGGAGACTGCTTACCATATGCTTGCCACCGACGTCGTATTAAAAAAAAACGATGATTTTTGACTGCAATAAAACGACATTTAACTAATACAACATTGTAACAGAACGCGACCCTGCTACGGTACCACCAGCGCAGCCATCAGGAAGTGAAGCCGTTCGCCTGTAACATTTGCCCGAAGAGCTTCCCCTTGAAAACGGCGCTAGAGGTGAGCAATTAAGCACCAATGTTATGACATATATCGCAGGTATAGAATTTTTCCCATACACCTGTAATCTCTGTCATCCCTTAAAAACGGTGTTAGAGGTAAACATTTAGTTATATCACATGTCATGGAGCTACAGTTTCTCCTATACACCACCACCTTTCATCCCTTGAAAACGATACTAGAGGTAAGAATAAAATTATTTTCACGGAGTAGGATGGAGATGGCAAGTGGGCGTTCCCGTCTATCCGACAGTTAGTAGCGACCGACTCACTTTATGCACAGACTATGCTCAGTTGTTGTGTAAACTTCATGCTCGAATGACATTCACGTCGTACGTACGCTCGTCTAACAAAAATTGATAATTAAATTTAAAATGCCGTATTGTGCAGTATTAAGCTGCAGAAATCACAGCGGTTTAAAAAATCTTTCACGTGGAGGTATTTCCTATCACCGGTGGTTATTTATTTAAATATAATCCGATAAATACGAAAAATCCGTTTCTATTGCATTATTTACGAATGTTCGTTAAGTAAATCTATATTTTATCAGTTAGAACTTAGAGTTCACAATCCTTTGTCACTATTCTTTACGTTTATCTGGAATATTCGCTATCCTAAATGTCAAATAACTTCGCTACTCAGATGCTGCGCAATGTCGATATTTATATCGATAAAGTTAAAGTTACGATATTTCAAGTTTGATGTTTGGTAGTTCGGTAATAAATTATTATTTTAGACACGTTTCTAATTATTATTTGGGATAATCAATGTCTTAGTAAATATGGCAGCTCTGGTCATCAAGCACTAAGTTAAGTCGGGGTCATTTTATGGCAACCTTTCAAACCTTCGTATTCCTTTATATAAGTTTTTGTTTTTTACACCTATCATATTTTCATCGTTAATATAATTAGACTAGGTACTTAATGCACTTATGCGTACAATGCATGCAATGTGCCATGAATAAACGTTTTATATTTTCTATTTCTTTATTATTAATTATTGTAGGTTACCACAAGATGCCGATATTAAAAATAAATGGGTCAATGCTACTGGGCAAGAAAATTAGTTTCCGCAAAAATATAGCACCATTTGCTAGGAGCATTTCTTAGAGAAAGATTTCTGGGGATAAAATTGCCATACATCTCATCTAGCGTCCACACGCCTAAAACTTAGTTACTAATTTAGTAATTATTAGTGACATTCGGGCTCACTTAATTAATAAAAAGTGTTCCGTACCACGCAAACTAGCGTGAAATATTGGAATTTTGCCGCCCCCCTTCCTGATTTGATAGGTCACAATCTTACAATCAAATCAAGTGGGATCGATGAGCCAGTTTCATGTATGCTTTCACACCATACAATTAATTTGACAATTTAATCAGGTTGTCCCGTCTAGATTGGCCTTAAATGCTGCTACAAGTAAATATATTGTTAAAGACGAATACTTACCTATGTAAGTAATTGCAGATTTGTGATCACAAAATAACAGCAATACCGAGTTAATAGACCTTTAAAGAACTATGATTTTATCTGTTTGACTTTAAGATATATTTAATGTTCACATTAACAACCTAGTTGGTCAATTAATAAGAAACAAATTTCTAGTTAGATATTTGTTGTACTGTACTACATATTATTTTTCATACAATCACGATTATCACTACCTATATTATAATCATAAATAAAGTATCATCTAAATGTGTATATGTGTATGTGTACATACGGTAATGAAATATCAATACCTAACTGAACACACAAATATCGATAAAACACTCCGATTACACTGTCCCCTCCCTATATCGAATGGAACGATGTTCCAACGGTTAGCTACTCGCAGGCGTGTAGAGATCTCGAAAACACCAGTGTAACGTGACCGTGAGATCCGTAACAAACCATGCGTAATTAGACCTTACTTATACTGGTTTTTTAGCCCTTTTCTCGCCTGTAATAAGTAAGTGATTTTAAAACTATAAAATAACGCCATCTGGTGTTGAGTAGTTGTATTAGGTGAACGTTGAGCGAGCTTTTGTGAGATGAATGAGATAATGAAAGAGTCGTATGTCATATAGCTTTGACATTATAATTTAAACCGTCACTCATGTAGCCTACAGTTGATATTCGTTCGAGAAATGTCCACCGGTAATAACTTTTTGGTATGGAAAGTTGCTACGAATCAGAGCAATTTTGTAAGTGTGTGACGTATTTTAACGTGGCTATGAATGTGTGAGTTTAGCGACACTGGTTTTCATACTAAATAGGAGTCATTTCACATCCACTAGTTTATTAATTCGTGATTATTTTATTACACATGTCGCGGGTGTAGAGTTTCGCCCGTACACCTGCAACATATGTAATCCCTTAAAACCGGTGCTAGAGGTAAACATTTAGTTATTACACATGTCGCGGGTGTAGAGTTTCTCACTTTTATAGAGAAAGATCAAGATAACTCTGCAGCGATTTTTATAGCACAGACGTGGAAGTTATTTAAACGTCATAATTTCACTGAAGATTGACGTTTAAAATAACACTTGCACGTCTCTGCTATAATAATCGCTGTAGAGTTATCTTGGACTAGAATACCTGTAAATTAAAACACAAGTAGGCTTAGCACGGATGCATCGCGTATTTTTCTAACTGTATTAATTAGAAAAGGGCGAGTAGTCTACCTTCTATCTGTCGCGCGAATATGTAAATCGTAGAATTTATGACAAAATAATTGATTGAATAATACATTTTTGTGTGTGTGCAGGAGCATATCCGGTCGCACACGGGGGAGAAGCCGTACCAGTGCCCCGAGTGCCCGCTCGCCTTCAGCCTGAAGGGGAACTTTAACCGGCATCACAAAACTGTGAGTCAGTCATGAATACATAATGTATGTCGCCTCAAGAAAAAGGGGCCGGGTTGTTGATTTTAAGCACGGTGTTTTTTTTGTAGATAAATAGAAAAAATATTAGAGTACAGACTTACCAACTCTATTTTCGTGTATAACTTTATTAATATTCTGAATGTAAGTTTTTTTTCCTTTAAATTGATATAAGTTCCGAATTGGTTACCAAATGGCTATCATTATTGGCCCATTTCGTAAAGTAGAAAAATAAAAACCGGCCAAGTGCGAGTCGAACTCGCGCACCGAGGGTTCCGTACTTTTAGTATTTGTTGTTATAGCGGCAACAGAAATACATCATTTGTGAAAATTTCAACTGTCTAGCTATCACGGTTCATGAGATACAGCCTGGTGACAGACAGACAGACAGACGGACAGCGGAGTCTTAGTAATAGGGTCCCGTTTTTACCCTTTGGGTACGGAACCCTAAAAACAAACAATACCGTGCGACATTTTTTTTTTATGAAATAGGAGGCAAACGAGCAGACGGATCACCAGAGGGGTTGTAAGTGCGTTGCCGGCCTTTAAGATGGGAATACGCTCTTTTCTTTTCTTGAAGGTTTGAAGTTCATATCGGTCCGGAAATACCGCGACAGTTCATTCCACAGTTTAGCTAGTGAAATGAAAGTAGTGGTTGTAAAGAATTCAATCATTTTTAGGGTTCCGTACCCAAGGGGTAAAAACGGGACCCTATTACTAAGACTTTACTGTCCGTCTGTCTGTCACCAGGCTGTATCTCATGAACCGTCATAGCTAGAGATTTGAAATTTTCACAGATGATGTATTTCTGTTGCCGCTATAACAACAAATACTAAAAACAGAATAAAAATAAATATTTGTTGCTCCCGTACAACAAACGTGATTTTTTTGCCGTTTTTTGCGTAACGGTACGGAACCCTTCGTGCGCGAGTCCGACTCGCACTTGGCCTTCTTCTTCTTGTTGTGCCATATCCTTAGCGGATGTCGGCGACCATCTTACGGAACTTGGTTCTATCTTGTGCCAATCTAGACAAACTGGCAGTGTCATTGTACTTGGCCGGTTTTTTTTAAATAACTTTAGTGTTTTTCTTTACGTTCAAAGTAGCTCCTATAGATGCCAAGGTGAAAGAAGGACGATTACGTTGGTACGGGCACGTAATGAGGCGTGAAGAAACTCATCCCATAAACCGGGTCCTTAATCTCCCAGAACAGCCGAAGGGACAAGGCAGGCCACCTTCTACATGGTGGTCTAACGTGCAAAGAGAGGTCCAGAAGCAGAACATTAACCCACAGACAACCCGAAATAGAATTTGGCGCAAATGTACGGAAAGAACCGACCCCAGATAAACTGGGATAAGGGTAGGACAAAGAAGAAGAACTTTAGTGTTTTTTTTCCACAGGCGCACCAAGGAGTTCGCGCGAACGTCCCGTGCTCGATCTGCGGGCGCGTGTTCTCCACTAAAGCGGTGTTGCGCACGCACGTCAACACCGTGCACCACGGCCAACCGTGGCCCAAGAGAGACCGCACTAAACGGCCCAAGAGCGGCCACACCACACCCAGTGGCGACACACTAGTACTCACACATACTAAACAATAGTTATTTGATTTGTGACGTTTACAACCAAAAGGTACCACATTGTCACTAGTCGATAAGGTTGATTTCAAATTGAAGTTATATGAAAATAGCGCCTTATCGACAACCGACAATAAGTACCCTTTTGGTTGAGAATGGCACATTTGTGGTTGCTTAGGCTGCCTGTCCACTGAAGCGGAGCGGAGCGGAGATGCAGGGAATTGGGTGTAATCTCCGCTCCGCCTCAGTGGTCAGGCAGCCATAAAATAAGTTTTATCGTAAATATTTATATACATAATATATAGAAATTAATAAAATTATACTTAAATCGTTCTATATTTTCGTTTCATTTAATACAGATAATCCTGTAAGGCTGTAAATGTGACGTTTTCAATCAAATGGTACCACATTGGCGCTTACCATAAGAAAGAAAATTGCTTGTATGTTTATACGAAACACCTGTTAGAGTGTCCTTATGGCAAGCGACAATGTGGTACCTTTTGCTTGAAAACGACACAATTAAAACACAATTCCTTTACATTTATTCTTATCCTATACGTTTCATCATCATCATCTTCCTCGCATTATCCCGGCATTTTGACAAAATCCCAAGAATTGACGTAGGAATTGACCTTCCAACCCAGAGGGGAATCCAGGCCTTGTTAGGATCAGTCCGGTTTCCTCACGATGTTTTCCTTCACCGAAAAGCGACTGGTACCTAATTATCAAATGATATTTCGTACTATAGTTCCGAGAAACTCATTAGTATGAGCCGGGGTTTGAACCCGCGACCTCCGGATTGAAAGTCGCACGCTCTTACCGCTAGGCCACCAGCGCTTATACGTGGTTTATACAAAAACCTGAATAGGGAAAAATAGCTTACTTAGCTTGTACTGTACATTTCCACATCTACGTGTATGTATCCCGTTTCCGCCACCGAACTAAACGGCCTAAGAGCGGCCACACCACGACGCTAGTGATTAAATCACGACTTGTCAGAGGGGGACACTCGTCCTTTCGGGCATTCTCGGATCCGTTCGGCTCAGCATTGCTCCGATCAATTATTAGGGTTGACACAACTTGACGTCTTTGCGTACACGACCACAGATATTAGTCTTCATACTATTAATTTTAATTCATTGGTTTAAGCATGAAAATATAATAGACAGACAGAAATACTTTCAAATTTATAGTATTAGTATTTATCAGTAGAGAAAGGCACCTTATTCCAAACATCTATAGGATATCAAACTTTTGCTAATAGGAAATAAACTACAAATTCATCAGTTTCAAACAATGTATTAAGGGAATTTAAATTGTTGTGGTTGTGGTTGCTTGAGGTTTGCTTGGTGAGTTCGTGCTGTGTGGCGCTACAAGTGTTAGGTGACCCAAACCCAAACACACCACTGTGCCCGCCTACAACGATAGCGCAAGACCTCTCCCAACCGGCTTTCTCGGCGCGCGGCAGCGGCAGTACGCAATACACGGTCGTCGTGAACGCTGCTTGCACTATTAGTGCTTGAGAAAGGAGACCTAGGCTCTCCGAAGCATGTCGCGCGAGTGACTAAAACAAGTGAGTCTAAACCGTAAAATGATTTAATGTATTAAGGGTTAGTTTTCCGCTTGCTCCGGTCAAAAAAAACTACAATTGAATTAGTTAAGTATTTAATTGATTCATTAAGCGTTAGTTTTAGTTTTCCGCTTGCTCCGGTCCCTCTTGGGCCATGGTTGTCCGTGGTGCACGGAGTTGACGTGCGTAGTGAGCGCGGACTTCGTCGAGAACACTCGTCCACATATGGAGCACGGGATGTTGTCGCGGATTCCTTGGTGCGCCTAGAAAATAACAAACTTTTTTTAAAAGCAAAAGATGTAGCATCAATATTAAGATGACTAGACAGTAACAATAGCAATGTGACAAAGTTTTTTTTTTTTAAATTGCTAAGTCCCCATGAAATATTCTCGATATTTTTTCTGCACGTTTGTTTCAAACCTTACAATTAATTTCAATTTCCATGACACCACAGAATAAATAATAGTACTACCGTACAGAAAGGACACTTCCTACAAAACCGAAGTTTGACAGCGATTCAGGGACGAATCACGCTGTCCCATTCTAATGTATGGCACCATCCCTTTCGGCTATTTAGGGTTGTCAAATTTCAAGTCATCTTATCTGTGGTCGTACACGCAAAGATCGTACATGTAAGGATATCTCCATGTTCTTTTGGTGGGTGTATTACTGGTAAAAAAATGGAGCGGTCACTACATGCACACACACTTTAGGCGGTACTTACAGTCTTATGGTGCCGCTTCAGGTGCCCCTTCAGTACGAAGGCGAGCGGACACTCCGGACACTGGAACGGCCTCTCTCCTGTGTGTGTCAGTATATGTACCTAAAAAACATTTGATTATATTAAGCAAAGTCTCAGTTTATGCATCGAATTTGATAGCTTATAGAAGGCGCTGTACATAATGCGGTTACTCTTTAAAAGCTTAAGTCTGAAAATTCAATAACCACAAGACTTGTGGCATCCAAATTGATTTACTCTTCGGCGTAGTAAAACATTGTGTGGATTATCTCCGATGTGATACACAAAGGACATTGTTTCCATAAAAAACCTTCAAAATTTAAGATTGTGATCTCAACCTTTAAAATATATCGTTATATAACAAAACGCTACAAAATTTCGCTATCCGCAGTAATAGTTTACTTGGGTTTTTGCTGTATTTCTACTGCATTTCGATCATAAAATTCATAAACCATCTACTAAGCAGGTTAGTAGAACAATACATTTTTCTAACAAACCACCACTATGATCCCTTGAACAACGGGACAGAATAACAACACCAAAAGTTGATGCTACAACTCCTTGAACGCGGGCGAGAAATCCTACACCTGCGATATGTGTATCTTAGTACATACATCTAACGACGTTTTGTAGTAGAAGGTCTTCGGGCACTGGCTGCAGGCGAACGGTTTCACGCCATCATGTCGACGTTGGTGATACCGCAGCAGGGTAGCGTTCTGTTGGATTATTTAATAAATACATTTAATACGAACATTGGAAAATATGCCGAATATCGAATAATTACCGAATATTCGGCCCATCTCTAATTTTAATGTCATTTAGTTTAATTTAATTAATTTATATTTTTTAATGTAACTTAATTGAATTTAATTGATTTATAATTTTAATGTAATTTAATTGAAGTTAATTTATTTATAATTTTAATGTAATTTTAATTTATTTATTTTACAATTGATGTACTCAACTAATATATTTTTTAACGCAGTGTAAACTAACAGAATATGGCAGGCCTGAAATAAAAACTTTTAATTTCAAGTAAATAAATATTATGGTACAATCTTAAACAAATCGACCTAGCCCCACAGTAAGCTCAATAAATCTTGTATTATGTATAAAAAATCCTTCCACTAATAACTATAAAATCACTATAACTATTAAATTTTTACTTACTAATACAAATCTTGGTCAGTATTATATTAGAACACACCGCGCACATCGCGCGGCGGCGGCGGCGGCGAGCGGCGGCCATAGGTGGAAACGAAAGGTCCGATTGCTGTGTCTCGCTCCAACGTATGGCCGCCGCGCGATGACGACATGGTATAACTAGTCAGTACATTACCGCATAGAGTAACTTATACTAGAGCGGTACTGTCATAGTAAATTTTGTAACCCCAGTAAATTCACTGCCATCTGTCGACACACTTTAAAACTAAAAATTAAGATTTAGAAAAATACGATAAAATGTATTTAAATATAGATAAATGATTTTTTATATGCATTAATTATTTTTATGATTTTGACCCATGTTCTTTCACTGATATGCGTTAAAATTGTTAAATAACAAACGAAACAGTCAACGCCCTCTATACGAGTGTAGACCAAAACTAGTGGCGCCATCTGATCGAGAGTCAAATTTTCGTGATTTTCGAGGCACGTTTTTTCCTTAGACTGTATCCATCTATTACGGAGTTATATCTATCTTTGGTATTATATTAGAACACACCGCGCACATCGCGCGGCGGCGGCAGCGGCGAGCGGCAGCCATAGGTGGGAACGAAAGGTCCGATCGCTGTGTCTCGCTCCAACCTATGGCCGCCGCCGCGCGATGACGACATGATATAACTAGTCAGTACATTACCGGCATGATCTGTCCGCACTGCTCGCACACCACCTGCCCCCTGGGCGGAGCCGACATGGTATAACTAGTCAGTACATTACCGGCATGATCTGTCCGCACTGCTCGCACACCACCTGCCCCCTGGGCGGAGCCGACATGGTATAACTAGTCAGTACATTACCGGCATGATCTGTCCGCACTGCTCGCACACCACCTGCCCCCTGGGCGGAGCCGACATGGTATAACTAGTCAGTACATTACCGGCATGATCTGTCCGCACTGCTCGCACACCACCTGCCCCCTGGGCGGAGCCGACATGGTATAACTAGTCAGTACATTACCGGCATGATCTGTCCGCACTGCTCGCACACCACCTGCCCCCTGGGCGGAGCCGACATGGTATAACTAGTCAGTACATTACCGGCATGATCTGTCCGCACTGCTCGCACACCACCTGCCCCCTGGGCGGAGCCGACATGGTATAACTAGTCAGTACATTACCGGCATGATCTGTCCGCACTGCTCGCACACCACCTGCCCCCTGGGCGGAGCCGACATGGTATAACTAGTCAGTACATTACCGGCATGATCTGTCCGCACTGCTCGCACACCACCTGCCCCCTGGGCGGAGCCGACATGGTATAACTAGTCAGTACATTACCGGCATGATCTGTCCGCACTGCTCGCACACCACCTGCCCCCTGGGCGGAGCCGACATGGTATAACTAGTCAGTACATTACCGGCATGATCTGTCCGCACTGCTCGCACACCACCTGCCCCCTGGGCGGAGCCGACATGGTATAACTAGTCAGTACATTACCGGCATGATCTGTCCGCACTGCTCGCACACCACCTGCCCCCTGGGCGGAGCCGACATGGTATAACTAGTCAGTACATTACCGGCATGATCTGTCCGCACTGCTCGCACACCACCTGCCCCCTGGGCGGAGCCGACATGGTATAACTAGTCAGTACATTACCGGCATGATCTGTCCGCACTGCTCGCACACCACCTGCCCCCTGGGCGGAGCCGACATGGTATAACTAGTCAGTACATTACCGGCATGATCTGTCCGCACTGCTCGCACACCACCTGCCCCCTGGGCGGAGCCGACATGGTATAACTAGTCAGTACATTACCGGCATGATCTGTCCGCACTGCTCGCACACCACCTGCCCCCTGGGCGGAGCCGACATGGTATAACTAGTCAGTACATTACCGGCATGATCTGTCCGCACTGCTCGCACACCACCTGCCCCCTGGGCGGAGCCGACATGGTATAACTAGTCAGTACATTACCGGCATGATCTGTCCGCACTGCTCGCACACCACCTGCCCCCTGGGCGGAGCCGACATGGTATAACTAGTCAGTACATTACCGGCATGATCTGTCCGCACTGCTCGCACACCACCTGCCCCCTGGGCGGAGCCGACATGGTATAACTAGTCAGTACATTACCGGCATGATCTGTCCGCACTGCTCGCACACCACCTGCCCCCTGGGCGGAGCCGACATGGTATAACTAGTCAGTACATTACCGGCATGATCTGTCCGCACTGCTCGCACACCACCTGCCCCCTGGGCGGAGCCGACATGGTATAACTAGTCAGTACATTACCGGCATGATCTGTCCGCACTGCTCGCACACCACCTGCCCCCTGGGCGGAGCCGACATGGTATAACTAGTCAGTACATTACCGGCATGATCTGTCCGCACTGCTCGCACACCACCTGCCCCCTGGGCGGAGCCGACATGGTATAACTAGTCAGTACATTACCGGCATGATCTGTCCGCACTGCTCGCACACCACCTGCCCCCTGGGCGGAGCCGACATGGTATAACTAGTCAGTACATTACCGGCATGATCTGTCCGCACTGCTCGCACACCACCTGCCCCCTGGGCGGAGCCGACATGGTATAACTAGTCAGTACATTACCGGCATGATCTGTCCGCACTGCTCGCACACCACCTGCCCCCTGGGCGGAGCCGACATGGTATAACTAGTCAGTACATTACCGGCATGATCTGTCCGCACTGCTCGCACACCACCTGCCCCCTGGGCGGAGCCGACATGGTATAACTAGTCAGTACATTACCGGCATGATCTGTCCGCACTGCTCGCACACCACCTGCCCCCTGGGCGGAGCCGACATGGTATAACTAGTCAGTACATTACCGGCATGATCTGTCCGCACTGCTCGCACACCACCTGCCCCCTGGGCGGAGCCGACATGGTATAACTAGTCAGTACATTACCGGCATGATCTGTCCGCACTGCTCGCACACCACCTGCCCCCTGGGCGGAGCCGACATGGTATAACTAGTCAGTACATTACCGGCATGATCTGTCCGCACTGCTCGCACACCACCTGCCCCCTGGGCGGAGCCGACATGGTATAACTAGTCAGTACATTACCGGCATGATCTGTCCGCACTGCTCGCACACCACCTGCCCCCTGGGCGGAGCCGACATGGTATAACTAGTCAGTACATTACCGGCATGATCTGTCCGCACTGCTCGCACACCACCTGCCCCCTGGGCGGAGCCGACATGGTATAACTAGTCAGTACATTACCGGCATGATCTGTCCGCACTGCTCGCACACCACCTGCCCCCTGGGCGGAGCCGACATGGTATAACTAGTCAGTACATTACCGGCATGATCTGTCCGCACTGCTCGCACACCACCTGCCCCCTGGGCGGAGCCGACATGGTATAACTAGTCAGTACATTACCGGCATGATCTGTCCGCACTGCTCGCACACCACCTGCCCCCTGGGCGGAGCCGACATGGTATAACTAGTCAGTACATTACCGGCATGATCTGTCCGCACTGCTCGCACACCACCTGCCCCCTGGGCGGAGCCGACATGGTATAACTAGTCAGTACATTACCGGCATGATCTGTCCGCACTGCTCGCACACCACCTGCCCCCTGGGCGGAGCCGACATGGTATAACTAGTCAGTACATTACCGGCATGATCTGTCCGCACTGCTCGCACACCACCTGCCCCCTGGGCGGAGCCGACATGGTATAACTAGTCAGTACATTACCGGCATGATCTGTCCGCACTGCTCGCACACCACCTGCCCCCTGGGCGGAGCCGACATGGTATAACTAGTCAGTACATTACCGGCATGATCTGTCCGCACTGCTCGCACACCACCTGCCCCCTGGGCGGAGCCGACATGGTATAACTAGTCAGTACATTACCGGCATGATCTGTCCGCACTGCTCGCACACCACCTGCCCCCTGGGCGGAGCCGACATGGTATAACTAGTCAGTACATTACCGGCATGATCTGTCCGCACTGCTCGCACACCACCTGCCCCCTGGGCGGAGCCGACATGGTATAACTAGTCAGTACATTACCGGCATGATCTGTCCGCACTGCTCGCACACCACCTGCCCCCTGGGCGGAGCCGACATGGTATAACTAGTCAGTACATTACCGGCATGATCTGTCCGCACTGCTCGCACACCACCTGCCCCCTGGGCGGAGCCGACATGGTATAACTAGTCAGTACATTACCGGCATGATCTGTCCGCACTGCTCGCACACCACCTGCCCCCTGGGCGGAGCCGACATGGTATAACTAGTCAGTACATTACCGGCATGATCTGTCCGCACTGCTCGCACACCACCTGCCCCCTGGGCGGAGCCGACATGGTATAACTAGTCAGTACATTACCGGCATGATCTGTCCGCACTGCTCGCACACCACCTGCCCCCTGGGCGGAGCCGACATGGTATAACTAGTCAGTACATTACCGGCATGATCTGTCCGCACTGCTCGCACACCACCTGCCCCCTGGGCGGAGCCGACATGGTATAACTAGTCAGTACATTACCGGCATGATCTGTCCGCACTGCTCGCACACCACCTGCCCCCTGGGCGGAGCCGACATGGTATAACTAGTCAGTACATTACCGGCATGATCTGTCCGCACTGCTCGCACACCACCTGCCCCCTGGGCGGAGCCGACATGGTATAACTAGTCAGTACATTACCGGCATGATCTGTCCGCACTGCTCGCACACCACCTGCCCCCTGGGCGGAGCCGACATGGTATAACTAGTCAGTACATTACCGGCATGATCTGTCCGCACTGCTCGCACACCACCTGCCCCCTGGGCGGAGCCGACATGGTATAACTAGTCAGTACATTACCGGCATGATCTGTCCGCACTGCTCGCACACCACCTGCCCCCTGGGCGGAGCCGACATGGTATAACTAGTCAGTACATTACCGGCATGATCTGTCCGCACTGCTCGCACACCACCTGCCCCCTGGGCGGAGCCGACATGGTATAACTAGTCAGTACATTACCGGCATGATCTGTCCGCACTGCTCGCACACCACCTGCCCCCTGGGCGGAGCCGACATGGTATAACTAGTCAGTACATTACCGGCATGATCTGTCCGCACTGCTCGCACACCACCTGCCCCCTGGGCGGAGCCGACATGGTATAACTAGTCAGTACATTACCGGCATGATCTGTCCGCACTGCTCGCACACCACCTGCCCCCTGGGCGGAGCCGACATGGTATAACTAGTCAGTACATTACCGGCATGATCTGTCCGCACTGCTCGCACACCACCTGCCCCCTGGGCGGAGCCGACATGGTATAACTAGTCAGTACATTACCGGCATGATCTGTCCGCACTGCTCGCACACCACCTGCCCCCTGGGCGGAGCCGACATGGTATAACTAGTCAGTACATTACCGGCATGATCTGTCCGCACTGCTCGCACACCACCTGCCCCCTGGGCGGAGCCGACATGGTATAACTAGTCAGTACATTACCGGCATGATCTGTCCGCACTGCTCGCACACCACCTGCCCCCTGGGCGGAGCCGACATGGTATAACTAGTCAGTACATTACCGGCATGATCTGTCCGCACTGCTCGCACACCACCTGCCCCCTGGGCGGAGCCGACATGGTATAACTAGTCAGTACATTACCGGCATGATCTGTCCGCACTGCTCGCACACCACCTGCCCCCTGGGCGGAGCCGACATGGTATAACTAGTCAGTACATTACCGGCATGATCTGTCCGCACTGCTCGCACACCACCTGCCCCCTGGGCGGAGCCGACATGGTATAACTAGTCAGTACATTACCGGCATGATCTGTCCGCACTGCTCGCACACCACCTGCCCCCTGGGCGGAGCCGACATGGTATAACTAGTCAGTACATTACCGGCATGATCTGTCCGCACTGCTCGCACACCACCTGCCCCCTGGGCGGAGCCGACATGGTATAACTAGTCAGTACATTACCGGCATGATCTGTCCGCACTGCTCGCACACCACCTGCCCCCTGGGCGGAGCCGACATGGTATAACTAGTCAGTACATTACCGGCATGATCTGTCCGCACTGCTCGCACACCACCTGCCCCCTGGGCGGAGCCGACATGGTATAACTAGTCAGTACATTACCGGCATGATCTGTCCGCACTGCTCGCACACCACCTGCCCCCTGGGCGGAGCCGACATGGTATAACTAGTCAGTACATTACCGGCATGATCTGTCCGCACTGCTCGCACACCACCTGCCCCCTGGGCGGAGCGCCGCGCAGCGCGGCGCGGCGGCGCGCGGCCACTTTCCTGTTATACAGGCGGTCGGCCGCGGCGGACGGACGCTGGTTGAGGTGCTTGCGTTTAGTGTGGACCGAGAGGGCCGTCGCGTCGGGGAATGTCATGTCGCACTGGACAAAAAAAAGGGCTTTGAAATATCAATTTAGTTTCACGTAAACTGCAACTGGTTACTCTCAATCAATCATTTATTTGCACATAAAACATAATAAATGCATGCAAATACATTTATAAGACACATTACTCCACCAGTAATGTCGAAATTAATTACACAATCTCAAAGGAAATACATTACAATAAAATAAAATAAATTTTATGGTCAAAATAATAGTAATATTAGATTATATGTATATTATATGTCAGTTAATTCATATTCACATCAATGTCAGATATTAATATTAATCTAAAGCTCTAGCAAAATATTCTTTGATGGAATAATAGGGCTTACTAATAAAATATTGTTTCAGTTTTCTTTCAAATGTTTTTAGATCCTGGCATTCCTTTATATCTTCATCTAATTTATTATACACCCTTACTGCGGTGTTGTGTAAACTCTTGTCAAAATATCTAAAATTACTTTTAATTACTAACATGTCATCCCTAATTCTAAAATTCCTACGAACATTCTGTCTGGCTGTTTTAAATTGGTCTTTATTTTTAAAAACATATAGGCATATAGAGTAAAGGTAGAGAGAAATAGCAGTTAAAATTGTATGCTCTAGAAATATATATGTATGCGTGTCAGGTACACCAGAACATCCTACAAGAAACCGTAGAGCTTTTTTCTGTTTTATGAGGACATCTTGTATATTTATGCCATTACCCCAGACTTCTATGCAATACCTCATAATACTCTCAAAATATGCATAATAAACCATTTTTAGAGTCTCACTATCTGCACAACTGGATAGGCTTTTTAAAGCATAACAAGCACTGGCCAGCCGGTTGGAGACTTTTTCAGTTTGTTTGTGCCATCTTAAAAATGGGTCTAATTCGACACCTAGAAATGTAATGCAGTCTGATTTTGTAATAGGAATGTTACAAATAGGATCTGGGCTATTAAACCCACGACGAAACATCATATAAAAACTTTTATCACAGTTCATTTTTAAACAGTTTGCCGAGAACCACTCACACAAATCCGACCAGCATTTCTGCATTTTCATATTTAAATCATGTTCAGTGTGAGCTTTAAAAATGATGCTGGTATCGTCAGCATAAAGATACGGCGTTCCAGTGGTAATATAGTGTGGTAAATCATTAATGAATATAATAAAAAGTAGTACTATAAAATAATAATAAATAAGTTTGTGGTAAAATTTTAATTTTTGATACATGTACTGTTGTACTTTTCTTTACATATGTATGCAAAATTTCAGCTCAATCGGAATCCAGGAAGAGGGTCAAATTTAGTTTCCAAGATTTGACCCACACTAACTAACTATAGTACATTATTGCAGAGGCCGGGAAAGGGCAATTCGTGAATGAGTGTCGATTTAAGTAAAAAAACCGGCCAAGTGCGAATCGGACTCGCGCACCGAGGGTTCCGTACTTTTTAGTATTTGTTGTTATAGCGGCAACACAAATACATCATCTGTAAAAATTTCAACTGTCTAGCTATCACGGTTCATGAGATACAGCCTAGTGACAGACGGACAGACGGACAGAGGAGTCTTAGTAATAGGGTCCCGTTTTTACCCTTTGGGTACGGAACCCTAAAAACACATTACTGTATAGTAATGAACTTCCCGTCCGCTAAAAAAGGACAATAATGAACTGAAATAGATATCATACACTAAAGAAAAAGTGACCAAGTCACCTCGTTTAAGGACAATAATGGTTTGAATTTATTCAATTTGAGTTTGACCATAAAGAAGAACTTCCCGTACTGTTTTTGCTACAATAAAAAAAAACAAGTGCAGTGATATACACGCATCAGCTTTCAGCTGCTAGTGTATTAAACAATATAATAATAATAATAAGGTGAAGATTTCCGAGCATATTGGAGAAAACATACATAACTAACAGGGCAAGTTAAATAAAAGCTTGTAAAATAACTAAACTAACTAATATGGCTCAGCGACCCGGGTCTTGGCCACAGATTTAATATACGCTAGATGACGCAAATACCACGATTTGTATTGAAACCAAGCGTGCGGACTTTTTTATACAAAATTTACGCATAATATAATTTTAAAATTACTTATCTGTGATAGGAAATATGTTCTTGCCTTTGGGTGCTCGCAATTTTTGGGCTGTTGCAGTTAATTATCATGCAACGAAGCATTTTTTAAGTTTTCACGGACGTCCGGCTGCAACAGCTGACGCGCGTGGACTGTAAAGAGCGACGGTCAACCTCGACGTTTGGTCGGAGTTCGGACACGCGAAGTAGATGCGTCTTCTATGGTATATATGTCTTGGCCTCCGAAACGAGAGCACTCTACTTTTCCCGATCCTGCGCCGTTTCCTGCCAATTATCGGCTTGAAGCAAATAGGTACCTACTAACCTCCTCACACCGATACGTTTCCTTCGGATGTGTCTCTGTGACATGTTCCTGTAGCGCCTCCTCGCTCGCACAGTTCTCGCCGCACTGCTCGCACGGCCGCAGGTCTGTGTGCTCGCCGGCCGTGTCCATATGTCTGTTCAGCGCTTCTAAACTATCAAAATTTGCTGAGCACGTCGTGCACTTAAATTGTTGCGATTTCTGAAAATAAATAGTCAATTATAACTGCTACATAATAAAGGGCATTAAAATACATGCGTGGCTTTGTGAAACGACCTGAAAGCGAGTAACATCACACGATTGTTTAAATGCCTAATAATGTTGTACAGTTACATGCAGTTTTATCTACACACATATTTCATGCCGTTGACGGAAAAATGACGTCACACATCAGAGTATGATTCCAATTAGTATTTTCGTTAATTAATAATTTTCCAAGCTCTTTAGTTAACTGATACTTGACAATCAGTACAGAAACGTCTAACTGACTAAATCTTATTGTTACTCAACTAAATAATGGATTATTAGTCTAATAAATAATACATATCTTTGATGTTTAATAGTGTATTTTAAGTAACAAGTATTTATTTTTCTTTCCGCGTCAATAGGTAAGTTATCTAATTTTTTTGTGTTGTAAAAAAACTCACTGTATGTTAAATTACGTCAACGGCAAATGTACGGGCTCTGCATATTACAAACTCTATAGGCTCTATGATGTTTTCAGGAATTTCATAAATAATATAAACTAATTTTTTAAAACCGTTTTTCAATAAAAAGACACGTCAAGATTGTTTACCTTTTTTCTAATGCTAAAAAAGAAACGAACTATAATATGTGTGTGGATAAAAAATATTTAAACTATAGTAGTATGGATGGTATAGAAAGGATGCCAATCTCTTATGGCAGAATTGTTGCAAAAGTGACCGCTTTTAGCTTTAAATAATAGTTCCTAATTTCTCCGGTGGCGCTAGTTATGCTCTGGGACATGAGTATAACATGAACCATATAAGGCAACAAACAACCCGACCAAATTACGTAGATTGTTTTTGGTAGTATTTCGGTGTATGGTGGCGCCGCCTAATTACTGTTTTTTGATGGACACTTTTCATACATGAAGATTTGGCTCCTTTATATAGTCTCCATGTATAGTAGGCAAATTGTGTAATAATGAACTAAGTACATGGACTTCCGGTTCGAACGCCATCTTGATAGTAGCCTCGTGATTAATTCCTTTGTTTTTTTGCTCATTAATATTGTTTAAAGTGTAATATCGATAGCTTTATTATACAATAATCTAATGTGGTAGTGTGCAGTGAATGGAGAATTAATCTCAAAGCGTGTTTAACCACCATTTTGGAGTCAACAGCCGGTAGTCCACGTGCTTCTCGTAAAATCCAGCTATCGGTTTTACGAGACAACTACAACAACCACCGAACAGCGTCGTGCTCTAAGAGCATTTATTTTGTTCCTACCCTTTTACGTGACATTGGCTACGGGCGACACCGCCCTCAAGTCCATCAAGAAAAAAAAAAAAAAAAAAACTAAGCATATGTATATTTGTACATACTTCGGCATGCGCTCTGTTCTTATGCATCCTCAGTCCGTTCTCCCCCACAAAAGTTTCGCCGCACACGTCGCACGCGGCGCACTGCGCGGGGTGCACCACGCGTATGTGCGTCAAATATGACGTCATCTTACTGGAAGGAAAATAAAACATGTAGTAACGCGCAATATACTCTCAGGTGGCGACGCAGTCGGGTCAAAATTCTTTCCGTTGTCTTGTTGTTTGCAATTGATGTATTTTAGTTATTCGTATACGTTAATATTGTAGTTTTCCTTTTTAAATATTATTGTACGTTCTGTAAGTTTGTCTATCTATCTAATTCGAATTTTCCACTCATTTACTCTTAAGGTTAGCTGGAAGAAATCCCTTATAGGGATAAGCTCGCCTTTGTACCTAAATTTATATGAATTTCATGTTAACAATTTTTGTTTTGTACAATAAAGTGATTTACTACTACTACTACTACTTGTATTTTGTCCCCAAAAAAATATGACGGAGTGAACCTTTTTGTATGGGGCGAATTTTTTAATTTTTCTCAAGAGAATTATAATCTACTAGCTTTTGCCCGCGACTTCGTCTGCGTGGACTTAGTAACAGCAGCTAAAGTAAGTATAGCGCCTGGAAAAATTCTCATAGCAATAATTCAATTTGAGCAAATTATGCACACAAATTAGCAGGCACTTCATTAGTTATCTCAATTCCACCCCGCTTTTTACTTTCTTAAGGGATGATTTTCGGGATAAAAACTAACCTATGTCCTTCTTAGGGACTCAACCTATCTCTATGCCAATTTTCATCTAAATCGATTAAGCGGTTTAAGCGTGAAGAGGGAACACACAGACAGATAGACAGACAGACAGACTTTCGCATTTATAATATTAGTATGGATAGCACTCAAGTTTTTTATTTATTCGATAAAAGACAAAAATAGAAGCGTGACAGAGTGGTCAGAAACAAAACAACGAAGACATCGCAGATCACGGCAATAAAAATTAAAAAAAATCCCTAACGCAATAAAACGCATGAAACGATTGAGATTAAATATCTAACAACCAGTGCTAGAAAACCGGCTTTCAAATTTAAAGAAAATACAATCAGTTTTCCCGTTTAACGGCCCAGCCACGACATCGCGCGGCGGCGGCAGCGGCGAGCGGCGGCCATAGGTGGGAACGAAAGGTCCTATCGCTGTGTCTCGCTCCAACCTATGGCCGCCGCTCGCCGCCGCCGCGCGATGTCGTGGCCGGGCCGTAAGAGCTACGGTGCTACAGGCAGACACACACACATAGCTATCAAACTTATGTTGCCCCTTTTTGCATCAGTGGTTAAACTCCTTATCGATACTTCCATACTAATATTATAAATGCGAAAGTGTGTCTGTCTGTTACCTCTTCACGCTTAAACCGCTGAACCGATTTGGACAAGATTTGATATGGAGATAGTTTGGGCCCCGAGAAAGGACATAGGGTAGTTTTTAGGGTTCCGTACCCAAAGGGTAAAAACGGGACCCTATTATTAAGACTCCGCTGTCTGTCTGTCCGTCTGTCACTGTCAGGCTGTATCTCATGAACCGTGATAGCTAGACAGTTGAAATTTTCACAGATGATGTATTTCTGTTGCCGTTTTGTTCTGTTTTAGTATTTGTTGCTAAATACTAAAAACAGAACAAAATAAATAATTAAGTGGGGCTCCCATACAACAAACGTGATTTTTTTGCCGTTTTTTGCGGAATGGTACGGAAACCTTCGTGCTTGAGTCCGACTCACACTAGGCCGGTTTTTATCAATTATCATCATCATCATTCCACATTCATCATTCCATAAATAAAGCAACTAATACTAATAATAATAAATCACATTTAAAATAAATGCACACATTTTACATTTCACACATTCAGTCACATTTTAAATAATCAGCCGTATAAATCGTCCCGCGACCCCCCCGATGCAAAGGTGCCCATCACGCTCGCCGCGTTGCCACGTTGAACCGCGATGGACAATCTTTGCATCAGGAAGGACCCAGAGCGAGGATCCAAACCTCATAAATAAAGTATAAAGGTATAGAAGGACTCACTTGAAACTCTTCTCACAGTGCTCGCACTTGTACGTTTTGCCCGCGTGCATGTCGTAATGTCTTTTCGCTTGGCCCCTGCACAGATTATAAAATCCAATATTTAATTTATATTTAGTTTTTATGTACATCCCAGGCCAAAAGTATGGAAACAACGTTGTTTTCTTTAATATCTCATGTTTCTATCTTTGTTGTATATATTTGTAAACTAAGACTTACATTAGGCAAACCCAAAAGATTAAAAATACACGCTTAATATCAAAACATCCTAAAATATTGTCAAAAAGTTAAAAAAAATAAAGTAGGAAAAAGTTACATAATTATATCTACCCTTTATTTACATGACAAAATGTTAAATTGCCAACTATCACAGCCAGAGTAATTTACTTTTAAAATGTTCTATTATTATTTTTACCAAATTGTCAATGAGTAGTATAAAATCCATCGCTTAAAAGATCACAATTTTCTATTGAAATACAAGCTTGTTTCCATACTTTTGGCCTAGGGTGTAGGTAAATTGTTTCTTTGTTTTTTATTTTGTAGTTTCACAGTGCCTTGGTTTTACCGAAATGCTGTGTTACTTATTTGAATTATAAATAAATAAATTAGAGGTCTCACCTGTCTCTAGACACGTAGTTGCATTCGTTGCACACAAACTTGAGGCGGTGCACGTCCTGGTGCACCTGCCATCTGTATTTCTTCTTGTAGCGTACTGCGCAGATCTCGCATGCGAACTCGCCCTCGTTCTGTTTACAACGAGCGAGGAATTAAAATTTAAAATCAGTTTTTAGGTGACGATTACAAGTCAATAAGAATTGGAATTGAACAAGTTTGGGAACAAATCAAATTTTTTTATTAAATATTTTGATTTGTGTTTTTAAGTAGTCACACTACTATATATAAATTAAAAACTGCCCTTGCCCTTAGAGCTGGTCAAAGACGCCTAGTCTTACTAAGATGGCATATAGTCGAGAAATTGTGATGGGTACCGCCGTGGCGGGGTGGCCTAGGGGTTCATGGCGTTAGCCGCGATAGCTAAAGACGCCGGTTCGAATCCGGCCTTCACCACTGGAGGGCTTCGTCACTTTTTCTTTAATATATGACATCTATTACAGTTTTTTAATTGGAATTGAAGCTTAGAATTTCGGAAAATGTGAAATAAAGCAGATGAAAATAAAATAAGTTATTAAAAGTTATACAAAAAGTCGTATGTGACTATTTGCCATTCACCGTAGAATTTGACAGAGAGAGTTTGAAGTTTAAACTTTACCGTATTTAAGGTTAATAAGGTCTACTGCCCTTAAAAATTTGTATAAAATTACAAGCAAATATCAGCCTTCGTGAGTTAAGTATTGTAACCTTACCTTAGTCCGATAATGAAGCTTATTTAAAGACTGAACTCTTAAGTACTAGAAATAAAGTAGAATTTTGCTTGCTAATGCTGTAGTTATGTAATGCGACATGCTAATTTAATTTAATTTTTATTCATAGACCAACTGAGATCATTGTTGTTAGTACACACAAAGAGGATATAATAAGATAGAGTGGTACTGTCATAGTAAATTTTGTAACCGCCATCTATCAACATACTTTAAAACTAAAAATTAAGATTTATAAAAATACGTTAAAATGTATTTAAATATGGATAAATGATTTTTTTATTTGCATTAACTATTTTTATATGATTTTGACCCATGTTCTTTCACTGATATGCGTTAAAATTATAAATAACAAACGAAACCGTCAACGCCCTCTATACGAGAGTAGGCCAAAACTAGTGGCGCCCTCTGATCGGGAATCAAATTTTCGTGATTTTCGAGGCACGTTTTTTCCTTAGACTGTATCCATCTATTACGGAGTTATATCTATCTTTGGTACACATAAAGCTTAAATATATGGTTAGTATTATACACTATAGAACGAATGTCAATTAACTTAATAATAAATTAATTAATTAAAAATTGAAAAGAAGTTAAATTAAATCAAACAAATTACAACAAACAAAATTCAATTCAGAAAACAAAATTCAATAAAATTAATATCAATGTCACTAAAATATGTTTAAAAATTAAAATTTAAAAATGTTTAATAGGTATTATGGATGGGCTAAAGATGGGCGAAAAAAATTGAGGCGATAGAATAAAAGTTTCACTTTAATAAATATTACGGAACAATCTTACAAAAATCGAAACACAGTAAATTCAATTATGTTCTGATATATCAGGTGCTAACAAATTAGACACCAATATTTTTACAGCTGATAGTACTCGGCTCCTGAATATGAAACATTATAGGTTTTATGATGTTTTTTGGAACAAATTGTAAAACAAATTTTCAACGCAAAAACACCCTGAGATAATTAAATGAGACCTCATTGAACAGGGTTCACTTTCAACTATAGTATTTTTCAAATAGCGTAGGTACGGTGACAGATGTCATCTCAATACAATCAAAGATAAATATAACTCCGTAATAGACGGATACAGTCTAAGGAAAAAACGTGCCTCGAAAATCACGAAAATTTGATTCTCGTTCAGAGGGCGCTACTAGCTTTGGCCTACTGTCGTATAGATGGCGTTAACGGTTTCGTTTGTTATTTAACAATTTTAACGCATATCAGTGAAAGAACATGGGTCAAAATCATAAAAATAATTAATGCAAATAAAAAAATCATTTATCCATATTTACATACAATTTATCTTATTTTTCTAAATCTTCATTTTTAGTTTTAAAGTGTGTCGACAGATGGCAGTGAATTTACTGGGGTTACAAAATTTACTATGACAGTACCGCTCTAGTATAAGTTACTCTATGATACAATTCAACCTTAAAACGATGTATAGAAATGAAAATGACATCAGTCACTGTTTGAAAAATAATATAGCCTAAAAATATAGAAATAGGTTCCTAATTGGACCGGGCTATGTCCTTAAACTACGTCCAAAAGAGAGTTAGGGGCACTGTGAATGTCATCTCGCTTTGTGTGGTAGGGCACAGCACAGCGGATGTCATTCCAGATCTAGAGCAGAGCCCAACTGGGAAAGTACCTCCACCTTACAGAAAACCGCTGCCAAATAACACTAGACCCTACTAATAGTGTTGTGTTCCTGCCGGTGAGTGAGGTTGCCAACGCGCATGTAACTCCTCTGGAGTTGCAGGTGTACATAGGCTACGGAGACTGCCTAACATCAGGCGGGCCGTATGCTTGTTTGCCACCAACGTAGTATTAAAAAAAAGGTAGCATTCGAGTTACTCACCGGACTGTGCCTCGCTAGATGGTTGTTAAATGCGGGCTCCGCGTTAAACCCTTTCCCGCAGGTGTCGCACCGAAACCGAGACTCCAAATAGTTCTGTGACTTCTTACGGGCGGCGATCTCTTCCAGTTGCTCTTCCTGCAAGTACCAACCACTACACCTTAAAACAAAGTCCCCCGCCGTGTCTGTATGTATGTTCGCGATAAACTCAAAAACTACTGAACACATTTTCATGCGGTGTTCACTTATCAATAGAGTGATTCTTGAGGAAGGTTTAGGTGGATAATTTGTTAAGGTTCTGCCCGTGCGAAGCCGGGGCGGGTCACTAGTGCCTTGGAGACAACATTTGTGGTATTTTCTATAAAAAGGGACTTTATTGTCGATGGCGCTTACGCCATTATAAACGATGCTGCGATAAAAATACAATGCCGCGCGACGCTGTGCGGCGTAAGCGCCTTTGACAATAAGGTCCCTTTTCATAGAAAATGCCCCATTTTTCCTTAGACACACAATTTATCCCGGACAACTAAATAACTGCAGTAGGGCGTAGCGCACGTAGAGCCAGAAACCTTTTAGCATATCCAAATGTCCGCACCTACCACGGTTCAAACGCACCCACGTACCGAGCAATAGAATTACTAAATAACTTTATAGCTTCAAATTTTATATTAAAGGAAAAAATGGAAAAAGTTACACTTCCGGCAGGATTTGAACCCGCAACCTCCGCAATCCGTGCGTTGCTCTTAACCAATTGAGCTACGGAATCCTACCAGAACCTTGCAAATCTTTCCATTCCTTCCCTTATGTATACACGCCTTTGGGGTGGCGTAAAGATTTGCAAGGTTCTGGTAGGCTTCTGTAGCTCAATTGGTTAAGAGCAACGCACGGATTGCGGAGGTTGCGGGTACAAATCCTGCCGGAAGTGTAACTTTTTCCATTTTTTCCTTTAATATAAAATTTGGAGTATCGCTCGCAGACGTATCTGCATGTTAAAAAAAAATTGGTTCATAGCTTCAGTCCAAAACGCAGACATATTCGCAGACAAGTGGCCGTCCTTACAATGTAGTGTCAGAATTTTTAGGGTTCCGTACCCAAAGGGTAAAAACGGGACCCTATTACTAAGACTCCGCTGTCCGTCTGTCTGTCTGTCACCAGGCTGTATCTCATAAACCGTTATAGCTAGACAGTTGAAATTTTCACAGATGATGATGTATTTCTGTTGCCGCTATAACAACAAATACTTAAAAGTACGGAACCCTCGGTGCGCGAGTCCGACTCGCACTTGGCCGGTTTTTTTTTTAACTCTATCTTAATAAATAAATAAAAATAAAAAGCCTTTTTATTCCACAACTACTAATAAAACATTTACAATCTTAAAAAAAAAATATATTTAACCTTACATACTATAGTGTTAGGACCCCTGTCGGGTATAGGCCTCCTCCAACCTCTTCCACCGTTCTCGGTCTTGTGCCTCCGAAAGCCAGTTGTGGGATATCTTTTCAATATCGCCTGCCCAGCGCGCGCGCGGGCGCCCTGCTCCGCGCTTGCCTCCTGGGCCGAGCCAAGTAGTGGTTCGCTTTGTCCATTTTATATCGGTCATCCTTGCGACGTGTCCGGCCCACTGCCATTTTTGTTTGAGTGAGTGCTCGAGAGCGTCTATCACTTTAGTTTTTGCTCTTATGTTTGTGTGGCGTATTTTATCCATCAGTTTGATTTTTAATATTTTTCTCTCTATTGCCCTTTGACAAACTTTAATTTTCTGTTTTATGTTGCTTGTGTATTTCCATGTCTGACATCCGTAATTCAATGTGGGGAGAAGACAAGAATCGAGCACTTTTCGTTTCAGATATAGTGGAAGAGTGCTCAAAAGGACATCTGCCATACTCCAAAACTTCTTCCATGTCTTGTTTATACGTCTCTCTACCTCTTCTTCGTTGTTTTCTGGCCTGAAGGATACTTGTTTCCCTAGGTAGATATATTCTTGTACATAATCTAATTTGATGTCATCTATAAATACGTCTCTTTCTATATTGTTAGTCAATATTTTGGTTTTTTGTAAGTTCATTTCTAGACCAACTTTTTTACTAGCTGTGTTTAGAGTGCTAATTAAAAATTGCATCTCCTTCCAATTTTTTGATAGCAGTACTATATCATCTGCAAAAGCAAGATATGTAAGATATTTTCCTTGGATATATATTCCTCTATGTTCCCATTCTAAGTTCTTCATTACATAATGCAGGACGCTTATGAAAAGAGTTGGAGAAAGCGGGTCTCCTTGTCTGACTCCTCTTTCGATGCTTATATATCTGCCGGTGTTTTCTAGCTTGATTCTACTTCTGCAATTTGTGTATATGTGTTTTAGTATGTTTATGTAAGTTTCGTTTATCGTTGCTTCACTCAACGCTTTCCATATAAATTCGTGTTCTACAGAGTCAAACGCCTTCTGGTAGTCTATGAAAGCTATGTATAATGGTTTCCTGAATTCTCTATGCTTCTCTATGAGCTGCTCTACCGTTTGTAAATGGTCAATAGTACTAAACCCCTTTCGAAAGCCCGCTTGTTCTACAGCCAGAAAACTTTCTATTTTTGGGGCCACTCGGTTCTGAAGTCCCATTGCAAACAACTTATATAAGCTGGACATAAGGCTAATTGGACGGTAGTTTGCGATGTCTCTTGGATCGCCTTTTTTATACAGGATCACGATGTCCGACTCTACCCATTGTATAGGTACTTTTTCCTGTTGCAGAACTTTATTAAAGAGTTGGACAATGGGCGTCAGCAGTATATCTTTGGACTCAATCAGCATATCATTAGTTATGCCGTCGCATCCTGGGCTTTTTCGGATTTTCATTTTCTTTAATAGTTTGAGCACCTCGTTTCCGTCAAAAGGTTCTGGATATCCTTCTCTTTGCAATGCTACGTCCGTTTCATATAATGGTGTGTTATTGTGGCTTTTGTAAAGATTTTCATAAAAAGAGGTAGCTATATCTAAAATATTTGGTCTCTGTACATCATTGTTAAGTTGTGCAATCCATTTCTTGCTACAGTTTAGTTCTGCTTTTGCTCTTTTAATACTGCCTGAACTTTTTAGGTGTTTCTCTACTATGCGAGATCTATACTGCTCATATTCCCTTTTAATTCTCTTGTTAATTTGTTTATAGAGCGTACTTAACTCTGTCTTATCTTCTTTCGTGAGTGGTCTCTTTTTCTGCAATTCAGATCTACGTTTGATTAGTTTCTTGGTTTCTTCTGATATTTTTGTGTTTGTTTTTGTTTTGTCTTGATTCTGGTTTTTGTGCGTTGTAGCGTGAATGCTTTCTGTAATAACCGCCTCTATTCTATTATAATAAGCTTGGACTGGTTCAAATTCATTTGTACACGATATTTGTTCTTGTAGCTCAGACAGTTTGTTAAGATATGTTATTTGTTCTTCCTTTGTTTCCAGTGTTCTGGGCATGTATTTTTTGAAAGTTGCTCTTTTTTTCTTTGGTTCCTTCATTTCCCAAGTTCCTCTGACAATACGATGGTCCGACGGATATTCTAAATTCAACATTTCAATGTTCTTGAAGCGCCAAAATTCGTCCGAAAGTATAAAGTCTATTTCATTTACAGATTTCTTGTTTGGGGACATCCAAGTCCATCGACGTTTAGTTTTCTTTTTAAAAAATGAATTTACTATGTATAATTTGTTCTCTAGCGCAAATTGTATCAGTCGTTGGCCTCTGGCATTTCTGGTGCCCATCCCGAATTTGCCTGCTATTAAGGACTCTTTTGGCTTTGGTATACCTATTTTTGCGTTAAAGTCTCCTATGAATATTTTTCTTTTGCTTGCTAATTCCTGGGCGTGGTTGAGCGTGTGGTAAAAACTCTCTATCTCTTCGTCGCTAGCATCACTAGTAGGCGCATGCACTTGTATAAGAGACAGGTCTGAATTTTCGAATTTTAAGTTTAATATGGCGACTCTCTCGGAGATACCTATGAAACTATGAATATTTTGTTTCCATATCTTTTTTATTAGGAAGCCAACTCCTAAGTGGCCTTTCTTTTCCCCAAAATAACAAAATATGTTGTCGTTATCTTCTTCAATCTGGTATCCCTCTCTTCTTACTTCTGCTAGGCCTATAATATCATATTTCACATTTTGCAGTGCATGCCTCAACTCGACCATCCTTTCCTCTGAAGAGAGTGTTCTTACATTATACGTGCAGATATGTAGGTTTGGAGGTTTGGGTATATTCTTTGATGATTTGTTACTTGTTGGAGGGTGGTGGTCTGATTCCCCACGATGACCAGTCGGCTTGGGGAATGGTGGTGTTTTTTTTGATTCATGTTTATTTAATGTATTTGTGTTCCGGCTGGTATTTAATTGCTAATTATTAATAGTGTTTGATTGGTCCGCTGTTGCGGACAGTGAGTTTGATCTGCTTCTCATCACGTCAAAGGCATTAACTCGGTTAGTTTTTCCATCTAAAGTGGCCTGTAGCTTTGTAGGTTGGCTTACTTGTTGGGGTGATCTTGAAGGTGGTCTTTTCCTACTGTCTATGTTGCCCTTTAACACCACCAGCTTATCATAATTTATATATGCTGTGTTTCCCTTTTCCCTTTCCTCCTGTACTTTAGTTTGTAGTTCTTTCCTCTTGCTTTGTATTTCTTTGGGGTAGTCTTCGCTGGCATATATGTCTTTAAATTGTTTTCTCTCCTTCATTATTTGCCTTTTCTTTATTTCTCGGACAAAAGCAACTCTGACTGGTCGTCCTTTGGCCTTATTTTCCGCACTTTTCCTACCAATTCTATGTATCTTGTTGATCTCGTTGAAAGAAAGTTCGATGTTTAGGTCGTTCTTCACTTTTTCTTTTACTTTTTCAAATAATTCATCTGTTGAGTTTTCATCTTCCTGCAAACCGAAGAGTATAATGTTGTTTTCTTTCTCGTTTTTTTCTAATTCACACAGTTTTTCTTCTAAGTTTTTTATTTTAGATTTGAGTATCTTATTCTCTTCGACTAGCGGCGAAAGCTTTTTATCTAATTTATCATCAAGTTTTTCCATTAAAGTGTTCGTGATAGAAGTATGAAGTTCTTGTTTGAGATCTTGTGATTGTTGTGTCAGTTGCGTTTTTAATTCGACCTTTAAGCTGTCAAATAATTGCTGCAGCGATGCATTCATTGCCATTTTGTCGCTGAACGGAAGTCTCTTGTATTCGTATGTGGCAACACTGACACTAGATATGTCACTACTTTCGTTATTGTCTATACCTTCTGTCAGACCTAACCTCAAAATGTGCTATTTCACTGATTTTCACGTTTATTTCTTCGTTTTCCGTGAAATAGATTGTTCGCACGACACTTTATCAAACAATTGGTAGAGAGCACTTGGATTTTCACTTGGCACTAGGAGTTTACTATTTTATTTTGCTACAAAAGCGCAGAGCGATCGAGACAAGGTAATTGCTATTTGACAGCCGGAACCGGACTCTATCTTACTACACTTAAACTTTGTAATATGTATGTAATATATATGTTTAATTTAAGTTCCTAGAGATAGTTCGAATAATGTATACATGTTTATGATACTGACTATGTATTAACAGTATAAGGGTCAGTTGCACCAACTGTTTGTGATCGTTAAAGAGTTCGCTAAATTTCATTGTATGGAAAGTTTCATAGTAAACCGCCGCGGCGCGCCGGTTGACGTTGATCAGTCTGTCAAGTGCGGATGGTGCAACTGGCACTAAGTGTCTTGGCATGGTCGCTGTAAACTTATACTTGTGTTTGTTTGAATAAAGAATAATGTACAATAAATTTTCTTGTTTTTGTTATCAACTAATAAGTTTAATTTTTAACAAGCAGAAACGTCTGCGATCAATGCTATTAAGCTTAGAATAAATTTATATTCTGGATCCAGAGGCCGTGAGTTCAAGTCTCACCCAAGGCATTAATTTTTCCACTTTTAAACTAATAAGTTTGTATCAAAATATACTTACTTTACTCAGTGTAATAATTTTCACAGCATGTGCACTCTCAAATTTAGCAAAATCAAATTCTGGCATATAATTATTTTCTGGGTTCCTCATCTTCCTTTTTACTTTTTTCTTTTTAACTTCTCTCACTTTAGTATCTTTAGATTTTATATTTTTCATTTCTAATTTATTCTTCTTAAGTACAGTCTTTTTATTTTTTTCTTGTTGCCTTTTCATTGGTTTCTTAACAATATTTACGTCACTGGCGTCTTCATCATCATCAATATCGAGCTCTTTTTTGATATCATCACTATTGCTATCATCAATTTCCATTTTAATTTTAGTGTCCGTAATAATATCATCATTATCATCATCAATTGTTATTTCTTTCTTTTTCTTGATAGCATTCTCTATTTTTCTCACCCTATTTTTAATATACGTAAGTTTATTCGCAGGTATATTACGGACATGTTTTTCATTTGCAAATTCTGTTCTTGTATCAGTTTTCTTTATAATGCCGTCTATGTCTACAATGCTTATTGGTTCCTGTTTTATGTCTTCTTGGTGAATATCAATACATTCAATGGTTTTTACATCTGTTAAAGTTAGGTTAAGGAACTGGTTACAGGTGTTTATTTTGCGAATATCCTCTAGGTCCAGCTAGAAAATAAGCAAATTGAAATTATATCTACTAGTACCTACTAGAAATGAGAAAATTGATAGCCGTTTAAGAAGTCTGAGACTCTTACGGTAGATGTCACTAGAGCCTCCCTATAATAATAATAATAAACCTAACATAAGAAAAAGAATAAATAAAGAGAATAATAATAATAATATTCTTTATTGTGCACAATGAAACATGATTAAATACAGCAAAACATTAAGTGTCATTGTACGCTTAAAAAGAGGCACCTGCCCAGTTATAACTACGTTTGTTTGTGCGAACTCAATAAACATTTTTATTTTTATTATTTGTATCTCCTCGGATTTCACGGGCCTATAAATCCCGGTCTTTTGATAGGCTTGCGTGGGGATATAGATCCAACACGTAGAGGCCCCTTGGAGAGCTTTAATGTCATTATTTTTATTATTATTCTCTTTTATTATTATTATTATTAAATTAACATAAAAAACTAAGCAGCAACATATATGGTGAAAATATTCGCTGTATTAGGTATGGTCTTGGTAGCTCAGATGGTAGAGCACTGTACTAGCAAAGATAGATATAACTCCGTAATAGATGGATACAGTCTAAGGAAAAACCGTGCCTCAAAATCAAGAAAATTTGACTCTCGATCAGAGGGCGCTACTAGCTTTGGCCTACTGTCGTATAGATGGCGTTAACGGTTTCGTTTGTTATTTAACAATTTCTATGCATATCAGTGAAAGAACATGAGTCAAAATCATAAAAATAATTAACGCAAATAAAAATAATCATTTATCCATATTTAAATACATTTTATCATATTTTTATAAATCTTCATTTTTAGTTTTAAAGTGTGTTGATAGATGGCAGTGAATTTACTGTGGTTACAAAATTTTATATGACAGTACCGCTCTAGTATAAGTTACTCTATGCTAGAACTAAATAAAAGCTTGTAAAAAACCTACCTTGTCCTTAAGCTCCGTGAATAGATATTGTTGTGTGTGTAAACACATGGCTCTAAAAGATTCACATTTGCGCAGCAGCATGCCACAGTATCCACATAGGTGTTGTGGCATATCCTTGGAGACCTGGAATAGGAATAAGGTACAGTGGCAGGGCATAGAACTCGATTTCCTCTGGCTTGCCTGGCCGGAGGAAGCATTAAAGAGTCATGGAAATCCAGGGAAGAGGTCATTGCCCAGTAACGGGACACTTAAATTGGCTAGTAAAAAAAAGGCCATGTTAGGAAAGTTGGTGAATAGCCGGGTCCACACAGAGCGAGCATACGGCCCAGGCACACAAAAGGGCCAGTGTAGATGTGCCTTGGCGAGGCATGTCTAAAAATGTCGATAGAACATGACATTGAATAAGTTATTAACACTTGATCAGCTCGGCTTAGCTTAGTCATGTGATGTAGCTTAGTGATGATTATTTGTTTGTTTAGATATTTGTTCCTCTATATTAGAAAAACAGCAAAAGGGAAACCTTCATCAGGAGTCAAACGACTTCTACGCGGAAGAAAGTAGCGGGCAGATTCTTGCCCGTAATAGAGAACCCCACAAGCTTGCATTTGCAAGTGTTATTTTTCTTTAAGCACCATAAAGTTAAGAAAATATGTAAAATACTTACAGTTGTCCCTGTGATACGAGCGAAGGCATCAGCAAGTTTATATTCATGAATATTAAACAGTCTTCCGTCGGTCGAAAGGCAGGCGCGGCACCATAACAAGGGGTCCTCATTGGTGGATTCAGTTTGTGTTACATCCATGATAACTTTGTTTAAATATTAATCTCAGAATATGTATTATTTGTTGTACGAAATGGTACAAAAAACCATTATAAATCTGAGCAAAAAACAATGACATGAACGACAATTCAGCTGACACCGACAGATACGATACGTTCGAAAATTGTGTCGCGTTCGGATAAATGGACATGGACTATTTTCTTACAGTATTACGATTTTGATTGTACAGACTGCGCAAGTGTTATTTAAAAGTCATAATTTCATAGAAATAAACTATTCAATACAACTAATTGCATGGGACTTTCGTTAAATTTCTTCTTTATTAATGCAACAACATGGACAAGCGCTTTTAAGCCCAAACTTATCACGTGATGCCCATGCTATCGGCGCATGAGTGCTCAACAATAGTCTATAGCCGTGATTCGTGCTACAGGTTGTAATTCAATTTGAATATATTTTATCCGAATACGTTTAAATTTCCGAACTGTATGCCATAAATGTAAAAAAAAAAAAAAAACCGAACTGTATCAGTGACACATGGTGAATGGTGACTTGGTGACACCATCTTGTCAACAGATGACAACAGATAGATGAAATGAAATGTATTGAATTGGAGAGTTACAATTATTTATAAAATTAAATTGTTCTTAGTTTCGTTGACTTTTCGTTCATAGCGAAAAATTAAATTCTGGGGTCAAATCATGGATGTAACACAAAATGAGTCCTCAAAAGAGGACCCCGTGTTATGCTGCCGCGCCTGCCTTACCACCGACGGAAGACTGTTCAACATACATGAAAATAAACTTGCTGACGCCTTTGCTCACATCACGGGGACTCCTGTAAGTATTTCTAGGTTACTCTTGCTCTTTTTGACCTATTCCCGAACTATACTTCTTTTTACACTGATTTAAACTTTCACGATTTTTACTCATTATTATTCACAAAGACGGGACTTAATCGCGTAACATAAGTTTTAAATTTACCTCCGACGTTCGAAACGAAACGAAAACTTCCTTAGTGAAGAGGTTGCGGGGCAGCCCAAACAGCATATTAAACACCATTGCAGATCAATGTGAGGGGTGCTTCCAGGAGCACTGGAACCTTTTACATTGCTCACTGGGTTATGTATGATTGTTTTTTGACTGTGTTATTATATATGTATTAATTGAAGGTACAAACACTAGCTCTAAGTACACTTTTGTTACTAACAACTATGGACATTATGTTTCTGAAATAAATTATTTGAATTGAATTACTCCTAATGCGGTTTACATTAAAAACAACATGGATCAATTTTCAATGTTTAAAAGTGCTCGCAGAAAAAATTTACATTCAATCTGTGAACTCGGCTTTGCTTGCTAAAAGTATCTTTGGGATGGCACCCAAAATATACAATAAGTTGCCAAAACATATTATTGCAATAGATAATGTAACTGAATTTAAGAAATGCCTGTATGACATTGTGATGGGGTCACGTTCGCCGGGGCGGGCGCGGCCTCATACACCTCCCTTGTTCCAGACGGGAGCAAGGGTTTCCTAGTTAGCTCAGAGGAGAGAGAGGGTGCAGAGTGAGACAAAGAAACACAGGTTTAATGCTGTAGTACAAATCGGCGGGCTTTTATGCCGGTTTATTATAAAGTAAGATTCCTTAAGTCTAGGTATCCTAGGTACGACGCGGGGTGGCTTCTAATTCTTGTAACGGTACGGCGCGGACCCTAAGCTACTCGCGGGTTTGGGAACGGTATCCCCTAAGAGTGAAGGGGATGGCGAGATGGGAAGGATATGCGAATCGGGGGGGAGCGCCTAGGGTGCCTACGCGTCTAAAACACGCCGGCTCTGACCAGGGCGATAGGGAGTATCAAGGGTGCCTACGCGTCTAAAACACGCCGGCTCGGACCAAGATACAGGGTAGGATGGGGTACGTAATCCAGGTGCCTACGCGTCTGAAAACACGCCGGCTCTGACTGGGTTACGGGAAGCAGGAAGGGTCGGAGGGGAACCGGGTGCCTACGCGTCTGAAAACACGCCGGCTCGACCGGGAGATCAGCTGTCCTCACTGCAGAAGGCGGTGAGCCCAACTGACGCTGTTGTTTTTTTTTTTTTTTTTTTTTTTTTTAACATAGGCATTAGAGTCGGCCGGACGTTTCCGGCCCTATTTCTCTTTACCCTAAAAGACGCTGTTGTATGGGCGCGCGCCGCTTTTATACTCTCGGCACGGCGCGCGGCGGGTGGGGCGAGTGGGCTGGCACTCGATCGGTGGCCGCGGCTCGATAGGTAGCTTCGCTGTCCGTCACGTGGCCGCGGCGTGGTGTTGTGATGCGCGGCTAGGCGCGCCATTACAACATCTTGGTACAAAAAGCATACTATTCGATAATGGAATATTTACTCGACATATTTTGAATTTAAGTTGTTTTAGTTTTAAGTACACACTTATTTTGTTTGACATTTAACATATTATTTTCGTTTGACATCTGCTATAATTAGTGCATGCTCCATCTCTTCTTGATTATATTTGTATGCCAAATGGCAAAACATAGTGAAATATGAATTATTGTATAAGATCTATATTTAACCTATGTTTACAAATAAATAAATTTTGATTTTGATTTTGTTTTCTATTATAGGTTGTCAAGGACAAGCTTCCTCAGCACCTGTGCTCGTACTGCGGCACACAGCTGCGTAAATGTGCGTCTTTTAGAGACATGTGTCTCCGCACACAACAGAGTCTAGCTGCGGAGCCACTCAAGGAAAAGGTACACATTTTTACATACATACATATAATTACGCCTATTTCCCGGAGGGGTAGGCAGAGACCATGGAATTCCACTTGCTACGATCCTGACACTTAAAGGGTATGGGTTCCATTTTGAGGTTAATTAAAATACAAAAATCTTTATTTGTTTTAAACACAAATTGCCATGATTTAGGTGATGGAGCCACCCGGTAAACAAAAAATTGCCTGTGTTGGGAGGCACCGCTCTTCCCTAGGTTAAAGCAAAGTATTATAAAAAGTTATGAATTTTTTTTTTATCTGGTTTTCATGGAGGCTTTGGACACTCTAGGTGAACATGTCAGCCTCATTGGTGCTATCATAGTTCCCTACTCAAGGGATAAACACTGATTGCTTTGTCCGATATTGGCTCTGCCAACCAACAATTGATCTGTCCATTGTGCATGGAGCCCAGACTACCAAAAATTCTTTTTCTCAAGTCCGAATTCCAGACGCATTCCAACAACACGTTAAAGTTATGAAATAAAAACTGTTTAACAACAGAATTATCAGTGCTTCACCCGAAAAAGTGGAGCGTATCACTGAGCCAGAACCCTTTGTTTTGCTGCCACGCACACAGCTAAAGTACCTTTTATTGATGCTTCTTGTGCTTTATTTTATTTTTATTTTGGTATTGTTGTTGTTCCTATTTCTTGTGGCTACCGAATAAATGATTTATCTATCTAATAACTTGGTGAAAGTTTTGTAATTTTACTACAAATTACTATGTTATGAAAAATGAAACACTTTAGTAGCATCAAGTTAACTTGTTTAAATCCCTATAAAACTTGCTTGTGGTCATCATCCTATTAAATAAATAAAAATAAAAAGTTGTTTATTAAAAGAAAGAATTTAACAACAGGCTCTGGTCCCACACTAGGCTAGGCCTGTATCGTGGTGACCGCTCTACAGATTTACTACATACAAATTTAGGGTATCCTCTAAAAGTCTAAACTAAACTCTCTTATCTTACAATTCTTACATTGAATGAAATGAAATATATGATACATGCAAAAATCCTATTCGTAAAGTTCACCTTTCATAGGCATCACTTCATCCGAGCGCCAAAATGTTTCGGGTGATATGGTTCACTTTCCACCCTTGGTTAACAATCTACTATTAATACTTGTTTATATTTCAGCTGGACTTGGATGGCATTCGCAAAATAAGCCGCCCCTCAAACCTTTTTCTCGATCTAACAATATCTGAAGTAAAAACAGTAGAATGTTTAGATCTAGACCTCACACCAGCAGACACTATAAAAAAAGAACCAAACATAGAAATTATTAATAAACCAAACATAAACATTGCAGGTGTTATTAAAAAAACTGGTTCTAAAGCACAATTTGAAAACCAAAAGCATGTACTTAATGTTTCTGCCGATAAACTTAAATATATACAAAAAAGAGTTAGAAACATTCAGAATACTATCAAGAAAAAGATAGAAAGTGGAAATAAAGATGATGAAAACAATGCCAGTATTACAGAAACCAAAAATGAATATGACAATGATGAAAAAGATGTCATTATAACGAATATTAAGATGGAAATCGAAATTGACGAAAATACAAATTACAGCATATTTAGTGAGGAAGTTAAGAAAGAGTTTGAAATTGAAGGTGACAATAGTGACGTTGATGGTGACAGTGGTGTTAAGACACGACTTAAAAGGCGAAAAGAAATGAAAAAGAATTTGGAAGCTAAGAAAAAGAGAGTACATGTGAAAACTCTGTGCAAAAGTAATACAAAGCAGAAGAGAGGACGAAAGAGGGTGAAAAGAAAGATTAGGAATCCGGAAAACAATTATATGCCTGAGTTTGATTATGCTAAGTTTGAGAGGGATAATGCAGTGAAAATTGTGACTTTAAGCAAGGTATGCTTCACAATAGTCCCTTTTATAAATCAAATTTACTTAACATTTAAATAAAACCTTTGCGTTTTGGTCACAATAATAAATTCATTATTTTTATATAATTTTGACCCATGTTCTTTCACTGACATGTGTTAAAATTGTTTAATAACAAACGAAACCGTCAACGCCCTCTGAACGAGAATCTTAGGCCAAAGGTGGTAGCTGTTCGACAAACAAATTTTCTTGATTTCCGAGGCACGTTTTTTCCGTAGACTTTATTCATCTTATACGGAGTTACATACAGTACTGGCCAATAATATATCACCTCCATGTTTTTACGGTATAACTTTTTTTTAAATATTTGCGAGTGACTTCCACCTCACTGCTTTAGATAGTCTAGTAGTATTCCTTTGTACGGGCGATGAGAAAAATTAGTCTCATGTAATGGTTTTTTCGTAGAGGTTTTTTTAAATGTATTGTTAACTTCATTTTTTTACTAGAGGTTTTTTTAGTAATATCACAGAATAACTAATAGTACTACCGTACAGAAAATTCACTCCTTTACAAAAGTCAGATTTAGGTATAAAATTATACCTATACTCGCCGCCTGCAAGCAAAATTGAAACTTATAACCGCGCACGAACCGTGAATCTTCTTTGCGCGCCGCAGTTTTATGACCGAGCTGCGAGTGTCGGCACGGGGTTGTCACTTGACAAGTTTTTGTACCTATACCTACTGATTTATTATTTTTAAGATAAATATGTAGGAATTACAAACGTTGATTCTGTAAACATGTTTTTTTTATCCGGAGATAGTATGTCTGATTGTCACGGAAGTAGTTATGCCACAGAAGTACTTATTCCTTTGAAAATATGTCGGTCAATATAGTCCGGAATTAAAAAAAATGTTATTTCTGCTTCCTTGTTCTTCCGTTTATTCAGACATCCGTAAACAGAACAATATCTATAGATTTAGGTTTCGAAGGCATTATGTATTTTCAATTTTGCACGAGTCGAGCGGCAGCCCATTGCCATACTCCTGCCCGGGAGGCGCGCCGGCCAAATGTACCTAAACCGCGAAGTGACACCCCCCTGGTAATATGCTGAGTATCCTATTGTAATTCACAGTATTTCATTGCAATATTCATCATATATTTGTATAAATTGAATAAAATGACTAGTAAAATATGCAATCTACAAACAAACCTATATTGTTTACTCTATACAAGCTCATACAAGCCACTCAAAGGTGATATATTATTGGCCGGTACTGTAGGTCTTTGTTATTTCATATAGTTTTGAGCTCATAAAAACAGGCTTAATTTGGGACATTTTCTATGAAAAGGGACCTTATTGTCGATGTCGCTTACGCCGCACAGCGTTCACGCGTCAGCCCGGGTACCTTGCTAGAGGATTATATACCTTACCCTTGGGGACAGTAGTGCCGGGAGCGTGGTAGACGCCCAGCACACTGTCCTTGCCCCGAGATCCCGTCACTCCGCCCGAAGGAATAGCAGCGCAGTGTGTGGTTACGCGTTAGCACTCTATCCCTTCGGTACAACCCCGATCCCGTTCCGTACACCGTAAGCCTGGCCCTGCCGACCGTCCCGAGGGTCAGCACAACCCCGTATGGTTGTCGCGGATAGATTAGGGATTCGCGCCCGTCATTAACATCCCGAATAAGGGATCCCGTCCCGTGCGCATTAGCGTAGGCTCTAGCATACCCGTTTGATCCTATTATAAATAAACCGGCATAAAAGCCCGTAGATTGTAGAGATATAAATCAGTGTTTCTTTACTCACCCCTCTGCCCTCTCATCCCTGAGCTGTCGAGACATAACCCGAGGTCCCGTCTGGACCGAGGGAGATCGTACATGCTGCCACACTCGTCCCGACGCGTGTGACAACATTACATCTGGCGTCGCGTATTTATATTGGAGCATCGTTAATAATGGCGTAAGCGCCATCGACAATAAGGTCCCTTTTTATAGAAAATACCACATTTGTCATCCCTATTGTAAAAATTTGTGTGCAGGAAGAGCAGCTAGAAGAGATCGCAGCCCGCAAGAAGTCGCAGAACTATCTGGACTCGCAGTTCAAGTGCGAGACTTGTGGGAAGGCATTCAACGTGGAGGCCGCTTATAACAACCATCTAGTGAGACACGATCCTGTGAGTTGTTCAAATACATTTTTCTTATATTACATACTAGCTTTTGCCCGCGACTTCGTCTGCGTGTAATCAGTAACACCAGCTAGAGTAAGTATAACGCCTGGATAAAGTGTAATAGCAATCATTCAATTTGACCATAAGCTTAATTGCTTACATCAATTATCAGGCAATTCATTAACTCTCTCAATTCCACCCCCCTTTTCACTGTTTAGCTTTTCGCTCGCTTGATTTCCGACAAAAACTATCCTATGTCCTTCCCCGGGACTCAAACTATCTCTATGCCCAACTAACTCGGTTCAGCGGTTTATGCGTGAAGAGGTAACAGACAGACAGACACACTTTCGCATTTATAATATTAGTATGGGTATACGACCTTAAAACCTTCAAGAAAAGACCGTACACCCATCTTAAAGGTCGGTTGCGGGTGTCTATGGGCGACGGTAATCGCTTATCATCAGACGGTTCGTCCGCTCGTTTGCCTCCTATATCATACAAATATTACATACAAGCAATAACTGGATGGTAATTGGAAAAAAAGTAAATTGCACAAGGAATAGCAATAACTAAATGTATAAATCCTTAATAAAATCACCATTGGTACTGTCACAGTGCACATAATTATCGTCGTTTTGTCAGTCATTACTCGTTTCGGTAAATTTAGATTTTAAAACCAATTTGTTTAAACATGTTTGTTACCAATTTGTTGAAATCAATTTTGTTTGCATCACTATTCGATTTTCTAAATACTTATCTAACTTGATGCAGCCTATAATATAGATTAAGGATCAGATTCTTTACCTTCTATCAAACCACCTTCAACTCACACATTATCTCATCAGTTTAGTGTTTGGTGGTATCAAAGATAGATATAACTCCGTAATAGATAGATACAGTCTAAGGAAAAAACGTGCCACGAAAATCAAGAAAATTTGATTCTCGTTCAGAGGGCGCTACTAGTTATGGCCTACAGTCGAATAGATGGCGATGACGGTTTCGTTTGTTATTTAATAATTTTAACGCATATCAGTGAAAGAACATGGGTCAAAATCATAAAAATAATTAATGCAACTAAAAAAAATCATTTATCTATATTTAAATACATTCTATCGTATTTTTATAAATCTTCATTTTTAGTTTTAAAGTGTGTCGACAGATGGCAGTGAATTTACTGGGGCTACAAAATTTACTATGACAGTACCGCTCTAGTATAAGTTACTCTATGGTGGTATAAACTACCAATAAACCAACTGGGCTTAGGTTCCCTATTGTGTTGCAGAAAGTTTTTTGACATTATTTTGTATTGCATAATGTTACTTGGTAGGAATATCGTTTGGCAGAAATACTTTTGTCATACTGCTTTTCGCATAATATTATTTGACAGAAAACTCTAACTTAGAAAATTCTGCCAAATGAATATTATGGGAAATGACTATTATGGCAAGTATATATTTATGCGAAAGTATCATTCGACTAAAAGTTTTCTGCGATACGTGTTATGCGAAGTGTATTTCTGACAAATAATATTCTGCCAGATGAGGGGTAACCCCTTTTCCTAAGGTCAGCTGTAAATATAAATATTTTAAATTTTAGATCGAGGGCGAGTTAGCGTGCGAAATCTGTTCGGTGCGCTACAAGCGCCCGTTCCAGGTGCAACGACACCAGGACGTGCACCGGCTGAAGATTATATGCAACGAGTGCAAATATGTGTCCAGAACCAGGTCAGACCATCCATTGATTACCTAAAGCAGGCGTGGCTTACTCCGCGATATCGTCGCGTCGCTAGAAGTACATGCGGCCCACACCAATTTTGGTGTCTAGCCATAGTAGTTGCCGCGCACCGCTAAGTAACGGACGCCTGCTCGCGCTTGCGCCACCTAGCGGTCATATCTGTCGTAGTAGACGCGTTTTGTTAGAGAGTGAACCTTCTGTACCAAGTACTATTATTTATTCTGTACCCAAAGTGTATTCATCCTGACGTGACGTCGTAATGTCAGATGTTTTGAGGTGATCCATTCGTTACTGCGATTATTGATGAAGATCTTATTAGAAATGATATTTTTCTGTGGTTATTTGGATGATTTCAATACTGTCGTTTCTTTAAGTATATATAATTATAAGCGATGATTATTGTGTAATTCCAGAGAAAAATGTGATAATGTCTCCGAAAAGTGTTTATTCATATGATAGGACAAGTAAGTATAAATACACTTTAAGGTTAAGCTTACTTAGCTATGACATGACATATGTTGCAGGTGTAAGGTTAGGTTAGGTTAGTTACCTTACTCCTGCAACATGTGTGATTATAAATTTATCTATGTTGTATCATTATGTAATTTATGCAGGTGGCAAGCAGTGAGACATCACGAAATGCACGCGGGAAGGACCTACCAATGCCAACATTGCGGGAAAACCTTTGTGTGAGACCATTATTTAACTTCCATTGTTCGTACCTATATATATCTATGTATGTAAGTTGCCTTCGTTGCAAACCGTTTTTTGACTACTTTTTGGTATCCGATTGGGGTGAAATTTGGCGTTCCCCCTTGTTACATTTTCTTAGAGTTAGACTAAAAGAAGTGCGTTATTTATACGCTATAATTTCATAGAAGTTTGACGTTTAAAATAACACCCGAATTGCGTGTGCTGTCAAAATCTCTGTAGTTTTATTGGTTTGCTTATTTTCTTTCTTCTCCCAACCCCTGAACGTGTTACGTAATCAATAATAAATAAATAAATAAAATTCATTTATTTCGGACAATTCGGAATCCATATATCACATGACATACAATCTTATATGTACATTAAAACTATATTACTACATTACAATTATAATTACAGTTACATTACAATTATAGTTACATTACATTAAAATTATAAAATTAAAATTCAATTAACTTTAAAAATTAAAATTATCATTGGTTAAATTACAATTAAAATGTATTAAAATAAATAAATTAGATTAGGTATAACGGTTAAAATTTTAAAATTGATATGTGGTATTTTCTATAAAAAGGGACCTTATTGTCGATGGCGTTTACGCCATTATAAACGATGCTCCGATATAAATACAATGCCGCGTGACGCTGTGCGGCGTAAGCGCCACCGACAATAAGGTCCCTTTTCATAGAAAATGCCCCATATAACGAACCTATAATGGACGACCCCTTAGAACAAAAAAAAATACTGTCAAATATGTCTTTTTTCTCCCTCAGCAAGACGACTACGTTTCTGTCGCACGTACGCATTGTGCACCCCGCGCAGTGCGTCGCGTGCGACGTGTGCGGGGAAACGTTTGTGGGTGAATTTGGGGTGCGCGCGCACAAGAAGAGATCGCATGCTAAGGTAAATAATATAACACACACAGACACACACCCGTCTCAGTCGATATTCACACCTTAAATCAAACAAGTAAAAATAAACAGAAACAGTGTACCTGTGTTAATCTGTTAATGCATGTCTTAGAATTAAGTTAAATATCTATTAACTAGTAATTCTGTATAATTACCTATATCTGTATTTATAATAGTTTTCCTCACTTATATATATATATTAAATAAAATATAATAATGTAATACTTATAAACCTAGGGAAGAGCGGTGCCTCCCGACACAAGCATTGTTTGCTTACCGGGCGGCTCCATCCCCTGTATCACAAAAATGTACATTGTTATGAAATAAAGAATTTTGTATTTGTAATATCTATTAAATTAAAAAAAAGCCCCCTATATGCAAACAGAATTAATCTATTTTGTGCCAAAAATGCCTTACATGATTTTAGATACGAGTCTTAAAACTGCTGGATCGATTTTTATCAAACATAGCTGAGAACCACCACAAAAAAACCGCATGGATATCGCAGGGAAATCGGAAAACGGCAAAAAAATCACGTTTGTTGTATGAATTGTATGGGAACACTTTAATATTTATTTTATTCTGTTTTTAGTATTTGTTATTGCGGCAACAGAAATAATCATCTGTGAAAGTTTCAACTGTCTAGCTATCACGGTTCATGAGATACAGCCTGGTGACAGACAGACAGACGGACAGCGGAGTCTTAGTAATAGGGTCCCGTTTTTACCCTTTGGGTACGGAACCCTAAAAAGGCGTAGGCGTTCCCTCTCCCTTTACGGTTTTAAATAGAGTGAAAAATTAAGTTTGCGTACTTTATTTCAGAAGCCGCAACAATTCAAGTGTACTACTTGTTCAGTAAACTTCCGTAGTTTAACTGCGCTGAACAGACACACAGACACGGCCGGCGAGCACACAGACCTGCGGCCGTGCGAGCAGTGCGGCGAGAACTGTGCGAGCGAGGAGGCGCTACAGGAACATGTCGAAGAGACACATTCGACTGAGTCACATCGGTGTGAAGAGGTACAGTAGAATCCACTTATAATGACATCGAAGGTACCGTAAAATGGGGTAAGTAGGAGCAAAACTGACATTCAAACCTCGATAACATTTTATTTTTACATATGCAAATTGAATGGTGTATATAGTAAGTGTTCCGGACGTTTGTATTTTATTTAGGTTTTATTTTATTTTGGGTAGTTCCATTTCATAACTTTGACGATAAACAGGAAATCGGTGACTGCTTACCATCAGGCGGGCCGTATGCTTGTTTGCCACCGTCGTGGTATATAAAAAAAAACCACCTCACCCCGTAGTCCCTCGTAATTGGGGTGATATGGGTTTTATTTTCATACAATGGCGATTTTTCATCCCTTTCATCCCTTTTCTCCCCATTCATAACCCAACTCTCCCCGCGAACCCTACTCACCCCATTTTACAGTAAGTGACAAATACGTCATACTAAGCGGATGTCATATAAAGCATAGTTGAATAACATTTTTTTTTTGTTTTTTTTTTTGAGATATGAGTTTTATTAACCTTGTACCAATTATCAACTTGTCACTGAGAATCAAATCTAAAACAACTTACACGCCACGCACGCACCAAACGTGCTCGCAGGGAAAGACGTGGGGACGGCCACGAAAACCAGCGAATGTGTCAGTATAACCGGACATAATTATCGCTACCATCAGGTGATCCGTCTGCTCGTTTGCCTCCTATTTCATAAAAAAAAAAAACAATTTCATGAAAATAGGATTGTGGCGGTTTGTCACTATAAGCAAAGTCATCTTATCCGACTTTGTTACAAAGAATTTTATATGAAAACCAAACTTCAGAAATTACGTCATAATAAGCGGTTGGTCTGTATAAGCGGTGTCATAATAAACGGATTCCACTTAGGGAATGCAAACCGGTTTTTATTCGTATGAAATTTCGGTAAATAACCAGTTATTAACCGGTTAAAAACCGGTTTGTATTCCCTAATTCCACTGTATGTTGCTTTTATACATTGTGTTTTTATTGAATTCAGGGTACGGTTAAGTTACGTTTAAGAAAACTAAATGGCATAGTTATTTAAAAATATAATAGGCATTTTTTTTTTCATTTAAGGTGCGTTGGGATAAGATTGAACGGGTTTTTCAATCGGGGTAAGATGAAAAGTCGCCCATAATGCTTTAGCATACGGACGATTTTTTATCTTACCCCACATGAAATCTTACCCCAACGCACTCTATTTTATTTTTTAAAAAGTAATTAAAGACAATCCGAGGATGTGGGTTCGAGTCCAACTTTGGTCAGAGTTGTTCATCGTTGATTTTTTCATTGTGATTGACATCTGTATTTACAATTTGTAGATAAAAAACCAATATTCTGGTAAGTGAGCTATGTCAGTAAAAAAAGCGCCAATTTAACAAAAAACTCGTAGCTTAGGATCTTGGAGGATATAACCAACGGAGACGCCTTGTCTGTAATTTGCTGTACAAAAAAGTCTGCCAATTTTTGCGGGGGAGGGGAACGTCAAATGTATACGTAACGTCAAAATAGCCATGTCAGATAAACGTCAGTCCATACATTGTGTATGACAATTGGCCGACTATTTTCGACAGAGGGGAATGTTGTGGCTACTCCGTTAAGCTTAGGATGGATCTCCCATACTAGTTTAAATTTCGCGCCTTTTTCTACTGATAAAGTTGGCTAGCCAGAATAGTCATACTTGTTATGAACAAAATGCTGCACTTCATGATAAAAGCAAGCCGCTTTGCACAGTGATAGTAGGGACCAAACTGAGCGATTTGACCCGCAGCAGCGGCAGTTTCACCCCTTAGGAACAGAGATGGCGCCACTTCTTTAAAAATATTTCAAAAAATTCTACAAACTAAACCAATGAACCGATTTAAATATTTAATATCTCAAATGAAAGCTCATTATATACATTACATTTAAAAAATACATAAAAAATATATACTGAATACTTTTGACATTAAACGGCATCTTAAGTTTTTTTTTCTCGATTGATAGTTTTTACTTGATTTCTCAAAAAAAATGTATGGAACATGAATAGTTTAATGCATGTATATATTACTGAATAAATAACAAGTATTATAAAAAAAAACCCGACACCGATACCTCTCATACTTCACGAAATATGAATGTTTGAATGTGAGTGTAAATTTCTTCAAAATATATTTCTAAAAATTCTACAAGCTAAACTACTTGACCGATTTCAATGTTTAATACCTAAAATAAAAGCTCATTATATACATTACTTATAAAAAAATACTCAAAAAACATATACTGAATACTTTTGGCAAAAAACGGCATCTTAAGTTTTTTTTTTCTTACTCGATTGATAGTTTTTACTTGATTTCTTAAAAAAAATTATGGAACTTGAATAGTTTAATACATGTATATATTACTGAATAAATAACAAGTATTATAAAAAAAACCCGACACCGAAACCTTTTATTCTTCACGAAATATTTAAGTTCAATTATGCACGCTCTTACAAATAAATTTATTTAAAATAAATCTTCAACCGCAGTAAGTGCACTGATTTTAATATGAAATGTGTCATATGAAAAGAAATCACCCAATTTAGTTTAATAAATAAAACCTGAATAAAGTTTTTTCCTGGTGCTGAATTACAAAAGAAAATATAACAAAATAGAAATTATTTTTATTTAAAGTGACTACATTCGTAAACAAAAAACTTAAATGTCCTCTTCGGGTTCACCGGTAGATGTAGAACTGAAAAAGAAAAGTCGTTTTGAAGGACTCGTACCATTCCAATACTACAAAATCACCGATCATACATGAACTGGTTGCTGTAGATTACTGTTGAATTATTTTTGTGCCTAGCTGATTACCATTAAACCTATAATTTTGTGCCAAACCTATAATCAGTGGTCAGCAACTCAGCATGCAAAATATAACCCTGGATTGAAAATTACATTAACTTAATTTTGATTTGTACAGCCATCTTTGCATGATTTACACTGGGCTGTGCATGGTAAGCTGACGCGACGACAGTCGACACCCACAACGCATAGTTTCGCAGCCAGATTGGGAGCCACAATGGTCCAAGAGGCTTAATTGCGACCAAATCGCTGTAACTGCAGACAATTCTGCAGTGCAACTCTCTTTTTCCTTAGTCCATCCCTAAGAAGATGTACATGGTATGGAAGCTTCTGGTTCCAGAGGAGCGTTTCCCCATATATGGCCCGCTTGGTAAGCTGCTCGAAGTGCATGTTTATAGAGAGCAGCTGATGTAGGTGGCAGGCTTGTAACAAGCTTGTTTTTTGAAATTGTAACTATAGCAAAACAATAACACAAATCTAGGGTTACTTTATACTAAAATTAAAATATGTAGGGACACACCTGACAACTGACAAAATCAAAAACTTAAAAGTTGACGTACTTCTATTTTCCCGTCTTTTTATAGTGGCCAGAGAAAGGCAGCTTGATCTGAACGAATTCTTCCAGTACGAAAACTAAATTTTTCCACGTTCGTTGTCAGTCAATGGAGGGCTTCGTTCAGGAAACAAATCTCTCGGCCAATTTCAAAGCAGATGATTTGGCCGAGAAATTGGAACTTGCCTACCCTGCCACCTACATCATGCACTTCGAGCAGCTTACCAAGCGGGCCATATATGGGGAAACGCTCTGAAACCAGAAGTTTCCATACCATGTCCATCTTCTTGGGGATGGACTAAGGAAAAAGAGAGTTGGACTCCAGAATCGCGGCAGTTACAGCGATTTGGTCGCAATTAAGCCTCTTGGACCATTTTGGCTGTAAATCTGGCTGCGAAACTATGCGTTATGGGTGTCATCGCGTCAGCTTACCATGTACAGCCCAGTGTAAATCATGCAAAGGTGGCTGTACAAATCAAAAGTAAGTTAATGTAGTTCTCAATCCAGGGTTATTTTGCATGCTGACCACTGATTATAGGTCTGGCACAAAATTATAGGTTTAATGGTAATCAGCTAGGCACAAATATAATTCAACAGTAATCTACAGCAATCAGTTCATGTAATGATCGATGATTTTGTAGTATTGAGATGGTACGAGTGCTTCAAAACGACTTTTCTTTTTCAGTTCTACATCTACCGACGAGGACATTTAAGTTTTTTGTTTACAAATGTAGTCACTTTAAATAAAAATAATCTCTATTTTGTTATTTTTTTTTGTAATTCAGCACCAGGAAAAAACTTTATTCGGTTTTAATTAATTTATTTTTTATTTATTAAAATAAATTGGGTGATTTCTTTTCATATGACACATTTCATATTAAAATCAGTGCACTTACTGCAGTTGAAGATTTCTTTTAATTTTTTTTTTTTTATTATTATTAACTGATCGGCGATTGGCCCTAGTCACACCTGATGGAAAGTGAAGACAGGGCCTAAGATGGAGCTCACCGGTTCAGTAACAGCCTATTCACTCTTGTTTTAAAGAGACCGAGGTCATATTGATCAGGGAATACAATGGTGGGAGCGCATTCCATTCCTTAGCCGTCCGTACCAAAAAGGAGGAGGCAAAACGTTTCGTCCGAACGAATGGAATGTGGACCACGAACGGGTGCATTCGCTCCCCGCGCCTGGATGTCCGATGATGGAAAGGGAAAGGTGGGATCAGGTCGTGTAGTTCCTGTGCGCACTCCCCGAAATGTATCCGATAGAACAGCGACAGGCAAGAGACTCGACGGCGATGCTCAAGGCTCTATATCCTTGACTTGACAGATGGGTCATCGCCAAAGAGTCTATGAGCCCGGCGCTCTATTGAGTCCAGGGCCGCCAGCTGATATTTGGCAGAACCGTCCCATAGGTGGGAGCAGTATTCCATGCACGAGCGTACCTGTGCTTGGTATAGGGAGAGAAGCTGACTCGGCGTGAAATACCGCTTCACCTTAAATAGGACACCAAGTTTTTTGGCAGCAGTTTTAGCCCTAGACTCAATAGTCGACCCGAAGTTTGAGTTTGATTTATTTGTAAGAGCGTGCATAATTGAACTTAAATATTTCGTGAAGAATAAAAGGTATCGGTGTCGGGTTTTTTTTATAATACTTGTTATTTATTCAGTAATATATACATGTATTAAACTATTCATGTTCCATAATTTTTTTTTAAGAAATCAAGTAAAAACTATCAATTGAGTAAGAAAAAAAAACTTAAGATGCCGTTTTTTGCCAAAAGTATTCAGTATATGTTTTTGAGTATTTTTTTATAAGTAATGTATATAATGAGCTTTTATTTTAGATATTAAACATTGAAATAGGTCAAATAGTTTAGCTTGTAGAATTTTTTGAAATATATTTTGAAGAAATTTACACTCACATTCAAACCTTCATATTTCGTGAAGTATGAGAGGTATCGGTGTCGAGTTTTTTGTATAATACTTGTTGTTTATTCAGTAAAATGCACATGTATTAAACTATTCATGTTCCATACTTTTTTTTTAAGAAATCATTTAAAAACTATCAATCGAGTAAAAAAAAAAACTTAACATGCCGTTTTTTGTCAAAAGTATTCAGTATATATTTTTTGAGTATTTTTTTAAAAGTAACGTATGTAATAAGCTTTCATTTGAGATATTAAACATTTAAATCGGTTCATTGATTTAGCTTGTAGAATTTTTTGAAATATTTTTTAAAGAAGTGGCGCCATCTCTGTTCCTAAGGGGTGAAACTTGCGCTGCTGCGGGTCAAATCACTCAGTTTGGCCCCTTCTATCACTGTGCAAAGCGGCTTGCTTTTATCATGAAGTGCAGCATCCGGGCAAAAAATGGCCATAACAAGTATGACTAGAATATAATTCTTTGAACGCCACATCTGTCGTGTGCTGTGCGTCATCGTTCGGCTTTTTGGTTGCTGATTTCAGGATCTAATCGGTATTGCTATGAGATCTTGTACCGAACCTTTCGCGCTTTCTCACTCTTATTTTATGGCCACTACTATTTTTATTTCTATGTTTATGCTTATTTTCTGTTTTATTTATGTATTTTATTTCAGAACTTTCTAACACCACTCAACTACACACTTTTTACAGTACCGTATACTTATCACCGTCATATTTACCTAACTGTAACGTGATCTGGGCTCCGGCAGAATATCAGTGCTCCGCTCAATAGAGTGGAGCGTATAGCTGAGTCGGAACCCTTTTGTTGTTGCTGCAATGCACACAGCGTGCAGCTAACCACTAAAAACTAATATTTCGTGTTTAAGTAAAAAATTTTTTGTTAATTTAATTTAGTACTTAAGTTTTGTTCTGACTGCAATGTACCTACTTATACTTTACACTAAAATTGTGTGTTTTGCAGCATCCAAATAAACGTTTTATCTATCTATCTATCTATCATCGTGAGCCTTGTCGCAACGCACGAAGGTTGCTATTTGGCTCATGCGCATAATTTGACGTTTTTGGCGGTCAAAGAGTTAACCCATTACCCGTTTCACATTCCACTCTAGTCATTCGAATTCAAACCGTGAAAAAAAATGAAAAAAGTTTATTGTGCAAATTTGAGTATACAATAAATCACGGCCCTGTGTCCTGAGCTAGGAAACCCTGTGTTACAGGACCCAGTTTCGTTATACTAGTTTCTTAATCTAGGTATATATTGGTACAAATTGTAACCGTAATTCTTAGATTCGTTTTTGTTTTAAGGGGCCGTAGTCGATTTTGGAGCAAAAATTTTAAATTGATAGATTTAGTCGTTGAAATTATACACGTTTTGTTACGTAATATCTAAATAACAAGTATTGGTTTCTATTAGCACGTCTTCTCATCTTGCCTTTTAATAACCAGGTCGCGAGCGTGCGTCACCGGTATTTTATGAAAAGAAGGGGTAGTTTTTAAAAATTCATCAAAAATTTATGGTGGTAAATTATACAAATTGATGTATAAGAATAGTTTCAGCAAATGTAGTAGATTGTTTAAGTATGAAAATTTTGTTGAAATTAAGTCGATTTTCAGAGAAATTGTCACTTGTTTTGAAGTAATTTCTGGAGAAAATTGATTTCGTCTAACTTTCATTTACACTACTTCAAAGTCATAATAATAAAAATTTAGTCTGATAAACGTCAAGTACAGGATATGTGTAATACAAAATTACCATGTTTAGCCGTCCAAACTTTACGAAATTTACAAATAAGAGCGACAAAATCAGTGCTTTACGCGCGTTTACCTAAACGTCCATCAGAAAAGCCAACATTACTAATTTAGTGAGTCTGTTTTCAAAAAATTTATCTGATAAAAGGTAAGATAAGAAGACGTGCTAATAGAAACCAGTACTTGTTATTTCAATTAGGTAACAAAAGGTGTACAATTTCACCGACTAAATCTATCAATTTTACATTTTTGCGACTAAAATCGACACCGGCCTCTTAAGCATGGTGACAAGTATGTTGTCGCTATGGACTAAAGCGTTAAACGATATTCCACGTACAGTGCGACATGACGTTTCCCGACACGACGGCGTTCGAGGTCCACAACCGACGCAAGCATCTCAACGAGCGCCCCACCATCGGCCGCACCAACTACGGGAGGAAGAAGTACGAGCGCCAACGCGCCGCCATGCGCGCCGCTCGCGAGAGCGGTGTCGCTCCCGCTCTTCGCGCGCCGTCCAGGCTGTTCGTGTGTGAGCAGTGCGGACGCGTACTGATAGTTAGTATGTCCCACGTACAGTGTAACATGAGAGGCACCTCGGGAGGAACTGGCCGCCTACGCGAGGAAGTACCACGCGCGCCGCTCCCGCTCTTCGCGCGCCGTCCAGGCTGTTCGTGTGTGAGCAGTGCGGACGCGTACTGATAGTTAGTATGTCCCACGCACAGTGTAACATGAGAGGCACCTCGGGAGGAACTGGCCGCCTACGCGAGGAAGTACCACGCGCGCCGCTCCCGCTCTTCGCGCGCCGTCCAGGCTGTTCGTGTGTGAGCAGTGCGGACGCGTACTGATAGTTAGTATGTCCCACGCACAGTGTAACATGAGAGGCACCTCGGGAGGAACTGGCCGCCTACGCGAGGAAGTACCACGCGCGCCGCTCCCGCTCTTCGCGCGCCGTCCAGGCTGTTCGTGTGTGAGCAGTGCGGACGCGTACTGATAGTTAGTATGTCCCACGTACAGTGTAACATGAGAGGCAGCTCGGGAGGAACTGGCCGCCTACGCGAGGAAGTACCACGCGCGCCGCTCCCGGTCGTCGCGCTCCGGACAAGCTGTTCGTGTGTGAGCAGTGCGGACGCGTACTGATAGTTAGTATGTCCCACGTACAGTGTAACATGAGAGGCAGCTCGGGAGGAACTGGCCGCCTACGCGAGGAAGTACCACGCGCGCCGCTCCCGGTCGTCGCGCTCCGGACAAGCTGTTCGTGTGTGAGCAGTGCGGACGCGTACTGATAGTTAGTATGTCCCACGTACAGTGTAACATGAGAGGCAGCTCGGGAGGAACTGGCCGCCTACGCGAGGAAGTACCACGCGCGCCGCTCCCGCTCTTCGCGCGCCGTCCAGGCTGTTCGTGTGTGAGCAGTGCGGACGCGTACTGATAGTTAGTATGTCCCACGTACAGTGTAACATGAGAGGCAGCTCGGGAGGAACTGGCCGCCTACGCGAGGAAGTACCACGCGCGCCGCTCCCGGTCGTCGCGCTCCGGACAAGCTGTTCGTGTGTGAGCAGTGCGGACGCGTACTGATAGTTAGTATGTCCCACGTACAGTGTAACATGAGAGGCAGCTCGGGAGGAACTGGCCGCCTACGCGAGGAAGTACCACGCGCGCCGCTCCCGGTCGTCGCGCTCCGGACAAGCTGTTCGTGTGTGAGCAGTGCGGACGCGTACTGATAGTTAGTATGTCCCACGCACAGTGTAACATGAGAGGCACCTCGGGAGGAACTAGCCGCCTTCGCGAGGAAGTACCACGCGCGCTGCTCTCGCCTCCGCGCTCCGGGCAAGCTGTTCGTGTGTGAGCAGTGCCGACGCGTACTGATAGTTAGTATGTCCCACGTACAGTGTAACATGAGAGGCAGCTCGGGAGGAACTGGCCGCCTACGCGAGGAAGTACCACGCGCGCCGCTCCCGCTCTTCGCGCGCCGTCCAGGCTGTTCGTGTGTGAGCAGTGCGGACGCGTACTGATAGTTAGTTTGTCCCACGCACAGTGTAACATGAGAGGCAGCTCGGGAGGAACTGGCCGCCTACGCGAGGAAGTACCACGCGCGCCGCTCCCGCTCTTCGCGCGCCGTCCAGGCTGTTCGTGTGTGAGCAGTGCGGACGCGTACTGATAGTTAGTATGTCCCACGTACAGTGTAACATGAGAGGCAGCTCGGGAGGAACTGGCCGCCTACGCGAGGAAGTACCACGCGCGCCGCTCCCGGTCGTCGCGCTCCGGACAAGCTGTTCGTGTGTGAGCAGTGCGGACGCGTACTGATAGTTAGTATGTCCCACGTACAGTGTAACATGAGAGGCAGCTCGGGAGGAACTGGCCGCCTACGCGAGGAAGTACCACGCGCGCCGCTCCCGGTCGTCGCGCTCCGGACAAGCTGTTCGTGTGTGAGCAGTGCGGACGCGTACTGATAGTTAGTATGTCCCACGTACAGTGTAACATGAGAGGCAGCTCGGGAGGAACTGGCCGCCTACGCGAGGAAGTACCACGCGCGCCGCTCCCGGTCGTCGCGCTCCGGACAAGCTGTTCGTGTGTGAGCAGTGCGGACGCGTACTGATAGTTAGTATGTCCCACGCACAGTGTAACATGAGAGGCACCTCGGGAGGAACTAGCCGCCTTCGCGAGGAAGTACCACGCGCGCTGCTCTCGCCTCCGCGCTCCGGGCAAGCTGTTCGTGTGTGAGCAGTGCCGACGCGTACTGATAGTTAGTATGTCCCACGTACAGTGTAACATGAGAGGCAGCTCGGGAGGAACTGGCCGCCTACGCGAGGAAGTACCACGCGCGCCGCTCCCGCTCTTCGCGCGCCGTCCAGGCTGTTCGTGTGTGAGCAGTGCGGACGCGTACTGATAGTTAGTTTGTCCCACGCACAGTGTAACATGAGAGGCAGCTCGGGAGGAACTGGCCGCCTACGCGAGGAAGTACCACGCGCGCCGCTCCCGCTCTTCGCGCGCCGTCCAGGCTGTTCGTGTGTGAGCAGTGCGGACGCGTACTGATAGTTAGTATGTCCCACGTACAGTGTAACATGAGAGGCAGCTCGGGAGGAACTGGCCGCCTACGCGAGGAAGTACCACGCGCGCCGCTCCCGGTCGTCGCGCTCCGGACAAGCTGTTCGTGTGTGAGCAGTGCGGACGCGTACTGATAGTTAGTATGTCCCACGTACAGTGTAACATGAGAGGCAGCTCGGGAGGAACTGGCCGCCTACGCGAGGAAGTACCACGCGCGCCGCTCCCGGTCGTCGCGCTCCGGACAAGCTGTTCGTGTGTGAGCAGTGCGGACGCGTACTGATAGTTAGTATGTCCCACGCACAGTGTAACATGAGAGGCACCTCGGGAGGAACTAGCCGCCTTCGCGAGGAAGTACCACGCGCGCTGCTCTCGCCTCCGCGCTCCGGGCAAGCTGTTCGTGTGTGAGCAGTGCCGACGCGTACTGATAGTTAGTATGTCCCACGTACAGTGTAACATGAGAGGCAGCTCGGGAGGAACTGGCCGCCTACGCGAGGAAGTACCACGCGCGCCGCTCCCGCTCTTCGCGCGCCGTCCAGGCTGTTCGTGTGTGAGCAGTGCGGACGCGTACTGATAGTTAGTTTGTCCCACGCACAGTGTAACATGAGAGGCAGCTCGGGAGGAACTGGCCGCCTACGCGAGGAAGTACCACGCGCGCCGCTCCCGCTCTTCGCGCGCCGTCCAGGCTGTTCGTGTGTGAGCAGTGCGGACGCGTACTGATAGTTAGTATGTCCCACGTACAGTGTAACATGAGAGGCAGCTCGGGAGGAACTGGCCGCCTACGCGAGGAAGTACCACGCGCGCCGCTCCCGGTCGTCGCGCTCCGGACAAGCTGTTCGTGTGTGAGCAGTGCGGACGCGTACTGATAGTTAGTATGTCCCACGTACAGTGTAACATGAGAGGCAGCTCGGGAGGAACTGGCCGCCTACGCGAGGAAGTACCACGCGCGCCGCTCCCGGTCGTCGCGCTCCGGACAAGCTGTTCGTGTGTGAGCAGTGCGGACGCGTACTGATAGTTAGTATGTCCCACGCACAGTGTAACATGAGAGGCACCTCGGGAGGAACTAGCCGCCTTCGCGAGGAAGTACCACGCGCGCTGCTCTCGCCTCCGCGCTCCGGGCAAGCTGTTCGTGTGTGAGCAGTGCCGACGCGTACTGATAGTTAGTATGTCCCACGTACAGTGTAACATGAGAGGCAGCTCGGGAGGAACTGGCCGCCTACGCGAGGAAGTACCACGCGCGCCGCTCCCGGTCGTCGCGCTCCGGACAAGCTGTTCGTGTGTGAGCAGTGCGGACGCGTACTGATAGTATGTCCCACGCACAGTGTAACATGAGAGGCACCTCGGGAGGAACTAGCCGCCTTCGCGAGGAAGTACCACGCGCGCTGCTCTCGCCTCCGCGCTCCGGGCAAGCTGTTCGTGTGTGAGCAGTGCGGACGCGTACTGATAGTTAGTATGTCCCACGTACAGTGTAACATGAGAGGCAGCTCGGGAGGAACTAGCCGCCTTCGCGAGGAAGTACCACGCGCGCTGCTCTCGCCTCCGCGCTCCGGACAAGCTGTTCGTGTGTGAGCAGTGCGGACGCGTACTGATAGTTAGTATGTCCCACGTACAGTGTAACATGAGAGGCAGCTCGGGAGGAACTGGCCGCCTACGCGAGGAAGTACCACGCGCGCCGCTCCCGGTCGTCGCGCTCCGGACAAGCTGTTCGTGTGTGAGCAGTGCGGACGCGTACTGATAGTATGTCCCACGCACAGTGTAACATGAGAGGCACCTCGGGAGGAACTAGCCGCCTTCGCGAGGAAGTACCACGCGCGCTGCTCTCGCCTCCGCGCTCCGGGCAAGCTGTTCGTGTGTGAGCAGTGCGGACGCGTACTGATAGTTAGTATGTCCCACGTACAGTGTAACATGAGAGGCAGCTCGGGAGGAACTAGCCGCCTTCGCGAGGAAGTACCACGCGCGCTGCTCTCGCCTCCGCGCTCCGGACAAGCTGTTCGTGTGTGAGCAGTGCGGACGCGTACTGATAGTTAGTATGTCCCACGTACAGTGTAACATGAGAGGCAGCTCGGGAGGAACTAGCCGCCTTCGCGAGGAAGTACCACGCGCGCCGCTCCCGGTCGTCGCGCTCCGGACAAGCTGTTCGTGTGTGAGCAGTGCGGACGCGTACTGATAGTATGTCCCACGCACAGTGTAACATGAGAGGCACCTCGGGAGGAACTAGCCGCCTTCGCGAGGAAGTACCACGCGCGCTGCTCTCGCCTCCGCGCTCCGGACAAGCTGTTCGTGTGTGAGCAGTGCGGACGCGTACTGATAGTTAGTATGTCCCACGTACAGTGTAACATGAGAGGCAGCTCGGGAGGAACTGGCCGCCTCCGCGAGGAAGTACCACGCGCGCTGCACAGTGCGTTGTCTCGTAGACTTTGAACGCACTGCGATTAATTTCTTGCGATTTTAGTCTTGCAAGTGCATGCGCATGTGAGGCATGGCATACGTTACACTTTTTGTGTTTCCGAAACCGCAAGAAATTAATAAGCGCAGTGTGTCTGAACCTTAGTACCGAAACATAAGTATAACCGGACGGTTTTATATTTATGTAGATACTAGCTTTTGCCCGCGACTTCGTCTGCGTGGAGTTAGTAATTTATTGGGTAGCTTATTTTTTATCCAATCTGCTTTTTATCGATTTCCCATACAAACTTCCACCCCCCTTTTCACCCCCTTAAAGGATGATTTCTGGGATAAAAACTACCCCATGTCCTTCCTCTGGACTCAAACTATCTCTATAATATATACCAAATTTTAACTAAATCGGTTCAGCGGTTTAAGCGTGAAGAGGTAACAGACAGACAGACACACTTTCGCATTAATAATATTAGTATGGATACATTTAGATACTCGACATGCTTGTCTGAATCGCAGAAAATAAATTAATTTAAATTTTCTTATTGACATTTTACACTTTTTTACCGATTTAACTATTTTAACTATTTATGCAAGCCATATTTAGTTTGTATAAAATGCTTTTTTACTCCCTTCTTTTTTTGTATTCTCTTGTTTCCACTTAGTTATTGCATGTGGACATCTGTTGGCTATGTTTTCTGTTCACTATGCTCTCTGTATTACTTTTTGTATTGCTGATGATGCCCCAAATAAATAAAATAAACATAAAACTAATACATTGCTACAGAATTCTACCATGCTCCGGCAGCACCAGGAGCAGCATCAGGAAGTGAGGACGTTCGCCTGCAATTTCTGTCCGAAGAGCTTCGCCGTCAAAGCCACGCTAGAGGTGAACTATGCACATTTCGCAGGTGTAGGGTTTCGCGGCTTACGCTTCGGACAGAAGTCGGCAGCCATTTTAGAAGAATACGCGACGTCATCGCTAAATTAAAGTCTGAGCATCAATTTTTTAAACACCATCATAGTATAATTTTAAAACTCACGGGACTTATATAATCGCGTACAAAGTTACGTTTATTTATGGCCTGACGTTTCGAACGTGACGTTACGTTCGTGGTCACAGGCAGACTGGCGAGACATTGTATCAACATCTTCTTGCTGCGCGGGTTGTTGATACAATTCCTCGCCAGTCTGCCTGTGACCACGAACTTAACGTCACGTTCGAAACGTCATGCCATCATTTGTGACTTTTGTATTGCTTTAAAAAAAAAAATAATAGGGTAGTCGACAATTATTTTTTAATGGTATCGGTCGATCAGGTTTGTTTTGAGGATCAAATGCCTGTATGGTACCCATTGTCTATGTATGTGCATAAAGTAACTTATACTAGAGCGGTACTGTCATAGTCACTGCCATCTGTCGACACACTTTAAAACTAAAAATGAAGATTTATAAAAATACGATAAAATGTATTTAAATATGGATAAATGATTTTTTTTTATTTGCATTAATTATTTTAATGATTTTTGACCCATGTTCTTTCACTAATACGCATTAAAATTGTTAAATAACAAACGAAACCGTCAACGCCATCTATACGACAGTAGGCCAAAGCTAGTAGCGCCCTCTGATTGAGAATCAAATTTTCTTGATTTTCGAGGCACGTTTTTTCCTTAGACTGTATCCATCTATTACGGAGTTATATCTATCTTTAGTATGTGTATTTGCAGACACATTTACTGACGCCGGCAAGTTAACCTAATAATATGTGTGTGTGTGCAGAAACATATACGGACGCACACAGGGGAGAAGCCATTCCAGTGCCCGGAGTGTCCGATCGCCTTTTCCAATAATGGGAACCTCACTCGACACCGAAAAACCGTAAGATTTCAGTTAAAAAAAAGTGTGTGCGTGTAATCTTTGCGCGCGATTGAAGTAAAACTTCGTTGACGTTTATTGCTATGTTGGCACTTTGACGTGTGTCACTTCAGTAGTTACTTCCGTCAGAAAAAAAACCGAGTTCCCTCTATACTCTGTATCTTTAGGTATTTAAATAAAAGTAAACAAAATCTACCCACAGATGGCTCCATAAGCCAGTTGAGGGTAGTGGAAAACATTACATGATCAAATAATGTAGGTTAAGTCAGGTCGTTCAGTGACAGATCCAGGGGGTTTTGTATTTGGTTGGTTAACCAATAAATGTTATAACTACCCGAAAATGTACAAATTGTTTGTTTTTTTATTTTTTATTTAATTCTTAACAATATACATTGTGTCGAATAATTAATGCATATAAAATGATTACATACATTAAACACTTGAAATAATCACATTAAAAATAGTAAATTCACAGTAAAAAACAACAAAAAAATATTCTAATACTAAATTAATGACTTCTACGAATACAATAATAATAATAATGTCAACAATGTTTACTTTTATTTAAATACCTAAAGATACAGAGTATAGTCGCGCCTAAAGAAGTTTAACGTCAATAAACAGTGCTCTAATTTTGTATAAGAATACTGATACTGTCAGCTTATATGTGGGAAATAAATGAAATGAAATAACATTTATAATAAACGACAAATTATTTATTTTTAACAAATATGTAAATTGTAAGAATAAATCTACATATGACATAAGAACATTGTTTTGTGTTACGCGTTGTTAAGTGTTATTTTTTGTATTGTTAACTTGTAGATCTGACATGTATGTAATAATTGTGCATGTAACACATTATCTACAACGTGAAAATATTGTCTATTTGTACACTTGTAAAGTTTTTTATGATGATGATGATGATGATGATGATCCTTCCGGCCGATTTCGACCATGGCGACCACTTCGACTCCTAGTAACTAAGAGCTAACTGTTACAGTTAGCACGGCGCTCGTGCGCCCGAATATGGCTGATGTAGCCGATCTCAGTTTTTTTTTTTTTTATGATAGGGATTTTGAAACTACGTATTTTAATAACCCATTTTATTTGATTGTTGTATAAAATATTATTATTTTCCTCCGATGTTCGTATAGTCCAACTGCGGTTGTGATTACTGGGGTTTTTTTTTGACAAAAAATCATTTTATTACCAGGCACACGAGGGCATCCGCGAAAACGTCCCCTGTACGATCTGCGGGCGCGTGTTGTCCACCAAGTCCTCGCTGGCGCTGCACGTGAACACCGTGCACCACGGCCAGCCCGCGCCCAAGCGGAACCGGACCAAGCGGAACAAGAGCGAAAACAAACAAGAAGACTGTAGTTAATGCAACATCTGTGCGAGTTGTCCGCGCTGGCGTTGCACGTGAGCACCGTGCACCACGGCCGGATCAAGCGGAACCAGGCCAAGCGGAACAAGAGCGGCAACAATATCCCGTGCACCATATGTGCGAGTTGGCCACGTGAGCACAGTGCTCTGCGGCCAGCCCGCGTTCAAGCGGAGCGAAACCAAGTGGCAACAATTTTTCATTTATTTAATTTATTTATTTTTCATTCAATAAGCACTAACAGCTAAACTTTACGTGCTAATTGGCATTACAATTAATACTTAATGGCTAACATGCATTAATTGCTAAAAACAAAAAGATAGACATACAAATTGCAACTTAAGTAAATAAGATTTCATTAATTCAACCCGGAATAAATGTCATATACAAAACACACATTACATTTGTTACATTATTATTTTTAAGAAAAAACAATTAAAACGAGCGGCTAAGGAATGGAATGCGCTCCCGCCATCTGTATTCCCTGATCAATATGACCTCGGTCTCTTTAAAACAAGAGTGAATAGGCTGTTACTGAACCGGTGAGCTCCATCTTAGGCCCTGTCTTCACTTTCCATCAGGTGTGACTAGGGCCAATCGCCGATCAGTTTATAAAAAAAAAAAAAGAATTAATAAATTAAATTAAATGTCAACTGTAGAATTTTAAATAATAGCCAATGTCAAATCACTCAATATTAAATTTAAATGAATCTGTTATTAAGAATGTAAAAATGTCAAATCGAAAAAAGCAATATTATACTATAAACCTAATGCTAAGTGATGGAGCTAGTGGTAACGATACTTTCAAGATATCGACAGGATGCAGCTAGGAACTTGGTCTCGGTTGTTAAAAATTGTTATTGTTAACAATGATGACACATGTTGAATATTATGTAATCTGTGCGAGTTGTCCTTAAGTCCGTGTTGGCACAGCCTGCGTACAAGCGGAACAAGTTGTTTTTTAATATATAAATCTAGTTAAGTGGAACATTAACATAAATAATTTAACATAAATAAATAAATTAAAGAAGTACTGTAATAATATCGTTATTGAAAAGTGTTTTAGTTTTAAGTGAAAAATAATCCTTACTTTATATTAAAAATAAAATGCACTCAGGAAAAAATTTAGGGGAACGCATAAAAAAAGTTTCAGGAGCTGTAATCCCTTAAACCTATTTAACCTTTTTTTTTGTTTTAAAAGTCCGACTCGCACTTAGGCGGTTTTTTTGCATTCCTCTAAATTTGTCTGAGTATATATGGCATTTCTAATACATGTTAATAAGTGTTTTTCTTTTAAATAAATATTCTTATTCTATTCTAACATGAACACAGTGTTTTTTCTCGTTATTCTAAAAGCCTTTGTATTGCGACTTGCCTATAGGTATGTATAATTATATATGAGATTTTGAATCGGCAAGAAGACTAGGGTCGGCAACGTGCGTGTAGGGTCGGCAACGCGCGTGTAATATCTCCGGTGTTGCAGGCGTCCATAGGCTACGGTAACTGCTTACCATCAGGCGGGCCGTATGCTTGATTGTCACCGACGTGGTATAAAAAAGAAAAAAGTAATTTTACACTACAATGAGGAAACGCGCACGTCCCTGATGTGCAGGGTTCGGGCTAGCTCCACAATAATGGGTCCTGAATATTTAAAGTACTTATCGCCGCTATACTTACTCAACCTCGTATCTGCAACACTCATTTGATGACAAAAACACCCGTATTCCGAATGAAAGAAAAGCGACATTTCCATCAAATGATTGTTGCAGATATGAGGTTGAGTAAGTATAGCGACGATATGTCCCTCATTGCAATTTCTCTAAACAGTATCAATCACGATTTTCTCGCTTCTTATATCCTTAGTTATCAACACGCGTTGCGTTCCTATGAGGTTTTTTTGGGCGTAGCTAGAGGATATGGCGCCCGGGGCAGTCACCAAATTTGCGCCCCCTGACGACTGAAAGTTTTCCTGCTGCTGCTTTTGCCCATTTTGGCGCCCCCCCTTGAATGGCGCCCGGGGCACTTGCTCCATCTGTCCCCCCCCCCCCCCCCCCCAAGTTACGCCACTGTATGTACATGTCACTGGATTACAATGTAAAAACAAAACTTATGGTTAGTTAGTATTTCGCCCTTCCCAGGTACGCGACTGCTTCATCTGGCAGGATCTTAAAATCGTCTACATGGCCTGTGTATCTAGTAAAGGCTGGCGTCCATTAAAGTCGAATCAAGCCACGTTGAATCGAGTCGCATTTTTTCCGTGTGCGTTCATCACAGACGAATCGAAGCGAGTCGAAGTCACGGGCGCCTGTGCTGAGGTCGTGCTTGTACAGTTTGTCCAATGATAGAGTTCGGACGAAAAATGCTACCTAAACTCAAAAACGAAACCACCCGTCATCACTCACCCGCTACCCCGCGTCCACTGAGGCGCGCCGAGTCGAGTCGAAACGCGGAGCCGCAGAAATTCGCCTGAAGTACAATGCGCGCGGTAGATTCGAATCGGCGCGCGGCGGCTTTTCGTCAATGGACGCAGTTGCATAGAAAATATAGGAGGTGAACGATTCGCCTCGGCGAGTCTAGTAGACGCCAGCCTTAAGAGGGCATTTCAGAATGATGATGGTCTGATTCGGGTGCCCGCAGTTACAGGCAGAAGAAGAGCTCCAGCCCCATTTGTACCAGTGGTGACAGTTGTCCTATGAGGTTACGACTGTTACGAGTTGGGTTGCCATATCTCAGGACCCTTTGTTTTGATTTTTTTGGATTGCAGCCGGACTTGGCAAGTGTCAGGATTTTTTGGAATAACCGCATAAAAATAGCGCAGCGCGCCGCATTGGCTAAAAAGGGGGAATTCTTAGGGTGATGTTAGGATTTTTATCAGGACATTTAATTCTTCCATATGGCAACCCTAGTTACGCGTTATGTTACCACTTACCAGTTACGAAACCGCACTACATTTTATTCAATGTTATTTTTCGTAGCTGGTTACAAGGGATACCACATTAAACATTATATTTGTAGTTTTTTTTGCTAAGGTTAAGGATTTTAACATAAGTACAAAATGGAAGCGTGTATTAATATTAGCAAGTTGTGTTTGCCTACAATTGGGTGAATTACTCTGGTATGATTTTTGTGTTCATTATTTAAGTCTATTTGTATTACAGAAAAATCCAAATAACAGGATTTTTCTTATTCTTATCTAGTTACCAAATACCATGACGGAGTAAGGAAAATTATTAGAATTAATACAAAATTATCAGTTACCTTCAAACCCGCCTCGTATGAGTATCCTTCATTTGGCAACTAGATATGAATAGGCGTTATTTTCCATTTCGTAACTGGTTACAATAGTAACCAAATATGAGTACAAAATGGCAACCGGTTACGAATTTCGAGTTGATTCCTAAGTAACTAGTTACGAAACGTACCTATAGTATTTCGTGTAATGGATTTCTTCAAAATAAAACTCATTTTTTAAACGAAGTATTTAATCATTGATCATCTGGTTGCGTCTTTTTCTTGCGTTTGCTGCGATCCCGCTTGGGCCAGCCCGCGTCGCCGTGCACCGCGCGCACGTGCGCCTCCATAGTGTGCTTGGTGGTGGACGTGCGCCCGCACATCGGACACGGAAATGAGCCGCGTATACCTAGATGTGCCTGAAAATAAAATAAATAGTCTTCTGCCTTTATGCCGAAGTTTTTTTGTCCGAATTTCACTTGCCGACCAACTTTTCGCAGATGACTACATTGGCAACCAACATTCGGCAATTTTGTAATATGATAACGTTTTACTTGGTAGAATTACACATACGTAATAGGTACATTTCTTTTTCCAAATCATTCAATCGATTAAATATTTATTGATGCGATTTATTAATGAATAATAGCCGGGTACAGTGGCTCAGTAAACCTAATTCCAACATGAGAGGCTATTTTTTTCCCTGCTAATGCTAATACAACAGAAACATTCACTAATCGAACAACTTCAAATGGACGTACAATGGTTATTCTAACACGTAAGGCTAGCGATATTTGGGCGATTGAGTCACTGTTTGCGTTGAACCACTGTTCCCGCCTTGACCCCACAGGGCGGAAATAATACGAATTATTGTGTTGAGTTGCCACTTGATCATTCGGCAAAATTAAATTATGCGAATTGAAATTCGGCAAAATAATTTTCGGCAATGATTTAGATAACCAAATAGAGTCTGGCCAAGCAAACTCTGCAGCGATTTTGTCAGCACAAGCAGCTCAAGTGTTATTTTAAACGCCAAAGTTTTATGAAATCAAGACGTTTGAAATAACACTTGCACACTCTGTGCCATCAAAATCGCTGCAGATCTTTTTTTTTTAATTTAAATATGAAACAAACGGTCACACAAAATATATTGTCACAGTTTATTTTCTTAGCCTAGACCTATAGTTTCCATTTTTATTAAACATATCTTTATATAGAAGCACGAAAGAGTACCTATCTTGTAAAAGTAAAAGGTTACACAGAAAATCTACAGAAAACACGGCGTTAGCTTGGCCTGACTCTAAATGTGAAACACAGAGTTAGCTTGGCCTGACTCTAAATGTGAAACACAGAGTTAGCTTGGCCTGACTCTAAATGTGAAACACAGAGTTAGCTTGGCCTGACTCTAAATGTGAAACACAGAGTTAGCTTGGCCTGACTCTTAATGTGACGCCCACGAGTGAAAATAGTGTTAGATTATAGTTATTTGTGCAACAAGAGGAAAGTTGGTTTTTCTTGCGAGGGACTCAAAAACACGAGATGTAAAATAACTTTGCTCTCGTGTTGCACATATAATTTTTCACCTCAGTAGTAAGAACATATTAAAGGTTAAAATGTATTTCGAGTTTGTGAAGTGGCAGTTCATGGCCATTTGCTAAATTAAAAAGCTACTTTGTTTCACTCCCTGGAGTGACGAAAGTAGGCTTGTTCGAGCTGCTGAGGTGAAAAAATTTAAATTAATGTTTCAAGTTGGCTTGAAATAAAAACTTAAGTAACTCACAGTGTTGTGATGTCGCTTCAAGTTCGACTTCGAGTTGAAGGCTCGCGGGCACTCGGGGCACTGGTGCGGCTTCTCACCGCTGTGCGTGCGCACGTGAATCTGCACACACACACACACATAAACATTGGGTCTCTATTGTTTCCCAAAAAAGTTTTAAGTCATAATCAGAGCCCGGAATTTTCGCGGCAAAACAAGACTCGCAATCTTGCTAGTTAGAATTTTTTTTTTATCGATAGCGATAGTTGTGTAATAGAAGAAAAAGACGGTTAACCTAATAAAAAAAATGAAAAAAAAAAATGTGGGGCTTGTATAAAATTATATACAAACAGATACATAGTATATAGTATACATTAGTGTGTGTTTATTGTTAAAAGTTTTGTTTTTATTTTTAATGTATTTACTAACACATAGGTATAACGATGGTACTAACAATATTGTATGGAATTTTGAATGTTCTGAAATAATAGTTATTTGTTATACAAGGGTGCAAAGTTGTATTTTACCCGCGAGTGTGGAATTGAAACACGAGCAAGCGAAAGGATTCTATAGTTGAACCACGAGCGAAGCGAGTGGTTCTAAAATAGAATCCAGAGCGTAGCAAGTGTTTCAACACACGAGAAGTAAAATACATTTGCACCCGTGTGTAACACAAAACTTTTCACCTCACTATAGCGAGGAAAGTGCAATATCATCACTGAAATCACTCATTTTTTACGATACTATAACAAAAACTCTGAAAATTCTGTATTTTTACGTGAGAAGTTTGTAAGTAAAAATTTTGTTGACAATGTTGACATTTCTGACGTATGAAATGTCAATGATGCGTTTTGAAATTGCATCGACTCAACTTGTGCGTTCAGAATTATATTTAACATCATTATTAAAAAACAAACGTTTCTTATGGAACTTTAAGGTTTATGATATAAAATCATTAAATAAAGCTAAATTTGGTATTTTTTATTAGATTCTCAAACCATTTGTTTAATGATAATTAATATCAAACGAATCATTATTATGAGCGTTTTACGTTTTGTTATCTGTCAAGCTACTTAAACATGATCCATCCAAGGTCAAATTACTTTCCCCACTAGTGGATAAAATGCGTTTTTCCCCGCTTGTTTTAAAGGATAAAAGACAACTTTCCGAGCTAGTGAGGGGAAAAGATATTTTTTTTATTATTATTAGTGAGTCGTCGTGATGCTGACCTGCTCGGCGGCTACAAACTTATCTATTGTAAGTTGATGTTTGAATCACGTGTTGCCTGTTGAAGGCTCAGTGTCGCCCTCAATAAATTTCTACAATGAGGGCTCACGCGTATGAATTCGCCGCTAGGAGCGCTAGTGTAGATGGTGGTCTTTTCCATAGGTCGAAATGTCACTTGTCACTTCAATGACAGCTGACAGCTGTTCTTTAGTCTTTTGGACCACCATCAACAGAGGCGCCAACTGGTGAGCAAAAAAACGATAGCCCTCATTTTATGTACTATTGGCACCGTGCGAAGTACATGGTAGGGGTAAGGAAAACGATCGCAGCGCATAAGGTGGTAAAAATTGACAACTACGGATTAGCGTCTTTAACATTTTCATACTAGTTATATGGGTCGAAATGGAACTTTAATTTACGATTACTCCTGAGATATTCATTTAAATTGTATGGTGTAAGGGACCATTGTAATCTGTATGAAATGCTTAATATAACTAATGTATTTAATTTGATAATTATTAATACTGTATCTGTGTAAATAGCTTTGCAAATACCACATACTATGAAATCTTTTTGTAGCAGATAAGAATGGGTATAGTAAGTTATCCTTAAAAGATAGACATACACCATCGCGGACTTTTTTGTAGAGCAATGAAAGAGAATTTTTTTCACCATACATTGTTTTGTTATATCTCAAACGGGTTGGGCAGCGTTTTCGATTAAAGCTCTTAGCCAGCGTGAAATTTTTCTGACTTCATTACCAAATATCGTCATATTTCAACCAATTTACACAAAACCTTAACAAATTATACGCCTTAAGCTTCCTCAAGAATCACTCTATTCATAGGTGAAAACCGCATAAAAATCCGTTCAGTAAGTTTTCACTGAAATTATTACGATTTACTTACTCTCGCTTAATAGTTTTGACAAAATACAAGCCTATAATTGCAACCGCTGTGTGGCGCTGACATCGTGCACGGTCCCAATAGTTGAGGCATAGAGCAACTTATACTAACCCCAGTAAATTCACTGCCATCTGTCGACACACTTTAAAACTAAAAATAAATATTTATAAAAATACGATAAAATGTATTTAAATATGGATAAATGATTTTTTTATTTGCATTAATTAGTTTTATGATTTTTGACCCATGTTCTTTCACTGATATGCGTTAAAATTGTTAAATAACAAACGAAACCGTCAACGCCATCTATACGACAGTAGGCCAAAGCTAGTAGCGCCCTCTGAACGAGAATCAAATTTTCTTGATTTTCGAGGCACGTTTTTTCCTTAGACTGTATCCATCTATTACGGAGTTATATCTATCTTTGGTTGAGGTGATCTCTGAGCGAGTAACAACCGTACTTACTCTTAGATTCTGCGGCCAGTTGAATGTCTTCGGGCAATGTGGACACGCGAACGGCTTCACGGCGAGGTGCGTGCGCATATGGTACACGAGAAGCGACGAGTTCTGTCACAAAATAGTATATGTAACCCTTCATGGGCAGGTCTTCTAAAATGCAATACGCCAATGTAGCAAAATTCCTAAAACGCATAATGCCTAGGTAGTAAAATTCTTACCGATGGTCCTGGGTTTGAATACCGGTAAGGGCATTTATTTAATTGAGCACAGATATTTGTTCCTGAGTCATGGGTGTTTTCTATGTATTTAAGTATATATTTATGTAAAAAGTGGCTAAAAAATAAGTGCATTCCCGTTGCCAGGGAGATTTTGGGATTATACTGAGCATCTTTTATTATGGTACTTAACCCCAAAATCGCGAAAAAAAAAATTTGGCTGTTTCATACATTTTGGCTGGTCCATTTTCTATGGGAGGGTAATTTTCTTTTCACCTCAGCAGCTCGAACTAACCTACTTTCGTGAGTGAAACAATGTAGCTTTTTAATTTAGTGAAGGCCATGAACTCCATACTTTTATTACATTTTTTTTTATGGTACGGTACGGTACGGTACGGTCCGGTCCGGTCCGGTCCGGTACGGTCCGGTCTCGTATCGTATCTTATCGTACATATTATAATACTTTTTTTCTGTTTATTCTGTGTAATTCGAAATACATTTTAACCTTTAATATGTTCTCACTACTGAGGTGAAAAATTATGTGTGCAACACGAGAGCAAAGTTATTTTACATCTCGTGTTTTTGAGTCCCTCGCTACGCTCAAGATTCTACCTTAGAATCACTCGCTTCGCTTGTGATTCAATTATAGAATCTTTCGCTTTCTCGGGACTCAAAATAAACACTCGCAAGAAAAACCAACTTTCCTCTCTTATTGCACAAATAACTATTTCGCGATTTCGTGGTTGGTCCCATAGTAAAAGTTGCGCAGTATAATCCCAAACCTCCCTGGCAACGGGAATGCACCTATTTTTTAGTCACCCTGTATATATCGTTGTCTGAGTACCCATAACACAAGCCTCCTAGGGCTTACCGTGGGGCTTAGTCAATCTGTGTAAGAATGTCCTACCTTTTACTTGAAAACGTCACATTTATTTAAAATATCGACTTACCTGCACAATAGCGCCGCACTGCTCGCACATACATGGCTTAGGCTGGCGCACGCGTTTCTTGTATTGACGTAGACGGGGCGGCTTGGGCGGGGGCGGGGGAGGGGTAGGGGGGGCGCCGTCCCGAGCCGGAGCCCGAGGCCCCGAGGCGGGCCCGAGGTGCTTGCGGCGGCTGTGCGTGTCCAACGCCGCCGCATTTGAGAATGCCACGTTGCACTGTTAATTAAAATTGTATTAAAAATCCGACCAAGTGCGAGTCGGACTCGCGCACGAATACAAAAAAAAATACAAAAATTCTTTATTTCATAACACCTAATATACAATTTTATAATACAGGGGATGGAGCCGCCCATTAGCCAAAAAAATAATGTATTACTTATAAAAGTATTACATTATTTTTTTTTACTAGCGAGGAAAACTATTATAAATACAAATATAAGTAATTATACAGAATTACTAGTTAATAGATTTTTAACTTAATTCTAAGACGTGCATTAACACAGGTACGAAGGGTTCCGTACCGTAGAAAACGGCAAAAAAATTACGTTTGTTGTATGGGAGCCCCACTTAAATATTTATTTTATTCTGTTTTTCAGTATTTGTTGTTATAGCGGCAACAGAAATACATCATTTGTGAAACTTTCAACTGTCTAGCTATCACGGTTCGTAAGATACAGCCTGGGGACAGATAGACAACGGAGTCTTAGTAATAGGGTCCTGTTTTTATTACCCTTTAGGTACTAAAAACGGCAAAAAAATTACGTTTGTTGTATGGGTATTTATTGTTATTTAAAGCGGCAATGAATGTCAAAATTTCAACTGTCTAGCTATCACTGCGGTTTACGAGATACACCCTGGTGACAGACAGACAGACGGACAGTGGAGTCTTAGTAATAGGGTCCCGTTTTTACCCTTTGGGTACGGGATCCTAGAAAAAAAACATTTTTAAAAGTAAACTACAACTGTATGCCAAGCACATACCACTTCACAATGATGTGACTCGGTGGGATGCATCTCCCCAACATGTTCCTGTAGCTGCTCCTCGCTCGCACAGTTCTCGCCGCACTGCTCGCACGGCCGCAGATCTGTGTGCTCGCCGGCCGTGTCTGTGTGTGTGTTCAGCGCCGAGACACTATTGAAGTTGGCTGAGCAGATAGTGCACATGAACTTTTTCAATTTCTGAAAAACACAGTAAAATTAGGAAAACAGTAATGTAGTTTTTTAAAAATTCGAATACTAAGTGCGATTTTTTCTTCGGTTAATAATTGAATGAAATATGAAACAGATGATTTAAAACTAGGAAGGACCAAATCGTAAAATAAAAAACCGGCTAAGTGCGAGTCGGACTCGCGCACGAAGGGTTCCGTACCATTAGGCAAAAAAATCACGTTTGTTGCATGGGAGCCCTACTTAAATATTTAGTTTATTCTGTTTTTAGTATTTGTTGTTATAGCGGCAACAGAAATACATCATCTGTGAAAATTTCAACTGTCTAGCTATCGCGGTTCATGAGATACAGCCTGCCGACAGACGGACAGATAAACTCAAAAACGGTTTAACAATTTTCACGGGGTTTTCACCTATCAATAGTGATTCTTGAGGGAGGTTTGTTAGGAAGGTGTATAATTTGAAAAGGTTTTGTGTAACCGGTGCGAAGCCGGGGCGGGTCGCTAGTTTAGATGAAAAGTGATATCACCATGTTATGCATCCGGTTCCTGTGTTGCCGGAGCCCTAGGTCTCCGACGAAGGTCTCCCCGCACTCCGCGCAGTCCAGGTTGCGCTCGGGGTGCGCGCGCCGCAAGTGGTTAAAGCACGTCGTGCTCTTTCTGAGAGACAATCAACGGTTTAACTTGGAAGTACCCTCAAGAAATACTATAAAAATGTATACTTTGTCATGTTTTTTAAAAAACCGGCCAAGTGCGAAAAAAAAACAGAAAAAAAAATCACGTTTGTTGTATCGGAGCCCCATTTAAATATTTATATTATTCTGTGTTCTTCTGTATTTGTTCTTATAGCGGGAACAGAAATACATCATCTGTGAAAATTTCAACTGTCTAACTATCACGGTTCATTAGATAAAGCCTGGTGACAGACAGACGGACAGCGGAGTCTTAGTAATAGGGTCCCGTTTTTACCCTTTGGGTACGGAACCCTAAAAACACATGCATTTTACTTTCCTCGTATTTGTTGGGCGCAGTTTAAACGAAACGCCAATAATACATTTTAATTACAGACTATATTTCCACTTCCATATGTGCCAAAAGTTACCGTTAAACTGAATGTCATTTTTCTTACTCTACCCTATATGTCTAAATATCTAGATGTACGCTATGTATCGTACAGTATTCGAAGAAAAGTACGAAGTGAAAAGTACAGTGTTTAACTCGGGTGAAAGGCATTATTTCAGCCTCGAATTATTGGCGTTCTCACTGCGTTCGAGCGCCAAAATACCTCGGCAGGTATGAGTGACTTTCATCCCTTGGTTATCAATCTACTATTCAATATGAACTCACATGAAGGTCTTCAAGCAATGTGGGCATTCGTAGGTCTTGCCCGTGTGCGTCGCGTGGTGCTTGATCGCTTGTGCCCTGCGTCACACGTTAAAGAACATTTAGACTAAGCATATGCTGAGACGCAGGCGACGCATTTCCACGCAGCGCAGCGCAGCGCAGAGCAGAGCAGATTTTGTAAAGTGTGGAACGTTCTTTAAGGACAATCATATTTTCTGGTCTCTTAAACCACTGAAAACACCTAAAATTAACGATTTCTACTGCGGGTCGCTCTTCTCAAAAGGTTGCCGACCCCTGATTTAGGGAAAATGTCAAGGTTGCCAAATACAAATAGTCTAAAATCAAACAGATTTTTTGAGGATATGATTATGGATTATTTTCGCTAAACTACGTCAAAATTATATCCGATTTATATGTCTGCTACTACGTTGTGTTAAATTTCTGATGTCTAAATTTTTTATAAGCAAATGGACTGATTCGGTACTGAAATAAAGCTTATTGTAGCGAGCGTATGTTACGTTGAATAGCGCAGCATATTTCGCAGGTGTATGTTTTCAATCGTAAACCCATACGCCCGCGATACATGTTGCACTTGGATATTAAATTAACTAACTTGTGTCTGGAGACGAACTTGCACAGATTGCAAATGAACTTGAGCCGGTGCCGCTTCTGGTGTATATAGAGGTAGCGGCGCGTGAAGTACGAAGTGCAGATCTCACAGGAGTACGGGCCGTTGCTCTAAAATTAAATATTTAGATATTTTATTAAAAAGCTCGTAAATGGCGTCATAATATAATATGCCAACGCACTGAGCTTCAAGCATATAATATATACTATATATTACTTATAGGCCAGGAAATGAATGACCAAAAAAAGTTATAGAGGGAAATGCTTGGAACACAATTTTTTACTTCGTAGCTTTGTTTTGACTAGTTAGGAGGTGAACATATCAAAAGTTCCCGGCCGTAACCCTGGTGCCGGGGGGAGAGGGAGGTTTGAAGGTTCCATTTTTCGGTTTTTCGGTTATATCTCGAAAACTATGCGTCTGAGCGACATGGCCACTTATACAAATTGAAAAGTGATTTAATTTCCGAATTTAAACTATCGTGAGACATATTAACTTAGCTGATTCAATCACGTATTTTTAGTCACTCGCGCGACATGTTTTGGAGAGCCTAGGTCTCCATTTTCAAGCACTAACAGTGCCTGAGTGAGTGATTTAATTTGTTTTGTTTTGTATAGTTTTTGAGATATCCGCAAGTCGTTTAAGGGCGGGGCTTAAACGGCTTGCGTATTAAGTCGTGTCCGCCGTGTGAGCTGGGCTAAACGGCAGGCCTGAGCGTACTCACCGGGCTGTGCCTGGCGCGGTGATTATTGTAGGCAGACTCCACGCCAAACCCTTTCCCGCAGTCCTCGCACTTAAAATGCGACATCAGGTAATTCTCGGACTTTTTGCGTGTTGCGATCTCTTCCAGTTGCTCTTCCTATAATAGAAAATAAAGAGTTACGCACAATTTTCATTATACTTGCGAGAACATTAACCCTCTTATTCATTAACCCGCTACAAGCCTCAAAATAATCGTTGATCAGTCATATCGACTGATGTATTTGTAAAGGGGCCTACTGACTATCAGTCCGCCGGACCATAGCAGCCTGTCAGTTAGAACAAAAAAAAAAAGACAGTTCCGAACAACTGACAGGCCGATATCGTCCGGCGGACTGATAGTCAGTGGGCCCCTTAAGAAAGATAAAACATTAATTACAGATATAGTGCATAATTATTTTCCATCGTATTTTCACGGAAACGTACGATCGTGTCTTGCTATTTCAGTCACTCTCGGTACAAAAAGTACTGAGGTTGACTGAAGTAGCATGACAAATACGAACGTTTCCGAGAAAATACGATGGAAAACAATTATGCACTACATCTGTACTAAGACTCAGCTGTCCGTCTGTCTGTCTGTCACCAGGCTGTATCTCATGAACCGTGATAGCTAGACAGTTGAAAATTTCACAGATGATGTACTTCTGTTGCCGCTATATCAACAAATACTAAAAAGTAAGGAACCTTTGGTGGGCGAGTCCGACTCGCACTTGTCAGGTTTTTTTACTTAACGTAACGTGGAATATAGTGTATAGTTAATATACTTAATTGCAATGTGTAAATTAGAATTAATAGAATAGAAAAACTGTACTATTGTGTGCCCTTACAGGGTGTCATGAACTGGCTATATAAAATGTAACACCTTATTATGTACATGACAATGCAATATTGAATAAATGACTAAATGACTAGTTTTATTTTTAACAGTTCTTATTCTTACCTTGCTCAAAGTGACAATTTCAAGATCGTAGGTACTCTCAAATGTGGGAGAAATAAATCTAGGTAGCTTTTGCTTATTGTTCCCGCTTTTCATCACATTCTTTTTACGTTCCGTACGTGTTACGTTTGGGACTTTTTTTCTTTTCATTTTTACGTCTTCTATTTTTTCATCCACTTCATAGTAAATATCATCATTATTGTCAGATTTTTCACCAACTTTTAATTCAATTTTATCGTCTTTTACTTCAATCGTCATCATGTTCAATGTTTCTGCATTTTCTTTTTCCTTTTTCATTAGATTATTATCAAAATCCATACTTTCATTATATACACTCCCTACTTTTAAGACCATATTTTCTTTCACTGGAAATTCAGTCGTTCCTGTATTCTCTTTTTCCATTTTCATTGGATTATTATCAAAATCCATACTTTCATTACAGAACGGTTCGATTTTTAAGACCATATTTTTCTTCACTGGAGTTTCGATTGTTTCTGTTTTATCTTTTTCTGTTTTCATCAGATTTTTATCAATATCCATACTTTCATTAAAGACACGTTCGATTTTTAAGGCCATATTTTGCTTTACTGTGTGCCTTTTGCGGGTTTTTTTAGTTTTCAAGGTATTCTCTATAGTCTTAGTATTATCAATTTTTCTTTTGCTGATTATACTATCTTTTAAAACAAATTCATCCTCAAAATCATTAACACCGATTTCAATTATATCTTCTAATATTTCAGGTTTCATTTCAGGATAAGCTGCATTGATGTCTATTGACACAATGTGTTCACCTTGTTCATTGTGTAAATCCTCCGGAAGTAATTCTATTGTTTCGATTTCAGTTTGTGTTAAGTTGAGCGACCGGTGAGGGAATTGGTATTTGCGAATATAATCTGTATCTAGCTGAAATCAAATACCACAGGTTACTGAGAAAAAAATCGTTATACACATCGTGTGATGTACTGACTGTACTTTTTATTTGCATGTCTATCTATTTCTCAGTGGCGGAATTGCCCTAAGGCACAGGGCGGACACGCTATACATCAAAAATCACTTGCGTTTCTATGGGTGAACGGCACGTCTGTACACGCGTCATAGTGTGAGTAAGTTGCTCATAAATAGTACTGAGCGGCCGGCAAACGGCCGTCAATCTGGTGTCGCGGGGCGAGGTAATTCAAGTCGGGGCGGGCGGAACGTTGCGTGGCCGTTCTGTATGATAATCAGGCATCGTAAACTGCGAGCGAAATCCATTAAAGTACTAGGGTTTTCATACGTCTAACTGGTTGTCATACGTCATTTCAATGGATTTCGCTCGCAGTTTACGATGCCTGATGATAATACCACAGAATAAGTTATAGTATTATCATACAGAACTGCCACGCACCGCCCCGCCCCGACTCGAGGTACCTCGCCCCGCGACACCAGATTGCTGGCTTTTCGCCGGCCGCTCAGTTCGGTTAGTGACGCGGTCACGCGATGACGGAACGTTCAAAATGCCGATGTATTGTGCGATGTATGGGAGCCTATCAAATTGGAAAAATAAAGAAGTTTTTTTTTAATTTCAATTTATTTATTTAAGACAACACTGGCCCATAACGGTTAGTAACAATTAAGGTTAAAAATTAATATGTACTTAATAATACTTATACCTTCGTGTAGTGTACCTAACATGTAAGTACCTATATAATACTGATAATACATTAAACAACGCGTTTTCTACGATCACATTAATTAAAACTACAATTTTTCCAAAACAAAAATGTACGTCAATGTAACAGTGTAAAATGTGTGATAATATTTAGATAGGTACCTACCTAGTACCTACCTACCGATTTCTACAACCTGTTCGTTGAACTTGTGAATGTTAGCTAACATTCAACTACCTATAGGTAGGTACATAGATATTATTCCTTCATATTTATTTAGATTTTTGTTACACTTTTATCATATCAAATCGTTTAAATTAATAAAAACAATAATGCAAACCTATTTATAATAATTGTGCTTTCAAAGAAGGTACAGTTGAGTGTAAGATTATAAACCGACCAAGGACCAATTGCTTTGTGAACGGTAGATTGCCCATACAATTTCGTTTGTTTACGTTTCGGTCGGGTTATCCTGCGTGTGCACGGCCGGCCGCGGCCCGCTAGTGTCACTTTGGCATGCCTCGAGAATGTTCGGCTCCGCCTTCGCCGTATGTCAGCGCCGCACGAGGACTGTGTTTGTTGTATTTGAAACTTTAATAGCACTACTTGTTTGATGTTGTTACTTCTTGGAAATAGGTACTTACATTTATTAAATGTTATTCAATTAAGAGCATTGTCCTGCAAATACAACACTTTTCTTTCACATTTTGTGCAAATAATCCGAGGAACTCAAACCATGATTGGAAATATGAACGCTGCGCTGTATTCTCACAAATATGACAGGCATAAATCGGAAGAATCTAACCGCGTAATGTAAATTATGCGAACTTAAAAATGGTTTCTTTAATTACGGAATAAAAATATTTCTATTCCTTAGTTAGATATTTACATTATGAGTATTACGACAACGCTCCGTGAACTCAAAAACATCTAAGTGGCAGCCCTAAGCAGCTTATGCACACAAAGACGCGTGTACAAACGTGCCGTTCACACATGTAAACGCAAGCGAGTTTTGATGTATGGCGTGTCCGCCCTGTGATAATACTATAACTTATTCTGTGCCTAAGGCTCGAGTAGGCCCGGGCCTGGGGCGGCTAGATATAAGGGGCGGCAGTCTGTATAAAAAGGTGCTGAGAAAAGGGCGGCTAGTAATTAATAAGGGGCCTGGGGCTCAGAGCGGCTAAGGCTGCAAATCCGCCACTGCTACTTCTTGAGACCTTTCTAAATCCTTAACTCCTTTGGAGACCCTATACATCTCTAAGAATAATTCGATGAACGTTGTTTTTTATTATATATATTTTATCTCTGACACGTACAGACTTTTACATCTCTTAACAATTTTAGTACTTGTCTGATGTTAGTATATTTTATTTTTATTATAGTTTTTTTTGTGTAATTCGACTGGATACATCATTAACAAAGTATCTAATATTTCATTGATTCCATATTTGTAATTGTTTTTTGTAATTTTTGGTTATATTTATTGCTTGTAAAAATTTGACATGTAAAAGTGCCCCTGTGGCCTTGTGGCTGAATAAATGTTTAATGTTGATGTTGACCTTCCGACTGCATGACTAGATCAGCTTCATAGCATATGTATTGAGAAATTGTAATAAAATAGAGTGAGTAGGAGTTTTACATAATAACTTCACTTCCACTCAGTCTATTTTCTTTGTACAGTCGCCATCAGATATATCGGAGCGGCCGTGGTGCTCACAAATATCTGAACACGCCTCTATTGTCAGGGCGTTAGAGTGCTTGTTCAGATATTGTGAACACCTCACCCACTCCGATATATCTGATGGCAACTGTATCTGCCTAAAACGATGAATAGCAACGAAAACTAGTACCAGGTACGTACATATGTTATGTGAATGCCCATGCCAAGTTTCTTGGAACTAATTTAAGCATGTTCAAGCTCAAGGAGTACTTAACAGAGAAAGCTTTTTACTCGGTAGATGAATTTATAAATCGAATAGACTAACATAATATTCTAAATGCCTGTGACATACTGCTATATTTTATAATTTAATGATGTCTAATAATTTGACTGACTGACCGTGTAATTTTGCTTGTTTGGAAGCAGTTTTTTGGCGGATTTGTGTGACTTTTAAGTACAGTACAATGTCACTAATCCGGCAGTAATGCTGACACAAGAGAACCGGATTACTGGAAGTTAAAGCAAATCTGCATATTATTTTTATGTGTAGAAATACATTTTCTTAAAATACTAAATTCAAAGAAAATCCTACTGTTATCTGGAAATTAGCCATTTATGAAGAGATTGAAGTGCGATAATGTAAGCGGACATGGTAAATTAGGACATAGAATGATCATTTGTACCCCAATTTTAGTGCCGTATTACTGGGTACACCGGGCCATCGAAGTGCCGGATTAACGAGATTTCACTGTAATAAATCTTGCTTTTACAAATACTGATAAGATATTTATGAATCCCTTAACAAAACTTCCGTGGGACACAGACATATTAATCTAAAGATTAAGAAATCTTAGATTTTAAATTTTTATTTGTACAAATAGTTTGCTTTAACCTAGGGAAGAGCGGTGCTTCCCGACACAGGCAATTTTTTGCTTACCGGGCGGCGCCATCACCTAAATCATGGCAATTTGTGTTTAAAACAAATAAAGATTTTTGTATTTTTTTGTAATTTCTTTGTATATTAAACATATTAATAACGGACCGCAACCGCACCGCACCGTCGACGCAAGCTCGTCGAAACATGTTGAGCGTTTTCGACTTAAAATACGTGAGTGACCCGTTATTAATATGTTTAATATGTCCATAGTTCCTTAGTTTATCTTAGCTGCCTTAGATGAAATAAAACAATTGAAATAGTTACCGCTCCCTTGCGCAGCGTGGGTGTGAGTTGCTTCAGCGTGCGGACACACATGTCACTGAAGGACGAGCATTTGAGGAGCAGCACGAAGCAGTACGCGCACAGGTACTGCGGCAGCCCGTCCCTGGACACCTACAATCACACATTACGAATGTACAGCAACTCAATTGCATAAAAACTTCTTGCCAATCCTTGGTTATTACAAAGACCTACATAACTCCATATAAGATGAGCAAAGTCTCAGGAAGGTGCCTCGGAAATCAAGAAAATTTGGCTCTCGCACAGATGGTGCTACCACTAATACCAACCTTTGGCCTATTCTCGTTTAGAGGGCGTTGACGGTTTCGTTTGTTATTTAACAATTTTAACACATATCAGTGAAAGGACATGGGTCAAAATCATATAAAAATTATAAATACAAATAAAAAAATCATTTATTGGATAAATGATATTTTTATTTTTTGTTTTAATTGTGTGTCCATAGATGGCAGTACATTTACTGTGACTACAAAATTTACTATGACAGTACCCTCTATCCTATATATTCTCTTTGGTTATACAGTAATTAATAAGATTAATTGTATAAGTATTATGTATGTATAAAATAAATTGCTCTGCCCTTACAGCAATACAATACAATACAATACAATCATTTATTAATAAAATAAAAATTTTACGTCATAGTAATTATATTACAATGCTATTCTAAATTACATTATTATTCACATACATTAAATTATTAAAATTACAATGCATTATTATAAATTCGGTACACAATTGTTAACCAAATGTTTATTATATATAATATTATAATGTTTTAAATATGCAGGACTCATGTGACATTCTATTCCTATCAGAAGAATTTGTTTAACGAGTAAAAGGCAGCAGAGACTAGGTATTTTTTAAGTTTGAGTACGAAAGAATTGTAGCTATTTGCAGTTTTTATGTCTTCAGAGACTCGGTTATAGATTTTAGGGCCAATTGTGTGCAGACATTTTTTAGATTTAGCTAGCCGTGTGCGGGGTGGACGGAGTTCGTGGCGGTGGCTTAAGTTGTATTTGGGTTCCGCAGCGTTAGACTGGAACTGTTCGTAATTAAACCTTACCTGTTTAGCTACCTCTAGGATATAAATAAATAGCGTCTGTATTCTTGTAACTTGTAACACTATGAGCAATAAATATGTTTGAGTTTGAGTAAATTTGTAAAATTCCTTGCTAAATGTTAACCCAGAATGTCTGCTGTAAACTTTAAAAAGTAACTGTTCAGGGGGCCCGGGTTTTGACAGCTTTTGTTAGAAAGGGACTTCCACTTGTATTACAAGTTACAAGCATTTGATAAACGGGTCTCAAGTGTCTCCACACGTCCCCGATAATCGCATGCGATTGCAATACATTACGGCATTTAGTGGCGTAACTAGGGGGCTGGAGAGGGGGCAAGTGCCCCGGGCGCAAAATGGGCAAAAGGCAGCAGCAGGGAAACTTTTGTCAGTCTCCAGTGGGCGTAAATTTGGTGACTGCCCCGGGCGCCATATCCTCTAGCTACGCCAATTGACCAATTGATTGAATTCATTGCTGTCAGCAATTATCCAAAATCGCATACCATCTGTTACAACATCTTTATGCGCCTTAATACTTACAGGAGTCCCAGAGATGCGAGTAAAGGTATCGGCGAGTTTATATTCGTGAATATTGTACAGTCTACAATCCAACATTAAACAAACACGGCAGCACAACAACTCGTGCTGTAGTAGCGAATTTATTTGTGTTCTGTTCATTGTCGTGTACATGTTTCACTTAACTTGAATAATACATCCCGTTTGCTTTAGTATTTTGACTTGAATTTTATTATAATACAAACGAATGTTCAACAAGGCACTTATCAAAGAGCATATAATCACTAGATCACTACGTTCTAGCACTTATAGCTGTGAACCATAGATAATAATGATAATATAGATATTATTCCTGTTTATGGATGGTATAGAAAGGATCGCAATCTCTTATGGCAGAATTGTTGTAAAAGTGACCGCGTTAAGCTTTAAATAATAGTTCCTAATCTCTCCGGTGGCGCTAGTTAGGCTCTGGGACATGAGTATAACATGAACTATATAAGGCAACAAATAACCCGACCAAATTACGTAGGTTGTTTTTGGTAGTATTTCGGTGTATGGTGGCGCCGCCTAATTACTGTTTTTTGATGGACACTTTTCATACATAGAGATTTGGCTCCTTTATACAGTCTCCATGTTCCTGTTACTGTAGTCTGTCATTGTCATATTGATTCGTTCGGAAATCGGAAACTTTAAAGTATAGTTAGACCAAGGAAAAACTGCAACGCTCGATAAGAAGTACTTTTTAAAAATCAGTATGTGACAACACCACAGAAAATAGATTGATTTAATTAAATTAAATTAAATTAAATTGTCATTTATTTCAGGCCTAATACACCCATATGTGTTAGTAACTTACATAGCTAATAAAAATAATGTTAGTGCTATTACAAAACAAATTAACATGCAAATTAACTAATGACTAGGAGCTAACTTAGGGCTAGGACACACCGGATGAGCCTTATAAATCTAACATATCACCACAAATTATCATCATTTTTGACTAGAAAATGCAACAAATAATTAAAATGCAACGGTCTTAATGGTCTTGATACTTTAGAAATTTTCTACTATATTTACGGTCTATGAAAAATGTAAGCTACGCATTATGATTAAATAAATTTAATTCCAACAATAGATGTCACTGTTATTTTTATTTTTGATAAATAATATTGGGAGAATGTGACATTTGGCGTCATCCATATTTTGACGATTTTCATATTTTCTAAAGGGCCCTCCACACTCGTGCGCGAATCGCGGCTCGAAGCCGCGAATTCGAGTGTGGAGTCTAGTTCGCGAATCAGCGAAATCGACTCCACACTCGCGTTCGCGGCTTCGCGCCGCGTAGTCTGAAGCGTCTTAAGGTGAGGAGAAAATTAGATCAACCTTCGCGCCTAAATTTTTTTATTACATTTTTCTACTGACAGTTGGTGTGTCAGAGTCTGTTTAGCAAGTGAAGGAGGGAACAGAACAGGGTTTATTAGAGGTCAGATTAAAGGACGAACTAATTACCAGGTTTTTGAATTCGGTTGAGGAGTGGACTCCAGCAGCTAACTCTGCTGTATTAACAGCAGACACAAAACACGAAAAAGACAATGAATTGTCACTGTTGTAAATTGTCAAAGGTACCTTTCGGATTCAAACTATTGCTGTTAGAATGTGTCTTCGTAAACTGAAAGAATCTTGTTTTATAGGTAACTGCATAAACGCACGTGGAACAAGTTTAAATTTGGTTCGCTGATTAGCGAACTAGGCTCCAGACTCGCGTTCGCGGCTTCGCGCCGTGATTCGCGCATGAGTGTGGAGGGCCCTTATCACTTTGTGTCTGTATGTGGAGAGCAAAGAATATAATACTCACCGCCTACGCCACACGCCACGTGAACAATAGATAATATTCCTGTGACTGTCATATTGATTCGTTCGGAAATGGGAAACTTAAAGTAGTAAGTGTAGTAACAGACGTTCGTACCGGTCGCGACCTATTCGTCCAATCTGATTAAATTGTCTCATCAAATGAGATGACGCAATGATGATGATGGTGTTGACGCAAAATCGAAATTAGCTCTCCTATCCCACTTGATTAAACCGATCAAATGGAAATGCGGATACAAGAATGCTAATTTTTGACGCTAGTACAATCTGGCAATAAAGAGTAGAAATTAAAAAGTAGCAACACGGTAGTGTAGTCCCTTTAAAATCAATCAGAAAAATGGGACGAAGCTAAGTGTTGCCACTTTTTAATTTCTACTCTTTTTTGCCAGACTGTATATGCGTTTGGCAATTTTTTAAACGCTCGAATGTCACTATAAATGTAAAGGGCCCTCCACACTCGTGCGCGAATCGCGGCGCGAAGCCGCGTAGTTTGGAGCGATTTAAAATTGGTTATTAAATTATGTACTTGTTAAATCACATTTAGAAACGGGTCTATCGCGAATTTATTTTGTTACCTTTATTTACCGACGTTTCGACACAGGTTTCACTGGTCGTGGTCGCGGCTAACTGACGTCCCAGCAAAATGTCAAAACAGAGATTTGGCAAGACTCGGGATGAGTAAAGAATGACATTTCCGCACGTGTATCGAACGACGTTTTTTAATACAGTTGCAAAAAAAAAAGCAACAAAAGCAAACAAGAAATGGAATTCGAAACTTTTATATTATTCATTCTGTGACACTGACATCATTGACATTCACATTATGAAGAGGTGTTTTTCTAGCTTTTATTCGACTAGAATAGATTTTGTTATTATTATTGAACCCACTTCAATGAAAGTTTTTTTTTCAAATGCATGTTCTATAAGACAGAAACAATTGTAAATATTAAAACATTGTACTATTATTACCTAAATATCGTTATTTACGATTATTTGTGTATCGTATATTTATAAAAACAATATCGAATGTTGCATTTGGAAACTTAAAACTATAAAACATTCTTGCAGTAAGAAAATACGCCTCTTCTTGACAGGCGTTCCGTTCCATTCAGACAACTTATTAAGAACGGTTTTTCAACATTAAAAAATAAACGTGTTATAATACTTATAATGATGAAGAGGTAAGTAATAAAATATGAAATATGCATTTTTTTTTATTCTTACATTAACAGTAGGTTTTTATGTTAATTACGACGTTTAAAAGAAACTAATATTAACACTCATCAATAAGTAGTCATGAATTGGAACAAGTAAATATTTAAAAAAATTGGAAAAGTAAAAAGCACTAGTTCGCAAAAACCAACTTTCCGCACGCTAAACAGCCACGAAAAGTAGCACTGTATTAAAATAGTTATTTGTTATACAAGGGTGCAAAGTTGTATTTTAACCGCGAGTGTTTCAACACACGAGAAGTAAAATACATTTGCACCCGTGTGTAACACAAAACTTTTCCCCTCACTATAGCGAGGAAAGTGCAACGTCCACAGGCGTTAGATCATCTTCATCACTGGAATCACTAATTTTTTTACGATATTATAACAGAAAACACTAGAAATTCTGATTTTTACGTGAGCCGGTGAGAAGAACAGTAAACATTTTGTTGACAATGTTGACATTTCTGTTCTGACGTATGAAATGTTAACGATGCGTTTTGAAATTGCATCGACTCAACTTGTGCGTTCAGAATTATATTTAACATCATTATAAAAAATCTAACGTTTCTTATGGAATTTTTAGGTTTATGACATAAAATTATTAAATAAAGCTAAATTTGGTATTTTTTATTAGATTCTCAAACCATTTATTTAATGATATCTAATATCGAACGAACCATTATCATGAGCGTTTAACGTTTTGTTATCTGTCAAGCTACTTAAACACGCTCCATCCAAGGTCAAATTACTTTCCCCACTAGTGGATAAAATGCGTTTTTCCCCGCTTGTTTTATAAAAGACGGCTTTCCGAGCTAGTGAGGGGAAAAAACTATTTTTTTAAACGAAGTTTTTTCATTTTTCATTTAATCATCTAGCTGCGTCTTTTTCTTGCGTTTGCTGCGATCCCGCTTGGGCCAGCCAGCGTCGCCGTGCACCCCGCGCAAGTGCACTTCCAAAGAGTGCTTGGTGGTGGACGTGCGCCCGCACATCGGACACGGAAATGAGCCGCGTATACCTAAATGTGCCTGAAAATAAAATAAATGGTCTTCTGCCTTTATGCCGAAGTTTTTTTGTCCGAATTTCACTTGCCAACCAACTTTTCGCAGATGACTACATTGGCAACCAACATTCGGCAATTTTGTAATATGATAACGTTTTATTATTATTTACAACGACGGGACTTAATCGCGTAAAATAAGTTTTAAATTTACCTCCGACGTTTCGAGGACGGCGTTGTCCCCGTGGTTTTGGAGAAGACTGGCTAAAGTTGACATCAACATCTTCTAGGCGCGCGAGTTTTTCGAACTACCCGCACTTGGTCTTGTCCCTAGTGCGCAAAACGTTCAAGTTAATAAACAAGACCAAGTGCGGGTAGTTCGAAAAACTCGCGCGCCTAGATGATGTTGAAGTCAACTTTAGCCAGTCTTCTCCGAGACCACGGGGACAACGCCGTCCTCGAAACGTCGGAGGTAAATTTAAAACTTGTTTTACGCGATTAAGTCCCGTCGTTGTAAATAATAATGAGTAAAAATCGTGAAAGTTTAAATCAGCGTTGTGATAACGTTTTACTTGGTAGAATTACACAATACACATACATAATACATTTCTTTTACCAAATCATTAAATCGGCTAAATATTTATTGATGCGACAAATAACGTCTAGTCATTTGAAAGTCAGGATTTTTTTAAATAACGAAAATATTTTTTTAATATTTTGTATTAAATGATGCGTTTGGAGAAGACTGGCTAAAGTTGACATCAACATCTTCTAGGCGCGCGAGTTTTTCGAACTACCCGCACTTGGTCTTGTCCCTAGTGCGCAAAACGTTCAAGTTAATAAACAAGACCAAGTGCGGGTAGTTCGAAAAACTCGCGCGCCTAGATGATGTTGAAGTCAACTTTAGCCAGTCTTCTCCGAGACCACGGGGACAACGCCGTCCTCGAAACGTCGGAGGTAAATTTAAAACTTTATCCTGGTTTCGTAGCTACCTTACTGGCAGACGCCAGCGTGTCAGAGTCGACGACAAGCTGTCCGACTGGTGTGAGCTTTCCGCTGGCGTCCCGCAAGGAGGAGTACTTTCGCCACTTCTTTTTTCTATTTTCATTAATGGTATCACGAAAGCACTTACGTCATCATACCATCTTTACGCGGACGACCTACAGATTTATGCAGCGGCTAATATAGATGATCTTGCTTCAATGATTACTCAAATCAATTCTGATTTAGAGTCCATACGGGATTGGGCGTGCAAATTCGGTTTGAAGATTAATGCCCAGAAGTCGCAGGCAATTGTCATTGGTGGCCCTTACTATGTAGCTAAGCTCTCAGACATGGTGATACCTGACATTTTTTTTGATGGGACTAAAATCCCCTTTTCCTCTACTGTCCGAAATTTGGGTGTCATCATGGACCAGACGCTTTCCTGGGAACCCCACGTGGCTGAGGTGAGTAAAAAAATTTTTGGTTCCCTACACTCTCTTCGACGACTTCAGAATTTCCTCCCTCTTCGTACCAAACTGACTCTTGCCCGCTCTCTCTTGCTCCCTCTACTAGACTATGGTGACATTGCGTTCTTGGATCTTAATGAGGAATTGCTGAATAAACTTGAGCGCTTACAAAATGTCTGTATCAGGTATGTGTATGGCCTCCGTAAATACGACCACATTTCTAATTTTCGTAAGCAGCTCGGGTGGTTACCGATCCGCCAGCGCAGGGATGTGCATGTTCTGTCGTTGCTTTTCAACATACTCTTCAACCCCTGTTCCCCATCTTACCTAACCGAGAGATTTAACTATCTGGCTGAAGGAAGTGATCACCGCTTACGTTCTAGTGCTAATCTTACGCTTGCTATCCCTTCGAATAAGTCTCGAACGTACGCAAATTCATTCACAGTGCGCGCGGTGAAGTTGTGGAACGAGTTGCCCCTGTCGCTCAAACGGTCCCGGTCTGTAGCGTCACTCAAAGTTAATCTGAAAAAGCTTTGGCTTTCCCACGAACTGTGATTTGGTTGAGTACTAATATATATATATATTATTTATATATTATATATATATTTATTTAATATTTATTTAGTACTATATATTTATGTATGCTAGTACATATTTATTTTATTGCATAATGCAATTGATGTATTTTAGTTATTCGTAGACGTTAATATTGTAGTTTTCCTTCTTAAATATTATTGTACGTTCTGTAAGTTTGTCTATCTATCTAATTCGAATTTTCCACTCATTTACTCTAAGGTTAGCTGGAAGAAATCCCTTATAGGGATAAGCTCGCCTTTGTACCTAAATTTATATGAATTTCATGTTATCAATTTTTGTTTTGTACAATAAAGTGATTTACTACTACTACTACTAAAACTTGTTTTACACGATTAAGTCCCGTCGTTGTAAATAATAATGAGTAAAAATCGTGAAAGTTTAAATCAGCGTTGTGATAACGTTTTACTTGGTAGAATTACACAATACACATACATAATACATTTCTTTTACCAAATCATTAAATCGGCTAAATATTTATTGATGCGACAAATAACGTCTAGTCATTTGAAAGTCAGGATTTTTTTAAATAACGAAAATATTTTTTTAATATTTTGTATTAAATGATGCGTTTGGAGAAGACTGGCTAAAGTTGACATCAACATCTTCTAGGCGCGCGAGTTTTTCGAACTACCCGCACTTGGTCTTGTCCCTAGTGCGCAAAACGTTCAAGTTAATAAACAAGACCAAGTGCGGGTAGTTCGAAAAACTCGCGCGCCTAGATGATGTTGAAGTCAACTTTAGCCAGTCTTCTCCGAGACCACGGGGACAACGCCGTCCTCGAAACGTCGGAGGTAAATTTAAAACTTGTTTTACGCGATTAAGTCCCGTCGTTGTAAATAATAATGAGTAAAAATCGTGAAAGTTTAAATCAGCGTTGTGATAACGTTTTACTTGGTAGAATTACACAATACACATACATAATACATTTCTTTTACCAAATCATTAAATCGGCTAAATATTTATTGATGCGACAAATAACGTCTAGTCATTTGAAAGTCAGGATTTTTTTAAATAACGAAAATATTTTTTTAATATTTTGTATTAAATGATGCGTTTGGAGAAGACTGGCTAAAGTTGACATCAACATCTTCTAGGCGCGCGAGTTTTTCGAACTACCCGCACTTGGTCTTGTCCCTAGTGCGCAAAACGTTCAAGTTAATAAACAAGACCAAGTGCGGGTAGTTCGAAAAACTCGCGCGCCTAGATGATGTTGAAGTCAACTTTAGCCAGTCTTCTCCGAGACCACGGGGACAACGCCGTCCTCGAAACGTCGGAGGTAAATTTAAAACTTGTTTTACGCGATTAAGTCCCGTCGTTGTAAATAATAATGAGTAAAAATCGTGAAAGTTTAAGTCAGTGTTGTGATAACGTTTTACTTGGTAGAATTACACAATACACATACATAATACATTTCTTTTACCAAATCATTAAATCGGCTAAATATTTATTGATGCGATAAATAACGTCTAGTCATTTGAAAGTCAGGATTTTTTTAAATAACGAAAATATTTTTTTAATATTTTGTATTAAATTAGATGCGTTTGAAATAGTGTATTTTGAAGTTGGTTGTCCAAACGTACAGTTGCTAACTGTTAGATTGGGAAATAATACGAATTATCGTGTTGATTTGCCGCTTGATCATTCGGCAAAATGAAACTATGCGCATAATTGGTTGCGAATTGACACTCGGCAATAGTTATTTACGATACAAGTGCGGAAAAGAGGAAATTCGAAACGAGTGGCGATAAATTAAAACACGATCGCAGGGAGTGTTTTTAATCGACACGAGTTGCGAATTACCTATTCGCACGTGTATCGTACAACGTTTTACAGTACATATGGCACTTTAAACTTTCGACATATGCACGAAAAGTGCTCTTTTACGCACTAGTTAGTGCGAGAAAATAGCACCATATGTACTGTAAAATAATTTTCGGCAATGATTTAGAAAACCTAATACATATAGTCAGGCCGAGATAACTCTGTAGCGATTTCGACAGCACATACTGCGCAAGTGTTATTAGAAACGCCAAACTTCTATGAAATACGACGTTGTAATAACACTTTCACAGTGTGCTATCAAAATCGCTGCAGAGACTCTAAATGTGACGCCCACGAGTGAAAATAGTGTTAGATTAAAATTTAAATCAATGTTTCAAGTTGGCTTGAAATAAAAGTTTAAGTAACTCACAGTGTTGTGATGTCGCTTCAAGTTCGACTTCGAGTTGAAGGCTCGCGGGCACTCGGGGCACTGGTGCGGCTTATCACTGCTGTGCGTGCGCACGTGATTCTGCACACACACACACACATAATAAGTGTTTAACTATGTAGTTATTTTTCGAAGACGACGAAACGCCGGATTTAGTGGGTAGGCGCCTCCCCCTCTTTTCTCAATGGAAAGAGCCGGGAGGTGAGTCCCACAAACCCCTCCAATATGGGCCCACCTCAGGTCAGGGGGACGATGCGTAACAGCATTCCCACACCGAAAAAAAAGTATTTTGGTCTCATTCATCTATTGTAAGTTAATGTTTGAATCATGTGTCGCCCTCAAATGTACTATAGTCCTAGACCTCCGGCCGTCCTAGTCTGGGACCGGTCTGAAAACCAGCGCCGGGCATCTCGGCCCGGCACACGCTGAGACTGGAAACCCTTTGCCCAATTGATTGTACTTATAAATTGATAATTGTTTTTCTTATTCTTGTTTTATGTAATTTTATTTTATTTTCTTTTGTACTTCTTGATAATGTGGCAATAAACAATTCTTATTCTTATAGTTAAGGTGATTCGTGGGCGAGCAACAACTGTACTTACTGTTAGATTATGCGGCCAGCCGAATGTCTTCGGGCAATGTGGACAAGCGTAAGGCTTCACGGCGAGGTGTGAGCTCATGTGGTACGCGAAGTTTGTTGGGCTCTGTCACAAAATAGAATATGAAATAAGATACTATGTCAAAATAGGTAAGTATTTTTAATGAACAAAGATGTTGTTCAACCCCTAGTGTCAAAAGCGAGTTAAAAAAATGGAACCTTGAGTGTTCAATTTCAAATTTAATTTGCAACCAAGTAGATACACTAGACTTATATTGACCGGGATATAGACCGTGATTACCTTTTGTATTATTTGTGAGCTCCCGGTCTATATCCCGGTCAATATAAGTCTAGTGAAACTAACCGTGAATCATTCAAAACTCAAGTAGGCTAGGCTAGGTAGGTACATACATAACTACTAGGACCCGGTTAGGGCTTAGCAAAGTAGGGCTTAGAGTTGCGTTGCCAGGGTTTCGGGGTAAAGTCAAATATCGACTTACCACAATAGCGCCGCACTGCTCGCACATACACGGCTTAGGCTTGTTCAAGCTTTTCTTGTATTCGCGCAGACGCGGCGCTAGGGCGTACGGCCGCCCGAGGTGCTTGCGGCGGCTGTGCGTGATTAACGCCGCCGCATTTGAAAATGCCACGTTGCACTGTTTGTTCAAATCATATTTTATATTTAAAAAAATACTTATTATTAAATTATTCTTTATTTCTTATTAATAAAAAACTGACCTTTCTAAATATTAGTAATAATTAATAATATAATGTTTCATTGAAAATGCCCCTGTAACCGGGACCGGGACAGCTCGACAGTCGACATATTTCCCTCAGTCTCATTTCGTAACTAAATTTGGTAACTAGTTCCGAAATTGAAAAAGTTCCCCATTCATAACCCGCTACCAACTGATGAAAGGCGCAGTTAAAGGGTTAAAGAGGTATTTCCCGTTCGATATATGGATATTACGTATCATTTTATGATTAATACCTATATGTACCGTATCTGCAGTACAATTCCATAAGTCTAGTGAAATAGGTATTGAAGTAGAACTGTGTCACTTTGTAAAATTCTTAATCCATAATAATATTATAAATGCGAAACTGTATCTGTCTGTCTGTCTGTCTGTTACCTCCTGACGCCGTCACATTTTTTGGGGACAAAAAACAATACAACCAAAAATAATTTTGACCCATTTACCAAAATATACTAAACGGGTCCAAACGAATTTAATCTGAAAAAAAAAATCAGTTAAAAAACTACGGCGTTGAACACATAATAAAAAAAACATTTTTAAAAGAAAACTTCTACAACTGTTGCTAAACACATACCACTTCACAATGATGTGACTCGGTGGGATGCATCTCCTCAACATGTTCCTGTAGCGCGTCCTCGCTCGCACAGTTCTCGCCGCACTGCTCGCACGGCCGCAGGTCTGTGTGCTCGCCGGCCGTGTCTGTGTGTGTGTTCAGCGCCGAGACACTATTGAACTCGGCTGAGCAGATAGTGCATATGAACTTTTGCAATTTCTGAAAGACAATAAAATCAGCGAAACAGTAAGGTAGGTTTTTAAAAAGTTCGAATAGTAAGTAGAACGCTATTTTTTATTATTTGGTTATATCTGCAATATCGGCGGATAATAGTTGAATGAAATATGAAACGGATGATGTAAACCTTGGAAGGATCAAATCAATTTATTACATGTCAAAGATAAATCCGTTTATGACGCTAAAGTACTTGTTAAGAAATGGCTAGCCAGTTTAACCTATGACGAGACAGAGAAAATTGTACAAATTAGAAATTACTAAAATATGAGATGCAAACAAGCTGAATTTAATTATTTTTAGTTTACTTCCGATAGCTTGTAAATCTGTGTAGTTTTAGAATTTTTAGTCCTAGTTAACCTAACATTAAGTAAAATTGTCAACCGGTTATAACACTCTTTGTTACAACTACCTACTGTTTTTGGTCCCCGCGATACAGGCGCGCCTAGTGCGGGTACCAAAGTTAATCTTACACGAATTGTAAACTCTTAGTTAATAAATATTTTTTCATTTTCATTTTCAAATTGCTTAATATTATTGGGAATTATGGTGATGGCCGAGAACCTTAACATTATTTAAAGCTGAACTATTATTTAAAGCTGAAAGCTGGTCACTCTTGCAACAGTTCTGCCATAAGAGATTATTGTTCTTCCTCTACCGTCCATAACCCTTGAAGTGGTAGGGACCGGCTGCCGAACGATTTGTCATTTAAATTTGGAATTTGATTAATTAAAATAAAATCGAAATTCCTTCAACTCAAAAATTACGTATACCACTTCAACTTCAAAAATCATTTATTCAAGTGGGCTTAATAATAAATTAATAAGCACTTTTGACAAGTCGTACAAAACATAATTACAAAAAAAAAAAAAACAAAAAAAATGTAATAGAAATAAGATCATACTTAGCGTACAATCTATTAGTGTAGATTAGGCTAAGTCTGAAAGGAGTTAAATTTCTTTTTTTGAAATAAACAGTTAAAATTAAAAAAAAAAAAATTAAGTAAATATGTGCCATTTTTAACCAAAAGAAGCTAAAAAAGGATACTTATTGTCGCTTGTTAGTAAGGCGCTATTTCCATATAGCTTCAATTAGAAATTAATCTTATCAACAAGCTACAATGTGGTACCTTTTGGTTGAAAACGTCACATATTACAATCATTAATATAAAAAAAAAGAGAGAGAAAGAAGAGAGAGAGAGAGAGAAAGAGAGACAAGAAGAAAAGAGAGAGACGTAGGTAAGCTACGTGAGAGGATAATCCAGCCTATTACCACGTCATGTATCCGCCTTCTGTGTTGCCTGAGGCCGTGGTCGCCAACGAACGTCTCCCCGCAGTCGACGCAGTCCAGGTTCCGCTCGGGGTGCGCTAGCCGCAAGTGGTTTAAACACGACGTGCTCCTTCTGAGAGACAATCAATGGTTAATAATAATTATATAATAATAAACCATATATTTCAGGCAAAGCCCATAAAAGTGTTAGTAATTAGGTACATGTACAAAACTTACAAGACTATTGTTAAGAGGCCGGTGTCGATTTTAGTCGCAAAAATGTAAAATTGATAGATTTAGTCGGCGAAATTGTACACCTTTTCTCACCTAATTGAAATAACAAGTACTGGTTTCTATTAGCTCGTCTTCTTATCTTGCCTTTTATCAGATCAATTTTTTGAAAACAGACTCACTTAATTAGTATTGAACGCGCGAAAAGCACTGATTTTGTCGCTCTTATTTGTAAATTTCGTAAAGTTTGAACTGCTAAAAATTGTAAATTTGTATTACACATATTCTGTACTTGACCTTTATCAGATTACATTTTTATTATATGACTTAGAGTTCGAGGAAATGAAAGTTAAACGAATTCAATTTTCTCCAGAAATTACTTCAAAACAAGTGACAGTTTCTCTGAAAATCGACTTAATTTCAACGTAATTTTGATACTTAAACAATCTACAACATTTGCTGAAACTATTTTTATTCATCAATTTGTATAATTTACCACCATAATTTTTTGATGAATTTTTAAAAACTGCCCCTCTTCATATATTAACGGTGACGCACGCTCGCGACCTCATTATTAAAAGGCAAGATGAGAAGACGTGCTAATAGAAACCAATACTTGTTATTTAGATATTACGTAACAAAACGTGTATAATTTCAACGACTAAATCTATCAATTTTAAATTTTTGCTCCAAAATCGACACCGGCCTCTTAATAATTATTTAGTAATACAGAACTAAGTTACAAACACAGACACAACTTAACTTGGGACCAAATAAAATTAGTTCATTAAAAAAAAAAAACATTTAGACGCATAATGCCAAAAACGCTAAACGCCATTCATACGCGAACCGCCAAAGACGTGGAATGCCAAAGCTGTATAAAATATATGAAAATATTTAGGGTGCGTTGGGGTAATTGAAGCGTTTTTTATGAGGGGTAAGACAAAAAAAACCCGTATGGCACAGCATTACCGACGACTTTTCATTTTATTTATTTATTTGATTGTATTATTATTATTTTCATGTGTTACTTATATTTTTAATTGTAATGTTGTAATGTTATACATATATGAGCCAAATAGCTTGAAATAAATGAATTTTAATTTAATCTTACCCCTCATAAAAAACCCTTCAATCTTACCCCAACGCAGGGTGTTATTTTTATAGTTTCCGTAATGCTTTTAGCCGTCCGTAACGGATTTTTTTGTCTTACCCCTCATAAAAAACCCTTCAATCTTACCGCAACGCACCCTATTTTATTTTTATAGTTTCCGTAATGCTTTTAAAGTCGTCCGTAATGCTTTGGAATACGGTTTTTTTTTGTCTTACCTCTCATAAAAAACCCTTTAATCTTACCCCAACACACCCTATTTTATTTTTATAGTTTCCGTAATGCTTTTAGTCGTCCGTAATGCTTTGGAATATGGTTTTTTTTTCTTACCCCTCATAAAAAACCCTTCAATCTTACCGCAACGCACCCTGAATATTTTCATTTGTGTTTTGAAGTACTAAATACTCGTATTACTATATATGTTTTTTTTTTAATAATAAATATTATAGGACACAGAAAAATGAAAAAGTGAAAAATACTACCTATAGTAGACTTAGAAAATGTTAAAGTGAAAAATACTTAGTCCGTCGAATAGTGAACTCACAATGGTCTTAAGCGCCATAAACCCTATTGATGCTTAAGTATTGACATGCCAATCTCCGCATTTTAAAAAGTTTCCAAAAACTGGATCGACAAAATAATTCTATTTAATCATAGAATCTGGTCACAAAATTTCACGAGAATCGGTTGAGAATTGCGACCTGTAGAGGAGAACATCCGGACATAAAAGCAACGTGCCCGAGTTAAAATGGAGACCTTCGCTAACGCTTAGGTCAATAAAATATTTTCCCCTCACTAGCTCGGAAAGCCGTCTTTTATCCTTTAAAAGAAGCGGGGAAAACGCATTTTATCCACTAGTGGGGAAAGTAATTTGACCTTGGATGGAGCGTGTTTAAGTAGCTTGACGATAACAAAACGTAAAACGCTCATAATAATGGCTCGTTCGATGTTAATTATCATTAAATAAGTGGTTTGAGAATCTAATAAAAAATACCAGATTTAGCTTTATTTAATGATTTTAAGTCATAAACCTTAAAATTCCATAATAAACGTTTATTTTTTAAATAATTATGTTAAATATAATTCTGAACGCACAAGTTAAGTCGATGCAATTTCAAAACGCATCATTGACATTTCATACGTCAGAAATGTCAACATTGTCAACAAAAATTTTACTTAAAAACTTCCCACGTAAAAGTACAGAATTTCGAGAGTTTTTTGTTATAATATCGTACAAAAATGAGTGATTCCAGTTGATGAAGATGATCTAACGCCTGTGGATGTTGCACTTTCCTCGCTATAGTGAGGGGAAAAGTTTTGTGTTACACACGGGTGCAAATGTATTTTTCCCCTCACTAGCTCGGAAAGTCGTCTATTATCCTTTAAAACAAGCGGGGAAAAACGCATTTTATCCACTAGTGGGGAAAGTAATTTGACCTTGGATGGAGCGTGTTTAAGTAGCTTGACAGATAACAAAACGTAAAACGCTCATAATAATGGTTCGTTCGATATTAATTATCATTAAATAAATGGTTTGAGAATCTAATAAAAAATACCAAATTTAGCTTTATTTAATAATTTTAAGTCGTAAACCTTAAAATTCCATAAGAAACGTTAGATTTTTTATAATGATGTTAAATATAATTCTGAACGCACAAGTTGAGTCGATGCAATTTCAAAACGCATCGTTGACATTTCATACGTCAGAACAGAAATGTCAACATTGTCAACAAAATTTTTACTGTTCTTCTCACCGACTCACGTAAAAATCAGAATTTCTAGTGTTTTCTGTTATAATATCGTAAAAAAATTAGTGATTCCAGTGATGAAGATGATCTAACGCCTGTGGATGTTGCACTTTCCTCGCTATAGTGAGGGGAAAAGTTTTGTGTTACACACGGGTGCAAATGTATTTTACTTCTCGTGTGTGTGTGTAACACTCGCTACGCTCAGGATTCTATTTTAGAACAACTCGCTTCGCTCGTGGTTCAACTATAGAATCCTTTCGCTTGCTCATGTTTCAATTCCACACTCGCGGGTAAAATACAACTTTGCACCCTTGTATAACAAATAACTATTACTTCACGTGTGTTAAAACACTCGCTACGCTCAGGATTCTATTTTAGAACCACTCGCTTCGCTCGTGGTTCAACTATAGAACCCTTTCGCTTGCTCGTGTTTCAATTCCACACTCGCGGGTAAAATACAACTTTGCACCCTTGTATAACAAATAACTATTTCATTTGTGTTAAGAATTATTTTAGTTTATAATTTGTAAAGTATTCACACTGCTTTACAAATATAAACTAAAATAATTCTTAAAAAGTCGTGCGAATTCGGCCTCCGCCAATGTCACTTTTTCTTTAGTATATGACACCTCTTTAAGTATAAATCACTATTCAGTCCAACCTATGAAAGCGACAGGGTATGGAAGTGCCACTATAAGCGTCATATGGATTTAGACCCGGTAAATAACTTATAATATGAACTCACATGAAGGTCTTCAAGCAATGTGGGCACTCGTAGGTCTTGCCCGTGTGCGTAGCGTGGTGCTTGATCGCTTGTCCCCTGCGTCACACGTTAAAGAACATTTAGGCTAAGCGTATGCTGAGACGCAGGCGACGCAGTTCCACGCAGCGCAGCGCAGAGCAGATTTTGTAAAGTGTGGAACGTGCTTTAGCTACGCACGCTGCGGCGCAAGGACGTTCCATATTTTACTAAATCTGCTCTGCGCTGCGCTGCGTCGCCTGCGTCTCAGCAAGCCTACGCTTAGCCTTAGGGCAGGGGTCAGCAACCCCAGGCCGCGAGCCGCTTAAATTAAAATAACAATAATAATAAGCCCGCAGGGCAGCTTGTGGCGAGCTGTTGGGGAGTGACGACCCCACGGACCCGAGTGCTCCAGAGAGTCGGTCAGGGTCTCCGTCTCTGGCGTGTCTTCGTCGGTCGGAGTGGACCCCAAGGGGGCCCGCAGGACTCTCAGCTCTGGCTTGCCTTCATTGGCCGTCCAGAGGGGAGTCGTAAGAGCTATATGCTCCAGGGGTGGAAGTGTTAAAGGGCATAACGCCGCGAGTAACTTCGGAGAAAGCGCAGCACACCTCTCGACACCCCTGAGCCGCTCACGCCGGTGTTGCGCCTGGCCTTCTTTACGATGGCGCATCAGGTGCCCATCTTGCGAGTGGCGAGTCACCGCCTGCCTCGATAGCACTGTATAGCACAATGTTATGGCAGGTTTCCGGAACTCTTAGCAATAGCCCAGTATTATATTCCACCTAAATTTAAGCCATAGACCAGGACTCTTTACACTTTTCTATAATAGCTCCCAATGCCTACTGAAACCGGTTTACGGGTATCTATTTATGTACCCGTGAATGGGTTCCAGCAGGCGTTCTACATGACATCAAAACTCTCCAAACGGCCTCTACGTGTTGGATCTATATCCCCACGCACGCCTTATAAATGACCGGGCCTGAAAACCCGAGAATTTGTAACGGAGATACAAATAATAATAATTGTTAATTACAAATATACTTAAATTACTATGTTAGTACCTAAACTAAGATGTTGGGAGGTCCAGTGCCTAATTAGTGCACTGTCCCATCTCCCTGCCACGACGGCGTACCTGCACGAGGGCGTACCCTTAAAGCCACAGTCTCCTGGCCGTCGTGGCATTGAGCTCATTAAACGACTAAAACAATCACATTTTCTGGTCTCTTAAACCACTGAAAACACCATTTTCGGCTCTTTGACATTCCTAAAATTAACGATTTCTACTGCGGTTCAGTCTTCTCAAAAGGTTGCCGACCCGATATTTAGGGAAAATGTCAAGGTTGCCAAATACAAATAGTCTAAGTTCAAACACATTTTTTGAGGATATGAGTATGGATTATTTTCGCTAAACTACGTCCAAATTATAATCCGGTTTATATGTCTGCTACTACGTTGTGTAAAATTTCTGATGTGTAAATTATTTATAAGCAAATGGACTGATTCGGTACTGAAATAAAGCTTATTGTAGCGAGCATATGTTACGTTGAATAGCGCAGCATATTTCGCAGGTGTATGTTTTCAATCGTAAACCCATACGCCCGCGATACATGTTGCTCTTAGATATTAAATTAACTAACTTGTGTCTGGAGACGAAGTTGCACGCATTGCAAATGTACTTCAGTTGGTGCCGCTTCTGGTGTATATAGAGGGAGTGGCGCGTGTAGTACGAAGTGCAGATCTCACAGGAGTACGGACCGTTGCTCTAAAATTAAATATTTAAGTATTTTAAAAATGCTGTTGTATCTACTATATTTTTGGCTTGTTTTATATGAATTTATATGTAAGTCTCTTTCGTTTCATTCTAATTTTCTAGCTTTAATAATAAAATACTTGTAGGATAGTCAGAAAAATCTTACAAAGCGATATACAACTCCCCAATTCCCAAATGCAAACAGTTATAGCAAAGATAGATATAACTCCGTAATAGATGGATACAGTCTAAGGAAAAAACGAGCCTCGAAAATCACGAAAATTTGATTCTCGATCAGAGGGCGCCACTTATTTAATTTATTTAATCGTATGCCGCGCTGCGATAGGACTTTACAGCCATCAACGGCGATGCAGGACCCCATAAACCCACAAGCGCCACAACAAGCATCTACAACAGATGATGTGGCCAATGATGATGGCGTATATACATAAACATTCTTTATAAAATTGGATAATAGTCTGAATAAGATAATTATAAGTCCACATTCAGGGTCCTTTGTTATTTAACAATTTTAACCCATATCAGTGAAAGAACATGGGTCAAAATCATATAAAAATAATTAATGCAAATAAAAAAAATCATTTATCCATATTTAAATACATTTTATCGTATTTTTATAAATCTTCATTTTTAGTTTTAAAGTGTGTAGATAGATAGCAATGAATTTACTGTGGTTACAAAATTTACTATGACAGTACCGCTCTATCCTATTATATCCTCTTTGCCATTACCCATTCAATCGTCTGTATCTCATCAAAATCGAAACCTTGGTTCATCATTCATCAATTCATCCTTAACCTAATATGGGGTGCACTTGGCTTCGGCCCGTGTATCCCATTTAGCCAGTATTCCCAGAATACTGAGAATTATAAATAAACGTATAAATAATAATGATAATGTCCTCCTCGCCGTGTCCGACGACGGCGACTCCAACTGTAACACGGTTGTACAATAAAGAACTATCTTATCTTATCTTATCTTACTGCTAGCTAGCTTTACGGCCTCTTAAACGATTTCCATAGTAAGTCGTGTCCGCCGTGTGAGCAGCCGCAACGGCAGGCCTGAGCGTACTCACCGGGCTGTGCCTGGCGCGGTGATTATTGTAGGCAGACTCCACGCCAAACCCTTTCCCGCAGTCCTCGCACTTAAAATGCGACATCAGGTAACTCTCGGACTTTTTGCGTGTTGCGATCTCTTCCAGTTGCTCTTCCTATAATAGAAAATGAAGAGTTACGCACAATTTTCATTATACTTGCGAGAACATTAAACCTCTTTTTCATTAACCCGCTACAAGCCTCAATTAACTAATAATCGTTGATCTGTCATATTGACTGGTGTATTTGTATAGGGTTCAACTGACTATCAGTCCGCCGGACGGACCATAGCGGCCTGTCAGAAAATTTGACAGTTCCGAACAACTGACAGGCCAATATCGTCCGGCGGACTGATAGTCAGTGGGCCCCTTAAGAAAGATAAAACATTAATTACAGATATAGTGCATAATTATTTTCCATCGTATTTTCACGGAATCGTACGATCGTGTCTTGCTATTTCAGTCACTCTCGGTACAAAAAGTACTGACTGAGGTTGACTGAAGTAGCATGACAAATACGAACGTTTCCGAGAAAATACGATGGAAAACAATTATGCACTACATCTGTACTAAGACTCCACTGTCGGCCTGTCTGTCACCAGGCTGTATCTCATGAACCGTGATAGCTAGACAGTTGAAATTTTCACAGATGATGTATTTCTGTTGCCGCTATAACAACAAATACTAAAAAGTAAGAAGCCCTTGGTGGGCGAGACCGACTCACACTTGTCCGGTTTTTTTGCTGAACGTAACGTGGAATATAGTGTATAGTTTTATTTTTAACAGTTCTTATTCTTACCTTGCTCAAAGTGACAATTTCAAGATCGTAGGTACTCTCAAATGTGGCAGGAATAAATCTAGGTCGCTTTCGCTTATTGTTCCCGCTTTTCATTACATTCTTTTTACATTCTGTCCGTGTTACGTTTGGGACTTTTTTTCTTTTCATTTTTACGTCTTCTATTTTTTCATGCACTTCATAGTAAATATTATCATTATTACCGGATTTTTCACCAACTTTTAATTCAATTTTATCGTCTTTTACTTCAATCATCATCATTTTCGGTGTTTCTGCATTTTCTTTTTTCATTTTCATTAGATTATTATCAAAATCCATACTTTGATTATATACACTCCCAACTTTTAAGACCATATTTTCCTTCACTGGAAATGCAGTCATTACTGTATTCTCTTTTTCTATTTTCATTAGATGATTATCAAAATCCATACTTTTATTACAGAACGGTTCGATTTTTAGGACCATATTTTTCTTTACTGGAGTTTCAGTTGCCTCTGTTTTCATCAGATTTTTATCAATATCCATACTTTCATTAAAGACACGTTCGATTTTTAAGGCCATATTTTGCTTTACTGTGTCTCTTTTGCGGGTTTTTTTAGTCTTAAAGGTATTTTTTATAGCCTTTATATTATCAATTTTTCTTTTGTTGAATATACCATCTTTTAAAACAATTTCATACTCAAAATCGTCACCGATTTCATTTATATCTTCTAGTATTTCAGGTTTCATTTCAGGATAAGCTTCATTAATGCCATCTATTGACAGAATGTGTTCATCATGTTCATTGTGTAAATCCTCCGGAAGTAAATCTATTGTTTTGATTTCAGTTTGGGTTAAGTTGAGCGACCGGTGAGGGAGTTGGTATTTGCGAATATAATCTGTATCCAGCTAGAAAACAAATAACACAGGTTACTAAAAAACTAATAATTTAAGCATGTTGGTTTAAGCTGACAGTGTAATTTTGCTTTTAGAGGAGCGGTTTTTTGGCGGGTTTGTGTGATTTTTAATAAATAGTAAATCTTGCTTTTACAAATACTGATAAGAAATTTGTTTCACATATTTAAAAATCCATAATTCGTTCGTAATCAACATACGCATCCAAAACGCCCTGCGGTGCAGTACAACCCTTCACAAATTGTTGGCGTCCGGGCTTCTAGGTAGACATATGAAGTTACGGATATACAAAACCGTTATACGGCCTATCCTTATGTATGGTTGTGATGCCTGGACTCTAACACTGAATTAGAATCCTGCGTAACTTGCAGGAAGTTATTATTATTATTATTTGTAATGCAGGCAGGCAAGTTGCGCAGGATCGGGACAGGTGGCACACTCTCATTTCGGAGGCCAAGATTCTCTTTGGATCACTGAGCCAAAATAGTTAGTTATAATTCGTTAGTTTATCTAAGCTGCCTTAGATGAAATAAAACGATTGAAATAGTTACCGCTCCCTTGCGCAGTGTGGGTGTAAGTTGCTTCAGTGTGCGGACACACATGTCACTGAAGGACGAGCATTTGAGGAGCAGCATGAGGCAGTACGCGCACAGGTACTGCGGCAGCCCGTCCCTGGACACCTACAATCACACATCACGGATGTACAGCAACTCAATTGCCTGCCCATAATAACTTCTTCTAGACAGTAAACTTATAAATTCTTTTTTAAATATTAACCAAGAATGTTTGCTGTTTTAAACTTTAAAAAGTGACTATGTATAATAATAAACAAATAATAATAATCTGTTCAATCTCTCCACACGTCACCAATAATCGCATGCAATTGCAATACATTACAGCATTTGTCTGTCAGCAATTATCTGAAATTGCATACCATCTGTTACAACATCCATAGACATAGGATGATGTGTGTTATGTATAGACAATGGGGGTAGGTTTTGACATTTGGGTACAAAGTGGGGTAGTTGTGAAAAGTCAGTCTGTCAACGCGAACCTGACCCATGCCAGTGTCTGGACCCCTAAACTGTGAGTTATATTAATGTGCAATCTATACTTTAAAATAATGTACAGTCGCCATCAGATATATCGGAGCGGCCGAGGTGTTCACAATATCTGAACACGCACTCTAACGCCCAGACAATAGAGGCGTGTTCAGATATTTGTGAGCGCGTTGGCCGCTCCGATATATCTGATGGCGACTGTTCTAGTGTAGGTAATACTGCACTACATTATTACTATAGATCTCACCACCGCGCTGGCCACGACATTGCGCGACTAGCTTAGGCTAAGGCGACAACCATTGGTGGGAACGAAAGGTCCGATCTCTGTGTCTCGCTCCAACCTATGGTTCTCGTCTTAGCCTAAAGCGAGGTTTAGACTAGCAAGAACTTGCATGCAATTTACGTTACATTGCATACTACTGAGGTAAACTGCATTGAAAAGTTTGATCAGATACCGCAATGTAATGAAAATTGCATGCAAGTTCTTGCTAGTCTAAACCTCACTTAAGCTAGTTGCGCAATGTCGTGGCCAGCGTACGGGGCTGACATCGTCACTAAGTGACGAAACCCCATCCTTAAAAAAAATAGATTTAAAAAAAAAACATCCCTAGATGCCTTAATACTTACAGGAGTCCCAGAGATGCGAGTAAAGGTATCAGCGAGTTTATATTCGTGAATATTGTACAGTCTACAATCCAACATTAAACAAACTCGGCAGCACAACAACTCGTGCTGTAGTAGCGAATTTATTTGTGTTCTGTTCATTGTCGTGTACATGTTTCACTTAACTTGAATACATCCCGTTTGCTTTAGTATTATGACTTGAATTTTATTATAATACTGAAAAACAAACGCATGTTCAACAAGGCAATTTATAGCTGTGACCATAGATAATGTGGATATTTTTCCTGTGACTGTCGTCTGTCATTATCTCATTGATTCGTTCGGAAATCGGAAACTTAAAGTAGTAACAGACGTTCGTACCGGATCGCGCTCTTTTTCGTCCAATCTGATTAAATTGTCTGATCAAATCAGATGGTGTTGACGCAAAATCGAAATTAGCTCGCCTATCCCACTAGCCGCTCCAGACTACGCGGCGCGAAGCTGCGAACGCGAGTGTTGAGTCGATTTCGCCTAGGAGGATAAAACCAAACGGAGTAGCCATTAACAGGCGTTCCCCTCTGTCGAAAATATCATACACAATGTATGGACTGACGTTTATCTGACATGGCTATTTTGACCTCAGAATAATGACTAAAGCAAAGAAGCCGGGCAAAAATAAAAGCTTGGTAAAAGATATCGTATTCACAACACGTTATTACTTTTTGTCTATGAGTGAGTGAGACAACAATCCGCAAATTCTTTCGTTTTTTTCAGTATTGTCATAAGATAAACTGAGGGAAATGTCAAATGGTCCTATGTGGTTCTATAATATAATCCAGCCAAATAAAATATATGTTCATTATTTCACAGTTAGGTGACATCTGTAACAACTTGATATAGTCGTATTATTTTAGTTGAAATATTTCGGGATGTTTCAGCGGTCATCTTGGTTTATTTTAATTATATTTTTGCTATTCCTGAAAGATTGTTGGAAAACGTGCTGAGTTTTTTTTAATAATGGTTTGAAGTTCCCTTTGTGATAATGTCTTGTGTGATCGAGGGCTGTAAATCGCATACATGAAGAAAAGAAAATACGCTCGAACCGATAACCTTTAATCGGTGAGTTTTGTTCAATTTTGAAGAAATTAATTTATAGGACCTGACCCTAAACATAGAAATCGATATGTTGTTTATGTAATTATTACTTGCATTCAAGTCTATATAGATTTTTGCATATATTTTCGAACTTTTCTGCTAAGTATGAAAGGTTATATTTTTGGCATAGTGATGTAGCGACCTCAGATCAATAACCTATCGACATTTACAGCTTTCTTATAGTTTGGCCCAGGACTGTCTCATTTTAATTGATGAGTACAGTCAAGGGCATACATATATATACATTCCCAAAGTCTCAAAAATATGTGTACGCTCAGACAATAAAATCGTGTTCACATATTTTTAAGCCATTTGTCGTGATCAATATTTTTGCCTTCGACTGTACCTATAGTTTTCTTTGTTCTTACTTACTGACAGATTGTGTTTGCCAGACTATAGTTTAATACTAAAATAGTCGGGTCGGACGCGCGCACCAAGGGGACCGTACTTCTTAGTATTTGTTGTTATAGCGGCAACAGAAATACATCATCTGTGAAAATTTCAACTGTCTAGCTATCACGGTTCATGAGATACAGCCTGGTGACAGACAGACGGACAGCGAAGTATTAGTAATAGGGTCCCGTTTTTACCCTTTGGGTACGGAACCCTAATAAAAAAGACGTTAATGATCCTTTTTTTGATGAATGTTCCTTTTATTAATATTGTTGGTCACAAAACTCAACTTTTTATTTCAGATTTCCAAAGGACGAGGAATAGGGGATATTACTGCAATGTTCTGCCACCAGAGTGCAGCACTAGCTTTTTTAGTGCACCGTAGAGTAACTTATTCATACTGTACCTTTAACAGGTTTTTACAAGTTTTCAGGGGACCTACCGGAAAACTCGAATCCGAAATTTCGTTATCTAGCTGCCTCTTTATCGCTCGAATACGCAAGAGTGACAGAGATGTTAGATAACGAAAGTTCGATTTTCTTGTTTCGCGATAGACCCTCAGATTGTGATAGTGGCGCCACCTACGCCGAGTTTCGCGTAATATTCCCTATTATTAAATAAAAAAAATATATTACACGTACGTTTTTTTTTTCATTTCCTATTTGGTACAGTCAGCTGCAGAGAAAAGGTACCCCACGTCCATACTAATTTACAGAACTTTGTATGCAGGGGGGTGCCTTTTCTCTGCAGCTGACTGTACGTGACTAGAAACTATACTTAGTCTTTTAGCATTAGAAAAAACGGTAAACCATTTCCACGTGTCTTTTTATTGACAAGTTTTTTTATAAATATAGCAATATTTTACTTATGAAAGCAAAAGTATGTAAATGATCGTATATTATATTTGTTGTGACTTATTTTCAAAGTGTTTTTCAATAAAACGACACGTTAAGATCGCTCGCCTTCTTTCTAATGATAAAAAAACGAGAGGTATAGTTAGACGGTTCTGAGTGGTAGACTGCAAATGAGATAAAAGCTATATTAGGTACATGCATTAATCCTCATATCAGGCGGCTCTTTGATTCCAAGGATTGCATAATTTTTATACTTTTTAATGATTTTTAGAATATGAAAATTATAAAAACTATAAAAGTTATGCAATCCTTGTATTCCACGCATTTCATTTCATTTAAACGAGCCGCCTGCTACAGATTTCTTGAAATTGCCGCGTTTTTTCAGGTTCAACTTTCATTAGCCAGACTATTATCAATTTGCCAATTTCGTGATTATTATTTTACACGGCACATAAACTTATGCATAATTTATCGATATAAAAAATCGACACAGTTACATCCCTAGCAAATTATCAAACTTATGACACCGTACGTAAATGAGAAATAACAAGCATATATGCATCTCTTTTCGGCACATTATCTAATTCGTAAGGAAGTAAAGTACGGGTATACATATTTGCGAAGCATTTTTGCCCGACTTCTATGCTTTAGTCATTATTCTGAGATTTTGACGTTACGTATACATTTGACTAGCCCCTCCCCCGCAAAAATCGGTAGACTGTTTTGTACAGAAAATTACAGACAAGGCGGATCCATTTGGTTACAGCCTCCAAGACGCTCCCTATACTTCGAGGGCCTTCCACACTCGCGTTCGCGGCTTCGCGCCATGATTCGCGCATGAGTGTGGAGCGCTTTCAGAATAACGCTTGGCTTAAAGGACTCGCATCCAGGCCATAAATGTTCAAAAAAAAACAGAACAACGCTGTTAATCGAAGTAACTAGTTAATAATCTGTGCTGTTAATGCTGTTACCTGTATTTACTCAAGGGCAATAGGATAATAGGGTATTTGACAACATTAAAAATATATAACGAATTGCTGTCATCCTGAAAGATAATAAACTAATAAAGTATATTTCGCTATATTTGAATGTAAATTATGTTTAGTTCTTGGAAAATAATTTAATATTTTTTGAAATTTCATCAGGGACGTGAACGCTCTGTGATTGGTCAACGCTCGGATGACGTCACACGCGGGTAAACATTCTTGATTGACTTGAGTGTTTTACTGTTTTATTTGTATTTAGTTAATTTTAGTTATTGTTCCACAGTTTTCTGATATATTCCGATTTATCCGTATATCTAGTAGCACAATATTCATAAGAATTTCAAAATACCAGACATAGACGCATTAATGGTTGCACTTTTCTTTAAAGATAATCCGGATTACTATGCAGCGGAACTTAGAAATGTAAAAACAGCTGAGAATCCGTAGAAATTGTTTATTTACGAACATTTCGATTTCGATGATACGAATACGACGACGATATATAGGTATATATAGAATACGATGACGAGAATAGTATCTCCATACTGCACTTTAGTTTGAAAGAAAAAGTATGCTACTAACTACCTACTAATGCTGAAAGAGCTATGTTATGAGGTTATGTAGTAATACATTAAATACCTAGATCTTGTTTCGTTAAATACAACAAAATCCGCTGCTTTAACTACCATATTTATTTACAGTTAAATATTAATTACATCGAAGTGGTCTTCACACATAAAAACATTTGTATGCGCTAAAATGCTCTTTGGGTCTCTTCGCGCTAGTTTTAACCACATTTTTCTTTTTTTGGGATTCGTTGTAACGGAAACAAACAATTTGTCTGGATTTTTTATAGTCGTACTTGAACATTGCGGCACTATACACCATTTATATACCATTTTACAGTGAAATAATCAATTCAATGCACATAAACCATAAGATTTACTAAGGTCATTGACTGAGTCTACTCGCGTGTGACGTCACATGTGTCACGTGATTAGCCCCTTTGCAAAAACAGCGTTTAAGGCGCGTTCAAAATAAATAAACTTTAACATTGTTTTTTTATATTTAATACAGTAAATTTCACGGAAATATCAATGTAGTGTAATTATTAAGTCATAAACAATCAATTAAAACCATTTTCAAAAATTAGTCAAATAGCCTATTTTTTGCGGACAGAAAGGGTTTTGGGTTTTCTTAATATACTTGTAGATTTATTTATTTATATGAACTTTATTGCAGAGTTAAAAAAAAGTACAAATGACGGACTTAATGCCTTAAGGCATTCTCTAGCAGTCAATCATAGGGCAAAACAGAAATTCTCTGTAAAACTGTTCTCTGAAAAACATAACAACTATATATAAGCAATTTAAATTTGATGATTTAAATTTGTAGATTTTAGTGAACATGAATATTTGTATTCGTTGCATCACTTTATTGAAATAAATGAAACAACTTGTCAAAGTTTAACATAATTTTATTATCATACAAAAATAAAGGTACATGCAGTATTTTTTCACACGATTTGTGAAGTCTTTACAACTGGAAACATTTTCTTTTAATATTCCGATTTGTATTTTTAAGTATTTACATCTCATGTCTTATCACGCCTTTGCCGTGTCATTTGCTTCGTCAGGGCGAAACTGATCCTTTCGGGCATTCTGGGCTCCATTCGGCACAGCATTGCTCTGAGCAATTATTAGGATTGGCACAATTTGACGTCCCTTTGCGTGTACGACCACAGATAAGATGACAGATGACAACCCTAGATAGCCTAAAGAGATAGTGGTATAATACATTAGAAACGGACACAGTGATTTGTCCCTGAAAAAAGTAATAGTACTACCGTACAGAAAGGACACTTCCTACAAACCCACAGTTTGACAGCGATTTAGGGACGAATCATGCTGTCACTTAATGTAGGGCACTATTATATCCTTTTCGGCTATTTAGGGTTGTCAAAATTCAATCCTAATCGTTGTAAGGGAAAAAAACGTTGTCCAATAAGCAGTGCCAAGTTGTCGAAAGTAGATTCAATCTTTGTCCAAATACTCGCAGATGTCGTGGTGAATCAGAAGTCCTTGGGTCGTGCTGAGGTCGTCAAAAATCTCAATGATAACACTAAATCGCAAAACGCAAGGTAACAGAAAGGTTGGGCCGTTATTTTTATTTTTTCGGCAATGACAGCTAAGGCTAAGTGACACTGACACTGACAGTTGTCATCGTTTTTTTTTCTATCTCATCAATTAAATCACGTGCACAGGCATTAGTGCGATCTGCTGTTAAATTTCACAAACGTCATCTCGGTCACTTAAAAATATATATTTAATAAATAATACGAAATAAAAATAAAGGAGCTGCATTTCCGTGATCGTTATGACGAATACTATCGGATAAAAATATAATTTGCCTATCTTCAAAAAACTTTACCTACCCAATTGCTCGGAGCAATGCTGAGCCGAACGGAGCCGAGTTTGCCCGAAAGGAGTGCCCGCGCCCCCACTAGTTTTGTAGGAAGTTTATTTTCTGTACGGTAGTAGTATTGCCACAGAATAAGTAATAGTATTATCATACAGAACGGCCACGCCCCGCCCCGCCCCGACTCGCATGCCCTCGCCCCACGACAGCAGATTGACGGCCGTTTGCCGACCGCTCAGTACTGTTTTTAGGCAACTTACTCACACTATGACGCATGCCGCGTGTACAAACATAGAAACGCAAGTGATTTTTGATGTATAGCGTGTCCGCCCTGTGTTATAAGCAGGTATCGTAAACTGCGAGCGAAATCCATTGAAATGACGTACTTTGACTTGACTTGACTAAGTAACAACCCTAGTACTTCAATGGATTTCGCTCGCAGTTTACGATGCCTAGTTATTACTTAATCTGTGGTTTTGTCATGTGTCATGTTTGTGTTTGTGTTTGTGGTTGTGGGGCGCTTGGTCCGGCTCCGGTCTCGCCTCGGCCACGGGCGGCCGCAGTGCACGGTGCTGACGTGCATGGCCATGGAGTTCTTGGTGGTGAACACGCGCTCGCAGATGGCGCACGGGATGTTTTGGCGGATGCCTTCGTGTGCCTGTACAGAAATAGTAGATTGTTAACCAAGGGATGAAAGGCCAATGGATGAAAATGACACCACCATCATTTGAGATTGGCCTTCATGCTGAAGGCGTGCGGCTCGCGAAGCACTGGAACGGTCTCTCCTCCGTGTGTTACCACTTGTAACTACAAACATAATGAAAAGGGGCCTTACGGTTAGGTGGTGTCGCTTGAGGTTGTTCTTTAAGGTGAAGGCGCGCGGGCACCCGGGGCACTGGAATGGCCTCTCCCCGGTGTGTGAACGCATGTGAATCTGCAAACAATAAGTTTGCTACAATAAGTTTTTTGACAAAAAAATCGTCTTTACTTTTCTTTCAACAGGCAACCAAATACTCATTTAGACAATTCTAACAAACACAAAGACAATCACGTTGGTTTGTCTTATCGCAGTGCCCATCCTGTGCCCATCATCATGTTTTGCCTATTTTCTTGAATAACTTCTAAGCTGTTTATCCTAAAATTATAAAAAAAAATTGAGATTCCCACAATGAGCTCTTTCATTTGATATGTAACACGATTTTCAGCTAATATTATAACCAGAGTAACCGGAACTCTATTTTCAACTCCTACGGTTACTCTGGTTATAATATTAACTGAAAACCGTTGAGCATGAGACTTTTTGTTTGCCGCGACATCTATTGTCTAGTAGCAGTACTGAGAGTTCCGCTACTTGACGCTAGCGTCGAGATCTAGATCTCGACTACGAAATAAGGCTAACTGGTGTATGGAGTTAACACTCTTTCTTTACTTATATTTCTCTATGCTATAGATAAAAAAAAAACTATTATTATGTTCGTGACACAGTTGCCTTATAAAGTCGTCGTCAATAGAACTTGCAAATAATGTAAACAAATATGACATATTTTGTTAGCGTTTGACACATAATCTAACATTTTTGCGAAACTTATTTTCCCTGAAATATTAATAATTAACATTAAATTTAACAAAAAAATTATATAAATAAAATATTTTAGTATATAGACTGTTGAGAAGGTCATGGTTGTCCTTTTAAAGAGCGAGATTACGAAGTAATGAAGGTAAAATGCTCTGTTTACATTACTTGCAAGTTCTATTGAGGACTTTATACCTGCATATGTTGCAGGTGTATGATAGTAACTATACTCCTGCAACATGCGTCTATTCTACTACATAAATACCTGTAACTGCGCTTTACTGAAAAACCTCTTCGGACATTCGTTGCAGACGAACTGCTTCACGTGCTGATGGTCCCGCAGAATGTGGTACCGGAGGAGGGCTGCACACTGTTACAATACAATATATTAAGGCGTTGTCCTAATATATCGCGACTACGCGATTATCGCGCGAGTAAGCGATGCGACCATAACAAAAACTGGGTGTCGTAGTAGAATGCGAATACGCGATCATCGCAGGGCGCAGGCGCGCCGTCCTGTCGGTGCTCACCCCGCCCCCGCCCCCGCTCCCGCCCCCGCTCCCGCTCCCCGACGGCGCGACGTGATTATCGCGCGAATGTCTATTAGGACACCTATTCGACATTAATATGTGACGTCACACCAGGGGGAGGACCTGGTGTGACGTCACATATTTGGCAATTTTGTCTTCAACGAAATCAAAAGAAATAATTAAATTAATATTTTAAAAAAAAGCGATATTAGTAATTTTATGGCATGAAATCGATTAGGGATAAAAATTACGAATGAGAACCATTTATCATAGTAAAATCCTATTGTTTAATTAACTGTACAGTGAATACAAAAAAATCTAAACAATGTTTGGAAACAAGTGAAGTTAAAGTGACGTCACAAGGTTTGAGACTCCCCCCCTCCCCCTTGTCACAACGGGTGTCTATTGTTTGCCATAAAGTTTTAAGTCATAAGTATTGTTTGTCCATTTTCGTTAGTCATAATTTGGTTTTTCTCAGAAACGCGTAACTTTTCAGGATTGCCATAAAACAGACCTAACCTAACCTATCTATAGGATAACCTTACGAAAATCCTGAAAAGTAAACGGTTTCAGAATTCTGACTAATGATAATCTGACAATCATTACATTATGACTTCACACACGTCACAACATGTCACATTTTCTTGACCCCCTCCCATACCTAAACGTGTGATGTAATTAATGGATGTCCCCTTTAATTTATTGACTTTTTATAATTTAGAAAGAAAGAAAGAAAATACATTTATTTGACGCCACAACATAGTACATAAAAAAGAAAAGCATGCAGACAAAAAAACATTTGGACGCCAAAAAGGATCCCCACTCAGCATAGTGCCGCGGCAAACCGTGGCGCTGGTTTTCTGTGGGGACCTGGCTTAATATAAAAATAATGACGACACGTACGCCAACGACACACAAATAAATTTACATTGACATAAAAATACAAACATTATTAAACAGAAAATTAAAACAAACAAAATATTAACTACCGCCTTTTTTAAATATAGGCCTTTTTTATATTTAGTTACCTTCATGACACGGCCGCACTGGTCGCACACGCGCGCATGTTGCTGTCGGCGCGTGTAGTCGTGGCTGGTCTTGCGCATGCTCGCCGGGAGGGAGTAAGGCCTCCCGATGTGCTTGCGCAGATTGTGCGTGTCCAACGCCAACGCGCTCGGGAACGAGATGTCACACTGCAAGTAAAATAAGTAAATAAAAACCGGCCAAGTGCGAGTCGGACTCGCGCACGAAGGTTTCCGTACCATTACGCAAAAAACGGCAAAAAAATCACGTTTGTTGTATGGGAGCCCCACTTAAATATTTATTTTATTCTGTTTTTAGTATTTTTTGTTATAGCGGCAACAGAAATAGATCATCTGTGAAAATTTCAAATGTCTAGCTATCACGGTTGATGAGATACAGCCTGGTGACAGACAGACGGACAGACGGACAGGCAGACAGACGGACAGCGGAGTCTTAGTAATAGGGTCCCGTTTTTACACTTTGGGTACGGACCCCAAAAAAATAATAAGTTTTTGGCAAAAATTTCATTTTTGGTACAAGGTTTTATCGCTGACTGTACTTTTCTTTCCATATACAACTAATACTCATCGAGACAATTCTAAAAAACCCAAACATAATGAGGATGCGTTGTTTTATCACGGAGTTCCTATGACCACCTCCTGTCTCCATCATCAGATCAGCTCGATGGTTCTATTGCATTGTCACCCGATTTACACACGTATGCAAATTTTCAGCTTCATCGGAAACCGGGAAGTGGGTCAAATTTAACTTGCAAGATTTGACCCGTACAAATTAACATAGTTACATATTATATATGTACATACTTATTATTATTATTATTTAGCTTTATCCCACATTAGTGGTCCCCAAGGGTATAAGCCTCCTCCATCTGTCTCCACCTCTCTTTGTCGGTGGCAACATCCATCCATTTTTTTTCCCGCAGCCTGTACAATGTCATCTGCCCATCTTTTTCTTTGCCTTCCCGCTCTTCTCTTTCCAGCTGGGCCTGGCCATTATGTTACAAGATTTGTCCACCTTTGATCCTGATATCTTGCTACATGACCTGCCCAGCTCCACTTTTGTTTCAGACTAAACTGCAGGGCATCTGTTATCTTTGTTCTCTTGCGGATGTCTATATTTCTTGTTTTTTGTATTCTTCTTAAATTTAAAATACTTCTTTCCATTGCATGCTGGCAAGATAGAATTTTGTTCTTCGCTCTCCAACTAACTCACCCTCCACTGTGCCAAGCACAGACAAAGGCTCTACAAGATGTACATACTTACTTACATATTATTATACCAAGTTTGGGTTCATCCAGATAAAAAAATGCTTCAGCACTCCCTTCCTAAGGGAAACTTTTTTAGGAACTGCGGGTCAAAAAATTTGTTTTGACCTCTAGTATGCGTGCGCCAAACGGCTAACCTGTATATCGATTTGTGGTTTTTTTATGCGAACGGCTTACACTACTACATTTAAAGTAGCTTTCTATACAGTCTTATTTAGTCTGCGCCGGTCCGTCACCGTCGACGCAAGCTCCTGATGACGCTCCTCGGTACGGAGTGAAACATGTCGAGCGTTTTCGACTTAAAATACGTGACGTGATATGTTGAATAAGTCTTATTTAGTAATGTGCCGTCAGTAAATTACCTTTTCACATCACCTATTCGAAAAAGGGCTTTTTCTTCCCCGCTAGGAGGGATCAAAGTGGTACTTTTCTTTCCTGCTAGGAGGGATCAAACTAGCACTTTTCTGTTCTAGGACATGATTTTTTTCTTTTGTGCATACAATTTTTTTAGGTTAAATAATATCTTGGAACATAACTGCATACAGGCTATATCTTGTCACAACTGCCTGCCTGCTTACTGAATAATAGTAATAATTTCCTCGTAGGTGATGTGAAAAACAGTACGTGTCACATGGTAGCAAAATTATTTCCACCTTGGGTGTTAACACTTGAATCCCTCACTACGCTCAGGATTCAATGTACGCCCTCGCCGTAAATATGTCATTTTGCTCCCTTCTGACACAATCTACTATTTCATATATAGAACCCTAAAAAAGGAAAGTACCTTGTCACATCGATACGACTCCTCGGGATGCATCTCCCCAACATGTTCCTGTAGCGCGTCCTCGCTCGCACAGTTCTCGCCGCACTGCTCGCACGGCCGCAGGTCTGTGTGCTCGCCGGCCGTGTCTGTGTGTCTGTTCAGTGCCAAGATACTTAGGAACGTGGCTGAGCAGACAGTGCACTTAAATTCTTGCCGTTTCTGAAACGCAGGTTAAGTTTTGGTTACAATGGATGTTCATTAAGCCAATAATTCACCTGACTTAACTATGTGTTTAGAACATAGACATAGTATATACAAGTAGTTATAGACGCGCTACCGAGCGACCGGGGGTAAGAGAAAGAATATTCATATAAAATTTGGGCAGCATAGGATCTTTTCTCTTTCACTCACAAATTTCGGTATTTCGCCATCGCCTATGATGCCACCCGGTCGGTGATAAGGACAAAGCATGGCACTATTTTCTCTTTCCTCTTATAGGAATCGCAATAAGACTGTCTTTCTCTATCAAAGAGTGTCAGGCCCTTGGTTTACGTACATCATGTAGGGTGTCCTTAAAACCAACGCCGAGATTTTCATAAGAATCCTTATAAAAGTGCCGATATCTCAAAAACTTTGAGATTTTCATTAAGGGTAAATTTTGAAACTAACACAGGATTTAATCGCGTACAAACTTACGTTTATTTATGGCCTGACGTTTCGAACGTGATGTTACGTTCGTGGTCACATGCAGACTGGCGAGGAATTGTATCAACATCTTGCTGCGCGGGTTTTGCGAACTACCCGTACTTCATCTTGATTATTAACTTGTACGCTAGGGCCCGTCCTTAGTTTAAATAAGTATAAGGGTAAATTTATTTAATGTTGTAGCCTGTCAGCTGTTCTATAAGCCCTTTAAGTCTTGGATTTGGTTTTAGGGACAACCGATGTACGCACCCTGTATTGGTCGCGACTGTCAAATGAAAATGAAAAACCGGCCAAGTGCGAGTCGGACTCGCGCACCGAGGGTTCCGTGCTTTTTAGTATTTGTTGTTATTAATAGCGGCAAAAGAAATACATCATCTGTGAAAATTTCAACTGTCTAGCTATCACGGTTCATGAGATACAGCCTGGTGACAGAAGGACAGCGGAGTCTTAGTAATAGGGTCCCGTTTTTACCCTTTGGGTACGGAACCCTAAGAATGAAAAAATGGTTTATTTATGTATCAAAAATGCAGCTTATTACATAGTAGAAGATTATGAAACTTTTAGGAGTATTATATTGACAGCCTAGGAATAGTGTCCTGAGCCCTAAACTAGATAAACCTGTCTTATAGGGATCAGGGAATAAACAGGGAATAAATGGAAATTATAGAATACTGTTTACTGGCACACCTCAGTAAAAGATACAGCTTACAGAAAACAATTGATTAAGGATAGAGGTAGGCAACAGGCGGTCTTAATAATGCGGCGGTTTAATGTTAGCAGACAGAATTGATTGCCTGTATCTGAATAACTGCTGCTTGATACACGCACGAAGTAATAAATAAATAAATGTATAGTTATAGTTATTAAGGATAGTTATGTATATAGTTCGAACACTTAGATAAGATTATTTAAATTTAAGGTAATTACTAACCCAATGATCCCCGATGGTCTTAAATAAAGAATTTTATTTATTTATTTATCGCTGAAGAGTGATCTCTTCCAGAAAACCTTTCAAGTAAAAATGTTTGTAAATAAATAATGGTACCTTGGTGTGAGCCTTCCTCTGATGCTGCTTCAGGCCAAACGGCCCGATGAAGGTTTCCCCGCACAGGTTGCAGGTGACGTTCAGCGTGGAGTGCGCCAGCCGTACGTGGGAGAAATACGTCGAGCCTTTGCTATAAGAATAACCCAAATTACAAAATATTTAGATCAGTACGGTTTCACTCAATTATTTTTAGTCGCTTTTGGCGACATGTTTCGGATTCATATGGAATCCTTCCACAGGAACGACACGAGTGTCCGCGGCGGCTGTACGTCGTGCACTGCCCGCGCCGCCCGCCTCGTCGCTCGTTGCGCGCGCTGATGGGGCGGGAGCGGGGCCGGGGGGCGGGGGGAGCGGGGCAGTCCGCAACCCATATTACATTCATTAAATTTAAGAGGAAAGGCCGTTTCTCCATACAAACGTAGCCCCCATTTTCCTCTCTGGATATTGACATGATAGAAAATATTTTTACACAACTTGATATATATTAACTATAGCTATGCCCCTACGTTTGACTATTTTGGATTTTTTAAAATATAGCAGCAGTTAATGCATTCTGCAATTGTCTGTACCTTTGAGAGCCAAATAAAAAAATAAAAAAACACAGACAAGGTATATGTAATTAGAGTTCTGAATGATTCACGGTTAGTTTTACTAGACTTATATTGACCGGGATATAGACCGTAATTATCTTTTGTATTATTTATGAGCTCCAGATATTTCGACGCAGTTACATGCATCATGTTCACGGGTGACTGAAGATAGCTGGTGGGTGTCAAAGTTGTGTAGACAGCGCTCGGTCTACCCTCATTCTTGCGCGTCGGCTGCGTTCGCTTTCAACGTTACCATCGGTCGCATTCACACTTGTTGGTCTGCCCGCGCAGCATGGTTTCCCCTATCACTAAGTCCGTCACTTTCGCACTCACATACTTGTTAGAACGTGACAGGCATGGTGATAAGCGTAGCGTGCTACGACTCCTGGTCGCGTTCACACTACTATATCTCTATACTACTACTACAACACCTATACCACTACTATATCTATATCCCGGTCAATATAAGTCTAGTAAGGTATATGTAGGTAGTAAGGTAGGTACGTAGGCGTAGGCGAGAAAACCGCTAGGCTCAAGTGGGACTGGGCCGGCCACGTCTACCGCATGCATCCAGAGAGGTGGGCTAGCTTAGCCACCAAGTGGATGCTGGTAGAGAGGCGTGGACGGGGCAGGCCCAAACGGAGATGGCGGGATGACCTGGACAGCTTCCTGAACAACTGGCTGGAGGAAACACCAAATCGGGAGTCGTGGAAATCAAGGGGAGAGGCCTTTGCCCAGCAGTGGGACACTTATATAGGCTAGCAAAAAAAAATAGTGCAACAAGAGAGGAAAGTTGGTTTTTCTTGCGAGTGTTTATTTTGAGTCCCGAGAAAGCGAAAGATTCTAAGGTAGAATCTTGAGCGTAGCGAGGGACTCAAAACACGAGATGTAAAATAACTTTGCTCTCGCGTTGCACACATAATTTTTCACCTCAGTAGTGAGAACATATTAAAGGTTAAAATGTATTTCGAATTACACAGAATAAACAGAAAAAAAAAGTATTATAATATGTACGATACGATAAAATACGATACGATACGAGACCGGACTCCGGACCGGACCGGACCGTACCGTACCGTACCGCACCGCACCGCACCGTACCGTACCGTACCGTACCGTACCGTAGTATGAAGTTCATGGCCTTCACTAAATTAAAAAGCTACATTGTTTTACTCCCTGGAGTGAGGAAAGTCGCACTTGAGTCGCACTTCGCTGCTGAGGTGAAAAGGTATATGTAGACTACTCACAGGAAAGTTTTCTCGCAGTGTTGACACTTAAACGTCTTGCCCTCGTGCATGGCGTGATGTTTCCGGGCTTGATCCCTGAATTAACGAATTAATTCATTATACGAGGGTGATACTAATAAATAATAAATAAATAAATATTATAGGACATTCTTAGATACACAGATTGACTAAGTCCCACGGTAAGCCCAAGGAGGCTTGTGTTATGGGTACTCAGAAAACGATATATATAATATTTAAATACATAGAAAACACCCATGACTCAGGAACAAATATCTGTGCTCATCACACAAATAAATGCCCTTACCGGGATTCGAACCCAGGACCATCGGCTTCACAGGCAGGGTCACTACCCACTAGGCCAGACCGGTCGTCAAGATACTGGATTTTAGAATATCGATTATTAGTATTATATAATACTGATTTCCTCAACCCATTCTTGTTTGTACAAATTGTCTGTGTTTCTCACGCCGTGACGTCACGCGCTCCGATTTGCACTTGCAGTCACGTTTTAAATACTTTTAATTATTTTTAATTAATTTATTACGCATATTTACACTTGCAAAATATGATTTTCAGCATTCTAATATTACTATGGTAAAAACATAAAATTTTATATATTCGCGATTCATGTCAACATCCCTATTCTCTGTTCAGATTCAGAACTGACCTCTGCCGGCTCACGAAGCCGCAAAAGTTACATGTGAACTTCAGTCGGTGGGTGTCCTGATGTTTCTGGCTACGGCAATTAAACCGGAAGCGGATAAAACAGATCTCGCAAGAAAATGCGCCTTCACTCTGAAATTAAAATGGCATCTTCATAATAATACATAACTCAGCCTATATATGTATGAAGGATGCTGCGGATGCCGATTTTTTGACATCCGCGGAAGCGGATGCAGATGCGGATTTTTAAAGGCTTACATCCGCGGATGCGGAAGCGGATGTCGAGATTACGCACATAAAAAACGTCAAATATTACACTTTAGCAATTTTTATTTTAAAAAAACGAAACTTTTAGTATTTGAACAAGAATATAGGTGCCCCACAACCGCATTACTATACGAAAGTCCAAACAAACTTTTCACTTCTTGTCGCTGTCTGTCATAGGCTAAAGTGCTCGATCGACGAGTCACAAAAACGAAACGAGATTCCTATTGGCTAATGACGAAATTACCTAGCACTTACGCCGCCGCTAACACGTTCCTGTACCTACCTGGACCACATCCGCATCCGCATTAAGCTTCGCATCGATTTTATGCAGATGCCGATGCAGATAATGCGGAAGTTCCGCGGTTGCGGATGCGAATATTTGTAACATCCTTGATATGTCCCACTGCTATGCACAACTTGCACAAGTCTCTCATGCGCGAGAGGGCTTGGGCTCTAGTCCCCACGATATTAATGATACTTACAGGATTGTGTCTATTTTTGTGGTTGTTGTATGCTGGCTCCATGTTGAACCCTTTTCCGCAGGCCTCACACTGGTACGAGTGCTTCCGGGACTTCTTACGCAAGGCGATTTCCTCCAGTTGCTCTTCCTGCATATACCAACTTTTTACAGTAATGAGGGCTACCGCGTTTAATTTCGCCGCTAGGGGCGCTAGTGTAGATGGAGGTCTTTCAAAATGTCAAATGCATAGAAGTTTTAGGGGTTTCAAGCTTTTCTATCGGGAATTTTCACTCCTTATTTATAATTGTGGTAAATCTTTGTCCATCTTTGATTAATCATGGTAAACAATCGATATAGCTCAATAAATGTTGGTGGTTTAAAAAAAGTGCCAACTAAAATATATGCAAAATTAAACAGGTCGATAAAATGGCACATTTAGACGTTAAAGTACTTTTGTGTATATTAGAACGTATTGATTTTATAAAAATAAACATAGAAGAATTTTGAGATCTGTTTTCGGGACCTATATCTACAGTGGCGCCAACTGGTGAGCACAAAACGGTAGCCCTCATTACTAGGGTTTGCACGACGGGTCTGAAATGTATGGGAAGATCCGCGGATCCGGATCCAGACCCGGATAATTTCATACTAGTAATTAATTATTAGCAAAACTATATAAAACAGCAATATTTCGCTTAAGAGGAAAGAGTACGAAGTCACGTAACAGCTTCTCCATAAATAGTCCCCATTTTACTCTCTGCTCTCTGGATATTAACATTACAGAAGTTATTTATACGGTAGTTTTTACATTACAGATAATATTTGATATAACCTCCGCTACGCCCCTACATATAATTTTTATCGATTTTAATAACATAAGTAATAAAATAAAAAAAGCCTTTATTATACCATAAATATGAATTTCTCTAACATTAGGTTAATAATTAATTAACTTTATTTTAACATGTTATAATTTAATTAAAATTTAAATAAATTTGATTGATATTGATGCAGTGATACTAAAATAAATAATAAATATTGTCATATAACTATTTCATGCATTTCATTAATGTAAATTAATTAATTTAATTTAATAATTATTTATGGAAGTCGCTGCGGCGTAGGCCTGTCCAGTCTCCTCCACTCTTCTAAAGTTCTTCATATTTGTTTTTAGCTTGCAATTAAGACATAAAAATAAAAAAAACCGGATAAAGTAAAACAAAGGGGCATATGCATGGGCAGCTATGGTTAGTACCCTATCGTAGGAGTATACAATAAAATTGTGTAAAATATTTTCTATAAAATTAAGATCTAGGGAGGAAAATGCTGACTGTTTGAACAGAAAGCGGTCTTACTATAGGGAATATTACGCGAAACTCTGCGTAGAGGGCGCCACTACCACAATCTGAGGGTCTATCGCGAAACAAGAAAATCGAAATTTCTTTATCTAACATCTCTGTCAATCTTGCATATTCGAGCGATAAAGAGGCAGATAGCGAAATTTCGGATCCGCGTTTCCCGCCTTGATGCATGAAACTCTGAAAACTTGTCAAAAAACTGTTAAAGGCACAGTATGTAAAAGTTACTCTATGGTTTACTGAACGGGCTAGTGCTACACTCTGGTGGCAGAACATTGCAGTAATACCTTGTCTATGTAAAAAAATTATGAAAATATAATGTTTATTTACAAAACTTCCGTCAGACAAACACATATTAAACATATTAATAACGGGTCACTCACGGAGTGAAACATGTCGAGCGTCTTTCGACTTAAAATACGTGAGTGACCCGTTATTAATGTTTGATATACAATGTTTATATTTGTTTCTACTTAATCGGCGCACAGTTAGCATAGACTGAGTGATTCTCACCTTGCTCAAAGTCACAATTTTCACATTATAGTCACTCTCAAATTTAGCAAAGTCAACCGCCGGCAAATAATTATTCTCCGGATTCCTTCTTATTTTATAACGCCGTATAAGTTTCTTTGATTTCATCATCATTTTCATATCTATCTTCTTAAATGCAGCAGTCTTTCTCATTTCTTGTCTCACTTTTATTGGCATTCTTATAATGTTTACATTACTGACGCCATTTACTTGAACATTATTTTTAGTTTTAATATTTATCTTAATATCTCTTGGAATACTGACACCACTATTTTCCCCAATTGCAGTTTTCATCTTTTTCTTAATACTATGCCCAATGGTTCTCATTCTCCTTTTAATATATTGCAGTTTATCTTTACTTATATTAAGAACCTGCATCTGGTTCTCATATTCAACTTTAGAATCAGTTTTCTTTATTATTCCATCTACTCCAACAAATTTCACATTCGGTTTTTGAATTTTACGTTTTTTACTATTCTGCTTTTCAACTTTCGTTTTTGAATCATTTTTTTCTATAATACTATCTGTTTGATCAAGTTTTACACTTGGTTTACGGAGGTCATCATTGGCATTCAATACTTGATTTAGGTTTTCATATGATATTTTTTTATCAGTTTTCTTTACAACAGATTTCACATTTGTTTTAAGAATTTTATTGTTGCTAATATTATGAACCGGCTTTTGATTATTGTATCCTTCTTTTGATTTATTAAATTTCACTTTTGGATTGCTTCTCCTTATAGCATCTTCAACATCAGCATAGTTAAAATTTGGTTCAAGGATTATATTTATATCCTCTGGGTCAATATCATTTAGTGGGAGATCTATATCTGTAGTATCATTTGGTTCAAGGTTTATATTTATATCCTCTGGGTCAATATCATTTAGTGGGAGGTCTATATCTGTAGTATCATTTGGTTCAAGGTTTATATTTATATCCTCTGGGTCAATATAATTTAGTGGGAGGTTTATATCTGTAGTATTTATACAAGCTATGGTTGTGTCAGTTGGCGGTATATCTACTATGGTGTTAGCTGATGTTACATCAATACATTCTATGGCTGTTTCAGCGGATGCTATATCTATACATTCTATGGTTTGGATTTCAGTTAAAGTTAGGTCCAGGAATTGGTTGGTAGAAGTTAATTTGCGAATATCTTCCAAGACAAGCTGAAAAAAAATTAATATAAAAAAAATTTTACATAGCCTCACTGTTCTGCACGAAACTTAACAATCATGTTAAACAATAAAAAAAAATTAAAAAAAAAGCAAGCAACATGGTTATTATAACAACCATTTATGAAGAATATTAAGCATTTATATTTGTTCCAACCAAATATGTAGTTCTGAAATCATAAAATCTTATAAAAACAACTGTACAAGTGACGTTTTCAATTAAAATGTACCACAATGTCTGTTGTTGATAAGGTTGATTTCAAATTAAAGCTTAATGGAAATGGCGCGGAGATCCGGTATCCGGCCTGTCCGGCCCTTGTTTTAATATCCGGCCGGATACCGGATAGTGACTGCTTCATTTGGGAGTAAACAAATTCGATTTAAGAAACAGTCACAGTCATAATCGTACTATCTGTTGCATAGTTAATAATAAAAAAAAAAAAAAAAAAAATAGTTAATATAGGTGTTAAGTAGATGTAAGTAAACATTGCATATCCATGTCGGGTAACTGTTGGAACAATGTTCTTGTATAAATGTCATCTTCTATACACAGTTTTATGGATGGTATAGAAAGGATCGCAATCTCTTATGGCAGAAATGGCAGAATTGTTGTAAAAGTGACCGCGTTAAGCTTTAAATAATAGTTCCTAATCTCTCCGGTGGCACAAGTTAGGCTCTGGGACATGAGTATAACATGAACCATATAAGGCAACAAATAACCCGACCAAATTACGTAGGTTGTTTTTGGTAGTATTTCGGTGCATGGTGGCGCCGCCTAATTACTGTTTTTTGATGGACACTTTTCATACATAGAGATTTGGCTCCTTTATACAGTCTCTATGCACAGTTTGATAAAGTGTTTAAAGATAAAAAGATAAAATATATTTATTCATGACGATCACAACACAAGTACGAACAGACAACAACAGCAAGTGCACGAAATCATCAAATGTGCATCACGAAATGGACCCAACTTAGCATAATGCTAGCTATGACACACACTATCATCATAGACACAACACACACACACACACACACACACCTGCTGTTTACAATTAAATAGTAATACTAATAATGTGCCTTGATGTAATTTCTTTACTAAACCTAAATTGTGATTTATCTTGTATAGATTAAGCTTTTATTTTTATAATACTGTAAGCTATATATATTACCTAGTATTAGAACAATATCAAAACTTCAGCGTAGGAAGATGTTAATTAAAAATTTGAATTGTCTCAACAGACTCCACAAGATAGGCCTAGCCTAGTGTGGAGATCATAGGTTAATAAAACAATATGTATCATTTTTGGTAAATAAACTATTTTTATTTTTTATTTCATTTATTTTATTTTATAAAGCCAGCGCTGGTCTTCCATAGGGCCCATTCGGTGATGCCATGACAGATTACAAAACATTACAAAAATTGTTTCTATTCTATTTATCTCTAGCTGAGATCCGTCTGGTGAACACTTACATACAATGTAATATAAATAATGTGTACCTTTTCCGTAACCTGGTCTGAGGTTAAACTCTGTTGTGTGTGCAGGCACATGTCTCTAAACGATGCACTTTTAAGCACTTGAGTGCCGCAGTACACACACAGGTACTGCTGAAGGTCCTTGTCAACCTAAAATTGAACTCACAGCTATGTACATTTGCCAAAGGGCAGATGGAAGAATGAAAACATCTTGGATGTCAGGAACACAATTAGATTAAATTAAGGAAATATTAAGAGATTTTTTTTATTGTAAAAAAATAGTCAGTTATAAAGTGATAGTCAGTATTTTATTTTATTTTTATTTATTTTTATGTTATGTTAATACATTTAATAAGTAATATCTGGGAGACCGAGCTTTGCTCGGAAAACATATAAAATCTCAAAAATGCGCGTTTTCCCTGAGATCAGACCTAGCTAGATCGATTTTTCGCCCCCGAAAACCCTCATATAGCAAATTTCATTGACATCGTTGAAGCCGTTTCCGAGATCCCCGAAATATATAAATATATATACAAGAATTGCTCGTTTAAAGATATAAATAAATGGAGATTTAAGGAATCTTTTGACTGCTATCAACAAAATAAACATACACCAACACCTGATTTTTATATTCCAGATACTAAAATAACAGTTTTTTGCCCTATTTTATCAAATATTTGTATAAAAAGTGAGTACAACTGATACAAAAGCAGAATGACTAAAGATAATTGCTGTTTTGACTATTATTGTTTTCTGTGATATTATGATTAGCGTGTATTTTTATTGAATTTGTATGCCAATAGGCACGACATAGTGATACTGAAATATGTATTTAACATCTTGTAACTTACCTATGTTGAACAAATAAATCTTTAAATCTTTAAATCTTTCTTTAATTTTATGCTAATTCAAATTATATATGATGAACAATTTCAAAAGTAAAGATATTGATGAGTTCGCATCACGTGCGCGATTGGTCACTAGTTTTTTTTTTTATACCTCGTCGGTGGCAATCAAGCATACGGCCCGCGTTGGACTGCATGATTGGCTCTCATTCGTGCTGGCCCCATTCTTGGTGCCCGTAACGTCTTTACGAAATAATATAACTAAGTTTAAAAAAACATTTTTTTTTTACTTACATAAATCCCTGTGATATTTGCGAAGGCGTTGGCAAGTTTATATTGATGCATGTTGAACAATTTAACGTCGGTGGACAAGCAGGCGCGACAACACGACAAGGAGTCCTCGTTCGAGGACTCATTTTGTGGTACATCCATAGTGAAATACTGCACTTAAAGCAAATATTGGGTTCTAAAATAGATTAGAATAAATTGATCAATTCTTGACGATTATAGCTAAACTACGTTCAAAATAATATTAGATGGAATACATGATTTACACGATAATAAAGAATAGGCATACATAGGCATGAGAGTAGTCTCCATGCATGAGAGCTTGGCTTACACTGTCAAGTGTCAATGTCACTGTCAGATTAAATGCGTTCGGAATTTTGTCACGTTCGGATAAGAGATATACGAATTTGAAGATTGTACTAGCAATAAACCACTTACGCAAGTCACATAATCCCGTAACTGAAAGACACAAATCCAAACGCTCACTCCACATTCGTGCGCGAATCACGGCGCGAAGCCGCGAACGCGAGTGTGGAGCCGATTTCGCTGATTAGCAACCTGACTCCACACTCGCATTAGCGGCTTCGCGCCGCGATTCGCGCACGACTGTGGAGGGACCGAAAGAAATATCTCTTAAAAGAAATGTCTCTTTCTCGCTCTCACCTATGGGTGAATTTAAATTTAAATGATTTCTGAACGCTAAAAATTTTGACAATGAGAATAGTACAATGACATTGACAGATTTGACAGCCCACAGGTCTCTACAGGTCCACACCACAAATACGTACAGTGTTTTGTATTTTCGCTATTAAAGAGCAAAAAAACAACCAAAGTTACAAAATACTCGTTCTATTTGAAACCCTTATATCAGTGGTAATAATTATCGTAAAGATACAAGTATTTGATAATGGATATGACCCAAAATGAGACAAATCGTAACTCCTTATTGTGTTGTCGTGCCTGCCTATCTACTGACAACAGATTGTTCAATATGCACGAATATCACCTCGTTGACGCCTTTTTATGCATCGTAGGAACTCCTGTAAGTGTTTGCTACTAATTCTAAGTACTGTTAGGGTCTTACAGACCAATGATATAAAATAATTACTGCATATTCGCGGTTGGAAGACTCTCTGTCACTGTCGACGTCGTGCCTCAATGTTCTAACAGATGGCATTAGCTACCTAGATCGCAATAAAAAAAAAAAAAAATTATTTTCAGATAGCTGAGATCCATAAATTGTTAGTTCCAAGACACTTATAAAACTACATTAGTAAACTACCTATTACATAAAAACATATATTTAACATATATTATATAATTAGAAACCTACATCGCGCTTACGGAGCTCCAAATCTCAGTTGCTATATATACTTACTGCTAGCCTTTCTCCACAGACGTTTTCTGGTTGCTCTTAGCATAGGCCTCTCCCATATTCCTCCACGAGTCCCTGTCCAGAGCCTGTCTTCTCCACAAGGCTCCAGCCACCTGCCTGAACTCGTCTTTCCATTCATTCCTCTTTCCGTCTCTTGGGTACAATGTTGTGATGTCTTTAGACCATTTTTCTGTTTTGTACTACTACTTCCGACCAACTCTCAGTGGATTTTGGTCCCCAGGCTTAATATCCGCCTGGAGTACTCTCTATTGCTCCCTCTTCTTTACTACATTATCTGAATCTGAAATAAATGTATGCAAGTATGGAAAACAAATATGTCCAATGTTATTTCACTGTTAGATTTGTAATATTGTCTTCGGTTACCGCGATAGTTACTCATGAAATAAAACTATGAAAACGGATTATATCGCGTATATTGAATTTATAATACATCCCGACGTTTCGAACTCTTTACAACGTGACGCCCGGGTGACACCCATTGACCACGAACGCTGTAAAGAGTTCGAAACGTCGGGATGTATTATAAATTCAATATACGCGATATAATCCGTTTTCATAGTTTTATTTCATGAGTAACTATCATGGTAACCGAAGACAATATTACAAATCTAACAGTGAAATAACATTGGACATATTTGTTTTCCATACTTGCATAGTTTTATTTCATGTTAGATTTGTGTTTGACATATGTCCCTTTTGGATTTTAACTAAACATTTAATCTAGTCGAGAAAATTACTTGAGATCTAGGAGTTTCTATTTAAAGTTGCATTTTAGATTGCATTACTGCTCTGTACCTAATCTTATAAAAATATTGAAAATGACCTGACATTCTATAATCAGTAAAAAAAATGGTTGAGCACAAAAGCCTTTTATGACATGTCAGAATATAATAATAATGATTTAATCTTAATTTAATTTTATATTTTATATTTTTATTAATTATTGGAAATTTGAAATGTGTTGATTATTTTTATATTGTATTATTTTACTTTAATTTAATTAATGATTATTTGAATGAATTGAATATATTATGTAAATCCAATTATGACGTGTAATATGAAATATTATTATAAAGAAATGAGTATGAGTATGAGCATACTCCCCAGGACGCTATCATGTGTTATGGTGCAGAGAAGACTGGTAGCGTTACCTCTTTGGATGGCCAGACTTAGTCTCTGGCCGAAGTAGCTGCCAGCCCTCTCGTCACCAGAGGCTTCAAGTCATAATATATTTCGGGGACCTCAGAAATGGCTCTAAATAATTTGATGAAATTTGCTATATGGCGGTTTTCAGGGGCGAAAAATCGATATAGCTAGGTCTTATCTCTAGCAAAACGCGCATTTTTGAGTTTTTATATGTTTTGGCCAACTGTTGGGCCAACTGGATATGGGAGGCCCAAGGCCGAAGAAAGTGGCAGATTCTGGAAGAGGCCTATACCTCTTAGGAGGGTTCTGGAGTGATCATTAGATATTAGACATTTAGAAAAATTTAGATTGTTTCAACCCAGAAATAAAAGGCTTTTTTATTTATTTTATTTATGTTTTCCGAATAGCCCGGTCTCCCAGATATTGTAAATAATGCTGCTTGCTTTTAAATTGTTATTTCTTATTAATGAAATTAGTAATTTCAATTAAAATAACCCAAATCTTTTTTCTACTCTAGCTTCTGCAGGACACGCTGTCACAACACCTGTGTGTGTACTGTCAAGCGCTGCTGCTCAAATATGTGTCATTCAAGAACATGTGCCTCCGCACACAACAGAGCCTTTTGCCACATCGCTTTAAGGTAGGATATCAGATTCAGGCCCTCAAAGGGATTTTAAGCCTAGAAGAAATAAAAATGATCAATGAAATTAGCGGGCCTCTATTGTTTGACATAATTTTTGAAAGTGTAATAAGTGCATAATTTGGTTTTTCTCAGAAACGCGTAACTTTTTAGGATTGCTATAAAACAAACCTAACCTAACCTAACTTATCTATAGGATAACCCGAGGAAAATCCTGAAAAGTTAAAGGTTTCAGAATTATGACTAATGATAATATGACAATCATTACATTATGACTTTCAATCATTATGTCAAACAAAGGGACCCCGAAATGAGCTGCATCACCAAACTGCCCTGAATGCAATCAAATAGAAGATGTTCACCATGTGTTAATGGAATGTGTCCGCAACGAGGCGCTGAGGAGCGACATGACATTTATCAAAACTACCAACATAGGTAGCTGCAACATCGTCCTGGCATCGCCACTATCAGACGAGGTTAGGATGATGTGCAAGCTATACTTAAAATAAATGTAGTGGTGTAGGTAATATTGCAGTACTACATTATTACTATAGATCCACAGATTTAATATATACGCTAGATGACGCAAATACCACGATTTGTATTGAAACCAAGCGTGCCGACTTTTTCATACAAAATTTACGCATAATATAATTTTAAAATTACTTATCTGTGATAGGAAATATGTTCTTGCCTTTGGGTGCTTGCAGTTTTTGGGCTGTAGCAGTTAATCATCATGCAACGAAGCATTTTTTAATTTTTCACAGACGTCCGGCTGCAACAACTGACGCGCGTGGACTGTAAAGAGCGACGGTCAACCTCGACGTTTGGTCAGGGTTCGGACACGCGAAGTAGATGCATTTGCGTCTTCTATAAATCATTATTGAATGGTGTTCCATGTGTGTGTTGCTTTTGTTTTCGTTCGATTTTAAAAGAAAACAAAATTTAATTCTATTTTATAATACAAATTTGAATGCTGGTTTTTTTATAGGGGTGGGCCGAGAGAGATTAATGTTATGTAGACTCTTTAACTCACAGATTCTAAATATTAGTATCAATGTACAGTCACGCTCCCTGATTGTTGAGCCATTTAGGGTTTTAGCGAAATTAGACATTCCATAGCGTAAGTATTGAACAACCAATTTAGCAAGGAACCTAAATGGAGCGTGATGGTACAATGGGGTTGGCAACTGTCAAAGGTTAACAGAGATGGCGCCATCATAGCTTGCCCCTTTTTAGGGTTCCGTACCCAAAGGATAAAAACGGGACCCTATTACTAAGACTCCGCTGTCCGTCTGTCTGTCACCAGTCTGTATCTCATGAACCATGTTAGCTAGGCAGTTGAAATTTTCACAGATGATGTATTTCTGTTGCCGCTATAACAACAAATACTAAAAAAGTACGGAGCCCTCGGTGCGCGAGTACGACTCGCACTTGGCCGGTTTTTTCTATGAGATTTGGCTTAAAGGGCATCCAGGGCATTAAAAAAAACAAAAATTTGACACAATTCTAGGGATTGACAGGGCAAGTTATGCTGGCGCCATCTGCTAATTATTTCGACCGGCCAACCCCATTGTCACTAATTGTGGTACTATTCATTTTACTTTATCATTTTTCAGTTGGACCCAGATTGTTCGAGACCAAAGGAACCTCCTCACAGATTTTTCAATTTAAGCATAACTCAAGTCGAAATTGTAGACAGCACCATATCAGCACAAGATATAAAAGTCGAACCAAATATAGACACAGTTAATATAGAAAGTCTCATAAGCAATACAGATTTGAAAGTAGAAAATGAAAATAATGATGAAGTAAAGATAAATAATGATACAGATGAAGAATTCGTTGTTGTAAAACATGTTAAAGATATTAAAAGAAGGAAGAGGAAAGTTGGTATTACATTAAGGAAAAAGAAAGAAATAGAAATTGAATTTGATAATGATGAAATAGATATCAGTACTGTTAGTAGTGAAGAAGATTATAAATGTACAGAGAAAAAGAAAAAAGGAAAGGAAAGAAAGACTGCTGCGGTTAAGAAGGATACAATAGAATTGAATACTGATAAAAATAAACTAGTAAAAGAAGTGGTAAGAAAAAGTAAGAAAAAAGTGACCAAGAATACATCGGATGATTCTGCTATTGAGAGTGCTTATTCTGTACAAATTGTACATTTGAGCAAGGTAAGAACCATAGTATTTAGTGTATATACGAGTAGACTAAACTCTTAGTATATATTTGACTCCAAATCACATCACATAATAAGTAAAAATACTACCGTACAGAAAGGAAACTTCCTACAAAACCAAAGTTTGACAGCGGTTCAGGGACGAATCATGCTGTCCCTTTCTAATTTCTCTCTCTCTCTCTCTCTCTCTCTCTCTCTCTTTTTTAGAGAGCCCTTTTCTACCCTTTGGGTGTAGGCCTCGTTCGTTTTGCGCCATTCGTCGCGGTTCTAATATATGGCACTATTCCTTTCGGCTAATTAGGGTTGTCAAAACTCAAGTAATTATCTTATCTGTGGTTGAGCACGCAAAGGGAAGTCAAGTTGTGCCAACCCTAATAATTGCTCGGAGCAATGCTGAGCCGAACGGAGCCGAGAATGCCCGAACGCTCTAGTTTTCTACCCCTGACCACATGACTGATCTGACATGTATCACTGACAGTTTTAGTTCGTTCTAACGAGTAATATATTTGTAGGAGGAGCAGCTGGAAGAGATCGCATCGCGCAAAAAGTCCCGGAACTACTTGGAGTCCCGGTTCCGGTGCGAGGACTGCGGGAAAGGCTTCGATTCGGAGTCGGCCTTCAATAACCATCTAGTTCGGCACAGCCCCGTATGTTATAGTGATTCTCAGATCACATGTGATATGATCTTATGTTATTTCGATTATCATAGGCTATGTGACGTCAGAATAAAAATAGATATGGCGGAATTAGAACCCAATGCTGCGCGAAATTAAAAAAAGTTGCAAACCTATCGAGTAAGGTATTAAAATAAATAGGTTTGAAAGACGATTAAAAACTGTAGGTTCCATTTGAGACATGTTTTTAATTTTTGCTTATTTAAATAAAATGTTTTGTACATGATCTTATAAACCGTTTTATCCTCCTGTCTCACGTGTTGTTGGAATGCGTCCGGAATTCGGACTTGAGAAAAAGATTTTTAGGTAGTCTGGGCTCTATGCACAATGGACAGATCAATTGTTGTATGGCAGAGCCTATATCGGACAAAGCAATCAGTGTTTACCACTTTATTGACCTCTCCCTTGAGTAGGGAACTATGAAAGCACCCATGAGGCTGACATGTTCACCTAGAGTGTCCAAAGCCTCTATGAAAACTAGATAAAAAAAAACCTATTAAAAGAAGAAAAAATAATAATATTAAAAACTGCAAAAATGACTCTGGGACTTAGGAGGTTAAAATATCGCAGAAGAATATTTTTTACAAGCTTTTTATTAACTTGCAATGTACCTATGTAAGATGTAAGTATATATGTATGTACGGGTCAAATCTTGCAAGTTAAATTTGACCCACTTCCCGATTTCCAATGAAGCTGAAAATTTGCATACACATGTAAGTCGGGTGACAATACAATATTATTTATTGTAATCGTTTATTGCAGACAAATAGTCCATATTATGTACCTACACACTATTTACAAGTAGAATTAAAAATTATTAAAAATAATCAATCACAAAATTCATAAACCAAGTCAAATAAATATAAATAAACGAACAATTAAATCATTAAAAAAATTAAATTAAAATTGAAATAAAAATTAAAAATATTAAAATTCAAAAATTCAAAATTACAAATTTAAAATTATTATATATGTATATGCATTTGTATTATATGATCTTTTATACGAATAAATATAATATGGAGTTAAGTTATATAAAGGGGATATGTCAAAATTTATAAGCATATACTAATTCCACAGACAATATAACTCTATATTGTCTGTGCTAATTCTAACGATAATTTTGAAATTTTGAAAATATTATGGTACCGTCGAACTGATCTGATGATGGATACAGGAGGTGGCCATAGGAACTCTGTGATAAAACAACGCAACCTAATTTAATTGTTTGGGGTTTTGGATTTTTCGAATTGTCTCGATGAGTATTAGTTGCCTGTGGAAAGAAAAGTACAGTCAGCGTTAAAAACATTTACCAAAAACGATTTTTTACCGAAAACTTATTTTTTTGTTGTAGAGCTCCGGTGTGCTCGTATGTGAGATTTGCGCGATGCGCTTCAACGTGAAGTGCCGTCACCAAAAGCACCAGGAGTCCCACCGACTCAAGTTCATTTGCAAGTTCGGAGAAAACTGCAAATTTGTCTCTCGGGACAGGTATGTTATCGCAATAACCCAAACCCAAACACCTGCGATATATGCTGCATTGTAAACCCTTACGTTTGCAATATGTGCTTCGTGCGGCATCGGCAGCGACCACAAAATGCATGTTTGGTAAATTTAAATACCATAAATTCAATATTTTTTCTATTTTTTTCCTGGACAACTAATCGTAACCATGGCAACAAGTGACACTAAAAATTGATCTGACGCCTGCGATATATCGTCGCTATACTTACTCAACCTCATATCTGCAACAATCATTTGATGGAAATGTCGCTTTTCTTTCATTCGGAATACGGGTGTTTTTGTCATCAAATGAGTGTTGCAGATACGAGGTTGAGTAAGTATAGCGGCGATATGCTCAGTTGTAAACCATATGCCTGCACTATATGCTGTGTATCCTCAAAGAAAATTGCAGCAGAAACATCGACACGCACTGGCTCAAGTTCATTTGCAAGTGCAGTTTTGCATCCCGAGACAGGTTAGTTTTTATTTAAAAAACCCATACGCCTGCGAAATATGCAGCATGAGGTGAAAGTAACGTAGTCCGTAGTAGCGTCATAACTTCCACCAGTGACAGTTCGTTTACAAGTTCCACAGCTAAAACTTTGTCGCACGGGATAGGTTAGTTATCCTATCTACTGCCAACTAACTTGTTTATAAAATTACAGGGCGCATGCAAAAAATCATCACGCCATGCACGCGGGCAAGACTTTTGAATGTCAACACTGCGGAAAGACCTTCAAGTAAGTGATTTTTACGTATTTTACAAGCTTTTTATTAACAATACAATGTACCTATGTATCTACGAATATGTAACTATGTTGGTACGGGTCAAACCTTACAAGTTAAATTTGACCCACTTCCCGACTTCCAATGAAGTTGAAAATTTGCATACACATGTAAGTCGGGTGACAATCCAATATGATGGTACCATCGAGCTGATCTGATGATGGAGACAGGTGGCCATAGGAACTGTGATAAAACATCGAAACCGAATTGCGTTTGTGGTTTTTAGAATTGTCTCGATGAGTATTAGTTGCCTGTGGAAAGAAAAGTACAGTCAGCGATAAAAGCTTGTACCAAAAATGTTTTTTTTTTTGCCAAAAAATTTTCAAATTTGCTTTAATTGTAACTTATCCGTTCAGTAAAAGCACGACGTACCTGACGCACGTGCGGCTGTCGCACCCCGCCATGAACGTGGCATGCGACGTGTGCGGCGAGACGTTCGTCAGCCAGAAGGGGGCGCTGCTGCACAAGAACAGGATGCATCCCGAGGTCTGTAAAAAACTCCTCGCATACATCCTCTAGATCAAGGCTCGGAAACCGGTTACATTTCCAAACCGTTATCATGTACTTGGCGCAAAACCTTTTAATGTCGGTTTCGCTCGTAAAACCCTTATTTTTAACCGGTTTTTAGGAGAACGTTCCCATAAAGTTCTTGTTAGATTGACCGGTTTAGAACAATAAGAGCCGGTTTCTTTCTATTTTGGTGTCTTTATTTACGCGGCACACCACCAGGCCGGCCGGGCTAATAGTCGCTTGTCGAATAAACCGGTTTATTTAGGTTACAATAAAGTTCTTATAACGTTCGCGTTCTTATGAAAGTTTGGAGGAAAACCGAAATCCGGAAAACCGGTTCCTGAGTAAAAACTGAGTCCTACATTTATGGACTATAAAATAATTCGAAATAGGTAATTTCGAAGTTTTTGCTAGAAACCGGTTCCGATCCCTGCCTTGACATAAATTTTTATACCCAATAAACATTTCAGAATGCGAAACCTCAAAAATATAAATGCCCTATATGCTCAGCCACCTTCCTAAGTGTCTCTGCGCTGAACACACACACAGACACGGCCGGCGAGCACGGAGACCTGCGGCCGTGCGAGCAGTGCGGCGAGAACTGTGCGAGCGAGGACGCGCTAAATAAGCACGTGAAAGAGGCACATCCGACTGAGACGCATCGGTGTGAAGAGGTTTGTATAGTTTGTCAAAGGACTGTCTCATTTTAAACATAGACAGAGAGAATCATACTATCTTCATCTTACACTAGTAGTAGCAGCCATAAGAAAAGGATGTGTATAGTTTTTTTGTTCTTATTTACTGACAAGATTTGCTTGACCAACTATATTTCGCATACATACTTTTGTTTTTTAGGGTTCCGTACCCAAAGGGTAAAAACGGGACCCTATTACTAAGACTCCGCTGTCCGTCTGTCTGTCTGTCACCAGGCTGTATTTCATAAACCGTGATAGCTACACAGTTGAAATTTTCACAGATGATGTATTTCTGTTGCCGCTATAACAACAAATACTAAAAAGTACGGAACCCTCGGTGCGCGAGTCCGACTCGCACTTGGCCGGTTTTTTTTAAATTAGTACAGGGTCGATCGAAGTATTTTATAAATGGCGCTAGCATAGTTTTTACCTGTTAATTCTACGAATAGTGTCAAATTCTCGATTTTTAAAATACTTTTATGGTCTGGATGCCTTGTGTGTGTGTGTACCCTTTAAGCCAAATCTAATAGAACAACGAGAGACAGGTAAAACCTATGCTGGCGTCATCTATAAAAAAACCGGACAAGTGCGAGTCGGACTCGCCCACCGAGGGTTCCGTACTTTTTGGTATTTGTTGTTACAGCGGCAACATAAATACATCATCTGTGAAAATTTCAACTGTCTAGCTATCACGGTTCATGAGATACAGCCTCGTGACAGACAGACGGACAGCGGAGTCTTAGTAATAGCACAAAATAAGTAATAGTATTATCATACAGAACGGCCACGCCCCGCCCCGCCCCGACTCGAGTTACCTCGCCCCGCGACAGCAGATTGACGGCCGATTGCCGGCCGCTCAGTGCTATTTTTAAGCAACTTACTCACACTATGACGCATGCCGCGCGTACAGACGTGCCGTTCACACATAAAAACGTGATTTTTGATGTATAGCGTGTCCGCCCTGTGGTGATAGGTCCCGTTTTTAACTTTTGGGTACGGAACCCTAAAGGGGTCATATCTTTTTTACAGTGTTTCCTTTTATCTATGGATGGTATAGAAAGGATCGCAATCTCTTATGGCAGAATTGTTGTAAAAGTGACCGCGTTAAGCTTTAAATAATAGTTCCTAATCTCTCCGGTGGCGCTAGTTAGGCTCTGGGACATGAGTATAACATGAACCATATAAGGCAACAAATATCCCGACCAAATTACGTAGGTTGTTTTTGGTAGTATTTCGGTGTATGGTGGCGCCGCCTAATTACTGTTTTTTAATACAGTTGCTCAAAAAGTGGTACTTTTTGTGGCTGCGTAGCGTGTGAGAAGCTCAATTTCTCGAACTAGTGCTTTTTACTTTTTAGTTCCAAACTATAGTTTCGAAACGCAGTTTTTATGTAATTTAGCTTGAGCAGGTACTGGGGCCTCACTCGTTACTCCTCGGTGTCGTTGAGCAACCCGCGCCGGGCCCGCGGCGGCCGCGGCCGGGGCGCGCACGAGTATGAAGGTATCGCGGGCTGCGGCAGCTCAACTATCAAGGGCTGTATACGTACTTTTGGTTTTGGTTTGGTTTGGTGGTATGATTCTACTAATGATATATTAATTTATTATTTTTTCGCAATTGTATTAAAAAACGTCGTTTACAACACGTGTGAAATGTCTTTTCACACTAGTTGTAAAATGTACTATTTTGATGGACACTTTTCATACATAGAGATTTGGCTCTTTTATACAGTCTCCATGCTTTTATCTAAACAGTGCAACATGATATTCCGCACTGCCGCATCATACGACACGCACCACCGCCGCAAGCACCTCAACCAGCAGAGCCGGCGGCCGCGGCACTCGGCGCGCAAGAAGTACGCCGGCAAGCCGCGCCGCCCGGGGCAGTTCGTGTGCGAGCAGTGCGGCCGGATCAAACCGGTAATCAAAATATTTTCCATCTCTCCTGTTCGGAAAGTTCACCTTTCGTAGGCTGATAGCCGGGAAAAATTGCTTTTTCCCCTCACTAGCTCGGAAAGTTGTCTTTTATCCTTCAAAACAAGCGGGGAAAAACGCGTTTTATCCACTAGTGGGGAAAGTAATTTGACCTTGGATGGAGCGTGTTTAAGTAGCTTGACAGACGACAAAACGTAAAACGCTCATGATAATGGTTCGTTCGATATTAATTATCATTAAATAAATGGTTTGAGAATCTAATAAAAAATGCCAAATTTTGCTTTATTTAATGATTTTAAGTCATAAACCTTAAAATTCCATAAGAAACGTTTGTTTTTTTGTAATGATGTTAAATATAATTCTAAACGCACAAGTTGAGTCGATGCAATTTCAAAACGCATCGTTGACATTTCATACGTCAGAAATGTCAACATTGTCAACAAATTTTTTACTTAAAAACTTTTCTCACCGACTCGCGTAAAAATACACAACTTCCAGAGTTTTCTGTTATAATATCGTAAACAAATGAGTGATTCCAGTGATGAAGATGATCTAACGCCTGTGGATGTTGCACTTTCCTCGCTATAGTGAGGGGAAAAGTTTTGTGTTACACACGGGTGCAAATGTATTTTACCTCTCGTGTGTTCTTTATTCTTTTATTCTTTATTCAAACAAACACAAGTATAAGTTTACAGCGACCTACGCCAAGACACTTATACTGTTAATACATAGTCAGTATCATAAACATGTATACATTTTTCGAACTACGAGTATCTCTAGGAACTTAAATTAAACATACATACTACAAAGTTACATAGGTAGAGTTTAAAAAAATCCTGACACTACTTTGTAAGGAGGGCCACTTGTCTGCGAATATGTCTGCGTTTTGGATTGAAGCTAAGAAGTTATTTAGTAATTCTATTGCTCGGTACGTGGGTGCGTTTGAACCGTGATAGGTGCGGACATTTGGATATGCGAAAAGGTTTCTGGCTCTACGTGCGCTACGCCCTACTGCAGCTATGTAGTTCTCTGGGGTAAAAATACGCATACGCTCCAGAACAGATGGGTTGTCAATTTGATTTCTTAGAAGTAGACAGTAGTGTAAGGCAAGCGTTTGCTTACGCCTTAGCTCGAGAGACTCCAACCCTACCATTCCCAGTACAAAGGATGACGGAAATAAGTACGGGTAGTATCCATAATACCTTTTGTAAAGATGTCTAGTAAATTTACGTTGGACGCGCTCGACCATGATGTTATACTTTGCTTCCCGAGGGTCCCATGCGATGGAACTGTACTCAAGCTTGCTACGGACATAGGCATTATATAGAATTATTGCAATTTTTGGGTCACGAAACTCTGAAGTCGTTCTTATAATGAACCCTAAAATTTTGTAGGCACTTTTGCAGATATTTATAATGTGAGAGTGCATGTTTAGCTTAGTGTCGAGTGTTAACCCTAGATCTTTTATTTCTGTTACTCGGTCAAGGGGAATGTTTGTAAGAGTATATGTCTGGAGGATAGGATCTAGAGACCGGCTAAAACTTATTACTTTGCACTTAGATTCATTTAGGTACAAGCGGTTTGTTTTACTCCAGCTGTCGACCTCGTTGATTGTTTGCTGTAGTACCGTACAGTCGGATGCATTTACGACCGGTTGAATTATTTTAAGATCATCCGCATAGAATAGTGATTCCACACCTGATATATTACTTGGTAGATCATTAACCATTATTAAGAAAAGAGTAGGCCCCAGAGTGCTACCTTGACTAACCCCGGAACGTGTGTAATACCTTTCAGATTGGTAACAGTTTAATTGGACATATTGTTTGCGGTTCCTGAGGTAGTCAGAGAAGAAAATAAGAAGTTGAGGGGTGAAACCTAAAGCTGATAGTTTGCATAGGAGAGTATCATTGTAAACTAAGTCGAAGGCTTTCTTAAAGTCAAAATAAACAACATCAACTTGTCGTGCAGTATCCATTTCGCGTAAAACGCTATCGAAGAAGCAGATGTGGTTGGTGGTAGTTGATCGGGAAGCGCGAAATCCATGTTGACAATCTACTAATTTACGATTTATCTGATTGAGTAAACAGTGGTTTAGAATGGTCTCAAACACTTTACCAAACACGGACAATACAGCAATGGGCCTGAAGTTTGTGATATCAGAAGACTTGCTTATCTTAGGAATTGGGGTCACTCTTGAGACCTTCCATTGGGATGGGTATACGCCCAGCTTAAGCGATAGGTTGTATATGTGAAGTAGCGAGTGTTCTAACACATATACACAGTCCTTGACTAAAAACGGGGGTATACCATCAGGCCCAGCTGACGACTTAGGTTTGAGTTTCCGAATAGCGGCTCTAATTTCTGAAATACTGATCGTTGGGATAGCAATTATAGATTCATTGTTATTACCAGCCTCCCGTTCCGCCTTTTTGGGATCTAGTTGTGGAGCTTCAGGTTGGAATACTGAGCTGAAGAAGGACGCAAAAGCATCGACTGCTTCTTGATCAACGACTGTTTTACCTTTATATATGTATTCAGATATTTGATTTCTATTCTGTTGTTTACTTTTGACGTATTTCCAAAATTCTTGAGGGTTTTTACTTATATTACATTCAATATCGTGAAGATATTTTTTATAATATTTGTTAATTAGCTCCTTTACTTGAGACCTGTAATATTTAAACATTTCGAGGTTAAATTGTAGGCCTAATGATTTAAATTTCTTTAAGTGATAGTATTTTAGTTCGATATATTTTTTCATTTCCGGAGTGTACCACGATGGATATGTATATACTTTAGTTTTGGGTAGACGTTTGGGCACAGTAACATTGAAAACGCCGTAGAGTTTTTTGTAAAAAACGTCCACTGCAGAATCAATGTTGTCTGTATTAAGAACATCAGACCAGTCAATAGACTCTAGCTCTGTATACAAGACAGGGAAATCAGCTTTAAAAAAAATTCCATCCGGTCGGAGCATCACTATGTTCAACACTACGCGGTAAAGGTAGGGCCCGCCTTGCCTGTCCTCTTGGCAGGGTGACAGTCACTCCTAAAGGTGGATGATATGGATCTATAGGTATCAACGGCTCTACATCACTACCCACGCACACATCACTGAGACTAGTTAAAACTAAATCCAAAATGCCACCATATTCGTTACAAATTTTGTTTAATTGCCTAAGTTTGCAAAATTCAGTGAAACAATTAAATTGGTCAACTACAGTTTTTGTGCAGGAGGAGAGGTTGAAGTCACCAATAATTATGGATTTTATAGCAGAAAAAGTGCAAATTGCATTTTCGATACAAGTCAGTACTGCAAGAAATTGATTACTATTATAATTTGGCGGTATGTATGCCACACATATAAGTATTTTATTATTTTTAATATGAAGTGTAACAAATAATAGTTCCATGTCTGATGACCAGCCATCAATTTGCGTTACTAACTGAGGTTTGTATTTATCTTTCGCTGCTAGAAGTACTCCTCCCCACCCCGCGTCACCTGCCCTATCCTTACGGAACACGGTGTAGCCTGGTGGGAAGAGCTCAGCATCTTGTATCGAGCTCGTTAGAAATGTTTCCGTGAGCGCAAAAATGTCACAGGCACTTGCGAGGGCATTTCTATAAAAGAGCGAGGTTCGGCTACGTAGTCCCCTAACATTTTGGTATATTAATTGTATTCTTGTAAAGCGGTTATTGCTATGTATTGTTTTGGTCTGCGTAATTTTGTCGAAAGGGCTGATTCCAAGGTTTTACACATACGTCTTTTGGCCAGTTATCAGGGATCATAATTCTATCAACCATACTCGATGGCACAGTGAGCTTAAATGAAGCATATTGACCGCGGGATTTAAGACACTCAACTTTGAATGTGTCACAATCATAACCTGTGATAACTTTTAAGTGATCTTTAACTACATCTTCAGGGGTTCCCAACTTTACATAATATAGGTGAATTTGTCTCATCCATTCAGACGCTTGGAGTTGAGAAATGCAAGTGGTAGCACAGCCCCGTGTGATTCCCTTTAGTGACTTTCTATGGTCGTTAATTTCTGACAGGCCATTTTGGGTTGGATTTGTTTTGCTAGATGTTGATGGCGGTACCTTAAGCGGTGCGGCAGGAGTGGTAGACACTTGTTTGTCTTTATTTTTGTTAGGTTTGGAATTGTTGGTTGTTCTTGCCTTAGGACTGGAGCGAATAATAATGGGCTGGACTGGTAGTAGGACAGGAGAAGCTGGCGTGGTGGTGGTGGTCATAGCGGCGGCAGCAGCGGCGTACGATGGATAAGTATTGGTAGTGGCGGTGGTGGTAGCAGAAGCTGCTACGGGAGCAGCGGGGGTGAAGGTGAAGGCAGGGACAGGTTTAGCGACGGGACCGGTAGCTGCAATGGGACCATTGTGCTCACTTATTCCTGTAACATTATTATGCAGTAAGGCAGTAATCTTATTAATAAGTGTCGGGATTAATTCTTCTGACACCCTCTTGCAAATTTTATCGACTAGGCGTTCACTGAATGATTCTTCAATCTCCTGGCGTACAATTGATCGAATACTTTCAAAGTAGAGAATATCGTCGCGGAAAGTCTCATTGAAACGTGTTGAAACACTCGCGGGTAAAATACTACTTTGCACCCTTGTATAACAAATAACTATTCCCGCCCTAGGGTGGAAAGTAATTCTAATATAAATATGCCTGGCAAAACTTTTAATTTTTCGAATTGTTAAAATTTTACCGTAATCGTCAACTAATTTAATTTACAGTACATATGGTGCTACTTTTTCGCACTAGTTCGTAAAATAGCACTTTTCGTGCATATGTCGAAAGTTTAAAGGGCCATATGTACTGTAAAACGTTGTACGATACACGTGCGAATAGGTAATTCGCAACTCGTGTCGATTTAAAACACTCCATGCGGTCGTGTTTTAATTTATCGCCGCTCGTTTCGAATTTCCTCTTTTCCGCATTTGTATCGTAAATAACTATTCATTGTTGTTATGTGGTTGACCTATAATTTGTTCTAAAGAAATATACTTACCAATAATAAACAGTTTGTTTAATGATTTGGTCTAAAGAAATATATTTACTTACCATACTTACCAATAATAAACCTACATTTCTTGTGTTTGACTTTCCTCGTAGTCGAAATGAAAAGTAGAGTGTTTAACTCGGGTAAAAATAACCATCTCACATATATTTCGGGTGAAATGGTTCACTTTCCACCCTTGGTTAACAATTTACTAAATAATTTCTTTATTCAGACATTAAAAAAGTAAGGGTAACATTCGATTCCTTACATTTTATCCAAAAAAAGATTGTATGGCAACTATATACATAAACGCAATATTTCACCGACAAAAACGCAATTTTCTTGTTTTGGCTCTCTCTCTCTCTCTCTTAGTGACCTTGACGTCACCTTCACTTATCGTTTTGTTAGGAGCGTTTCGCGAGTGAGGTATGACTGTCGGACTTTGACCTTTGACTATCATTTCTGACTTTTTAATTGCTTTAATGCAATGGGTCCCATATAGACATTTGATCCTAAAAACAAACCTGATCGATTGATACCATTAATGAAAATTTGTCATCTAGCCTATTATTGAACCCGCTTACAAAATTTCACGAGAATCGGTTGAGAACTTCGACCTGTTAACGAAAGCATTTCTAACCAAGCTGAAAAGTAGACTTTCGCTTCGCTCGGCTTTCAAGAACAAATACCAATATTTTAAGCATCTGCATAACTTCAAACTTTTTAAACTATGTAAGTGATGAAATACGTTTATATATTTTTTATTAATTATCGTGACAGAACGCAGCCTTGCTGCGGTACCATCAGCGCATACACGAAGGCGTGAAACCATTCGCCTGCGAGCACTGCCCCAAGGCCTTCACGTTGAAGTCCTCGCTAGTTGTAAGTATTGACTAATGAATGTTACATAGTAAGTTGTAAAATAGACGAAGAAACTTCACTAGAGTCGGACGAAGCTAGATATAGATTATAATTATGACTATTAACATAGGTCTGGAAGGTGGTTTCAAATTGTGATAAAACAACATTTTCATCAACGTCCTAACCACTAAACCACCGTGCCACAGCCAATCCTGCTTCAATATTGCGTTAGTCCGCTCTTAACAATGTTTGCTTGTGTATGCAGTGGCACACGCGGACGCACACAGGCGAGAAACCATACCAATGCGCCGAATGTCCACGCGCCTTCAGCTCCAAAGCCAATTTCAACAGACACCACAAAACAGTGAGTACGCTCGTAGTGGCACCGGTTTATATTAATCTTCTTATTTGTAAATACATTTAGCGAATTTAATTGACATTTACAGATATACCTTTTCAGATATTGTCTATGATATCTGGTTTATTTGTCTGTCATAGTTTCCCTATGCAAAAAAATCTGATGCTAAAGTCAATGTCCACACGTGTCACAATGTGTTTTGACGACCGGTCTGGCGTAGTGGGTAGTGACCCTGCCTATGAAGCCGATGGTCCTGGGTTCGAATCCCTGTAAGGGCATTTATTTGTGTGACGAGCACAGATATTTGTTCCTGGGTCATGGATGTTTTCTATGTATTAAAGTATTTGTATATTGTGTATATCGTTTTCTGAGTACCCACATCACAAGCCTTATTGAGCTTACCGTGGGACTCGGTCAATTTGTGTAAGAATGTCCACATAATATTTATTTATTTATGTATGTCCGAATTTATTCCGTGATCGATGTTCCGTTGCTTATCGGAGGTTTTAAATTTATATTTATACATAGTCTGTCAGGTAGAAAAAAGGCGCGAAATTAAAAGTTTTGATAAGAGATGAAATGAAATGAAAGCATTTATTTCGGATACAAATAATCCATATTATGTTAGTAGTAACTTATATTAGGTGTGTTAGTAGAAAGTATAATTATAATTACAATTCACATGCACGGACATCCAGTGAGCGAGGATAGGGCTGTCCATCCTCTCAGCGATCACCTTCAGGAGAGTGTTGGTACTGCCCCGCACGCGTTCGCCCAGGGACGCCACGCGCTTGCGCAGCACGGCTTGAAAACCGTCAGTTCTCCACGCGGCGAACATTCCTGACGCGCTGCAGCGCCAGGGCAGCCCCAACAACCCCCTGAAGGCGTTATTGTACTGGACGCGCAGAGCACTGGGGGCTTTTTTGGTATAGTCACTCCACAGGTTGCACGTGTATAGGTTTTGGCAATACGTTTTGAACAGGGTTATTTTCACCTCAGTAGAACAACGCGCAAACCTGCGAGAAAGCATGTTACACCTTACTGAACTCGTCGTGTCTACAATTTTGCCGTTCTATTTACATTTTATCTACAGGTCCACCTAGGGATCCGCGGCCACTTCCCGTGCTCGGTGTGCGGGCGCGTGTTCACGACGCGCTCGGACGCGCGCGTCCACACCGGCGCCGTGCACCGCGGCCTGCCCTGGCCCAAGCGGGACCGCTCCAGGAAGATCAAGAAACACGTAGATGACTTAGATAATAAATGAGATTAAAATAGTAAAATGGTAGTTTTTTTTCTCTCTCTAATCTTAAAATAAACAGCCTACCATGGCTATGTATCATCGGTAATAAGTTATGGATTAATTATTTGGGGAAATGCTGTAGACAGAACGCGCTCGGACGCCCGCGTTAACACCAACGCCGTGCACCGCGGCCTGCCCTGGCCCAAGCGGGACCGCTCCAGGAAGACCAGGAAACACATAATAGACGATTAGATAATAAATGAGATTAAAATAGTGAAATAGTAGTTTTTTTTTCTCATTTCTACTACTACTTAATGGCGCAGCGACCCAAAATGAGTCTTGGCCTCCGACACGAGTAAACGCCAGTTGTCTCGACCCTGCGCAATCTCCCGCCAGTTATCCGCTTGAAGGTCGCGCAAGTCCGCTTCAACCACATCGCCCTAGCGATACCTAGGACGCCCGACCGGCCTTCGCCCTACCGAGCGTCCCAGATATACCCTTTTAGCGCCGCGATCCTCATCCATTCTTATTACGTGGCCAAGCCAGCGGAGGCGGTGGGCTTTTGTCTCACCGATAATATTGGTTTTCTCATTTCTACTTAAGCTAATCAAAATGACAGATGAAAGTTAATAATGCCTTGGTATCCTAGTATCACAGTCATTCTTGCAGTTTTGAATTTGATTCTTTTATAGTTTAAAATTCGATTGAGTTAAAAATTATATCGGGACTTAGTGCCATTTGCTCCATTCTACTAACCCGAGGTTCCCAACAAGTTAAACCTGGAGTTACCAGTATAATTTGACATTGGGTTAACGGTTAAATCGCTTAATTCCGGGTTAGTGGGATGGTGCAAGTGGCGCTAGGGGCATAAATGGTGTTTAGTTTTAAGTTTATATAATAAATTATGTATGTTAGTCTGTAAGGTATTTGTATTGTTCTTGTCTGATTTAAAATTTTAAATAAAATAAACTAGGTACTCGCTCAATCTCAAGAGCCCAACTTATTAACAAGTTTGAGAACAAATCAAATTATTTTTTAAATATTTTGATTTGTGTTTTTTTAAAGTAGTCACACTACTATATATAAATTAAAAACTGTAATAGCATATATTAAAGAAAAAGTGACGAAGCCCTCCAGTGGTGAAGGCCGGATTCGAACCGGCGTCTTTAGCTATCGCGGCTAACGCCATGAACCCCTAGGCCACCTCGCCACGAGTCGTCGTGGTGGCGAGGTGGCCTAGGGGTTCATGGCGTTAGCCGCGATAGCTAAAGACGCCGGTTCGAATCCGGCCTTCACCACTGGAGGGCTTCGTCACTTTTTCTTTAATATATGCTATTACAGTTTTTAGCCCAACTTATTGCTTAGACTGGACCAAAGTAACTCTACATAGCATTTACAACGACAAGTGTGGCAATGTCGTCATTAATGTCAAACTTCTATGAAAATATGACGTTTATGACACTGCCTCACTTTGTTCTATTCAGATCTATACTAAGATTACTAAGTCAGCTTATACGGACTCTATGGGACTATATTTTCCGGGCTGATCACGGTGAACGGTCTTAATGTGGACTCTCACACAAATAAAATAAAAATAATAACAATAGTGGTGGTAAAGAATTTAAATAAAACTTCAAATTGAGTAGCTTTTATTGTTTATTATCTAACATCGACTCCTTGCCGAACTTGTTGCGCTTGCGCCGGTCCCGCTTGGGCCCCGGCTGGCCGTGGTGCACGGTCTTGATGTGAACCCTGACGCACGAGTTGGTGGTGAAGATGCGGCCGCAGATCGGGCAGGGGACACTTTGACGCATGCCCAGGTGTGCCTGGAGAAAAAAAATTGGATTACGATGGGTTATACTCAAATTAACCGCCAAGAAATTGAAGCGATTAAGTTATAGACAGTCGCAAATTTCGTCATTCATCGCATCCCATGTGATAACTCGTAAAGTAGTTAAGGGCAATATGCAATGAACCCTCGTGGACGTCATCTGCCGCTCTGTTGATGGGTTGAGGAATGGCAGCCACCCAAAAACGTAAAAAAAGTAAATAAATTTCGTCATCGCCTGCCGATTGAAACTTTGTCAGATAATAGTTGAAAAGCAAAGCAAAAAACATCAACATTTCAAGTTTTAAACATTCCTTTTGTTTCTCAGATACAAAAATGACAGTTCGATTGCCTCAATTTATTCGACAGATATCTGTAATTTTAAAACAAAATAGCAGGATGATGATAAAGTAATAAATTGGTCGATCTAACTGATATTCACAGCGTGCACTCACAGTTTTCCGGTGTCTTTTCAAATTCCCCTGGTAGCTGAATGCGAGCGGGCAGCTGTTGCACTGGAACGGTTTCTCCCCCGTGTGCGTCCTGATATGATCCTGCACACAAACCATTTTACTAAATTTTTTGGAATACTTACAGTTTTGTGGTGGCGGTCGAGGTTTCCCTTCAGGCTGAAGGCGAGCGGGCACTCGGGGCACTGGTACGGCTTCTCCCCCGTGTGCGACCGCATGTGCCACTGCACACACAAGCAAACGCTTTAAGTCCCCTTTCGTAACTTTTGGTAACTAGTTACGAATAATAATTCTTAACCGATTTTGTTTTCAATGAGTGATATGCTAATGTATTGGATCATTTTGTAACAGTATTTGGTAGTCAACCAGCGAGGAGATATGCAGGGTGATTTTTTTTAAATAATAAAATAAAAATAATAGTTTTACGTCATTTACTTCAGACGAAAGTGGAGGACCCGCGCGAAATCGCCCACTAATTTCTGTTTGGCCCAGTGGTTGACTAATAGAGAATGCCTCAAGGCATTAAGTCCGCCTTTTGTACTTTCTTGTGCAATAAAGTTTAAAATAATTAATAAATAAATAAATCGCTTTTTCATACCAGTAGTATTCAGCTGACAGAATAATATTTTGTCACTGGTGTTATCCTGTGGCCCCACACTCGGCTATGCCTGTCACGTGGTAGACGGATTCGTAATAAACCACCAAAGGTTAAGTAAAAAACTAGGTGACATTAATAGGAGAGTAATAATTAGCTCCATGCATGAATTTATTTTTATTTTTGGGTTCATAATTTATATCGTTTGAACACCGGAAATGATAAAAATACATTTGTAAACCTTAACATTATTTTATTAAAAAATAGTTAAAATGTTGAAAATTTCTGAGCGGTTGAAACGCTACTAATGACACTAATCTGTCGAACGCGTGACGTCACGTGGCGTTTCGAGCGTTTCGCTCACTAGCTTTTCGCGGGCAAATTTTTGTACTTTTTATTTATAATTTTAAGTAATTAAATGGTAATTTAAAAACGGAAATGCATTTGTAACATGATATAACGGTAACAAACATCCGAATAAAACATATTTCGTTCAAATATAAACTTCATGCATGAGGCTAATTAAAGAAATTAAGTAATTTAAAGAAAGAAAAAGTGTGTGTGTGTGTGTGTGTGTGTGTGTGTGTGTGTGTGTGTGTGTGTGTGTGTGTGTGTGTGTGTGTGTGTGTGTGGGGGTTGCGCATGTAAGGCTACAGAGATTGTTAGCACACGTAAGTGATTAGGTGACGACCTTATTCAGCAGCATTTCAGTTTGACTGTAGTTAAGACCTTTCAACCAGTTCTTAATTACGAATTTTGCTTCAAGAGGAGACTTTTTAGATATGTTGCAGGCCTTTACCACTGTATTGTATGGATGCAGGGAGTTAGGAAAACGCCTCGCGAATGCGGTTTTTGTGATGGAAGTAGGAATCTTGAAGATTCGATTGTACTTACTTGCAAGGATGTCTTCAGAGTGAAGCTCTTCGAGCATTCGTTGCAGGCGAAGGGTTTTATATCCAGGTGGGAGCGCTGGTGCGTTCTCAGCGCGGTGGCGTTCTGATAAAAACATATACAAAATTTTATTTGTGAATGAGCACTTGAAGCCTACACGCAGAATAAATTTGATTTTTTAAAATTAAAATGCATTTTTTTATTATAAATATTATAGGACATTCTCACACAAATTGACTAAGTCCCACGGTAAGCCCAAGGAGGCTTGTGTTATGGGTACTCAGACAACGATATATATAATATATAAATACTTAAATACATAGAAAACACCCTTGACTCAGGAACAAATATCTGTGCTCCTGACACAAATAAATGCCCTTACCGGGAGTCGAACCCAGGACCATCGGCTTCACAGGGTCACTACCCACTAGGCCAGACCGGTCGTCAATTTATCTTTCAGTAAAAAACTCGTTTTTTAGTTGACACATTTAGTTAAATAATTGTATTGAATAGTTGTCGTGAAATAGTTTTCCGGTCTGGATTGGACGGATGGGTACAATGGGTAGTTGGAATGTCTTAGTACCTGCATGAGTTTCCCGCAAGTCTCGCACACGAACTGGCCCTGCTTGTGTGTTTGCGGGTATTTCTTGCGCGTCGTGTTACGTTGTCGGCCGGCGTCGCTGTAGCGCTGGTTGAGATGCTTGCGTCGGTGGTGCACGTCGTACGCCGACAAAGTTGGGAACGTCATTCCGCACTGTGTTAAAAAAATCGTTTTTAAGGTGAAGTAAGTTACATGATATCACCTCAAAACTTGACACAACAAGAAGTAGACACTAGAATCGGTAACTCATGGAAAAGATATTGGTCATTAAAGGAAATAGTGAAGAACAACCAACTACCAACAAACTTTAAGTCCAAAGTATTTAACACTTGTATCCTTCCCTGCCTTACATATGGATGTCAAACTTGGGCCCTAACTGTCAAGGAGAGGAAAGCCAAAATAGTATGGAAAGAAGCATGTTGAATATAAAACTTAGAGATAGAATAAAACTGGAGGACATTAGAAAGAGAACAAAAATAATCGACGTAAACCACACTATGAAAAAACTAAAATGGAAGTGGACCGGCCACATGCTCCGAGACAAAAGAGAAAAATGGTCAAAAGACATCACAACATGGTACCCAAGAGACGGAAAAAGGGATGATGGAAGACAAAAAATGAGATGGGAAGACGAGTTCGGGCAGGTGACTGGAGCCTTCTGGAGAAGACAGGCTCTGGACAGGGACTCGTGGAGGAATACGGGAGAGGCCTATGCCAAGGGCAACCAGACAAGACGTCTGCGGAGAAAGGCTAGCAGTAAGCAGTAAGTAAGTAAGTTACATTCACTGCCAGCGACTCGCTAGACGGGTTGTCTGTTCACAGGCGCATTCCGCTACATATGAGTTTTCCCGTGTCATCGGCTACGAACGTAGCGCATAGTTTTACGAAAACTACCAAAAATAAAATTTTTACCTGTAGTATAGAAAATATAGTTGATTTTACACAACTTTGAGAACAAATCAAATTATTTTATTAAATATTCTGATTAGTGTTTTTTTAAGGCGTATAGGAGGTGCAAGCGCGCACTGCTTGCCCTTAGAGTTGATCAAAGACGCCTAGTCTTACTAAGATGGCATATAGTAGAGAAATTGTGACGGGTACCGCCGTGGCGGGGTGGCCTAGGGGTTCATGGCGTTAGCCGCGATAGCTAAAGACGCCGGTTCGAATCCGGCCTTCACCACTGGGGGGCTTCGTCACTTTTTTTTAATATATGACTTCTATTTCAGTTTATAGTTGACTTTGTTTTGTTTGAAAATTGAACAATAAAAAATAAATGCAACTGTTCCAATTGAAAATGATTTAAATTTCATTTACCTGAAAAAGTAAAAAATAAATTAAATTTAGTATAGAGGCAGATTGTCATAATAAATTTTATAGTCACAGTAAATTTACTGCCATCTATCGCGCACACGATTAAAACTTTTAGAAAGCCATTTGACTATGATCCTTGTTCTTTCGCTGATATGTGTTAAATATCAAAAGGTGCCGCCATCTACCCGAGTATAGGCCAAAGCAAAGATAGATATAACTCCGATTACGGAGTCGGATCTATTAAGATGGATACAGTCTAAGGAAAAAACGTCTCGAAAATCAAGAAAATTTGATTCTCGATCAGATGGCGCCACTACCTTTGGCCTACTCTTGAATAGGTGGTTGACGGTTTCGTTTGTTATTTAACAATTTCAACGCATATCAGTGAGAGAACATGGGTCAAAATCATATAAAAATAATTAATGCAAATAAAAATAATAATTTATCCATATATAAATACATTTTATGGTATTTTTATACATCTTCATTTTTAGTTTTAATCGTGTGTCGATAGATGGCAGTGAATTTACTGTGGCTACAAAATTTACTATGACAGTACCGTTCTTTCTTATTATATCTCCTTTGGCCAAAGGTATAGCGCCATATTTTTACGAGGATAAAAAACTGACCTCCTCACACCGATGTGACTCAGTCGGATGTGTCTCTTTGACATGTTCCTGTAGCTGCTCCTCGCTCGCACAGTTCTCGCCGCACTGCTCGCACGGCCGCAGGTCTGTGTGCTCGCCGGCCGTGTCTGTGTGTCTGTTCAGCGCGGATATACTGACGAACTTGGCTGAGCATACAGTGCACTTATTCTAAAAAAAAAAAATCTTTTTCTTACATTTGTCGAACTGAAAGATGTATAACTGGCGAGTCATCCAAACAAGACCCTCTTTGACAGTACGACCAGTAATTGGACCATCGACATAGTATATACAAGTAGTTATAGACATGAAACCGAGCGACCAGGGGTAAGAGAAAGACATATTCATGCATTGACAGTTTCATGTATGGCGGCATAATCCTTTTTCGCTTTCACTCTTATAAATTTCGGTATTGCGCCATCACCTCCTTGCTATGATGCCATAACCCGACCATGAATAAATGCCCGGTCGGTGATAAAGACAAAGCATGGCACTATTTTTTCTTTCCTCTTATAGGAATCGCAATAAGACTATCTTTAAATTACATTTTCATTTCTCATGCTCTGAAAGAGAGTCATTGTTGTTCTAAAAGGTGCGCAGAAAATGATACGTGTCTGCACTAGAGCATTTCACGTTCAAAGTACGATTTTTTTAATTTTTTTACGATACGCAATTGAAATTTGAGTTTTTAAATGGATTTGTTATAAAATTTCCATTTTGACATTTGACTCTCCATTCCATAAATAACGATACTTTTGCCTGAATTGTTAATTGAAAGTAACCTCAAGAAATACTATAAAAATGTATACTTAACCATGTTTTTAACAAAATACATGCATTTTACTTTCCTCGTATTCGAAATGAAAAGTAGAGTGTTTAACTCGGGTGAAAGGCATCATTTCTGCCTCGGACTATTGGCGCTCTCACTGCGTTCAAGCGCCAAAATACCTCGGCAGAATTGAGTGCCTTTCATCCCTTGGTTAACAATCTACTATTTCATTTCTCATGCTCTGAAAGAGGGTCATTGTTGTTCTAAAAGGTGCGCAGAAAATGATACGCGTCTGCACTAGAGCATTTTACGTTCGAAGTACGATATTTTTAATTTTTTTACGATAAGCAATTGAAATTTGAGTTTAAATGGATTTGTTATACAATTTCCATTGTGATACTTGACTCTCCATTCCATAAATAACGATACTTTTGCCTGAATTTTTAATTGAAAGTTCCCTCAATAAATACTATAAAAATGTATTATTCGTCATGTTTTTGAAAAAACACATGCATTTTACTTTCCTCGTATTCGAAATGAAAAGTAGAGTGTTTAACTCGGGTGAAAGGCATCATTTCTGCCTCGGACTATTGGCGCTCTCACTGCGTTCGAGCGCCAAGACACCTCGGCAGAAATGAGTGCCTTTCATCCCTTGGTTAACAATCTACTATTACAATCGTAAATGCAATTTAATATGAGTTCAAGACGCGAAAGTTTTAAATGTTATGAGACTATCTTTCTCTATCAAAGAGTGTCAGACCCTTGAATTGGACAGACTAATTCACAAAATGCGTCCGAGTGATTATTTGGAACTATAGAAACGTCTCGCCGCACATGTCGCATGCCACATTCATCGCGGGGTGCGCCACCCGCACGTGCCACAAATATGTCGTATTCTTACTGTGAGTCACCCTGTATACTGTACCTCGGTGTGCTTCCTGGCCTTGTGCATTTTGAGCCCCACTTGCCCTATGAACGTCTCGCCGCACATGTCGCATGCCACATTCATCGCGGGGTGCGCCAGCCGCACGTGCGACAAATATGTTGAACATTTACTGTGGAATATTAAAATATATTATATGCATGTTAGTAATAATCAAGTAGGTATAGCATCTTAGTTGTAAGTAATAGATATTTCTACGCCGATAGAGGCAGAATATGACGCACTTATTGTAATTTGACCATCTTTGTACCATATTCTATGAAATAAACATTTGTATTTGACGACTAAGTGTTTATATAAAACGTATTATTAATGTTTTAAAACTCCCTGCAAGCTAAGTACTTCTTTTAGTTTCTTACACTGTGTTTCGAGTACCTACCTAACATATTTATACATAACCAACCATTCTATGTTGTTGTTGACACCGGTAGTCCTTAAGACTGACGGTGATTAGTTTGACTCTGAATGAACATTATTCATGCTAATTAGTGGTAAGCGGTGTGGGCCACACATATTGTAGACATTGTAGTAATTAGTATAATATGTATTACTTGTAGTGGCTGTTTGTTTACCTAAATAAATTGAAAAAAAAAGGGAGTTGGATAATGAACTCACATGAAGCTCTTCCCACAGTGCTGGCACTCATACGTCTTGCCCTCGTGCATGTCGTGATGGTTCCTCGCTTGCCCCCTGTATCATACATGATCCGTAAAAAACATGCAGATTTCAAACACAATAAATGACGTAACATTTAAAACTTTCGCGTATGGAAGGTAGAGGTAAGGAAATTAATCTTCATGTATCAAAAGTGACCGTAAAAAATAGGCTGCGCCACCATACACTGTACCTAGACCATACACCTAGTATTTTATATAGATCTGCGCCCGTGCGACCGTGAGGGACAGAACATACGCAATGCGACGAAATTAAAAACAAGTTTTAACATTCCTGACAACATACCAGAAACAACCTACGTAATTTGGTCGGGTTTTTGCTGCCCCTCCCCCATTTCATCTCTACATTATTATACCTCTATGGTTCATGTCATAGAGTCTCCTATATATTACAATACTCTTTGGTATCAGAGCCTACCTAGCGCCACCGGAGAGATTAGGAACTATTATTTACAGCTGAAACAACTTTTGCAACAATTCTGCAATAAGAGATTGACATCCTTTCTATACCATCCATACTTTCGCGAACACATATCACATTTACACTCATTCTTTTAAAATTATGGCTTCAGTCCAGTGGGACTATTTCGCTAGTATCAAGGTCTTAGGAGCTTTAAATACGACTAAAATTGTACGGTGAGTACCAGACAGTTTACGGTGATTTTACTAGGTCTTGTAAGGCGATAGCTGGACTTTACAAGAAGCACGTGGACTACCGGCCGTTGACTTCAAAATGATGGTTAAGGCGGTTCTCTGAGCCAGAAGGAGAAATATCTCCTTATATGATCATATTTTTCTAAGAGACGTTGATATTCGTAGACGTGAAAAAAATATATGTAGTTCTTGACTATATTATCTCTAATAACATAGCTTCCAATACACAAATTATGACACTTCGCTCGATACAATTAATTCCCAAAGTAACCTTTAACTAGGACTTTTAATCCAACTTTACTCGGTTATTTATTATGCGACACTATAAACAAAAAAAAGAAGAAAAAACAATCTTAACTTAACTTAATTTGATAGCGTTTGAATTTCGATATTGTAAGGCAATGTTTTTAAAATAAATATAAATCGACAAAATTTGATCAAAATTTACACTTTTGGCGGGCATTGTCTTTCCCGTTCTTTCTTGCGAAATGTGACAGTGATAGCGGCAAACCGATGGAACAGCCTTAAACGCGCTTCAAGATTAATTCTCCATTCACTGCATACTGCTACATTAGTTTACTGTATAATAAGCTATCAATATACTAGGGTTCGTTACTCGGATGACTAGGGATTTCATAGATGCCAGGTCAATAAAACTCCTTTACACCGCTCTTGTCAGAAACAAGCTTGAAGCGGCTTGTGTTGTTTGGAACCCCTATGAAACAACCTATATCCTGCTGCTAAAGCGAGTGCAAAAGGCGTTTCTACGCTCCCTCTAAAAAAAAATGTACGGATATTACCCATTTTTATACCCTACAAATTTTTTGCAGGGTACATTAGGTTTTAACTCACTTGAGGTGAGGCGAAATTACAGACTATGTACTTTAGCCAGTAGAATTTTACGTGGGGATTCTGACTGCCCCGAACTAGTAGCTCAGTTGCTGCGTCTATATGTTCCCTCACCGACTAGAGTTCGGTTTCGACCGCGTTGTCGCCATTTGTTAGCGCTGCCACCAGTACGAACTGTGTCCCGCCGTAAATCACCGCTTGTTCAAGCCTTGCACCTGCTAAACTCGCTCCTCGAATCAGCACCAAACTGTGATGTGTTTGCGAGTGGATGGTTGGACGTGTGTTATGAATGCTTGAGGTTCTGCGAGACGAGGAATGAACGGCCTTCTTCTGTTATATGTTAATTTAGATTTGTGTACTATGTGTATGAAATGTCTATTGGTTTCACAGTGCTTTGGATCACTGTTATGCTGTGAAATGTAATGAAAAAAAAAATATATTACACGTTAAACAATATTAATGAGCCAAAAACCAAGGAATTAATCACGAGGCTAACTATCAAGATGGCGCTCGAAACCGGAAGCCATCACATTTACAATACATTCAAAAATGTGATGACTACCCCAAACTTTTTCATTACTTTTCGTCGGGTAGTCACACATATCTCTGTTTTGACATTTTGCTGGGACGTCAGTTAGCCGTGACCACGACCAGTGAAACCTGTGTCGAAATATCGGTAAATAAAGGTAACAAAATAAATTCGCGATAGACCCGTTTGTAAATGTGATTTAATACAATAAATGACACTCAAACACTAATCTTTTGTGGACAATACAAAAAAAATACAATATGTAAAAAAAAAATTTTATGAAATAGGAGGCAAACGAGCAGACGGATCACCTGATGGTAAGCGATTACCGCCGCCCATGGACACCCGCAACACCAGAGGGGTTGTAATTATTATACATGGTATAATAATATACTCCGCCTGGTACTCTCTTCCGAGTCTCGCGAATCACGTGACTGACACAAGCCTACGTCATCGTGAACCTGTTAACAGCACGATGACGTAGGCTTGTGTCAGTCACGCGGTTCGCGAGTTTCGGAAGAGAGTACCTTGATTTTATTATACCATGTACAATATATATTACGAGATGGTCTGATGGTGTGAAGAGGGTGGTTGGCGGCAACATGCAGTGCGTGACTCATGTGGCTTATGACCGCACACTATGGAGACGGAGCATACATGGTCGCGATCCTCAGCAATGAGGGACCGAGGAAGAAGAACAATATGTATCACGTTTTTCTTATACGAGTCTCAGGTGCTGAAAAATGTATGCCTCCTATGCAGGAGGCATACATTACATTTACACATTACATTATACATTTAAGAGCAGCGTAAAAATTTGCGTTAACTGCGATGTCTACAGGAAAGACGCGAACGAGTAGGATACTATTAAATGTGACCCTTATTCATACACTCGCCACAGCCTCAATTAAGTATGAATAAGGGGCGTTGATTTCTAGAAGAGTTTTCGCCCTATGTCCTTGCTCAGTCCTCTATCTCCATATGAAATTTCATCTAAATCGGTTCAGGGTATTAAGCATGAGGAGGTAACAGACAAATAGAGTAACTTTCGCATTTATACTATTAGTAAGGCCCACGAATGTAAGGCCAGGATTACACTTGTAAGGTTTACTTACGTGAGTAGGGACAAAGCTATTTGCTAGAATGAGATAACGATATTCATATCTCATTCTGTAGTATAGCTGTGTCCCTACTTACGTAAGTAAAACTTACAAGTCAAATCCTGGCCTAACGATAATATATTTGTGCCATTCTCAATCAAAAAGGTACTTAGTGTCGGTTGTCAATAAGGCGCTATTTCCATATAGCTTCAATTGAAAATCAACCTAACTGACAAGCGACAATGTGGTACCTTTTGGTTGAAAATGTACATTTTTATTATTATTTTTTTATTCTATATTAAAATCTTACATTACATCAGACAGAAAAGTGCCGTGAAACCCTATCGGGTTTGTATCGACACTGCATTCGTGGATACATTTTAGGATACATTTAGCAAGCGTAGTGAGCGTACCTGTCTACGGAGCGCTGGTGGCCTAGCGGTAAGAGCGTGCGACTTTCAATCCGAAGGTCGCGGGTTCAAACCCCGGCTCGCACCAATGAGTTTTTCGGAACTTATGTACGAAATAACATTTGATATTTACCAGTCGCTTTTCAATGAAGGAAAACATCGTGAGGAAGGCGGACTAATCCCGATAAGGCCTAGTTTACAGGGTTGAAAGGTCAGATGGCAGTCGCTTTCGTAAAAAGTAGTGCCCACGCCAATTCTTGGGATTAGTTGTCAAGCTGACCCCAAGGTCTCATGAGCCGTGGCATAAATGCCGGGATAACGCGAGGAAGAGAGAGAGTGAGCGTACCTGTCTCTAGACACATAGTTGCACTCGTTGCAAAGGAACTTTAAGCGGTGAACATCTTGGTGTCTCTGTCGCACGCATTGCCGCTTAAAGCGCACGAAACAGATCTCACAAGCGAGCGAACCCTCGCTCTGAAAATAGAACAAAACTTAAACACTTAAACATTTTTTCTTTGCATATAGCGATTTTATTTTCATAAAATAAATGTTTTTGGCAAAAATTTCATTTTTGGTACAAGCTTTTATCGCTGACTGTACTTTTCTTTCCACAGGTAACTAATACTCACTGAGACAATTCAAAAACCCCAAACACAATTAGGTTTCTTTGTTTTATCACAGAGTTCCTATGGCCACCTCCTGTCTCCATCATCAGATCAGCTCGATGGTACATATTATGTAGGTACATTGCAAGTTAAATAGAAGCCTGAATAAGATTTTGGCAAAAATTTCATTTTTGGTACAAGCTTTTATCGCCGACTGTACTTTTCCTTCCACGAACAACTAATACTCATTGAGACAATTCTAAAAACCCCAAACACAATTAGGTTGCGTTGTTTTATCACAGAGTTCCTATGGCCACCTCCTGTCTCCATCATCAGATCAGCTCGATGTCATCATAATATTGCATTGTCATCCAATGAGGGCTAACGCGTATGAATTCGGCGCTAGGGGCGCTAGTGTAGATGGTGGTCTTTTCCATAGTTCGAAATGTCAAATGTCACTTGTCACTTCAATGACTGACAGCTGTTCTTTATTCTTTTGGACCACCATCAACAGAGGCGCCAACTGGTGAGCAAAAAAAAGATAGCCCTCATTTACATACGTGTGCAAAATTTGAGCTTCATCGGAGTACGGGAAGGGGGTCAAATTTAACTTACAAGATTTGACCCGTACATACATACATAGGTACATTGCAAGTTAATAAAAGCTTGTAAAAATACCAGTTGGCTATCAAAGCCATACGAATATTTGTAATAAAATATATTTCAAAAAGAAACCGGCCAAGTGCGAGTCGGCCTCGCGCACGAAGGGTTCCGTACCATTACGCAAAAAACGGCAAAAAAATCCCGTTTGTTGTATGGGAGCCCCATTTAAATATTTATTTCATTCCATGCAAACTTCCACCGAAAATTGGTTTGAACGAGATCTAGTAAGTAGTTTTTTTTAATACGTCATAAATCGTAAACCGCAATTTACCTTTCACTCACGTTTCACATAAAAAATACCTTGTTTAAATTGTTTAATGTACGGAACCCTCGGTGCGCGAGTCCGACTCGCACTTGGCCGATTTTTTGCCCTTTGGGTACGGAACCCTAAAAATGTGGAATAGCCTACTAGTCTGGCCGAAATCGGTCATCATCACCTAGTTCCGTTACTTACAGGGTTATGCCGCAATCTGTGGTTGTTGTAGGCGGCCTCCACGTCGAAGCCCTTCCCGCAGTCCTCGCATCGGAAGTGGGACTCCAGGTAGTTCCGGGACTTCTTGCGCGAGGCGATCTCTTCCAGCTGTTCTTCCTACACACAAAAACATTCGTGCCAGGGGGACGAAACTGATCCTTTCGGGCATTCTCGGCTCCGTGCGGATCAGCATTGCTCCGGGCAATTATTAGGGTTGGCACAACTTGACGTCCCTTTGCGTGCACGACCACAGATAAGATAATGACTTGAATTTTGACAACCCTAAAAAGCCGAAAGTGATAGTACCATATATACGAAAGGTACAGCATGATTCGTCCCTGAACCGCTGTCAAACTTCGGTTTTGTAGGAAGTTTGATTTCTGTGCGGTAGTACTATTACTTATTCTGCGGTCGTGCTTCGAATGAACTGATGAAGATGTTAAAATTTTTATTTATTGCCGGCAACATATTTGTATGCTGCCCAAATGATTAAATGGCTATTTTTTTGCAGATCAGTTTTAAAAATGGCTGATCACTTAATTACTTCCCAAAAGGAATTTAGAATGGGGTAGCACATCGTAACTGGTGAATTTAAAATATGACTTGGAACTCCGGTGACCGTTTAAGAAGTGTAACGCTCTTACGGTAGATGTCGCTAGGGTCCGATAGACCCTTATAAATAGTGGGAAGATTTGCTGACTATGGATGAGGTCTTGGTGGCTCAGTTGGCAGAGCGCTGGAGTATCGATCCAGAGGCCGTGAGTTCTAGTCTCACCCAAGGCAGTAATTTTTCCACTTTTAAATTTATTCTAAGCTTATGGTCCTTAGGGTCCCGAGATATGGAAAGACAGACAAATAATAATAAAATGGTGGTTTCAACCAACCTTATGTTGTTCTTACCTTGCTCAAAACAACAATTTTCACAGCACACGAACTCTCAAATGTAGCAAAATCAAACACTGGCATAAAATCATTTTCCGCCTTCCTAAACTTCCTTGTTACCTCTTCTTTCTTTTTCCTTTTCCTTCTGACTTTTGGCTTAGCATCTTTATCTTTAGATTCATCAATTTTCATTTCTATCTTTTTGTTAGCTTTTTTTCTTTTCTTTAACGGCACTAGCTCTAGTTTATCATCACTGAACTCATCTTCAAAATCAATATTATCATCATCAAGAGCTATGTCCCATTCTTTCTTAGTGTCTACACTTTCTTCATATTCAAAATTATCATTAACATTAATTTCAACTTTTATATTCTCTATCTTACGTTTTTCGCTGACTTCATCATCTATAACAACTTCTGTCTTTTTCTTAGCTGTAGTTCCAGTTTTTCTCTTTCTTTTATTACTTTTATTTTTATTTTCTTTTTCTTCAGTTTCTATTTTCAAATCTGCTTGCTCTATAATACCGTCTACGTCAACAATGTCAATGTTGGGTTCAACTTTTATGTCAGCTGGGGGAGTAATGTAAATATGTTAATTGTACACAATAGTACATTACGATACAAGTGCGAAAAATAGGAAATTCGCAACGAGTAGCGATAAATTAAAACGCGACCGAAGGGAGTGTTTTAAATTGACACGAGTTGCGAATTACCTATTCGCACATGTATCGTACAACGTTTTACAGTACATATGGCCCTTTAAATTTTCGACATAGTCACGTAATGGGCCAATTATCGCACTAGTGCGGTAAACTAGCACCATATGTACTGTAAAACAGGTTAAAATACAATGAATATAAAATACTCATACTCGTACTGATTTAATCATTGCTTTGTGTGTACAAAAAGATCTTATGATTATTATTATGTTTCAACACAACCCTGTAAGGGCACTGCAATAAAATTACAAACTAATCAACTTCTAAACTTAATAACACTATTAAATAGTTATGTTTACATGTAATGGCCTGCCGTATACGTAAATAATAGACCAAGCTTAGTTTAATTTTGACGACCGGGCTAGCGGGTAGTGACCCTGTTCGAATCCCGGTAAGGGCATTTATTTGTGTGATGAACACAAATATTTGTTCCAGAGTCATGGGTGTTTTCTATGTATATAAGTATGTATATTTTCGCCTAGCACATATAGTACAAGCTACGCTTAGTTTGGGGCTAAGTTGATTTGTGTAAGATGTCCCCTAATATTTATTTATTTATTTAATTAATCGTACCACATAGTTTAGGGGTCACACAAAGAAATATTATCGGATAAAATGCAATTTTCTCATTAGTTTTTGAACAATCAAGAGAGCCTTTACGAGCTGGTGTGGTGAATAGTACATTATGATACAAGTGCGAAAAGTAGGAAATTCGCAACGAGTGGCGATAAATTAAAACAAGACCGAAGGGAGTTGCGAATTACCTTTTCTCACGTGTATTGTACAACGTTTTACAGTACATATGGCCTTTTAAATTTTTAACATACGCACGTATAGTGCTAGTTACCGCACTAGGGCAGTAAATTAGCACCATATGTACCAGGGATGTTGCGAATATTGGAAGAGGTAGGTACAGGAACGTCTTAGCGGCGGCGTAAGCGTTTCGTTTTTGTGATTCGTCGATCAAGCACTTTAGCCTATGACGGACAGCGACAAGAAGTGAAAAGTTTGTTTTATTTGGACTTTATTTAGTATAGTAATGCGATGATAGTGGGGCACCTATATTCTTGTTCAAATACTAAGTTTCGTTTTTTTTAAATAAAAATGACTAAAGTGTAATATTTGACGTTTTTTATGTGCCTAATCTCGACATCAGCATCCGCATCCGCGGATGTGAGCTTTTAAAAATCCGCATCCGCATCCGCGGATGTCAAAAAATCGGCATCCGCAACATCCCTGATATGTACTGTAAATTTAAATACTTACTTCCAGTTAACCTTTCGGCTGAGGAAGTGTCTGTAAACTCTGTGGTTGTGACGTCTGTTGTTGTCAAGTTGAAGGGTCTGTTAGAGGGGCGTGTTCCGGGAATCAAGTATGTATCCACCTGAAAAAAAAGTCAATTGATTAATGGACATATCAAAGCAATAATAATAATAATAAACAATTCGTCAATAGAACTTGCAAACAATGTAAACAAATATGACAGATTTTGTTAGCGTTTGACACATAACCTAACATATTTACGAAGGTTATTTTCGCTGAAATATTAATAATTAAAATTTAATTTAAATAAAAAAATATATAAATATATATTTAAGTATATAGACTGTTGATAAGGTCATAGTTGTCCTTTTAAAAAGCGAGATTACGTAGTAATGAAGGTAAAACGGTTTGTTTACATTGTTTGCCAGTTCTATTGACGACGACTTTAGTGTAGGTGTTATAAGCAATGTGTATGGATAAATTTTTCATTTTATTTTAAATTGTTTTAAAATTCAATTTTGCTGTAGTTTCATGGTTTTTATACCAATACCTGCCGAAATCGTAACTACGGTCTGACACCAACTTGACGAACATATGACAAAGATAAAACCTATTACGTACCTCTTTGTTGACCAGCTCCGTCACAAGATACCGTTGTGTGTTCAGACACATGTCTCTGAAGGATTCGCATTTGAGCAGCTGCGTGCTGCAGTATGAGCACAGTTGTTGCGGTAGCTTATCCTTGTGAACCTAAAATAAGTTTTTTTTTATATTAAAGAAATTAGATGGAATTATTCACCATCTCGCTACTACCAACTGAGCTATGGAGGCTTATCAGAAAAAAAGTACACAACATTAAATATTTTTGGCCACAGTTAAACTTCTGTGACTTAAATATTTACCGTCTTTTCTTAAAATATATGCTTAACCTATGAAAGAGCTCAATGTTCGTTTTTTATACTTATGATAATGATATACATTTATAATGAATATTTGTAAGTATGCAAATTTATCATCCATATATTCTTGCAACAAATAATATGATTTTTCTATTAAAAGAGATTGTAGTTTTGAATGTTTTGATTTTAGTTTTGGTCATATCAAGCGGTCTAAGAAGTATGACCTAGAAAGGCAGATTATCTTGGGTCAAATGGATGGCAAGCGCGGGCGAGGAAAAGCACCCACGAGATGGTCTGATGGTGTGAAGAGGGTGGTTGGCGGCAACATGCAGTGCGTGACCCATATGGCCGAACACTATGGAGACGGAGCATACATAGTTGCGATCCTCAGCAATGAGGGACCGAGGAAGAAGAAGAAGTTTTGATGTGAATAACCGGGTTCACACTGAGCGAGCATACGCGCGCGGCAATTTCCTCGCACACAAAACGGCCAGTGTCGTGTCAGCTCGCGCGCGCCGCCTCGGCCGAGGCACGTCTACACTAGCCTAGAGGAAATTGCCTCGCGCATATGCTCGCTCTGTGTGGACCCGGCTAATGAGTAAGTAAGTAAGTAAATATTCTTTATTGCACCAAAATTATACATTTTACATACATGTAAAACTACAAAGAAATATTCAAAGAAAAAATAGAACCAGGTAACAACAGGCGGTCTTATCGCTAAAAAGCGATCTCTTCCAGACAACCTTTGGGTAGCAGGCAATGAGTTTAATTTATCTATGTTTCTTAGTCTGCTGGGCAATTTGTTGTAAACCTGGATTGCTCTAAAATAAAGACCCTTAGAATATATAATATTTCTAAAATTGATTCTGGAGGTTTCTGACAAAAATTAACATTTTGTAGTATATATGTGGGTTTACAGCTATCTGTTTGTTAGATGTTTGTGGGGGTTTTCAGAAAAAATGGTACCATTTACTTTTTTTCGAAAAACCATCCAACCAACTTTTGGGTTATTTTCAGTTTTGTAACGGTCCATACAAAATGTACTTAATGTGAAAATGCGTTACAAAACTGTCATTTTTTGGGGACATATTTTTTTTTTCATTTTAAATCAATAGTCCTCGTGATTCTGAGTAGAAATAACCCAAAAGTTGATGGATTTTCGAAAAAAAGTAAATGGTACACTTTTAAGTGAAAATGCAGTTGTAAGTATTCGGATATCAAGCAGAGTGTGTGTATCAGTGCATATATATTTTTTGTTCCTATGTTTTATTTTGTGTATTGCAGTATTCATCTATATTTATCTATTATTTATATCGTAGCCTATTACCTACAACACAAGCCCTATTGAGCTTACAGTGGTAATAGGTCATTGCCTAAAAATACCTCATTATAAACGGTTAAAACTTGTTTTGGTCTATATAATAACAACATACATTAAAGCTTTGCGAACGCCTGAATACCATCAATATTTATTTCTTCTAAATACTTACAGGGCTTCCAATGATGTGAGAAAAAGCATCAGCAAGTTTGTACTCATGAATATTGTACATTCTCCCTTCGACCGAGAGACAGGCGCGGCACCACAATTTGCCTTCATTTGACGATTTACTAAGTGTTATATCCATTATAAAATACTAATTTTACATTAAATATATATTAAGATTTATAATTAATTAAAATTTATGAGTAATATGTGGATTTTCGTAATCATAGAGAAAATAGGACATAAAATAGGACGCGAGTACACAAAGCAAAGATGAATTATGTAGCGAGCTTTGACAGCTGAGCTGTCAGATTAGGTGCGTTCGGAAACTTTTAAAAAGGAATTTCCATAAAGGTATATCCAGACGGGATAATGAAATCGACTAATTTGATCATGATCAGGAAATAAATAGAATCATAATCTCATAGACGTTTGACGTTTAAAGTAACATTTGCACCGTCTTGGCTATCAAAATCGCTGCCAACTTAGCTTGGTCTAACTCTATTCGCGGTATGCGATACAATTTAATCAGATTTGGTGAAAAAGACGTGGTCCAGTACGTACGTCTGTTACTGTTTCAGTTTCCGAACGAATTAATATGACAGTCACCTCGTACTAGCGTAAGACAAAGATAGTATGATTCTGTCTGTCTATCGAACTTAAACTATAGTGAGACATATTTCAAAATATTTAGATGAGAACGGTGGATGAGAATCCGAAACATGTGCCAAAGGCGACTAAAAATACAAGTGAGTGAAACCGTTCTCATCTAAATATTCTGTCTGTCTATGTTTGAAATAAGACAGTCCTTTGACAAACTATAGTTATACATACTATGCCTCAGTTTTTTAGGGTTCCGTACCCAAAGGGTAAAAACGGGACCCTATTACTGAGACTCCGCGGTCCGTCTGTCTGTTACCAGGCTGTATCTCATGAACCGTGATAGCTAGACAGTTGAAATTTTCACAGATGATGTATTTCTGTTGCCGCTATAGCAACAAATACTAAAAGGTATGGAACCCTCGGCGGGCGAGTCCGACTCGCACTTGACCGGTTTTTTAGGGTTCCGTACCAAAAAGGTATAAAAGGAATTGACAAATTTTCACTATGATATGATGTATCAAGGCGGTTTGTTTACAGGACGCCTACCGCGAATCGCGTAAATCGAAATTTCGTTATCTGCCTCTTATCGGTCGAATATGCAAGTGAGAGGCAGAAACCGAACTTTAGATTTTCTGATTCGCGGTAGGCCCTGTTTGTGCTAGTGACGCCCTCGACGCAGAGTTTTGTTGGTTTAGAATAAAACAAGCAATATTGTTGAAAGCAAGTATTTATTCATTCTTTATCTACTAATATGTTGGTTCTCCGTTTGGCGCGGTTCCGCTTGGGCCAGCCGCCGCCGCCGTGCACGGCGCGCACGTGCACCTGCATCGAGCCCTTGGTGGTGGAGATGCGCCCGCACACCGGACAAGGGAAGAAACCGCGTATACCACGATGTGCCTAGGGAAATCAAAATAATATCGTCACTGAAAAAACCGGACAAGTGCGAGTCGGACTCGCGCACGAAGGGTTCCGTACCATTACGCAAAAAACGGCAAAATAATCATTGTATGGGAGCCCCACTTAAATTATTTATTTTATTGTTTTTAGGGTTCCGTACCCAAAGGGTAAAGACGGTACCTTATTACTAAGACTCCGCTGTCTGTCTGTCAGTCCGTCTGTCACCAGGCTGTATCTCATGAACCGTGATAGCTAGCCGCCGCTATGCCGCTATAACAACAAATACTAAAAACAGAATAAAATTAATATTTAAGTGGGGCTCCCATACAACAAACGTGATTTTTTGTCGTTTTTTGCGTAATGGTACGGAACCCTTCGAGCGCGAGTCCGGCTCGCACTTGGCCGGTTTTTAGTATTTGTTGTTATAGCCGCAACAGAAATACATCATCTGTGAAAATTTCAACTGTCTAATCTATCACGGTTCACGAGATACAGCCAGGTGACAGACGAACAGACAGCGGAGTCTTAGTAATAGGGCCCCGTTTTTACCCTTTGGGTACGGAACCCTAAAAATCTGGTATCTCGCACTGCTACTCAAAGTTAAAACGCAGTAACTATGGAAAGAAGTAGCGCTGCGGAAATGGAGATGGATCGGACATACACGGAAATACATGGAAAGAAGTATGACGGGAACACGCAGACCAGACAAAGTGAGAAATGAAGACCTAAGACAAAAAACAAAAGTGACCGACATACTCACTAAAATAGATCAGCAGAAGTGGAGATGGACTGGCCACATATTGAGAGACAGGCGGGAAAAATGGAGCAAAATAGTAACGGATTGGTATCCAAGAGGTTGTACACGGGGCCAGAGGAAACCTCGAACAAGATGGGAGGATGAACTCAAACTCACAGCGGGCCCGAACTGGAGAAGAGTGGCCCACGACAGACCTCAATGGAAAGAGCTAGAGGAGGCCTTTGCCAAGCGGCACACTGAGCTACGGGACATACTCTAGCTCAGAATAAAAGGGCTAGATAGATAGATAGATAGAACTATGCCGACAATCTCCGAGCGCCAAAGAAGTAGCGCTGTGGAAATGGAAATGGATCGGACATACACTTCGAAGAGGAGCTGCGAACAACGCCAGTATCGCGTTTGAGTGGCGGCCTCAGGACGGAAGGCGGGCCCGCACACGCCCCGTACACACCTAGAGGCGGAGCATATATATCTTATCTTATCTTATAGTTTCGGGGGCCCTTACGGATACACTTCGACCCATAGGGATCTTTTGTGCAGTGGAGGCGGAGCATAGAGAACGAGCTGCGAGCCGTGAGACTGAGCTGGAGCGAGGCCAAGAAGGTTGCAGAAAACAGAAAGACGTGGCGGGATCTTGTGGAGGCCCTATGCACCTCCGGGGTGCCCTAGGACATACAACAACAACAACTCTGTATGCATCCCATACATAGTTACCACATTTTAGATATTTTCATTTCTAGTTTTAATCGTGTGCCGATAGATGACAGTAAATTTACTGTGACTACAAAATCTACTATGACAGTACCCCTCTATCCTATATATTCTTTTTGGAATTACGAAAAAAATGGTTTTTAGACAATCTTTAAAAAGATAAAAAATAAGTACTAAAAAAATACTCACAGTGTCAAAATGGCGTTTCAAGTTTCCTTTCATGGCGAAGGCGAGCGGACACTCGGGGCACTGGTGCGGCTTCTCCCCCGTGTGCGTTCGCATGTGGCTCTGCACACACAAACACACACACATACTATACACTTACAATTGCATAGGAAAATAAACATTAACATTTTAACACAATTTCGAGTCAAAGGCACAAATCTGATGATAAAAACATATTATACTACAACAAACTAAGGTATGGTGGGGTAAGACTATCACCGGGGTAAGACAATCACTTGTAAGAAATCCTTATACTGTTTGTCATGCCCCGAGCAACATAATGGTCGTACCACACCATCGCACCGCACCAAGGTCATTGTGTCCATCCATAAGTAAGAGCGAGAAAAAGATATCGCTTTCTCGCTCTTACTTATGGATGCGTCGCACAATGACCTTGGTGCGGTGCGACGGTGTGTTATGGCCTTTAACTATGTTAGTCTTAAGGCGGTTCCCTGCACCAGAAGGCGAAAAATTTTATATGATCATGTTTATCTAAGAGGCGTTGATATTCGTAGACGTGGACGAAATAGATCTACTTCTTAACTATATTATATTTAATAACATAGCTTCCGATATACGCGAATTATGACACTTCGCTCGATATAATTAGTTCCCAAAGTAACCTCTAACTCGGACTTTTAATCAAACTTTACTTGGTTATTTATTATGTACAACTATAAACAAAAAAAGAAGAAAAAAAACCAATCTTAACTTAAATAGTAATTTCGTAGCTTTAGAATTTCGATATTGTAAGGTAACGTTTTTAAAATAAATAAAAATCGACATAATTCGATCAAAATGGACACTTGGCGCGCATGATCTTTCCCGTTCTTTCTTGCGAAATGTGACAGTGACAGCGGCAAACCGATGGAACGGCCTTAACCAAGGAGCGGAATTCTCATAGCAGAAATGTCAAGAGGGATTGACTACTGTGTTTTATCGACGATCGATAAATATTTGTCACTTAGCACGACATCGTTTAAGTAATTAAATTAGACTTTTGGATTAGCAAAATAATGGATAAAACAGAAAATACATTTATTTTACGCTTCTTTAGTTGTTTTAAATGAACTCCACATTTAGAGCAATATAATATAGTGGAAGAATCTGTAGTAGTAGTAAATCACTTTATTGTACAAAACAAAAATTGATAACATGAAATTCATATAAATTTAGGTACAAAGGCGAGCTTATCCCTATAAGGGATTTCTTCCAGCTAACCTTCGAGTAAATGAGTGGAAAATTCGAATTAGATAGATAGACAAACTTACAGAACGTACAATAATATTTAAAAAGGAAAACTACAATATTAACGTCTACGAATAACTAAAATACATCAATAGCATTATGCAATAAAATAAATATGTACTAGCATACATAAATATTAAATAAATATATATATATATATATATATATATATATTATATTATATATATATATATATATATATATATATATATATATATATATATATATATATATATATATATAAATATAAATAAAAGAATCTGCATTGTAACTTAGACAAGAATATTTCATTATCGTTTTTCTTTTAGGATTAACCATTATAGTAACACGGCACCGGAATGACTTATGAAAACTCGAGCGACATAAATTACATATAGTTGGTCAAGCAAATATTGTCAGTAGAAAAAGGAGCGAAATTCAAATTTTCTATGGGACGATATCCCTTCGCGTCTACATTTTTTAAATTTGCCGCCTTTTTCTACTGACAAGATTTGCTAGATCAACTATATGTAACGTTGACGTGTTTTTTTTAAATAAGAGGTCAAATGTTACAGAATAATGTAATAAGGTGGTGATCGGTAATATGCGAAGATTCGATAACATCGACAAGTGGAATCGTCGATAAAACACAATGGTCAATCCCTCTTGGAGTTTGATTTCTGCTATGAAAATTCCGCTCCTTTGTTTACCTTATAAGAACTAAACTGTGGTTTAAATGTAAATGAATTTACACGTGGATACAATATGAAAAGTTGCTAAGTATAATCCCAAAACCTCCCTGGCAACGGGAATTTACTTATTTTTTAGCCACCGTGTATAGAAAACACCCATGACTTAGGAACAAAAATCCGTGCTCATAGCACGAACGCCCTTACCAGTATTTGAATGACCATTGGCATCATAGGCAGGGTCACTACCCACTCCGTGGTGGAATGTTATCGATCCCGTGGTGGAATGTTATCGATCCCAGTGCGCCCTCACGAACGGCCAAGAGGGTGAAACGCCGGAGTGGGTTTAGTGGGTAGGGCCAATTCTCCCCCCTCTCGCCAAGAGAGGGAAAAGGAGCGGCGAGTCCCACACACCGTGCGTAAGTGCATTCCCACTCCGACGACAAAAAAAAAAAAAAAACAAAAAAAAGGGTCACTACCCACTAGACCAGACAGGTCGTCAAACTCGTCGTAACAATAATATGAATGCTTACTTTAAGCAAAAATGGCATGACGAATGTCTTCGGGCAATGCGGACACGGGAACGGCTTCACGGCGAGGTGCGTCCGCTTGTGGTACACCATCATCGACGGATACTGTCACATAATAGAATAATTAGCTCCATGCATGAATTTATTTTTATTTTTGGATTCATAATTTATATCGTTGGAACACCGGAAATGATAAAAGTACTTAATGTTGAAAATTTTTGAGCGGTTGAAACGCTCATAATTTTTGGCGCGAATTCGACAGAGCGTGATGACGTCACACGTTGGGCGGCCCAACTGACGTTTGCTACTAATGACACTAATCTGTCGAACGCGTGACGTCACGTGGCGTTTCGAGCGTTTCGCTCACTAGCTTTTCGCGGGCAAATTTTTGTACTTTTTATTTATAATTTTAAGTAATTAAATGGTAATTTAAAAACGGAAATGCATTTGTAACATGATATAACGGTAACAAACATCCGAATAAAACATATTTCGTTCAAATATAAACTTCATGCATGAGGCAAATTAATAACATTTAGCGAGGTTTAGACTATCAAGAACTTGCATGTAATTTTCATTAAATTGCGGTATCAGATCAAACTTTTGAATGCAGTTTACCTCCGTATTCGGCAATGTAACGTAAATTGCATGCAAGTTCTTGCTAGTCTAAACCTCGCTTTACGATAAGGGTTCATCCATTAATTACGTCACACGAATTTCGAGGTTTTTTGACCTCCCCCCTCTCCTTGTCACACTTGGTCACATTTGGCAAACCCCTTCCCCTCTGCTGTGACGTCACATTTTTCAATGAAATCGGCAAATCGAATTAAGTATTATTAATATTTTACAAAAGAAATATTAGTAATTTTATAACCCAAAACAGATTAGGACAGAAAATTAAACGATTAAAAACGATTATCGTTCCAAAAACTTGTTATTTACCTACACAGCGAATAAAATAATTTTAAATAAGTTAATGTGACGTCACAAGGTTTGTGACCCCCCTCCCCCTTGTCACAACATGTCACATTTTCTTGACCCCCTCCCCCCCTGAACGTGTGATGTAATCAATGGATGACCCCTAATTTGAAGTAAGCCATGTCAACATTTCATTGCAAGTTTGAGAAAAATACTATACAGGTTGTCCTTAGCCATTGGACAAAGCCGAAATGTACATATATATTAGGGTATTTAGAATCAGTATACCAAGTATCATAACAACCGGTTACGAAGAAATTAACAAATTACGATTTTTTACTTTGGAGCAGCCTGTATGTGTTAATAGCTCCATAATATGAAATCTTCTTCGACCCTATTGATTATCTTTTTTATTTATGTCATTAATAACATCCTGACTTATGACAAATGTCATCACTGCCGCACATTTTCGAACAAGTTGACAAAAACAATGCCAAAGATTAATACAGCATGTTTCTTTTTGCTGACGATCATTGAAATTAATTTTTCTTTGAAATTTTTTTTTTTAAATCTTTTGTTCTAATTATTACTGTCACTAACATAGTTTTTTAATAAAACTATGAAAACGGATTATATCGCGTATATTGAATTTATAATGCATCCCGACGTTTCGAACTCTTTACAGCGTTCGTGGTCAACGGGTGACGAACGCTGTAAAGAGTTCGAAACGTCGGGATGTATTATAAATTCAATATACGCGATATAATCCGTTTTCATAGTTTTATTTCATGAGTAACTATCGCGGTAACCGAAGACAATATTATAGTTTTTTAAGTTTTATTTTAAGTACTAACATTTTATGAGTCATGAGCTCGAATTAAACGATAATTTAATTTTAATTTTTTTTAATTAAAAAAATATTATTGTTAGATCATTCCTGAGAAGGAACCAGGAAGGTCCAATGGCTAAGGTCACCCCGTATATTAGTACTCACCCGAACAGTAACCCCGCACTGTTCGCACATGGTCGGCTTGACCTGTTGCTTCCTTCTGTTATTATAATGTTTGTTGTGCTTGTTCCGGTAGTGTCCGGGCGGCTGCGCGTACCGCTGGCCGAGATGCTTGCGGCGGTTGTGCGTGTCCAGCGCCGCCTCGTTCGCGAACGCCAGGTCGCACTGTTTTATATTATCTCAAACTGTATGAAACCGTAATAACCTCACGCCCTCGCCAGACAAAGAATGAAGGACTTTGGAACAGGCTACCTGGTACCAAAGGAATTCAAAAAGCTACCAATAAGGTCCATCATCCGGCATATGGAGATGGTGGGGAAGGCTCTTGAGTAGCGGACGGATCTTTCCTAGGGGGTAACTGCACAAAAGATCCCTATGGGTCGAAGTGTATCCGTAAGGACCCCCGAAACCATAAGATAAGATAAGATAAGATGAAACCGTAATAATAATTTGCTAGTTTAACTATGTAATTTTTCGTTTAATTTAATTATTCTAAAATTAACCTGCATATATATATCTGTTAAAAATAATATCCGGCACACATATCAATGTGGTTCAGTAAGGGGGCGGATTGAAAATCAGCGCTGTGCGGTCAATTCCTAATGAAGTGGCTGGCGCAGCATAATGCTGAACCCGTGCCTTTTGTCGCGCTGCCAATTTTTAATGATATTTGTAAATATATTCCTGTAATTTCTCTTTTGTTTTGTGCCAATAAATGTTTTCTTATTCTTATTATGAATAACTAGCGACCGCAAAACAAATTATACACCCAAACCTTCCTCTTGAATTACTCTATCTATTAAAAAAACCGGCCAAGTGCGAGTCGGACTCGCGCACGAAGGGTTCCGTACCATTACGCAAAAAAATCACGTTTGTTGTATGCGTGCCCCACTTGAATATTTATTTTATTCTGTTTTTAGTATTTGTTGTTAGAGCGGCAACATAAATACATCATCTGTGAAAATTTCAACTGTCTAGCTATCACGGTTCATTAGATACAGCCTAGTGACAGACGGACAGACAGATAGACAGACATTGGAGTCTTAATTATAGGGTCCCGTTTCTCGTTTTTACCTTTTGGGTACGGAACCCTAAAAAAAGCGCATCAATCCGTTGCGTAGTTTTAAAGATCTAAGATCTAAGCATACATAGGTAGGGACCCTTTTAGTTGTGCCACAACGTAAACTAGCTAAATCTAGAAAGTCACTCGCTGTTGTTGGGGCAAAACTGTACAACTCGCTTCCTGCCGAAATAATTGATGCAAGCGATACAACATTTAAAAAAAACTCAGGGCACTCTTAACTGAACTGGCGTGCTATACCATCGACGACTTTGTCAGTAGGGCAGCCAACCCAACCACATAAAAATAGATACGTAAGTTAAGTACCTATATTTGTAAAATGTATACTAAAAATGTAAATTAATTAGTGATAATTTAATATAACTATTTATTATACTGAAAATGACGTATAAAATACTAAATTTTATTAATAAATATCTGAATCTGAATCTGGACAGACAGCGAAAAGCGACTTTGTTTTATACTATGTAGTGATGCCAGATTAAAGTCCAAACTCGAGGTTTGCCAGCGAACGATAGCGCAGTATACTAGGTGTTCGCAGAACAGATAAACTCAGAAACACGGAATTGCGCTCCAGAACTAGAGTTGTAGATGTAAGTGCCCAGACCGCTAAGCTTAACCTTTTGGATATATAGGCACCGCAGGTCTAAGGCCAAAGACGGATAAATCGTCAAAGACCACAGAGCAACATAGACCTACGTGCGTGTGCATAAAGTTCAATTTCAGTTTTGAAACTTCGGTGACGTGGCGTCCGAGTGACAGCTTTTCTGTTTGACACGGCGTCGAAAAGGTTAAGTTAAGTGAGACTGTGCGGGACATTTGGTCTAAACGAATTTGATAGCCATGAAAAAATATCAATCTCAAGTAAATCTCAATACTTAATTTAAAGTTTCAAAAAAATAGCAAATGAACACATCGCTAATTTATTAAAGTTAAAAAATAAATCATCGCAAAGCGAATGTTTACCAATTCACAGTGATTTGCCTCGGTGGGATGCATCTCCCCCACATGTTCCTTTAGCGCGTCTTCAGTGGCATAGTTCTCGCCGCACTGCTCGCAGGGCAACAGTTTCTCTCGATGCTCGCCGGCCAGCTCTGTATGTTTGTTCAGCGCCTCTTCACTGGTGAATTTGACTAAGCAGATAGCGCATGTAAACTGTTTTAATATCTGAAAAACAATCAGATTAAGCCTTTATAATTTATAAGATAGAGGGAATAGATTTCCCACGTGATTTTGAACTTTTTTCAAAGTGATAGGGTTCAATTTAGCGTAATTTAGATACACTTTTAATTACACGTAAGTACACTTTTAATTTAGATTATTTCTGACGCGGCGAATGATGATCCCTATGATAAAAAACTGTAATAGATGTCATATATTAAAGAAAAAGTGACGAAGCCCTGCAGTGAAATAATAATTTGATTTGTTCCCAAACTTGTTCATAGATGGCAGCACCTATGTCTCTCTAGCTATAACGTAATTCCGTAAGGAATTCGTTTAGGAGGTGCAAGCGCGCACTGCTTGCCCTTAGAGCTGGTCAAAGACGCCTAGTCTTACTAAGGTGCCATATAGTCGAGAAATTGTGACGGGTACCGCCGTGGCGAGGTGGCCTAGGGGTTCATGGCGTTAGCCGCGATAGCTAAAGACGCCGGTTCGAACCCGGTGGTGGTGAAGACCACTGAAGGGCTTCGTCAGTTTAAAAAACACACAAATATTTAATAAAATAATTTTATTTGTTCCCAAACTTGATCCCTATGATAGTTCATTTTTGTATAGCTGAGAGCTGGCAATGTCAAATGTTGTTGGCCTTTTTTATTAATAAAAATTTGTAATCAAGCCTATTGTATCGTACCAAGTCATGTGACTTCCTCTTGTGCTGCATGAGCCCGTAGTCGCTGACGAAGGTCTCCCCGCAGTCAAAGCAGTCCACGTTCAGCTCGGGGTGCCTCAGACGCAAGTGGGAAAAGTACGTCGTGACCTTTCTGAGAGACAAACACACTGGTCAGACCAAGGAACATGTTCATCGTTAAGACCACAGAAATAAATATACCAGAATATATAGAAGACGCAAATGCATCTACTTCGCGTGTCCGAACCCCGACCAAGCGTCGAGGTTGACCGTCGCTCTTTACAGTCCACGCGCGTCAGTTGTTGCAGCCGGACGTCTGTAAAAACTTAAAAAATGGTTCGTTGCATGATAACTGCAACAGCCCAAAAATTGCGAGCACCCAAAGGCAAAAACATATTTCCTATCACAGATAAGTAATTTTAAAATTATATTATGCGTAAATTTTTAATTGAAAAAGTCGGCACGCTTGGTTTCAATACAAATCGTGGTATTTGCGTCATCTAGCGTATATATTAAATCTGTGGTAAAGACGAAAGCGGTGGACCCGCGCGAAATCGCCTTTTAAGTAGAATAGAATAAAATTTATTGAGAACTCCCGTCGTTGTGAATAATAATGAGTAAAAATCGTGAAAGTTTAAATCAGTGTTTTATTGAGAACGCTTTAACAACAAAATTTTTACAAAAACGTCACTAAAACGGTTTAAAACGTCACTGAAAAGGTTTCTAGTTTCCACTCAGCTTGGTATCAAAGTACCTTTTGAATACTTTGATGCTTCGGTGTCAACATGGTTGCATTTTTATCACCTGTCACTATGCCTGTCACTTTCGCACTTACATACAGGCATGGTGACAGGCGATAAAAATGCTACCGTGCTAAGCCCGCAGGTCTTCCGTGGAAGCCCTTCCAAGAAACGCGACACGCGAGTCCTCATTTTCCTCTATATATATGGAAAATGTTTTGACACAATTTGATGTAGAGCATTTAAAATTTTGTATGAAAACTGTTTTTCGCTCCAAATTTTTACGATAATCAAAAAATCGAAAGAAAGTCAAACTTGAGGGCATAGTTATGGTTAATATACATCAAATTATGTAAAAATCTTTTCCATAATGTCAACATCCAGAGAGGAAAATGGGGACTACGTTTGTATGGAGAAGCGGCCGTCCCCTTTCCTCTTAAGCGCGCGGTTGTTTTTAGGGTTCCGTAGCCAAATGACAAAAAACGGAACCCTTATAGATTCGTCATGTCTGTCTGTCTGTCCGTCCGTATGTCACAGCCACTTTTCTCTGAAACTATAAGAACTATACTGTTGAAACTTGGTAAGTAGATGTATTGTGAACCGCATTATTTTATTTATGCGATTAATGCAGCGTTTAAGGGTCCCCGGCAAGCTCGGATCTCCATACAAGGGTAGTACCGCTCTCATTTTAAAACGACTAGCTAGATCGCTCTGAAACTTTGTACTTACAATAGGATAAGGTATATCTATGTCTGTAATTAGCTTTTGTAGCTTCAGATACCATAGTTAAAAAGATACAGCCAATTTAATTCATACAAAACTTGTTTTTGCTCTATTTCATTTGTTTTATAAACTGGAGCTATATAAACTAATTACAGACCTAGATATACCTCATGTCATTGTATGTGCAATATTTCATTACAATCCAACACGTAGTTTTAAAATGAGAACGAAACTCCGTTTGTATGGGAAGGTGAAATTCGGCCGAGCTTGCCGGGGACTCTTAAGTGTAAGATTATTTGTGACGTTTTCAACCAAAAGGTACCACATTGTTGATGCGTCGCACAATGACCTTGGTGCGGTGCGACGGTGTGTTACGGCCTTTATACTCACCAACTGCTTACTATGACGTAATTACTGTGCAGAGATTGGTTTTCATATAATATTCTTTGTAATAAAGTCGGATAACATTACTTCGCTTATAGTGATATACGTGTCTTTGTCAAATACGAAACCAAAAATAATACTAGGCATATGTGACGTTTTCAACCAAAAGTGACCACATTGTCGGTTGTCGATAAGGTTGATTTGTAATTGAAGCTATATGGAAATAACGCCTTACTGACAAGCGACAATTTTGATTGAAAACGGCACATTTATTCTGTGCTAAACGTAAAGGGAACTCACATGAAGTTCTTCCCGCAGTGCGGGCACTCGTAGGTCGTGCCCGTGTGCGTGCCGTGATGTTTAGCCGCTTGTGGCCTGTGTCACATATTTAATGAACATTACACAAACATTTGTCACTAAAAACTTTATCATTTAGCCAAAAAAAAAAACTAATTTCAAACGCAAATGTTTTAAGCATAAGGCAGAGTATAAATACTTAAACTTAGTAGAACAAGGTCATGAAGTGGAGACTTCCTTGCATTGATATTTTTACGGGACTTCGCGGATTCAAACAATTCCGGGACTTTCCAGATTAAAATAATAATAATAATTCCTTGGTTCCTGTTCCATTGGTTTAATTTGCATCAAACTTGGAAAGTGCAGCAAATTTCGCAGGCGTATGTGTTGAATCGTAAACCCATACGCCCGCGAAACATGTTGCGCTTGGCGTAAATATAAAATTAACTAACCTGGTTCTGGAGACGAAGTCGCACACGTTGCAAATGAACTTCAGTCGGTGCCGGGCCTGGTGCTGACTGAGCTTGTTGGGCGCCCTAAATCTCATAGCGCAGATGTCACATGAGTGCGCACCTTGGTTCTAAAATCAAATATTTGAATTTATTGAATGGTGTCTTTTAAAACAAAGCTTATAAAGGCTGTCATAATGTATTATACAAGCGAACTTCTCGTAAGCTTCAAGAATATATATGGCGTAAAACACATATTGTTACCTATTCTAATTCCCATTTTACGGGACGCGACGTTTTCTAAAAAAAGGACGAAATTTGTTTGTATCTTTATTTATACGTTTAACCTGTAAGAGCGTCCTTATGGCAAGCGACAATGTGCCTTTTGTTTGAAAGACTCATTTGTGACACCAGAGCTAAATGGAGAGATTGGAATCAGATCGTACTCACCGGGCTGTGCCAGACTCGGTGGTTGTTGTAGGCGGACTCCACGCCAAACCCTTTCCCACAATGCTCGCACCTAAACGGCGACTCCAAATAGTTCGGGGACTTCTTGCGTGTTGCGATCTCTTCCAGTTGCTCTTCCTACACATAAATGAATATTAAATAGTTATTCTAAAATTAACCTGCATATCAGAATATGATAATAATGATTTAATCTTAATTTAATTTTATATTTTGTATTTTTATTAATTATTGGAAATTTGAAATGTGTTGATTATTTTTATATTGTATTATTTTACTTTAATTTAATTAATGATTATTTGAATGAATTGATTATATTATGTAAATCCAATTATGACGTGTAATATGAAATATTATTATAAATAAATGAGTATGAGTATGAGTATACATATATATATATCTGTTAAAAATAATATCCCGCACACATATCAATGTGGTTCAGTAAGGGGACGGACTGAAAATCAGCACTGTGCGGTCAATTCCTAATGAAGTGGCTGGCGCAGCATAATGCTGAGCCCGTTACTTTTGTCGCGCCAATTTTTAATGTTATTTGTAAATATATTCCTGTAATTTCTCTTTTGTTGTGTGGCAATAAATGTTTTCTTATTCTTTATTCTTATTCTCAAATAGAGTTACGCACAATTTTTATTATGATAGCATCACCCACACTCAACTGTCCAATGGTGGACCTTATGCAATGAGGGCTATCGTTTTTTTGCTCACCAGTTGGCGCCTCTGTTGATGGTGGTCCAAAAGACTAAAGAACAGCTGTCAGTCATTGAAGTGGCAAGTGACATTTGACATTTCGAACTATGGAAAAGACCACCATCTACACTAGCGCCCCTAGCGGCGAATTCATACGCGTTAGCCCTCATTCAATTCAATTCAATTATTTAGTCATAAAATTGTACATTTTACATGCCTTTTGTAACAACTAGAGTTTTGAATGATTCACGGTTAGTTTTACTAGACTTATATTGACCGGGATATAGACCGTGATTACCTTTTGTATTATTTGTGAGCTCCCGATATTCACCCGTGAACATGATGCATGTAACTGCTTCGAAATATCGGGAGCTCACAAATAATACAAAAGGTAATCACGGTCTATATCCCGGTCAATATAAGTCATTTGTAACAAGGTCTACTGTTGGTCAGTTAAGTGTGTTGCTGTATGTACCCCGGTTTAACATTTGGTTCGACAATTAAAAAGTGCTGGGACAAGTGAAACTTTATACGAGTCGATGTGAATAAAATTATGACATAAGATAGCATCGTTATGTTTTTTTTTTATATTAACATAGTATTTTTTTATTTTTTAAAACTATAAAGCCATTTATTCCGAACAATATAAATTACAGATGATTATTTTATAATTACAAATATTATAAATTATAAATGATAGTATTAAGGGGTCCCTTTGTTTGACATAATTATTGAAAGTAATAATGTAATGATTGTCATATTAGTCATAATTCTGAAACCGTAAACTTTTCAGAATTTTCCTCAGGTTATCCGATAGATAGGTTAGGTTAGGTTTGTTTTATGGCAATCCTGAAATATGTGGACAAACAATACATTATGACTTAAAACTATATGGGAAACAATAGAGACCCTAGTATTAATTTTAAATATACTTCAACTTGAGCTGACATTGACTCAAGTCAGAATGACTTGAGTCAATGTCAGCTCAAGGGATCAGTTTTTTGCAAAAACTTCGAAATAACAATATATTTCAAATTATTTTATACTCCAAATGTAGGACTCAGTTGTGTTTTCAGGTAACGACTTCGTATTATTAGATTGCCCAATTAGAAATGAAATAATTGACAAAGAACGAAAAAATACCGGTTTCGTTCCCATACAAAAAATACCGGTATCCGATCTCTGGCTGCAGCAGCTTGTTTAACCCTTAAATGGATATTGTTGTCAAATGTATACAAAGCATTGGACAGCTCACAGATTCAAGAGAAAAAAAGCTCAAGTTTCTGAACGTTTATAACCAATATAGCTTAATTTTAAGATCAATATTTGCATGCTGCCATTGGTTAAACATGTGATACTGCTTATCATGATTATGTGAACTTAAAACTACCATGTTTAAGCAAATAAATAATTATCTTATCTTATCAATAAAAACATTTTTTCCAACCAAAAATAAAAAAAATCATGCATTTAAGGGTTATTAAGCGTAATGCCACATTGCGGAAATTTTAACAGTTTCTTACCTTACTCAAAGTGACAATTTTAAGTTCATATGTACTCTCAATTGCGGCAAAATTCAATTTAGTTAGCTGTTGCGTATCTTTATTTTTTATAAATTTCTTCGGATGTTCGCTACGTTTTACGTTTTGGACCATTTTTCTATTAATGTTTACGTTTATATTTTCGTGACCGACTTCTTTATGAATAAGATCATCATTAACATCCGTTTTTTCACCAACTTTGAATTCAATTATATCATTCTTCACTTCAATCGTCATCATTTTCATTGTTTCTGTATTTTGTTTTTCGATTTTCATTAGATTTTGATCAATATTCATACTTTCATTATAGACACGTCCGATTTTTAAGACTACATTCTTTACTGGAGTTTGACTTGTTTTTGGTACTTCTTTTTCTAATTTTATTAGACTTCTATCAATAGTCATGCTTTGACTGTAGATACGTTCAATTTTTGGGAACATATTATTATTCACTGGTGTTTCAGTCTGCCTTTTGGGGCTTTTGGTGTTTCTTTCAGGTTTCAAGACATTTTCTTTAGTCTTTTTTTTCTTAATTTTTCTTTTGGTGATTATACCATCATTTAAAACGATTTCATCCTCAAAATCATCATCACTGATTTCAATTAAATCTTCTCCAATTTCCGATTTTATTTCAAGATCAGCTTCATTGATGTCATCCATCGACACAGTGTGTTCACTGTTTAGATCTTCCGGTGGGAGTAATTCTACTATTTCGACTTCAGTTTGAGTTAATTTGAGCGACCGGTGAGGGAGTTGGTATTTGCGAATGTAATCTGTATCCAGCTGGAAAACCAATAAAAAAATTGTATGACTACAATGATGACACATTCTCGGATACATCGTATTTTCTATAAAATAAAATAAAAGTTGTGCCACATATTGAAAGCTAAGTTTGTGTACATTGTCATAAATTAAAGAGGCTCCTGATACGCAGTGGCAGTTCGTCTATCGCCATAAGATTCTCAGCCGTGTCGTGCCCTAGCATCCGTCATGGCCCTATACACGCGATGCATAAATTCAGTAAGCCACTCTCAAGATTTGGCTTTGTCATTAGAGAAGCTTGTGGTGTGTGTGGTGTATGTGGGCACATGACGATTGACTTTGTTATATAATAATTGAAATAGTTACCGCCCCCTTGAGCAGCGCAGGTGTGAGTCGCTTCTGCGTGCGGAGACACATGTCTCTGAAGGACGAGCATTTGAGGAGCAGCACGTAGCAGTGCGCGCACAGATACTGCGGCAGACTGTCTCTGGCAACCTATGATCATACATATTAATTAAAAACTTTTACCATAAAAAAAAAAGATATAGCATAAATCGCCTAAATAGAGATAGATGGCATTTAGTAGATGGCCCTTGTTTCTAAGCAATAATATTTAGACTTAAAAAAAAAAAAAACATTTTTTTATTTTGTAGAACTTCTTAAATTGTTTTTATTTTTTTTAAATTGATGATTCATCATGATTTAAAGCCTTATTAAATCATAGGATAGGTTGTTTGTCTTATAAACTATAATAAATAACATAAAGCATTTCATATTCATACAAAAAAAAACAAATGTGAAATTTAAGGGTCTGCAAAACAAAATTCAACTAAACAACAGGCCAGGAGATCCTTAAAGAAATGAAAATTCTTCAAGTATTACATTTTATTGTATGACTAGCGACCCGCCCTGGCTTTCGCACGGGTAAACCTTAAAAATTATACACCTAAACCTTAAGATAATATGTGAAAACCGCATGAAAATCTGTTCAGTAGATTTTGAGTTTATCGTAAACATACAAACAGACAGACGGGGGGCTTTATTTTAAGATGTATAGATATAGCCGATATAGCCAAACAAGTAGACAAATCATCTGATAAAAAGCACTTAAGTCGCCAATGAACCTGCAAAAGGGGTTGTAAAATGTATTTATAACATTGCGGCCTTTAAGATGAGAGGGCGCGCTTTTCTTAAATGTTTAAAGGTCATATCCGTATGGAAATACCACGGGCGACAGTTAATTCCACAATTTAGCTGTGCGAGGCATAAAGTTTCTGAAGAAACGCACATCAAACGCACAAGGGCCGCCAGCCATCTAAGTGTTTTCTTCTTCCTTGGTCCCTCATTGCTGAGGATCGCGACCATGTATGCTCCGTCTCCACATTGTGCGGTCAGAAGCCATATGGGTCACGCACTGCATGTTGCCGCCAACCACCCTCTTCACAGCATCAGACCATCTCGTGGGTGCTTTTCCTCGTGCATGTGTGAGATACGTATTATTAACAACGATCACACTTACATTTTCACGAAAAAGTTCACTTTTGCTAAGGTAATCCGTATATCGATATAAATTATAATAATTTAGCACAGCCAATAACACAACTACCCTTCATGTATATTTCGTGACCATAACTGTCAGAACATAAGTAACGTAAACTATTAATAATAATTAGCCACGATTAAATGTGTATTAGTTTGTGTTAATTATTCTATAATAAATTAAAATTAAATGTAGCAAATACATTTGTTAAATTCAATTATTACGCTAACCGGATGTGCGGTAGTCTTAGATGACAATTTTATTATTCCGTCTTAAGCTAATAATAAATTAATCTATTTATTATGAGCCTTCCTAAATTACTAATCGGTTTATTTTCATATAAATTGTATTTGCTACATTTGATTATTACGATAACCGGATGTGCCGGAAACATCGTACTTTGTTTCTCCTACCAAGAAGTGGTGGAAGGGGTAAAGCCTGATGTAATATAAGCGGGTGTCTGACAATTGTGAGGCACTTCTCGGTTGGAGAGCTAACGACGAGGAACCAAGTTAAGTGTCAATTTTATATTTCTATTATTTGTGATTTTTATGACTTGTTATATCTTTCTGTGTGATTTGCTTTTATTATAGTCTGATGGTATGTACGTTACAATCTTCAATGTGAACTATGATGACCTAATAAGCGTGATTTAAAATGAGTTTTTAGTAATTACTACGTAACGTATATTCCAACTGATTACAGTGTAATATATGATATACCAGCCCTTGCTAGTTTTAGTACTGCTTTAAATTATGTCAAGTATGTACGTTAGGGTAGCCAGTACTAATAATAAGCCACCAATATATTGCGCAGCGTACTTACTTGACTAATTTAACAATACAATATTAAGATTTTTGGTAATGGAGCCGATTATGTAAATCGATTATATGTTTAGTAAGTCTACGATATACTTTTACTTATATCCGCTATCACAAATATATTACTTCATAATTAAATAATATTCACACTTTTCATGTTTTCATATTCAAACCTTGTAGATAACTAGGTATCCCTTTAATACATATACATTGAGCAGTAACTAACTGGTCTTAATTAAATACTGCATTACCTTCTTATTGCCTATTTCATTAATTTTAATTAATTAAATAAAGTATATTACTATATCTTTAATCAATAAATCTGACACATGCTTGCCATTGATTTGATCTAAGATAATCTGCCTTTCTAGGTCATGCATAAGCAAGTGTAGTTCTAACATGAATCAAGTATAACTGGATCTGCCATGAGCGGTGGGGAAAATGACCGAACATAGTCTCATGTATCTTTCAGTAGGGTCACATCATCAGAGAAGGGCTAGAAAAGTGGACAAGAGACCTTATAGAGTGGTACCCAAGGGGGCACAAAAGGAACACAGGAAAGCCTACTCGTAGATGGTCGGATGACTTTAAAAGGATAGGCGGAGTGGACTGGACCAGGAAAGCAAGAGACCGATACCTGAAAGGACTTGGAAGAGGCCTATGTCGGAGGACAAGCTGAAGTTGTCGATGGGAACTAGAAAATAGTAATATATATATAATTATAGAGAAAAATAAGGTATATTATTAAGTAGATTGTTACAAAACTTCAGAAATAAAGGCTATTTTTATTATATTTTATTTTATTTATTTATTTTATTATCTTTCAGTAGGACTAGCAGAATACGCGTTATTATTGTTTGTCTTTGTCACGGTCTCACTTTTTTTTCCGACCGTAAATTTAGTATTAAGAAAAAATTTAATTAAAATATCTTTATTTAACATTGAACACTGGCAACCTTTCTTTGTCCATACCATCTCACCGAACAGGTTTCATGTCCTATTCTTTCTCTATTCAGGCAGCTCGCCTTTGGAATAGTCTCCCTGTTAAAATTAGACAGTGTCCAAATAGATTTGCATTTAAAAAATCCTTACGTGAGTACTTTGCTGGCAGAACGATGAATTCTTAGTGTTTCTGTTTTGCAAGTTTCATCTGATAAATCAAAAGTATGTGTTTTTAAAAGATCACGAAAAGATGTTAATGTTGATATAGTTGTTAATGGCAAGTCTCTCGAGGTTGTTCATTAAGTTAAGTATTTAGGATTATGGCTGGATTCGCCCTTGAGATGGGGGCTCCATATAAAAGAGCTGTGTGAAAGAAATTACAAACATATTAATATTTTAAAGGTTCTAGCGGGCAGGTCTTGGGGAGTTCACCCTAAACATCTCAGGCGCCTCTATATATCTCTCTTAAGAAGTCGCCTGGATTATGGTAGTTTTATTTATGGAAGCTGTGCTATTTATCATTTAAAGAAATTAGACATTTTGCAAAATAGAGCTTTGCGTGTGTGCGGAGGCTTCATACGCAGCACTCCTGTTATAGCTATGGAAAGTGAAGTCTCCATCCCTCCTCTGGTTGTGCGCCGTTATTGGTTGGGTTGTAGATTTTTACTAAGAATTAGATCAAGATCAAACAGCCCCATTATTTCCGCGTTACAGAGCATTTTGACTAAACGTTACCTATTTTCTGTTATAAATTTTCCTTTGTTAGCAAACATTTATGATGAATGGAAAGATTTACCTGTGCATCACTGTGACAAATTGGATATGTACTCTTTGAACACGTGGGTGTCCTCGGTTGACACCAGGTCATGTATAATGGATAGCATTGATTATATTGATGTCCCTAAGCGGCATCAACAGAATGAGGCGTTGAGAAATTCTACACTGAGAGTGCTTACTGAGCAGTATGTCCAATTTCATAAAATATACACTGATGGTTCGAGGTGTGTACAAGGTGTTGGAGCAGCTCTGTTTGATCCTCAGTGCAATGTTTCACTCATGTGGAAGCTTCATGATGACGCGTGCGTTATGCGAGCTGAACTTGTAGCTATTAAAGAAGCCTTGTGTTATGCAAATAATCTAGCTAATAGTGCTCCAGTTGTAATACTATCTGACTCAAAGAGTGCACTTCAACACCTTAATCGTTGTGTTTATGGACAAAGAGGCATGCCTGTTGCATATGAAGCTCTACAGTTGATTCATGAGTTTAAGTGTAAAGATAGAGTTGTAAAATACAGTGGATTCCTTCCCACGTAGGGTTAGTAGGAAACGAGGCAGTAGATAAGCTTGCTAAAACCGCTGTAATGGATGGCTCTGTACTCGATTCTATACCATATTCAAGTGAAGTAATTCCCAGAATTAAAAAAAAATGTTTACAGAAATGGGAATACCATTTTGGAGAACAAGCTTTATTAAGGGGTGTTGGAATCTGGTACAGAACAATTCAAGATAGACCCTTGTGGATACCCTGGTTTGATTCTGCCAACCTCTCTAGAAAAGTGTTAGTCTCAGCTTTCCGAGTCCGGTCCGGACACATCCCTACAAACAAATTTCTGTGCATGATGGGTGTTAAATCGTCACCACTGTGTGCAAACTGTCAGAAGACTGATGACTTGTCTCACGTGTTGTTGGAATGCGTCCGGAATTCGGACTTGAGAAAAAGAATTTTTGGTAGTCTGGGCTCCATGCACAATGGACAGATCAATTGTTGGTTGGCAGAACCTATATCGGACAAAGCAATCAGTGTTTACCACTTTATTGACCTCTCCCTTGAGTAGGGAACTATGATAGCACCCATGAGGCTGACATGTTCACCTAGAGTGTCCAAAGCCTCCATAAAAACCAGATAAAAAAAAAAAAAAAGTTTCATCTGATATCTTATGTATTTGTATGTATGTATTTATGTCTATGCCTATGCATTATTTAAGTATACTTGTATATATGTATATGTAATCACTATGTTGCACCGCCTACAAATTCTCTGCTTTGCCTGAAGGTTAACTGGTAGACAATGCCTCATAGCATTAAGTCCGCCTTTTGTACGATTATATTTTCTTTTGTGCAATAAAGATTAAATAAATAAATAAACAGTATGGTTCTATCAGTTCTATGACTTCTATAGTTTAAGGTGGGTAATAAATAACCCGACCAAATTACGTAGGTAGTTTTTGGTATGTTATCAGGAATGTTAAAACGTGTTTTTAATTTTGTCGCATTGCGTATGTTCTGTCCCTGACCTCACGGGCGCACGCGTATAGCACATCTATAGAAAATATACTAGATCTATGAGTTCTAATGTATAATGTTTTAGAAATCAAAGTATAATTGTTAGCTAATACTTACAGGAGCCCCAGAGATGCGAGTAAAGGCATCGGCGAGTTTATATTCATGAATATGGTACAGTCTACACTCCGTCATTAAACATACACGGCAGCACAACACCTCGTGTTGCAGTAGCGAGTTTCTTTGACTTCTATTCATGGTCGAATTCTCGTTCCACAACCTGATTAATATGGTTAATTTGCTTTTTATTTTTAGGTATGTTGAAAAAATTACACTTTCTCAGCTGTGACCAAAGACAATGTAACCACTAGAGTTAACTGTCAAATTGATGCGCATGACGCCATGACTTTCTTATACGTTCGGAAACTGGGCTATAACCGTGAAAACCGATGCAAGTTGCGGGCATCTTTCTCTGTCACTCTAATTACGCCTTGGTTGGAGTAAAAGAGAAAGATACCACAATTGCAAACTCCGGTGCTTGCGGTAGGCCGTCTGACTTTAGTATAACAGACGGGCGTACCGGACCGCGTCGTTGGTTCGAAGGTTGCTCCACACTCATGCGCGAATCACAGCGCGAAGCCGCGAACGCGAGTGTGGAGCCTTGTTCGCTAATCAGCGGCGTTCGCGGCTTCGCGCCGCGATTCGCGCATGAGTGTGGAGGGCCCTCGAGGTTGATCCGAGGATCGACCGACGACGATCGACGATCCGAAATTGCGGGGATCTTTCTCTTTTACTCCAATGAAGGCGCAATTAGAAAGACAGAGACAGATGCCCACAATTTGTGAACTTCCATTTTCGCGGTTATAGCCCAGGTATCTTCTTAAGATCTCTCCACACTCGTGCGCGAAGCCGCGTAGTCTGGAGGAAACTTTATGGCGTTAATCACAAACGCGTTACTGGCCTGATTAGCTATTGAATCGTTTGTCTTTATCTGTCATTTTGACTTATGTATTTGTAAGGAAGGGATAAAACATAATTTAACTAAATCAGGCCTGTAAAGTTTTTTACAGTACATATTAATTTACCGCCCTAGTGCGGTAACTAGCACTATACGTGCGTATGTCGAAAATTTAAAGGGCCAGGCCATACCAAACAGTGACAATTGCGTTTCGTTCGCTACGTAGCGTAAGCGATTGGCATCAATGGCATGTAGTCAGTCTATGAGGCGGTCCTAATTATTTCATCACCAAAGTGGTTAAGGAATATGTATAATGAAGCCCTGAGAACTATTAGCCGCCGCTCCGTTGGTTAGTTAAGTGACAGCAGCCGCTGTAAAAAACACGTTTCCCTATTTGATACACATTTCTCATTATGGAACTTTGATAAGTTAATTGAAACAGCCGTTATTATTTATTTTTTGATTTATTAAATGTAAAGTTTTTATGACGTGTGGGTAGTGCGTGGCTTGCGGAGCGTGTACAGAGGCGCCTCGACCAGCACGATGAGCGCCACCGTCGCCAGAACCATGGAGCGTGGCAACAAGCCAAGTGTTTATGACTTGTGGGTTGTGCGGGGCTTGAGGAGCGGCGCTAGAAGCGTGTGCAGCGGCGCCTCGACCAGCACGATGAGCGCTGCCGACAGCGCCACCGCGGCCATTGCGTCGCCGGAGAACTTCCACAGCTAAATACAATAAATTGAAATTAGACAAAGGCCCCATTCGCACTGCATACAACAGTTTTCTTACGCGAGTTATTTCGTAGTTGACATCTAGCGTCAAGTAGTGGATTTATCAGTACCGCTACTTGACACAATATCACAAGTGTCGCGACTGACGACTGACTTGCTAAAACTTACAACTAATATTATACGCAGAAGTAGTTGAAAATAGAGTTCCAGTTAATCCGGTTATAATATTAGCTGAAAATTGTTGAGCATTAGACCTTTCGTTTGTCGCGACATCTATTGCCAGTATTGTCAACTAGCAGAACTGATAATTTCGCTACTTGATGCACCACGAAACGCACTACGAAAATAACTCTAGTTTTGGTTTGGTAAGATAACTAATGTATGGAGTTAGCACTCTTTTCTTACTTTTTCTGTATGGTTCAAATAGAATACTAACCAGTGTGCGCATGTCAAAGTAGTTGACGCCGCCGGTGGCGTCCGGCTCCTCCTGAAAAATGTTGCTGAATAAGTACATGGCGTACGAGACGCGCGCCACGAACCGCCACAGCCGCAGCGACAGGAACCAGTTCACGGGACCTACAGAAACAAATCAGTCAGTTTATAGGCGCCATACAATTTTAGGTTATCAATTAAGTCGCTTAACTTTAAACTCGGGTAAATCCATATATAGTTGGTCAAGCAAATCTTGTCAGTTGGAACAAAGAAAATCATCCTTTTCTTTTGGGTGCTAGAACTAGTGTAAGACAAAGATAGTATGATTCTCTCTGTCTATGTTTGAAATGAGACAGTCCCTTGACAAACTACCTATATATATGTCAGATTGTGCGATTTTGGTATTAAGAAAAGGTAATAGGCTAGATATTTGCTGAAAGGGCACAATGAGGGCTAACGCGTATGAATTCGCCGCTAGGGGCGCTAGTGTAGATGGTGGTCTTTTCCATAGTTCGAAATATCACTTGTCACTTCAATGACTGACCGCTGTTCTTTAGTCTTTTGGACCACCATCAACAGAGGCACCAACTGGTGAGCAAAAAAACGATAACCCTCTTTATTGGAGATGACCTGTCAACCTACCCATCGAGTTTGAAAAATACTATAATTCGTAGTATTCATATTACGTGATGAAAATCAATATCTGAAGACCAAAGGCCAAACTTAGTCATTATTCTGAGGGCCAAATAATATGAATCTGTAGTTCGAATCGTAAAAAATGGCCGCCGTATTGGATTTCATTTGTTTTTAATCCGATCGTGTTGAAAATCCCCGACCCGAGTGGCTTCTGAATCATGTCAAAATTAAAATCGGCCGCCATCTTGAATTTGTTAAGTGGCGATACCTCCATAACCCTGAATGCATGCGAAGATGAGCCAGCCGAGCGCCAGCGCCCAGAAGGTCCGGTACAGCGCCAGCTTGAGGTTCAGAGCCGGCTGGTGTTCGAAGTACGCGCGGGTACCCGGGTGTTCAGCCAACATCACCAGCAAGGACAGCACTAATGCCCAGCTGTGGCATAGCCAGATGCTCCACTGAAAATTACGTTTGTATTTTATGCTTCACCAGTTTACACTTATAATTGCTTAAAAAAATACAAGAACGTTTTGCCAAAGTATGAAATATAATTAACTTCATATTATAACTACTTAGCTTTTGCCCGCGATTTCGTCTGCGTGGAATTAGTAATTTGGGTAGCGTATTTTTTATCCTACCGATAAAAAAACCGGCCAAGTGCGAGTCGGACTCGCGCAGCGAGGGTTCCGTACGTTTTAGTATTTGTTGTTATAGCGGCAACAGAAATACATCATCTGTGAAAATTTCAACTGTCTAGCTATCACGGTTCATGAGATACAGGCTGGTGACAGACAGACAGACGGACAGCGGAGTCTTAGTAATAGGGTCCCGTTTTTACCCTTTGGGTACGGAACCCTAAAAACTTCTGTCAAAGTGCTGCCTAATTTCGGGCGTACATTATAGCCCTAGGTCAAAATTTAGGATTTACGGACCGCATCGCCCACGTGTAAAAGCACCTTTTACGAGCAAGTGTGATGAAAATATTTTTACAAGGATTACCTTAGGTAAATGAAGTTTCTCGTTCTTGAGGACGTACAGACCGTAACCGAATAGCATCCCGATAAAGAAGGGAGGGGAGCGCACTATAGGGTTATAGTAATACCACGTCCAGTAGAAGGCAGCAGACGAGCTGTAAATAACAGGGGGGGCGGGGTCATTTTACTGTCATTCCCCTGGCTATAAATGATTATAAATTAATTTTATTTTATAATGTTTAGCCTAGATTACGGTCTAATATATTGTTGTATGTCCTCACAGGACGTCATGGACTGACTTTCAGAATTGATGTAACACCTAAATTATAAAATGTATGTACATGACTTTACAATCAATAAATGAAATGAAATGAAATATACCTATTCGCAAATTCCGCTTTGCTTTCCCAAGAGATTCCGCTTAACTGTTTTGGTTGTTGGAACTTGGCACGAGTTAAATACAGTCACCAAAAATGAGATGCTAATAAAGCGGAATTTCCTGGGAATTTGCGAATAGGTATGGCCAGGGGAATCAGATTTTTGTAGCATGACCCAGGGGAAAGATACTTGGGAATAGGGGACGAATGGGACGGACGCTTCTCCATACAAAGGTAAAGTCCTCATTTCCTATGGACATTATACACGGTGTTTTTTATTGAATTCCGTTATCTTCGGGGTACAGCTAGACTAAGAAAACGTTTTTATCTTCCTCTCATACCTAATAATCAAAATTTCGAAATAAGGCAAACGAAGCGACAAACATGAGAGATGAGGACTGTCTTTTTAAAAGTGCTTATTTTTTATCAATGAGGATATAATAAGATAGAGCGGTACTGTCATAGTAAATTTTGTAACCACTGTAAATTCACTGCCATCTATCGACATACTTTAAAACTAAAAATGAAGATTTATAAAAATACGTTAAAATGTATTTATTTTTTTATTTTCTTTATTTAGGATTACCAACAGATAATACATCTTACATGCTCTTAAATCTATATAACAATCATGACTGATGCTTATCTAATTATAGGTAACCACAACTTATATATTTAAATATGGATAAATGTTTTTTTTTGCATTAATTATTTTTATATGATTTTGACCCATGTCTTTCACTGGTATGCGTTAAAATTATAAATAACAAATGAAACAGTCAACGCCCTCTATACGAGACTAGGCCAAAACTAGTGGCGCCATATTTTCGTGATTTTCGAGGCACGTTTTTTCCTTAGACTGTATCCATCTATTACGGAGTTATATCTATCTTTGTTTTTTATGTTTATAGAAAAATAAGCCCTTTTGAAAAGACTCTCCTCAGATAGTGTCAATATTTATCCAGGGAGGTAAATGGGGACTACGTATATGGAGTAGTTGTCGTTCACTATCGTCTTAACTTAACTCCGTTTCCGCAACCGAGTATTCACATTCGAGTAAAGAAGAAATAGATTTCGATATTTCATAATTGTCAGCATATTTTTAAAATTATTTTAAAACGGGTCACTCACGTATTATTAAGTCGAATAGCTCGACATGTTTCGATCCAAGAGGGCACGCCCTCGGCCAGTGAAGAAGTGTTGTTGCTCCGTGAAGAGGATCCTCGTAAATTGGATCGAAACATGTCGAGCTATTCGACTTAATAATACGTGAGTGACCCGTTTTAAAATAATTTTAATATGGTTGTCAGCAGTTGAGCACATATGTCTGCCAGGCTGGCAGTGCCAGCGATACTACACATTGTTATCTGTAGAGTATAGCTGTTTAACGCAGCATTACCGGGATTCGAACCCAGGACCTCTGATTCATAAGGTCACTAAGGCCTCATTCTCACGAGCGCACGTTTAAAAAGCGCTTGAATTACACAAATGGAAACACACGATGGCGGTAGCGCTTTTTATCAAGCGTTGTTGGATTTTCAACTTTAAGTAAGTAAGTAAGTAAATATTCTTTATTTCACCAAAATTATACATATTACATACATGTAAAACTACAAAGAAATTTAAATCGAATTTAGCGTTCGAGATTCAAGCGCTTTTTTACCGTGCGCTGAAAAAGCGCTCGTGATAATGAGGCCTCAAGGGCCCTCCACACTCGTGCGTAAATCGCGCGTGCGTGTGTGGAGTCTAGTTCGCTAATTAGCGAAATCGACTCCACACTCGCGCTCGCGGCTTTGCGTCGCGTAGTCTGGAGCGCGCTTAAAAGTCCCTCCACAGTCGCGTTCGCGACGCGAGTGTGGAGGGACCTTAAGGGTAAGAGTTCGTGAAATAAGTTTTGATTACGCCCAGGTGCGTGGTGAATCCCGCGTTACGTCGGGAAAGTTGAAATAGAAACAGAAGAAAAGCGTTGCAGCAATGGCAGCCAGCGCGGCGGCGCCGAGCGCGGGCCAGATGCGGCGCCCGCGCCCCGCCCCCGCCCGCGCCGCGCCCGCCCCCCACAGCAGCAGCGCCGACACCACGTGCAGCTGCATATCCACTGACAGGTACCAGCTGTGACCCAAGCACTGCCGACAACACTCATTACATAAAACAACATGTCGCGCGAGTGACTAAAACCGGCCAAGTGCGAGTCGGACTCGCGCACGAAGGGTTCCGTACCATTACGCAAAAAATGCCGACAATTCGACGATGAACGGCCTGTGTTTTTTTTTTTTTAATAATATATTGATTCTTACGCTGGGTTATTTAACCAAATGGCTGCGACATTTTGTATATTATAATGATAAGTTACCATTTCTCTGGGATTGACAATGTTCTGCACGTGCAGCAGTGCGCTCCACCAGTACTCGCGGCAACGAACGGCCTGCAAACAACATTCTTTCATAACCACAGTACATAAATAAATAATATAGGACGATATTATGGGACGAAGGGTATAAATTTCAGCTTCGGGGAAATATCAAGAATACTCCAAATTACCTCTTAAATGTCCCATGATTGATGTCGTTACGGACCTCTTGTGGGTGTGTCTCATAAATATATAAGCACTTTTGGTATAATTTCAATTTACAATATTTTTTATTTATTATTTATGTCATTTCTTATGTATATTATATAAAACGAACGTTAGGCTAATTAAAATATTTATTATAAACGATTTTATAGCTGCAGTTCATTCTAAGTACATTGTACAATTATACGTTTGTTATATATACCATAGAGTAACTTATACTAGAGCGGTACTGTCATAGTAAATTTTGTAACCCCATTAAATTCACTGCCATCTGTCGACACACTTTAAAACTAAAAATGAAGATTTATAAAAATGCGATAGAATGTATTTAAATATAGATAAATGATTTTTTTTATTTGCATTAATTATTTTTATGATTTTGACCCATGTTCTTTCACTGATATGCGTTAAAATTGTTAAATAACAAACGAAACCGTCAACGCCATCTATTCTATCAAATTTTCTTGATTTTCGAGGCACGTTTTTTCCTTAGTGTATCCATCTATTACGGAGTTATATCTATCTTTGTATATACCAAAGAGGATATAATAAGATAGAGCGGTACTGTCATAGTAAATTTTGTAACCACTCTAAACTCACTGCCATCTATCGACATACTTTAAAATTAAAAATGAAGATTTATAAAAATACTTTAAAATGTAATTAATACAAAATTATCCAAATTGAAATTATAATAAGCCTAGTGTCAGAGTCACTGTGAAAAATTTGTTAACAATGTTTTCTGGCAATAAATATTTTTGTATTTTTTTTTTGTATCTTCTGAGCAATATCATTATTATAAGTTTGTATACGTTCTATTACTTACCCCTTGAGTGCGGTCCACCGCCGTGGGCCCGTCGGTGACGCGCGGCTCGGCGGCGCGCAGCAGCACTGCCGCCGCCAGCAGCGGGAACAAACGCACGTAGCGGTTCAAGTAGAACCGGGGCAGGTTTCTCAGCGACACTGAAACGGGGCACGGCGTTAGCATTAAAGAGAAACCCCCTAAGGCCTCATACTCACGAGCGCTTTTTCAACGCGCGTTAAAAAAGCGTTTGAATGACACAAATTCAAACACGATGGCGGTGGCGCTTTTTATCTAGCGTTGTTGGATTTTCAACTTTAAGCCTTGGTCTTTTAACCGAATTTAGCGTCCGGGCAGATTCAAGCGCTTTTTTAAACGCGCGTTGAAAAAACGCTCGTGTTTACCCTAAACATGAGCGTTTTTTGTCTAACGTCTTTTGAGCGTCAGCGTCTAGTAAGTAAATGGTGTCGCTGCGCAGTTGGGCCAACGTCGTGTAGCGTGCGCTACGTACGTTACACACACCTTCACACTTTTTTCTTTTAAAGGGCCCTCCACACTCGTGCGCGAAGCCGCGAACGCGAGTGTGGAGCCTATTCCGTAATCAGCGAAATCGACTCCACACTCACGTTCGCGGCTTCGCGCCGCGTAGTCTGGAGCGGGCTTTAGGGTGAAGGTGTGTGTAACGTACGTAGCGCACACTACAGTCGCCTTGAGCAGCAGTCATAAAGTTGACTAGACGCTGACGCTCGGGAGACGCTTAGGCCTCATTCTCACGAGCGCTTTTTCAACGCGCGTTAAAAAAGCGTTTGAATGACACAAATGGAAACATGTGTATTTGTTCACACGATGGCGGTAGCGCTTTTTATTAAGCGTTGTTGGATCAACTTCAACTTCAACATTCAACTTTAGGCCTTGGTATTTAAATATAATTTAGCGTGCGGGCAGATTCAAGCGCTTTTATAACGCACGTTGAAAAAGCGCTCGTGCTTATGATGCCTTAATAGTGCCAGTTGCACCATCCGCACTTGACAGACTGATCAACGACATCCGGCAAATCTAAATCCGTGCATCCGGCGCGCCGCGACGGTTTACTATGAAACTTGACATACAATAAAATTTAGTGTACTCTTTAACGATGACAAACAGTTTGGTGCAACCGACCCTTAGTGGCGGAATTTTCCTAAGAGCGTTTAATACAACCTCCGATCAGAGTTGAGGTCCGAACCTTTTGACTATTTTTGTCCATACTTTTGACGCCTATCGTGCGCGGCGTGTCATCGATGTCTTTTGGTGGTCACTGATCAAAGGGTGTGTCAGTACTCACGTGATTCTGTTTTGCCGGCGCTAGTGTACACCAGCAGAAGTCCGCTTAGCACAAAGAAGGAGTCTACGGCGAGGTGGCCCGCGGACACAATAAAATACCTCTGTCCACTTACCTGTCGAACAAGACAAAGTTTATTATTTACTAAAACGGGAATTACTCGCCTATAATTAAGTTTTATTGCCTCTGACGTTTCGAGGACGGTGATTGTGCCCGAGGTCTCGGAGATAACTACTTAGCTAATATGTGCTAGCGATCCAGTGTTCGTGGGTTCAAGTCCCACCCAAGACAGTGAGGTTTTGCACTTTTAATTTGTTTATAAGCTTAATAGCGTTCGCAGACGTTTCTGCTTGATACAAAATTAGTTTAACATAACTTTCTCAAAGTACGACGATGGAGTGTACAATGAATTTTATGACTGACTTAGGGTCTCCCCAGATATATCGACGCGGAATCAGCAAAAGCCGATAGGAAAAACCTTTATGTCGGCGTCGGCCGATGCGATTCCGCGTCGATATATCTGGGGAGACCCTTAGAAATCAAAATAAGTGAAGGCAAGTACATACACTTTCGCTTATTTCCTCTTCGTTAACAGAATGTTGTCGCAATTGGAGCGAGGAGTGTAGGATGATGATCCACAGCACGGAGAGAGCGCGGACGCCGTGCAGGCAGGCCAGGCCGCCGGGCGCGGCCGTCAGCAGCCGAGTGTTGCGGTACAGAGAGAACGCGCATAGCCACTGATCCCTCCGCTCTGGCTCTGCCAACATAGTCATTTTTAGGGTTCCGTACCCAAAGGGTAAAAACGGGACCCTATTACTAAGACTCCGCTGTCCGTCTGACTGTCACCAGGCTGTATCTCATGAACCGCGATAGCTAGGCAGTTGAAATTTTCACAGATGATGTATTTCTGTTGCCGCTATAACAACAAATACTAAAATGTACGGAACCCTCGGTGCGCGAGTCAGACTCGCACTTGGCCGGTTTTTTCCATACTCCTAAACTTAAAGCGGTTAAACAGGGTTACTCTCATCTGACAGAATATTATTTATCAGAAATACACTTCGCATAACACGTATCGCAGAAAACTTAGTCGAATGATACTTTCGCATAAATATATAAATGCCATAATAGTCATTTGGCAGAATTTTCTAAGTGGGTTAGTTAAGGGTTTTCTGCCAAATAATATTATGCAAAAAGAAATTCTGCCAAATAAGATTATGCAACACAATAGGGAACCGGTTAAACAATATAACAGGCTGGTGCAGTGTTCCTCAATTACGAGTATTGATGATAGACACAGGGACTTATTATTTGCAGTCTAGACCGCCCTAGGCGCTAAAGTATATACTAGAATAGCCGCCCCTAATTTACAATAAATGTCTTTTCTTTCTTTCTTTTTAATATCTGGCCGCCATAAAAAACGTCAAATATTACACTTTAGTAATTTTATTTAAAAAAAAAACGAAACTTTCAGTATTTGTACAGTCGCCATCAGATATATCGGAGCGGCCACAAATATCTGAACACGCCTCTATTGTCATGGCGCTAGGTGCGTGTTCAGATATTTTTGAGCACCTCGGCCGCTCCGATATATCTGATGGCGACTGTACAAGAATATAGGTACCCCACAATCGCATTACTATACTAAAAGTCCAAATAACACAAATTATTAAGAGAGATTCCTATTGGCTAATAATGACGAAATTATACATCCCGCATCGATTTTATGCGGATGCGGATGTTGAAAATAATGCGGAAGTTCCGCGGTTACAGATGCGGATGCGAATATTCGCAACATCCCTGCTTTATTGGACAGTCAAATTAATTATGACATTGCTCATACATTGTATTTTGACTCTAGCAACCTATCACTTGTAATTTGTTCACTTCTCTACACAAAAAAAAGATTATTTTTGCTATTGTATTCTAATCTTTTTTTTTCCTTTTAAAGGGGAGGTGTAGTGTGCGCCAAGCCACGCACACTCTTACGTAGCCTCGTATTATATAAATGAACATTATCCAGAATAAAGACACACTTATAACCAATTGGTTGTCTTAATTAACGTTTCACATCACAAGATCATTCGGTCTATAAAAGAACGTGTATTTCAGTTCAACATCGCACCATTTCCTTCCTCCGTGTGCATCCAAACAGTGTGCGCAACACACTGGACTTATGACGCTTAGAAATATAAGTTGTTTTGCAAGGTACGTTGTATGTTCTTACCTTTTTTCAGTATAAACATATGATGCAGTTCATATGTTGTACTGACAACTGTCACTAGTCCAAGCAGTAACAAAATAAATCTGAAAGAAATGATTAAAAATTACTGATTTATTTATGAACCTTTCTGAATGGTATATATTAGACTTTTATCAATAAATGTCTTTTCCCCTCACTAGCTCGGAAAGTTGTCGTTTATCCTTCAATACAAGCGGGGAAAAACGCGTTTTATCCACTAGTGGGGAAAGTAATTTGACCTTGGATTGAGCGTGTTTAAGTAGCTTGACAGATAACAAAACGTAAAACGCTCATGATAATGGTTCGTTCGATATTAATTATCATTAAATAAATGGTTTGAGAATCTAATAAAAAATACCAAATTTAGCTTTATTTAATGATTTTAAGTCATAAACCTTAAAATTCCATAAGAAACGTTTGTTTCTTTATAATGATGTTAAATATAATTCTGAACGCACAAGTTGAGTCGATGCAATTTCAAAACGCATCGTTGACATTTCACACATCAGAAATGTCAACATTGTAAACAATTTTTTTACTTAAAACCTTTTCTCGCCGACTCGCGTAAAAATACACAACTTCCAGTTTTATGTTATAATATCGTAAAGAAATGAGTGATTCCAGTGATGAGGATGATCTAACGCCTGTGGATGTTGCACTTTCCTCGCTATAGTGAGGTGAAAAGTTTTGTGTTACACACGGGCGCAAATGTATTTTACTTCTCGTGTGTTGAAACACTCGCTACGCTCAGGATTCTATTTTAGAACCACTCGCTTCGCTCGTGGTTCACCTATAGAATCCTTTCGCTTCCTCGTGTTTCAATTCTACACTCGCGGGTAAAATACAACTTTGCACCCTTGTATAACAAATAACTATTTATCTTGTATATAGTCCAAGAGTAGGCACAGCGAGGAATTATAATTCCTTGTGCTCCGATATGTCGATGTCGGACAAGACTGTCGGACCACGCGGCCGGAGGGCTTAATTATATTATTATACCATACTTCAATCTGAGCAGTTTATACGTTTTGATATTTAATGTTTAAATATTTTTGAGAATGTTATTTGTATCTCATATAATGTTATTCTCTTTATTTATCTTTCTTCTTAAGTTAGGATTTTTATAATATGTATATAAAAGTAAAATATAAAACACTTACAAAAAACAATACAAAAGACATATAAACACATTATAAAAAACCTAACCTAGGGTGCAGGGCCCAAGCTGCCGGTGGTCAGGGCCGCAGAGAGAGGAACCGCCGGACTATCCGCGCCGTGTCCAAGATCACCGCCTTCTGCATCTGACCCTTGATCCAACCACCTAGCGAGAGTCTCTCAAGGTGTTGGTCGAGACTCTTCGCTATGAGACCGTTCGCTGAAACGACTATCGGGACAATGATCGTCGAATCAACATCCCACATGGCGTTTATCTCGTGAGCCAAGTCTAGGTACTTACTAATGTTATTATTATTATGGATATTTTGCACTTAAAAATTGGTTATATTATGTATGTTGGCTGACGGTAAAGTATGTTCTCACAAAGCGACGTAGTCCACGGCGGCGTAGGGCTTGTCGGCGGGCAGGCGGCAGAACTCCAGCGAGTAGTTGAAGCGCGCCGGCAGCAGCGCGTGCGCAGGGCACGCCCGCGGCACGCACACCCCCAGCCGCAGCGACACTGCGACACGCTGCGAATTCGCTCTGCATCCAAGTTTATAAAGAGTTCATATATTTCATATTTCATATATCTTTATTGCGATCATGTTCATTACAGAGGATGGTACAAAACATTTTGAAGTAGGTACAAATGATACCCCGTTAGGGCACTGCAACAATCTTAATACTAGGTACTGAACCATTTACAAATAATACATTATTGAACTAGGAAATTGCTAAATAAATTATGATAATAAACAAAAACTTTCAACTTAAGTTTCAGATTTTCAAAGCAAAAAAAAGGAAAAAATCTTTGAATGCAGTTTTGTTTCTTTTTAAAAATAAAAGAATGTTTCCTTGAACTTTCCCTCCAGGGCCCAAATTTTTTTTCCACAATACAAACCTTCTTGAGCTTACTGTAGAGCTTAGTCAATGTGTGTAAGGAATAAGGATGTCTTTATCACTACTACATACATATGTAGTAGTGATAAAGACATCCTTATTCCATCCAGACAGCAGGAAGCGACTTTGTTTTATACTACATAGTATAAAACAAAGTCGCTTCCTGCTGTCTGGATGGATGTCTGTCTTTAAAACTACGTAACGGATTTTGATGCGGCTTTTTTAATAGATTCAAGAGGAAGGTTTATGTGTATAATACATCAGCATTGCACCCGTGCGAAGCCGGGGCGGGTCGCTAGTATCATTTATATTTAGGTAAGTATTTAGCTAAGATAGATATAACTCCGTAATAGATGTATACAGTCTAAGGAAAAAACGTGCCTCGAAAATCACGAAAATTTGATTCTCGATCAGATGGCGCCACTAGTTTTGGCCTACTCTCGTATAGAGGGCGCTGACGGTATCGTTTGTTATTTATAATTTTAACGCATATCAGTGAAAGAACATGGGTCAAAATCATATAGAAATAATTAATGCAAATAAAAAAATCATTTATCCACATTTAAATACATTTTAACGTATTTTTATAAATCTTCATTTTTAATATTGTCTTCGGTTACCGCGATAGTTACTCATGAAATAAAACTATGAAAACGGATTATATCGCGTATATTGAATTTATAATACATCCCGACGTTCATTATTTTAGTATGTGGGTATTTTTGCATTTTGTAATTTTTCCTCAGTCACCCGTTGACCACGAACGCTGTAAAGAGTTCGAAACGTCGGGATGTATTATAAATTTAATATACGCGATATAATCCTTCTTCATTTTTAGTTTTAAGGTATGTCGATAGATGGCAGTGAATTTAGTGGTTACAAAATTTACTATGACAGTACCGCTCTATCTTATTATATCCTCTTTGGTATTTAGTAATAGGTACGACAAAGTCAACATACCCTGCTGCTGATTCGATTGTATTGGACTTCAGTTCGGTCCAGGTTACGTTGCTTGAATCCTGCGACGTTCTGAAGGTTGGGAGGACTCGAGCGCGGATCACACAGTATTTGCCCTGGACGGTCATGCCGGGGTGTTTCTGATTAATAGCCAAGCATCTGTAGAAGTCTCCGTAATCTTCAAAATGCCCGTTGACTCCTTGTGGCACGCGGAAGCTGGAGATGTAAACTGAAACAGGTAATTTATTTACGAATTACCTAGACTTGCATTTTTAGGGTTCGTACCCAAAGGGTAAAAACGGGACCCTATTACCATAGAGTAACTTATACTAGAGCGTTACTGTCATAGTAAATTTTGTAACCCCAGTAAATTCACTGCCATCTGTCGACACACTTTAAAACTAAAAATAAATATTTATAAAAATATGATAAAATGTATTTAAATATGGATAAATGATTTTTTTATTCTTTCACTGGTATGCGTTAAAATTATAAATAACAAACGAAACAGTCAACGCCCTCTATACGAGTGTAGGCCAAAACTAGTGGCGCCATCTGATCGAGAATCAAATTTTCGTGATTTTCGAGGCACGTTTTTTCCTTAGACTGTATCCATCTATTACGGAGTTATATCTATCTTTGCTATTACTAAGACTCCACTGTCCGTCAACTGTCTGTCATGAACCGTGATAGCTAGACAGCTGAAATTTTCACAGATATATTTCTGTTGCCGTTATGACAAATACTAAAAAGTACGGAACCCTCGGTGGGCGAGTACGACTCGCACTATTGTCCGGTCTTTTGAAATGTTAACTAGCACTTTACCTTATAAAGGAGTGGCTAGCCAACTTAAATTACGACGAGACGGAAAAAATAGTCCAAATTCGAAATGGCTGAAATTTTCAGATGCAAAGTTAACTAATTTGTATTATTATTAGTTTAGTTTTAATGTTTAAAAGTATAAGTACTTAGTTGTAGACAAAATAATATAATAATATAACATTCCATCAAGTACTGAAAAAATGTATCGTGCCAGTAAATGTACCGTGTAAAAATTTGCTTTAGATTCCCTTAAATTTGCGATGTCTATAAAAACGCGAACAAGTCCGAACACCATAAAAAGAGTCACTTCTGTTTCGTTTTTCTTATTTGAGTCTTAAGTATTGAAAAAAATTATACCGCTGTATAAATAGGTGCCGCGTAAAAAATAGGTTTAGGTTCCCTTCAATTTGCAATGTCTACAGAAAAGACGCGAACTTGTAGATCGTTTATATACATAAATGTAAGGTGCTAACAAAATTACCAATATTTTTACATCTGATATTAGTGCTCGGCTCCTGGAGTATAATAATTATATGAATCATATAAATATAATAATAATAAATAAATATTAAGTACCGTACTACAAGTATTTACCTGTGCCAGTTCTCGAGAATTGTCGTGCCACGCTCTATTGGGATCGATCTATCATCACTGACAGGACTATTGTAGCCAATAAGCCTGACATTGTGATAATAGATCGATCGCAACGCCGGGCCGTGCTCGTCGACATCACCATCCCCCATGATGAGAATCTCGTGAAAGCCGAGAAGGACAAGTCCAGTAGGTACCTAGACTTGGCTCACGAGATAACCGCCATGTGGGATGTTGATTCGACGATCATTGTCCCGATAGTCGTTTCGGCGAACGGTCTCATAGCGAAGAGTCTCGACCAACACCTTGAGAGACTCTCGCTAGGTGGTTGGATCAAGGGTCAGATGCAGAAGGCGGTGATCTTGGACACGGCGCGGATAGTCCGCCGGTTCCTCTCTCTGCGGCCCTGACCACCGGCAGCTTGGGCCCTACCCCGCTGCCGGCGGTACCCTAGGTTAGGTTTTTTATAATGTGTTTATATATTTTTTGTAATGTTTTGTAAGTGTTTTTGTATTTTACTTTTATATGCACGTTATAAAACCCTAACCTAAGACTTAAAATAAATAAAGGAAATAATAAATATTATAAGACATTCTTACACAGATTGACTAAGTCCCACAGTAAGCTCAAGAAGGCTTGTGTTATGGGTAAACACCCAAGACTCAGAACCAAATATCTGTGTTCATCACACAAATGAATGCCCTTACCGGGATTCGAACCCAGGACCATCGGCTTCACAGGCAGGGTCACTACCCACTAGACCAGACCGGTCGTCAAAATCGTATAACACATACACCAGATTACATAGTAACTTCTAAGACTAATTATGACCAATAATAAGTATGAAACATTATAGGTTTTGTGATGTTTATTGGAGAAAATTACCACATCATCACTTACCATCAGGTGGGATCGTGGTCAAACGCCTGCCTATTCATCATAAAAAAAAAAAGATTGAATACAAATTTGCTAGCATTTTGCTAGGTACGAGTAAGTACGTAAAATCACCCTGTTAGTGCGATAATTAAATGAAAGGCCTGGGCAAAGGCCTCCACCCTCTCATGATGTTAATTTCCATACTTATATTGAGATTAAGTTTATGTTATGTAATAGGTATTATAGTATTGTAAGTAACGTGCTTAATTTGCAGTGCCCTTACAGGGTTCATAGCTTGATCACCATTTTAATGTAAGACCATATTGTACCTATGAAAGCAATAAATTACTGATTACTGAAACCTCATTGAACAGATCCTAGAATAGAACCTTTTAATTTTACATAACACTTAACTGGCCACTTTACGTTCGTGTTCGTGCTTGCTTTTTAAATTGCTTTGACTTTGGTTGACTTTAAAAGGCTTTGAAAGGCTAACAGTATTAATTAATTACTTTTTCACCACGCCAACTGGTAAACGCCTCTTGATTGTTCAAAAACGAATGAGAAAGCATGGATGTAAGTAAAGGGAGATATAATGGCACCCGGCGCTCGATCGTGAGCCATATAGGTTCCGGAGCCTATATTGAGGTCGTACGGCTGACGCCAATGTGTCAAGATTGTCACAATCATCTACTAAATATTGCCTGCATTTTAGTTTTGTCAACTATGAACGTCACGCGTTTATTTTTAATAAAAGCGTAGGTTTTATGAGAAAGGTGCATTTTATCCACATGTGGGGCAAAGTAATCTGATCCAAATTTTGAGTTGTGTCCTTATGTTAGCTGGTAGAATTTACTTAAATGACGATTTTGAACGATATTTTTTTATAACGTTCATTTGGATTTAATTTGGTTAAAATTTTTTTTGGTATTTTACAGTTAGTATTTTCCTTGTGCCGGTGTGATAATTTTTTTTGTGTTTCACTCGGTGGCGAAATGAGTTTAACCCTCGTGCCTTAAAACCCTCGCAACGCGCAAGATTCCATTTTTCGAACCACTCGCTACGCTCGAGATTCAATTTTGGGTTTTTCGCTTGCTCGGGTACCAAATATTAGCACGAGATGTTTAACAACTTTGCCCGCTTGTAAAACAAATAACTATTATATGTGATGATATTGAATGATAAATGTGGTATTTTCTGTAAAAAGGGACCTTATTGTCGATGGCGCTTACGCCATTATAAACGGTGCTTCGATATAAATACAAGGCCGCGCGACGCTGTGCGGCGTAAGCGCCATCGACAATAAGGTCCCTTTTCATAGAAAATGCCCCAAATATTTAGAAGCGTTCATTTGGATTCGATTTCTAATGTTTTAGAGTAAACCTAGAGTATTTATCTCGCTTTAGTTTGGTATATTGTGTTTTAGTCAGTACAAAGTTTGTTTAACTTTCTTGCCTTGAAACCCTTGCTTGTTCGGGTATATCAACCCAGGTAGCATTTATACGTCATTATGACGTCAGCGACGTCTTTATGACGTCATTGTTTCGTCATTAAGACGTCGCTGACGTCACTTTGCTACCTGGAAATAATGGAGTTAACAACTTTGCCCCCAACAAATTATACACGGTGGCTAAAAATAAGTGCATTCCCGTTGAGAGGGAGGTTTTGGGATTATACTGAGCAACTTTTACTATGGGACCAACCCCGAAATCGCGAAAAAAAAATTGTCTGTTTCATACATTTTGGCTCCATTTTCTATGGGGGTAAATTTTTTTTTCGGGTTTTTGTGGTTGGTCCCGTAGAAAAAGTTGCTCAGTAGAATCCCTGTGCGAAATAGTGGCCAGCCCTCTGGTCGCCCGCGGCCTCTATTAGGCGCGTCGCCAAATCTTTATATAGTGTGTACTTACATTGATTTTTGTCTATAACTTCTAATTGGGAGTCACACAGCGCCGGATCCAAAACGCTTCGATATAACTCCTCGTCATAAATGGTGGCATTTGAGCCGCCGTATAAGCACAAGGTGCCCACTATTACAATAGCACTCCTCATGGTGTCGTCTATTTTATTTTAATAACAAAACTTCTATGAGACACAGACATATATTAAAACGGATCACTCACGTATTGTATGTCGAAGATAGCTCGGCATGTTTTGCTCCATAACGATAACGGGAGCTCCCGTTGAAGAAGCTTTTCGTTATGGACCGAAACATGATTTAGATATTTATTCTTATAAAATTACAATATTAAATTACTAGCCACGCCCCGGCTTCGCACGGGTAAACCTTAACAAAATACACACCTAAACCTTTCTCAAAAATCACTTTATTGAAAATCTGTTCAGTAGTTTTTTCAGTTTATCGCGAACATACAGACAGACAGACGCGCCGGGGACATTGTTTTATAAGGTGTAGTGATTCTAAAAATCTACACAAATGTATATATTATTATGATCGTTAATACTATTATTTGTATCTCCCCGTTACAAACTCTCGGGTTGTTAAGCCCGGTCATTTATAAGGCGTGCGTGGGGATATAGATCCAACACGTAGAGGCCGTTTAGAGAACTTTGGTGTCATGTAGAACGCCTGCTGGAACCCATTTACGGGTGCATAATATTATTATTATATTTTTTTATTTATTTAAACTATCTGATAATAGTTATTTTATAACTTTCTCTCTATCTATTTTTTGTGACATTTATTTTATTTATTTATTTTATATTCTTTTATTTTATTTCTGTTTCTAATGTTAAGTTTGACGATCTTTTAGTGAAAGCCTTTGTTTTATCCCTTTTTGTAAAATACTGTGCCTTTTCTTTGAGAAATAAATATATCTAATCTAATCTATTTACATTAAGTACATTATTTAACAAATTTATAAAAACAAAGATATAATTTATTAAATGTCGAGTAATCTTCGATTTAAAATACGTGACTGACCATTTCACCTTAATGAAAGACCAACAGCTTTAACAAACGGTAACTTATAACTAGGGTACTTAATAAATAATGAAACAGTTTTCTTGCGAGAGTTCCAAGGTTTTAGACCTTGGACAACAATGTTAGCTGTGTGTAAACCTAATAGTACGGGCGTGGACCGTATAATCAGCTACGTCATCTGATACCCTGATAAGCAGTGATAAGCCCCATGGCACAAAAGTGATGGTAAGTTTCGAAAATATAGTAAAAAAATTAAAATTGGCCAAAAGCACAAAAAAAGTACCACTTCCGGTGACAATTACTGAAATGTACGTCATCTGATACCTAGATGAAGCTATTACCAAGCATTACAAAGGTATCCCCATCTACTGATTACGTAAATTTGAAATGCTCGGCAGACTCACTTCCGGCCAGTTGAGAGCTGGCAGACTAGTGTTTTCTGAAGCTACATAGAAATTGCTATATGTTGCCAACGTGGTTGCCAACAGTCTTATCTAGGTATCAGATGACGTAAATTTCACATTTTTAGGGTTCCGTACCCAAAGGGTAAAAACGGGACCCTATTACTAAGACTCCGCTGTCTGTCTGTCTGTATGTCGGTCTGTCTGTCTGTCCGTCTGTCACCAGGCTGTATCTCATGAACCGTGATAGCTAGACAGTTGAAGTTGAAATATTCATAGATGATGTATTTCTGTTATAACAACAAATACTAAAAACAGAATAAAATAAATATTTAAGGGGGGGCTCCCATACAACAAACGTGATTTTTTTGCCGTTTTTTGCGTAATGGTACGGAACCCTTCGTGCGCGAGTCCGACTCGCATTTAGCCGGTTTTTTTTTTGTAACCGGAAGTGGTTCTTTTTTCGTGCGTTCGGCCAATTCTATTTTTTTTACTATTTTTTCGAAACTTAGCATCACTTATAAGCGTGTGCCATGCCTTATTAGGGTATCAGATGACGTAGCAGATCATACAGTCGCCTCCCGTACTATTAAAGAATGTTAACTGTGACCTGAAAGAACCATTATTGTAACCCATGTTCTACAGACAATAAACGAATTATGATTTATGAATTATGAATTATGTGGCACCACGACATAATAATTACTATTGTTAGAGGCTAGTAAAAACAGAAAGACTGACAACGGCCTCCTAGTTTAGTCGGTAGTAGGGTTTGCTCCCGGTACTGAGTATTGTAGCTCCTGCAATAGAGTCTTTAAGACCAAGTTCGGCCTGGCCAGCCACATTCGAGCCCATAATAGGCGTAATCCATAATTGCTGAGGTCGCCGTCATCGAAACCGATAAGGAGGACTATATATATACATAGAGTAACTTATACTAGAGCGGTACTGTCATAGTAAATTTTGTAACCCCAGTAAATTCACTGCCATCTGTCGACACACTTTAAAACTAAAAATGAAGATTTATAAAAATACGATAAAATGTATTTAAATATAGATAAATGATTTTTTTTTATTTGCATTAATTAATTTTATGATTTTGACCCATGTTCTTTCACTGATATGCGTTAAAATTGTAAAATAACAAACGAAACCGTCAACGCCATCTATACGACAGTAGGCCAAAACTAGTAGCGCCCTCTGAACGAGAATCAAATTTTCTTGATTTTCGAGGCACGTTTTTACCTTAGACTGTATCCATCTATTACGGAGTTATATCTACCTTTGACTTATTGTCCTATGTCCCCTAGGTGGGGCAGAGGGCGTCCACAGTGCGCCGCCATCTGGATCTGGTCAAACGTAAAAACCTTTCATTCATTGCTGTATGGGTGCGAGACGTGGAAGGTCACAAAAGACATCTCGCGCCAGCTACAAGTCTGTATTAACCGCTGCCTCCGCCGCATTCTCGGTATATACTGGCCCGAGAAAATTTCCAATATCAACCTGTGGAGATGCTGCAATGAGACTCCGATCGACCAGCAGATCAAGCGCCGGAAATGGAGTTGGATTGGGCATACACTCCGAAGGGATCCTGAGCACATACCGAGGCAAGCCCTAGACTGGAATCCCCAAGGAAAGAGGAAACGTTGCCGTCCAAAGCAGACCTGGCGCCGGACTATCATTGCAGAGGCGAAGGCTATTGGGAAGACTTGGAGCGAAGTCAAGCACGAAGCTCAAGACCGAAGCTCAAGATTATTGCGCGGATACCAGGTTCCGCAAGGGCAGTGGAAAATAAACAGTCACTGTTCGCATATCAATTTGTTTTATTGTCTTGAATACACAAATATACTTGTAAAATAGGGAGCCACGTCCGATCATCAGCGTAGTCGATACCAAAGAGAATAGATAAATTCATAGTGACATATACAGAAAGGAGGTTAGGTGTGATACACACATGCGTAGGTATTATAAGGGTGCTAATACAATATTTCTAACAAAGATATCATCTACCTTTGATATATATAAAATAAAATGCCCGCAATTTGCGGGCGTTTTTCTCTGTCACTCTAATTACGCCGTCATTGGAGTAAAAGAGAAAGATCCCCGCAATTTGCGAATGTCGATGTCGGTTTTCGCGGTGGCCCCACTGAGTTTGTATGGCCATACAGACTCAGTACCGGGAGCAACCCTAGTCGGTAGTGACACTGCCTACAAAAAGGGGTGCGAAACTCCTCCTTTCGGGTATCTCGGCTCCGTTCGGCTCAGCATTGCTCCGACCTATGGATGGTATAGAAAGGATGCCAATCTCTTATGGCAGAATTGTTGCAAAAGTGACCGCTTTCAGCTTTAAATAATAGTTCCTAATCTCTCCGGTGGCGCTAGTTAGGCTCTGGGACATGATACTCGCCTCCTGTAGATGCCTTAAGAAAACTTTTTTTTTTCAAATAAATCGAATTGACATGACGCTGGCTACTCTAAGTAAGACCTAAAAAAAAAACAACTGTCAATGTCACTTGTGCCAATTGTCATTTGGTTTGCGACTTTAGGTTAGATTAGCGTCGAAAACAAATTAAAAACAAAAACGAGCACTAATTAACACTTAAATATTTACAAAATGGACGTAATGAGTTCATGTCGTTGTTGCCTGCGGTGCCCCGCTGACAAGGACCTCACTACACCGTACACGCACCTCGGCAAGACGGAGATATACGCCGATATGCTCAGAGAATGCTTCGATTTACATGTTAGTATGAAGGTTTTATTGTTTATTCAACATGTTATGGTGCAATAATATTAAAAAACATTGAGAAATCCGTAAAATTCACTTAAGTAGTTTCTGAAGGAAGCACGCTAAAAACGCGCGTTATTAAGTGGGAAAGCATATGGACTAGAGTTCTGCCGTTTTCGAGAAAGTTCTCCGTGTTGTATGGGGAATGTTCTAGCTCGAGAATATTTCACATTGTAAACTAAGAACATTCTCATGCACATTCATATCATTTGTTCAGGTTTTGTGTAAATTGGTTTACTCGTGCGAAGCCCGGGCGGGTAGCTATAGTTTATACATAAAGTACTTGGTGACCGTGAAATAATTTATGAAAACAAGTTGCAGAGACCGGAAAAACATTTTCATTTTAACTTTTACTTTATAGCGCGACTTAAGTCATGTATCAGTAACTCTAACCATCAGTTTTGTGACGATTGCTAACCGGCCGTTAATGGTACACAGTTAAGTGAAAATGCCCTTGAACATGATCATATTATATATATATATATATATATATATATATATGATCATATTATATATTAAGAGAGTTTTACTGTATATGGGTATTTCTATTTAAAGTTGACTTGCATTTTAAAAAGCTGTTTCGATCCTAAAGGGCCCTCTACACTCATGCGCGAATCGCGGCGCGAAGCCGCGAACGCAAGTGTGGAGCCTAGTTCGCTGATTAACAAACTAGGCTCCAGAGAAGCCGTGAGTTTCCATTTAAAAGGCCCTAATTCACTAGCTTTCCTGGGTGTCATGCTTCAAAACTTGTATCACCGAGTTAGGCGTGTCACCAAATAATGCGAGTTTACCCTACTCCGTCCAATTTTTTATTTATTTATTTAAACTTTATTGCACAAGCAAAGAAAAATGTACAAATGGCGGACTTAATGCCAAAAGGCACTCTCTACCAGTCAACCATTAGGTCAAACAGAGACATAAATTTTTCAATATACTTCATAGTTAGCACACGCTTATTTCTCTGCGACCCAAAGACCCTCCGACCTCCGCCCACGTGCCATAGGTATCGGTACTTGTATTGTTTAAAAATAAAAGATATTTATTCGTGACGATCACAACACAAGTACGAACATGTACAGACAACAACAGCAAGAAAAGAAGAGATCATCAAGTGTGCATCACGAAATGGACCCAACTCAGCATAATGCTAGCTATAAAGCCAGCGCTGGTCTTCCGTAGGGTCCATTCGGTGATGCCACGACAGATAACACACAAAGATACATAATAAAACATTACAAAAATACACACAAGGAATAATTACAAAAATATTAACCAAACCAAAAAATACATTAAGAGCACAAACAAAAATAAAAACAAGTATACAAGAAAAAAAGAAAAACATTTAAGAAACAAACAAATCCAGTGTTTCATGTTCAGTTGTGGGTGAGCTCGTCCATCTTCAGCGGGATCTGTTCGGGCTGCGTGGGCCGCCTGCGAGACGCCAGCGACTTCAAGTTGCAAGTGCAGCTCAGCCAGGTGGAGCTGCTGGCACAGCTGCAGGGCTCCAGGTTTAAAGGTAACTTATATAAGTGCTTTTTTTTTACTTTTATGAAAAATTAAAACCAAATCACATATTTTAAATACAAATTTACTTTAATCTTAAGTACTAATTTAATTTAAAGTGGCATTGAAAAAGGAGTTTCATAATTGTAATTTGAATGTATACAAAAATGTATTTGGGGTGCTAAGTTAATAGTAATGGTAAATAATGGTGAACCAACTTTTTCTTTTCATTTCTTGCTATCAAAGATCTTATATGTAACTCCGTATAAGATGAATACAGTCTAAGGAAAAAACGTGTCTCGGAAATAAAGAAAATTTGAATCTCGCACAGATGACGCTACCACCAAAACCAAATTTTGGCCTATTCTCGGCTAGATGGCGTTTAACTTAAAACCGTCGGACCTTTAACCTATCAGTAGAGTGATTATTGAGGAAGGTTTAGGTGTGAAAGTTGTTGAGATTTTGTGTAACCGGGTGAAGCCGGGGCGGGTCGCTAGTTGTTTATATTATAAAATGGATTGTTTTTGTCAGCGGAAGAGCCCGAAATGATAGTAGAGATGCTGGAAGAAGACATATTGGAGGATGACATACTGCGTAAGTCCACTCTTCAAGGACTTTCAAACTGTTTTTTTTTTTAATTCCAAATACTTACTAAAATGACAGTTAGATCTCTACATCCTACATACATCTACATACGTCCTACATACGTCTAGATTCCTATAAACACTAGAACGCCATTCCTATCTTTGTAATGCAATGTCTTAAAAATATGTGTACACTCTTACACCTAAGACAATAAAGTCGTGTTCACATATTTTTGAGCCATTTGTCTGGATCGATATTTTTGCCTTCGACTGTACTATGGGTGCTAGACGATGATACAATACAATACAATCATTTATTAATAAAATTACAATTTTACACGTCATAGTTTAAATATTACAATGCTACACTATTATTATAATGCTTAATATTACCTATATAGATAAATATGTATTAAAAATAAAAGAATTATTCGTTTAAGTAAAATGAGCTAACATAAGGTTTTAAGGCACTTTTCCTCCACGGCCCATTATTTTTTTCCACCTGTATATCATTGTCTGAGTACCCACAACACGAGCCTTCTTGAGCTTACTGTAGGGCATCAAGTCCCATAATATTTATTTTTCACCTCAGCAGCTCGTACAAGCCTACTTTCGTCACTCCCTGGCTTTTTAATTTTGTGAAAGCCATGAACTGCCACTTCATACTTCGGGGTCTATTATAAATTCGAAATACATTTTAACCTTTAATATGTTCTCACTACTGAGGTAAAAAACTATATGTGTCACACCAGAGCAAAGTTATTTTACATCTCGTGTTTTTAAGTCCCTCGCTACGCTCAAGATTCTAACTTAGAATCACTCGCTTCGCTCTTGAATCAATTATATCTGAATTAATCTTTCGCTTACTCGGGACTCAAAATCAACACTCGCAAGAAAAACCAACTTTCCTATCTTGTTGCACTAATAACTATATTTAATACAGCCTCAATGAGCAAGCAGGAGTCATCACCGAAGGCGTCAGCCTCCTCGGTGCAGCTGAAGCGCGTGCGCCGCAAGCGCGTCCCCCGCCTCCCGCCCGACTTCACCGCGCGACCCTACCAATGCCACGACTGCGGCAGCCGCTTCCATTTCAAGAAGGAAATAAGCCGACACATACAACATAACTGCTACGAAGGCCCTTTAGCTTTCAAGAACAGAAATTTAAAACGGTACAGCTGCAAGCACTGCCCTTATACGAGCAGAAACAAACGCAATCTACACTTTCACGAGTTGAGGCATAGAGGAGAGAAACCCTACCGGTGCGACAGCTGCACCTACAAAACGACTCGGAAAGGGGACTTCGAGAGGCATTGGAGCATACACACTGGCGATAAACCTTTTAAGTGTAACTTATGCGATTACAAGTTCATTCAGAAACATTCGTTGTCGATTCACATGAGGAGACATACTGGGGAGAAACCCTACACGTGTAACCAGTGTAACAGACAGTTCGCTCAGTTACAGTGCTTGCGGAAACATAGAGGATGGCACCAGAAAAAGCCCAATCAAATCTCTCCGCGATTACGTATCACGGGAAAGATAAAAAATCTTGTTAAGTTCTAAGTCTTATTCTTCGAAATATGGTTCCGTACCTTTCATATGTGTGTGGTGGTCAAAAAGAAAACCATTCTCGAAAATATACAAAAATACGGCTAAAAATTAGGATCCTTATCATACAAGAGTTTAAGTGGTAACTCTGATCCTCAAAAAGCTGACATTGGACAAGCTTATAATCACAAAACATATGTATTTTATTTTAGCTATTAAAGTATGGGACCAGATTAGTATACACAGTAGCAAAAAAAGTACACCTACAAGTACCTAAGTGTATTAGACATGCGTATAGTCTATTGTTTAACTATAAATTATTACGCCATGGTTTTTTATACAAACAAATAACGTTTCATACTATTTCCTATGGGCAGTACTTCATAGTTGAAAAAAAAATAGTGTGTATAATAATTTGATGGATATGACTGTCCAAAAGTTTTCGTTATTAATTATTTAAGTGTTATCTTTGAGGATTAAAAAATTAAATTTGAAACGAGTATTCTTTTATTTTTTTTTATCTTAGTCCCATCGACCTAGACAAATTTTTGGGTTATAAACTGAAATAGATATCATACACTAAAGAAAAAGTGACCAAGTCCACCGGTGGCCGAGGCGGGAATCGAACCCGCGTCTTCAGCTTACGCGGCTAACGTCCTGACCACTAGACCACCCGGCCACGGCGGTTCCCGTCCCAAATTCTCTGGTGTATGCTATCTTTGAAAGGCTAGGCGCCTTTAACCAACTCTTAGGGCGAGCAGTGTATGCTTGCACCTCCTATACGAATCTTTTACTGGATTACGGCGAGAGAGATGGTGCTGCTATCTATCCGACAAGGGAATTTAAGGTTGTCAACAAATAAAACAGAAATTTTAATATCTTAATTTATTAAATATAAGTTATATTACATAAGACTGGCAGGTGACTCCGGTATCTTGCCGTATTTGGTCCGTTTCCGGTTCCGCTTCGGTCCGGGCTGGCCGTGGTGCACGGTGTTGATGTGTATGCGCACGCATGAGTTGGTGGTGAACACGCGCCCGCATATCGTGCAAGGCACGCTGTTGCGGAGCCCTAGGTGCACCTGAATCACAGAATAAATAATAGTACTACCGTACAGAAAGGACACTGCCTACAAAACCGAAGTTTGACAGCAGTTCAGGGTCGAATTACGCTGTCCCTTTCTAATGTATGGCACTCTCTCTTTCGGCTATTTAGGGTTGTCAAAATTCAAGTCATTATTTTATCTGTGGTCGTGCACGCAAAGGGACGTCAAGTTGTGCCAACCCTAAAAATTGCTCGGAGCCTTCGTTTTTGAGTGAAAGTGAGTGAGTGAACTAAAGTGAGTCAATAATTCATACACTCATGGACAAATTTAGAGGAACGCAAAAGAAAATTGAAATTACTTTATGTACTGTAATCCTGTAATTAAACCTTATTTTTTGCGTTCCTCTAAATTTGTCCATAAGTATATATTGATGTATAAATGAATAATAAATTTGAAAAAAAAAAATTTTTCAGACTAAAAGGTCCATAAAAAATAAAATTAATTTCAGACTAAGTTGACCGATAGCATCAAACACACTACTACGCTCTAAGACTCAAATAGCTGACGTAGCTGAAACAGCCGCCAAGCTGAAGTGGGACTGGGCGGGACACGTTTGCCAGATGATTTGTGGGCTAAAATAACAACCAATTGGGTCCCACATCAAACCCAGGGTCGCGGCAAACCTCGACAGAAACTGGTGGGAGACGGGTCAATACCAGGATACGTGGAAAGGGGGGAGGGAGGCCTTTGCCCAGCAGTGGGACACTCTAGGCTCATATAAATAAATAAATAAAAGGTCCATACAGAGACAACAGGGGTATCATACTCACCGCTTTGTGATGTCGCTTGAGGTTGGACTTGATGCTGAAGGCCGGGCACGGGGCATTGGTGCGGTTTCTCCCCCATGTGCGACCGGATATGTATGTATAGAGACAGCAGGGGTAGACGGGATATGTATAGAGACAGCAGGGGTAGATGGGATATGTATAGAGATAGCAGGGGTAGACGGGATATGTATAGAGACAGCACGGGTAGACGGGATATGTATAGACAGCAGGGGTAGACGGGATATGTATAGAGACAGCAGGTGTAGACGGGATATGTATAGAGACAGCAGGGGTATCACACTCACCGCTTTGTGATGTCGCTTGAGGTTGGACTTAATGCTGAAGGCGAGCGGGCACTCGGGGCATTGGTGCGGTTTCTCCCCCGTGTGGGACCGGATATGCCACTGCACACACAAAAAATGTTACAGCGCTGACTTTAAGGTTAGCATTATGCTGAGGCGGGACCATTACGTGTTAAACTAGATATATACTTTTTGTTTTAAATATACTTTTCTTTGTAATATGTTTGTATGAAATGTAGTTTACCATGAATAAATGAATTCTATTCTATTCTATGTGGTGCATAATTATTTTCCATCGTATTTTCACGGAAACGTACGACCGTGTCTTGCTATGTCAGTCACTCTCGGTACAAAAAGTACTGAGGTTGACTGAAGTAGCATGACAAATACGAACGTTTCCGAGAAAATACGATGGAAAACAATTATGCACTACATGTGTACTGATGGTGCAGTGAGTTCAGGTTCTCCGAACGTAGCTCGCTGAGCACTGAGTGGACGGCCGTGCGAGCCCGGGATCGCGGATAACATTTTTAGTTTCAACAAAAAAACGTAGGGTGCGTTGAGGTATGATTGAACGGGTTTTGCATGTGGGTTAAGATGAAAAATCGCCCGTAATGCTTCGGCATACGATAGATAGTTATAATTGATTAATTCATGTTTATATTTTGGAAACTTCTACTTTATTTTATTTTATTTATTTCAGTTTATTTATTTGATTAAGTATTATTAATAATTTTTCATTGGTGGCTATAATGTTTGTTTTTGTAATATGTTTTGTGTGCATGTGCCTAGTTTTAAGATTTCAATTCAAATACAATGTAATATTGTTCTTGAATAAACAATGATGATGATGATGATGATGTTATACAGTGTGTCCCTAGCCATTGGACACAGCCGAAATGTACACATGCATTAGAGTATTTAGAACCAGTGTAGAAAGTATCATAACAACCGGTGTAGCGGTTACGAAGAAATTAACAAATTGCGATTTTTTACTTTGGAGCCGCCTGTATGTGTTAGTAGCTCCTGAGATAATAAATAGTATGAAACCTTCTTCGACCTTTTTGATTATCTTTTTTATTTATGACACTAATACGATTCTGACTTTTGACACATGTCATAATTGCCGCACATTTTCGTACAAATTGTCAAAAGCACTGTTACTGATTGTTGTCGATTATTGGAAATAACTTTTGTTTGAAATTTATTTTTTTATCTTTTGATCTAATTAAAAAAACTATTAACGTTAGAGCATTCCTGAGAAGTAACCCTACGTGGGATTTCAGGGTTTGTCCAATGGCTAAGGTCACCCTGTATAATATATATATTTTTTATGATATACCGCCTGCGACACCGGAGATATTATTTATTTGTTATAGAGATAGCGCTTTTTCTTTTAGGAGGGCAGTATTATGCCATGGTATGATCTAAAATCAAATTAGAATTATTCATACATATACAATATAAATAATAGAATTATTGCGTAATTGACATATTTTGATTTTTTTAATTTTTTTTTAGTTGTAGTTGTACAAGTTAAGACTGACATTTTATAATTGTAATTGTTTTTTTTTTTCATTAGTAAATTATTTTTGTTATATTTGAGCAAATTAACGTTTATTCCTTGTATTTTATTGTGTATTTTTTTTGTGTTAGCCTAAGTATTTTAATGTATAATTTCCAATGCGATGTAAATATTGCTTGTGAAGGAAAAAAATGAAATGAAATGAAAAAAGTGCTAGGATTTTTCAAAGACCACTTACATCGAGCGCTCGTTTGGTTGAAAAACTCTTGGGGCACTGGCGGCAGGCGTGCGGCTTCGCTGTCTTGTGGTCTCTCTTGTGGTACCGTAGCGAGGTTCGACTCTGCGAAAATTCGGGAATATTAGTAAGTATACAATTTTTTGACCCAAAGGGTAAAAACGGGACCCTATTACTAACACTCGACTGTCCGTCTGTCTGTCACCAGGTTGTATCACATGAACCGCGATAGCTATAGACAGCTGAAATTTTCACAGATGATGTATTTCTGTTGCCGCTATAACAACAAATACTTAAAAGTACGGAACCCTCGGTGGGCGAGTACGACTCGCACTTGTCCGGTTTTTTTTTCAATAGTCATCAATTTCACGGTACAAGCTTTTTTCGCTGACTGTACTTTTCTTTCTGCATACAACTAATACTCATCGTGACAATTCTAAAAACCCCAAACACAATTAGTTTTCGTTGTTTTATCACAAAGTTCTAATGGCCACCTGTCTCCACCATCAGATCAGCTCCATGTCATCATAATATTGCATTGTCATTGATTTACCATAGAGTAACTTATACTAGAGCGGTACTGTCATAGTAAATTTTGTAACCCCAGTAAATTCACTGCCATCTGTCGACACACTTTAAAACTAAAAATAAATATTTATAAAAATACGATAAAATGTATTTAAATATGGATAAATGATTTTTTTATTTGCATTAATTATTTTTATATGATTTTGACCCATGTTCTTTCACTGGTATGCGTTAAAATTATAAATAACAAACGAAACAGTCAACGCCCTCTATACGAGTGTAGGCCAAAACTAGTGGCGCCATCTGATCGAGAATCAAATTTTCGTGATTTTTCGAGGCACGTTTTTATCCATCTATTACGGAGTTATATCTATCTTTGGATTTACATAACATGTTTGCGAAATTTCAGCTCAATCGGTAATCGGGAAGTGGGTCAAATTTAGCTTCCAAGATTTGACCCACACTAACAGGGCAAGTTAAATAAAAGCTTGTAAAATACGCAACGAGTAACCAGTCTCCAGATGGATTTTTTTGGCCTATTTGGCGTTAACAGAAGGGGAACATGTTGGGGCACCTGATACGGCACGATACTTACATAAAATCTATAATAGAAGGAAGAATAGGAAAGAGGAAAGGCAGAGGAAGACCGAGACGTGCGTTTTTGGACCAAGCCAAAGAGAAAATCAACGTAGTGACGTATCAGGAGCTCAAAACAGTGGCAGAAAGAAACGTCGATAAAATATAAAGTTATAAATATAGATTTTATTGCTATTTGTATGTGATGCATGTAATTTTACCTAGACTTAAGAAAATTGAGTGCCCTGACAGGGTGTCATGTACCTACCATCCTCAAACTGTAACACCTAATGTATTATCAGGGGGGTGTCACTGCGCAGTTTAGGTATATTTGGCCGGCGCACCGCCCGGGCAGGTGTATGGCAGTGGGCTGCCGCTCGCGCAAAATTGAAAATACGCAATGGTTTCGAAACCTAAATCGCGATCTAATCTGTATAAAAGATAATGTTCTGTTTACGGATGTCTGAATAAACGGAAGAACAAGGAAGCAGAAAAAACATTTTTTTTAAATTCCGGACTATATTGACCGACATATTTTCAAAGGAATAAGTACTTCTGTGGCATACCTACTTCCGTGAGAATCAGACATACTATCTCCGGCTAAAAATTTTATGTTTACGTTTGTAATTCCTACATATTTATCTTAAAAATAATAAATCAGTAGGTATAGGTACAAAAACTTGTCAAGTGACAACCCCGTGCCGACACTCGCAGCTCGATCATAAAACTGCGGCGCGCAAAGAAGATTCACGGTTCGTGCGCGGTTATAAGTTTCAATTTTGCTTGCAGGCGGCGAGTGTAGGTATAATTTTGTACCTAAATCTGGCTTTTGTGAAGGAGTGAATTTTCTGTACGGTAGTACTATTAGTTTTTCTGTGGTATTATGAACATGACTGCAATACAATAAAGAATAAAGAAAGAAAGAAGAACGGAGTGGCGGTTACTCCACCGACAAGAGCCAGGCTCTTAAGAGTTATGATGATGATTTCGCAACCAGCCACGAATTGTTGGCGAAGCTGGTTGAGATGATAGAGAGAGAGCAGTACCGGTAGTATCCGTCCGCACTGCTCGCACACGAACTGTCCCGGCACGAGTGGCTCTCGGTGCATGATCCTTCGCCCTGCTGCGCTGAAGGGCTGGTTGAGATGCTTGCGTCTGTGGTGGAGGTCGTACGCTGCTGCACTCGCGAACGTGGCGTTGCACTGAGGACATCAGATTATGTAATGATTGTGGACATGAGTAAAAATCGTGAAAGTTTAAATCAGTGACATCAGAATAATTTAGTATAGTATGAATTTTCTCAAATGATTATTACGCTTAAGACCCTAATATGTTAAACAAAATCCATTGTTTCTTTTATGCGAGCGGTGGGCTACCGTGTTGCCAAAGCAACAATGACGTTTAAAAAGCGGCTGTGTCGTGGTGGTTCGAGCGAATCTTACCAACAATATAACCTAGATCACAGATTTATTATATACGCTAGATGACGCAAATACCGCGATTTGTATTGAAACCAAGCGTGCCTTTTTCATACAAAATTTACGCATAATATAATTTTAAAATTACTTATCTGTGATAGGAAACTCATCACTGTGTATCATGTTCTTGCCTTTGGGTGCTCGCAATTTTTGGGCTGTTGCAGTTAATTATAATGGAACGAAGCATTTTTACCGAAGCACGGACGTCCGGCTGCAACAACTGACGCGCGTGGAAGGTCAACCTCGACGCTTGGTCGGGGTTCGGACACGCGAAGTAGATGCATTTGCGTCTTATATGGTATATTTATTTCTGTTACCTAGATGGATCGATTTTCCACCCTCGTTAGCTTCTGGTATGAAAATTAAATCGAATCATTACTTACTTTACAATTTAATGTCCATCGGGCTACCGCGAAAACTCGGGCAAAGTAATTATTTTACAAATGTACTCTAGTTTGATCGAATTTGATACAAATATAAATAAATTTCATTGAAATCGCTAGAGCCGTTTTTGAGAAATTTCTGAAAAAAAATATGCAAATGTATCTGAAAAAATATGATAGATACTGACCTCTTCACACCGATGTGTCTCAGCGGGATGCATCTCGCCCACATGCTTGTGTAGCGCGTCCTCGCTCGCACAGTTCTCGCCGCACTGCTCGCACGGCCGCAGGTCTGTGTGCTCGCCGGCCGTGTCTGTGTGTGTGTTCAGCGCCGAGACACTTAGGAAGGTGGCTGAGCAGGTCTCACACTTGTACTGTTCCGGTTTGACACTCTAGAAAAAGTGAATTTAATCAAAGGTAAGATTGAGAATCGTCGAGTATAGAGCGACATAAAATAATGGAAAATTAAATAAAATGGAACTAAAATTCCATACTAAATGGGGTTGGCAACTGTCTAAGGTTTGCATAGATGGCGCCATGATAGCTTGCCCCTTTTTCTATGACATTTGGCTTAAAGGACTGGCATCCAGGGCATTAAAAAAACAAAAAATTGACACAATTCTAGGGATTGACAGGGCGCTAGGGGCTATGCTGGCGCCATCTGCTAAACACTTCGACCGGCCAACCCCATTGTTGCCATGTTTAAGCATTTTACGTCAAAAATGGACAGTTACGTGGGAAGTGGCGCCCTCAATAATTTTCTACAATTTCTTGTCGGACTAAGGGTCGGTTGCACCAAACTGTTTGTCATCGTTAAAGAGTTCGCTAAATTCTATTGTATGGAAAGTTTCATAATAAACTACCGCGGCGCGCCGAGTGACGTTGATAAGTCTGTCAAGTGCGGATGGTGCAACTGGCACTAAGTGACGATAATATCAGTGACAAAATAGTCCGTAAAACACGACTGTAATTCAAGTGGGATTGACCAATGAGAGACACGGCACAACTATACTCTGGCAAACCCACTTTTTCAGTAGAAAGCGCAAAATTTACATTTTCTATGGGAGGACCATCACGCCTATATTTTTTAAATTTGCCGCCTTTTTCTGCTGACGGAAATGGCTTGCCAAACTATAAATGGCAGTTGGATGGAACAAAGTTGCCACGTTGCCAGCACTCGTAATATTTTAGACGTGATACGGAATTACGGACCCGTTTTAAATTTAGACATAGACATAGAACTTTTATTTCATACAGTTAGTAAAAGTCGGGTAGTCTATCTCGCGGCGAGATACTGTCGTGTCAATCATGTGCTCGGCCTACAGCCGCATGTGCGACAGATACGTCGACTGTGTGACACCTTGTATACTGTACCTTGGCGTGCATTCGTTTTTTGTGCATCTTGGGCCCCGTCTGCCCGACTAACGCCTCGTCGCACGCCACGTTAAGCGCCGGATGCGTCACGCACGTGTGACAGATACGTCCTGTGTGACACTCTGTATACTGTACCTTGGCGTGCATCCGTTTCTTGTGCATCTTGAGTCCCATCTGTCCGACGAACGTCTCCCCGCACTCGTCGCATGCCACATTCAGCGCCGGATGCGCCAGACGCACGTGTGATAAGTACGTCGAACTTTTACTAAAATGAAATTATTGTTATTTATTGTTAAACGTAAGTTGTTTTAGTACCTAAGCACAGATAGCAGTTATTAATCTAATATTTTGATATAGATATTAATTAGTTAAAATTGTATTTATTTCAGTTAACATAATGTATAATTTATGAACCTCCAAGTCTTTTTGTTATATTTTTCTTTTGTTGCGGTACATCTTTTGTATCACATTTATGATATGACTGTTTGGTTTCTGAATAAACGAAAAAGGAAAAAAGAAAAGAAAATGAAATTATGGTTTAGTATGTGTCGCTGAACATGTGAACACATAGTAATTGTCTGGAAGAAAATGCTTTTTAACGATAAGTCTACCTGACTTCTACCAGACTTGTAGTCATAAAGAAGATCCGTTTCAAAAAGGAAGTTCGCCACTAACCTACTTTCCATGGTCATATTTGCAATTTTTAAATTGTACCTTATTTAATATGCAATAAAGTTTTAAAAAAAAATGAAACGATTATAGTTTGTTCGCGTTTATAATACAGTAAAATCATCATTGTCCGCCGCCCTAGCGATGCTTGTAACCAATCACATCGTTCCTAATTAGAAAGTATATGCCTTCAACTGGTCACTGTAAACTTGACTTTCTAATTAGGACTGCATTCTTAACGCGAACAAACTATAAAAGAATGATAGTTTGTGAAAGGACTGTCTCATTTCAAACATAGAGAGAACCATACTATCTGTCTTACACTAGTACTAGCACCCAAAAGAAAAGGATGAGTATAGTTTTTTTTGTTCTTATTTACTGACAATTTGGTTTGACCAACTATAACAGACTGACAAATAATACAAAAGGTAATCACGGTCTATATCCCGGTCAATATAAGTCTAGTATAACTGACTGAACTGGCGTCTGGACGCCCTAGGTACCGCTGGAGAGACGAAGTGCAGAAAAACCTCAACGAACTCGGCGCCGTCGACTGGACAGAAACGGCTTTGGACAGAGTAGCATGGCGGTCTTTGGTGTCGGAGGCCAAGACATAACTATTTATTAATCTGTGGCCAAGATCTACTTCGGGTCGTCGCGCTACAGCAGTAAGTTAGTAACTATAACTAAATAAAAAAAAAAAAAAAAACTGACCTGAAGCTCTTCCCGCAGTGTTGGCACTCAAAAGTCTTGCCCACATGCATCTCGTGGTGCTGCTTCGCTTGATGCCTGCACAAACATATAATGCGGGCTGTACACACTCGTCGAGAGACCCCGAGACATGCAGAGAACGAGTGTGTACATGCTGCTTCCTTCCCGTCTCGCTCTTACTCGTCTCGCGCTTCTCCGATCGGAGCGGTGGCGAGATTCGGCGAGATGCTCTCAATGAGTGTGTACAGCCGACAAAGTGTCTTCAAATTGCATAACTTTGGGGCTTAATTGTATTAAAGAAACTCTGATAATAGTTACTTAAGTATTTTCTGTCAATTATACAAGATGATACTATAAAATTGGGTCTCTATAAAGTTTTGAGTCATAATTATTGTTCGTCCGCATTTTCGTTAGTCATAATTTGGTTTTTCTCAGAAACGTGTAACTTTTCAGGATTGCCATAAAACAAACCTATCTATAAATCCTGAAAAGTTAACGGTTTCAGAATTATGACTAACGATAATCTGACAATCATTACATTATAACTTTCAATAATTATGTCAAACAAAAAAAAAATATACAATAAAAATAAAAATTAAAAATTATACACGTGTCTATTATATTTAACCGTATAAAAGCGCACTCATTGCCTATTTATTCAATATACCTAAGTAAATTCTTGTTGTTGATGACTAATTTAAATAACCGAGCCCCGGAGACGAAGCTCGAAGCTACACTCATTAGAGAAAAAATACTAGTCAATGCATTTTCTAGGGCATTTCCTACTGCGCGTGCAGGATGCTTCGTTTCATGAAACGCGCGGCGCCTATTTCGCAAGCATATGGGCAATACTATACACCTGAGAAGTCTGTGCTCTAAAATAAGTACAAATGACAGCTTATAAGATTACTTGCCCTTATTCTGTAGGCGAAGCTGTACTCCTCTACCAGGTGAGTTGCTTCGTAAGCATACGGCGCATATTTCGCAGACGTAAGATAAACTCATACGCCTGAGATGAATGCTGCGTTCGGTTACTACGATGGAAATGGCGCTGGTAACTGTCCATTGCGTGTGTCCTTCGGTTAATATGACAACTAACCTGGTTCTGGAGACGAAGCTGCACTCCTTGCAGAAAAACTTGAGGCGGTGCATGTCCTGGTGCGTGTGCCGTATGCTTTGCTTCGTAAAGCGCACTTTACATATTTCGCAGGGGAAATTTCCTGCGCTCTGAAAAAAACAGCTTTCAAAAATATTGCCTAATAAAAGTAATAAAATAATGTAATTAATACAATAATTTGCTCATGGCGCGAGCACTTCAGGTTTAAGAGTCCGCAGCAAGTTCGGCCGAATTTTACCTTCCCATTTTAAAACTACGAGTTGGATTGTAATGAAACTTTGCACATACAATGAGATGAGGTATATCTATGCATGTAATTAGTTTATATTGCTCCAGCATATAAAAAAAACGAAATAGAGCAAAAACAATTTTTGTATGAAAAACTTAAAATTCGCTGTATTTTTGTAACTATGGTATCTGAATCTGAAGCTACATAAACGAATTACAGACATAGATATACCTTATCCTATTGTAAGTACAAAGTTTCAGAGCAATCTAGCTAGTCGTTTTAAAATGAGAGCGTAACTACGTTTGTATGGAGAACCAAGCTTGCTGCGGACTTAAGCCACAAAATAAGTAATAGTATTATCATACAGAACGGCCACGCACTGCCACGCCCCGACTCGAATTACCTCGCCCCGCGACAGAAATCTGGCGGACTTCTGACGTACTCTCAGTACTATTTTTAAGCAACTTACTAACACAATGACGCATGACGCGTGTACAGACGTGCCGTTCACACATAGAATCGCAAGTGATTTTTGATGTATAGCGTGTCCGCCCTGTGCTTAAGCTCCTTGTGATTGTGAGTAAGGTTTGCGTAAAATTATCCAATAGCATTTATTTATTGTGATTTTAACTGACCGGGCTGTGCCTGGTGCGGTGGTTGTTGTAGGCCTCCTCGGCCACAAAGCCCTTCCCGCAGTCTTCACACTGGAACGCGGACTCCTGGTAGTTGGCAGACTCCTTTCGCATTGCGATCTCTTCCAGTTGATCTTCCTACATGTAAAAAAGATAAAGTAAACTATATATGGCGCCACTACCTTTGGCCTACTCTCGTATAGATGGCGTTGACGGTTTCGTTTGTTATTTAACAATTTTAATGCATATCAGTGAAAAAACATGGGTGAAAATCATATGAAATAATTAATGCAAATAGAAAAAACATTTATCCATATTTAAATACATTTTATCGTATTTTTATAAATCTTCATTTTTAGTTTTAAAGTGTGTCGATAGATGGCAGTGAATTTACTGTGGTTACAAAATTTACTATGACAGTACCGCTCTATCCTATTATATCCTCTTTGTCACTACTTTCCGTATTTTCGATATAAGGGTCCAAGTAACCACTTATTTTGATATAAGGGTCCAAGTACTCAATCTATACATAATTAAAAACTCATATAATACGTTTTACTCCACCTTCCATACTAATAATTTATTGTTAAGTAAGGAAACTGATGTATAATCTGAGCACTCTAAGCTTATTTCTCTATTAGCAATAAGTTATTGTGTTTAGTCTAGAAAAACATCGTGAGCTGAGTTTGACAGCTGAACTAGATGGTTAAACACTATATTTAAATGAATGGGTAATTGTATTTTATGGCGTAATTCATAAACGCTTGTCAAGTCTAACAAGTTTTGTTTGTTCTTATCCGTTATTTTGACATTATTTTGTGTTTGTTAGAGAGAGACAAAATTAGTGGTTGTAAGAGGTTGACTAAAGTGGTTAGACTGCACATTTTCGACTGTGTGCTGGTCAAAAATCGTGGATAGAAAATTCGGTTGTGCTGTATAGAGCAGAAAAGTTCTAAAAAAAGATAATTAAAAATTCGTTCAGGATCCTTATCAAGTTATCAAAAACAGACAAGAGGTGAATAACCCCTTGAGAATTCATTAACCTTATCTAAATCTTTCCGACACTGAGCCTTTCGGGCATTCTCGGCTCCGTTCGGCTCAGCATTGCTACGAGCAATTATTAGGGTTGGCACAACTTGACGTCCCTAGCTATGCGTGCACGACCACAGATAAGATGACTTGAATTTTGACAGCCCTAAATAGCCAAAAGAGATAGTGACATAAATTAGAAAGAGACATCATGATTTGTCCCTGAATCGCTGTCAAACTTCGGTTTTGTAGGAAGTTTCTTTTCTGTACTTATTCTGTGATCTTACTAACCTTGCTTAAAGTGACGACATGAACCGAATACATGTTTTCAAACGCGGCCATCGCAAATTCTGGCAAATAACCGTTAGCTGGATTCCTCCTCTTTATCTTCAACTCTTTCACCGGCTTCTCTTTCACTTGCTTAACTTTCACCGGTTTATCTTTTTTCTTCTTAACTACCTTTTTAGCTTTAGCTTTCACTTTTCCTTTCTTCAGACTTTTAGCTATATTTTCTAAGCTTATATCATCATTATCATCATCAATGTCCACACTGTCTACACCATCGTCCGCACCATCATCAAAATCTACATCTATTTCAGTTTTAATCTTTTTCTTTGAACCCTTCCTTTTTCTTTTATTTGTATCATTGTCATCTATGTCGGTAACAACAAACACTTGTTCCAATTTGTCCTCATTGACCTCGACTTCTATCTTGAAGTCGGTTTTCTTGCTGTCATCTGTGATGTCGATATCGGGTTCGTTTTTGATGTCCTCAGGGGGTTTGACGTCAATGCACTCGATAGTTTGTACCGGGTTGACAGTCAAGTTTGGGAGGAGTTTGTGTGATGCGCGATCTATCGTGCGGATGTAGTCTGTGTCCAGCTAAAAGAAAATTATAGTGTTTTTAAATATCTATGAACTAATTCCGGAAGACGTAGTTTCAGCACAAAATGTGAACCAGTTTAAAAATAAATTAGACAAGCATAACACTACATCTAATACTCGTTCATGATAACTATATATCTTTATGATTACTGGATACAGGCCATATCAGTTGCCATAACTGCCTGCCTGCTTATTAAATAATAATAATAATAATAATAATAATAAATAACGATAACGTGTACAACATTGTTATGGCAGGTGTCCGGACCTCTCAGCAATAGCCCAATCTTTTGACCAGCCAAACTTCAACACCATAACCGGCACTCTTTTCCACTGTTTTTATAATAGCCCCTACGCCTGTTGGAACCGATTTACGGGTATCTATTTGTACCCGTGAACGGGTTCCAGCAGGCGTTCTACATGACATTAAAGCTCTCCAAGGGGCCTCTACGTGTTGGATTTATATCCCCACGCAAGCCTATCAAAAGACCGGGATGCATAGGCCCGTGATATCCAAGGAGATACAAATAATAATAATAATAATTGTGTCAATGGCGTACGATGTAAAGGCCACTGACTTATTGTCCCTATTCATAGATAATGTGACAATCAGTGAAAAAACGAAATTTGTCATTCCTGTGATCAATAGTTATAATTTTGTGTGCATAATGCATATATAGTTGTGCTTGCACACAGCACAAAAAGATCAAATACGGCGTTCTCTGAACAAAGGATTTCCTTTGGCAGAATTAATCTTTGTTCCTGGTGGCTGGGTGGAAATACTGGAAATACATCTTGTTAGAAGTGAAGCCTCCTAGATTTTTGATACAGGTTTTTTCAGTGTTGGCGACGTTTGAGGTTAATAATTGTTTAAGTTTGGGTTCTAAGTCAAGTTCGGTATCATTTTCAGTTACATCATATATTTCATCTAAATCGGTTCAGCGGTTATTGATTCCCCATACAAACTGCAACCTCCCTTTTCTTTTAAGGGTTTTTTCAGATAAAAAGTATGCTATGTTCTTTCCCAGGACTCAAACTATATCTATACCAAATTGTAACTAAATTGGTCCAGCGATTTAAGCGTGAAGAGGAATTTAAAAAAAGTTTTTCTTAGAGCATTAAATAATATATATCAAGATAAAGTTGAGAGCCCGCTCCCTGATGCTGCTTGGAGTTGAGACACAACTGAACACGGACGCAATTGCTGCGAAAGGCCTCGCAGCGCAGCAGCGCCGCGCTGCAGAAGGTACAGTGGCACATCCTTGTACACCTGCTGGTTGTAAAATGTACACCAACCTCTCCCTGATGCTGCTTGGAGTTGAGACACAGCTGGGCGCGGACGCACTTGCTGCGAAAGGTCTCGCAGCGGAGCAACGCCGCGCTGCAGAAGGTGCACAGGTGCTGCGGCCCGTCCTTGTACACCTGCGATCATTGAGTGGTTGTATTAGACGCGCGAATAACCTCATCTCAGCATAAGACTATTTATATGTAGCTTAATCGATTAATTTTACTGTATAGTAATTTGATGTTATTTATTGACTGACTTGTAAATTGGCTTTATAAAATAAATGACTATGACTATGACTAGGACACCACCGCTCCAGCCTCAGTGGCTTTGACTATTGCAAAGAAACAGTTTTAAATGATTCACGTTTAGTTTCACTAGACTTATATTGACCGGGATATAGACCGTGATTACCTTTTGTATTATTGGTCTATATCCCAGTCAATATAAGTCTATTGCAAAGAAAGTTTAAGAGTCAAAAGAATATAGTTGCTGCTAAACAAAGTTACACTCCCAATTTACATTTTAAATAGACTAGACAAACTATGCTAACTGTGCTAAGTGAACTATGATTTAGACGTACCAGCATCACCTGCCTGTCTAAAATAAAATAATAATAATGTTGTTCAATATTTGCGCTATGGAATGTCTAATTTAGCTAGAATCCTAAATGGCATGACAATCACGGAGCGTGACTAGACATAGAAAAAAGAGTGAGTGAGAGGGAGGGAGTGGGGGTGGGAGGGGGGGGGGGGGGGTTAGTATCAGCAATTGTAGTTCAAAGAAAATAGAGCAAGTGGAGGTTACAATTACAACACACATTCTTAATCTGTCTTATGTGCAATAAAGTGTTAACATACATACATACATACAACATTATTTCTCCCTCTTTTTTCTATGTACAGTCACGCTCCGTGATTGTCATGCCATTTAGGGTTCTAGCTAAATTAGACATTCCATAGCGCAAGTATTGAACAACCAGTTTAGCAGTTTCTTCTGTTTCTTTTTTTTTTTGTATATGCGTGTATGTGTGTAGTTTGGTGGCAACTTCATTGATTCATGTATTAATTAATGTTACCTGTAAGAATTATTGTACTGTTTGTGCCCAAATAAACATTAAATTAAAACATATAGCGTCGGCTAGGACCCACAACAAAAGCCTTATTGAGTTTATTGTGGAACTAGCTAGGTCAATCTATGTAAAATTGTGCTGTACCTACTTTAAAATTTATTGATTTATATTAAGATCATGCACTCCTTATAATAACCTTATAAAATATTTAATAATCGTAGCTAATACTTACAAAAGCCCCTGAGATGCGATAAAAGGCTTCGGCGAGTCTATATTCATGGATGTTGTAGAGTCTCGTGTCGGTGACAAGACAGGCGCGGCAGCATAATAACGACTCATGGCTGCGGGACAAATCTTGTATCATATCCATTTTTCTACTTAATATAAGCTAAATAAATCCAAGGAACAGATTTGTTTTCTTATTTCTCGCAGCCAACATTTACAAAAGAGGAAATAAAACGATAATTAGACTGCATACAATACAACACATATAAAACATTACACCTATTTTATTGATGTCAATGACAAATTGACAGATGCATTGCGTTCGGAAACTTATTTAAGCTGACAATAATAATCCTTGATAATAATGCTCGGCGTCTATTTATCATGCTATTTATATTTTTTATTCCATGTGTTAAGGGCCCCTCCACACTCATGCGCGATTCACGGCGCGAAACCGCGAACGCGCGTGTGGAGTCTAGTTCGCTAATCAGCGAAATCGACTCCACACTCGCGTTCGAGGTTTCGCACCGCGTAGTCTGGAGCGGGCTTTAAATCTGGCAAGCTAATTAGCAAATAATGATATTTGATAGATTTTATATTGTTTTATATATTGGCTTAATCAAGATTTCACATCGCTCGGCCAGACTGTTCAATCGTCAGTTCTCAAAAACAATTTTCGAACGAATGAAATTTGACAGCACAATGACAGCCCTCGCTCGAGTCGATGCTATTGTATTGACTATGGCACTATACATATAATAATTTGCAAATAGTTTATAGCATTTTAAGTGCGAAAACCTAGTAAATTAAGCAGACTGTTTATTTTAATTTCAGTATTCATGTTTGCTTTAAGTCAAACTAGTATTACATCATGGATATAACACCAAATGAATTGTCAAATCGTGATAATTTGTTATGCTGCCGCGCCTGTCTGTCCACCGAACGGAGACTGTTCAATATCCATGAATCCAAGCTTACCGACGCCTTTTCTTACATCTCAGGGACTCCTGTAAGTATGAACTGCCAGTTATGAATGTTGTTTAATGTGTAAAGAGACCAAATGTCTAGGAAAGAACTAGAATTGCAGGGTTTTTTGTGGTAACAGCTACGTAATAAAATTGTTATTAATCTTGTATTCATAGTGTAACAACAACTACACTGCAAACTATGAATTCATTACACAGAATTTGATATTAAACTGACATTCTTAAATATGTAGTAATATAAATAATATAAAAACTAAAATTGCTATCAATTCTGATTTTGGAAACCAATTTCGTAAACTCACGTAACTTTAGTCCACAACTTACAACTATGGTCCAAAGTCAAGTTCCAATTAAATATGTATAAGTAATTTTCAAATCGTGTTGGTTTGACGTCCGGTCTGGCCTAGTGGGTAGTGACCCTGCCTGTGAAGCCGATGGTCCTGGGTTCGAATCCCGGTAAGGGCATTTATTTGTGTTATGAGCACAGATATTTGCTCCTGAGTCATGGGTGTTTTCTATGTATTTAAGTATTTATATATTATATATATTGTTGTCTGAGTGCCCATAACACAAGCCTCCTTGGGCTTACCGTGGGACTTAGTCAATCTGTGTAAGAATGTCCTATAATATTTATTTATTTATATAATATAGAAAAAGCATTATTATTATCTCGGAGAAGACTCGCTAAAGTTGACATCAACAACTTCTACTACCCGCACTTGATCTTCTTTATCAGCTTGAACATTTTGCGCACTAGGGATGTTACTCTGTTGACACACAACACTAACAATATTCGATTTATTGACTGTCATAATGTCATTATTTGTTGCTAACATTTACTAAGGATTAGAATCCATGTGGATGTAGATGATGTTTAATAATGTGTAGAAATCACAGATTTAATAAATACGCTAGATGACGCAAATATCGCGATTTGTATTGAAACTAAGCGTGCCGACTTTTTCATACAAAATTTACGCATAACATAATTTTAAAATTACTTACCTGTGATAGGAAATATGTCCTTGCCTTTGGGTGCTCGCAATTTTTGGGCTGTTGCAGTTAATTATCACGCAACGAGGCATTTTTTAAGTTTTCACGGACGTCCGGCTGCAACAACTGACGCGGGTGGTCTGTCAAGAGCAACGGTCAACCTCGACGCTTGGTCGGGGCTCGGACACGCGAAGTAGATGCATTTGCGTCATCTATGGTATATTTATATCTGTGGTAGAAATTGTGAAAGTTTAAATCAGTGTAATGACAGCAAATATTGGTTACAGCGATTAATTTATGTTATTCCTCCTCCAGGTGTACCAAGACTATCTCCCTCAGTTCCTGTGCACTTTCTGCCGTGCCTTGCTGATCAAATGTGCTTCCTTCAGAGAGATATGTCTTCGTACACAGCACACCCTCATGCCGGAGCAATACAAGCAAGGGGTAATGTTATAAAGTGTATTAAATAATCTAATTTAAGCTGATATAATTTACTCCATCCGTTTAAATTATTTTTATCAAGTTACTAGTTTTACTAATAGTTGAAACCAAAAAAAAAAATTTTCTGTTTTGGTATGATCTGAAATAGAATGAAAAATTACAATACTTCATAGACTTTTTTTAAGTTTTCTACTCTGCAGGTTCCACATAAAATTATATTGTTTTGGTCACTAAAATATCGATATTAATTTAACAACAGATCACTAAACTACACTCTCATATTGAATGATGGCCGCTATAGGGACGTGCGCGTTGGAGGGTTGCCATCTTGTGGCCTGAATCGGAATAATAAACGTTTTCTTGTGCATAGTAGGTTCTGCCATCTTACATTTATCGAGTTGAATAGCTGTCACATAGTTATATTTGTGTCTACATCCCTTTTGCTTTACGACTTAACGATTTGCCATGATGGATGGAAACTTCAACTTCAAAGGTTGCTGTCAATGTCGTTTATACATAATGCGGATTTGACCTGACCGCTCACCGCAGAACGCATCTAGTGTGGCAAAACCTTTAACATGTCACATTTTGGGTATTTTTTTTTGTTTTTTTTACAGGTGAATACAGAGTATATCCGCAGCACACCCTCTCATAGCATCTACAACCTAACTATAACTCAATTAGAACCTCAAGAATGCCTAGACACGGCACCCTCTCTATCTGACGTAGACATAAAAGTTGAACCAGACATAGACATCGTTGACATAGACAGTATTATAAAGAATGATCTGAAAATAGAATTAGAAAAAGAAGAAATTAATGATAAAGATAAAGATATAATTTTTATAAAAGATGTTGAAAGCACTAAAAAGAAAAAGAGGAAAAGGTCTACAGGTAAGAAGAATAATAAATCAGAAGATGACTATGATGAACTAGATGATAGAGATGATGACAGTATTGTCAGTTTAGAGGATAAAAAAGACCTATATATGGAACTTGAAGATATTAATGATGTAGATGATGATAATGTATATAGAAAAAATGGTAAATCTAAAGTGAAGAAAAAAGAAAGAAAAGGAAAGAAGGCTGTTGCAGTTAAAAATAATAAAAACAAAGTTGTTCGCCCAAAAGAGGTTACAAAGAGGACAGGAGCGAAATATCCCAGGGATCCCACAAATGATATGCCACTGTTCGATTTTGATAAGTTTGAGAAATTACACGCAGTACAAATTGTTACTTTGAGCAAGGTAAGAATAAGTATATTTGATATACAGTGTAAACTATATATAGCGATACTCAAGGGACCAAACGTTTTTTGACGCTATAGAGTTTTCCTTATAGAGAGACAAATTAATATTAAAGTAAAGCAACTATAGGCAACACATGTCGACGTTATAGGGAGTGAATCGCAGGGTTCGAAAGGATAAATCAATGATAGTTATCTTGATAATTATCGTGATTTTTATGCCTGATAATTATCGATATGATAATAACCTAAAATTTACGAAGATTCTAAGACAAGATTTTAAAATTTACTAAAGAATTCAAAGAAAATAAATTATCCGATTGTTGCGGCTCCTACCAATGGAGGGGAAGTGGGGACCATACACCGCTAAACCAGTTGGCCCATCTTCCCCTCCCCCCGTCGCCTATAGACGCCTAGCGAGCCACTAGGCTCTGAGATACACGCTCGTGTGCGCGTCATACACGCAATATATTTGTCTCATACATACAATCTATCTTTGATACAATTAACTTTAAGTACCTTTGTGGAACCAGAATTAGAAGCTTTTTAAGTATCTGCGATTTTTATTTAATACTCAAGGCTCCAAGCTTGAACACCGATATATATCGAATAATGGGGTTGGCCGGTCAAAATATTTAGCAGATGGCGATTGGCGCCAGCATAGCTTGCCCTGTCAATCCCTAGAATTGTGTCAAATTTTTGTTTTTTTAATGCCCTGGATGCCAGCCCTTTAAGCCAAATCTCATAGAAAAAGGGACAAGCTATGATGGCGCCATCTCTGCAAACCTTTGACAGTTGCCAACCCCATTATCGCGATAATTATCAAGGACTATAATTATCTGGATAATTTCGAACCCTGGTGAGTGACGTTATATGGAGATTACACTGTAATCACAGAAAACCCCAGAAAATAAAGGGGTGGTCTGTGATACAGACAGACGCGGGGGGGACTTTGTTTTATAAGATGTATATATGTTGCCCTGTTAGCTTTATATCTGTGTGTGTAGGAGGAGCAGCTGGAAGAGATCGCTTCGCGCAAGAAGTCCCGCAACTTCCTGGAGTCCCGGTTCCGGTGCGAGGACTGCGGGAAAGGCTTCGACGCGGAGGCCGCCTACAACAACCACCTACTGCGGCATAGCCTTGTGAGTTAATACAACAATTTAACACTTTCACCGCCACAGACGGCTGTGGCCGTCATCGGAGTCTTACCAAGGGCGCCAACGACGGCCACAGCCGTCAGCTTCGCCAATGCAATGGGGACTTACGCGGGACTCTGTAAGGTTCAATTTCGCTTAATCTTCAATAGCTATAGGGTATTTTACTGTATTTAAAATAAAATACTACCTTCTACTCGTGATTTCGTCTGGGTCATTAAGGGCACTTTAGAAGAACATGTTTGTTGATTTTAGAGCATGGGCCAGCATCCCTGTGAGATCTGTTCCGTTCGCTTCAAGCTGAAGTGCCGTCGCCAGCAGCACCAGGACCTGCATCGGCTCAAGTTCCTCTGCAAGGAGTGCAGTTTCGTCTCCAGAACCAGGTTAAATAAGTAATTTGTATTCTATAACACAGATTTCTCAGGTGTACAAGTTTCCACATACACCTGCGAAAGCTGCAGCATGCGAAATCCTGAGGAAAATGCGAGCTTGGTATTTCGGGCCTGGTTATTTGACCTAACCTGTATATATTTTTCAGGAGTCAAGCAAAAAGACATAACGCAATGCACGCAGGCAAAACTTACGAGTGCCAACACTGCGGGAAGACGTTTAAGTAAGTCTGTTTATTGTATAATAACCTCGTAAGGCCCAATGTGCATTACAATGTACACTCTGTTTCAATCTAATTTGAACCTTACACTAACTGAATTAAGTAGCATTTCTTTTGTTTCATTGTTTTCTAAATCAAACGAAAGTCACCCTAATCTTCTATACAACAAGGTTCAAATTAAAAATAGGGAAACTTTGTATGGTGGGCCTTACGAGGATAATACCACAGAATAAGTAATAGTACTACCGTACAGAAAAGAAACTTCATACAAAACCGAAGTTTGACAGCGATTTCGGAACGAATCATACTGTCCCTTTCTTATGTACATTACTATCCCTTTCAGCTATTTAGGGTTGTCAAAATTCAGGTTATTATCTTATCTGTGGTCGTACACGCAAACGGACGTCAAGTTGTGCCAACCCTAATAATTGCTCGGAGCAATGCTGAGCCGAACGAAGCCGAAAATGCCCGAACGCTCTAGTTTCCTACCCCTGATAATACATAAATTAATCTCTAGCCGCCCAGACATTGATGTCTGGCCAAGATATATGGAATTTTGATACGTCAAAATATATTTTTTAAAATATAATGGAATAGGAGACCTTTTTGTAGGCCTCTGGGCGGTTAGAGGTAATCCCAAAAACAATGAATGAATACTGATTTTTTGCGTCCCATGACTTGGGCAAGGGTTGCATCCGCTCGGGACGTACACCCCAGGCCAAAAGTATGGAAACAAGCTTGTATTTCAATAGAAAAGTGTGATCTTTTAAGCGGTGAATTTTCATACTACTCATTGACAATTTGGTAAAAATAATAATAGAACATTTTAAAAGTAAATTAATCTGGCTGTGATAGTTGCCAATTCAACATTTTGTCATGTAATTAAAGGGTAGGGTTTTTTTAGCTTTTTGACAATATTTTAGGATGTTTTGATATTAAGCGTGTTTTTTCTTTTGGGTTTGCATGAGATATTAAAGAAAGCAACGTTGTTACCATACTTTTGGCCTGGGGTGTATTAAAGTGCCAAAAGAGCCTCTACGTGTTTTCTTCAGGTCCTTATGCATATGAAGCATAACCCTTCTCTGATGGAAAGCCACATTTTTGTAATGTATGTATGTACACATGTTTGGGTTGTAAGTTCCACCGTAGCGTCAAAACTACTTGTAATGTTTGTATTGGAAATGGCCCGCCTGGGGTTTTTTTTAATTAATATGTTTTATATTTTTTTACAGACATTGAAAATAATCGAGGCTGTTTTTTTTTACGAAAATCCAGTACTCTATATATAAGGTTTAAAGAAATGGAATTTGCTTTCGTAAAAACGGGACCCTATTACTAAGACTCCGCTGTCCGTCTGTCTGTCTGTCACCAGGCTGTATATCATGAACCGTGATAGCTAGACAGTTGAAATTTTCACAGATGATGTATTTCTGTTGCCTCTATAACAACAAATACTCAAAAAGTACGGAACCCTCGGTGCGCGAGTCCGACTGGCACTTGGCCGGTTTTTTACTATGTAATTTCTCCCTGTCAGGATGAGTTCGACGTACCTGACGCACGTGCGGCGCGCGCACGCCGCGCTGAACGTGGCGTGTGACGTGTGTGGAGAGACCTTTGTAGGGGAAAAGGGGCTCAAGCTTCACAAGAAGAGGACGCACTCTGAGGTAAAGTAACAAAATGCCCGATGATAAGCAATTAGAGTTAGACCAAGAAAAGTCTGCAGCGATTTTGTTATAGCATACGCAGTGCAAGTGTTATTTTAAACGTCAATCTTCTATGAACGGCGACGGCTTTCTACGAACTTCTATAGGCGTGTGCTATCAAAATCGCTGCAGACTTTTGTTGGCCTAACTCTAGGCGATTTGTCTGCTCATTTGCTACATATCATAAAAAAATCTTAATGAATTGTTTCAGAACATGCCGCTAAGGCTCAAATGCCCTATCTGCTCAGCTAACTTCTACAGCTTAGAAGCGCTGAACACACACACAGACACGGCCGGCGAGCACACAGACCTGCGGCCGTGCGAGCAGTGCGGCGAGAACTGTGCGAGCGAGGACGCGCTACAGGAACATGTTGGAGAGATGCATCCGTCGGAATTACGTCGGTGTGAAGAGGTACCTTTTACTTTCAGGAGCAAGAAATAGTTATGCAAGGCTACAAAGTGGTTATTTGGCGTGAGTGTTGAAATTGAAAGCTGAGCGGGCGAAGGAATCTGAGATTGATTGATAGATTCCTGAGCGTAGCGAGGCTTTCAAGACACGAGACGAGACACCAAATAATTTTGCAGCAGTGCGGAACACACAACTTTTCTCGTCACTACAGCGAGCGAGGAAAATGCGAGATGCAAGAAAAAAAACAATAAAAATATAAAAATAATCAAATTTAATTTTGCCCTCTATTTAACATATCAAATTTAAGACATAACACACTCAAATCCAAACAAAATAAACAAGAGAAAAGCACACATATTCGTCGTGTTCGTAATACAAATGACTTTTGCACGCTAGCGGATAAAATAGACTTTTGCACGCAGATTTCGCGCTATAAACTGAGGTTTTCCGATCGAGTGAGGTGAAAAACTTTTTTTTTTACAACACCAGCTCGTAAAGGCTCTCTTATTACTTCAAAAACTGATGAGGAAGTTGCATTTTATCCACAAGAGTGGCAAAGTAATCTGATGCAATCTGGTGCGGGACCACTGCAATTTCAATGTCTCCTCTTAGGGTTCCGTACCCAAAGGGTAAAAACGGGTCCCTATTACTAAGACTCCGCTGTCTGTCTGTCACCAAGCTGTATCTCACGTCGTGATAGCTAGATAGTTGAAATTTTCACAGATATAACAACAAATCCTAAAAACAGAATAAAATTAATATTTAAGTGGGGCTCCCATACAAAGAAACGTGATTTTATGCCGTTTTTTGCGTAATGGTACGGAACCCTTCGTGCGCGAGTCCGACTCGCATTTGGCCGGTTTTTTTCATGTCAATAAAGAAAATTTTCTCTATTTTATGTACACAGTGCGGACTGACGTTTCCCTCTGCGGCCTCCTACGACACCCACCACCGTCGCAAGCACCTGCAGCGCTACAAGGACGGACGGAATGTTCAGCGCAAGCGCCGCGTCCCCCGCGTCCCGCCTCCCCGCGGGCAGTTCGTGTGCGAGCAGTGCGGACGTATACTGCCGGTATGTACTGTCTCACTCTATCATACACCTGCAGCGCTACAAGGACGGACAGAATGTTCAGCGCAAGCGCCGCGTCCCCCGCGTCCCGCCGCCCCGCGGACAGTTCGTGTGCGAGCAGTGCGGACGTATACTGCCGGTATGTACTGTCTCACTCTATCATACACCTGCAGCGCTACAAGGACGGACAGAATGTTCAGCGCAAGCGCCGCGTCCCCCGCGTCCCGCCGCCCCGCGGACAGTTCGTGTGCGAGCAGTGCGGACGTATACTGCCGGTATGTACTGTCTCACTCTATCATACACCTGCAGCGCTACAAGGACGGACAGAATGTTCAGCGCAAGCGCCGCGTCCCCCGCGTCCCGCCGCCCCGCGGACAGTTCGTGTGCGAGCAGTGCGGACGTATACTGCCGGTATGTACTGTCTCACTCTATCATACACCTGCAGCGCTACAAGGACGGACAGAATGTTCAGCGCAAGCGCCGCGTCCCCCGCGTCCCGCCGCCCCGCGGACAGTTCGTGTGCGAGCAGTGCGGACGTATACTGCCGGTATGTACTGTCTCACTCTATCATACACCTGCAGCGCTACAAGGACGGACAGAATGTTCAGCGCAAGCGCCGCGTCCCCCGCGTCCCGCCGCCCCGCGGACAGTTCGTGTGCGAGCAGTGCGGACGTATACTGCCGGTATGTACTGTCTCACTCTATCATACACCTGCAGCGCTACAAGGACGGACAGAATGTTCAGCGCAAGCGCCGCGTCCCCCGCGTCCCGCCTCCCCGCGGGCAGTTCGTGTGCGAGCAGTGCGGACGTATACTGCCGGTATGTACTGTCTCACTCTATCATACACCTGCAGCGCTACAAGGACGGACAGAATGTTCAGCGCAAGCGCCGCGTCCCCCGCGTCCCGCCGCCCCGCGGACAGTTCGTGTGCGAGCAGTGCGGACGTATACTGCCGGTATGTACTGTCTCACTCTATCATACACCTGCAGCGCTACAAGGACGGACAGAATGTTCAGCGCAAGCGCCGCGTCCCCCGCGTCCCGCCGCCCCGCGGACAGTTCGTGTGCGAGCAGTGCGGACGTATACTGCCGGTATGTACTGTCTCACTCTATCATACACCTGCAGCGCTACAAGGACGGACAGAATGTTCAGCGCAAGCGCCGCGTCCCCCGCGTCCCGCCGCCCCGCGGACAGTTCGTGTGCGAGCAGTGCGGACGTATACTGCCGGTATGTACTGTCTCACTCTATCATACACCTGCAGCGCTACAAGGACGGACAGAATGTTCAGCGCAAGCGCCGCGTCCCCCGCGTCCCGCCGCCCCGCGGACAGTTCGTGTGCGAGCAGTGCGGACGTATACTGCCGGTATGTACTGTCTCACTCTATCATACACCTGCAGCGCTACAAGGACGGACAGAATGTTCAGCGCAAGCGCCGCGTCCCCCGCGTCCCGCCGCCCCGCGGACAGTTCGTGTGCGAGCAGTGCGGACGTATACTGCCGGTATGTACTGTCTCACTCTATCATACACCTGCAGCGCTACAAGGACGGACAGAATGTTCAGCGCAAGCGCCGCGTCCCCCGCGTCCCGCCTCCCCGCGGACAGTTCGTGTGCGAGCAGTGCGGACGTATACTGCCGGTACGTACACTACCGCTCAAAAGTATTTAGGCACCCGCAATTTTCACCATACAATTGTATACAAAGAATATTTTCGAAATCATACTGTTCGATCGCAGGCAAATAACTCTCTTACATGTTGGATAGAATTTTTATTTAGGTAAATATATTGAGCCTCAAATTGTTGCCAAAGACATCCTTTAATATTTCGAGTTTACTTTATGCAACGAACAAGAAATGCCGCGCTGCGATAGGACTTTACAGCCATCAACGGCGATGCAGGACCCCATAAACCCACAAGCGCCGCAACAAGCATCTACAACAGATGATGTGGCCAATGATGAAATTGTTGCCAAAGACATCCTTTAATATTTCGAGTTTACTTTATGCAACGAACAAGAAATGCCGCGCTGCGATAGGACTTTACAGCCATCAACGGCGATGCAGGACCCCATAAACCCACAAGCGCCGCAACAAGCATCTACAACAGATGATGTGGCCAATGATGAAATTGTTGCCAAAGACATCCTTTAATATTTCGAGTTTACTTTATGCAACGAACAAGAAATGCCGCGCTGCGATAGGACTTTACAGCCATCAACGGCGATGCAGGACCCCATAAACCCACAAGCGCCGCAACAAGCATCTACAACAGATGATGTGGCCAATGATGAAATTGTTGCCAAAGACATCCTTTAATATTTCGAGTTTACTTTATGCAACGAACAAGAAATGCCGCGCTGCGATAGGACTTTACAGCCATCAACGGCGATGCAGGACCCCATAAACCCACAAGCGCCGCAACAAGCATCTACAACAGATGATGTGGCCAATGATGAAATTGTTGCCAAAGACATCCTTTAATATTTCGAGTTTACTTTATGCAACGATTTAAAAAACCCTTATGTACTAGTTCATACAAAATAAAACGATTGTCGATTTTGTACTGGAAAACGATTTATGGATTTTTTTACGTTTCGAACGAAACGTCACGTTCGAAACGTCAGGCTATGGATGGTATAGAAAGGATGCCAATCTCTTATGGCAGAATTGTTGCAAAAGTGACCGCTTTCAGCTTTAAATAATAGTTCCTAATCTCTCCGGTGGCGCTAGTTAGGCTCTGGGACACGAGTATAACATGAACCATATAAGGCAACAAATAACCCGACCAAATTACGTAGGTTGTTTTTGGTAGTATTTCGGTGTATGGTGGCGCCGCCTAATTACTGTTTTTTGATGGACACTTTTCATACATAGAGATTTGGCTCCTTTATAAAGTCTCCATGCGTCAGGCCATAAATAAACGTAAGTTTGTACGCGATCAGGTCCCGTGTTAGTTTTAAAATAATTTCTTTTCTATTTTTATTATACTCTGTCTATTTAATATGTGATCGTTGCGCCAGAACGCGACGCTGCTCCGGTACCACCAGCGCACGCATCAAGACGTGAAGCCTTACGCCTGCACAGAGTGCCCGAAGACCTTCGCCCTAAAATCCTCCTTAAACGTAAGCATATGTAGTAGTGACCCTGCCTGTGAAGCCGATGGTCCTGGGTTCGAATCCCGGTAAGGGCATTTATTTGTGTGATGAACACAGATATTTGTTCCTGAGTCATGGATGTTTTCTATGTATTTAGGTATTATAGGTATACTGATTTAATATCTTGTCTTTTTATTAATTATATAACAATTCAAGTCTTGGAGACCCTTTACATCTCTGGATAATTTGATGATCTTTTTTATTATTATATACATTTTATCTCTGACACCTGGAGACTTTTACATCTCTAAACAATGTTAGTACTTCTGTTGTTTTTTTTATTAGCTTTTTTTGTGTATTTTGACATTTCTATTTATGTAAAAAAAAAAAAAAGTAATTTTGGGTTAATTTTATTGTTTGTAAAAATTGACATGTAAAAGTGCCCCTGTGGCCTATTTGCTAAATAAATGTTTGATGTTTATTTATATATTATATATATCGTTGTCTGAGTACCCATAACACAAGCCTCCTTGGGCTTACCGTGGGACTTAGTCAATCTGTGTAAGAATGTTTATTTATTTATATTTACCTATGTAATAAAACTATGAAAACTGATTATATCGCGTATATTGACTACCAAAAAAGCGTAGTAACATAGAGTTGGCGTGTATTGCCAAGGAGAAGCGATACATACCCAAAATGCTGCGCGAGTCCATTGAGATTAAGAAATATCCAAACTTTAATAGGGAAGATGGCTTTTCTCTACCACCAGCTTGGGATCCGGTAGTCCATCTACCATCCATCTAGAAGATAAAGGAGCAAGCGAGACATAGACTGTGAGACCTTTGTGTTGGATGATGTTGGACATTCTGAGTATATATGTTTTGAAAAGATGTGTCTCGCTGAGTTTGTTGCCGGTCCCATATTGGGATATCCTCCTACAATTTAGGAGGGAATTAAATCTTCTCGGGTCCGAGGTGTAGGGTTGGAGCCGGCGTAGCTTTTATCGCGTATATATGTGCCATTTTTAATTAAAAGGGTACTTATTGTCGCTTGTCAATAAGGCGCTATTTCCATATAGCTTCAATTAACCTAAATCAACCTTATCGACAACCGACAATGTGGTACCTTTTGGTTGAAAACGTCACATATATCTTTACTTGAAAATAGGTGTATTGTATAACTAGCCTTATGAACCGGTTTTTGCATGTACAACCAGCCTTAAAGTTTATAGTCTATGATCGTTCATTATTTTTAGTATGTGGGTATTTTTGCACTTTGTAGTTTTTCTTCAGTCATCCGTTGACCACGAACGCTGTAAAGGGTTCGAAACGTCGTGATGTATTTTGAATTCAATATACGCGATATAATCCGTTTTCATAGTTTTATTTCATGAGTAACTATCGCGGTAACCGAAGACAATATTATTTATATTTATTTATTAAGCTAGTTCTACTGATAACTTATTTCAGTGGAGTAACTGTACCATGAGCTCCGTAGCAGGGGCATTCCACAAAGACGTCCAAGTACTTTATCGGAGACGTGACGCGTGTGGCAACTACCTTGATAACCTGCAGTTTATATTGTATATCGTTGAATTTAAAGCAAAGTTATTCAAATTAGAGTTTTGAATGATTCACGGTTAGTTTCACTAGACTTATATTGACCGGGATATAGACCGTGATTACCTTTTGTATTATTTGTGAGCTCCCGATATTTCGACGCAGTTACATGCATCATGTTCACGGGTGACTGAAGATAGCGGGTGGGTGTCAAAGTTGTGTAGACAGCGCTCTGTCTACCCTCATTCTTGCGCGTCGGCTGCGTTCACTTTCAACGTTACCAACGGTCGCATTCACACTTGTTGGTCCGGTCGCGTTCACACTCGTTGGTCTGTCCAAACACACTATACTCACGGTGTCACTACGCGTGTTTGATTCGGATATCACTAGTTTTTTACACAAACAAATCACGGGAGCTCACAAATAATACAAAAGGTAACCACGGTCTATATCCCGGTCAATATAAGTCTAGTGAAAGTTATTCAAACGTTATCATGCAGCTTTGCTTTTTTAGAAGTGTTAAAAACCGGCCAAGTGCGAGTCGGGTCGGACTCGCGCACGAAGAGTTACGTACGAGTACGTTTTCAAGCAAAAGGTACCACATTGTCGCTTGCCATAACGACGCTCTGACTGCACCAATCCCATCCTCGTCGCCAATGAGGTATTTTGGATAATTAAAACCACGAGAGTACGTTAACACAGCTGATGCTTTATTCCGACTGACGGTATGCATACATTATTATAGGTACCCACATATCTATACATAACAGTTTTTCGTATAAGAATACAAGCAATTTTCGTCCTTATGGTAAGCGACAATGTGGTACGTTTTGATTGAAAACGTCACATGTCACATATTATCTTTGCTATGTATATACAGTTCCACATGCGATCCCACACCGGCGAGAGGCCGTTCCAATGCCCGCTGTGCCCGCTCGCCTTCACCGTTAAGGCTAACCTCAACCGGCACCACAGGACAGTGAGTATGATTTAGATTTAGATAGATTTAGATATTTATTCTCATAATATAAAAATACAATATAAATTATCTTAGACTAATCTACACGAATTTATATTATGATCGTCAGTACATACAATTTACATTATTTGATAAATTCAAAAATACAATTTTATTACGCTATGCTTTGAGCATTTGACTACAATTATTTTGATTTGTGTTTTTTTAAGTAGTCACAAATTTATAATATAAATTATAAACTGTAATAAATGTCATATATTAAAGAAATTTATTACAGGTTACTAGTCAGTTTCTTTTTTCGAACTGTCAAACAGGGACCGGTCAACCCTTTCCGCGATAAAACCCTTTCAATGGGCGTCCCTTAAACACGGCTAACACATTGAAAGACTTTCCCTTTTGATCTGCAAACCCATTCATACCCTACCTTTGAATAACCCTTATCGAAAAGCTAACCAAAAATAAGGCTAGCCCTTAATAAGGGTTACCCTTATCTTTAAGCGCTTTTTATAAAGGTTTTCCTTTGCGTGAAAGAGACAGGATTAGAACGCCGCCGTCGATCGCTCGGATTCGAAGTAATGTGTGCTTTATGAACAAGGTAGACGACTTAAATTAGCACGCTTATATGCTAAAAGGGAAGCCCTTTATAAGGCTAACCCTTATAAGCAATATGCAAGGTGTTGGTGAGCGGATGATAAGGGTTTTGTAAGGGTACTTGGGCTACCGATTACACAAATGTGTGTACACAAATATAAGGGTTTTTAAAAGCAATGTGAAGGGTTTCGTCTGGCAAAGGGTATGGTGAGTTAAGCCTTATGCAATACCCTTATAAAACCCGGATAAGGGATAGCGGGCCGGTCCCTGCTGTCAAAACGATTTTGCTAATATGGAATTTATATGAAACACTAGCATGTGACGTCACGATCAAATTACCTACTCTTTATAGTTTTATACGGGTTTTAAAATAGAAATTGTGTCTTAAAAATAACTGCTGTCTACGTTTTCCTATCAATCTTCTGGTGTTTTATTTCATGCATGGTGTAAAATAATTTATTTTTAATACAGTCAAATACCCTATATATCAATATGTTCTTATAGCACCCGGGACCCGGGTATGTCCTTAAACTACGTCCAAAAGAGAGGTATGGGCACTGTGAATGACATCTCGCTTTGTGTGTTAGGGCACAGGACAGCGGATGTCATTCCAGATCTAGAGCAGAGCCCAACTGGGGAGGTACCTCCACCTTACAGAAAACCGCAGCCAAATAACACTAGACCCTACTCATAGTGTTGTGTTCCTGCCGGTGAGTAAGGTTGCCAGAGCTCGAGGGAGAGGAGTGTTAGGGTCGGCAACGCGCATGTAACTCCTCTGGAGTTGCAGGCGTATATAGGCTACGGAGACTGCTTAACATCAGGCGGGCCGCATGCTTGTTTGCCACCGACGAAGTATAAAAAAAAGCATGACACAATATTTTTTTGATAAAATATTATGAGAATAACAAATAATACTATTTCATTTTTAGAATTCTAATATTAATTCCAGTAAGTTCACACGTGACGAAAAACATGATGTACAACACTCATTCCATTGTCATTTAAATTAAATTTAAATTATATTTTATCATGTTTTTAAATTAATTTAAAATGTATTTTCTAATGCCTAACTTATTACATTTGTACATTAAATGTTATTATGTATAGGTACTTTAGTTCTTAGCTCTTAAATGTATTGCAATACCCTCACAGGGTTGTGTTAAGACATGTAATGATTTATGCATAAGATCTTTTGTACACACACTAAGCAAGGAATAAATGAAATGAAATTCCAAAATATAACAATGAATTACGCGTAAATTTGTCTAAAACTCACTTTGTCCAATTATATACGAGCCGTAGGCCGGATTTGGCAATCAACTTATGCATAAAGCAGACGCAATTACAGTCAGAGAAGACTAAGTTTCTTGGACTCATACTTGACAGTAATTGTAATTGGCAATGTCATATAAACGAATTATACTCGAAACTTTCAAAGTTTGTCTATCCGATACGTAGGCTGATACAGATTGCATCGGAGAAAGCGGGACTATAATGTCATATTTTGGTTACGTTCAGTAAAGTTTCAGAGCAAACTATCTACTCGTTTCAAAATGAGAGCGTAACTACGTTTGTATGGAGAACCGGGCTTGCCGGGGACCGTTAAACTAATAAATTTAAGGGCCGCTGGATTTGTTTTATTTTTTGCAGGCGCACTTGAAGCTCCACCCCCGCATCCCGTGCTCGATCTGCGGGCGCGTGTTCACCACCAACTCCTGCGTGCGCGTGCACATCAACACCGTGCACCACGGCCAGCCCGGACCCAAGCGGGACCGGCGCAAGCGCAAGAAACCTGACTCACCCTGTACGATCTCTAGTCTTACACAATAATGTAACTTGACTCGCCCTGGACGATCTCTAGTCTTACACAATAATGTAAATAAAATACATTTTGGCGAAAATTCATTGTTTTATTTTCGATTTGATTTCATGGGTCCAAGACTTGAATATAGACCGTGATTACCTTTTGTATTATTTATGAGCTCCCGAGATTTTACGCAGTTACATGCATCATGTTCACGGGTGACTGAAGAATGAAGATAGCGGGTGGGTGTCAAAGTTGTGTAGACCGCGCTCGGTCAATATAAGTCTAGTGAAACTAACCGTGAATCATTCAAAACTCTAATTACATATAATATAATAGATGATACTTATGATACTATTTTAACAAAAAAAAACGTAAAATAAATGACCACGCTACGCATTATTATCATGACTGATTACTTATTTTTTTCGCCCATTGGACAAGCTTCTAAGCCATACTGCCTTGTCATAAGTAGGAATTTTTCTTTTCAGTATTAGGCCCCATTAGCACTAGAACTTAAAAAGCGTTGCGTGTATAACGTACCCATATGTGAGAGCGAGAACGCGATATCTCTTTCTCGCTCTCACATATGGGTGAGTGTGGCGTGTATTATATTCTTTGGTGTGGCGTACTAATGTCGCGGTGCGGTGCGGTAGTCTGTTACGTAAAAGCGAAACCTACTAGATTGGTAGTTTTATTTTTGCTGAAAAGATATATGTCAAGCCCTGACACTGACAGTTTAACTTAGCTTGTCGAGTTGTCATCGGTTTATTTTATTTATTGCTTCGTGCTTTCCTTAATTTTCAGTGTGATGTGATTAGTTAAAAAGCAATCAGATTTTTTTGCCAAGAATTAAATCATTGTACTTTCTATTTGTACATGTACTAACAAATAATGGATATAACACGAAAAACTTCAAAGCACGCTTTACTCTGTTGTCGTGCCTGTCTACTGACCGATTGTAAACTTTACGATATCCATGAAAATAATCTAGCTGATACCTTTTCCCGCGTCTCGGGGACTCCAGTAAGTATTAAACAACGGTTAGGAACATTCCTCTGGCTACTCCTTACCAATAATAAGCTACGGCGCGATAGTATGGTGGCCCACCAAACTATCCACAGTGGAAGCTAGACTTACCATCGCTTACCATCAGGTGATTCATCTGATCGTTTGCCTCCTATTTCATAAAAAAAAAAACTACATTGACTCCAGAGCTCGAGACTCGCTCCCATTCTGTTTCGTTCGCGTGTAGTGTAACTAAGAGCAGAATCTGCAGAATCATTAGGGAATAGTTCGGTCTAGTACAGTGGAGGGAATCGTGTCGTTTTGATTTTAGTACATGTACTACACAAGCCTAGAGACTGGAATTATATAAATTTAAAAGTGGAAAAATTACTGCCTTGGGTGAGACTTGAACTCACGGCCTCTGGATCTGGCCAGAGGCCGTGAGTTCAAGTCTCACCCAAGGCAGTAATTTTTCCACTTTTAATTTTATTCTAAGCTTAATAGCATCGATCGCAGACGTTTCTGCTTGTTAAAAATTAATTTGGAATTATATAGTCCCGAACTCGTTTTTTTTACTACTGTATAGTAACCTATGATCCTTCGCACACTTTTTACAAATACTGACATCAACATCAACATCAAACATTTTTTCAGCAATATAGGCAAATAGGCCACAGGGGCACTTTTACATGTAAATTTTTACAAACAATAAAATTAACCCAAAATTACAAGAAACAATTACATAAATATAAATTTCAAATAACACAAAAAAATAACTAATAAAAAATATACAAACAACAGAAGTACTAAAATTGTTTAGAGATGTAAAAGTCTCTAGGTGTCAGAGATAAAATGTATATAATAATAAAAAAGATCATCAAATTATCCAGAGATGTAAAGGGTCTCCAAGACTTGAATTGTTATATAATTAATAAAAAGACAAGATATTAAATCAGACAAACAGACAAGAACCGAATGAAGTGCCTCACGTTAATGCCACTCAAAAGTAAAGTTACATAGGTAAAATGAAGCCCGTGTAAACTTAAACAGACCGGTTTCCACAAACAGCACCCGTTCACGAGTATGACGCGTATCTCAGCCATCGTCTCCCTCAACCTTCATTCGGAAAAGGCGACAAGTTTTCTCAGACCACAGATAGATGCACTCATATAAAATATCTTGTCTCTTTCCTTCAGGTGTTTAAAGACAAGATGCCGCAGCATGTATGTGCATACTGCCTCTCGTTTGTAATGAAATGTACGAACTTCCGAGAGACGTGTCTCCGCTCACAGCAATGCCTCCTGTCAGCGTTACTCGAAGGAGAGGTAATCACTTTTTTTATTTTCAAATGTAATGTAGATGTAGATGTTTCCTCCAAAGGCCCACGGTCCAACCTATCTTATCCTCGTAAGGCCCAATGTGCATTACAATGTACACTCTGTTACAATCTAATTTGAACCTTCTCTCTCTCATCACGTGCCATCTCCGTCCAGGAGGTCGGCGACCATATGTCTATATGTCTCTCTATGTTCAGTCATGCGAATTAGTATATCTATGTTCTTCACTTCCAACCAGTCTCTTATATTTCCAGTCCATGATGTGCGCCTTCTACCTAATTTGAACCTTACACTAAATGAATTAAGTAGCATTTCTTTTGTTTCATTGTTTTCTAAAACAAACGAAAGTCACCCTAATCTTCTATACAACAAGGTTTGAATTAAAAATAGGGAAACTTTGTATGGTGGGCCTTACGAGGTTAAATATTTCGGGGATCTCGGAAACGGCTGTATCGATTTTAACTATAAAACTCCCGTGAGACTCGAACATATTAAATTATTTTAAATCGGGTTACTCACGTATTATTAAGTCGAATAGCTCGACATGTTTCGATCGAATTTACGAGGATCCTCTTCACGGACCAACGACACGTCTTCACTGGTCGAGGGCGCACCGTGTACATGTCGAGCTATTCGCCTTAATAATATGTGAGTGACCCGTTTTTAAAATAATTTAATAGGCTCTAACGATTTCGATAAAATCCATACTAATATTATAAATGCGAAAGTCTGTCTGTCTGTGTGTTACCTCTTCACGTTTAAATCGCTGAACCGATTCAGTTGAAATTTGGTATAGAGATAGTTTAAGTCCCGGGGAAGGACATAGGGTAGTTTTTTATACCAGAAGTCATCCTTTAAGGGGGTGAAATGGGGGGGGGGGGTGGAAGTTTGTATGGGAAATCGATAAAAAGCAGATTGGATAAAAAATAAGCTACCCAAATTACTAAATCCACGCAGACGAAGTCGCGGGCAAAAGCTAGTATTTATATATTTCGGGGATCTCGGAATCGGCTCTAACGATTTTAATAAAATTTGTTATATGGGAGTTTTCGGGGGCGAAAAATCGATCTAGCATTTTTGACTTTTTATGTTTTTCGAGCATAGCTCAGTCTCCCAGATATTACAAGTTTGATAAAATTTAAATTATTTGCAATAAGAATAAAAAATAATGCACTTTTTTTTGTTCAATTTATGGATAAAACAAAATCAACTTCATTTCTTACTTTATAGGTTCAAATTTCACTGGCAAATCTCTTTTTTTTTATTGTATGGCTTAGGAGGATGTTCTAGAGATGTAGGTCTAGTTTCTAGAACTTGTATCTATTTGAACAATTCCAATATTCATGTCTAAATAACATACTCATTTATTTGAACTTTCCACTTGAACTCCTTTATCTGTAGGTTGACACAGAACGTGTCCGCAGAATCGACCGCCCCACCAAGAGACTCAATTTATCTTTAACAAAAATTCATGTCATAGACCACACAACAAGCTCACTGACAGACTTGGAACATAAAACTAATAACGACGTTGATATAGACAATATTGTAGAAGAAACTGAAGTGAAAACAGAAATTTATAATAAAAATGATGAAGTTAAAATAGATGAAGATACAGATACAGATTTTGATTTAAATGATTTCAAAAGTACAAAGAAAAAGACTGAGCTTGAAGTAAATGAAATAATAGAGACTACAGATGATAAAGATGAAATAAATTACATTTCTTTAGAAAATACAACAAATGTCAAAATAGAAATTGAGATGGTCAATGATGAAATAAGCGTAGCGGATAATGATGATAATGGCTTTAGTGATACAGAAAGTGATGACAGCCTACTAAAAAAAGAAAATAAAAGAAAAAATATCAAAGCTACCAGAAAGAAGAAAAAACTCAGAGAAGATGATTATGATGACGATGACAATAGTGATACAGAAAATGATAACAGCCCAGTGGAAAAAGAAAACAAGAGAAAGACTATCGGGGTTACATGGAAGAAATATTCCAAAAAAGTGAGAGAAGATGATAATAATGATGATAGTTATACAGAAAATGATAACAGCCCAGTGAAAACAGAAAATAAGAGAGAGACTATCAGAGTTACAAGGAAGAAATATTACAAAAAAGTGATAGAAGATGATAATGATGATGATAGTGATACAGAAAATGATAACAGCCTAGTGAAAACAGAAAATAGGAGAAATACTATTAAAGTTATGAGGAAGAAAGGTTCTAAAAAAGTAAGATATGATGATGATGATACTGATACAGAAAATGATAACAGCCTAATGAAAAAAGAAAATAAACGAAAGACGGTCAAAGACAAGAAGAAATCATATAAGGGAAAAAAATCTAAAAATAATTCTGATGACGCAGACGCTTTTGAGGACGAATCAGAGAAGGGAAGAAAAAGAAAAAAAGTGTTTAGGGATCCGGCAAATGATTACCTTCCTATCATTGATTATGACAAGTACGCGAACGACTATGGGATGGAAATTGTCACTCTGAGCAAGGTAAGAAAATCTAGTACAAATACAAATTGTTTATTGGACAGTCAAGGGCATAAATATGTACACGGTGGCTAAAAAATAAGTGCATTCCCGTTGCCAGGGAGGTTTTGGGATTATACTGAGCAACTTTTACTATGGGACCAACCCCGAACACGCGAAAAAAATTTAGCTGTTTCATACATTTTGTCTGGTCCATTTTCTATGGGAGGGTAAATAATTTTTTCGCGATTTCGTGGTTGGTCCCATAGTAAAAGTTGCTCAGTATAATCCCAAAACCTCTCTGGCAACGGGAATGCACTTACTTATTAGCCAACCTGTATATATTCCTAAAGTTTCAAAGATATGTGTACGCTCTTACACCTTAGCCAATAAAGTAGTGTTCACATATTTTTGAGCCATTTGTCTGGATCGATATTTTTGCCTTCGACTGGACAAAAATAAGTTTAAATAGTAGTTCTGTGAGTTTTTAGTATATGCCATTGCCATTTGTGTGTGCAGGACGAACAATTAGAAGAGATCGCGTCGCGTAAGAAGTCCCGCATTTACTTGAACTCTCGGTTTAAGTGTGCCCCCTGCGGAAAAGGGTACATAACAGAGGCCGCTTACAACAACCACCAAACCAGACATAACCCGGTAAGTAGTTAGTTAAAAAAACCGGCCAAGTGCGAGTCGGACTCGCGCCACGAAGGGTTCCGTACCATTACGCAAAAAAACGGCAAAAAATTCACGTTTGTTGTATGGGAGCCCCACTTAAATATTAATTTTATTCTGTTTTAAGTATTTGTTGTTATAGCGGCAACAGAAATACATCATGTGTGAAAATTTCAACTGTCTAGCTATCACGGTTCATGAGATACAGCCTGGTGACAGACAGACGGCCAGACGGACAGCGGAGTCTTAGTAATAGGGTCCCGTTTTATCCTTTGGGTACGGAACCCTAAAAACTGGAGTCTATAGCGACGCCGAGCTCAATAATTGTATAGTTAAGTAAATTGTTAGTCTCAATGTTTATATAATGTCACTCCTTTTAACATGTGTAGCTTGACTGTTAATGTTAATTTAAGGAATATAAAAAAAACTAAAAGTACTTTCTCCTGCAGCGACAGTAAGTAAGATGCCTTGGTAAGCGTTAGTTAATTTCGATCACTGTCTGGAACTTACAAAGAAATATTAAAGCATAAATAACCTAAGCAAATTTAGATAATTAATTATGATAATTTTAAGCGCAATTGTATATTGTGAGATAAATAAATCATATCATATCATATCATTTGATTAACAATAAAAGCTTATGAAATAAAACTATGAAAACGGATTATATCGCGTATATTGAATTTATAATACATCCCATATTTATAATAAAAGCTTATATTTTTTTTTTGTAGAGCGATGGCGCACACGTTTGCGATATCTGCGGAGTGCGCTTCAAGAAACTAAGCAGGATGCGGATGCACCAAGTTCTGCATCGGTTCAAGTTTATATGCAAGGAGTGCAACTATGTCTCACGAACCAGGTAATTATAACCGAACGTAGCACATTTCGCAGGTGTATGTGAAAACCATACGCATGCGCTGTATGTGGGATACCGCCGTTTAGCCAAAATATTTTTCGCCGAATTTCACTTCCCAACAAACTTATGGCATCAGTTTCATTTCCCAAATGAAATTTTAGCAAGTTTTTTACTTCGCAACCATTTAATTTCCCAACCCCATATTGCGAAATGAAAAAGACGTACTAGGTTGGGTTAGGTTAGGTTGGATTATGAAAATTTGCGAAATGAAATTTTGCCAAATGATAATTTGCGTAAAATAGTTTGGGAAGTAATACTTTGGGAAACGATTTTTGGCAATACATTAGTAAACCGCTGTATGTTCGTTTATATGTATAAGTATATAGTCTGTATCTTTAGGTAGTTAAATAAATGCAAACAATGTGTTTTCATCGAATTTAAACTGTTGTGAGACATACTAACATTAAATCATTTTACGGTTTAGACTCACTTGTTTTAGTCACTCGCGCGACATGTTTCGGAGAGCGTAGGTCTCCTTTTTCAGCGAGCGACGCGGCGCGCGGCAGCGGCAGTACGCAATGCACGGTCGTCGTGAACGCTGCTCGCACTATTAGTGCTTGAGAAAGGAGACCTACGCTCTCCGAAACATGTCGCGCGAGTGACTAAAACAAGTGAGTCTAAACCGTAAAATGATTTAATGTGTTTTCACATTTTCGGGTACTTAAAATATTTATCGGTTAACCAACCAAATGGAAAACTGCCTGGATATGTTTCTCATCGTTCTGGCTTTAACCTTTTTCATTTAATCGTGTAATGTTGTCATCTACCCTCAAATGGCTAAATATTCCATCTCGTTTTAGGTTCTTTATGTGGGTGAAGAAATAGGATATATTACAAAACTAAATTATTTGATTAATCATTTCATCCCGATATCATAGAGTAACTTATACTAGAGCGGTACTGTCATAGTAAATTTTGTAACCCCAGTAAATTCACTGCCATCTGTCGACACACTTTAAAACTAAAATTGAAGATTTGTAAAAATACGATAAAATGTATTTAAATATAGATAAATGTTTTTTATTTATTTGCATTAATTATTTTGATGATTTTGACCCATGTTCTTTCACTGATATGCGTTAAAATTGTTAAATAACAAACGAAACCGTCAACGCCATCTATACGACTGTAGGCCAAAACTAGTAGCGCCCTCTGAACGAGAATCAAATTTTCTTGATTTTCGAGGCACGTTTTTTCCTTAGACTGTATCCATCTATTACGGAGTTATATCTATCTTTGCCGATATATACCTATTAACAAAATATAGTTTGTCAAAGGACTGTCTCATTTCAAACATAGACAGATAGAATCATACTATATTTGTCTTACGCTAGTACTAGCACCCAAAAGAAAGGGATGAGTATAATTTTCCTGGTTGTTACTGACTGACAAATTGGTTTTACCAACTATAGCACGATTATAGCAGCTTCGTTGTTACACTGAGTAAGTAATAATAATAATATCATATTCATATATTTATTGATAAAGCAAATTACACGTCCAGAGTACATAAAATAAAATTACAAAAGTAAACATCGTTTAAACTTAAAAACAAATCATAGCATACATATATCTTAAAACGAAAACGGAAATACAATAATATATCATGTCAGTCGTAATTATAAATTCAAATAATTCTAAATTTGGTCACATAATTTTAAATAGTGTATAGTAATCCATATAATAATGAATAAATTAAAAATAAAGATTCACAATGAAAATAATGTCCCATGAAAACAGCGAAATTAGACTTTTACATCGTGTGTGTGGATCGATGACACCCTGTCGAAAAATTCGTCGATAGTGTAGCACGCCATCTCTAGTAATGTTTTTTTAATTTTATTAGTAAATGTGACATCACTAGAGACATCTCTGATTACAGCAGGTAATGTGTTGAATAGTCTATCGTAGTGGAACTTCTGTAAGTTTTGACACATCGAGTTAAATTAATTGATTTGAAGAATTTTCTTGCCCAATAAAATACCTAATTGTGGCCCGTGGGGTCCGAACGCGTCTTCATTCATGAACTGTCGCCTGCGGTATTTCCGGACCGATATGACCTTCAAACCTTCAAGAAAAGAGCGTATTCCCATCTTAAAGGCCGGCAACGCACTAACAACCCCTTGGTGTTGCGGGTGTCCATGGGCGGCGGTAATCGCTTACCATCAGGTGATCCGTCTGCTCGTTTGCCTCCTATTTCATAAAAAAAATAATTAAGGAATTGGCTAAAAGAATAATAGACGTCACCGGTGATCGTAGAGCTGGCAGCTTCCTCGCAGAAAGAGTAAGCATTGCGATACAGCGAGGAAATGCTACCAGGCACCATGCCGCAGGGGAATAGTAAGTAAGTAAGTAAGTAAATATTCTTTATTGCACCAAAATTATACATTTTACATACATGTAAAACTACAAAGAAATATTCAAAGAAAAAATAGAACCAGGTAACAACAGGCGGTCTTATCGCTAAAAAGCGATCTCTTCCAGACAACCTTTGGGTAGCAGGAAATGTAGAACTCATACAAAAGTCAACAGGTAGTGCAAAGAGCTAAATATGGAGACTATTAAACACAAACACACATACTACAATTACTACTTATACATATAAGTATTAAAACGAAACCTAACACACAAATAAATATACAATACAATATATATATATATATATATATATATATATATATATAATATATATTTATACAAGCATATATACAATATATAAAATGGCAACTTAAGGCAGAGATAGAAAGTATAGTTTTAGCTGATTTTTGAATATGGGGAGAGTTTTTAGTTATTTATTTTAAGATTAGTTTTATTTCTTTTTAGTCTTAGGTTTTAAGTTTTATAAGTTAGTTATTTCAGACCTAGATATACCTCATGTCATTTAAGTGTTTTTATAGACATTGTGTCTTCTTCTTCTTGTACCTAGCGTTATCCCGGCCTTTATTGCCAGGGTCCGCTTTCCTACTAGCCTTTCTCCACTTTGCGCGATCCTGGGCGTCCTCTCGTGTGAGCCCGTTTACGCTCATATCGGCTTTCACGACATCGAGCCATCGCTTTTTTGGTCTGCCCTGGGGTCGGGGGCCGTCAAGGGCTAGGTTAAGGCATATATTTCCTACGTAGTCATCTGGCCTGCGACAAACGTGGCCGAACCACCGGAGGCGACATTCTTGGAGCTTCTCCGCTACGTCACGGACTGCGAGACTGCCACGGATGTACTCGTTACGGATGCGGTCAGCGCGCGTAACGCCGCACATCAACCGCAGCATCTTCATCTCTGTAACGCGAAGCTCCTGAACGTGCCTTCCAAGAACCGGCCACGTCTCGGCGCCATAAAGTAGGACTGGACGGATAATGCACTTATACCATAGAGTAACTTATACTAGAGCGGTACTGTCGTAGTAAATTTTGTAACCCCAGTAAATTCACTGCCATCTGTCGACACACTTTAAAACTAAAAATGAAGATTTATAAAAATACGATAGAATGTATTTAAATATAGATAAATGATTTTTTTATTTGCATTAATTATTTTTATGATTTTGACCCATGTTCTTTCACTGATATGCGTTAAAATTGTTAAATAACAAACGAAACCGTCAACGCCATCTATACGACTGTAGGCCAAAACTAGTAGCGCCCTCTGAACGAGAATCAAATTTTCTTGATTTTCGAGGCGCGTTTTTTCTTTACGGAGTTATATCTATCTTTGCTTATACACTAGCCCTTTGAGTCTAAGTGGTATGTGTGTATGACATGATATAATTGATAAATTATATTGTGGTCTGTTTACATCCTTTTAAATACCTAAAGATACAGACTATAGTTATTATTTAAATTACGAAGTTTTGAATGACTTGTATATTTGTAGCGTGACAGCAAAAATTCACCATGCGATGCACGCGGGCGAGACGTTCGACTGTGAGCACTGTGAGAGGAGCTTCAAGTAAGTAAAAGTATAGTTAACGCTATCTCTACTGAGCTCGTTCACTTACCTGTACTAACAATGGCATTCTGTTAAACAAAAGCCATTATTTCTTTTGTGTGAGCGCGTGGGCTTTGTGCCTGAGGCTCACACACAATTGGCCACTCGCGCAGGCACAAAGGCCACGCGCGCAGATAAAAGAAATAATGGCTTTTGTTTAACAGAATGCCATTGTACAGGTAAGTGAACGAGCTCAGTAGAGATACCGTTAACTACAAAAACATAATATTTAGTAAAAAACTGGCCAAGTGCGAGTCGGACTCGCGCACGAAGGGTTCCGTACCATTACGGAAAAAAACAGCAAAAAAATCACGTGTGCTGTATGGGAGCCCCACTTAAATATTAATTTTATTCTGTTTTTAGTATTTGTTGTTATAGCGGCAACAGAAATACATCATCTGTGAAATTTTTAACTCTAGGTATTACGGTTCATGAGATACAGCCTGTTGACAGACAGACGGACAGCGGAGTCTTAGTAATAGGGTCCCGTTTTTACCCTTTGGGTACGGAACCCTAAAAAAAACATCTTACATACGTAGATGTGGACACAAGTGAAGCAATCGGTAGCTTGTATGCACTGGGTTTTTGACGTATTGGTATCGTGGTGAACGCAGCCACGCACACATGCAAGCATACGCTAATCGTATATACACGGTGGCAAAAAAATAAGTACGTTCCCGTTGCCAGGGAGGTTTTGGGATTATACTGAGCAACTTTTTGTGCTACATATCTATTGTCGAGTAGCAACTGAGAGTTCCGCTATGTATGGAGTTACCACTCTTTCTTTACTTATATTTGCTATAGATTAAAAAAACTATTATTATGTTCGTGACACGGCCAGCCTGTATTTTACTATGGGAGCAACTTTTGCTATGGGACCAACCCCGAAATCGCAAAAAAAATATTTGGCTGTTTCATACATTTTGGCTGGTCCTTTTTCTATGGGAGGGTAATTTTTTTTCGCTTTCGTGGTTGGTCCAATAGTAAAAGTTTCTCAGTATAATCCCAAAACCTCCCTGGCAACGGGAATGCACTTAGTTTTTAGCCACCCTGTATAATATATTTTAATTTAAAGTCACTCTAACGTTATCATGTTAAATATCGAATTCTTCGCTTTATAAAAAGTGTTACAAATAAGTTTTTGGCAAAAATTTCATTTTTGGTACAAGGTTTTATTGTTGACTGTACTTTTCTTTCCACAGGCAACTAATAGTCATCGAGACAATTCTAAAAACCCCAAACACAATATGGTTGCTTTGTTTTATCACAGATTTCCTATGGCCACCTCCTGTCTCCATAATCAGATCAGCACGATGTACATATGTATGCAAATTTTCAGCTACATTGGAAGTCAGGAAGTGGGTCAAATTTAACTTATTTAATTATACGAAGGGGTCTTTTAATTTCAGCGTTTTTACCTTAAATTCCGACGTTTCGCTGAGTTGCACCAGCTGTGGTCACGGAAAGACTGACGTCCCAGCAAAATATCAACGGAGATCTAAGTAAACAACACTAAACTACCCGAAATTAGTTTATAAAAACCGGCCTAGTGCGAGTCGGACTCGCGCACCGAGGGTTCAGTACTTTTTTAGTGTTTGTTGTTATAGCGGCAACAGATGAAAATGTGAAAATTTCAACTGTCTAGCTGTCACGGTTCATGAGATACAGCCTGGTAACAGACAGACAGACGGACAGCGGAGTCTTAGTAATAGGGTCCCGTTTTTACCCTTTGGGTACGGAACCCTAAAAATGTTCGGGGTGTTTTCCGTGACCACAGCTGTTGCAAATCAGCTGAAACGTTGGGTAAAAACGATGAAATTAAATCGCGGTAGACCCGTTCGTATAATTAAGTATGTGATCAAAACGAGTATTCAAAGTATTGTATTGCAAATTTAACTTTGACTCGTACAAACATATAGGTAGTTACATAATCAGTGACTCTTTATTTACATATAAGATGTATACAGTGGTACTACGTAAACGAAATTAGTAACTAGCTTAAATCTCAAATAGGACCTTGAGGCATTGTACCAAGGATGCTGGCGGCATTTTCTCGCTGTACCGCAATGCTGATACGTTGTGCGAGAAAGCCGCCAGCTCTGGTCACCAGTTACGTCAACCAGACGCTTCGCGATTTCTGCAAACAACTCGTGCGCGCTGGGACCCCATGGACCTAGAGTTTCAACTCCAATTACATACATACTTACATACATACATACTTAGATACATCATGCACGTTAATAGAATATAATAGAAATCATTTATTCAGACAACACATCAATACAACACATATATAGCAAATACAAGACAAAGATAAACGAAACAGTGGAAATAGAGATGTGAAGCCGAAATGGTCTCCACTCAGCAATACAGCTAGCACGACTAGCGTGGTCAACGGCGCTGGTTTTCTGTGGAGCCAGCGGAGTGTGCGGGACAGCATAGTTCGGGACGGGACACGTTGTGGACGACGTGACGTAATAACATAGAGTATTACTAATATAAATATATACATCGAATTTATATATATATATACAAATATACATAACTTAACTGGTGAATAACTAAAGAACAGAACAGAATAGGTAATAATGACGATGACGGGATCCGGATTTTTTAAATATTTAGCTTAATAAAAAACTTGTAAAAATAGCGTCACGTACCCTAAAGTTTTCTAGAATGTCCATTATTGTGACTATATTTGTTAGCATTTTCTTATATGAACTTTTTCCTGTCAGCAAGCGTACGACGTACTTGGGCCACTTGCGTCTGACGCACCCCGCCATGAATGTGGCATGCGACATGTGCGGCGAGACGTTCATCGGGCAGAGGGGGCTGGCCTTGCACCAGAAGAAGACTCACGGAAAGGTAACCTTAACCTTAACCATTCCAAAGCGCTTATCAAGGCATTCAGCAAAAAGGCGTCTTCGAGCGCCTTGGCGCTGCCTAGGAACCAACTGCGCAACTTGGTCAGGGTGCTTACCGGGCACTGCGGCCTAAATAAGCACATGCACACTATGGGGAAACGTGACATGGGGCGGTGCAGACTCTGTATGGAGGCAGAGGAGACGCCCCTACACATCCTCACAGAGTGCCCCTGCCTAATGCGCACTCGTGACTTGATCCTGGGTGGACATATATTGCGCCCGGAGGAGTTAAAGTATCTCGAAATCAAAAAGATCCTGCAGCTGTTTGAAGTTGCAGGTTTGGATCGAGAGTTGTAGTAGGTGGCGATCACAATAGATCAGAGATGGTCGCAGTGATACATAGGCTCTGGAGCCTTACATAGCCCCTAGAAAAAGAAGAAGAAGAAGAAAGGTAACCTTGCTACCTCAGATAATAGTTCTTACGAACAGATGCTTATCTCTCAAAGAAAACGAAAATACCTACCGTTTTGATACCTACACAAAAATACAATGGAGTGACCTTCAACGCGCCGCTCCCCGCACCGCGAGCGCCGACACAACGCTAGAGTTGCCGACGTTTCTTTCAAACACTTAGGTATCTTAGGTTCGAAACGAGTGGCGGTAAATTAAAACACGACCGCAGGGAGTGTTTTAAATCGACACGAGTTGCGAATTACCTATTCGCAAGTGTATCGTACAACGTTTTACAGTACATATGGCCCTTTAAACTTTCGACATATGCGCGAAAAGTGCTCTTTTACGCACTAGTGCGAGAAGTAACACCATATGTACTGTAAAAAACATTACCTACATCTTTAAAACAATTTAATAGTACCTACGTAGCTTGTTACGAAGACATTTACTCTGTCATAGCGCGCGGTGACGTGCGTTCGTGAGCGCGTGTGGCAACCAACTGGCTACTGGCTAGCTTTAGTACCGCCGGCGGGAAGCGAGTCGTAGGTATAAATCCGAGCTCGCGCGGAGAGTTCCATGTTGCTACACTCTTATTGTTGCACGTGCGGTATGAATGTGGCATGCGACATGTGCGGTGAGACGTTGCAGGCAGGCCAAGTTATTTAATGTTAATGGCAAATATATTTAATTTTTATTCGTTTCAACTATTTTTTTCAGCTCACGAAACCACAGCAGTTTAAATGCAAGACCTGTTCAGTGAAATTCAATAGTGTCTCGGCGCTGAACACACACACAGACACGGCCGGCGAGCACGGAGACCTGCGGCCGTGCGAGCAGTGCGGCGAGAACTGTGCGAGCGAGGACGCGCTACGGGAACATGTCGAAGAGAAACATCCAATCGAGTCACATCGCTGTGAAGAGGTAGGAATAATAAAAACCGGCCAAGTGCGAGTCGGACTCGCCCACCGAGGGTTCCGTACTTTTTAGTACCTATTTGTTGTTATAGCAAAAGAAATACATCATCTGTGAAAATTTCAACTGTCTAGCTATCATGAGATACAGCCTGGTGACAGACAGACGATCAGAGGAGTCTTAATAATAGGGTCCTGTTTTTACCCTTTGGATACGGAACTCTAAAAAGTATGTTTCCTTCGCGAAGTATGGATAGACGTTGAAACAACACCAGTTGTAACAGAGACAATATTAAGAGGGCCACTTAATAGGGACCGTGCGCTTTGGAGGGTCTGCCATCTTGTGGCCTGAATCGGCCACGGGGGCCACTTTTGGGGGGTAAATAAGAAAATTAAAAAATTAAGTTTGTCAAACTATATGGTGTTATACATCAAATGAAAGAGCTCAATGTGAGAATCTTAAATATATGTATTTTTTTTTTGAGATAAATAGGCAAAAAATGACCCCCCCCCCTTTATCTCCGAAACTACTTGGTCAAAAATTTTGAAAAAAATACACAAAATAGATCTTTACCTATAGATTACCGGAAAACCTATTAGAAATGTGCAGTCAAGCGTGAGTCGGACTTAATTACTTAGTTTTTAATCCGACCCCTACGGCTTTTTCAATGACATTTCACATAAAAATACAATGTTTAAATTGTGTAATGTACGGAACCCTTGGAACGCGAGTCCGACTCGCACTTGGCCGGTTTTTTTTTATACTGAAAATCTGTAAATTTTCAAAGAAATACCCAAAATATTTCTAAAAGCATACAGACATGTGTTCACTTAACCCAAGAACAATATACAAAGATATCTTACATCAGCCACGATGTATGTCAGATATATACAGAAAAAATGCCTATAATATGAGTATAAAAATCTACAATAATTTACCTGTTCAAATAAAATCACTTGAAGGCAATAAGTTTAACACAACTCTAAGGAAATGGCTTCTTGATCACTGCTTCTACAACATTAGTAATTAAATCCATACTAATATTATAAATGCGAAAGTCTGTCTGTCTGTCTGTCTGTGTGTTACCTCTTCACGCTTAAACCGCTGAATCGATTTAGTTGAAATTTGGTTTACAGATAGTTTGAGTCCCGGGGAAGGACATAGGATACTTTTTATCCCAGAACTCACCCCTCAAGGGGGTGAAAAGAGGGGTGGAAATTTGTATGGGGAATCAATAACCGCTGAACCGATTTAGATGAAACTTGGTATGGGGATAGTTTGAGCTGTGGGAAAGGATTTAGAATAATTTGATCCCCGAAATCATCCCTTGAGGGTGTAAAAAATGGGGTGGAAATGTATAGTGTGGACCAATTTGGGGGTGAAAAAAGGATGTATTAAAAAGCAGATTTGTTTAAGAATTAAGGTACCCAAATTACTAATTCCATGCAGACGAAGTCGCGGGCAAAAGCTAGTTGCCTATAAAGAGTAAAATGATGATTTCACTAATTGTACATGTTTAATTTACTGTTGTTCGTCCTTTATATTTTTAGCCTAATGTATTATCCTTAAAGTTAAATTAAAATAATGTATGCTTGCAAAATTAACTCCTGTACCTTATAGTTTTTTATTTGTATGGTAATTCATTAACGATGTATAAATTTGCATGCTGTTTAAACAGCCGAAGGTGAAACGATTGTATGTAATGTACATTTTACCTAAGACACTTATTGTACCCTTTTTCTGCAAATAAAATTATTTATATTTCTATGGTGCCTCCGGTTTGAGGTTTCTAATACAACAGACAATAGAAACTCACCTGGTTTACCTTGAAAACTAATGAGTATAATTTCGACAGATTCGAAACTGAAATGGTTTTACTACTTAATCTTTATTTAAGAGGGGCTCGCAAAAATGTCGTTTTTATTTTCAATTCAATTCAGATGTTAATTTTTGTGATAATTGGTAAACTCACAGACCTAAAATTTATGCTTACGCATAGTTCTGTGGGTAAACTTTAATTATTAACGTGACGTGACATGACGTTGAAATTTTACACGTTTTACTAAACATTATACAGATGTAAAGCCCGCTTCAGACTACGCGGCGCGAAGCCGCGAACGCGAGTGTGGAGGGTCCTTAATAGTAACGGCCAAAGTGGACAAATTTACCGGAACACATGCTTATTATGGTAACAAATATGTGTTACGATATATTTGGCCGTGACAATATATTGTTTTGACTGTTATCATCGATAACTATAATCTAATCCACATGAATTTCACCAAACAGTGCAACATGACGTTCCCAACCACCTCAACCTACGAGGTTCACCACCGACGCAAGCATCTCAACCAGCGGTTCAGAGTTGGCGACGGAGCCGAACCTCGAAAACGGGGCCTTTACGTGAAGCGAGAGAAACTCCCCCCGCGCGTACCGCGCCCGCGCGGTCCGCAGGTGTGCGACCAGTGCGGAAAGATACTACCGGTGAGGCTATCTCGCTCCCGTAGGTTATGGTTTTGATAGTATACAGCGTGTGACGTAGAGAAACTCGCCCGGCGCGTCCCGCCGCCGCACGGTCCGCAGCAGTGCGGCAAGATGCTTCCGGTGAAACTTTTGTTCCTTTTGTTGGTAAAATTGGCATAAAAACCTGGCCATTAAAGCATTAAAGCCGTTCCATCGGTTTGTCGCTGTCACTGTCACATTTCGCAAGAAAGAACGGGAAAGGTCATGCGCGCCAAGTGTCAGTTTTGATCGAATTTTGTCGATTTTTATTTATTTTAAAAACTTTACCTTACAATATCGAAATTCTTAAGCTATCAAATTACTATTTAAGTTAAGATTGTTTTTTCTTCTTTTTATGTTTATAGTATCATATAATAAATAACCGAGTAATGTTTGATTAAAAGTCCGGGTTAGAGGTTACTTTGGGAATTAATTGTATCGAGCGAAGTGTCATAGTTCGTGTATCGGAAGCTATGTTATTAAAGACAATATAGTCAAGAATTACATATATTTTTTCCACGTCTACGAATATCAACGCCTCTTAGAGAAACATGATCATGTAAGGAGATTTTTCGCCTTTTGGCTCAGGGAACCGCCTTAAGCATGTTTTCACATACATATTAGCATTTTTAACGCACTCGCTTGGCATCCAAATTTGTTCTGCGTACCTGTAAGCGTATTTTAAGCATTGTACAGTCATCTCTAACACTATGCATACATTTTAGCATCTTTTAAGAATATGTTTAGCAAATTTACAGTTTGGCAAAAAAGAGTAGAAAATAATAGGGGTGGCACTGTCTATGTAAAACGTCTTGCATATGGCAACTATTGAGTCACTTTGACGTCTCTTTTGTATGAAAATAGTAAATGTTGCCATGATAAAAATATTAGTTCCATTTCTACTCTTTTTTGCCAAGCTGTAGCATTCAAATTTACCATATGACATGATATAATAGATTTCTATACATTTTAGCAACATTTAGACTTTCATCTAGACACAAGTTTCTAATTTGAGACCGTTCTCGAGCGCTTCAGACTGATCCACGTCACTCAGCACTCAACTATAAAACTTCCCGTACAATAAAATTTTGCAAAAACTTTAACGGTGACAGACGGTTTGGTTACCCCTAAGGCCTCATTCTCACGAGCGCTTTTTTAACGCGCCTTGAAAAAACTCTTAAAAGACACAAATGGAAACGTGTATTTATTCACACGATGGCGGTAGCGCTTTTTGTTGTATTTTGAACATTAGGCCTTGATCTTTAAATCGATATTAGCGTGCGGACAGATTTAAACGCTTTGAAAAACTCAATAAACAGTTCACTAAATAAACGGTTTTTTTTTGTATGTTGTGTTGTAACAGAGCGCGGCTAAGCTGCGTATCCACCAGCACTTCCACCTCGAGGTGAAGCCGCACCCCTGCCCCCACTGCCCGAAGACATTCGCCACCAGAACAATTTTAGAGGTGAGTCACATCACAGCATTATTGACCGAAGCGTTAGCGAAGGTCTCCGTTTTAACTAGGGCAAAATGCTTTCGTATGTCCGGATGTTCTCCTCTCCAGGTCGCATTTCTAAACCGATTCTCGTGAAATTTTGTGAGCATGTTCGGTATCTACCTACCGAATAATTTTTTCCCCTCACTAGCTCGGAAAGTTGTCTTTTATCCTTTAAAGCAAGCGGGGAAAAACGGATTTTATCCACTAGTTAGGAAAGTAATTTGACCTTGGATGGAGCATGTTTAAGTAGCTTGACAGATAACAAAACGTAAAACGCTCATAATAATGATTCGTTTGATATTAATTATCATTAAACAAATGGTTTGAGAATCTAATAAAAAATACCAAATTTAGCTTTATTTAATTATTTTATGTCATAAACCTTAAAGTTCCATAAGAAACGTTTGTTTTTTAATAATGATGTTAAACTCAGTCTCGCTGGCGCAAGCGCGTTGTGCGGTCGTGTGCGCGTGCGTTATCTCGCAGTCATCATGACGTCGATGTTAAAGTGCAATAGTTGCAATATAGTAGTCAACGAGTTGCTAGCGTTTGTGCAAAACAAGCTGTCTTTGATGGACGAGGACAGTTTGTACAGGATTTGTGTGTCTTCGTTCTCCACCGAAGACATAACTAAATCGAAAGGCCTATTGTTCGCGGCTACGGATACGAGTGTAAACAAGATCAACAGAAGAGGTGATAAAAAAGAACAGCGCGATATGGAGGACATTATAGCGCTTCTCAAATGCACGGAAACAGAAAAAATACCGGTCTTTGTGGCTCGTGACCTTCACCGGCTGCCTCCGGTAACGTTTGATTCAGTTGACGTTACTTGTTTGCTGAGGGACATCAACCAACTAAAATCAGATTTAAAGACCATCAAATTAAATTATGTCACAAATGACCAGTTAGACGAAGTGAAGAAAGAAATTGGCCAAACAAAGAATCATGTTCGCAGGATGACATCGCCGTTTTCAAACGTCAATCATTCAATTTCAAATCTGAACGTCAACTGTAAGAGAGGTGCCTGCGTAGATAGCGGTCCGATGGGGTTCTCGCATTTTGAAATCGACGAATCGCGGAGAACGGATGACAACCTGTCTCACGTAAGCAGCGGGGGAAACATCCTACTATCCCTCTCCCCCCCGCATGTACAGCTCAGTGAAGTATTAACGAGCTCCCACTCTAATGCAGCGAATCCCGAGGTGCATTCTCTCTCGACGACACTTGACGTTTCTAAGCAGTCGACCGACTGCGCGGGCGCGGACGGAATCGGACAAAATGCGGCCCCGGCCCCGTCTCCTTCTAAACCTGGGCGTGCGAGCGAGACACCGATAACGGAGAGTTGCGATGACAGCAAGATGGCGGCCAGTTGCCAAAACGTAAACAACGACCTGGCCGGCGTAGTTAGACAAGATAACTTGAGTATTTTAAATCCTCAACTAGTAAAATCGCCAAAATCGGTACAGAGTGAGATTGAGTGTAGATCGACTATGGCGGAGGTTGTGAAAGACGGCGTCTGGGAACAGGCGTTATCGCGTAAACGAGTGGCAAAACAAAGGAAAAATCAAAACCGCTTTGTGGGACATCGGGGCAAAGCCGAAGCCCTGCTGCAAGGGAAATTCAGAGCAGCGGAGCTGACGATACCTTTGTTTATATCTAATGTTCACAAGGATACTTTGGAGGATGATATCGTTGAACACATTAGAGCGAAAACAAATACTACAATCAAGTTATTGAAGATTAACATGCAAGACAAACAAAAGAGCCATAATGCCTACAAATTATACGTGCCGAGCGATAAAATGAGAATATTTCTAGACGCCAAGACTTGGCCTGAAGGCATTATATTTCGTCGTTTTGTGCATTTCAAGCACAGAAATATAAACAGAGGCAACTCTGAGGGAGCTAACACTGTGACGTAATATTAATGGGAAATAGTAGAACATGTACATTTATAAGTTTTAATTGTAAGAGCGTAAAAAGATCGGTAGATAGCATACGTGAATTATGTGCCTTTGCGGATATCATCGGAATTCAGGAGACGTGGCTGCTCCCAAATGACATACCGTTTCTTTCCACTATACATGAGGACTTCGCGTATACAGCTACATCGGCAGTTGACACTTCAGCGGGGATGCTCAGAGGAAGACCCCACGGCGGCGTCGCGTTGCTATGGAGAAAGAGTCTGTTTCCATCGGCGAGTGTAGTGGAGTGTAACAACAACAGGATTTGTGGTATTCAAATTAATGTAGGCTCTAAGCGCGTTGTGATATTCAGTGTGTATATGCCAACCGATTCCGCTGAAAATTTGCCAATCTTTGTGGAGTGTGTGAGTACTTTACATGCTATTATTGAGGACAGCGAGGTAGAAGCCGCTTATGTATTAGGGGATTTCAATGCCCACCCTAATGAACCCTTTCACAATGAACTTATGAGTTTGTGTGAGGACAGTCAGTGGATTTGTGCAGACCAAGAAATGCTTGGGCTCGACACCGGTACTTATACATATGTGAGTGATAGTCATGGATGTGAGCGTTGGCTGGACCACTGTGTTGTGACCCAGGCGGCCTGGTCTACTATTTCTAAAATATATGTAATGCATAATGTTTACTGGTCTGACCATTTTCCGCTAGTCATTGAATGTAACTTGGATGTGACCCATTCAAAAATATATAATTGTAATGTTGACAGGTCAAAAGTTTTCTGGGGTGACAAACAACCTAGTGATATTATTAAATATGAATGTAAATGTAATGATTTGCTAAAAGGTATTGACTTTCCTACACAGCTCAGTGAATGTGCAGATAGTTGTTGTTATGTCAGTAATGACAACCTGCATAGGGAAGTTATTAATAAGTTGTATAGTGACATCATTTGTGCCCTTAGTTCGGCCTCTGTGTTATGTACAAGTGACTCGCAAAATAGGAAAAATAAACACATTATGGGTTGGAATAAACATGTGGGTGAGGCTCACAGAGAGGCCAGGCTTAGATTTCAGACCTGGGTGGCTAGTGGAAAACCCCGTTCTGGCCAATTATACGAGTCCATGTGTGTAAGTCGCAAAGTTTTTAAAGCTAGATTAAAGTGGTGCCAGCAACACCAAGACCAAATTAAATTGGACCGGTTGGCTTCTTATCATGGTAAAAATGATTTTCGCAATTTTTGGAAGAGTACTAACAGATTAAATTATAGGCCAGGGCTTTCTGTGAGTATTGAAAATGAGACCAATCCTGTAAAAATAGCTAACTTGTTTATGAATCATTTTTCTGTCAAGTCTCCCCTTAGTGCAGAACCCAGAAGGGAGGTGGCATGGTCAGCTGGGTCCGAGTGTACTACCAAAATTACAGCAAATCTAGTAAGTAAAATAATTAAAAATATGAGGAGGGGCAAGTCCCCTGGGCATGACGGGCTGAGCATTGAGCATCTGCAACATGCCGGGCCACACCTGCCCAGGGTTCTTGCCATGCTCTTCTCGCTTTGTATTAGCCATGCTTACCTGCCACCCGATATGATTCGCACTATGGTTGTTCCTATTGTAAAAAATAAGACAGGAGACATAGCGAAGCTGGCCAATTATAGGCCAATTTCTCTGGCAACTGTAGTAGCTAAGGTGTTCGACGCGGTGCTTGATGCTGAGTTAGATAGATATATACGAATCAGTGATGCGCAGTTTGGGTTTCGACCTAAACTATCTACTGAGAGCGCGATACTGGGCCTCAAGCACACCGTCGAATACTATACACAGCGGAAGACTCCTATATATGCATGTTTCCTGGATCTATCCAAGGCGTTCGATCTGGTTAATTATGAGCTCTTGTGGGCCAAGTTAAAAAAGGCGGGGGTCCCTATGGATATTGTGCATATACTTAGGAGTTGGTACTTGTGTCAAGTTAATGTTGTCAGATGGGGTAAAGAAGTGTCAGAGGAATACAGGTTGGAGTGCGGAGTGAGACAGGGTGGGAGAACGTCTCCTAAGCTCTTCAACCTGTACATTAATGCTCTCATCGAGGAGCTCAGCAGCATACATGTCGGCTGCCATATTAGCGGAGTATGTATGAATAATATTAGCTATGCTGACGACATGGTGCTGTTGAGTCCCTCGCCGGGAGGACTTGAAATACTGCTGAAGGTGTGTGAGAAGTATGCATGTAAACATGGCCTCAAATATAACGCTCTGAAAAGTGAACTTATGGTTTTTAAGTCTGGGACGAAATGTCCATCTGTTGTACCGCCGTTATATCTAAATGGCACACCCCTTAAACGAGTGACATGTGTCAAATATTTAGGCCACTTAGTCGATGAAAATCTGCGTGACGACGCAGATATAGATAGGGAACGTAGGGCGCTGGCGATAAGAGCGAATATGATAGCACATAGGTTCAGAGGTTGTACAGCTCAGGTCAAAATAACTCTCTTTAGAGCCTACTGTACCTCTCTTTATACCTGCAGCTTGTGGGCTAATTATTCGCAAAGATCGATCAGCGCCCTTCGGGTACAGTTCAACAACGCCTTCAGGGTGCTGTTGCGTCTGCCTCGCTTCTGCAGCGCGTCAGGCATGTTCGCGGACGCGCAGGTAGACGGTTTCTTTGCCACAATAAGAAAGCGCGCCGCCGCGACGCGTCGCAGAGTGCTTGGCAGTAGCAACAGTATCCTGAGTGTGATAGCGGGTAGGCTCGATAGTCGCTATATGCAGCACTGGTCGAGCCTGCATCGTTCCCTAGCTAAGTATGTATTGTAGTTGTAGATATCTAGTAAGTTAAGTAATAATTAATTGTATCTAACATAGTTTTAAGTTCCTGCATGTTCGACTAACCTGTTATGGATTTCTGTGGTCCGAAATAAATGATTTTTATTTTATTTATTTTTTATTTATTTTAAATATAATTCTGAACGCAAAAGTTGAGTCGATGCAATTTCAAAACGCATCATTGACATTTCATACGTCAGAAATGTCAACATTGTCAACAAAATTTTTACTTAAAAACTTCTCACGTAAAAATACAGAATTTCCACAGTTTTTTGTTATAATATCGTAAAAAAATGAGTGATTTCAGTGATGAAGATGATCTAACGCCTGTGGATGTTGCACTTTCCTCGCTATAATGAGGTGAAAAGTTTTGTGTTACACACGGGTGCAAATGTATTTTACTTCTCGTGTGTTGAAACACTTGCTACGCTCACTATTTTTAATTTTAGAACCACTCGCTTCGCTCGTGGTTCAACTATAGAATCCTTTCGCTTGCTCGTGTTTCAATTCCACACTCGCGGGTAAAATACAACTTTGCACCCTTGTATAACAAATAACTATTTCTGTCCTTTCGTTTTTTGGAATATGTTCAAAATGGTGGATATTGATCTAAAGGACTTAAGCGCCAGTGGAGTCATTTAAGACTATTGTGAGTTCGCCGAGATAATGACTCAACACAGTATTTTTTGTTTCTACATTTTTTTATTCTTATCGCGAGGTCTACAGGTCGCAGAGCCACTAGTAATGTAATAAATAGTGGCTAACCGGCTAGTGTAGTGTGTATAAAGCGTGCGGCCGAAGCCAGGTAATTAATAATACGCATCGCATTCCAAAGGGGCATTCCACTATCAGCAGTGTTACTAAAATAGCGTCACGTGCCTAATATTATTCTGAAATGCCGTAAAAGTGTCATATTAAAAAAAAAATGCTTTTTCATTTCTCATGCTCTGAAAGAAGGTCATTGTTGTTCTAAAAGGTGTGCAGAAAATGATACGTGTCTGCACTAGAGCATTTTACGTTCGAAGTACGATTTTTTGAATTTTTTTACGATAAGCAATTGAAATTTGAATTTAAATGTATTTGTTATACAATTTCCATTCTGATATTTGACTCTCCATTCTATAAATAGAGACACTTTTGCCTAAATTGTTAACTGAAGGTAGGGTACCTAAAAATACTATAAAAAATTATACTTGGTCATGTTTTAAAAAAGACATGCATTTTACTTTCCTCGTATTCGAAATGAAAAGTAGAGTGTTTAACTCGGGTGAAAGGCATCATTTCAGCCTCGGACTATTGGCGCTCTCACTGCGTTCGAGCGCCAAAAATACCTCGGCAGAAATGACTGCCTTTCATCCCTTGGTTAACAATCTACTATTGTTATGTCGGCTGTGCACACTCATCGAGAACCTCTCGCCGAGTCTCCGCACCGCTCCGATTCATTCATAAATCATAAATGTTTATTGCAAACCATGGTACATATGTTGTTACAGATGATTAAGTTTCACATGGACCCTGACAGGGTATAGCACATACCTATATATATTCTTAAAAATAGTTCTTAAAACTAATGCAATGTCGTGGAGAACAATTTTGCCTTTATAGATGCTGGTCTTCCAGGAACTATGCAACAGAGTAGTAGGCTTTCTGAATTAAAAGCGCTTTTAATTTTGTTGTAAAAATGTTGTTAGTTGTGGTATTTCTTATATTTATTGGTTGTATATTATTATTGAGCTGTGTGCCTTTTTGTAAATGTTTAGTATCGGTTCTGGAGGGATGAGTTTATCATTCGGAAAAGCGCGAGACGAGAAGGCATATACACACTCTTTCTCGGCCTGACTCAGACGAGTGTGTATAGCATGTATTTAATACGCCCAGTTAGTGCATTTTGAAGCTTCATTCTTGTACAATTCGACAGTTACTAAATGGCCTGAGGACGCACGAGTTGGGCGTGCATGTTAAACAAATGCAAACGTATAGGAGCGGCCTTAGTGCACGTGCACACATCACTTATCACTTGTGAGCCCGACACACGACGCCACGCTGTACGCCCCGCGCCCCGCGCCCCGCCGAGCGAGCATCCACTCAGGCCTTACACTAACACTTGCCTGTGTGTGTGTGCAGTTTCACCTGAGGATTCACACCGGGGAGAAACCCTTCCAGTGCCCGCTGTGCCCGTCCACCTTCCGATTGCGAACCACCTTCACCCGACACCACAAAACAGTGAGTATGCTATATAACACTTTTGTATTATTAATGTCATGTATTATTAGTGAGTATGCTCTTAAGTCCTGGGTCAAGATATTCTAAATAGGATATTTTACTGTATTTAAAATTAATTTATTTAACACCATGTGTGAAATAAAGTAAAGGACACCATAAGAGGCTAATAAAAAAAACGATAGTTGTGTAATCAGTGTATGTATGTATGTATGTTTGTATAAACTCTTTATTGTACAAAGACATAGAACACAAATATGGCACAGAAATAGACAGTACAAAGGCGAACTTATCCCTTTAAGGGATTTCTTCCAGTTAACAGTAAGTGTAATAGGGTATTTGTGGTATTTTCTATAAAAAGGGACCTTATTGTCGATGGCGCTTACGCCATTATAAACGATGCTCGATATAAACATGTCCGGGACGCGCACGGGCAGGCTAGGATGCACTTTCAGGAGTGGGTCAACTTTAATAAGCCTATGTCGGGAATAATTTACGAAAGTATGTGCGCAAGTCGTAAAATATTTAAAAGCAAGTTGAAATGGTGCCAGAATCATCAAGAGCAAATTAAGTTAGATATCTTAGCGTCGCATCACAGCTCTAAAAACTTCAAACAATTTTGGAAGGCCGTTAAGAAACTGGATGGTCAGCCTGGCGTGCCGGTGAGCGTCGGAGATGTGAGTGAGCCGGAATCCATTGCTAATATGTTTGTTGGCCATTTTAAAATAGATTCTCCGTTGGGCCCAGCGCAACAAAGGGTTGATGACGGGGCCTGTCGTGAGTCGGACCTTGTTCGTTTTACCTCTGAACAGGTCAAACATGTGATCACAAAAATGACCAGAGGAAAGTCACCGGGTCACGACGGGCTCAGTATAGAACACTTACAGTTCGCGGGCAATAAGCTATATGCAGTTCTGGCTAAATTTTATTCTTTGTGCATGTCTCACTCATTCCTTCCCCATGACCTAATGAAGACCATTGTTGTGCCTATTCTCAAAGATAAAACTGGCGATGTTTCTAGTAAGTCCAACTATCGGCCCATATCGCTCGCTGCTGTGCTGGCTAAGGTACTGGATAGCCTACTGGACGCACAACTTGGGAAGCATTTAAACTTACACTATGCGCAGTTCGGGTTTCGCCCGGGTCTATCCACGGAAAGTGCCATCTTAAGTTTAAAACACACGGTACAGTACTACACTGAGCGTCACACACCTATATACGCATGTTTCCTGGATTTATCCAGGGCATTTGATCTTGTGTCGTACGATGTCCTTTGGAACAAGTTAAGGGAGCAAAAAGTACCGGCGGAGCTACTCCGAATATTTCAATATTGGTACCTTAACCAGAGCAATAGCGTCAGATGGGCTGGTAGGTTTTCTCAGTCGTACAGGTTGGAGTGTGGGGTGAGGCAGGGGGGTATAACCTCCCCCAAGCTCTTCAACCTGTACGTTAATGACCTGATCGAGGGGTTGAGCAGCACTCCAGTAGGATGCAGAGTTGATGATGTTAGTATCAACAACATCAGCTACGCAGACGATATGGTGCTGCTCAGTCCAACGGTCAGGGCATTGAGAAAACTACTAAGCATATGTGAAGAGTACGTAAGTAAACATGGCTTACGGTATAACGCTAAGAAAAGCGAATATATGGTATTTAAGGCCGTCGGGGGCAAGCTACCGGAAAGTGTACCTGACATAAAACTTAATAATAACATACTCGAGCGCGTGTACACATTTAGATATCTTGGACACTATGTCACCGACGACCTTAAAGACCAATTAGATATAGAAAGGGAGCGCAGGGCACTGGCAGTCCGATGCAACATGCTAATAAGGAGGTTTGCACGATGTAGCCAACAGGTAAAAGTAACGTTATTTAAAGCATATTGTCAGGTGTTCTACACGTGCAGCCTCTGGACTAGTTATACGCAGAAGACCATCAGTTCCCTGCGCGTCCAATATAATAATGGTTTCAGGATGTTGTTGGGGCTGTCCCGTTTCTGCAGCGCATCGGGCATGTTTGCGCAAGCTCACACGGATGACTACTATGCCATAATACGCAAGAGAATTGCCTCGTTGCTCTGCAGAGTGCGGGCCAGCTCCAACCCCATCCTGACCACTGTTGCGGGCCGATACGACTCACCTATAATGCGGCATTTTGAATGTGTCATAACCGCTATTAGGTGAGTTGTAAGAATTTTATTGCTGACTGTTTTTGTTTTGTCGTTTTCTGTTTTTTGTGTTCCACTAACACTTAGTTTTTAACCTTAATTGTTACTAACCGTTATGGGCCAGTGTTGTCTTAAATAAATAAATTGAATTGAATTGAATTGAAATATAAATACAATTACACATTATGATACATATTATGATGTCATGGAGCTGATCTGATGATGGAGACAGGAGTGGCTATGGGAACTCTGTGATAAAACAGCGCTAACTAATTGTGTTTGGGGTTGTTACAATTGTCTCGATGAGTATTAGTTGCCTGTGGAAAGAAAAGTACAGTCAGCGATTAAAGCTTGTACCATAAATGAAATTTTTGTCAAAAAATATTATACCCCTTATATGTATACCAATATACAGGGTGGCAAAAAAATAGGTGCATTCCCGATGCCAGGTAGGTTTTGGGATTATACTGAGCAACTTTTACTACGGGACTAACCACGAAATCGCGAAAAAAAAATTTACCCTCCCATCGAAAATGGACCAGCCAAAATGTAAGAAACAGCCAAATTTTTTCGCGGTTTCGGGGTTGATCCCATATTGAAAGTTGCTCAGTATAATCCGAAAACCTCCCTGGCAACGGGAATGCACCTATTTTTTAGCCACCATGTATTATCTAATCCTGGTCTTCAGCAGAGGGACATGATGTCACGATCCTCAGTATTGAGGGACCGACTGAAGAAGAGAAGAGATTATCTAATACATATTTTGATATAGGTGCACCTGAACCAGCGCGATGAGTGTCCGTGCTCGGTGTGCGGGCACGTGTTCACAACAAGGTCGTCCGCCAAGTCGCACGCCGCGCGCGTGCACGGCGGCGCGCCCTGGCCCAAACAGACACGGAAGAAACGGAAACCCAAGTCCAAGGACACGGCCGTGGATAATAAATTATTAAAATAACTGCTTGGTTTGATTTCTTTCCCTGAGTACCGAAGGCAAAGTTGAGTCGCACGGCGCGCCCTGGCGCAAGCGGAAATCCGAGGACGTACAAGCTACGAGTAAATGCAGCGCAATAATTTGACAACCATTTAAAAAAATATGGCAATGCTCTTGTGTTGAAGGCCAAGACTCATTTTGGGTCTTCGCGCCAGCCTAGTAAGTTTCTTAGTTGTCACAAAGACATGTTGATGATAGGTAAATGGAATGAGACATCTTAGTAGGTACTTGTTCAATTTAGAAAATATAAACCCCCAAGCAAGATGAGCAAAATAAAATTTTAAGTGAAGCTAAGTATTATTAGATATGTAATTTCGCACGCCATGTACTGAAGTTTCTATCTGTGGAAACTTGTAATTGGCCCACTGTTTCTATGTTATTGCCTAACTTGTGTTAGCATTTCAGTCACAATTAATTATTAAAATATGTATTTTAATTTCTGTATATATTGATAAATACTGACTGTTTTTCAAAATATATTCATTTAAGTAAGTGAGTATTTGACATTTCGAGCTAGCTCCCGATTGGTCGCGCCATTTTTAAATCGTACCGTTTCGTGTGAGGCAAGATGGCGGCAACTGGCGCTACGGTTGGGAGGCAGAACGAGTGCAGATCGAATTGTCATATTGTAATATCCAAACGTTATGATTTATTAGATTATTTTAAACCGGGTCACTCACGTATTATTAAGTCGAATAGCTCGACATGTTTCGGTCCAATTTACGAGGACCGTCTTCACGGAGACACGACACGTGTTCATTGGTCGAGGGCACGGCGTGTACTGCGGGCCGCACGCGCACGACTCGCCCGGCCGCTCACGACAGACGGCGTCGGCGGTGCCGGCGACGTCACCGTACAGAGGATAGCTCTACCCTCCGTATTGCGTTTGTCAAATGTCGGATCGCACACAACACTCACTGAGTCACTTGCTAAAGGCCGGTCCACACTGACCACCGACGCAGTACCCAAAACCGTTTTCCAACTAGGCGGCACCGACCAGCTACTGTCACGATTGAAATTCGGATAACGACTGATCTCAATAGCTTCCCGTATTTTTCGTTGAACGAAGAAAAATAATCCCCCCGCTCCCCCGACCGGCCGCCCGCCTGCCACCCGCCCGGTTTAAAATAATCTAATATGTTTGAGTCTCACGGGAGTTTTACGTTATGATTTGATGCAATTGTTTGACTACGTCGGAGTGTACGTGAATACAAAGCTTGCTGGATCATTGGATTGTTTTATTGAACTGTCGTTTACACTTGTTACTCTAGCTGTAAGTTTTCTAACAAATAAAATAAGGTTTTAAGTTAGATTAAGGTATCATATCATATCATATCATTTATTGAATGCCAACCATGGTATTACAAGGTATTACATATAATAATAAAATTATGGAGTACAGCATGGACCTTAGTAGGGCGAGACAAATCTTAAAATATAACTTAACCTAGAGAACAAATTATAATTTACGATTTATACAATTTACACTTAAAACTAATACATATTTTCGTCTGAGAGGTCATCACTTAAAGCTAGAAAGGCATAGGTCTCACAGTAACCCTTACAAACACTTTCTGAGCAACCGAGTAGTAAGGGCGCTTGGAACAAACTCCCGGAAGACGTAGTTTCAGCACAAAATGTGAACCAGTTTAAAAATAAATTAGACAAGCATAACACTACATCTAATACTCGTTCATGATATATATCTTTATGATTACTGGATACAGGCCATATCAGTTGCCATAACTGCCTGCCTGCTTATTAAATAATAATAATAATAAAAAAATGACGCTGTCAACTTCAAACGTGTTTTTCTAATTTCTCTTAAATTATTTTCTATATTTTGTATTTACGTGTTGATTTTAAAGTTACTTTTATGGGAAATGGTACCCTAGACATGTCTACATACGATCAAGTATATATCGGGTATAAGCTACCATAAATATGTTCGACATGTACTACAAGATACATACGTCAAAGGAATGATAACGAGAAGCAAAACACGCAGTCAATCAGCGTCTCTACAATGCGCACGTCCACCACCCTCGCCCGCTTCGTCCGTTTTCTCGCAATCGTCGTCGGGCGATTAATTCGCCACCGCGCCCGACACCAGCGAGTCGAGCGACGAGTGCGGGCCGCCACGACCACCTGCGCGACGAGGGCGGCCACCGCTGCCGACACGCGCGGGGCCCACGGCTCCCGCTGCCGGTGGTGTAGTGCGTCGCATGCGATGGACTCAATCCATGAATGAGAATGTCATGCGCGCCTACTATGGGGCTACAGAGGGGGGAACTAATCTTGAGATTGTACATCCCACGGAAGTGTGGAGGCCGAGGCTTCCTAAACGCCAAAGATCTCCACAACCGCGAGGTGTGCAATCTCAGGAATTATTTCCTTAACAACGAGTGTGGGATACATTGTGACGTGGTGGCAGCAGACAGGAAACTAACGCCGCTCTCCTTGGCAAACGAGAACTGGCACAAACCTGTGGTACAAAGTACTGCGGACCGCAAGGCGGTATGGAAGGATAAGCAGCTACACGGGCGGTTCTACAAGGCCCTCACGGGACCCGATGTAGACCTGCTCGCGTCGGTGAACTGGTTACAATTCGGGGACCTCTTCGGAGAAACCGAGGGTTTTGCCTGTGCAATTGCGGACGAAGTTATGATGACGAACAACTATCGGAAATATATCCTGAGGGACGGTACGGTCGACATTTGTCGGGCATGCCGCCGTCCCGGAGAGTCACTCAGGCATATCATTTCCGGTTGTTCTCATCTTGCTAACGGCGAGTACTTGCACAGACATAATCTCGTAGCCAGGATTATTCACCAGCAGCTTGCTCTTCTATATGGCCTTGTGGACCGCGAAGTACCGTACTACAAGTATTTACCTGTGCCAGTTCTCGAGAATGGTCGTGCCACGCTCTATTGGGATCGGTCTATCATCACTGACAGGACTATTGTAGCCAATAAGCCTGACATCGTGCTGATAGATCGAACGCAGCGCCAGGCTGTGCTCGTCGACGTCACCATCCCCCATGATGAGAATCTCGTGAAGGCCGAGAAGGACAAGTCCAGCAAGTACCTAGACTTGGCTCACGAGATAACCGCCATGTAGAATGTTGACTCGACGATCATTGTTCCTATAGTCGTGTCAGCGAACGGTCTCATTGCGAAGAGTCTCGACCAACACCTAGAGAGACTCTCGCTGGGTGGTTGGATCAAGGGTCAGATGCAGAAGGCGGTGATCTTGGACACGGCGCGGATAGTCCGCCGGTTCCTCTCTCTGCGGTCCTGACCACCGGCAGCTTGGGCCTTGCCCCGCTGCCAGCGGTACCCTAGGTTAGGTTTTTTATAAAGTGTTTATATATTTTTTGTAATGTTTTGTAAGTGTTTTTGTATTTTACTTTTATATCCATATTATAAAAACCTAGCCTAAGATGAAAGATAAATAAAGAGAATAATAATAATAATATTTTCCGATCCGTCGCTCATATATTCTTCGAGAGTGTAAAAGGCTTAAAACCTTACTTTTACCTTAGTACTTAAAACCTTAAAATATCGATGGCGATTGTAAAGGCCATAGCTACTAAGTGTGTAAATGCATATGGATACGGTTGTTTTTGTTTCTAAGAACTAAGAAATTTTGCGTGAAATATATTCACCGGAAAAGGGGAGAGTTGTATTCGTATTACTTGTCTGTCTATTACGTCTAAACAGAGTTGTAAATACAGAAGACTGACAGTCCCCATACAACGAGTATCGTCAATGTCATCTACAACAAAGTTTCTTATCGAACCGGACAGTTGGCGAATGCTAGGGCGCGGGCTAGGCGAAAAAATGTAAGATTTGACCGTCACAACCCATACGATTGAGAGATTCATATAAAAAGTTCTTTAGTAATAAAAATATTCACTACCTAACTAATATTTGCTCGCCGACGACAGTCCAACCCTTAGCAAACATTTGTGCCATTTTCAAACAAAAGGGTACTTATTGTCGGTCGCGCTATTTCCATATAGCTTCAATTCAAAATCAACCTTATCGACAAGCGACAATGTACCTTTTGGTTGAAAACGTCACATTTAACATGTCTTATGAAATTAAACATTTAGATTTTACGTAAATCGTTTATTATACAATTCGAATGTATATAAAAATTATACAATAACAATATAAGATAAGCGTAGTACCTACGATTATGGCTTTTTACCTTTGTTTTGCAGTTCTAGATCTGGTAAATCACTACTCTTGTACCTCATTAGTGTGCTTGCTTTTATGGATTAGTGAAGATGTTTTGTACAGAAAAACAACTGCACTGGTCACATTTGTAAGACTTTTCACTAGCGTGTGTCTTTACATGATCATTCATAAAACATTTCAGGTTGCAAGTATAACTACAGTCTACAGTGTTCAAACTTGTAAGGTTTCTCATAAGTATGTTTGCTAGCATGAATTATCTTTGTATAAAGCAGCATTCGTGTGTGTGCTTTTATGAATTAGTAAACCTTTTTTGTACGAACTAGCGTAACTACACTGGTCACATTTGTAAGGCTTTTCGCCAGTGTGTGTCCTTATATGAGTTTTTAAATTACTAATTTTGATAGCAGCATAACTACACTGGTCACATTTGTGGCGCCTTTCACCAGTGTGTGGCTTTTCGCCAGTGTGTGTTCTTATATGAATTTTTAACTGATTTGGTCGATTGGTAGCATAACTACAATGGCCACATTTATAAGGTTTTGTATTAGTGTGTATCATTTTATGAATTTTTAAATTACATTTTTTGCCAGTAGCATAACTACACTGGTCGCATTTGTAAGGCTTTTCGCCAGTGTGTGTCCTTATATGAGTTTTTAAATGATCTGTTCGGTTGGTAGCATAACTACACTGGTCACATTTGTAAGGCTTTTCGCCAGTGTGTGTTCTTATATGAGTTTTTAAATTACTTTTTTTGACAGTAACATAACTACACTGGTCACATTTGTAGTGCCTTTCACCAGCGTGTGGCTTTTCGCCAGTGTGTGTTCTTATATGAGTTTTAAAATGATCTGTTCGGTTGGTAGCATAACTACAATGGTCACATTTATAAGGTTTTGTATGAGTGTGTATCTTTTTATGCATTTTTAAATTACTTTTTTTGCCTGTAGCATAACTACACTGGTCACATTTGTAAGGCTTTTCGCCAGTGTGTGTTCTTATATGAGTTTTTAAATTACTTTTGTAGCCAGTAGCATAACTACACTGGTCACATTTGTAGTGCCTTTCACCAGCGTGTGGCTTTTCGCCAGTGTGTGTTCTTATATGAATTTTTAACTGATTTGTTCCATTGGTAGCATAACTACAATGGTCACATTTATAAGGTTTTGTATGAGTGTGTATCTTTTTATGAATTTTTAAATAACTTTTTTTGCCAGTAGCATAACTACACTGGTCACACTTGTAGGGCTTTTCACCAGTGTGTGTCCTAACATGAATATTCAAATCATACTTTCGGATGGTTGAATAACTACAGTGATGACATATATAAGGTTTTGTATTAGTAAGAACATATTTTGTACTGTTGTGTACTATTTTATGTTTTTCTAAAAAACATTGATAAGTTTCGAGTCTACTTGTTGGTTTCTTCTGTGGAGTGGGACCTGCAACAAGAATGGTTTACTTTACTAAATTACAAATTAAACAGTAGCGTTATAAGACATACAAGGATACTGACAGACAAACAAAAGACAAAGATCTTTTTCACATCACCTATTCGGAAAAGGCCTTTTTCTTCGCTGCTAGGAGGGACCAAAGTGTTACTTTTCTTTTCTTTTCACTATTTGTTTTCTTTTTTGTATACCTACAATTTTTTTAGCCTTAATAATGTTTTGAAATATGATAATTTCCTCATAGGTGAGTAAAAAGCAGTATATGTCATTATTATTATTATTATTTAAGCTTTATTTATACCATAATTTTAACAGTTTTATTTATATTATTTGCCATGAATGATATTTTTATATGGACCCCGTTTGGGTAAAAGCCTCCTCCAACCCATGCCATTTTTCTCGGTCTTTGGCTGACTCCATCCAGCTCGCACCTGCGACCTTATGAATATCTTCTGCCCAACGCCTTCGTGGCTCGCCTGGTTTTCTTTTTCCTTGTGTTATAGGCCCTGGCCATGTTGTTGTTTTAAGTGTCCATCTTTTATCATTAAATCTAGCAATGTGGCCTGCCCATTTCCATTTGAGTCTTAATGCATGCTGAAGGGAATCTGTGAGTTTGGTTCTCTTTCTTATATCTTCGTTTCTTACTTTGTGTATTTTCCTTAAATGTAATAGGCTTCTTTCCATTGAGCGCTGACAAACTGCAATTTTATGTTTAATTTTGTTGGTGAAAGTCCATATTTGGCTTCCATAAGGTAGGCTGGGCAAAATGCATGTATCCATTACAGTTTTCTTTAGTTTTAGGTGGTAATCCCCTTTCAATATTTCTTTTTGTGCCTAGAATTTTCTCCAACTGCAGTTGACCCTTCTGTATATTTCCTCCTCGTTTCTGTCTGCGTTAAAGGATACTCGTTTTCCCAGATATATATACTCATTGACATATTCTATGGGATTTCCTGATACGTGTATCTGCTTTATTTTACAATAATTTGTCATTGCTTTGGTTTTTTTGGCGTTCATTTGTAGTCCTACTAATTTGCTTTGAGTATCCAAGGTTTGTAGCATTTGTTCTAGCTCAGTAGCTGATTCGGCGAAGATAACAATGTCATCCGCGAATCGGAGGTGACTTAGGTTACAGCCTTGAATTTTGAGTCCCTTGTTAGTCCAGTTGATTTTCTCAAATATTCCTTGCAGCACAGCTATGAACAGTTTTGGTGACAGAGGATCACCTTGTCTGACGCCCGTCCAATGATTATCTAATTTCCTTTGCTTTCTAGTTTTACTCGGCTTGTACTTTGTGAGTAGATGTTCTTAATAATGTTTATATAGACCTTGTTTATTCTGTTTGATAGAAGTGCTTTCCAAATTGAGCTGTGAGTTATACTATCAAATGCCTTTGTGTAGTCCACAAAACCAATATATAGCGGGTGGTTAAACTCTTTACATTTTTCAAGTATCTGTTCCAGTGAGTGGATGTGGTCTATAGTGGTAAAACCGGAGCGGAAGCCTGCTTGTTCAATTGGTTGGTTGTTGTCAATAATTGGTGTTATTCGGCTTAGTATTACAGAAGTAAACAGTTTGTAGACGCTGGACAGTAGACTTATTGGCCTGTAATTCCCGATGTCTGCAGGGTAGGGCAGTATATGTCATATGGTAGCTAAATTATTTCCACTTTGGGCGTAAACACTTGAATCCCTTACTACGCTCTGGATTCTATTTCGGAATCCCTCGCTATTCTCAGCATTCTATTTTTGACACCTTCGCTTAGTTCAGGATTCAACGTACGCTCTGGCCGTAAATGTAAATATGTCATTTTGCTCCCTTGGGACACAGTCTGCTATTTTTTAACACATCAATAAATTCAAACCAGGGTTCGAAATTATCCAGACCAGATATTTATAGTCTTTGATAATTATCCGATAAATATCGGATATTTATCGGTTATGGTGCTATATTTATTATCTTTGAATTCTTTGATAGTAAAAAATAATGATTGGGGCGTTTTTTGCTATGTACAGTCAAGGGCTTAAATATATAACACTACATATTCATAAGATTTCTTTTTAGAGTTCTTCTATTCACTTTTTCATAACGCGCGAACACAATTAATACATTACACTTTTAGATTTCACACAAACACACACATCTCACTCCTTCCTCACAACAAGCTTACACACATACAAGTTCACACTTCACACTCCTCTTTTTCTTTTATCTTTATGTTTAATATAATTATGTAATATAACTGTAATGACCTTGAACCCTGCGATACAGGCCATGCCTAGTGCGGGGTTCACTGCAATGTGCCTGTTGTTGTGTTGTTTTAATTGATAAATAAAGATATATATATATAAGTAAGTAAGTAAGTAAATATTCTTTATTGCACCAAAATTATACATTTTACATACATGTAAAACTACAAAGAAATATTTAAAGAAAAAATAGAACCAGGTAACAACAGGCGGTCTTATCGCTATAAAGCGTTATATATATATATTTTTTAATATATACATTCCCAAAGTTTCTAAAATATGTGTACGCTCATAGAATCTATAATCGCTATACCTACTATCGCAAAAGACACATTCATATAACCTGAAACCTACCTACACTAAAACCAGCCACAATAAAGTTTAATAACAGATCACTTTTAGAGAAGGAAAAAAACATACATTACATAAAAGTAAAACAGTTGTAAATGAATGATTATAATACATAATTTAAGATTTAGATTTCATTTTATTTCACTCAGCTGTTTAAGTAGGTATTTATTATTTCTAAGCGTCGGCAACCCTAGCGTTTTGTCACTTGTGTTGGTGCGCGCGGTGCGAGGAGCGGCGCGCTGAAGGTCACTCCATTGTATTTTTGTGTAGGTATCAAAACGGTAGGTATTTGCGTTTACTGTATCACTCACTCAAGCGCTCTCCAATCCCACTGAACTAAAGGACCTAAAGCACAGAGTGTTAAGGTGTTTGCCCTGGCCCAGATGGGCTAGCAAATGACTGCCTTAAACTAGGAGCTCCAATATTACTTAAGCTCTTAACGAGATTATTCAATATGATACTAGAATTTGAAACAGTACCAAAGCAATGGTGTTCTTCTGATATAGTACTAATATATAAAAAAGGAGACCCATTAGATATTGGAAATTATAGACCCACTAGCTTTTGCCCGAGACTTCGTCTGCGTGGAGTTAGTAACCGCAGCTAGAGTAAGAATAGCGCCTGGAGAAAATCTCATAGCAATCTAAATTTGAGCATATTATGCACACAAATAAGCAGGCACTTCGTTAATTATCTCAATTCCACCCCGCTTTTTACTTTCTTAAGGGATGATTTTCGGGATAAAAACTATCCTATGTCCTTCTCAGGGACTCAACATATCTCTATGCCAATTTTCATCTGAATCGGTTCAGCGGTTTAAGCGTGAAGAGGGAACACACAGACAGACAGACTTTCGTATTTATAATATTAGTATGGATTAGCTTACTGACAAGTGTATACAAGCTCTTCACATCGATTATACTGAAAAGAATTGCTATAAAAATCGACACCATACAACCTAGAGAACAGGCAGGCTTCTGCTCAGGCTTTAGCACAACCAATCATATACATCATGAAGGTTGACTGGTAGAGAATGCCTCATAGCATTAAGTCCGCCTTTTGTACGATTGTATTTTCTTTTGTGCAATAAAGATTAAATAAATAAATACATGTAGTGGAACTAATCGAAAAATTTAATGAATTCAGGAAACCATTATATGTTGCTTTTGTTGACTACAGCAAAGCCTTCGACAGCATCAGCCATAACTCAATCTGGAATGCACTAAAAATGTCGGGAGTAGAACAAAAATACATAAATATCATCAAACACATACACACACACACTCACATAGCATAAGTAGAGTTAAACTTGAAAGAAGAGGAGATCATATTAAAAATTTTGAGACTTGCAACGAGAAGAAAAGACCTTAAAAATGGTTTAGTGCCTTAATTCAAAATTGTACAACATTCAGCAAGCTACCAGGCAGTTCACCTTTTTAATAAACTACCGATAGAGTATAAACAGATCTCTGACTGTAAGGTATTTAAGCGCAAATTAAAGGCTTTTCTTGTAGAAAAATGTTACTACTCTATCAATGAATTTGTAAATGACATATTTTAATTTGTATAGCAATAGTAACCTTTTTTATTAAGATTAATAATTATGTTGTTTTTATTGACTATTTTATGCATTGTGAATGACATACATATAATATCAATTGTTGACATTATTATTATTATTGTATTCGTAGGTCATTAATTTAGTATTAGATTTTTTTTTTGTTGTTTTTTACTGTGAATTTACTATTTTTAATGTGATTATTTCAAGTGTTTAATGTATGTAATCATTTTATATGCATGAATTAATATTCGACACAATGTATATTGTTAAGAATTAAATAAATAAACACTTTAATTGAAAGAGGAGTGAGGCAAGGCGACCCTCTGTCGCCTAAGCTTTTCATTGCCGTACTAGAAAATATTTTTCAAAACTTAAACTGGACTGGATATGGTCTTAACATCGAAGGATGTCACCTAACGCATCTGCGGTTTGCAGATGACATAATCATATTTGCGGAAAGTGCCAAACAACTAGAGAATATGCTATGCACACTAGAAAAAGAAAGCAATAAAGTAGGCCTACAAATGAACAGAAGCAAAACGAAGGTGATGACTAACAGCCCTAACATTCCCATCAATGTAAACGGAAACACAATTGAATATGTAAAAAAATACATATACCTGGGTAAGCAAATTTCCTTTTCACGGACTAATAACGAGGAAGAGGTAGATAGAAGGAAGAATATTACATGGCGAAAGTTCTGGTCATTCAAAGAAATTCTGAAAGGAAAATATAGTATGAAGATAAAAAGAATAGTAATGGACACATGCCTTCTGCCCAGTTTACTACATGGATGCCAAACGTGGACTTATACTAGCAAGACCAAACAAAAAATAAACACTACACAACGAGCTATGGAAAGAAGCATACTGAGAATTAACAAAATGCATAAAATTAGAAACGAAACTATAAGAAGTAAAACAAACGTAAAGGATGCGCTCACACAAGCTCTAAAGCTCAAGTGGCAATGGGCAGGTCACATCTCAAGGTATACAGATAACAGATGGACAACACTAACAACAAGATGGAAAGGACCATTACCAGCGAAGAGGAAAACTGGAAAACCTGTCAAACGGTGGACCGATGACATAGTAGAGGTTGCCGGGAAAGACTGGATGTACAATGCCAAACATAGATGTTTATGGAAGAAATGGGAGGAGGCTTTTACCCAAACGGGATCCATACCCCAAGAAAGAAAAATCAACAGAAACAACAACACCTTAAAAACCTATTTTAACCAAATTTAAAAACTGAAATAGAAACTAAAAATTGAAAAGAGTATGGAAACACAGAGGCTATAATAATAATCTAAATATATACAGTCTAAAACATAAGAAAACAGTAATGGACACGTGCATTTTACCATGCCTTACATACGGTTCTCAAACTTGGGTGCACACAAACAAGAACAAATTAAAGATAAGAACCTGCCAAAGAGCCATGGAAAGGAGCATTCTCAGTATAAAACTAAAGGACAAGGTTAACAGCAAGTACAAACGATCCAAAACAAACATCATAGATGCCCTCGAGTTTGTGCTGAAACAGAAATGGAGATGGGCCGGCCACATAGGAAGATTGACAGATGACAGATGGACCAACAAAGTCACAAAGTGGCCAGGACCCCATGGCAAAAGGAAGGCGGGAAAACCCATAATAAGGTGGTCCAAGGATATTATAGCCACAGCTGGAGAAAATTGGCTAATCAAGGCAAAAGACCGAGAAAGGTGGAAAGACATGGAGGAGGCCTATACCCGACAGGGGTCCTTAAAATAATAAGTAAAAATGGAAAACAATAATATTAGAAAACTTTTTTTATCATGTAAAACTATTTAAGGAAAAATAAAGGCTTAAATAAATAATAATAATAATTAATATAATAAATATGTGTTCAAAACGAGAGAGTTTAAAGTGTTATAACTTTGATAAATTATAAAATCTTCTCCAAAGGATTATGCCTGGTTTACATGCATGGCAAGTCTCGACAAGCCTAAGGGACGCAGTTATTAGGCATGTGTAGTACATGTACTAAAATCAAAAAGAAACGATTCCCTCCACTGTACTAGACCAAACTATTCCCTAATATTCTGCTCTTTACGTACGTTTTAGTACACTACACGCAAACGAAACAGAATGGGAGTGAGGACCAAGGAGTATTACTGTACTAAAAGACAAAACTAGTACAGTTGTGAGATTGTACTAGTTGGGAGCGATCTTTTCAGTGAACAAGCATGCACAACTCTAGCAGTTATGCGTTAGAGGGAGCAAGCGATATTGCTATCATTCCACCGCATAGCTGTGTCCCTGAGGCTTGTAGAGTCTTGCCACGCATATAAACATAGCATTACATCAAACTATAACTATGAGCTTTTCGGAACTTATAATAATAATAATATAATAATAATAGTTCTTTATTTACAGGTAAACACCCAATTTAAATACATACAATTTAAATACATGTACGAAATATCATTTGATATTTACCAGTCGCTTTTCGGTGAAGGAAAACATCGTGAGGAAACCGGACTAATCCCAACAAGGCCTAGTTTCCCCTCTGGGTTAGACGGTCAGATGGCAGTCGCTTTCGTAAAAACTAGTGCCTACGCCAATTCTTGGGATTAGTTGCCAAGCGGACCCCAGGCTCCCATGGAGCCGTGGCATAATGCCGGGACAACGCGAGGAAGATGATGACATCAAACTATAACTGTAGAATCCACAACTGACCTGTTGTTGTGTGGCGCACGCGCCGCTCCACTATCACGGGGCCGAGCATTAGCTCATCTTTCACCACGTGGTCGGTGTACAGCCCCGTCGCCGCGGCCGCCGCGCTCACGCCGAGCGACTCGTCTTTTACACACACATCTGAGCACGAAATCTCGGCTTTTATCGTCACATCCTCGCACCTGGGCTCGTCTTTGACACACACGTCATGCAGAAAAGGTTCATCTATCACAAACAATTCCTCAAACGAGGGCTTGTCTGTTATACACTCATCCTCACAGGGCTCAGCCTTCACGGAAACATTCTCTGCGCCCTGTAACGCTGACGACTCCATCGTCAACTAAAAAATCTTCGATTCGATATATTCTTTTGAGTGACGTAAACAGAGTATTTGATTTATTTCGAAACCAAAATCCTCCAAATGTTATGCGACAATGTATTTCTTGGTGAAATTTCTCCAATTTTGGAATTGGAATTGTCTCAATTGTCTGTTTTTGACATGTCAGTGTCACTTTTTTTTCTTCTGACAGGCGACCTTGGGCCGGTCCGCCGGCTATTATTTATTATGTGCCGCCAGTCCGATGCATACTCGTTCGAGTGTAAAAGACAATATAGACGGCCGCACCGGACAGCGACCTTGTCCTCGTCTGGACAGGCCTTTAAGGATGCAGCTATAAGTGGGAGCGAAAGAGATAAATTTGACCGCACCAAGGTCGCGGTCCGGTGCGGCCATCTGTAGACACTTGTAATGGTTCCTCTACACGATGACCCAGCGTAGATCAGTCTAAGGGACAGCTATTCGGTGCAACGAGATAGCAATAGCACATGTTCCCTCTAAAGCATAAATGTGTCTCTTGGACTGGCCTATCGGGTAGAGGAGCCATAACGCATGTTCGAACCACCACTCACGATCAAACGTGCACCGGACCGCACCAAGGTCGCTGTCCGGTGCTGCCGTCTATAACGAAAAGGTGGACCTCCATGTCCGTACTTCAAAAAAAAAAAAAAAAAAAACTTAAAGGCGGCAAGACGTGTTTTGAAAAGTCTTTTGTAAAATTATTAATTTTATATTCAATTAACTTGTGTCTTTCAGTTATTTGTGTTTTAAAATACTCGTAAATTATTAACTTTCTGGTTTTTCATAAATTTGAAGCGGTCCCGACTGTTACAGTCGGGATCCGAAACCAATGTCCCTCAATAGAGATAATGGCGCAAATGAAGCTACAAATCGCGTAAATAGCTCAGAGATATGCCTACAAAATGATTCCATGGATTTAATACAACGTGATATGGACTGCGAGGAGGAAATTACGCCTGATAATGGTGAACCGAATTCATCAGATGGCCTAGGGTCACCTAAGGTCAAGGTTAAAAAGCTTAAGGCGAGACAGTTTCCTAAGGTTAGTACTGATACAGATATAAGTGTTATGACGACAGATCATTCCTATGCTGCTAAGAGGAAGGACGATGAATGGACATTAGTTACCAAAAATCCAAAACGCCGTTATGTGTTTAACCCAAACTTACCCGTGGGCACAGAAATAAGCATTACTTGCAAAGATAAGCTGCCGAAACAATTTGCGCTAGCGAAGCTATTCAAAAGTCATGATATTCTAGGTATCATTAGAGTCAGGTACGTTAATTCATATAAGGTGCTTGTCCAATTTGATAATGAAACCAGCGCTGAGCGCCTTATTTCCAAGGTTGTTGTACTCGAGGAGTTGGGCTGGCGGTGCCAAAAAACATACGAGGTTGGTGTTTCTTATGGTATTATAAAAGATGTGGATTTAGATTTAAATGAAAAAGATATGATAGAAAGTATGACATGCGGAGTAGAAATAGTTTCAGTAAAAAGATTAAGTAGAAAAAGTTCAGATGAATCAGGATGGAAGGACAGTGAGACCGTACGTGTATGTTTCAAAGGCCCCATATTACCACCTTACGTTTATATACATGAAATGCGAGTAAAGGTTGAACCATACCTATTTCCGGTATCACAGTGTGCCAATTGCTGGCGATATGGACATACAAAGAAAACGTGTTCTAAAAAATCTACTTGTCCTAAGTGTGGAGGACATCATATGAATTGCGAAACAACTGTATTCACATGTCGCAATTGCTCAGGAAATCACATGGCTCTAGACAAAATTTGTCCGTACTACCAAAAAGAAAGAAACATAAGGAAGATTATGGCTGAATTTAACTGTACGTATAAAAAGGCGTTGAATAAATACGAACCAGGTTCTAGCAGCCCGCCAGCCCCGGCGGCATCATTGTATCAGGAAAACTTTCCTCCGACGCTTAGGACAACTGAGACGACGTCAGTGGCTGAAACATCAACAGTGGAGTCTGCGATAATCGAACCAGCATATGCAAAAATAGTGACGACCCAAGCTATAGTTCATAGTCATAGTGATGCCCCAGGTAAAAAATATAATGTATCGTTATCATCACATAAAAAGACAAGCCGTACTAAACCTAATAAACACAGGAAGCCCGAAGTGAGAGAAAAAGATGACAGTATATCTGATAAAAACTTATCAAATATGGAAACTGATGACAATGACGTTCTACCAGAAATAACGAGCGAACCCAAGGAAGTAAGTGAAAATAAACAAAAACTTAGTTCATTAATTGATAAGTTAAAAGATATCATATTCGTGAAAAACTTGACGATTGTTGAAAAAATAAAATTGGGAGTTCAAACTGGATTAGAATGGCTTTTATCTTTTGTTATGAAGAATATACTTGACATGTCCTGCTTAAAATCCTTTTTTAACGCCACAGATGGCTAGCAACTTAAAGCAGTGCAGACTTAACATGTTGCAATGGAACGCGCAAAGTATTAGACCAAAGTTAGTATCGTTTGAGAATCTACTTATTCAGGAGAAGATCCATATAGCGGCTCTTAGTGAAACATGGTTAGATACAGACTGTTATTTTCGCATTAGTAATTATAATATATATAGAGCGGACAGATCGGATGGATATGGTGGTGTTGCAATCCTTACGCATAAATCGATCAAGTCTGAGCATTGTCGTGTTCAACACCCTAATCCTGGTGTACAAGTCGTTTACGTTAAAGTGTTTAATTGTGATGAAATTAAAAACGTGATTTCAATTTACTGTCCGTCTTCCGTAGTGACTCAGCAGAGTGATTGGGATTTTATTTTTTCAATCGTGCAACATAACGTGATTATCATGGGCGACTTTAATGGCCATCACACCAACTGGTCATATAAAACGGATACTCGCGGAACTCAAATATATGATTCTCTTGTGGACTGTAATCTAGTTTCTCTTAATGATCATAGACACACAAGAGTGCGCCTAGTCAATGGAATGTTACAGGAGTCGTCTCCAGATATTTCTATAGTATCTACTGATATTTATTTTGCATTTAATTGGAACGTTATGAAAGAATCACTAGGAAGCGATCACCTTATTATAAAGATTTCTACATATTTAAATTCTTGTGCTGAGTCTGTACCAAGGAGAAACTATAAAGGGGCTCAATGGAATGAGTACAGAATGTATTTAGAAAATAAGTTCGCTGATTTGTCTTTGCCTGAAGCTCCTCAAGAATCATATAATTGCTTTCTAAGTATTATAAATGCAGCTGCTGATCTTTTCATACCATATATTAAAATTAACAATAAGCCAGCAAACAATTTCCAACCAAAACCGTACTGGAACCAGGCTTTATCCAAAGCCGTTGCCGAAAGACGTTTAGCTCTCTCATTGTTCAGACGAAATCCTACACCACAAAATCTTGAGGAACTTCAGGCTAAGATAAGAGGCACTCAGAGACTTATTAGAACGCGTAGAAACGAAAGTTGGCAACAATTCTGTAACTCCATAAGCGAGTCCTCATCAGCCTCTGAAGTTTGGTCTCGTATGAAATGGGTAAAGGGCTATAGGTCTTCTCGGCCTCATGTTAGTGTAGAAAAAGCTCATAATCTTCTTTGTTCTCTCACGCCAGATTATGTGTCTCCGTCGACGCCAGTGATTGAGTCGGGTAGCACGGTTATAGACGAACCATTTACATTACATGAATTAGATTCTTGCATTAAACCGAAAGATACTGCTCCGGGTCATGATGGTATAGCATTTTCTATGATTAAAAATCTGCCTGAGAAAGGAAAACTCTTATTATTAACATTGTACAATAATTTCTACTCCTTAGGTTTTGTCCCTACTCAGTGGAGAGAAATTAGTGTAGTCCCGATACCTAAACCCGGAAGAGACCCCTCCTCTGAGTCTGCTCTCCGACCAATCTCTTTAATTTCATGTCTGTGTAAAATATTTCATTCTATGATCAATAGGAGATTGGAATGGTTCATAGAAAAAAGATGTATGTTTTCCGAGGAAACTGTTGGTTTTAGAAAGTGTCGATCATCTTTGGATAATTTAAGTAGCTTGGTTAGTCGGATTCAGACCGGATTTTCAAAAAATATGATCACTTTGGGGAGTTTCATAGATATTGAGAATGCTTATAATAATGTAAATGTTCCCATTTTAATTGAAATACTTGACAGGCTACGAGTTGGACATCACATTTGTCGATATCTATGGAATTTCTTAAGGGAAAGATATCTCACAATACAAACTGATACATCTATGTTAAGAAGATCAACTGGTCGTGGGTTGGCTCAGGGAGATCCTACTTCGCCATTGCTTTTTAATGTTTATACTATGCATATTCAAAAATCACTTTCAGATGTTTATTTTTCACAATATGCAGATGATTATATTTTATATGTTACAAAGAAGTCTATAGAGGAGGCTGAGGATGTATTACAAAAGTCCCTTAATGTATTTAACAAATGTTTGAATAATCTCGGTCTTGAAATATCTACATCTAAAACTAAATTATGTGTGTTTAAAAAAGGTATTAATAGAAAACCTGTAAGCATCAAAATTAATGATAAAAAAATAGAGTTAGTCGAGTGTGTTAAGTATCTAGGAATGTGGTTGGATCGATCTCTTAGGTGGGAAAAACATATTAACGAATTGGCTCAAAAGATTCAGAAATATTCCAATGTTTTAAAAGTTCTAGTTGGACCGGGATGGGGTGTCCACCCAAAACATCTCAGGAGATTATACTTTGCTATAATTCGTAGTCGAATAGATTATGCGTCTTTTCTTTACGATGATAGTTGCGATTCGCATTTGTACAAACTCGATAAAATTCAAAATCAGTCATTGAGGACTATCGGCGGTTTTATTAAGTCTACTCCTATACACTCAATGGAATGTGAACTGTGTGTACAACCGCTGCACATTCGTCGCGTCTATTTGGCATCCAAGTTTTGGCTAAAATCTAGATCTTTTGAAAACAACTCAACTATCAAACTCTTAGATGGATTAAATAATGAGTTACAAGTTCGAGACACCTTGCGCAATAAAAAACCTCTTCTTCTTACCATTCATAATATGTATAAGTTAACAACTATGTATTCCAGTAAAGTATTGGAAATGTTTACCTTGGACCAATGGGTAAATCATATAGATGTTTCTAAATCTATTAAGTTAAACATTACTTCTATTAACAAATCTAAGCGCGAGTATGACAAAGTTTCCCTACGAACTACTGTAAACGCTTTTTTACGTACCAATTACTCTGGATTTTATTGTATATATACCGACGGATCCAAGGAAAAAAACTCCTTAGGTGCCGCGATTTATGACCCTCAATCGAACGTATCGGTTAAATTACATATAAAATATGAAATGTCTATAATGCACGCCGAGTTGGTTGCCATTGCTGAGGCCTTATCCTACATCCAATCCCTAGATTGCAATTACATAGTCATTCTGTCAGATTCTAAAAGTGCCCTGCAACATATTGCTCGGTGTACCACGAACACTCGATGTCTCCCGGTTGCCTATTCCATATTGAATCTCATTGACAAATTAAAATCGCAAGATAAGACCATAATTCTGCAATGGATTCCATCTCATGTAGGTATAGCCGGTAATGAAGTAGTCGATTCCATAGCCAGGCTGGCTTGTCATGGTGGAGTAGAATGTAATATCTTACCTTTTTATACGGATTGTATCATTTTAGCCAAACAGAGAACCTATACTTTATGGAAAGAATACTTTGATAAGAGATCAACAGAAAAGGGTATTTGGTACAAGACGATCCAACCTCATCCTCTAATTACACCGTGGATTGATTGTTTTCTTAATAGACGTGACATTGTATTGATGATGAGACTACGTTCTGGACATATCCCATTGAACCAATTCGGTTATTTAATGAAGAAAGTTCCTTCTCCTAATTGTGATGAATGTGATGTAGTAGAAGACGTGTATCATGTTATAATGGAATGTGTCCGGAATGAAGCTGCTCGGATACAACTGGCTTTTTCAAGCCATAATACTATGTTTGATGTCGGGGGCTGCAATAGCGTTCTGGCTGCTCCTCTGTCAGACTCCGCCATGGCGCTACTGCAGCTTGTACGAAAAGCTATTGTTAATAGATTAAGTTAATTGTAAGAACATTGTATTGCTGTTTTCTATGGAGCGACATGTTCACCTCGGTGACAAGCTCTTAAATAAAGAGAAAAAAAAAAAAAATGTCCGTACTTAATAATCTGTGGTACTCATAGACATAGTATATACAAAAGTAGTTATAATAGACGCGCCATCGTGCGACCGGGGGTAAAGGTCTTAACACACCATCACACCATCGCACCGCACCAAGGTCATTGTGCGACGCACCCATAAGTAAGAGCGAGAAAGAGATATCGCTTTCTGATCCCTTTGGATCAGCTTTTGTGTTTTCTTGTACAAACACGGGCCGATAACTGTGTCACAGTAAAAACTGTAATAGATGTCATATATTAAAGAAAAAGTGACGAAGCCCTCCAGTGGTGAAGGCCGGATTCGAACCGGCGTTCATAGATGGCAGCACCAGTCTCTCTCGCTACAACGTAAATCCGTAAGGAGTTCGTTTAGGAGGTGCAAGCGCGCACTGCTTGCCCTTAGAGCTGGTCAAAGACGCCTAGTCTTACTAAGATGGCATATAGTCGAGAAATTCGGACGGGCACCGCCGTGGCGGGGTGGCCTAGGGGTTCATGGCGTTAGCCGCGATAGCTAAAGATGCCGGTTCGAATCCGGCCTTCACCACTGGAGGGCTTCGTCACTTTTTCTTTAATATATGACATCTATTACAGTTTTTAATTTATATCATAGACCTAGCATTACATAGACAAGCTATACGCGTGCGCCCGTAAGGGATAGACATAGATGACGTCATAAACGTGGGGATACCATATTGGTAAAAATTACCCCAATATTTGATATCACGTTGGGGCGATTACCCTGGAGGCAAAGTTAGCTTGTTTGACGGTATTAAAAAATTGTTAAATAAAATGTCAATGGGCCGTCCTTTTTAGGCGTATAAACAATGAAATACCTCCTATAATTCGCGCAGGTGGTACAAAACTAAACATGTTTAGTAAATAAAACGTAAAATAAAATGTATTATGGGTTTTAATTTAAAGAAATCACAAATCGCAATCACACCAATTAATGTACACAACATTTAATCTTCACAACATTTGTTTATTTATTTTTTGGAATTAGAAGTACGAAAAAACTTCGAGGTCAAAATTACCCATAAAATTATGATATTTTCATCTGGTATCCCTAACATGATTGTTATGCAGCTAAATTAAGAAGAAGTTTAAAAATGGCTGACCTCAGACTCCTACCTACCTACGTAATTTGGGCGGATAATTTTACAAATAATGTTTTGTTAATTTGCGTAAATAATTGTGATATTTTTATTGAAATCGTTTGATTCTACATTGCTATGAGTGTAACGTAATTTTACGATGTTATTCTCACATATTGCGTTAAGAGGAAGGTGTAAAATACCGTACTTACGTGTGAAAGATTATGATCTCATATTTTTGCTCAGAGCGGCTATTACAGCCGATTACAGAACAATTCACCAGTATTTTATCAAAGTTCAAGCATTCAAAACGCTAACCATCACTATATTTCATAAGAGAAAGCACAATTTCATACAAAACAACGATAATTAAACAAGCAACGAACAAACATGACATGTCACGTACTTATTTGTTTGCCACAACCTCGGTTGTGGCAGCGGTGGAAAAGTGAAACTATGACAAGGACAAACAATAACAGCGCTTTCTCTGCTACTCCTACTGAAAGATACATAAGACTATCCCGTTCGTTCAATTTCCCCCACTCCTCATGGCCGATCCAGTTATACTAGATTCATGATTTATATATAGTATTGTGACTACTTAAAAAAACACAAATCAAAATATTTTAATAAAATAATTTGATTTGTTCCCAAACTTGTGTCACAGTAATTAAATTTAGACTTGATTTAGTGCCAGTTGCCCGCACTTTTATTTTATTTTATTTTATTTTATTGATAAGAATTGTTTACATGACATTACAGTTGAACCAATGCGTCACGAAACTTAAAACTAACAGCAATAATAATACATAAAACAGCAACAATTATAACAACAATAATATCACATAACATTAGTATAGACAGACAGACAAATTATGTTGGAACAGTTGAGCACCTAGCATCCATCGCCTCACAGAATCTCAGGCATTCATTATACACTGCCGTCCATCTTGACTTGACAGACTGATCAACGTCACCCGGCGCGCCGCGGCGGTTTACTATGAAACTTTCCATACAATAAAATTTTGCGAACTCTTTAACGATGACAACCAGTTTGGTGCAACCGATCCTTAGACAGTACCAGAGCTTCACAAAGTTTTATTCTCAGGTCTATAGAAATGAATGGACGGATCCCGTAGAGCACTTTCAACCTATAGAAACAGTTGCGGACCGTGTCCATAACATGCTCCTCAAAACTAAGGTGACAATCCATTAAGATACCAAGATTACGAGCTTTATATACTCGCTCAATTGGGATACCAGCAATTTGAACATTATCGTCACTGCATAAAGCTTGAAATTTGTTTCTTACTTCCAAGGACAAGGAATTTGGATTTAGCTGGGTTCAAGAATCAAGACGGGAATTTTTCGCAGACCATTCAGCAATGTTCGAGAGGTCTTCATTTATACGGTGGATTGCTTCCCCTACGTCGTAAGGGACCATCAACTGCAAATGATCAGCGGTCAAGTTATTAACTTTAATACCGAACGAATTTGTATTTTCTGTCGCTCATGGATATTTGATAACAATACCTAAACTAAGTAAACATTTACTTGTATATTGTAATACTGTGGCTGTACTAAGGCATCTCTTTTTTTAAATTCCTTGATTATTTTAATTCCAGTACAAACATAAAAAGGTAAGTACATATAATATAATCACGCCTATTTCCCGGAGGGGTAGGCAGAGACCACGGATTTCCACTTGCTACGATCCTGACATACCTCTTTCGCTTCCTTCACTTTCATAACATTCCTCATACACGCTCGCCGGTTTAGGGTGCTCTTGACCTGGCCTTTCTTCAGGATTTCCCCGATCTGATCAGAGAAAGTCCGCCGGGGTCTGCCCCTTCCAACTCCCGTTTCTACCTCTCCCTTATACACTCTCTTTGTTAGCCTTCTTTCACTCATTCTTTCCACGTGTCCAAACCATCTCAACATACCTTTCTCAATTTTTGTCACTACATCTTCGCTCAGTCCACACTTTTCCCTTATCACACTGTTCCTAATTCTATCTTGTAATCTCACACCACACACACTTCTCAACGCTCTCATTTCTACTGCATTCACTTGGCTCTGATGCCTCTTCTGCCATACCCAACTTTATACTTAACTTAAAAAGGTAAGTAATATGTATATAATAGGCACCGGTGGCCACTCATTATACAAGGTGTTACAGAAATACTGGTGGTATATTAAGACCATAATTAGTATCATATTCCAAAAAACGAACAGTAAAAACACGCAATACACGGTCACGGTTCACGGTCGTCGTGAACGCTGCTCGCACTATTAGTGCTTGAGAAAGGAGACCTAGGCTCTCCGAAACATGTCGCGCGAGTGACTAAAACAAGTGAGTCTAAACCGTAAAATGATTTAATGTTAGTATGTCTCACAACAGTTTAAATTCGAACAGTAAAAAGATATATTTTGGCTTCAATTTAAAAACGCGACTGCAGCGCCACTTGCTGACACTAAAAATAAAATTTATATAAAAAGTTCTTTAGTAATAAAAATATTCACTACCTAACTAATATTTGCTCGCCGGCGACGGTCCACGTCCACTCTTAGCAAATATTTAACATTATGTTGTAAGAAATTAAACAAATTGATTTTACGTAAATCGTTTATTATACAATTCGAATGTATATTTAAAAATTATACAATAACATTATAAGCGTAAGCGTAACTTTACCCATTAGTGTGCTTGCTTTTATGGATTAGTAAAGATGTTTTGTACTGAAAAACAAAACTGCATTGGTCACATTTGTAAGATTTTTCACTAGTGTGCGTCTTTACATGATCTTTCATAAAACATTTCAGATTGCAAGTATAACTACAGTGGTCACACTTGTAAGGTTTCTCATATGCATGTTTGCTAACATGAACTCGCGAATTATCTTTGTATAAAGCAGCATTCGTGTGTGTGCTTTTATGAATTAGTAAACCTTTTTTGTACGAACTAGCGTAACTACACTGGTCACATTTGTAAGGCTTTTCGCCAGTGTGTGTCCTTATATGAGTTTTTAAATGATATGTTCGGTTGGTAGCATAACTACACTGGTCACATTTGTAAGGCTTTTCGCCAGTGTGTGTTCTTATATGAGTTTTTAAATTACTTTTTTTGAAAGTAGCATAATTGCACTGGTCACATTTGTAGCGCCTTTCACCAGTGTGTGGCTTTTCGCCAGTGTGTGTTCTTATATGAAGTTTTAACTGATGGGTTCGATTGGTAGCATAACTACAATGGTGACATTTATAAGGTTTTGTATTAGTGTGTATCATATTATGAATTTTTAAAATACTTTTTTTGCCAGTAGCATAACTACACTGGTCACATTTGTAGGGCTTTTCACCAGTGTGTATCCTAACATGAACATTCAAATCAGACATTATGATGGTTGAATAACTACAGTGATTACAATTATAAGGTTTTGTACTATTGTGTACCATTTTATGTTTTTCTAAAAAACGTTTGCGGGCACTAGCATAAGTACACTGGTCACATTTGTAAGGCATTTCACCAGTGTGTTTCTTTACATGAAGTTTAAAAAGATTTAATCGATTGCCAGCATAATTACACTGGTTACACTGGTAACGTTTCTTATTAGTATGAGTATCTACATGAAGTCGTAAATCAGTTTGGCAGGCACTAGCATAACTACACTGATCACATGTGTAAGGCTTTTCACCAGTGTGTATCCTTACATGAACTTGCATAAGACTCTTGTAGCTGCAAGAAAAAGCACACTGGTAACATTTGTATGGCTTTACACTGGTATGTTTCATCAAATGACTAATTAAACTTAGTTTTCTAACTGTTGCATATTTACAGTGGGCACATTGATAAGTTTCGAGTCTTGTTCGTGTCATCTGTGGAGTGAGTCCTGCAATAAGAATGGTTTATTTTACTAAATTACAAATAAAACAGAAAATAAGCTGTGACAGACGGACAGACAGAGACGGAGAGACAGACGCACGAGTGATCCTATAGGGGTTTCGTACCCAAAGGGTAAAAACGGGACCCTAATACTAAGACTTCGCTGTCTGTCTGTCCGTTTGTCACCAGGCTCTATCTTATGAACCGTGATAGCTAGACTGCAGTTGAAATTTTCACTGATGTATTTCTGTTGCCGCTATAACAACAAATACTAAAAACAGAATAAATTAAATATAAAGGCACATAATTGTAATCGTTCCGTACACCTTTATTCGAGGAATTCATTTTGGTGGGTAATCGGGCGAGGAGACCAGGTTCTTCGAAATAAAAGCTGTCCCGAATAGCTTCTTAAACGTTTAATCTAATTCAGTTATTAATTTACACTAGAAACACAGTATTTGACAGATTAAAACCGATTATAATTAACTCAGAATAATGACGCAGCACGTGAGGCGCGAGCGCAACATGGCGACGTCCCAATGACAACTGTCAGTCCAATCAACATGGCCGCCACCCCAGCGCTCGGTGTTACGTCAGTTTGACAGTTCTAACATTCCGTTCAGAAATCGAACAGGCGACACTAGCGCCATCAAGCCGATTCTCTTGATGCGCCGTCACGGCCAACCCTGACTGTCGCACGCCCTCGTGCGATTAGTCACCGACTGGAGCATCTGCAAGAAAAGATATGGCTTCAATATTTGTTCGCTCGACCACTCCTGACTGATAAAGCGGACGCGTGGTTCATAAATGGTAAGCCTTGCTTACACACATTTATGATCATCTCAGAACCAAGTTAGTCTCTCGCGGGTTACTCTTAGGTGTGGACCAGGCGCTCACGGCCCTTTCGACCAACCTACTTTTACTTACTACGTGGCCCGGGCATACTCAGGCCCTTTCGACCGACACACATCAACACATGGCGTGAACCGGGCGTACTGGGCCCCTTCGAACAGCCTACCATTACCTGCGGCGTAGACCGGGCATGCTAGGCCCTTTCGACTAGCCACCCTCATCATAAAGCATGGACCGGGCGTTTGCAGCCCTTCCGACCAGCCTTGAAACACACTCGTGACGCGGACCAGGCACCTAAAGCCTCTTCGACCGGCCATTACCAACTCTGACAAGATCGTGGCACAGGCATACTCGGCCTTTTCTACCAGCACCAACACCAATGACTCATATTCGGCAGCTCATTTATTGACTTACCTCAATATCTCTGTCTATAGCTATAACTAATAAAGACTGCAAGTTATGTACAAGATCCTAATAAAGACTACTATTATTGGACTTACTTTCATTTTCACGCCCTTCCTTGTAAGAAATGACTAATCGATCTTCGTTATCTGAATCAGAGAGGGTGTCTGATCCGGCGGTCATGGTGCGATCACTAAATACCGAGAGTGTATCACTACCGCTACCGTCATGGTCTACTTGTTCCCTATTAACCGCCGTCTCGGCCTCCTGATTGTCATTATAAAGGGTCATTAATATGCTTTAGCTTACCTTTAAAACTACTTTTGATCAATGAGCAGGCGGCAACCGTCTCAAAAAAAGGAATGAAATAACCTCACCAGATGATGTCGACTGGGTACCTCTAGCTGCCCGCCGCTCGCAGAAGTGGACCTCCTTGCGCGCAATCATCTCACTCGCTGGTTTCTTCTTTCCGTCCGGGCAAGTGGTGCTGATGTGTCCCGGCTTTCCACAGGTGAAGCAGATCTTCTCCTTTTCTTTGTCTGGCAGCTTTGTGGCCTCCTTTGGTTTTACGGAATCGAGGCGCTTGCGGCAGTCTTCAATTTTATGTCCACGATTGCCACAAAAGTGACAGGTGCCAGAAAAGCGCGTGTCCGTCGCGCTAGTTAAACGTGTCTTCTTTGAGTCCGTTTCGTTAGTTTCATGGTCATCGTGGCGTCTCTTGAGTGATATACCGCCAAGGATTCTGCAAAGTTGGGCTCTGGTTGAAATCACGTGCGAGTTCAATTCTCTGCGAATAAAGGGGTCTTTCTGCGACAGAACTGAAATAGCAAATCCTGTGATGACTTCTTCAATAATTTCCACCTTTGGAACACGTTCAATAAGATTCCATAGACGCGCAGCTGCTTCCGTAGCGGATTCCTTGCTTCCTATTTGAAACTTAAGGATATCATCGAAGTAATCCTGCATTAGCATCTGACGATTGAATTTAGCAAGCAACGTTTCTTTTATACGGGGCCATGTTAAGTCATCAGCTTTTAGTGAAGTGAGGCACTTAGCGGCGCGTCCCTTTAAAGCATGCGTAAGAGCAAGCAGTAGCTCAGGTCCGGCCAGGTTACGGCTATTGACTACGATTTCAGTCACGTTGCACCAACCTTGTATGTCTGCGTCGCTTTCATCCGGGTCGAACTTGACAAGCTTTGTCTGAGCATGGCCTGAAGGTGTATTCTGTGTTGCTGCGAGTAGGCGAGAGAAAAGTGTTTCCATGTTGTTAAAAAAACTTGCACTTCCGTTGTCTGTCCTTGGGGGGTTACTGGTCCCCTGAATATTTGGCCCTCGATATCCCACTTCTGATAAAGGCACATAATTGTAATCGTTCCGTACACCTTTATACGAGGAATTCATTTTGGTGGGTAATCGGGCGAGGAGACCAGGTTCTTCGAAATAAAAGCTGTCCCGAATAGCTTCTTAAACGTTTAATCTAATTCAGTTATTAATTTACACTAGAAACACAGTATTTGACAGATTAAAACCGATTATAATTAACTCAGAATAATGACGCAGCACGTGAGGCGCGAGCGCAACATGGCGACGTCCCAATGACAACTGTCAGTCCAATCAATATGGCCGCCACCCCAGCGCTCGGTGTTACGTCAGTTTGACAGTTCTAACATTCCGTTCAGAAATCGAACAGGCGACACTAGCGCCATCAAGCCGATTCTCTTGATGCGCCGTCAAATATTTAACGGGGGCTCCCATACAACAAACGTGATTTTTTGCCGTTTTTTGCGTAATGATACGGAACCCTTCGTGCGCGAGTCCGACTCGCACTTGGCCGGTTTTTTTTTTCACCGCGGGCGGCAACACGCTCATAGTGCGAACACTTGTGGGTTGATGAATAATTTTTAGAGGCCGGTGTCGATTTTAGTCGCAAAAATGTAAAATTGACAGATTTAGTCGGTGAAATTGTACACCTTTTGTTACCTAATTGAAATAACAAGTACTGGTTTCTTCTTCGCACGTCTTCTTATCTTGCCTTTTATCAGACCAATTTTTTGAAAACAGACTCACTAAATTAGTAATGTTTTTTTTTTCTGATGGACGTTTAGGTAAAATTTGTATTACACATATTCTGTACTTGACCTTTATCAGATTACATTTTTTCGAGGAAATAAAAGTTAAACGAATTCTTTTTTCTCAAGAAATTACTTCAAAACAAGTGTCAATTTCTCTGAAAATCGACTTAATTTCTACGTAATTTTGATACTTAAACAATCTACAACATTTGCTGAAACTATTCTTATACATCAATTTGTATACCACCATAATTTTTTGATAAATTTTTAAAAACTGCCCGTTCTCTTCATATATTACCGGTGACGCACGCTCGCCACCTCATTATTGAAAGGCAAGATGAAAAGACATGCTAATAGAAACCAATACTTGTAATTTAGATATAACGTAACAAAACGTGTATAATTTCAACGACTAAATCTATCAATTTTACATTTTTGCTCCAAAATCGACTATGGCCCCTTAAATATGTAGAGTAAAAAAAAAACTATTTTTTTTTTCATACTATACTGAGCTGTCACCCTATACATGAGAATAATAGCGACCTCTTGACAATGATCATGTGTTATACAGTTACTCCATACAAAAATCAACTGTCATAGGGATCAAAACAAAGTCACTTAATTCAGAAAACATAGGTTCCATAATATGGTTAGTAAACACGAAAACTACTAATGTTGACTGGAGTAGCATGACAAATACAAATGTTTCTGAGAAAACGATGGAAAACAATTAAGCACTACACGTGTACATCATTAAGTTGTGCGTGCTCGTTCACTGAAAAGATCGCTCCTAACTAGTACAATCTCACAACTGTACTAGTTCGGTGTTTTAGTACAGTAGTACACAGAGAGAGTTGACGTTTAGTTTTAGTTCGGTCGGATTAGTCGGATCACTCGGATCGCTTTGCTGGCATTGTCACTCCTCGGTCCTCGCCCCTTTTCTGTTTCGTTCACGTGTAGTGTACTAAAACGTACTAAGAGCAGAATGATTAGGGAATAGTTCGCTCTAGGACAGTGGAGGGAATCATGTCTTTTTAATTTTAGTACATGTACAAGCACAGAAAGCACAGATGATTTGCAAGAAATGTTACAACAACTTTCTTACGAAAGCAGAAAAGTGGGACTAGAAATCAACACAGAAAAAACTAAACTTATGACAAACGGACAAAACTTGAGCTATCAATAAACAACGACATAATAGAATATGTAAATGAATACACATATCTAGGACAAATAATTTCCCCAGAACACCAGAATGACAAGGAAACAGAAAACAGAGTGTGTATTGCATGGAAAAAATACTGGTCATGGAAAGAGATTACGAAAAATCCAGATATCCCACTAAAATGCAAAAGTAAACTGTTTAACTCTTGCATCGTCCCTAGCATGACCTATGGTTGCCAAACATAGGCCTTAAGGCAAAAGAATAGAAAATCCTTAGAAGTGTGCCAACAGAACATAGAGAGAAATATTCTCAACATAAAAAGAAAGACAAAATATGACTAAGCACCATAAGAAAAAACACAAAACTAATGGATGTATCCTATGTAACAAGTAACCTTAAATGGAAATGGACTGGGCACATGCTGAGAGAACCAGGACAGAAATGGTCAAAAATTGTTACAACTTGGTACCCCAAAGATGGGAAAAGAAAAAGAGGCAGACCTTACCGCAGATGGGAAGATGACATAAAAGCTATCGCTGGACCAACATGGACATGGACAAGAAGAGCAACCAACAGAGAGGAATGGAAGGTCTTAGGGGAGGCCTATGCCGGGAGGCAAGTCGACCGATGTCAATAAAAATACCAAATAACATATCAACAATGAATTTTATTATTATTATGTTTAAATTAAGAATTTGACATGTTATGTTCTTTTCCTAAAACTTGACAAGAAATGTAAAAAATTTAATATGAGGTCCAAATAAATGGCTATTTTATTTTATTTACATGTACTACACAAGCCTAGTACATCATATAATAAATGTTTAAAACCCACAACTGACCTGTTGTTGCGTGGCGCACGCGCCGCTCCACTAGCACGGGGCCGAGCACGAGCTCATCTTTCACCACGTGGCCGGTGTACAGCTCCGCCGCCGCGCTCACGCCGAGCGACTCGTCTTTTACACACACATCCTCGCACTTGGACTCGTCTTTGATACACACGTCATCCAGCAAAGGTTCATCTTTAACAAACAATTCCTCGAACGAGGGTTTGTCTGTTATACACACATCTTCACATGGCTCAGCCTTCACGGAAAGATACTCTCCGCTCGGTAACGCTGACGACTCCATCGTCAACTAAAAACACTTCGATTCGATAATTATATTCGTTTGAGTAACCAAATCCAAAGACAATATAACCACTACGTTTTAAACAAATCCTCTATATGCTACGCGACAATCTTCTTGGTGAAATTCCTCCAATTTCCAAAATCAGATTAAACAAAGAGAAATAAGAGAATTTTCTTCTTCTTCTTCTTCTTTTAAAATTATGGCTTCAGCCCAGTGGGACTATTTCGCCAGTATCAAGGTATTAAGAGGTTTAAAAACGACAAAAATTGTACGGTTGTACAAGACAGTGTACGGTGATTTGTTAGCTCTTGTAAATCGATAGCTAGTCTTTACAAGAAGCACGTGGACTACCGGCCGTTGACTCCAAGATGGTGGTTAAACGCGCTTCAAAATTAATTCTCCATTCACTGCACACTACCACATTAGTTTACTGTATAATAAGCTATCGATATTACACTTTAAACAATATTAATAAGCAAAAAACAAAGTAATTAATCACGATGCTAACTATCAAGATGGCGCTCGAACCGGAAGTCAAGAGAATTTTCTTATTCATGTAATGTAATTGTCACCAATTGTCACTGTCAGTTTTGACCATAGATCATGAAGTTATATAGATATACTAGATCCATCATAGATGGTAGGATCCTATAGATGTTACTATACGCGTGCATCGTGAGGGACAGACAGAACATACGCAATGCGACAAAGTGATTGGTCGAGTTTATTTGTTGCCCACCATTTTACGGTGGGAATAAAAAAGTGAGACTGTGACAAGGACAAACAATAATAGCGCTGTCACTGTTTTTTTGTCCTACAGACAGGCGACCTTGGTATGGTCCGGTGCACGTTTGTGCGTTTGCGATAGACGGCCGCACCATGTGTACGTCTGTAAACACTTTAAACGTCAAAAATGATGTAACCTGCTATCGTTCATATACCTTAAGATATTATCTTATTTTAGGACTTGATTTACTCGATTGCTTTCCAAAAAACAATAACATAACAAACCAACAAAGATTTAACTCAATATATAGTTTTGAAGAATACAAGTTATGTATCAAAAATTCTGTTTCACCTTTTAAAATGTAAATTATGTTTCATTCTTAATTTGTTTTTTCTACTGATATCTGAACGTACGCGAACAGATGATCGATCGATATGTAAATAAATACTCGTATTTGTGAAATTGTTCAGTTTTAATAATATTTCAACGCGATGAGTGTAAAGGAGGAAGGACAAGAACTGTTGGTGTGCTGCATATGCTTAGCCATCGACACCACACTGTATAACATACAAGATTCTAAGTTGCTGAAAGTTTTTGTTGATCTTATTGGCACTAAGGTTAGTATGCTTAACTAAAAACTCTAGGCTAATTTTAGTGAGTTGCTTTGCTTTGCACTCATGACATTATGTTCGCCTTTTGTACATTAAGTTTTGCTTTTGACTCAAGGGGGTTGTCGTCAAGCTCACTATACTTATTAACCTATCGAATGAGCTGATGCCTTTACTTAATGAGCTGCAGCCTTTACTGATACTGGAAAATCGATATGTAAACATACTGCATACCTATACGAGGCCTGGACGTTAGTGAGATGACGATAATTCATTGCTGGTGTCCTACTTTGTTACCTACGTATAACATGAGTTACACCTGATTATCCATCTGGTTACTTGGGCTTCATAGTCGCCTCCAACCTCCCCTTATAGCGACCCCTTTCCGCACACTAAGTTTACCTTAAGTTCATATGATGAGTGGTTACACTTTCTCGTAACTACAATGTGTTCTATAATTCTATATTACTAATATCTTGGGACGAAACACCCTTCGTATAATTATGATTGAACTTCACTTACATTAGCCATGAACAATTCCCTCGGATCACTGTTGACACTCTGAATACTGATATCACAATGAATGTTAGTCACAATCTACAATAGACACCTCATTATTCTAATAACACCATAAGAAAGTCCTTGAATAGATCCTAAAGCAAATATCACTCTTTCCGTAGCTTTGTTCGCACCCCACCTCCTTTTCTTCCTGTCGTTCGCGCGTATACCCTCTTGTTTTACCCTTAAAAATCACAACAACCTAGAAGCGGTTATTTCACTTAAACGTGACTACGAGCGCCATCTACTTCATGACGTTGGCAGCTATTAGCCGATTCGCGATATTTGCGACAGGGGTAAATAATTAACCTGTTTGTGCAGGAGTGTAGTTCAGCCGGGCGTTCTGTGTGCGGTGTGTGCCGCGCACAGCTCGCACGCGCGTCGGCCCTGCGGGCCCGCGCCCGCCGCTCACATGCCTTGCTCGCCAGCACTCTTCAGCAAACACAATGTGTAAGCACATATTTCTAAATTCAAAAATTTATTCCACAGGCCTCAAGAACTTTTATATATCTATACAATGTTTACAGTAAGATCATGAAGTTTTTTAAATTTATTTTTTATAAAGTGACATTGAACAATTGATGGGGGGACCCTTAATAGAATCTGTAAAGCCCAACAACTTTGTATTTGGCCCTCGCTAACTACATACTGTCCGCGCGCGAATTCCGTGCACGACTGAGGAATGTTAGGAATGTTGTGCGTCTTGACAGAGTAGTGTCATTTTGTACGTTCGGGCGCGGCACACACCCTCTTACTTCCTCGACCTCCGAATGCATGGAATGCATGCATTGGAACAGTATTTTAGTTGGGTGACAAACTGACAATACAATATTATGGTACTATCAAGCTGATCTCACGATGGAAAAAGGAGGCCATAAGAAATTTGTGATAAAACAATGGAACCTAATTGTGTTTGGGTTTTGTTAGAATCATCTCAAAGAGTATTTGTTGTGGGCTTGAAATGAAATATTTGACAAAACACTTTACTTTCTTCTACAGATAACCTTAGACTACATTAGAACCATTGACCGCGTTGCTGAAAAGCTTTGCCTAAATTTAAAGACCTGCCATGTCTACACTTCCGATTCTACCCTCCCAGAGGTCAAAGAGGAAATTAAAGAGGAAACAGATTTCACTGAAAACATATTCGTCTCCGAGCCTGCTTTAGCTGATTACGAAGATTTCAGAGAAAATACGCCGGAACATGAAAATAATGAAACTGCAACACAGGAAAATGCTAAATTCAATAGTAAAAACGACATAAGTTATAATAAAACTGAACTTAAAATAAATAAACGTAAACTATCAGATAATAAAAGAATACTAAAATCTACTAAAAGAAAAAGAAAACTACCAGAATCTACCAAGAAATCTAAAATAGAATCTACCAAAGATTTAAAACTACCGGAATCTACTATAGAAAATCTACCAGAAAAAACGAAAAGAGTTATAAAAAGACGTATGGCTGACAATGGGTTTTTGCCCGATTTTAATTTTGAAGAGTTTGAAATTAAATATAATTGTAAAATAGACATACTTTCTAAAGAGGAGCAGATAAGAGAGATAGAGGCTCGCAAGATGGCGCCGAGTTATACGCTCGCTGCGTTCGGGTGTGAGGTGTGTGGGAAGGGCTTTGCAACACAGCAGGTGTATGACAGCCATATGAAAAAACATGATCCTGTGAGTTTTCTTCCACTTATATTACACTAGCTCCTGCCCGTTTCGTCTGCATGTGATGATGATGATGAACTGTCCTAGATCTTTTCTTGGGTCTCAAACTATCCACATACCAAATTTCATCTAAACCGGTTCAGCGGTTTAAGCATAAAGAGGTGACAAGCAGACAGACTTGCTTTAGCATTTATTATATTAGTAGGGGTATCATTTGATTTAGTTTTTTTCATTTTGCATAATTTTAGTAAGTACCAATTAATTAAAAACTGTAGTAGATGTCGCCACTATGGCGAGGTGGCCTAGGGGTTCATGGCGTTAGCCGCGATAGCTAAAGACGCCACTGGAGGGCTTCGTCACTTTTTCTTTAATATATGACATTTATTACAGTTTGTGTGACTACTTAAAAAACACAAATCAAAATATTTAATAAAATAATTTGATTTGTTCCCAAACTTGTTACTACCTATGAGGTCCTATAATTGGTTCCCTGTATACAATACAAATACTCTTTGTTGCACACCTATATAAAAGAGAACAATACAGAAAGAAAACATTAACACAAGTAGAGGTAAACAACAGGCGGCCTTATTGCTAAACGATCTCTTCCAGACAACCTACTACGTTGTATAACGTGACAGTTGTTGGATCTCCAAATATAGACGGTTTGGGGTTTTGGGATTATACTGAGCAACTTTTACTATGGGACCAACCCCGAAATCGCGAAAAATAATTTAACAGTTTCATACATTTTGGCTGGTCCATTTTCTATGGGAGGGTAATTTTTTTTCTCGTTTTCGTGGTTGGTATGGTAACATAGTAAAAGTTGCTCAGTTTAATCCCAAAATCTCCCTGGCAACGGGAATGCAGTTATTTTTTAGCCACCGTGTATAAGATAAATATTGTATGCAGAGTGCGGGCGGGCACGCGTGCGGCGTGTGCGGCGTGCGGTTCGGCACGCGGTCGCGCGCGCACGTGCACGCCGACGCGCACCGCCTGCGCTTCACGTGCAACGCGTGCGGGTTCCTCACACGCACCAGGTATTGTAGCACAGATTATAGGTATATAAAATAGTCTTACGAACAGATATAGTATGAAACTTCTCAAATGATTTTTACGCCTAAGACCGAATCTGCCATGCCATTGTTTCTTTTGTGCGACCGGTGGGCTACCGTGTCTGAGCGCGTGCAAAAGCAACAATGTCGTTCAAAAAGCGGCTGTATCGTGGTGGTTTTAAGGTTCAAATCTATGTAATATGAGCGCTACATTGTGGTGGTTGATGTTCCTTAGGCGTAAAAAATCATTTGAGAAAATTCATACTATACTATACGTATCTCGTATACGTATTCGATTGAGCTTAAACGTCACGTTATCATAATCAAATGTGACGTTCTCAATCAAAAGGTACCACTTTGTCGCTTACCATAAAGACGAAATTTGCTTATATCTTTATACTAATAACCTGTCAAAGCGTCCTTCTGGCAAGCGACAATGTGGTACCTTTTAAATGAGAATGGCACAAATAATCATAATCATAATTATGGATGGTATAGAAAGGATCGCAACCTCTTATGGCAGAATTGTTGTAAAAGTGACCGCGTTACGCTTTAAATAATAGTTCCTAATCTCTCCGGTGGCGCTAGTTAGACTCTGGGACATGAGTATAACATGAACCATATAAGGCAACAAATAACCCGACCAAATTACGTAGGTTGTTTTTGGTAGTATTTCGGTGTATGGTGGCGCCGACTAATTACTGTTTTTTGATGGACACTTTTCATACATAGAGATTTGGCTCCTTTATACAGTCTCCATAATCATAATATTTATTAATAATATAAATTACACGTCACATTTTATACAGTGTATAAAGATTATATTTAAGTATGAATTTTCACTACATAATGTAGGTTGTATCATAGAGTAACTTATACTAGAGCGGTACTGTCATAGTAAATTTTGTAACCCCAGTAAATTCACTGCCATCTGTCGACACACTTTAAAACTAAAAATGAAGATTTGTAAAAATACGATAAAATTTATTTAAATATAGATAAATTATTTTTTTATTAGCATTAATTATTTTTATGATATTGACCCATGTTCTTTCACTGATATGCGTTAAAATTGTTAAATAGCAAATGAAACCGTCAACGCCATCTATACGACAGTAGGCCAAAGCTAGTAGCGCCCTCTGATCGAGAATCAAATTTTCTTGATTTTCAAGGCACGTTTTTTCTTAGACTGTATCCATCTATTACGGAGTTATATCTATCTTTGGTTGTATTTAATATCTTACATACATTATACATTACATAGATTATGTAAGTCGGGTGACAACGCAACATTATAGTACCATCGAGCTGATCTGATGATGGACAGAGGAGGTGGTCATAGGAACTGTGATGAACAACGCAACCTGATTGTGTTTGGATTTGTTAGAATTGTATCGATAAGTATTCATTGTCTGATGAAAGAAAAGTACAGTCAGCGATAGAAGCTTGATAAAACTTGTCATTTCCTAATGGGTCAACTCTAAGAGTAGATAAAATAAGTTAGAACTAAGATGACTGGTATTTTTATTTTTTTATATTTTTAGAGAGGCCTATGCTCAGCAGTGGGCGATAAAGGGCTGATATGATGATGATGAATTGTTATTTTCTTATTTAATTTTTAATGTAATTATAAAAAACCGGCCAAGTGCGAGTCGGACTCGCGCACGAAGGGTTCCGTACCATTAAGAAAAAACAATCAGCAAAAAAATCACGTTTGTTGTACGGGAGCCCCATTTAAATATTTATATTATTCTGTTTTTAGTATTTGTTGTTATAGCGGCAACAGAAATTCATCATCTGTGAAAATTTCAACTGTCTAGCTATCACGGTTCATGAGATACAGCCCGGTGACAGACAGACAGACGGACGGCGGACGGACAGACGGACAGCGGAGTCTTAGTAATAGGGTCCCGTTTTTACCCTTTGGGTACGGAACCCTAAAAACGACATGTAATATGAATCATTATGAATATACGAATATGAATATGAATATATTTGTATGACGTTCCAGATTTATAGCAAAGAACCACTTCCTGTCCCACTCCGGGACTACCCACCAGTGCCCACACTGCGACGCTGCGTTCACGTAAGTACATATATGAAAATACACAGAAAGCGAAATACAAGCTTAAGACTAGGTAGCAACAGGCGGCCTTATCGCTAAAAAGCGATCTCTTCCAGACAACCTTTGGGTAGCAGGAAAGTTAAGTAACGGGTAGTGCCGATATACATATAAATTAACAATTTATAAACTTGAAAATCATATATACATACAAATACAATAAATATATACACATATATAAATATACATGCATATATATATATATATTCATATAAAAAAGGCAAGTTAAGGCAGCGAAAGGAAATGTAATTGCAATTGATTTTTTAAAATGGGAAGGGATTTAGCACATCTGATATCTAACGGCAAAGCATTCCACAGCCGAACAGCTCGAGTAGTAAAAGAGTTACTGTAAAAATTTGATGAAGAAGATGGCGGAGCGAGGAGATTCCTCTCCGCACACCGGACCAATAAATGTATTGTACCAATAAAGATTATCTTATCAGTAGTTTGTGTGTTTATCACGAACATACACACAAACCGAAAGACGCGGCGGGGGACTTTGTATTATAAAGTGTAGTTGCGGTTGCAGCAAGTACACGTCGTACCTGACGCACGTGCGGCGCCGACACCCCGCCATGAACGTGGCGTGCGACCAGTGCGGCGAGACGTTCGTCGGCAACAACGGACTGCGGCACCACAAGACGCGCGTACACAGGCACACGGTGCGTACAACTAGCGTGCGGCATGTAGCATGCCACAGTGCGGGCCGTTTAGAACGGGCTGTGGCACCACAAGACGCGCGTACACTGGTACACGGTGCGTACAACTCTCGTGCGGCATTATGTAGCATGCCACAGTGCGGCATGTAGCATGCCACAGTGCGGGCCGTTCACAACGGGGCTGCGGCACCACAAGACGCGCGTACACAGGCACACGGTGCGTACAACTAGCTTGCGGCATGTAGCATGCCACAGTGCGGCACGTTCACAACGGGCTGCTACCCCACACGAGTACACCGGCACACGGTGCGTACACAACAAAAAGTAAAAATAAAAACATTTTAAGGGTTCCGTATCCAAAGGGTAAAAACGGGACCCTATTACTAAGACTCCGCTGTCCGTCCGTCCGTCTGTCTGTCCGTCTATCAAAAGGCTGTATCTCATGAACCGTGATAGCTTGACAGTTGAAATTTTCACAGATGATGTATTTCTGTTGCCGCTATAACAACGAATACTAAAAATAGAATAAAATAAATATTTAAGTGGGGCTCCCATACAACAAACATGATTTTTTGCCGTTTTTTGCGTAATGGTACGGAACCCTGCGTGCGCGAGTCCGACTCGCACTTATTTAAATATGCCGCCTTTTTCTACTCACAAAGTGGGTGTGCCAGAGTGTAAATGACACATTTACACTGAAAAGAAAATGACTTATAGTTGGTCAAACCAAATTGTTAGTAAATAAGAACAAAAAAAACTATACTCATCTTTTTCTTTTGGGTGCTAGTACTAGTGTAAGACAAAGTATGATTCTCTCTGTCTATGTATATATATGTTAAAGTATGCACAGCTATCTGTAAGTTTCAAAGTAACTCTCTGTACAATTTGTACCAATATATACCTAGATTAAGAAACTAGTATAACGAAACTGGGTCCTGTAACACAGGGTTTCCTAGCTCAGGACACAGGGCCGTGATTTATTGTATACTCAAATTTGCACAATAAACTTTTTTCATTTTTTTTTTATGTTTTAAATGAGACAGTCCTTTGACAAACTATACCTACTTTTGACGACCGGTCTGGGCTAGTGGGTAGTGACCCTGCCTGTGAAGCCAATGGTCCTGGGTTCGAATCCCGGTAGGTATTTGTGCGATGAGCACAGACACTTGTTCATGAGTCATGGGTGTTTTCTATGTATTTAAGTATTTATATTATATATATATATATATATCGTTGTCTGAGTACCTATAACACAAGCCTCCTTGAGCTTACTGTGGGACTTAGTCAATCTGTGTAAGAATGTCCCATAATATTTATTTTTTATTTCGCAGCAACTAAAACCTCGTGCCACCAACGTTCCTTGCTCAGACTGCTCGCAAACGTTCATAGATCAAGCGTCATACGACACGCACTATCAACGCATCCACCTGAACATCCGCATGAAGGAGCCGCCGCGCGCCCGCGCGAGAAACGCACGCGCGTTCATTTGTGAACTCTGCGGCGCTGAATGCTCCGTAAGTATCCTTATGAGAATAAGGCTGCGTTTCCACCAGAGATGTGACTGACCAATTCGATGAGATTGTACGGAATGAGGGCTACCACGTTTAATTTCGCCGCTAGTGTAGATGGAGGTCTTTCAAAATGTCAAATGCATAAAAGTTTGGGGGGTTTGAAGTGTTTATAGGGTTCCGTACCTCAAAAGGAAAAAACGGAACCCTTATAGGATCACTCGTGCGTCTGTCTGTCTGTCACAGCCAATTTTCTCCGAAACTACTGGACCAATTTAGTTGAAATTTGGTATACATATGTATGTTTGTGACCCAAAGATGAACATGTAACGTAAACAAATGAATTTTAAACATGGGGGCCACTTTTGGGGGGTAAATGTGAAAATTAAAAAATTAAGTTTTTTAAACTATATAGTGTTACATATCAACTGAAAGAGCTCATCGTGAGAATCTCAAATATATATTTTTATAATTTTAGGATAAACAATTCAGAAGTTATTCAAGAAAAAAGGCAAAAAATGACCTTTCCCCCCCTTTATCTCCGAAACTACTGGGTCTAAAATTTTGAAAAAAATACACAAAATAGATCTTTACCTATAAATTACAGGAAACCCTATTAGAAATGTGCAGTCAAGCGTGAGTCGGGCTTAATTACTTAGTTTTTGATCCGACCCCTACGGGTTTTTTAAAGACATTTCACTCACGGTTCACATAAAAAATAGATTGTTTAAATTGTGTAACCCTTGGAACGCGAGTCCGACTCGCACTTGGCCGGTTTTTATCGGGAATTTTCACTCCTTATTCATAATTATGGTAAATCTTTGATTAATCGTGGTAAACAATAGATATGTGCCAATTAAAATGTATGCAAAATTAAACAGGTTGAAAAAATACCACATTTAGACGTTAAAATACCTTTGTGTATATTAGAACGTATTGATTTTATAAAAATAAGCAAAGAAGAATTTCGAGATCTGTTTTTCTGGACCTACATCTACAGTGGCGCCAACTGGTGAGCACAAAAACGGTAGCCCTCATTCCTTCAGCTTATTGTTCGTCCGCAGCAAGGGCCTGGCACTCTTTGATGGAGAAAGATAGTCTTATTGCGATTCCTATCAGAGGACAGAGAAAATAGTGCCATGCTTTGTCTTTATCACCGACCGGGTGGCATCATAGGTAGGAGGCGATGGCGAAATACCGAAATGTATAAGAGTAAAAGAGAAAAAAACCTATGCTGCCCAAATTTCATACGAATATTGTTTCTCTTACCGGAGGTCGCTCGGTGGCGCGTCTATAACTACTTGTATATACTATGTCTATGGTCCGCACTCCGCAGTCTGTATCGAGCCTGTCGGCGCACCAGCGCGTCCACGCCGGGGCGCGTCCACACCAGTGCCCGGCCGCGGGCTGCGCGCGCAGCTTCGCCACGTTACACAACATGCAGCGACACCATCGAGTAGTGCGTTTATTTTTCATATAGACTATAGTCGTAGTCATAGTTTATTCATAAACAATTTTCACTGTTTTAGAAATTAATTTACATATATACAAACAAATCTTAAGGGCCCTCCACACTCATGCGCGAAGCCGCAAACGTAAGTGTGGCGTCGATTTCGCAGATTGTTCACGCCTTCGCGCCTAGTTCCCCGTTTTTGTCGGTTTATTAGCCCGCGTCAAAGGAGGAGCGAAGCGCGAACTGCGAACTGGCAAGACTCCACATTACACACTATTTTGACTCATATGTGACAAGATAAATAATAATTATATTATATAAAGCGGCTATATTTTACGGTTTTACAACAAAACAAAATGGAAAAATAGCTAAATCACGTATGAAGCTAATGCTTTTCCGCCATTTTGGCGCGAACCAAACTGCGAAATCGCCGTGAAGTTTGCGAGTGTGGAGTCATACGTCAACGTCGCGACATGTTCTCTCCGCGAAGTCGCGCCGCGATTCACGGAGGGGCCTTTATAAAATATTATACTCTCTGTATCATTCTAATCTTATAAAATACATATAAAGCCCGCTCCAGACTACTACTACTAGTGGGGAGTCTAGTTCGCTAATCAGCGAAATCGACTCCACACTCGCGTTCGCGGCTTCGCGCACGAGTGTGGAGGGCCCTTAACAAAAACATACAAAGCGTCAAATTAAATACACTTTAAGAAATAATAATACATAAACAAAAAAAAAACTAATGTCATGAACAATAAATATTGAATTTAAATTTCATTAAAAGGAAAATTAAAATTTAATACATCATTAGAACAATAATTATATATATCGTTGATTTTTTCATTGTGATTGACAATTTATAGATAATAAAAGTAGTTATTTGGTGGCAGGTGCACCTAGGTCGCCGGCCGCAGGTGTCGTGCGGCGTGTGCGGCAAGCTGCTGGCGCACGCGGCGTCCCTCAAGCTGCACGTCCACACCGTGCATCTGAAGCTGCCCGCCGCGCCGCGCCGGCGCGACAAGGACGCAAGACTACATACATAATAAACTTCTTTCTTATATAACTATTATATTGTTTTTTTTTTAGTTTATAATTTACATATACATTTTCTAACTACATATTTTCTAAACTACATATACATTTTCACCTCTAAATTAAATAACTAACTTATAAAATTTAAAACTAATAATAAATAAATAAAACTAATCTTAAAATAAATAACTAAAAACCGGCCAAGTGCGAGTCGGACTCGCGCACCGCATCGGTCCGACAGCTGACGGGGGGCTCCGACGTGGCTGAATTTATCGGAAGCGCCTTTCCGATATCGAATGTTGGAAGGCGCTGTGGGTGTTAGACCTACGTGGATCGTAAATGATAATGCACGCACTTAGTAAACAGTATGTAATGTCTAAAATTACAGTTTAAGGTTTGTTAAGGTTAGCGTTTAAACAAGCAGTTACACAAGCACACACAGTTCACCAAAACACTTATCAGGTTCATGCACCATATATGATTAATAGTCAATGAGTCTTTAGGTATTTATAATCAGATATCACAGTCGGTACGCGGATAGGATTTAAGCTACTGATGCGCGTGCGGTTGTTCTCGTGACGTAGGTAACACTGAAGTGAAGGGGCGCGGCGCGGGCGCGCGCGGCACCTGCGCGAGCGACGATCGTTGCCTAGCAACGGCCGACTTATAAGCATTCGTGGGAATCGTGGGTCCATACGAAGAAGGTTTCGGGAATCTAATTTATTAATGTTCTTTTAGTACTGATGTGGAGTAGGCCACAGCGCCTATAACAAAAACAGCTGCAGGAGAGTGCCATTGGCATTAAGTCCGCCTTATTTTTGCGTTATTTGTCGCACTACATATAGAATTATAAGACAAGCGGCTATCGGTTCTTCAATCTTTTATCTCCATTTTTGTCTACCGGATTGTGAAAAAAATGAATACTTATTTATTTATGATTGTTTTAAACATTGTCTAAAAAAACACTTTTTTCGTATCTCGATTGCTGTGAAAGATCTTACTTATACGAAATCTACATATTTGGGTTCGTCTTAGACGTCACTAAAACCTACAGGCGACCTCCGTCAAGATTTTTCATATATCTCCTACTGAAAATTATATATTTACATAAATGTGGTATTTTCTATAAAAAGGGACTTTATTGTCGATGGCGCTTACGCCATTATAAACGATGCTCATATATAAATACAATGCCGCACGACGCTGTGCGGCGTAAGCGCCATCGACAATAAGGTCCCTTTTTATAGAAAATGCCCCAAATATAATTTAGCCTATGTAAATTCTAACACTGATTTAGCAGTGAAAATCGATGTTTTAATTTTTTTTATTTTTCCCAGAATCAGTAAACAATTATGTAACACACATTAATTCAGGCAAAATGAAAAAATCATGCATTTATGATTTAGTAATTTTATCTGATATAATATCAATATAAAATATGCTACCTCGAATGGGACGCTCTCTGACAACCGCGCGTGCGGCGGGCCGCCATTTTTAATATGAAAAACACGCCGCATTGCGGCTGCGCGCCGCACGTCGCGAAAATTTAAAATATTGCTTTGCCGCTCGAGGGGATATTTATTTATATTTATATATTTATTGTTGTATATATTTATTTTATCTACATATTACGTTTATATTTGTGTCTATTAAATCATTTTGTGTTCTTTACATACCCCGCACCAACTATGCTTCTCTGTTTGGCCTAAAGGTTGACTGGTAGAGAATGCCGTGTAGCATTAAGTCCGCCTTTTGTCACTGTATATTCTTACTGTGCAATAAAGTTTAAAATAAATAAATAAATCAGCCCATATTGCAGCAAATAGACAAAAGTATCTAATATTTTATTGATTCCATATTTGTAATTGTTTTTTGTAAATGTTGGTTATTTTGGTTTTGTATTGCTTGTAAAAATTGACATGTAAAAGTGCCCCTGTGGCTTATTTGCTGAATAAATGTTTGATGTTTAATATCTACAGAGACTTCCGTCACACATATTCACATGTTCGAGTCCTACAGACGCCATAAAAGAGGTCACTCTACCCGTCAGTCTGATACACTAAAGAGCTCAGTGCTCTGTGACAATGCCTACACCAAATTGTGTATCGTTTGCCGAGACATCTTTCATTTTCATTCATTTTATTCACAAGCAATATTTACATCGCATCGAAATACACAATAACATACAAGGAATAGACGTTAATTTTCAGTAACAAAAATAATTTACTAATAAAAAAAACAATTAAAATAAAATATAGAATGTCAGTCTTAACTTGTAAAACTGCAACTTAAAAACCGGCCAAGTGCGAGTCGGACTCCCGTTCCAAGGGTTCCGTACATTACGCAATTTAAACAATGTATTTTTAATTTTTTATGTGAAACATGAGTGAAATGTCTAAAAAAACCCGGATCAAAAACTAAGTAATTAAGCCCGACTCACGCTTGACTGCACATTTGTAATAGGTTTTCCTGTAATCTATAGGTAAAAATCTACTTTGTGTATTTTTTTCAAAATTTTAGACCCAGTAGTTTCGGAGATAAAGGGGGGGGGGGGAATGAAGAATAGAATAGAAAACGGTTATTGTAAAAATCTACATACAGCACCATACAAGTTTAAAAAGAAGAAGATCTTATACACTAACACGTAAAATTACAAGTAGCTTATACTAACATGCAATAATTACAATATTGATGCTGCTATAGAGGCTACAAATGGACACCACTCAGCATATGCTCTAACATATAGGTATATGCTACAGCGCTGGTCTTCCGTGGAGCCCAGGGCAAGAATATAGCTCAGAACAGTAAAGGCTAATAATTAACACAAAAATGGTCATTTTTTGCCTATTTTCTTGAATAACTTCAAAATTGTTTATCCTAAAATTATAAAAAATATATATATTTGAAATTTTCACAATGAGCTCTTTCATTTGATATGTAACACGATATAGTTTAATTTTTTATTTTTATTTTCACATTTACCCCCCAAACGTGGCCTCCATGTTTAACATGTTTAAAATCCATTTCTTTACGTTACATATTCGTCTTTGGGTCATAAACTTACATATGTATACCAAATTTCAACTTAATTGGTCCAGTAGTTTCGGAGAAAATAGGCTGTCACAGACGGACAGACCGGCACCCTAAAAAAACCCAAAAAAAAAATGTGAATGAATAATTCTAATTAGTGTATAAAATGACAATTCAATAAATAATTTTAATTAGTACGCTGACAAAAGTCTTCCACTGAGTAAAAACACCCTTAAGGGGATAAGTTCGCCTTTGTACACATTTACTGTATTCTCTCTGTGTTATGTACTTGTTTTGTGCAATAAAGTGTTTACTACCACTACTAAAACACTTGCTTAGCTAAGTCCTTAAGTGAGCTTGTGTGTGTAGCTTCATATGGCTCTTTAAGTTTGTTTTAAGCCTGACCTTGTGTTCGCAATAACTACACTGGATAGGTTTCTCACCCGTGTGTATCATTTGGTGATTTTGTTGATCTTTTTTTCTTTTGCACTTGTATTTGCAATAAGTACATTGGAAAGGTTTTTCATCACAGTGTAACATTTCATGACGCCGAAGATCTGATTTTCTATAGCTCTTGTAGTCACAGTTACTACATTCAAAAGGCATTTCCCCAGTGTGTCTATTTTCGTGATTCTGTAAGTCGTCTTTACGACGGCACGCGTAGTCACAGTACTTACACCGGAAAGGTTTTTCACCCGTATGTATCATTTGGTGATTTTGCAGTACTTTATTTCTTTTGCACTTGTATTTGCAATAACTACATTGGTAAGATTTTTCATCAGAGTGTATCTTTTCATGACCCCGTAGTTCTGATTTTGTATAGCACTTGTAGTCACAGTTACTACAGTCAAAAGTCATTTTCCCAGTGTGTCTATTTTCGTGATTCTGTAAGTCGCCTCTACGACGGCACGCGTAGTCACAGTACTTACACCGGAAAGGTTTTTCACCCGTATGTATCATTTGGTGATTTCGTAGTACATTTTTTCTATTGCACTTGTATTTGCAATAACTACATTGGAAAGGTTTTTCATCAGAGTGTATCTTTTCATGACTCCGTAGTTCTGATTTTGTATAGCACTTGAAGTCACAGTTACTACAGGCAAAAGCCTTTTCCTCAGTATGTCTCATTTCGTGATACTTTAAGTCCACTTGACGACGGCACTCGTAATCACAGTATCTACATTTGAACGGCTTTTCGCCAGTGTGGATCATCAGGTGAGTTAGTAAGTTTGGTTTATGCGTAGTCTTGAAGTCACAGTAGTTACACCTGTAAGGCTTTCCACCTGCGTGTATAGTTATGTGAGCCTGCTTTTTATCGCCGTGTAATATTGTATGTCGTTCTGAACTATAATCTCCGGTTGAATTATGTAAAGGTGAGTGAGTGTGTACGTGTTTCTTTAAAACCGACTTGTTCCTGAACCGTTTGCCGCAATGGTGACATTGATAAATGGTGGTGACATTGCGTGTGTGTGCGTGCTCGGCGGTGTGTGTGTGCAGCTTGTATGTGCGGCGCCCGACCCGGCAGGTGCGCCGCTCCACGTCCACCAGCAGGCGCTCCAGCCTGACCGCGCACGAGCGGCGCCGACCCGACACCACCGCAGGGGAGACATGAGCGGGCGCTGCAACACGACCAATAATACTAATGCTATATTTGTAAATATTAAATATCCAACATACCTTAGCAACCTAATAAATACGTGAGTAACCTGATATTTAACACGAGCTGAAACAATCGCACTTAAACTATCGTGAGACATATTTCAAAATATTTATCAGTACGGTTTTTACTCACTATTATTTTTAGTCGCTTTTGGCGACATGTGCACGACGTACAACCGCCGCGGACACTCGTGCCTGAGGATGGATTCCCAAAGAATCCGAAACATGTCGCCAAAAGCGACTAAAAATAATAGTGAGTAAAAACCGTACTGATAAATATTACGAGCTGAAACATTATGAACATTGAACCAAAGAGGATATAATATTATAGAGCGGTACTGTCATAGTAAATTTTGTAACCACAGTAAATTTACTGCCATCTATCGACACACTTTGAAACTAAAAATGAAGATTTTTAAAAATACGATAAAATGTATTTAAATATGGATAAATGTTTTTTTTTATTTGCATTAATTATTTATATTATTTTGTACCATGTTTTTTCACTGATATGCGTTAAAATTGTTAAATAACAAACGAAACCGTCAACGCCCTCTATACGAGAGTAGGCCAAAGGTAGAAGCGCCATCTAATCGAAAATCAAATTTTCGTGATTTTCGAGGCACGTTTTTTCCTTAGACTGTATCCATCTATTACAGAGTTATATCTATCTTTGATTGAACATAGCGCAACAAACGATAACAACAAACAAACAACAATCAACAAACAACAACAAATGATAACAGTAGGGGTTCATAATTTGACAACACATGACATGTTTTTATACGTATTTTCAAGTCCCGTACTAAAATAAAATAAAAGGCCAAGTGCGAGTCGGACTCGCGCACCGAGGTTTCCGTACTTTTTAGTATTTGTTGTTATAGCTGCAACAGAAATACATCATCTGTGAAAATTTCCACTGTCTAGCTATCACGGTTAATGAGATTATTTACTGATGTTTCGGCGAAAATTGCATTGCAGAATTTCACTTGGCAACCGACTTTTCGCCAAAGTTTCATTTGGCCGAATTTCATTTCCCAACTTTACATTATCCAACCTAACCTAACCCAACCTTGTACGTGATTTTTATTTCCCAACTATGGGGGTGCGAAATGAAATGGTTGCGAAATAAAAACTTGCTAAAATTTCATTTGGGAAATGAAACTGATGCCATAAGTTTGTTGGGAAGTGAAATTTGGCGAAAAATATTTTGGCTAAACGGCGGTATCCCTAATGAGATACAGCCTGGTGACAGACAGACGGACAGCGGAGTCTTAGTAATAGAGTCCCGTTTTTACCCTTTGGGTACGGAACCCTAAAAAATGTTCTCGACATAAATACTCTCAGCCCCTTTAGGAAAAAAAAATCTAAAATGCTGAAATTAAATCGGTTTCCAGTAAGTATAACGCCGTTTCATGAAGTTTAAAAATTATCTGGTTTAAAAACAATCAACCCCTTTTAATAATATTGTGTTTTTCTTTCTCATAAAAATATTCGTACCCAATACAAAGTTAAAAACCATTATTTGTGACGTTTTCAACCAAAAGGTACCACATTGTCGCTTGTCGACAAGGTTGATTTTTAATTGAAGCTATATGGAAATAGCGCCTTACTGACAAGCGACAATAAGTACCCTTTTGATTGAAAATGGTACATTTAACCACAAAATAAGTAATAGTACTACCGTACGGAAAGCACACTTCCTACAAACCCGAAGTTTATTATTATATTGTTTAATACACTAGCAGCTAAAAGCTGATTTGTTTTTTTTTACTTGTTTTTTTTTTCTTTACTATTAGGTCTATTAGTGTTCATTTTGTTAGTTGTTTTAAGTGTTTGTCAAGTCTGTTTTTAAAGGTGTTCACTGAAGGAGCACATATCACTGCTTCTGGTAATTTATTCCACTCGCGTACTTCGCGGTTTGATAGAAAGTGCTTCCTAGGATTGCTTGTATTGGGAACTAGCTTAGCGATATAGTTTGATAGCGATTCAGGGTGAGGAAAATGTGACGGAGTGGAGGTTTTTGTGTGGGATGAAATTTAGTTTTTGACACCAGAAATATAATCTACAGTTAGATGGACATGCCATAGCACTCAACTTTTTTTATTTATTTAATTAATTAAGAGCAAATTTTTATTAAATTAAGAGCAAATGAACAAATAATATAATACTCTGCCACTATTAGGGCAAATAATATAATTGATTTTGATAGTTTACTATTGTAAAATTAAGTTATATTAGTAATGCATGTCACGTTTGTGGTTTCAAATTCGCATTGTTTAGTTCTTTAGCACTAGATCTAGAGATAGTTTAACAAACAAGTCTTGTCTGAGCAACCATAATAATTGTAGTTGTCTGTAAATTTTTCATGGGTGATCCTTGCCTGTTATTAAACATTTTATTTATTATTATTATTATTATAATTATCTAATTTCAGTAGTGGAAACTGTTTTGGCTTATGTATGTATTTAAGTGTAATTATCTATATGTGTCATTTTTCGCTGTTTGTTTCCCATAATCAATAAAAAAAAAATATATATATATATATAGGACAAAAATAGAAGCCTGACCAGTGGTCAGAAACAAGATAATGAAAAGAATTTTGACCCACCTAGTCATTTTGTAATTTACTACAAATGAAGACAATGGTATAATGATATTTCGGTGGAATTCATGAATAGAGTATCTACTGGACTGGGGGGTGGGGAAAATGATGTTATGAATTTTGTTGCGTATGTTTGGTCCCTCAAGAGAGTACGAGTATGGGCCATTTACCTATAGAAAACTTATATCTTACTTCTGTAGGACCTGGCATTATGCTGAGTGTTCACCTTTTTCAGTGTAATTATATACAGTGTACAAGTTAGTTATAAGTCTTTTTTTCTTTTTCTTTCTCTGTATGTATTGTATAACTGTGTACTTATACTGAAATAAATGATATTCTCAGGGTTGATATGATTTAAATCAGTGATTTAAATCGTGATTTTAATCAAGGGATTTTTTCAAAAAAATCATTGATTTAAATCATTAAATTTTTACTACAACCAAATCGGCCCAAAATTGTTTAGGGAATTCCCCCCGGACCACTACGGCATGCACACATGTGCAAGCGAGTCATAGCGTAACAGTTTCGGGGAAACCCCGAAACTATAATAGCATGGTACCGAAACAGTTCCAGGATTCCCCGAAACTAAAACACGAGACGCATTTCGCTTTTCGCCCGGTCATTCGTAAATTTCTTAATTGACTAGTGAAAGAGTGAATACAACAAAAAGATGTCTGGAAGAAAAAAAGATGCTGTGTGGGTTTATTTCGATGAAAAAAAGCAGGAAAATGAAAAAATGAAAAAATCTGATTTTAATCAAATAAATCCGATTTAAATCAAATTAATCGGATTATTATGATTTTTTTATAAAAATCATGATTTTTATCAACCCTGGATATTCTATTCTATATCTATGGTGGAATAAAACCAAAAGGAACCAACCTCACGTGTCTTGTCATATTGCCATGGCAAACCACCACCACCACGCTTATATATAAATGTAAAACAAAAATCTACACACCTCTCACCACAAGGCCGACGTCGGGGCGGTGCGGGAGCTCCGGCCCCAGCACGAGCTCGTCCTTCACCTCATGCTTGGGAAACAGGCCGGCCAGCATGGCTGCCTCGCTCACGCCCCACCCGTATGTGCTGTCCTCCTCCTCCTCGCACTCCTCCTTCACACATTCCTCTTCACCCACGAATTCTACTTCCACCTTAACAAGGACTGTCAAGTAGAAATTAAGATAAATATATATGTGAATCAACTTTAAGAACACTTCCCATATTTCGACATATTCCACTAAACATCAAATTTAGAAATACTTATAAAAAAACCTAGAAGTTAGACCAAGAAAAGTGCAACGATTTTGATAGCTTATGCAATTATTTATTTAATTGAATGGCATAAAAAGTCACAAATTATTTTTTTTTTTTTTTTACTAGCCTAATTTAGTGTCCCACTGCTGGGCAAAGGCCTCCCCTCGTTTCCTCCACTCGACCCTGTCGTTTGTAGTGTCCCGCCAATTTGGATAAAATGCGTCTAAGTCGTCCCGCCATCTCCTTTTCGGCCTGTCAAATGTATTTAAAAGTTTTTAAAAGTCACAAATAAATCGAAAATATAACAGGTATGTCACAAGCTTATATCTAAGGTTCTCAGCCATTGAAATACGTCAGAGGTAAGTGAGATCAGGTCATCGGTCAGCTTATGCAATGCAGGTGTTATTAATGGTTTTTTTTCCTCTGTTGTGGGTTTTGGCAGGAGGGATTTTGCCCATGACGACGTTTTATGACGTACCACGCACGATAAGAATGTACGGTGAATAATTTTGATTAGGTAAAAGTTATGTGCTATTAAAATCAAATCGTTGCAGACTTTTCTTAGCCTAACTCTATTTTTCATTGCATACCATGTTTATCGAAGTCACATCGGAGCAGACCTTGGTTATATTCTATGGACCCCCGCAGTTCTGACATGTCCATCTCGGGCTCCTCCTTCACGCGCGCTGGCGCCATGCTGCCAGAGTCGGCACCACTTGTCTCCATCTCTCACAATGCCGCGTCCCAACTCCCGCTCAAAAGTTTACCTTTAATCCAAAATCCCTGATTCAACAGTACAAAGAAGATAATGAATATTTTTTTGTATCCATGATACGTACATAATATTACGAGAATTGAGAATTGTGACAGTTCAGTTGAGTGTTGACATCTCAGAATAATGACATTAATGACTAAAGCAAAGAAGCCGGGCAAAAATAAAAGCTTGGTAAAAGATATCGTATTCACAACACGTTATTACTTTTTGTCTATGAGTGAGTGAGACGACAATCCGCAAGTTCTTTCGTTTTTTTCAGTATTGTCATAAGATGAACTGAGGGAAATGTCAAATGGTCCTATGTGGTCCTATAATATAATCCAGCCAAATAAAATATATGTTCGTTATTTCACAGGTAGGTGTCAACTGTAACAACTTGACATAGTCGTATTATTTTAGTTGAAATATTTCGGGATGTTTCAGCGGTCATCTTGGTTTATTTTAATTTTATTGTTAGGAATAGTCCTGAAAGATTGTTGGAAAACGTGCTGAGTTTTTATTTGTAATGGTTTGAAGTTCCCTTTGTGATAATGTCTTGTGTGATCGAGGGCTGTAAATCGCATACAGGAAGAAAAAAAAATACGCACGAACCGATAACCTTTAATCGGTGAGTTTTGTTCAATTTTGAAGAAATTAATTTATAGGACCTGACCCTAAACATAGAAATCGATATGTTGTTTATGTAATTATTACTTGCATTCAAGTCTATATAGATTTTTGCATATATTTTCGAACTTTTCTGCTAAGTATGAAAGGTTATATTTTTGGCATAGTGATGTATCGACCTCAGATCAATAACCTATCGACATTTACAGCTTTCTTATAGTTTGGCCCAGGACTGTCTCATTTTAATTGATGAGTACAGGCAAGGGCATAAATATATATACATTCCCAAAGTCTCAAAAATATGTGTACGCTTAGACAATAAAATCGTGTTCACATATTTTTAAGCCATTTGTCTAGATCGATATTTATGCCTTCGACTGTACCTATAGTTTTCTTTGTTCTTACTTACTGACAGATTGTGTTTGCCAGACTATAGTTTAATACTAAAAACCGGTCAAGTGCGGGTCGGACGCGCGCACCAAGGGGACCGTACTTTTTAGTATTTGTTGTTATAGCGGCAACAGAAATACATCATCTGTGAAAATTTCAACTGTCTAGCTATCACGGTTCATGAGATACAGCCTGGTGACAGACAGACGGACAGCGAAGTATTAGTAATAGGGTCACGTCTTTACCCTTTGGGTACGGAACCCTAATAAAAAAGACATTAATGATCATTGATGAATGTTCCTTTTATTAATATTGTTGGTAACAAAACTCAACTTTTTATTTCAGATTTCCAAAGGACGAGGAATAGGGGATATTACTGCAATGTTCTGCCACCAGAGTGCAGCACTAGCTTTTTTAGTGCACCGTATCGTAACTTATTCATACTGTACCTTTAACAGGTTTTTGACAAGTTTTACCGGAAAACTCGAATCCGAAATTTCGTTATCTAGCTGCCTCTTTATCGCTCGAATACGCAAGAGTGACAGAGATGTTAGATAACGAAAGTTCGATTTTCTTGTTTCGCGATAGACCCTCAGATTGTGATAGTGGCGCCACCTACGCCGAGTTTCGCGTAATATTCCCTATTATTAAATAAAAAAAATATATTACACGAACGTTTTTTTTTTCATTTCCTATTTGGTACAGTCAGCTGCAGAGAAAAGGTACCCCACGTCCATACTAATTTACAGAACTTTGTATGCAGGGGGGGGGGGGTGGTGCCTTTTCTCTGCAGCTGACTGTACATGACTAGAAACTATACTTAGTCTTTTAGCATTAGAAAAAATGGTAAACCATTTCCACGTGTCTTTTTATTGACAAGTTTTTTTATAAATATAGCAATATTTTACTTATGAAAGCAAAAGTATGTAAATGATCGTATATTATATTTGTTGTGACTTATTTTCAAAGTGTTTTTCGATAAAACGACACGTTAAGATCGCTCGCCTTCTTTCTAATGATAAAAAAAAGAGAGGTATAGTTAGACGGTTCTGAGTGGTAGACTGCAAATGAGATAAAAGCTATATTAGGTACATGCATTAATCCTCATATCAGGCGGCTCTTTGATTCCAAGGATTGCATAATTTTTATACTTTTTAATGATTTTTAGAATATGAAAATTATAAAAAGTATAAAAGTTATGCAATCCTGGTATTCCACGCATTTCATTTCATTTCAACGAGCCGCCTGCTACAGATTTCTTGAAATTGCCGCGTTTTTTCAGGTTCAACTTTCATTAGCCAGACCAAATATTATCAATTTGCCAATTTCGTGATTATTCTTTTACACGGCACATAAACTTATGCATAATTTATCGATATAAAAAGTCGACACAGTCACATCCCTAGCAAATTATCAAACTTATGACACCGTACGTAAATGAGAAATAACAAGCATATATGCATCTCTTTTCGGCACATTATCTAATTCGTAAGGAAGTAAAGTACGGGTATACATATTTGCGAAGCATTTTTGCCCGACTTCTATGCTTTAGTCATTATTCTGAGGTTGACATTTACAGACTGTTAAGGGACCTTCACACTCATGCGCGAATCACGGCGCGAAGCGGCGAACGCGAGTGTGGAGTCCAGTTCGCTAATCAGCTAAATCGACTCCACACTCGCGTTCGCGGCTTCGCGCCGCGTAGTCTGGAGCGACCTTTAGGGTATGCACGCACGAGCAACTTAGTCGCCAGGCGATTTATTTGTCTCTTTTCGACAAATAAATCGCCTAAGTTGCTCCTGATGCACGCACGAGAGCGACTTTTGTGTCCACAACTATTTTATCTCTCACGTCAAGCCTATAGGGCCCTCCACACTCGTGCGCGAATCGCGGCGCGAAGCCGCGTAGTCTGGAGTATATTATATGTAAGTATGAAAGTGCGTTAGTGCGCGCATGTAGCGACATGATAGCGACGCGACAAGCGAGAGACCACCCATGGTAGTTTATTTTATTGTATTAGTAGAAATTTTAAAACTGTCGCTGGCAACATTGAAATGTTCACCATGTTCCGATAGGTGAGAATTTGATCAGTTTATCTATTGACTCTATTGTACAGATTAATAATTTATTTCACTACTCAGATAAATATAGACTTTATGTTGTTGTTTTAAGGTGGCTCTTGTGAATTCCAAGTGAATTCTTAAATGATATTTACGTAACTGTCATTTGCTAAAGTCTGAACGTAGCTGTCAAAAGAAATGCTAAGGTATTAAAGTTTACTATATTCCGGAGTAAAATATAGTGGTTTATGTTGTTTATTTAACCATTTCTATAAAATGAGGTAGCGTTTAATTTACAAAATGACTGAAATCAAAATAGAATCGTCAGATCTGTTAGCGTGTCGTATTTGCCTTGCGACCGACACTAAACTGTTTGGAATATACGAACACCAACTCGACGAAACTTTTGCTGATGTGATGGGCACAGCGGTAAATATAATGTTTGTTATTATGACATACGTGTGTGAAATATAATTTTTTTTGGACATATAAGACTTTTAAACATAGTCAACCACATTTTTATCTTATGTTTGTTTAACTGAAATAATTTACAATTAACATTATAAGTCACCATTATATTTTAAGTTTTTAATATTTGTACGCCAATAGGCAAAACACAGAGCTCTATTTATTATTTTATATATAAGACCTTAATTGTATTACCTGTGTTCCACAAATAAGAATAATAAAGAATAAAGATCATTTATTTTCAGCTAAGGGTTACAGACATTCCAGGGGTCTCCGCACTAGGCAGTGCCTGTATCGCGGGGAACCAATTATAATTTAAATATCAGACTTTGTTACAATTAAAAACTATCATTTAGTAAGAAACTACTAACTACAAACTAATGCTTAATCTATACACAATATTGAAACTAAATTTTGTTAAATATGGCTTCTGTCTCGGCATAATTTTGTGAGTGCAGCAGTTTGAAAAGTAGTTTTTTCGCTTCCATTTGTGTGCAATCCCTGAGGTTACATAGTTTATCTATAGCATTGTATGTAGACGCACTGATGCGTTCCCCAAAACGTTTGCCAAAAGCTGAATTTACTCTTGGAACGGGTAAATTGAAGACACGTTTTTATGATAATATATTATACTCCTTTGATACTTTAGACGATTTATGTGTTTGTAAGCAAATTTTGTGTATAAACAGTTGACGAACAGATAGAACTTTAGCCTGAGCAAAGAGATCAGCAGTTGGAAAACGAAAAGGTTTTTTGAACATTACTTTTAAGACTGAATGCTGCGCTCTTTCAATTTCTAACATGGTAGTCTTTGCTGCACTGCCCCACACTGCAATGCAGTAACAGATTATAGACTGGCACAGTGCGACGTAGACCAGTTTTAGCAAAGATTCATCTGCAGAATGACGAAGTTTCTTAAATATATAAATAGATTTTCTAATTCTACCAGAGAGTTTGTGAATGTGATGTTTAAAGTTTAAGTTTTCATCTACAAACAAAAATAAATCTTTACTTTACTTTGTGCTAACATCTATCTGAAATCTAACTTGAAATGTATTACAAGCACATACACACACAACACACTTTTACGTAATTATCTTAGCAGTATAATAAATAATAGTAATAGTCTAATAATAAATATATATAAACAGAAAAGTATATATTAAATCATTTTACGGTTTAGACTCACTTGTTTTAGTCACTCGCGCGACATGTTTCGGGGAGCCTAGGTCTCCTTTCTCAGGCACTAATAGTGCGAGCAGCGTTCACGACGACCGTGTATTGCGTACTGCCGCTGCCGCGCGCCGAGAAAACCGGTTGGGGGAGGTCTTGCGCTATGTTGTAGTATGTCTCACAACAGTTTTAATTCGAGAAAAGTATATAGTTGATGGTCTAATTGCAATGTCATATTTCTATCATCCTTGTTAAACTATTAAAATTGGTGCCACAAACAATAACTGATATTGTATACGTATATAAGTAATATAAGTGAGCAATCTGACCATCGGTGTCTAATTTTTAACTTGTGTACACAACCAACCTTTGCTGCATTGCTAGAACTTTTTTTTTTTTATTACAAAAAGGCAAGCATTTGACCGCAATCTCACCTGATGGTAAGTGCCGATGCAGTCTAGGATGGATCATGCTTACCTAAAAGATGTCTATTCACTCTCGATTTGAAAAGATCCAAGTTATAGTGGACTGGGAATATATTTGCAGGAAGTGAATTCCACTCCTTAGCCGTTCGCATGATAAAGCTGGATGCATAGCGCTTAGTACGAATCAGTGGCAGAGTAACGACGTAAGGGTGAAACGCAAGTCCGCGTCTAGTCCCACGGTGGTAGAATGGAGATGGGGGGATTAAATTATGTAATCCCATCGCACACTCCCCGAAATGTATCCTGTAGAACACCGATAAACAAGCTACCTTTCTACGGTGTTCAAGGCTCTGCAGTCAGAACTAGCAGTGGTTTATTTCCTGATCCTTAAAAGAGAGATTTACATAATTTAGGGCTCAGGACCTCCTAGTGAGTATTATATTCTTTGCTCAGGACACTATTCCTAGGCTGTCTAACAAAATAATACTCCTAAAAATATCGAACCTCTTTGGTCGGCTTACGTCCACCTGCGAACGCAGGCCACTAAGCCGATTATGTACTTCTCGGTAATCAAAACTGACTGATGTAAAATATTGTTCTTTAATCTGTCACAAGAAAATATTATTCGTTAATTTCTTATTTGTTGATTAATTATTTATTTATTACCTAAAATAGAAGTCCCACGAACATAATACTCTTCTACATTCATTCATTCTTCATAATAAGCTGCATTTTGATACCTAAAATAAATCATTTTTTTCATTAGAATTAACTGAAATGATTCAATGAGTCATTATTTTGACGACCGGTCTGGCCTAGTGGGTAGTGACCCTGCCTGTGAAGCCGATGGTCCTGGGTTCGAATCCCGTTAAGGGCATTTACTTGTGTGATGAGCACAGATACTTGTTCCTGAGTCATGGGTGTTTTCTATGTATTTAAGTATTTATAATATATATATATATCGTTGTCTGAGTACCCATAACACAAGCCTCCTTTGTTTTACCGTGGGACTTAGTCAATCTGTGTCAGAATGTATAATATTTATTTAATATTTATTATATATGATGTGATTGCAATAAAACAATGAATAAATTAAGATTTCAGTAATTAGATTTAGAACCAAAAATACCTATATTGAGGTAAACTGTTATCATAAAGAATGTTTTTTTTCTAGAGTTGTATAAATTTATACAGTACCTAATAATTAAGTAAATTAATTAAAATTGGCTGTTTTCACCCATTAACCAGTTATCAGCATGGGACGGCCTGCCGCAGCACCTCTGTTCCTGCTGTCGGGTGCTCTTGCTCAAGAGCTCAGGGCTCCGGGAGCGCTGTTATCGCGCCCAAGACCTTCTCAAGCAAATTCTGGTTCATCAACAATTTGTAAGTGTTTTTCTAAAGCGTCAGTTTTTTTTTATGATATAGGAGGCAAACTTACCAAAATTACCGCCGCCCATGGACACCCGCAACACCAGAGGGGTTGTAAGTGCGTTGCCGGCCTTTAAGATGGGAGTACGCTCTTTTCTTGAAGGTTTGAAGGTCGTATCGGTCCGGAAATACCGCAGTTCATTCCACAGTTTAGCTGTGCGAGGCGGGAAGTTTTTTTTTAAAAACTTTATTGCATAAAAGAAAAACATTGTTTTAAGGTGAATTAATGCTTTGAGTCATTCTCTACCTCTACCAGCCAATGTTAACTATGCAACCTCAGCTATGCATGAACTGTGATGAGTATAGTGGGGGACCAAATGACAGCACAACCAATCACACTAATGTTATATTTTACATTAAGAGGCCGGTGTCGATTTTAGTCGCAAAAATGTAAAATTGATAGATTTAGTCCGTGAAATTTTACACCTTTTGTTACCTAATTGAAATAACAAGTACTGGTTTCTATTAGCACGTCTTCTTATCTCACCTTTTATCAGATCAATTTTTTGAAAACAGACTCACTAAATTAGTAATGTTTGCTTTTCTGATGGACGTTTAGGTAAACGTGCGTAAAGCACTGATTTTGTCGCTCTTATTTGTAAATTTCGTAAAGTTTGGACGGCTAAACAATGTAATTTTGTATTACACATATCCTGTACTTGACGTTTATCAGACTACATTTTTATTATTCTGACTTTGAAGTAGTGTAAACGAAAGTTAGACTAAATCAATTTTCTCCAGAAATTACTTCAAAACTAGTGACAATTTCTCTGAAAATCGACTTAATTTCAAAGTAATTTTGATACTTAAACAATCTACAACATTTGCTGAAACTATTCTTATACATCAATATGTATAATTTACCACCATGATTTTTTGATGAATTTTTAAAAATTGCCCCTTCTCTTCATGCATTACCGGTGACGCACGCTCGCGACCTCATTATTAAAAGGCAAGATGAGAAGACGTGCTAATAGAAATCAATACTTGTTATTTAGATATTACGTAACAAAACGTGTATAATTTCAACGACTAAATCTATCAATTTTACATTTTTGCTCCAAAATCGACTACGGCCTCTTAAATGACACTGCACCTACTTAATATTTCTGGTTTAACCCATTGGTTGACTGGTACAGAATGCCTTAAGGTATTAAGTCCGCCATAATTAGTACCTTCTTGTATTGTGCAATAAAGATTAAACAAATAAATGTGACGTTTTCAAGCAAAAGGTACCACATTGTCGCTTACCATAAGGACGAAATTGGATTGTATCTTTATACGAATAACCTGTCAGAGCGTCATTATGGCAAGCGACAATGTGGTAGCTTTTAATTGAAAACGACACAATTATTTTTTGCAGTTAACAACAGACTTTATACGCACCATAGACAGAATATCCAGCCAGTTGTCACTCCATCTAACCATAGACAATCTAGATCAACCAATCGAATTCACACATGACGAATACATAGATTTTATTGACAATGAAGCAACTATAGCTGATGATGCATTCAATGATGCTGATTCTATAGATGATGATGATGATGATGATTTACCTTTAAAACAAATTGAAAAAAGAATAACCCATAAGGAAAAACAACCACCCAAGAAAGTATTAAGAAAACGAAAAGTCGTCAAAGAAGTTAAAAAGGGTAGAAATGTCAAAAAAGTAAACATAACTGTCAAGAAAGTAAAATCGAAAGAGAAAGAGATAGAAAATAAGACAGAGAAAGCTTATAAGAGAAAGAAGAAGGGATTCAAAAGGTTTTTTAGTTGTGAAGAGGATTATATCAAGTTTGAGAACAATTATAATATCAGTATAATTAAGGTGAGTTGATGCTTTTAGTTATTTTTTGTCTCTTAATAAAACGTAAACAAATAATTTATGGGTCTTGGTCGTTCAGCTAATGATAACATTATGTATCTAGTATTTCACCAGTTCACCACCAGGTCCCTAAGAACCAAACCAGACCCAGGTCACATAATAAGTAATAGTACTACCATACAGAAAACAAACTTCCTATAAAACCGAAGTATAACAGTGATTCAGGGACAAATCGTGCTGTCCCTTATGTATGGTACTATCCCTCTCGGCTATTTAGGGTTGTCAAAATTCAGAACTCTACTCTTTTTTACGGAACTCTGCGCTTAAAAAACCTCTGAGTTTTTGAAGTCCTGAATTTATTTCTTATTTATTTATTTCTTTATTTATTTCTTTATTGTCTTTTTAAGTGCATTTAGGGTTGTCAAAATTCAAGTCATTATCTGTTGTGCACGCAAAGGGACGTCAAGTTGTGCCAACCCTAATAATTGCTCGGAGCAATGTTGAACCGAACGGAGCCGAGAATGCCCGAAAGGAGGAGTTTAGCACCCCTGCCCTGGTGAATTGCATAGAATAATAATTTTAACTGAAATAAATGTCATATACATAGGAAAAAATGACTAAATCCTCCAGTGTCCAGAGCAGAGCAGTGTGTGAATATTTTCATAGAAAAGAATTTAATTTGTTCTTAGAGTAATAATAATTTCATTAGGAATTACTATTTATATTTTCGCATAATATGAACATGGTTATCGTCGTCATAAACGAGTTTTAGTCACCTTACTTTATGAAAAAATCACTTACTATCATAATGTTTTTACATATTATTTACTATGTAAAGTTCCAAGATTATCCCACGGTTTTATTACTTATTTCACTGGCTCTAGGCTGGCCACTCTGGCCTATTCTGCGTCACTAGACACCAGTTTCACGCGGTTTTCTTACGAGATATAATAACGTCCAAACTATTTCACCTTTCACAAGACTCTATATTGACCGGGATATAGACCGTGACTACCTTTTGTATTATCTACACAACTTTGACACCCACCCGCTATCTTCAGTCACCCGTGAACATGATGCATGTAAGCGTCGAAATATCGGGAGCTCATAAACAATACAAAAGGTAATCACGGTCTATATCCCGGTCAATATAAGTCTAGCGAAACTAACCGTGAATCATTCAAAACTCTATTTTACCTTTTTCTCGCGTTTATTAAGAGTCTCCGGCAAGCTCGGTTCTCCATACAAACGTAGTTCCGCTCTCATTTTAAAACGACGAGCTAGATTACTCTGAAACTTTGTACTTACAATAGGATAAGGTATATCTAGTTCTGTAATTAGTTTATGTAGCTTCAGATACAACAGTAAAAAAAAAATACAGCGAATTTAAGTTTTTCATACAAACCTTTTTTTTGCTCTATTTCGTTTGTTTGATAATCTGGAGCTATATAAACTAATTACAGACCTAGATATACCTCATGTCTTGTATGTGCAGTTTCATTACAATCCAACACGTATTTTTAAAATGAGAACGAAACTGCGTTTGTATGGGAAGGTGAAATTCGGCCGTTTGCCGGGGACTTAACAGTTGTATAATATTCAAAAGTCAACACATACCTTGCCCCGCAGGTAAGCGAAGAAGAACAGCTGAAAGATATGGAAGCACGCAAACAGTCGGCGAATTATGCGCGCGCGCTGCTGCGCTGCGAGAAGTGTTTCAAGGGCTTCCTCTCTGAGGCCACGTTCGAGAATCACCAAAAAGTACACGACCCGGTGAGATTATCAATATTATTAGAAAGTTCTTGGGGAGGTACAGTATTAAAACAGTATTTAAATAGGTAGTTTACACAGTATATACATACAGCAGTCGGCGAACAATGCGCGCGCGCTGCTGCGCTGCGAGAAGTGTTTCAAGGGCTTTCTCTCTGAGGCCACGTTCGAAAATCACCAAAAAGTACACGATCCGGTAGGTTCATCAAAATTATTACACACTTCTAGCCCTTCTAGGACAGGTAGGGGTAGGGGCTTGAAATTTGGTATGAAGTTAGTTCATATAGTATATTCAAAACAAAATTAAAAACTCTACAAAAAAAAATTATTTGGCACTCCCAAGGGAGGTAGAAACATGAAATTCTGTTCTGTATGGTAGAAGGTTATGCAACACGAAGAACAAACTCCATATTGGCATACATCTTCAAAAATATGACTTACAGTTATATTTGAGCTGTAATTTTTATGTTATTTTATGGTTTGTGATTTTTTTAATGATATAGTAGGCAAATTTCTATACTTAAACCATTTACATTATATTTTAGATAATGGGCATCAACGAGTGTCACCTCTGCTTCGCGCGCTTCAAGCACCCGACGCGCCTGCGCCGGCACATGGAGACACACACCCTCAAGTTTATATGCAAGCTCTGTCCACTCGTCACTCGACACAGGTGAGCAACAACCACTCGTCACTCGACACGCGTGAGCAACAAGCCCCCTACTCGCATGTCGACACATGGATACACACTCTCAAGTTTATATGCAAGCTCTGTCCACTCGTCACTCGACACAGGTGAGCAACAACCACTCGTCACTCGACATAGGTGAGCAACAACCACTCGTCACTCGACACGCGTGAGCAACAAGCCCCCTACTCGCATGTCGACACATGGACACACACTCTCAAGTTTATATGCAAGCTCTGTCCACTCGTCACTCGACACAGGTGAGCAACAACCACTCGTCACTCGACACGCGTGAGCAACAAGCACCCTACTCGCCTATCGACACATGGACACACACACTCTCAAGTTTATATGCAAGCTCTGTCCACTCGTCACTCGACACAGGTGAGCAACAACCACTCGTCACTCGACACACGTGAGCAACAAGCACCCTACTCGCCTGTCGACACATGGAGACACACACTCTCAAGTTCATCTGCAAGCTCTGTCCACTCGTCACTCGACACAGGTGAGCAACAACCACTCGTAACTCGACACACGTGAGCAACAAGCACCCTACTCGTCTGTCGACACATGGACACACTCTCAAGTTTATATGCAAGCTCTGTCCACTCGTCACTCGACACAGGTGAGCAACAACCACTCGTCTTTCGACACGCGTGAGCAACAAGCACCCTACTCGCTTATCGACACATGGACACACACACTCTCAAGTTTATATGCAAGCTCTGTCCACTCGTCACTCGACGCAGGTGAGCAACAACCACTCGTCACTCGACACACGTGAGCAACAAGCACCCTACTCGCCTATCGACACATGGACACACACACTCTCAAGTTCATCTGCAAGCTCTGTCCACTCGTCACTCGATACAGGTCAGCAACAACCACTCGTCACTCGACACGCGTGAGCAACAAGCACCCTACTCGCTTATCGACACATGGACACACACACTCAAGTTTATATGCAAGCTCTGTCCACTCATCACTCGACACAGGTGAGCAACAACCACTCGTCACTTCTGTCACTTGTGCTGGGTGTTCTCACTGCGTTCGAGCGCCAAAATACCTCAGCAGAAATGAGTGCCTTTCATCCCTTGGTTAACAATCTACTATTAATTCATTCACAGAGGCATGGCCATGATGCACTCCGACTTCCACTCAGGCAAGACGTTCGAGTGTAAATACTGCGGCCTCACGTTCAAGAAGAAGACAACGTTTAACACGCACATACGTGTGCAGCACCCTTTAGAGAACGCGTCGGGGGGGACTTGTGATGTATGTGGAGAGACCTTTATCGGGAAGCGGGGGCTGCAGCAACATAAGACAATGGCGCATAGGAAGGTTAGTGAAATATAATTATACAAATAATGCTACAACTTACAAAATAAAACTAAATTCAAATACATGAGACCAAAATCTTACACATGGATTAATATACTATACTTAATTGATCACATGATTTCTGGACGACCCCTCTCATAGAGAGATAGAAGAGAAAGCACTGAGGGCTACCGTTTTTGTGCTCACCAGTTGGCGCCACTGTAGACGTAGGTCCAGAAAAACAGATCTCAAAATTCTTCTATGCTTATTTTTATAAAATCAATACGTTCTAATATACACAAAAGTATTTTAACGTCTAAACGTGCCATTTTTTCAACCTGTTTAATTATGCATATATTTTATTTGGCACTTTTTTTTAAACCACTAACATTTATTGAGCTATTTCTATTGTTTACCATGATTAATCAAAGATGGACAAAGATTTACCACAATTATGAATAAGGAGTGAAAATTCCCGATAAAAAAGCTTGAAACCCCCAAAACTTTTATGCATTTGACATTTTGAAAAACCTCCATCTACACTAGCGCCCCTAGCGGCGAAATTAAACGCGGTCGCATTGTTGCAGATACCCATCAAAGAACTGAAATGTTCCGTGTGCAGCGTACAGTTTGAGAATCTCGACGCCGTGGTCAGACACTCGACAGCTGACGGATGCGACCCCAAACTAAGGTAATGCTGTATAGGGTGGAAGAATTGGGACCTACTCCCATCTTAAAGGCCGGCAACGCGCTTACACAACCCCTCTGGTGTTGCGGATGTCCCTGGGCTGGGCGACGGTAATCTTTTACCATCAGGCTATTCGTTTGCTCGTTTGCCTCCTAGCATTAGCCTAGCATTCCCATCGGACACATATATCATCGGACATATACATCAAAAATCACTTGCGTTTCTATGTGTGAACGGGACGTCTGTACACGCGGCATGCGTCATTGTGTGAAGCCCGGTTTCCACCGCGAGCGGAGCGGACTCATTAATGACTTAGTTTAACTTGCAAGAGTAAACTACGTACTTGTATTTCCACCAAGAAAGAGTCGAGCGGAAATGACAAAGAGAGCAAAAAGAATCGCACTTAAACTATCGTGAGACATATTTCAAAATATTTATCAGTACGGTTTTTACTCACTATTATTTTTAGTCGCTTTTGGCGACATGTTTCGGATTCTTTGGGAATCCATCCTCAGGCGCTCGTGTCCGCGGCGGTTGTACGTCGTGCACTGCCCGCGCCGCCCGCCTCGTCGCTCGTTGCGCACGCGCTGATGGGGCGGGGGCGGGGGGCGCGGGGCAGTCCGCAGATGGAGTCGTCGCGTGCGCACGACGTACAACCGCCGCGGACACGAGCGCCTGAGGATGGATTCCCAAAGAATCCGAAACATGTCGCCAAAAGCGACTAAAAATAATAGTGAGTAAAAACCGTACTGATAAATATTTAGAGCAAAAAGACTTGAAATGAACTTGATCAGTTCTTGAGAGCGGAGCGGTGTCATTACGGAGCTCGTTCAACTTGCAATGGTAAATTTATATAGGAGCGTTTCTACAGAGAAAGAGGTGAGGTAAGGAGTCAAACGAGTTAAAATGGATCCGCTGCGTCAAGGTCCGGCCGACTAGTTTGAAAAGGACTATCGACTTTTCATTTTCTATTTCTCATTTTCCGCTCAGCCGGCTCCGCTCGTTCCTCTTTTTCATTTCTCTTTTGCGGTGGGAATCAAACAACCAAACTCTTTGTTGGTGGAAACGCAAACCTACTTTATAAAAACCGGCCAAGTGCGAGTCGGACTCGCGTTCCAAGGGTTTCGTACATTACACAATTTAAACAATGTATTAATTATGTGAAATGTATTTAAAAAACCCGTAGGGGTCGGATCAAAAACTAAGTAATTAAGTCCGACTCACGCTTGACTGTACATTTTTAATAGGTTTTCCGGTATCTATTTTGTGTATTTTTTTCAAAATTTTTAACCTAGTAGTTTCGGAGATAAAGGGGGGGGGATGGTCATTTTTTTCCTATTTTCTTAAATAACTTCTACGCTGTTTATCTTAAAATTGTAAAAAAATATATTTGAGGTTCTCACAATGAGCTCTTTCATTTGATATGTAACATGATACATATCAAATGAAATACTTTGACAAACTTTATTTTTTAATTTTATATTTATATTTATATTTATTCAACATTACATGTCATGTGCATTACAAAAGATGTTAGTTACAGGTAGTTGGTACATGACACCCTGATAGGGCACAAAATGCTAACAGATAGGTACTTACAATTCTAGCGAAAATCAAAATAATTAATATAATTTAAAGCTAAGATAGTTCATGCAAAGCAAAGGTATGTCAAAACAATATTAATTAAATTAAGAAGTTATACAATGCAATGTCATAATCTGATATTATAATTATTTTTAATATTTACATAATCATATTCATTCCTACTATATTTAACTTAACGGATTCCATTTCAACAAAGTGTCATCATTTAAAAATTCGTCAATTGAATAGTAAGACTTATCGGTGAGCAGCATTTTTAACTTATTTTTAAATATTTTGTCATTACTTTCCTGTTTCAATATTTCGGGTAGTTTGTTTGCTATGATGACGCATCTACAGTAAGGACCGTTTCTGTACATAGCTAGTTTCGAGATTGGTAAGAAGTACTGGATTTTATTTTGATTAGGATTAAGTCTGTTTGATATGATTTTTTGCAATGGGAATAATTTCGGGTGATTCCTAACGAACATTGCCGCTTCCATTATGTAGATACTTGGTAAAGTAAGAATTTTATGTCGTTCAAAATGCGGACGGCAGCTGTTAGGTATTTGCGTGTTGGTCAAGATACGTATACATTCCTTTTGACTAACAAAGAGCTGGTGTGCGTCCGTACTAGCACCCCAGAGTATTATACCGTAACTAAGCCAAGAATTCGCGTACGCATAATATGCTGACAAGGCAGTCTCGAAGTTTGTATTTACTTTCAAAATGCTTAGGGCGTATATAAAACGGGACAATTTTGTTTTTATGTTTTGCACGTGGGATTTCCAGTTCAAACTGCAGTCAATTTTTATTCCTAGCAAGTTGAATTCAGTCACTTCCTCAATACATACATTGTTAATTTTTAATGACATATCCAACGATTTCTTTTGCGGGGGCTTAAATTGAATAATTTTTGTTTTCTTTAAATTCATTTCGAGATTGTGATCAATGAGCCATTTTTGGGTTGTTTGCGATACTTCTTGCAACCGCTCATTGCAATCTCCATTTTCCGAGCAACTAAATAACAAGGAAACATCATCCGCGAACATTATACAGGTTGTGTCCAGTATTTTAGGCAAGTCATTTACATAGGCTAAGAATAATAAACATCCGGCGACGCTTCCTTGGGGTATGGAACATGAAGTGCCTCGTACTTCAGACATGATGTTTTTTATTTCACCGGAATCTTTGCAAAAATAGTCTACCTGTACATATTGACTACGATTTTCAAGGTATGATTTGAACCACATATAGGCGTTTCCGCGAATACCCATGCCGTTTAATTTTGCCAAAAGGATGTTATGTAAGACGCGATCGTATGCCTTGGTCATGTCAAGAAGTAATCCCACTGCGTATTGTTTGCTCTCTATAATGCTAAGGATATGCTGTGTGTAATTGTAGACCGCAAGCGTTGTAGAATGACGCTTACGAAAACCGAATTGGTGTTTATCTAGCACGTTAAACTTTTCAAAAAAATTGCATACTCTGATTACCATTGCTTTCTCAAAGATCTTAGAAATAGCAGGCAAGAGTGCAATAGGCCTATACTGACTCGGGTCTTTCTTGTCGCCTCCCGGTTTAGGTAACGGTTTAATTTTTGCAATTTTTAATTGATCCGGAAACACGCCCTTTTATTCTATTTTCTCATTTACCCCCCCAAAAGTGGCCCCCGTGTTTAAAATTAATTTGTTTACGTTACATGTCCATCTTTGGGTCACAAACTTACATATGTGTACCAAATTTCAACTTAATTGGTCCAGAAGTTTCGGAGAAAATAGGCTGTGACAGACGAACAGACAGACAGACAGACGGACAGACAGACAGACGCACGAGTGATCCTATAAGGGTTCCGTTTTTTCCTTTTGAGGTACGGAACCCTAAAAACTAGGTCCGCTCAGCTTAGCCATTTCTCGCTCATTTCTCGTTCGCGGTGGAGACCGAGCTTTAAGGCATCTGCCGCGATTCGATTCCAGCCTCGGGCACTGGAGGCCTTGGTCACTATTTCTTATTATATGACATTTATTACAGTTTGTAATTAAAACATTTGCAACAGCATTTTCCAAAATCAGCAATGTTTCAGAGCGTGTCCTCAGTGCGGAGAGACATTCCTCGCAGAGGAGCAACTCGCAGCGCACGCGGACAGCACGCACGTCAAACCGGTCTACAAATGTGATGATGTACGTATAGTCGTATAGTTGTTCGATTTGTAGCTGGCCCCGATCGGGATATAGACCGTGATTACCTTTTGTTTTTGTTTTTACAAAAGGCAATCACGGTCTATATCCCGGTCAATATAAGTCTAGTGAAACTAACCGTGAATCATTCAAAACTCCTTTGAACGGTTAAACGGTTTTACTTAACAATATACAAATGATTAGCTGTTCGGAGCACGTGCCACTTAACTGCATAAAAAAAGCTTGGGTCGCTTTAACCGGTTATTGAATTACGACTCTATGGTAATTGGAATAAGATTTAAAATTAACTAATGAAAAAATATTTTGCGAGGCTGTGTGGTCCCTCTACGGTTACCGAGTGCCGGCGAGACGCTACAGAACCGTACAAACGCATTTAATTTCATATATTACCTTCATATTCTCAACGTTTCAAGTCGATTTTGTTACATTCTTTTACGATTTAGCACAATTCTGTTCGTCTAAATGAATCAATGTTTTATGTTCTTTTTTTGTGCTAATAAATATTTCTGATTCTTATTAATATTTTACTAAGCGTTTTTGCATTGTGACAGAAAAAACATATACCTGCAAAAATGCTCCTATAACGTTCAGAAAATTTGTATAAGACCACGGTAGACAATTTTGTGGAATTCTCCATATTTTATATATGTTTATTTTCAGTGCGACAAATCGTTCGCGACCAAGTCCTCGCTGGGCACCCACGTGGACCGCGTGCACCTCAAGATCAAACCCAAGAAGATCGGCTTCTACAAGTACCACATGTATCCGAAGAAGATGCAGATCAAAAGGGTGGAGGAGATCTGTGAGGTGTGCGGGAAGGGGTATCCGGTCAGTACATACATACATACAGACAGACAAACAGATAGACATGCTGTACCACATGTATCCGAAGAAGATGCAGATCAAAAGGGTGGAGGAGATCTGTGAGGTGTGCGGGAAGGGGTATCCGGTCAGTACATACATACATACAGACAGACTAACAGATAGACATGCTGTACCACATGTATCCGAAGAAGATGCAGATCAAAAGGGTGGAGGAGATCTGTGAGGTGTGCGGGAAGGGGTATCCGGTCAGTACATACATACATACAGACAGACAAACAGATAGACATGCTGTACCACATGTATCCGAAGAAGGTACATAACAAGTAGATCGAGGAGATCTGTGAGGTGTGCGGAAGAGGTATCCGGTCAATACATACAAACAGACAGACAGACCAACAGACTAACAGGCAGACAAACAGACAGACATGCTGTACCACATGTATCCGAGGAAGATGCAGATCAAACGGGTTGAAGAGATCTGTGAAGTGTGCGGGAAGGGGTATCCGGTCAGTACATACATACAGACAGACAGATAGACATGCTGTACCACATGTATCCGAGGAAGATGCAGATCAAATGGGTTGAAGAGATCTGTGAAGTGTGCGGGAAGGGGTATCCGGTCAATACATACAAACAGACAGACAGATAGACAGTACATACAAGTATGTAGTGTATAGTGAATGCTTGAGATTCTGTCAGGCGATGGATGCTAGGTGTCCAACTGTTCCAATACAATTTGTCTATGCTAATGTAATGTTAATGTATATGTGTGTGTGTATGTCAATGGAAAAACAAGATTCGAGCCCTACACCCCAGCAGGGGGTAACAGGAAAAGAAGAAGAGAAGAGAATGTAATGTTACTAATTTGTCTATGCTATTGGAATGTGCTATTATTGTTGTTATAACTGTTGCTGATACAAGTATTATTATTGCTGTTAGTCTAAGTTTCATGACGCATTGGTTCAACTGTAATGTCATGTAAACATTTTTATCAATAAAATAAAAATAAATTCCCTAACTATACAATTTATTCCCTTACAATATAATATGTGGTATTTTCTATAAAAAGGGACCTTATTGCCGATGGCGCTTACGCCACTATTAACGATGCTCTGATATAAATACAATGCCGCGCGACGCTGTGCGGCGTAAGCGCCATCGACAATAAGGTCCCTTTTTCGTAGAAAATGCCCCATATTACAATTGTTTTCAGAGTTCTACGTGGCTGAAGTACCACCAGCGCACGCACACCGGCGAGCGCCCCTACAAGTGCCCCTCGTGCCCCAAGAGCTACATGACCCCCGCCGCGCTACAGGTCTGTACTTGGCCAGGATTCCTCAGAATATGTGATTTTGTAAATGGCTCCTTGTACAGGTATCAGCACTAAAGTTGAAATCACAACAAAATTATGTAACGACAGCGAGATTTTGAAATTGTTTTTTTACCGTACCAATAGCAAGTCAAACCGCCAATGTTTCTGTCGTTTAGCTTAATGTCGTGTCCTTAAGTCACATTCACTCATTCATTAATTTAATATTGTTTTTGTGTCAATCATTCACATCAACTCTAATTGAGTGAATCAAATTTTTTCTTGTTTTTCGTTGCCTTGGTTACGGTCGCCTGGGTTATTACTCTTAAAACTTTTGCTTTACGGTATTTAAAACAACTAAACATACATTTTTTATGGCAGTTATGAACATTTCATCTAACAAACTATGTTTCTATCGTCACCTGGCTTACGGGACAGAATAACAAAAAAAAGTTGATCCACTTATTTTTTTAAATTGTATTTAAGACTTTCAAAGTCGGGTTAAAATAGACATAATTTAGTGAAGTGTGATCGTAATTCGCAGAGCCACTCCGTGTCGCACACGGGGGTGCGGCGCTGGCAGTGCTCCGTGTGCCCCAAGACCTTCCTGCACCAGTCCTCCATCTACAAACATAAGCTGGTAACTAACTTTGTTTGTATAATTGGGAGTCCCCTTCTGCCTCTTCTTCTAAGCACAAAATTGGTTAAAAATTTATCTACTTACACATCTTACTAAATTAATTTATCATCACTTCTCAAAGCAATTTCTTACCCTAATAAAAACCAACGGCTGCTTAACCATTTGTAATTTACCAGGTACACACCGGTGAAAAACCATTCGCCTGCCACATCTGCAGTAAAACCTTCACGCAGTCGGGCTCGCTCGCCACGCACGTCAAATACGTGCATATGAAGCTGAAGCCGCCTCCACGCCGCCGGAGACACCAGCCTGCGTAGTTTAGCTATTAAATACATGTGGTACAGGTGGTTCATAAAGTGGAGAAACCATACACGTGTGATATTTGCAGTAAAACCTTCTCGCAGACAGGTTCACTCGCCACAAACGTTAAATACGTGTACATGAAGCTGAGGCCGCCGCCACGCCGCCGGAGGCTGCGTAGTCCAACCACAAGGCACATAATAGGTACTATAGGATAATTACGTGGAGAAACCAAACTAATGCTATATCTGCAGCAAAAGCTTCACAGTCCATTTTACGTGAACTTCACTGAAATCTTTTGCCAATTGAGCTATCGAGTGAACCAACAAGTCCATCGAATATTATCATCCCATCATGCGCTTTGAGATGCGCTCATAAAATTCACAAATTATAACTTTGGTCTCAAATGTTATTGACAAATCATTATAGGAACTATGTACCTATATTCTGGTACATAACAAAGTGAAATTTGGATTAGAATAAAAACAAACCTTCATAATGCAAGTCTGAAAACATTAGAAATCACAATAGCGAATAAGAAAAAAAAATCGTGTCCACTTTTAGAATAATTTAAATTTTGTTTTATTATGATTTAAGTGTTCATTTAATTTATTTGACTTAGTGTGTGTTGTTTTAATGAATTTGTGATTAATTATTATTTATTTATTTTTAATTATTCTTGTAATTTTGTTAAGTATATAATATGGACTATTTGTCTGAAATAAACGTTACATTACATTACTTTATTATGACTGTAAAGAAATGTGCATTTTTTTTTTATTGAGTTTAAAAGTTATTGTTTAATTCGATCATTCTTAAATACTCATACAATTCTTGCAATATTATATCGGGTAATTCTTAATTCTAAAACTTCTAGTTATGTTATTTTTATATTCGAAATTTCGTTATCCTCTGTCTTTCGAGAGTGATAGAGAGATAATGAAATTTCATTTTTCAATGTCCGCTGTCGGTTCTTTAGCCTGTGAAAAATGATCCAGCAGCATGCAGCATTACCGCAACATTAAAAAAAGTACCCCAATGTCAAAGGGACTGTATTTTTTTTTAAACCAATAATGATCGCCGTCCGCAGGGTGTTCATCCTCACACCCTAGAACCTAAATGGTCGCGTAATGTGCGGTTTAAGAGGAATTTCCTCCCGCGGACGCTTCAGCTGTGGAATGAGCTCCCTGCCGAGGTTTTCCCGAGGGGCTACAGTATGGGGTTCTTCAAAAAAGGAGTGTACAGGTTTTTAAAGGGTCGGCAACGCGCATATAATATATCTGGTGTTGCAGGCGTCCATAGGCTACGATGACTGCTTACCATCAGGCGGACCATATGCTTGTTTGCCACAGACTTTGTATTTTTTTTTTTATTTACATATGGGTAAATAGTTTTAAAAAGTGTAGAAACGAATAAATTATAAATATGGTATTATTATTGGTTTTTCTTATTATTCACACCTATTATTTAACAAGGGTACTAAGCTTTATCGAAATCCATTCAGCCGTTTTTGCGTGGAGGAGGAACGACCAACTTTGCGCCTGTGAACGGGTTCCAGCAGGCGTTCTACATGACATTAAAGCTATCCAAGGGGCCTCTACGTGTTGGATCTATATCCCCACGCAAGCCTATCAAAAGACCGGGATTTATAGACCCGTGATATCCAAGGAGATACAAACTACGAATAATTATTTGCAATATTTTTATTACTTACAATCTATGTAAAACTTGATAAATAAATACTTAAAAATAATTACTAATACAACATTTACAAATACTTTCACAGATTTTATTGCACATTTTCTAAGAATTAATAATACCATTGGTTGAGATTCTTATACACACAAGTATACAAATATACACCGTGGGACCCAAGTTACCAACAAATTTGAACAGCGGTTTATTTTTACTTGTTCAACTTTCTGTCGATGTTTTTAAGGTTCCGTACCTCAAAAGGAAAAAACGGAACCCTTATAGGATCACTCGTGCGTCTGTCTGTCCGTCCGTCTGTCACAGCCTCATTGCTCTGAAACTACTGGACCAATTAAGTTGAAATTTGGCACACATATGTAAGTTTGTGACCCAAAGACGGACATGTAACGTCTACAAATAAATTTGAAACATGGGGGCCATTTTTGGGGGTAAATGAGAAAATTCAGAAACAAAGTTTTGCAAACTATATCGTGTCATATATCAAATGAAAGGTCTTATTGTGAGAATCTCATTTTTTTTTAAATAATTTAAGATAAACAGTTTTCACACTGTTAAAATTTGCCCAGTAACTGAGGTCCACTATGTATATTTTATGCACAGAAACTACGAAGACACTCACATCTCGAAATAAAGAAGCCTGTTACATTAAATTTCTTTGGCTACTAAAAAAAGTAGTTACGTTAAAAAAGCGGCCAAGTTAAAGTGGGACTGGGCTGATCATGTCTGTCGCATGCCGAATGACTTGTGGGCCAAGTTAACCACGGAGTGGGAGCACCACGAGTCTAACCGGAGATCAGGCAGACCTCGTCGGCGATGGCGGGATAACTTGGACTCCTTTTTGAGAGACTGGCCAGATGTAGCTCAAAACCGGGAGGAGTGGAAGAAAAGGGGGGAGGCCTTTGCCCAGCAGTGGGACACAATAGGCTCGTAATAATAGTACGTTAAAATTTTGGGTCTTGTATTATAAATTGTTAGCGAGATTCTAAACGTTTGTCCTTATCCGTCATTTTTACCTGTGTGTTTGTTAGAAGAGGACAAAATTTTACAGAAGTTTGCTAAGTTTAATGAATAAGGAAGTAAGAAATTAAGGGTCAGTTGCACCTGTCTGTCACCATTCTAGTCCCAGACCAGACGGGTGTGCACGGAGGCTTGGTGCATAGGTTGTAGGTGAATGGTTTCTCCATAGTGTGACAGTTCACTCCCGCTTGAGGTTCCGCCGACGCGGCGGCGCGGGCATCTTCATGTGGACGTATTTGACGTGCGTGTGTACGGAGGCGGCTTGTGTGAACGACTTGCCGCAGATGCTGCAGGCGAATGGTTTCTCACCCGTGTGAACCTAGAAAACAGGCGTATCTATACTAATATTATAAATGACAAAGAAAGATTAGAAAGAGGCCATGTCAATTAGAATCCGGTCTCGGGGAAGACCGTAGGTTATATTGTCAAAAAATTCGAAATTCTAAAATTTATTATGTAGGACTCAGAGCCTATTCACAAATATATATGCTACCTGTTACCCCTTCCAAAAAAGTGAAACAAAATGATCTATAGTTTGGCCCAGGACTGTCTCATTTCAAACATAGACAGAGAATCATACTGTCTCTGTCTTACTTAGTATTAGCACCAAAACGAAAGGACGATATAGTTTTCCTGGATCTTACTGACTGACAAGTTGTGTTTGCCGGACTATATCTAATGAACCTGAGGGTATACCGCGATAAACAAAATTTCGTTATCTGCCTTTCTATCGCTCAAATACGCAAGAAATCAAGTAAAGAATTAGCTTTTCGCAGTGAGCCTCAGTAGTCAGGTCAGGTATTATTTATTTATGCTCTTTTAAGGTGAAATAAAAGGGTCTCTATTGTTTGTCTACATTTTCGTTAGTCACAATTTGGTTTTTCTCAGAAACGAGTAACTTTTCAGGATTGCCATAAAACAAACCTAACCTAACCTATCTCTAGGATAACCTGAGGAAAATCCTGAAAAGTTAACGGTTTCAGAATTATGACTAATGATAATATGACAATCATTACATTATGACATTCAATAATTATGTCAAACAAAGGGACCCCGAAATAAAAAGTGCGTATTAGTACGATAGTAGTATTGATATAAAGTACGAACCGTGCTGTGCACGGTGAGCGCGGACTTTTGCGTGAAAGACTTGTGGCACTGCGCGCACTTGTACGGGCGCTCCCCCGTGTGGGACCGCAGGTGGCACTGGAACATAGGAAATATAATAAATTGTCAGTAGAGGCATAGAGAAATAAGTAAGCGTAGAGAATGGCAGAATAACAGCGTTGGAATTTGCCTCGTTTGCAAATTGCAACAATATGCTGAGATACGGCCTTTTCCCTACTGCCACAGAATAAGTAATTATTATACAGAACGGCCACGCACCGCCCTGCACCGACTCGATTGCCCTCGCCCCGCGACAGAAATCTGGCGGACTTCTGGCGTGCTCTCAGTACTATTTTTAAGCAACTTACTCACACTATGACGCGTGTACGAACGTGCCGTTCACACATAGAAACGCAAGTGATTTTTGATGTATAGCGTGTCCGCCCTGTGCTACTGCACACATTGCTGGACCCGTGTGTAATTTTTCTGTTTTTAATGTGTAAATTGTAAATTTAACCTTTGTTTTCTTTCTTTTTGCTGTTCTTATTATTTTCTCTTTTTAAGTATCTTATTTCTTTCATCGTCTTGTCCTGTGTATGTGTGCTTTATGGAATAAATGTCTTTCTTCTTCTTCTAGAGTGTTCACTTCATATATAAGTAAAAACCACCACTTACGTGCAGCAGCATGGGGGAGACAAATCGTTTAGGATAACAAGAGCAGCTGTGGGGTTTCTCCCCGGTGTGTGTGCGCTGGTGGTATTATACTCCTTATGTCGCAGTGTTAAGGTCCACTTACGTGTAGCAGCATGCGGGAGACGAATCGTTTGGGACACCGCCGGCAGCTGTGGGGTTTCTCACTTGTGTGTTCGCTGGTGGTATTATAGTCCTTATGTCGCGGTTCTAAAGGCCCACTTACGTGTAGCAGCATGGGGGAGACGAATCGTTTGGGACACCGCGGGCAGCTGTGGGGCTTCTCCCCTGTGTGTGTACGCTGGTGGTATTTCAGGATGGTGCTGTTCTGTAAATAAAATACCTATGTTATTTTAAAATTAATTTTTAGCTAACAACATCGTACGTATCTTGTCGGAATGCAGGAAGGTAATAAAGGTAATTTCGTCATTAGCCAATAGGAATCTGGTTTTGTTTTTGTGATTCGTCGATTGAGCACTTTAGCCTATGACGGACAGCGACAAGAAGTGAAAAATTTGTTTTATTTGGCCTTTAGTATAGTAATGCGATTGTAGGGCACCTATATATTCTTGTTCAAATACTAAAAGTTTCGTTTTTTATGATGAAAAAATACTAAAATGTAATATTTGACGTTTTTTATGTGCCTAATTTTTACATCCTTTAAATATTCGCATCCGCTTCCGCGGATGTCAAAAAGTCGGCATCCGCAACATCCCTGTACCAGACTCCAGAGCCATGCCTTAGACCTCTTCCCGCAGCTCACACATGACCACACCCCCGTACTGTTTTCGGGCGTAGTGGGACACTTTCCGTCTCACACTCTTCACTTGGAGGACTAATGTACTTAGCTACATATCCTGATTGTACCAGGGAGCCATGACTCTTACCTTACATCTCTTCCCGCACAGTTCGCACATGACCACACCCCCGTACTGTTTTCGGGCGTAGTGGGACACTTTCCGTCTCACACTCTTCACTTGGAGGACTAATATACTTAGCTACATATCCTGATTGTACCAGGGAGCCATGACTCTTACCTTACATCTCTTCCCGCACAGTTCGCACATGACCACACCCCCGTACTGTTTCCGCGCGTGGTGGGACGCTTTCCGTCTCACACTCTTCACTTGCAGGTGGACGCGTTCGTAGTGGACGCTCAGAGACGCCTCGGTTAGGAATGTTTTGTTGCACTGTATGTAACACATTAACGTTATTTAAACTGTAATACTGATAGCTTGTTATGCAGTAAACTAATGTTGATACGAGTTAATCTTGATACGAGTTTAACCAGCCGTCCAGCCATAACCTAAACAACCAGAGCTAATAAAATCACCGTACACTGTCTTGTACTAATTTTAGTCGTATTTAAAGCTCCTGAGACCTTGATACTGGCGAAATAGTCCCACTGGACTGAAGCCATAATTTTAATAATGAATGAATACTATAATAACTTATTAACACAACAAATATGTTATTAAATTCATAGAAATGTGATACGAATAGGCAATTATTGCTTTTATCTTAAAATTCGGCATTTGGGCAAAATACTCCATAATTAATATTTATTTCAATTTATTCAATTTATTCAATAAAGATAACATGATCTTAATTTTTGTTAGTATATTCTTAAAAATAATGTGTAATATTACGTCTAATAAAAATAGAATAGACATACACCTTAAAATCCTAGTAAATGTGTGTTGTGACCAAGGGCCTGACACTCTTTGATAGAGAAAGATAGCCTTATTGCGATTCCTATAAGAGGAAAGAGAAAATAGTGCCATGCTTTGTCTTTATCACCGACCGGGCATTTTTTCATGGTCGGGTTATGGCATCATAACAAGGAGGCGATGGCGAAATACCGAAATTTATAAGAGTGAAAGAGAAAATTATGCTGCCATACATGAAACTGTCAATACATAAATATGTCTTTCTCTTACCCCTGGTCGCTCGGTTTCATGTCTATAATTACTTGTATATACTATGTCTATGGTTGTGACGATTATGAGTCGAGCTTTACCTCATCGCATTTAGTCTCTGGTTTGCTGTGTCGCTCCTGAGTATGGCTCCTCAGCAGTTCATCAGTCGCCAGGTTCTCTCCACACAGAGTACACGTTCTAAATAGAAAAATATTAAAAGTTACAACAAAACCGGCCTAGAAGTAACTGACATTCCTATCCTAAACAAGTAATTGGCAAAAAAATTTTTTTGTGACACACACTTTTATTGCTGACTGTACATGTTCTTCTCATTTGCATGTCTATCGAGTACTTCTTGAGACCTTCCTAATGAGCCTAAACTTGATCTGTTTGTGTTTTTCCATCGAGGAGTTCCTTTGGCTACCTACCGGCTGCATCATCAGATCACCTCCATGTTAGCATATTATTGCATTGTCACCGGAATTACGACAGTACTCCAAATTTCAACTGAATTAGATACCGGGAAGTGGTTCAAATTTTAGTTACAAGATTTGAAGCACTATATATATATATACACAAAGGTATATACGCAGTGAAGCTAAATAAAAGTGTGTAAAATTGTCTTTCTATGTACGATAATCTATGTAAACGAATTAGTGTATTCTTTTCGATTTGTATAAACTCTGTGTGTTTAATATATCTATATTTATTGGAACCAGTGGAAATTCGAATTTCAGTGGCCAAGCTACGTCACGCACTACATTAACACTACGAAGGTGTAGGTAAATGCCATGAAGTGTGCTAGAAATAGGTTCGGTCCAAGAACACTCCCCTGAGGTACACCAAGTTATTAGTTGCATTTTACCAATATTTGAGACTAATCATTTTCCATTTTATAAACTTCACAATTGGGCAGATAAACATTTAAACGTTCAATTAACTCACTTCTTAACCCCAAAACTGCTCGAGGCTGTATATAAAAATGAAGTGACACAGTCGAAAGCCTTAGTTAGGTCACCTCATGCTCGGGTTGCACACGTTGTCGGGCGCGGTGAACGTGTGCCGCGTCATCGCGTACGAGCTGGCGAATTGCACGCCGCACGTGCTGCAGTTGAGAGAACCGGATTCGTTCTCGGAATTCTAAAAAAAAATAATGAGAATAAAGAAGAAAGGGGGCTTCTTCATACAAACGTTGTCCCCAATTTCCTCTCTGGATATTGACTGTATGTTTTTTTTACATAATTTGATGTATATTAACCATAGCTATGCCCGCACTAGGGATGAAAATTCCGGAAAAGATCAAATGTTTTTTCGGGAATTTTACAAAATTTCGTCTTTTTCGGTTTTTTCCAGTTCTATTCAGAAAAAATAAATACGTCACACACAATGCCACTGATGAGTGATGACAGTGTCAATGCCATAAACAAACACATTACACATGCAAACTTAACCTACCTGTTTATAATAACAAAACTTATAAACTAAACGTAACTAAAATATACTACCTATCCTAAACCTTAACTAAAATAAAAATTCACCCCTCGGTAAGGTGCCGTAGATGCTGGCAGCATTACCCCGCTGAATTGCAATACTAATGCGCTGTGCGAGGAAGCTGCCAGCCCTACGATCCCCAGTCACATCCACCAGCCTCTTTGATAATGCTCCGAAAAATTTCAGGGCACCGGGACCCCACGGGCCGAGTGTTTCCACACCAAAAGGGGTAAAAAGATATTCTTGGCCGACACAGCTGTACTTGGCCCTTTTTCTCCGCTCAGCCGCATCCGCAGCCGCACCCGATAAGACGGAAGTGCCATGAAGATGGGACGGGGCTAGTGTATCCACGCAAGTAGCGTCCCACACCAACACCCGCCCCATCTCCCACGGAATCAATGACATTCCGTCCGGCCTCTTACCATCGTCCCTGAGGACGCCGGAAGGCTCCAGCAAAGCCGGCACGTTAGCGCTGACGAGCGCGCGTCGCAAGATGTCGTTGAGAGACGAGTGCCTGGAGAAACGCCCCGCACTCTTCTGGCACGAAAGCCCGTGGTGGCCTTGCATATCGACATCAGCACCACAAGGGCACCGGTGAGGAGCACAGACACGGACACCCAGCCGCAAACAGGTTGCCACGCGCATGGTGTTGGGTTCCAAAAAAGTACCGGTGTGCACCGAAGGAAAAGCGTGCAACCAGGCCCCGGCCTCTTTAGTCCCCACCGCCAAGAGTCTGGCACGTTCTGAACCAGTGCTGTGGCTAAGAAGGTCGTCGTACAGAATTTACCTACCTGTTTAAATTCCTAATTAAGTATATTGAAAAATAGATCGTTTTTTTTCGAAAGAAACTTGAAAAAAACGAGCCGAAACATTCCCGGTTTTTTCAACGCTAGCCCGTACGTTTGACTTTTTTTAGATTTTTTGATTATTGTAAAAAAACAGATTTAATACATAATTTAAAATGCTCCTAACTCTTTTAAAAATTGAAAATTGGAAAAAAATCTAAATATTTTTCAAAATGTTAATATCCAGAGAGGAAAACGTTTGTATGTGTCATGATTTTTTAGTAATTATATCAAAAAGTGCAAGCGAATATGAATTTAACTTGGCAACATTCTTAAAATATCTGAATTTAATATTAGGGTGATGGGTAATGTTGAATGGTTTACCTGGCAACACTAAGCGGGAGTTAAAGAAGCGGTTATTCAGGCTCGTTCACTTGGATTGGGGACGTCAAGGAGACAACATCTTGATGGTAACGGGTGAGCAAAGTAAAAGAGGTACCTCCATTTTATAATAAGAGCAATCATAGAGATATGTTTATAATATATGAAAAGGCGATTTCGCGCGGGTCCTCCACTTTAGTATTAACTAGTGGCTCTGTGTTAAGTCGAAATTTGATTACCTATACAAATTGTTTTCAAATTGATTCAAATTGTTTTATTTCATTCAAAAACTTTACGAATATTATAGTGGCTGGTGTCTCCTTTTAAGTTATTTACAAAATAACCTGTGCTAGGAGGCACCGCTCTTCCATATCCAAATTACAATTATTTAGTATTATACTATTCTTAAAGCTATGTTTCTTTATTAATTGTGTGTGTGTGTGTGTGTGTGTGTGTGTGTGTGTGTGTGTGTGTGTGTGTGTGTGTGTGCGTGTGCGTGTGTGTGTGTGTGGCTAGGCTAGGCTAGGCTACATATCCTAGTAAGTCTTCCACCTGATCGTAGTTTCTATCTTCCAACCAATTTGTTATTTTATTTTTTACATCATATTGTAGCTTTGGGTATATATCTAGTGATTTGTTTAAAGTATTATATAGGTGCGATGAACGCTTATTATACTGTCTACTAGCAAAAGTGGTGTTGGTTTTAGGTAGGTGCATAGCAATATCTTTCCTCCGTCTTGTCAAAATGTTGCAATCAAAAGTAGTTGTTTTGTGCTTTCTTAGAACAGAGGTTAGTATATATAATTTTCTGACAGTAAGCAACTTACACAATTGATATAACTTGTCAGTTGAGAACCACATCTTCTTAAAGTACATAATTTTGAGAAGACTACGCTGAGCTCTCTCTACGTCTATAAAGCGAGTCTTGGCAGCACCACCCCAAACAGGCAAACAATAGGTTAACACGGGCTGAACCAACGATGTGTAGATCTCTTTTAAAATGTCTCTACTGTGGCCATGGGAATCCGGGACAGCTCTTGGCACCGCATGTCTTAAATTTTTAAAAATCCAATTAAGCTTTCGTAGTCGTAATATAACATATTCGAGATGTTGGTACCAAGAGAGTCCCCGATCCACAAAGACACCCAGATATTTGGTGCTATCAACTTTTAGTATGGTGGGACAGGTTCGCTGGGAGCAGTTTAGTACATTGTTGCAGCAGCTATGTATTTTAATGTCGAAACTATTAACAGGTTGTGTATTACTGTATATACTGTGACATATATAATTTGTTTTGGTGGTATTTAACGTAAGAATATTGTTCTTAAGCCATTCATTAATAGTTACAAGTCCAGTCTCCGCGAATTTCTGAACATCTTCCCATGAAGCACCAGTGAAGACGATGGCGGTGTCGTCAGCATACGAAAATATATCTGCGTGGGGGATCTTTAAGTCGCACAAGTCGTTAATATAAATTAGGAATAGCGTTGGGCCAAGCACAGAGCCTTGAGGTACTCCGTACGTCACGTCCTCATATTCACTGGTACAACTGCTGTCACCCAGTTTCACCCTCTGTTTCCTATCTGTTAAGTAGTCCCGGAGAAGGCGAAGCGGAATATCTCTTATCCCCATCCTTTCCAACTTGTGTAACAGTATGGGGACAGAGACGGTGTCAAAGGCCTTTTTGATATCTAAATACACAGACATACATTTGGATCCATTGTCAAGATGCTCAACTATTAGTGAAGTTAGTGCAGATACAGCATCTTCAGTAGATTTTCCAGTTCTGAATCCGTATTGAGATGGTGATAATAAGTTGAATTTACTTAAGTACTTGAATAATCTGGTATTCAGTAACTTCTCCAATATTTTGGAAATTGCTGGCAGAACAGATATTGGTCTGTAATTATTAACATCGTCTCTGTCTCCGTTTTTATAAACTGGTGTAATGATTGATTGTTTAAGTGGAGCTGGAAAAACTCCTTTGTCAAAACAAATATTTACTAAATGCGTAATTATAGGAGTCACCACTGGCTTTGCAAGCTTTAGAAATTTGTTGGAGATATTATCCCAGCCTGGTGCACTATTATTCTTAAGGCTCGATATCATTGATTGAACTTCATGATGGATTATACGCATCTATACATGCATACTGCATGTCTATATGTACCTATGATGAGCCGACCCGCTGCTGTTTTTAGTTGCAATAAATAGTCATAAGCGTATGGACCTGTTTTAATTTCTTCTAACACCTTCACTCCAAAATGAACCTTATAGACTAAACACTCTGTGAGCTGTAGATTTTGCGAACCCCCATGGCTCTCCTCAAAAAGGGAACCGGCAAAAACGTTCTATGTAATTCTTGAACCTGCTCACAAAATTTCACGAGAATCGGTTGAGATATGCGACCTGTAGGCCGAGCACATGATTGGCGTGACAGTATCTCGCCGCGAGATAGACTACCCGTCTTTTACTAACTGTATGAATTAAAGGGGGACGGGAAGTCTATGTTGCGGCGAGACACTCTCGCGCCAATCATGTGCTAGCCCGGTTGTAGAGAGGAACATCCGGACATACAGCATTTTTGCCCAAGCTGAAATGGAGACCTTCGCTAACGCTTCGGTCAATTAATATTCGGGAACCCCTTGGACTCCTTAGTCACTTTTTTTCGTAGGTCGTATTTCAGTTTACGTATTAAATCTTACGTATTAGCACAGAATAAGTAATAGTACTTCCGTACAGAAAATTTACTATAAAACCGAAGTTTGACAGCGATTCAGGGACGAATCATGCTGTCTCTTTCTAATGTTTGGCACTATCCCTTTCGGCTATTTAGGGTTGTCAAGATTCAAGTCATTATCTTATCTGTGGTCGTACAAGCACAGGGACGTCAAGTTGTGCAAACTCTAATAATTGCGCGTAGCAATGGTGAACCGAACGGGACCAAAAATGCCCGATAGGATCAGTTTCGCCCCCCTGGTATCGTATCAATGTCGTAAAGACCTCTTAAGCCGTGCAACCGTGCGTGCCGTGTGTAGACGGCTGTCTATGTGTTATACACAAGTGTACCTGTACAGACTACAGACCTGCTTGTGCGCTCTAGTCTTGTGCATCCTCAGCCCGAACTCCCCCTGGAAGGTCTCCCCGCACACGTCGCACGATGTGTTCTCACTGGGATGCTGGATGCGTACGTGCGTACCGTGTGTCGATGGTTTCCTAAGGACACAAATTAAAATAATGAAGCCTATACATTCCCTAAATCAAGTTATTAAATTGTGTATGACGATTGATTTAAAATTGTATGATATCTTTACTAACAAGTTCTTTGTATAAACAATGTATTCTTGGCACTCACTTGAAACTGGCTCCACAATATTTGCAGACGTATTTGAACCCGCTGTGCTCGCGGAAGTGCGTTATGGCGTGGTACCTGCCGATAACAATGAAAAAACTATTTTTCGTAACAAGACATGACAGATGAATGTCAAAATAAAACAGATATTACATGGTCCGTGGCAGTTCAGTTATAAGGCATGATATTTTGTATGTAAGCCACTAATTTAACTCCCTTTTAAAGGATTGAAGAGATGGTGCATTTCTTATGTTTGACAGGTGACTTTTGTTGTGACTCACCTATTACTAGCGACAAAGCGGCAGTCCTTGCAGACAAACTTGAGGCGGTGCGTTTCGGCGTGAGTGCGCAGGAAGGCGGGGATACGGAACCGAGAGAAGCACAATTCGCACTGCTGCGCTCCGACACTCTTTAGAACAAATAGATTCGATTTGATTTTTTATTTCATGATAAAACACTATAAGTTAATGTCAAAATTATGTTTCTCTTCTCATCATAATCGTCCAAACATTAGAAAAAGGGAGGGAAAGACCGGTTCAAGTAAATTAAACTAGTGCCTACAATAGTTTAGGTAGAAAAATAGAGGGAGAAAGTATGAGATACGTCGCCATGTAACAAGTTAAACGAATCATTATAGAAATAGGAGAATAAGACATATAGAGTGAGAAAGGAGAGAGTTAGAGGGAAACAGAGATATTTCTTGAACAAATGCATTTTGTCTTCCTTTCTTTGTTAGATAAATTTGTGAAAGAAACTTACCGGATCATGATGTTTCAAATTATGATTTTTAAAAGTAGCTTCAGAGGAAAATCCTTTAAAACACAGCTGGCATTTATAAGGCGAGTTAATAAAGTTGGAGGAGTTTTTCCTGGCGGCCATGTTTTCTAGTTGCTGCTCCATCGTGAGAACAACTATCTCCATGTTGTATTTGGCCTCAAACGCGGGGAAATCGGCCTCGCACTCGAACATTTTCTTTATCTTCTTTTCTGTAAATATTAATAGCATTTATTTTTCACATCACCAATTCGAAAAAGGGCTTTTTCTTCCCTGCTAGGAGGGATCAAAGTGGCACTTTTCTTCCCTGCTGGGAGGGATCAAAGTAACACTTTTCTGTTTTAGGACACTATTTTTACATTTTTTTGCGCATTATTTTTTTAGCTTAAATAATATTTTTAAATATTATAATTACCTCATAGGTGATGTGAAAAGTAATATGTGTCACATGGTAGCAAAATTATTTCCATCTTGGGCGTAACACACTTGAATCCCTCACTACGCTCAGGATTCTACTTTAGAACCCCTCTCTACTCTCGGGATTCTATTATAGAATCCTTCGCTTCGTTTAGGATTCAATTGTACGCCCTAGCCGTAAATATGTCATTTTGCTCCCTTGTGACACAATCTACTAATTTACCTTTAGGTAACTTCTTTTTCTCCCTAGTAACTTCCTTCTCAACCTTTCTCTTTCGCTTCCTCTTCTTAACCTCCACTTCATCTTTATAGTCCTCATCCGCATCATAATCTATATTATCATCCACATCTAAATTATTATCTAAATCTTCGTATTTTACTAAATCTTCATGCTTGGATTCTATTTCATCTTTGATGATGGGTTCCGGTTCTTGGTGTTGGTATTCAATGAGGGTGGTGGTGTGGATACTTAGGTTTGTAAACGAAGAGTTGATGGTGGCGATGGTGCTTGTATTAAGCTGCAATTCAATTGTTTCAGTGCTCATGAAATTCATAGAAATATACTGAATGTACAAGAGCAAACACATACACAATATCAACACAAAAACCACGGGGGCATTCCATACAGTGTCGGGTATGTGACACTATTATTTTAACACTTCTGATAAAGTTAAGAAGCCAATATTTAGCATGATAATAGCCAATATTTTTCAGGGAACTGGGCTGAATGAACGCGACACGTGATTGACAGCCCGCCTGCTTCCGGCCGGGCGTCCCTACACAATATTTTTTTTTATTTTTTTTTATTGGTATATACTACATGATAATGTTTGATATCTTAGCTTTTAATTCAATGGTTAGTATAGATTTTTGCAGGTTATTAAGGCAGCTATCATGTGTCACCTCCCTGACAAAGTAGACTTTTTTGTGGAATGCCCCATCAATAGGTTTCATTGTGAAATTATAATCTTCATTTATCATTTATCATAAGCAGTAAACTGGGTATTCCTTTCCGCGGACGTTTCGGCTGTGGAAGGAACTCCCTGCCAAGGTTTTCCCGAGGACTGTAGCTCCTATGGAGTTCTTCAAAAAAGAAGTGTACAGGTTTTTAAAGGGTCGGCCACGCGCATGTAAAATCTCTGGTGTTGCGGACGTCCATAGGCTACGGTGACTGCTTACCGTATGCAAGTTTGCCTCCGACGTGGTATTAAAAAAAAGCAGTTTAAACTCACCCCATGCTGTTTCTTAAGCGTCCCCAGCAGCTCCTGGGCCCGTTGGCTGCAAGCTCGGAACTGCTTAAACTTTGTTAAAAGTACCCTGCAGAATGCACACACATGCCGTGGATACCCATCATTTGCTGACACCTACAATAAACACAAACATTCTTTTATTTATTTCATATTAAGCTTTAATTATTCTACAGGCAATTGTTTTCAAAGGTTGTTTAAATTTCATTAATTTTCATCTGTAGACCCCCTTCTGGGTAAACACCTCCTCCAGCTGTTTCCATCTGACTGTCTAATGCAGTGGTGGGCAAACTTTCTACATTTCAAGCCAGAAAGTTTAAGTAATCTCAGAAGAATCCCATAAAACGAGTCCTTAATCTCCCAGAACAGCCGAAGGGACAAGGCAGGCCACCTTCTACATGGTGGTCTAACGTGCAAAGAGAGGTCCAGAAGCAGAACATTAACCCACAGACAACCCGAAATAGAATTCTTTGGCGCAAATGTACGGGAAGATCCGACCCGGCCAGAATTGCAGCAAAAATGCATTTTTGTTATTCCACGGGATCACGGCCATATACAAATTATTTCGAACGACCCTCAACGGACAGGATAAAATCCTTCTTTATGTGCAGTATGTGTTTATTTGATACATATTTCAATCACCATCATGATTTAGTATGAACTATTAGTGACCCGCCCTGGCTATGCACGGGTGCACTGCTGATGTATTATACATATAAACCTTCCTCTTGAATCACTATCTAATTAAAAATCCGTTGCATAGTTTTAAAGATCTAAGCATACATAGGGACAGACATCCATCCAGAAGCGAAGTGTCTTTGTTTTATACTACATAGTGACAAATTAAAATGTAGTTTGCAAAAAGAACAAGTCACAAAAATGTACAATTTGAAATTAATTATCTGTGTCCCTAAACCACATCCAATTTTCACATCGTACGACAGAGTGAGATAGAAAGTTTAATTTAAAAAAATCATAACAAACAACATTGTTATTTTAATATTTTTACTGAAGCGTTAAAATTAAGTTCACGCATAGGCTACCCAATATCTTGACACTTTTTAAACTTACCTCGATCCCTAGCAGATCCAGAATTTCTTTTTCTAGGCCATTTTCATGAATATTGTACAACTTTGCTTCAGTGGTTAGACAAACCCGGCAGGCTAGCAATTGTTCGCTGCTGCTAGCATTTTCTGTTTTCACCGATCGCATCTTTACATAAAAACCCAATAAGATAATAAACAATGTAAATTGTAATTCATAAATACGAATTGTTATTCTTTTCGCGTTTTTTATGCATTTTTCTTTCGTGCATATTTAGTTCAGTATTTCGTTTGACGTTTATATAAAATGTTGCCACAGAAGCGTAGTCATAGACCTAGCATTACATAGACCAGCTATACGCGTGCGCCCGTAAGGGATAGACATAGATGACGTCATAAACGTGGGGATACCATATTGGTAAAAATTACCCCAATATTTGATATCACGTTGGGGCGATTACCCTGGAGGCAAAGTTAGCTTGTTTGACGGTATTAAAAAATTGTTAAATAAAATGTCAATGGGCCGTTCTTTTAAGGCGTATAAACAATGAAATACCTCCTATAATTCGCGCAGGTGGTACAAAACTAAACATGTTTAGTAAATAAAACGTAAAATAAAATGTATTATGGGTTTTAATTTAAAGAAATCACAAATCGCAATCACACCAATTAATGTACACCACATTTAATCTTCACAACATTTGTTTATTTATTTTTTGGAATTAGAAGTACGAAAAAACTTCGAGGTCAAAATTACCCATAAAATTATGATATTTTCATCTGGTATCCCTAACATGATTGTTATGCAGCTAAATTAAGAAAAAGTTTAAAAATGGCTGACCTCAGACTCCTACCTACCTACGTAATTTGGGCGGATAATTTTACAAATAATGTTTTGTTAATTTGCGTAAATAATTGTGATATTTTTATTGAAATCGTTTGATTCTACATTGCTTTAAGTGTAACGTAATTTTACGATGTTATTCTCACATATTGCGATAAGAGGAAGGTGTAAAATACCGTACTTACGTGTGAAAGGTTATGATCTCATATTTTTGCTCAGAGCGGCTATTACAGCCGATTACAGAACAATTCACCAGTATTTTATCTAAGTTCAAGCATTCAAAACGCTAACCATCACTATATTTCATAAGAGAAAGAACAATTTCATACAAAACAACGATAATCAAAGAAGCAACGAACAAACATGACATGTCACGTACTTATTTGTTTGCCACAACCTCGGTTGTGGCAGCGGTGAAAAAGTGAAACTATGACAAGGACAAACAATAACAGCGCTTTCTCTGCTACTCCTACTGAAAGATACATAAGACTATCCCGTTCGGTCATTTTCCCCCACCCCTCATGACCGATCCAGTTATACTAGATTCATGAGCGTAGTGTAGTATGATGATGATGATGATGATGAGTGTACTTAAGAGAAATAGTAGAAAAAAGGTTTCTTGGTCGTGTTGGTCAAACGGTAAAAAGTTGTTGTTGAATCGTTGAATCCTCTAATATTTATAAAGCACTTCACACGCTATACTTAATTTAGTCACTGTCGTCGGGACGCAGCTATACGTTAGACACGGAGACATATCTGCAGGCTTTTCCTTAGGACACTTTTGGTACTTTTTGACAGCGGAGTCATTGAGCATAAATCAATGTGTACGTCAGTGTAAGGGACCCTTAACAACATCAACATACCAGTTTTTTTTACTGGTAGCCCTTTGAACGTCACATTGACAGAAATGAAAATTGGGTCAATGTCCGACATTGTCAATATTGGTCGATATAAAATGAAAGACTAGAATTTTTCTTTTACTCAAAAGTTTCATTCAAAAAAGAAATTAAGAGTGAGTCAAAATTATCGCGTGTTGTCACTCACTAAATAGTGTGTAATATTAAAGATTAGACTTACAGATATACTGATAACTTAATAGTGAGTTACTACGTTTATTGGTTATAAAAATCAATATATTTCAAACAGAATGAAGAAAATCAAGATGTTTAGCGATAACTACAATGCAAGCCTTTCACAGATGCCACCCGGTAACTATTCGTTTCTTAATTGTATATTATTTAGTAACAATAAACGTTTTTATATTAAATATATTAATAACGGGTCACTCACGTGTTTTAAGTCGAAAACGCTCGACGCAAGCTCCTGATGATGCTCCTCGGTACGGAGTGAAACATGTCGAGCGTTTTCGACTTAAAACACGTGAGTGACCCGTTATTAATATATTTAATATGTCTGTGTCTCACGGAAGTTTTGTTATTAAAACGTTTTTATATGTTACTAGCTTTTGCCCGCGACTTCGTTTGCGTGGACTTAGTAACCCCAGCTAGAGTAAGAATAGCGCCTGGAGAAAGTCTTATAGCAATCATTCAATTTGAGCGTAATATGCACACAAATATTAGGCAACTCATTTATTATCTCAATTCCACCATGATTCCACCCCGCTTTTCACCCTTTATTCTTGGGATTAAAAACTATCCTATGTCCTTCCCCGGGACTCAAACTATCTCGATGCCAAAGTTCAACTAAATAGGTTCAGCGGTTTAAGCGTGAAGAGGTAACACACAGACAGACAGACCGACAGACTTTCACATTTATAATATTATAGTATGGATAATAAAGTAACAATAATGTTTACAATGTTTGAAGCAGGCTTGGAGCCTAATCTGCTTGCGTGCCGGGCTTGCCTCGCCACCGACACCAAACTGTACAATCTTGCTGGTGTTCTGAAGGAAACATATGAATATCTGACGGGTATGCCGGTGAGTATTCTATAATATTTCTTCTTTGCATTCTGTTCCTCCTAATGTTGGAACTTGAGTCTTTTGAGTTAAGTTTAGAGAACTCTACTCTTTTTTACGGAACTCTGCGCTTAAAAAACCTTGAGTTTTTGAAGTCCTGAATAGAGTACTTTATTGTCTTTTTAAGTGCATTTAGGGTTGTCAAAATTCAAGTCATTGTGCACGCAAAGGGACGTCAAGTTGTGTCAACCCTAATAATTGCTCGGAGCAATTCTGAGCCGAACGGAGCCGAGAATGCCCGAAAGGAGGAGTGTCCCCCCACTGCCAGCGCAGCGTCCTGTGCCGAGTGGGCTAGGCATCTGCCGCGAATGCTTCCAGCCCGGGGCACTAGAGGTCTTGTTCGCTTATTTTTGATCTGTTTCAATTTATAATTTATTTTCATATAACCCATATTGCAGGTGTGACGAACAGACAGGCTGCCGCAGCACGTGTGCGGCTGCTGCGGAACGTTACTGAACAAATATAGGTCTTTTAAGCAGCGCTGCGGCACCACGCACCGCCTCATGGGGGATATACTACAGCACTGTGCGGTAAGTCCTTTTTTGAGTCCCTTAGCCAAAATGGAAAATACCGGACAAGTGCGAGTCTTACTCGCCCACCGAGGGCTCCGTACTTTTTAGTATTTGTTGTTATAGCGGCAACAGCAGAAATACATCATCAGTTCATAGCCTGGTGTCAGACAGACAGATGGACAGTGGAGTCTTAGTAATTGGGTTCCGTTTTTACCTTTTGGTTACGGAACCCTAAAAAAACCGGCCAAGTGAAAATTTCAACTGTCTAGCTATCACGGTTCATGCGATACAGCCTGGTGACAGACAGACAGACGGACAGCGGAGTCTTAGTAATAGTCCGTCCGTTTTTACCTTTTGGCTATGGAACCCTAAAAAAGGAACCCTTACAGTTTTGTCATTTACTTACAAAAAAATACTTTAACTGGGTATTAAAAAAAAATACAATTATAGAATCAACATGTGACAAATTTTTGACGTCTATTTTTTTTATTCAGTGGATAGTTTTGGAAAAAATAGTTCCGAAAATTTGAAATATAGTGCGACCTCCACCGCCCCCCACCACTGACTTTTATACGTCACTGACTTTTATAGGGACACAATAAACTAGCTAGCTAGATTTAATATATGTATGCCTACATTTTCAGCTCACTACGAATATAATTCGCAACGTGGATAGAGCATCAAAAAAGCTCCTTCTTAATTTAACAATCGAAACAGACTCAAAAATCATCCATATGGTATATGAAGATGATAGCGACATAAAGAAATGTACCCGCCAAGATCAAGGCAAAACTATTGATAAAGATGACACAGACGGACTTACAGATGTTCTAGACGATTTCGAAGAAATAACTAAAACGTTGAATGATGCCGTAGATCTAGATTTAAGTGATGATGAGTTGGACATAAATGATGGAAGCCCTTTTATAGACAGAGCTAAAACCTTTAATGTCGAAGAATTATTCAGAGGAAAAATCAATAATGATTTAAATGACATCAGCAGTAAAAATATAAATAATGATATTGGAGATATTATCAGCAAAGCTTTTAAAGGGAAAGATAAAGTTTGTATTAAAAAGTCAAATGATAAAGTAAATAATCTTATTGCTGTCAAAAATGAAGACACTAGTAGCACGTTTCGTGATGCGGAAGAAGTTCTTAAGGCAAATATTAATGATCTACCATCAGATTTAACATTTAATGATATTTCAATGAATGCTAATGATTTAAATGATAATGATTCAAATCTAGTTGACACTTTCAACAATTTTATCCTAGACCATGACTATTTTGATGAGAAATTTCTACTTGAAACTGGTGATTCTGAATTTATGAAAAAACATGTCATTTCTAAAAAAACTGATGAAGATTCTTTACTTAGAGAGATAATACCTAATATGACTAAGAAAGACGAAATAGTTATCTTCAAAGAACGAGAAAAAACTAAGAATAAGAAAACCATCAAACCCGTTAAAAATCTTTTGAAACTTAAACTAATTAATAAAGGAGCTAATCTAAACAATGGCAAAGATATTTCAAAAGCATCTAATAATAAAGATGATAAAACATTTAAAATTGAAGATGAATCAACGTCAAACGAAAAAAAGTCTACTTCAGAACCAATAATAACCAAACCAGAACTACCCATCGATGACAACATTAAAACAGAATTGTCTAAAGAATTTATAAAATTTGGATCTGATTTTAACTTTAGAATCTTCGAGCTAAGCAAAGAAGAGCAGTTGGAAGAAATTCAGAAGAAGAGAGAAGGAGTACTGTATGTAAGCGCGCCATACAAATGTGTTAATTGTGCGAAAGGGTTCAAGAGTATGACGACGTACGAGAACCATTTAAAAGTGCATGAACCTGTAAGTATTCCATTCCCTACTATTATCCATACTCATATTATAAATGCGAAAGTGTGTCTGTCTGTTACCTCTTCACGCTTAAACCGTTAAACTGATACAGTTAAAATGGGTCTCTATTGTTTCCCATATCGTTTTAAGTCATAATGTATTGTTTATCCACATTTTCGTTAGTCATAATTTGGTTTTTCTCAGAAACGCGTAACTTTCAGGATTGCCATAAAACAAACCTAACCTAACCTATCTGTAGGATAACCTGAGGAAAATCCTTAAAAGTTAACGGTTTCAGAATTATGACTAATGATAATATGACAATCATTACATTATGACTTTCAATAATTATGTCAAACAAAGGGACCCCAGTTAAAATTTGGTATAGAGATGTTTTGAGTCCCAAGAAAGGACATAGGATAGTTTTTATCCCGGAAATCATACCTTAAAAGGGTGAAAAGCGGGGCGGAAGTAAGATATTTGAGATACAATGCCTGATAATAGATATAAGCATATACTGAAATTGAATGATTGCGATTATTTTTTATATAGGCTATATAGTTTTCTTTCAAAAAAGAAAGTTTTGTATAGGGAATCAATAAAAAACAGATTGGATAAAAAAAGCTATCCAAATTACTAATTCCACCGAAGGTGTTATATACGCGTTGCCGACCCTTTAAAAACCTTTCACTTTTTGAAGAACCATACTGTAGACCCTCGAAATACATATTGTAAAATCATGTTCAAGACTTTGTAGAATTCCATTTTGAAAGTTTTTTATTTATTCAGCTTCTAAAGGAATGAAAATGGAATTGAAAATTGTAGCCGCATTGTGCAGGTTTCGACGACTCAAATAAAAATACTTCGGTTTGAAGTACACTGATATGTTCGTACTTGTGTTGTGATCGTCACGAATAAATATCTTTTATCTTTATCTTTATATAATCTTCAATAGGTACTGGTTACAGAGGTACAGTTGCCCAAAACGGTTAAAAGGTGTAGAAGTGGTGGTTTTGGTATGGAAACTGATGAGAAAGTGATTTAGCGAAATTGAACAGTAAAAAGGTGGTTTAAATTTAGGTGCCTCTAATTGGCCGCGATACAAATGATGTGAAGCGCTCCTATTGGTGCTTTAAAAAAGCCTCCGCATACTAACCGAGCCCGACGGCCGCGTTTAGCTACTGCAAGGAATATTTTATATAAATAAAAAGTTGCGTTCGCAACAAAAAACTTGTATTGTGCAATAAAGGTTTCATATGTTCGTTTTTCTTTTCATAGAGTTACGGTCCATTCTCGTGTGACATCTGCCACTCGAGGCACAAGTCCGAGGCCCGTCGACGTCGCCACGCCGATACGCACCGCTTCAAGTACTGCTGCACGCGCTGCGAGGTGGTTGCTAGATCCCGGTAAGGATGCTTATGTGTTTACATGTTTCGCAGTTGTATGGTTTCCCATCTTTGTGGATGTAATTACTACATTTTGGGGCCTCATTGGTCCAACACGCTGACACGCATCGCTTCAAACTTCTGCACGCGCTGCGAGTTGGTGGCTAGATCCCGGTAAGGATGCTTATGTGTTTACATGTTTCGCAGTTGTATGGTTTCCCATCTTTGTGGATGTAATTTCTACATTTTGGGGCCTCATTGGTCCATCACGCTGACACGCGCCGCTTCAAACTGTTGCACACGTTGAGAGGTCATGACGAGCGGTCTAGCATAAGTTGCGTTCTCGCGCGCGAGTCCATACTTGAAGTCGCGCTAAATGTATGGAGTCGCGCGCGAGAACGCAACTTATGCTAGACCGCCAGATGAGATCCGTGCCTTTGTCTATTTTACACATATGACACATATCGCAACTTTATAGTTTCCTACGTTGTGAACATATTCTTTACCACCCGGCCACAAAGAACCATGGCCCATCTGGAAGGCGATGAACAGGCTCAGGTCTCAGGTTGGCCGTTGTAAGCAGAGCATGGCTGAATGGGGACTGCTTCGTGGCCACTCTACCCAATGTGGTTGCGACACAGCACCGCAAACTATGGTGCACCTGCTGGACTGCCCCGCGTGCCCGCACTCCTGCTCTGAATCCGACCTGAGAGACGCCACGGTCCGGGCTGTCAGCACCGCTGCTTTCTGGGCATCCACTGTTTAGGGGAACCTCGACACGAGAGAAGAGAAGAACATATTCTTTTAATTCATAGGAACGTATGGGTTTCGCTACCTTACTTTATATATTTCATTGATAATTATACATTATACCAAATAGCCAGTAATATAGAGGTCAACCTCTAACAGCGGCGGGGCGGTATCATGGTCGCATTTTTATCACTTGTCATGTCATGCGTCACTTTCGCACTTACATACTTGTTAGAACGTGACAGGCATGATGACAGATGATAAAAAAACCGATCATCTTTGCTCTACAGTATGACACTAGACTAATATTGACCGGGATATGGACCGTGATTACCTTTTGTATTGTTTTCGAGCTCCTGATATTCCACTCTAGTCGACCTAGTCTTCCAGAGTAGTCGGTCTCGTGAAACTAACCGTGAATCATTCAAAACTCTACCAGTATGGTTAGTTAGTTACTTTTTCACCTCAGCAGCTCGAACAAGCCTACTTTCGTCACTCCCTGGAGTGAGGAAAGTGCGACTTTCCTCACTCCAGGGAGTGAAACAATGTAGCTTTTTAATTTAGTGAAGGCCATGTACTTCATACTTTTATTACATTTTTTTTTATGGTATGGTACGATACGGTACGGTCCGGTCCGGTCTCGTATCGTATCGTATCTTATCGTATCGTACATATTATAATACTTTTTTTTTCTGTTTATTCTGTGTGGTGTACTACTGAGGTGAAAAATTATGTGTGCAACACGAGAGCAAAGTTATTTTACATCTCGTGTTTTTGAGTCCCTCGCTACGCTCAAGATTCTACCTTAGAATCACTCGCTTCGCTCGTGATTCAATTATATAGAATCTTTCGCTTTCTCGGGACTCAAAATAAACACTCGCAAGAAAAACCAACTTTCCTCTCTTGTTGCACAAATAACTATTACATGTTTTTAATAAATATGTTGCGAGTATCAGTCGGACTCGGATCAAGGGCTTAAGAACAATTTTTATTTATATTAAAGGCAAAATGGAAAGTTCATTCTTACTGTAGAGCTCATTATGCGCCTCCCTAAGACGTGTAAACAAAAACCGGCCAAGTGCGAGTCGGACTCGCGCACCGAGGGTTCCGTACTTTTTAGTATTTGTTGTTATAGCGGCAACAGAAATACATCATCTGTAAAAATTTCAACTGTCTAGCTATCATGAGATACAGCCTGGTGACAGACGGACAGACAGCGGAGTTTTAGTATTAGGGGAAGAAAAGGAAAGTTTCGCACGCTTCTGGTGAGCAGCTTCGGTAGCTCAGTTCCAAAACGTCGCAGGTTCAAGTTTTCCCGAAGCGGTCAAATTTTTATTTTTTTCTTTAATATAAAAATATGTAATAGGGTATTCTCCTAGTCAAATAAGTTTCTTTTTTAGAACTGTCAAAACGATTTGCTAATCTTATACTTTTAAACGAGCAATTCTTGTATATATGTATGTATGTATGTATATTTCGGGGTTCTCGGAAACGGCTCTGACTATTTCGATGAAATTTGCTATATGGGGGGTTTTCGGGGGCGAAAAATCGATCTAGCTAGATCTTATCTCTGGGAAAACGCGCATTTTTGAGTTTTTATACGTTTAGAATAAATTTAAAAGTGGAAAAATTACTGCCTTCGGTGAGACTTGAACTCACGGCCTCTGGATCCAGAGGCCGTGAGTTCAAGTCTCACCCAAGGCAGTAATTTTTCCACTTTTAAATTTATTCTAAGCTTAATAGCATCGATCGCAGACGTTTCTGCTTGTTAAAAATTAATTTTTATATGTTTTCCGAGCAAAGCTTGGTCTCCCAGATGATACGGAATTTATATGAAACATATGAAACATTACACAATGACGTGACGGTCAACTCACCTACTTTTTATACTTCAATCCGATTGATTAAATAGAAATGTTGTTTAAAAATTACTGCTATCTATGTTTTTCTTATAACTATCTGGTACTTTATTTCATGCATGGTGTGAAATAATTTATTTTAAATACAGCACAGTAACCTATTAGTATTTCGGCGTAAAGTTGTTAGACGTAATTATATTATTCTGTTTTTAGTATTTGTTGTTATAGCGGCAACAGGAATACATCATCTGTGAAAATTTCAACTGTCTAGATATCACGGTTCATACAGCCTGGTGACAGACAGCGGAGTCTTAGTAATAGGGTCCCGTTTTTACCCTTTGGGTACGGAACCCTAAAAAGTATGTTTGCGGCAGGGAGCGGGCGGAGGCGCATTTTCACTGGCACGCTGGCAAGACATTCCCATGCCGATACTGCGGCGAACAATTTGGGTGAGTTACTTACAAAAATGTAGACTGCACTTCATTACATGTGATATTTTAATAGACATTTGACATTAATATTTATCAGTACGGTTTTTACTCACTATTATTTTTAGTCGCTTTTGGCGACATGTTTCGGATTCTTTGGGAATCCATCCTCAGGCACGAGTGTCCGCGGCGGTTGTTCGTCGTGCACTAGCCACACACATGTGCACATGTCGCCAAAAGCGACTAAAAATAATAGTGAGTAAAAACCGTACTGATAAATATTTTGAAATATGGCTCACGATAGTTTAAGTGCGAACATTTGACATTAATGATGACATTGCCACACTTTGCCATTGCAATTGCCATGCTTAGAGTAAGCTTTTTTCATAGGAAAAATCCGATCCGATCCGATCGTAATAGATGGATACAGTCTAAGGAAAAAACGTGCCTAGAAAATCAAGAAAATTTGATTCTCGTTCAGAGGGCGCTACTAGTTTTGGCTTACTGTCGTATAGATGGCGTTGACGGTTTCGTTTGTTATTTAACAATATTAACGCATATCAGTGAAAGAACATGGGTGAAAATCATAAAAATAATTAATGCAAATAAAAAAAAACATTTATCTATATTTAAATACATTTTATCGTATTTTTATAAATCTTCATTTTAAGTTTTAAAGTGTGTCGACAGATGGCAGTGAATTTACTGGGGTTACAAAATTTACTATGACAGTACCGCTCTAGTATAAGTTACTCTATGCCGGTACAAACGCTAGGAAGAATATGAATTTTAGTGTAGCTGCTGACTCTTAATAGTTATTTACGATACGAGTACAATTGCGAATTTCGCATATTTTAAAACACTCCCTTCGGTCGTGTTGGCAAATCGACACGAATTGCAAATTACCTATTCACACGTGTATCATACAACGTTTTACAGTACTTAAGGCCGGCCCTTTAAATTTTCGACGTAGTTACGTAATGTGCTTATTGTAGTACAGGGTATCATAATGGAGCACCAAATGTACTGTAATAATACATAACGATACAAAATGGAAAGCATGTTTTTTTTTTCTCTATCGCAGCAAGGCTTCAACCCACCTGTCACACATACGTCTGCGGCACCCGGCCGCGTGCGTGTGGTGCTCGCAGTGCGGGGATCCTTTCGTGGGAGCCCTGGGGCTCCGCCAGCACATGCGCCGCAGGCACCCCACGGTGAGTCAACTGCATTCAGAAGTATCTATTCGATCGTTTTCTAAAAAAAATATTTTTTTTTTTATATTGAAAACCTGATTCTCACATATCCTGGTGTTTGGGTTCTTTCAACTCAGAATCACTAGCATATTCATTATTAGGGTTCCGTACCCGAAGGGTAAAAACGGGACCCTATTACTAAGACTCTGCTGTCCGTCTGTCTGTCTGTCACCAAGCTGTATGTCATGAACCGTGATAGCTACCTATAGATTGAAATTTTTACAGATGATATATTTCTGTTGCCGCTATAACAACAAATACTAAAAACAGAATAATATAAATATTTAAATGGGGCTCCCATACAACAAACGTGATTTTTTTGCTGTTTTTTTCGTAATGGTACTATTTTACATCCGCAGAATCAGTCAAATACAGTCCACTAAAAGCGCTCGTGACTGAAAAGCACAAAAAAGCGCACCGCAAAAATAAAATTAACTATATGGGAAAGGTTTTCAAAATTTTCATTTAATATCACCCATAGTTTTACGATTAAAAAATTTGATTGATTTGATTGATTGATTGAACCCTTCGTGCGCGAGTCCGACTCGCACTTGGCCGGTTTTTTTCATTCATTCGGGGTTCGAGTCCCACGTTGACCAGAGTTGATCATCGTTGATTTTTTCATTGTGATTGACATCTGTATATACAATTTATAGAAAATAGTAGATTGTGTCACAAGGGAGCAAAATGGCATATTTACGGCGAGGGCGTACAGTTGAATCCTAATTGATTCTATAATAGAATCCCGAGAGTAGCGAGGATTCAACTGTGTTACGCCCAAGATGGAAATAATTTTGCTACCATGTGACACATATTGCTTTTCACGTCACCTATGAGGTAATTATAATGTTTAAAACTATTACATAAGCTAAAAAAAATAATGTGAAAAAAAATTAATAATAGTGTCCTAGGACAGAAAAGTGTTACTTTGATCCCTCCTAGCAGGGAAGAAAATTGCCATTTTGATCCCTCCTAGCAGGGAAGAAAAAACCCTTTTTCGAATTGGTGATGTGAAAAAAATATTTATTTTTACATGTCACTAGTATTTGTTCTAGGTGGCAAATATCGAGGACTCTGTGGAGTTGTATTGCTTCACCTGCCGCATGCAGTTCCAGAATTCAGATGCCTATCTTAGACACAAGGAGGCGTCAGGGACCAGTTGTCGTTCCGATCAACGGTAAGTCTTCATCATTAACTTAAGAGTTATTCTCTTGTCGGTGGAGTATCTTCCAGTTTTCCCTATCCCGCGCCAGCTCTTTGACTTTTTGATACGACACGACCCCTACTTTTTCTTTCACTTGATCTAAAAAGCTGCGTCTGGGTTCTCCTCTATCCCGCTTGCTTCCCATCCGCCCCTCCAGGATAGTTTTAAAGAAGTAGTCTTGTCGTATTAAGTGTCCAATCATTTTCCTGCCTCTGTTTGCAATTATGTTCTACGACAGCGGCAAACACAAAAAAATTGAAATAAAATCCAAGTAAATATTGGTTCGTAGATCTTTGCCTAGAAGTCAGAATAAAAAAAATAGTTGCATAATATTGTATGAATATTCCTAAGAACACTGCTGTTACAGTATGAATTTTCTCAAATGATTTTTACGCCTCACACCCTAATCTGTTAAACTAAAGCCTTTGTTTCTTTTGTTCAGCGGTTACCAATGCTACCGCTACTGACTGAATGGGAACAAACTCGTTAAAAAGAAATTTTACCGTCCTGTTTATATGGTTCAATTTTATGTAGCAGCTCATTCTGAGGCCACACAGGCAACCGATCGTCCTTCATTACCCAAACTAGTTATCTTAGAATGAGCTGTTACATAAATTTGAACCTTAATACTATCACGATAGGTGCTTTTAACGACATGGTTGCTTTGACGCGCGCTCGGCACGCGACTAAGGCGCCTCTCCATAATAGAAACAATAGTACATTGTGCAACTTGGGGCGTAAGTTAAATATTGCAAACGAGAGTATAGTTAAATCGCGACGGCTTGCCGGAGCGATTTATACACTCGAGTTTGCAATATTATTACGCCCCGAGTTACACACAATGTTTTTCATCACACTTGCGATACAAAATAGTATTTTCACATCACCTATTCGAAAAGGGAACTTTTCTTCCCTGCTAGGAGGGATCAAAGTGGCACTTTTCTGTTCAAGGACATTTTGTTGCCAGTATGAAATATTGACACAAAGACATATGAAATTAGTATGCATATAATCGATTACAATTTCTTTAAAATCGATTACGTGCATACAATTTTCTAACAAATAATATTTTGTTGTAATTGTAAACAATAAATGTAATTAGCGTATTTTAAATTAATTAATAGCATATTTAAATTAAGTAAATTAATTAATTAGCGTAATATTTACAAAGAAACGTAAAAAACATTAGTTTAATAATTTAATTTTTATTTTGACATTTTAGGTCTCCTTAAACGCAACCATACTTGTCTATGCAATTTAAAAAGTTTATATTTAAAAAGTTTTGTACAAATATTTCACAAAGCATAATTATGCGGTTCTGTATTGTGTATAAATTTGTAAATACTTAGTTTAAATCAATAACTTTATAATAATAAATATAAGTGATATTAGTCTTCATAGTGTTCTTCCGAAGATTTGGTTCAAAAGGGTACTTAAGAGCTAATTTGTTACCAGAAAAATCTACAAAAATAATGCACTTGATTTTCATTGTATCATTTTTGGTATTTGCTGCTGTCTTTGAAAAGATATTAGGTACATAATTATGAGCTGTAAGTACTTTTAATTTGTCAGTACAGTCACGTCTGAAAATATCGATACGGACAAAGTGCCAGAAGGTACCTACCTATACTAAGGTCGTGTATACATATTTTTGGCACTTTGTCCGTATCGATATTTGCTTAAAATAATAATGTTTTGAAACCTAATATATGTATGTAATTTCCTCATAGGTGATGTGAAAAGCAGTATGTGTCACATGGTAGCAAAATTATTTTCACCTTGGGCGTTAACACTTGAATCCCTCACTACGCTCAGGATTCTATGTTAGAATCCCTCGCTACGCTCAGGATTCTATTATAGAATCCTTCGCTTCGTTTAGGATTCAATTGTACGCCCTCGCCGTAAATATGTCATTTTGCTCCCTTGTGACACAATCTACTATTTATACAATCGTGATATAATAGACAGCTTTTCAGTCGAGTACCTTGTTTAAGCAACGAAGCTTGCTGAGTTGCTTAAGTTAAGGTACGAGATTGAAAAGCTTGATTATATTACTATTGTATACAATACTTTTTCTACGAGACAAAAATAATACTTTTAACTAGTAGAATCATATAAGTAAACAAACCAAAAGTATACAGCTAAGATACGCGAGCTGCCGCAGGCCGCGATACCTCGCGCCCTGGCCGCCGGGCCCGGCGCCCCCGGCGGGTTGGTCAACGACACCTCCTCGTAACTCATGAGGCCCTGGTACCTGCTCCTTGCTAAATTCAGTTTTAAGACAGTTTTTTTCTCGATTTTGGCCACCGTAGCCTATGGAGACTAACAAGCAACGCTAAGCGGTTTTCGTAGGGTATGGATGTTGCTATGTGAAGGGTGTCACATGCGCGTTTCTGACTTATGAAGCAATTATTTCTACTACAACATAAAATAAAATGTTTTTGTTGGCCAACCAATTACAAAGCAGATGCGATAATTTGCATTGAATCGAGTCTCCTTAAACAAGAAACATTTTATCGAAATGTATGAAGTTCTATTTTCAAAATTTTTATAATTGACTAAACCGTATCGATAAAATTCTTATGCTTGAGTCGGAAGTGCCATGGACTATCCAACGTTGAAAAGAGTAAGGTTGTAGTGTTGCATGTTAAGTTGTAATACACAGATTATACTCGACGAGTAGAAAAATGAAGTATAAAGACAAAAAACTGTTAATTATAATACTAAAAATTTCATAACTCCCTAGGGAAAACGCTTTTTCTATAGTTCCTGCTAAGCCTGCGTGCAATTCCATATTTACTAAGCGAGTGTGATGAAAAGGCTTTTGTTTAACAGATTAGGTCTGAGACCTAAAAATCATTTGAGAAAATTCATACTATAGGATCCTTATAACACTGCGCCGGGGCCCCGCGCTTCTTATTAAGTTGATTTCGATCTCACTGGCAGTCATTTAATCGACAAATAAGAAAGTAGTAGTAGAAAAAGTATTATTTTGTTATAGTTTTTGTGCTTCGTGCGGCGACAGTTTCGAGTCGGAGAAGGCGTTGTTGCATCATCGTAAACTGCACGCAAACGCCCCCGCGCCTTGCCATATGGTAAGAGTAAACCTTACGAACCTTACCTTACGTGTTTGTCAACAAATGCCTAAGATCCATTCTGCGCATATTCTGGCCGAACACTATCAGCAACAAGGATCTTTGGAATCGAAGCCACCAAGTCCCGGTCAAACAATAAATCGCACAACGGAAGTGGAAGTGGATAGGGCACACCCTCCGAAGACCAGAGGACAACACGGCCAGGATCGCTTACAAGTGGAAGCCGCACGGGATCTGAGCTGCGGGCAGCAGGACTGTGTTGGAGGGACGCGGAGCGCGAGGCGCAGGACAGGAGCGGATGGCGACGTCTCAAGGCCAAAGGTACTAATGGCCAATGGGGTACCATAGGACGACAACACACACAAACCTTACGTAGACCCTAGGGTATCCAGACGTCAGGAATTTTCCTGACATGTCAGGAATATAAGCCATTTGTCAGGAATGGGGCGGAATGAAGGGTGTCACATGCGCGTTTCTGACTTATAAAGCAATTGTTTCTACTACAACATAAAATAAATACTATAGTAATTATTGACCTATAATTTTATTCGCGCAGTGTCCCGCCTGGTTCACATCCTCACACTCTCGTGAGACGCATTACCTGCGCGCGCACCTCGGCGCGTCCACGCCCCGCGCCGCGCCGCGGCACCCCCGCCCCCGCCGGCCGGCCGTCAAAAAACCCGCCATGTGCGAGCTTTGCGGGAAGAAATACCACGTAAGTCTTTAACCTTATATTATAACATTTCCTCAAACATGCAATGAAATGTCATCATTACGTGCGTTATGACAGGCTTCAAAGTATCACGTTTCGGGCGGAGCAACTCGAGTGATCTGTAGAGGAATTGAGCTGAACTGAAAAAATAAATCTTTTTCATTTCTCATGCTCTGAAAGAGGGTCATTGTTGTTCTAAAAGGTGCGCAGAAAATGATACGTGTCTGCACTAGAGCATTTTACGTTCGAAGTACGATATTTTTAATTTTTTTACGATAAGCAATTGAAATTTGAGTTTAAATGGATTTGTTATACAATTTCCATTGTGATACTTGACTCTCCATTCCATAAATAACGATACTTTTGCCTGAATTTTTAATTGAAAGTTCCCTCAATAAATACTATAAAAATGTATTATTCGTCATGTTTTTGAAAAAACACATGCATTTTACTTTCCTCGTATTCGAAATGAAAAGTAGAGTGTTTAACTCGGGTGAAAGGCATCATTTCTGCCTCGGACTATTGGCGCTCTCACTGCGTTCGAGCGCCAAGACACCTCGGCAGAAATGAGTGCCTTTCATCCCTTGGTTAACAATCTACTATATATGGTTGTATCTCCTAAACCATGCGTCGTAGCGCAAAAATAATCATATTTTCGTTCCCTTTTAAGGAACCCCTAATATTTAAAAAGAAACAAAAAAGAAAAAAATATATAGGGCTGTATCTCTTAAACCGTGCGTCGTAGGGCAAAAATAATTTCCCCTCTAATATCCCACGCACTGAGTAACTTATTAGGACATGAAACAATTACCATCATCGTCATACTTGTATTATTGTTTCATTGCATGTTTGAGAAAAGCACTATACATACCTCGGCGTGAGAAGGGGTTGCCGGCCTAATAACTATGCGGCCTCACTACGTTCGGCCGGCAACCCCTTGTTTCACGGACTCTGTAAGTAAGGTACTATTATTCTGAATGTGGAGCTGACCTTTCAGAAGCGTAGGGTTGCTAGAAAATTGTTGTTTATTCTTCTTGACAGGGAGGTTTTTATACACAGAAAATTCTCCCTAGGTGTTTTTGTGCCTATCAGTTCAATGTTTGGAAGGGTTGCGTAACATAGTGCTACCGACTTAATGTAACTACCGTAACATACAAAACAGTTTTTTTTATTTTATACCAATAAAACTATTGCAATAAAACTTATACATTTTGAATTTTCGATACAAGTAGGAAGGGACCGACCAAAGGGAGTGTTTTAAATCGACACGAGTTGTAATTTACCTATTCGCACCTGTATTATACAACGTTTTACAGTACATATGGCCTTTTACATTTTCGACATAGGCACGTAAAGTGCTAATTACCGCTCTAGTGTGGTAAGGAGCACCATATGTACTGTAAACTAGAATAATTGCTTTTCCCCTGTGTAAATAATCGTAACCATAGCATCGAGTAACACTATGAAATTGAGTCAATTACATGGATTATATAATTTTCTGTATTCAGTCCGCAGCCGCCCTATCGTATCACCAGCGCTCACACACGGGCGAGAAACCATTCGCCTGTACGCGATGCCCGAAAAGCTTCGCTCTCAACCACTCGCTACAGGTGCGTCCAAACCGTCCTACGATATTTTCTTAAGACGACATTGGACAACCGGTCGAGATCACCTTTCCATACAAATGTAGCCCCCGCGTTTTCCTCTCTAGATATTAACAATATAGAAAATATTTTTCAGATAGGAGCATAATTTTTTTTTTACGAAATTCGTTTAGCGCTTCTAACTTTTATAATAATTAATAAAAAAAAAACTAAAACAGTGAAACGAACGGGTATAGCTATTAATATACATAATTGTATAAAAATATATTCCATAATCCAGAGAGGAAAATGGGGAGTATGAAATGCACATTGGACGGCATGAGTCTACGTTTTAAGTCTATGATGTAAACTGAAGTAATCATGCATGTGTGTGTAGGCACATATCCGCACGCACACGGGGGAGCGCCCGTACCGCTGCTCGCGGTGCCCGCGCGCGTTCCTCAACGCTAACAACCTAGCTCGCCATAAGAAAACTGTAAGTCCAATTCATAAACAGTAGTTTATTGCATTCTATGAGTACAGTAACCGGCGATACATATTCCGCATCGGTCTTTGAGCGTGTGGGAAACCATACAATTGCAAATGTGTAAGGCTGGTAATCATACAACTGCGAAACAGCTGGAAAACCTTACAATTGCGAAATATGTAATACTGGGAAACCATACAATTGCGAAGTGTGTCAGTCCGAAATGCTAATAAAATATTTTGGTGTAGGTACATCTGGGCCAGAAGCAGTACTCGCGCTGCGCGGTGTGCCGGCGCTGGCTGTCGTCGCCGAGCGCCGCGCGTCTGCACGCCGCCGCCGTGCACGGCGCGGGCGCGACACACAACGCCATCGCCAGCTAGCTATTTTGGAATTGGTTTATTTTATCCTAATAACGAACATGTGTTTGTAGAGAGTGTATAGTAAATAAAACGCATTAATCATCTCTGGTTTTTATTTTAATATACAAACTTGCTTTGAATTCAGTGGGTACGTGACCTCAACGGTCTTAGGCGATATACCGGGTGGCGTTGAGTGTGGAACAAATTATGACCATCATGTATGATTCGACCGAATTGTCGCTCATGTCATGTATGTTCGGCAATAATGAATAATAGTAGTAGTAGTCAAACTTCTATGAAATTTATGACGAAATAACACTTGCACTGCGTATGCTATCAAAATCATTGCACTTATCTTGGTCTAACTCTAAATTTATCTATAATTTCTACAGATGTGAAAATTGCGAAAAATATCCGAAGTTGGTAAAGTTGAAAATTTCACAAGCAGCAAGGGAAACTTTTATCGAAATGGAAATTTATAAATATATATTAATATCTTTCCATGTGGAAATATCACAATTTTGGAAACTTTCCGTTACACATCAGTCATAATAAGGGGCAGAGGTGTATATCGAGAGGAAGGAAATTGTGTACAGATGTTATTATTTATTTTATTTATTTAATCTTTATTGCACAAAAGAAAATACAATCGTACAAAAGGCGGACTTAATGCTATGAGGCATTCTCTACCAGTCAACCTTCGGGCAAAGCAGATAATTTGTAGGCGGTGCAACATAGTGATTACATATATACAAGTATAGTTAAATAATGGATAGGCATAGACATACATACATATATCTGTATATATAATATTCATATAAATACATACAATATACATACATACAAATACATAAGATATCAGATGAAACTTTCAAAACAGAAACACTAAGAATTCATCGTTCTGCCAGCAAAGTACTCACGTAAGGATTTTTTAAACGCAAATCTATTCGGACACTGTCTAATTTTAACAGGGAGACTATTCCAAAGGCGAGCTGCCTGAATAGAGAAAGAATAGGACATGAAACCTGTTCGGTGAGATGGTATGGACAAAGAAAGGTTGCCAGTAGAGCGAAGTTGACGGACACGAGAAACACCATAGTAGTTGAAGAAAGATTTGAGATATTCGGGAGATTTGGGATCATTAATAACAGAAAAGAGGGTGCAAAGCATGCGAATATTTCGACGAACACGTATAGGAAACCAGCCGAGTTTAGAGCGGAAAGAGGAGACATGGTCGTATTTACGAAGACAGAAAATGAAACGAATGCAGTTATTTAGTAAACGATCTAACTTGTTCAAGAGCTCTTCATTTAAGTCTGGATAACACACATCAGCGTAGTCAATTATGGGTAGGATTAATGTCTGTGCTAATAATATTTTTGTTTTAACGGGTAAAAAGTGTTTAAGTCTGTTAAGGGCATGTAGAGATCCAGTGACTTTTCGGCAAATTTCAGCTACCTGTATCTTCCAACTCAGGGTGCTGTCTAAATAGACGCCTAGGTCTTTTACACTCTGGCTGTAAGGAATCGGAGTGCCATTAAAATATACGGGGGGTGTAGAATCTATTTTCGCGAGCTGGCGTTCGCTACCTATGACAATGGCCTGACACTTAGACGGATTAACAAACAGACCGAACTTCTCAGACCATCGCTGGATATGTAAGAGGTCTAGATTTAATTTGTCAACAGTAGCAGCTAGGTCAGTAGCGCTACAATGGTCATAGAGTTGCAGGTCGTCGGCGTAAAGATGGTACGAGCAGCGAAGGTCAGGAGTAATAAAATTAATAAATATGGAGAACAGTAGTGGTGAAAGGATACCTCCTTGAGGCACGCCAGTGGCTAGGTCACACCATTCCGACAAAGCGCGATCAACTCGTACCGCTTGCTGACGTCCGCAAAGATAAGCCGAGAACCAATTTCGCGCACCAGGCGACACATTGAGGTGCTCAAGAAGGGCAAGGAGAATCTGATGGTCAACAGTGTTGAATGCGTTTGAAAAATCTACAAGGATAAGTACAGTGACCATTTGATTCTCCATGCCACGTCTGATGTCCTCAGTCACCTTAAGCAGCGCAGTACAGGTGCTATGTCCCGGCCGAAAACCTGACTGAAAGGGGCTCAGAAGTTTGTTTGAGAAAATAAACCTAGACAGCTGCTTGTGAGCCACCGCTTCAGCGATCTTCGACAGAAACGGGAGTATGGAAATGGGCCGGAAATGACTTACTAAAGAGGGGTTATTGATTTTTGGTAGAGGTATGACGAACGCCCTGCGCCAGAGAGATGGAAATTCGCCGTTAGAAAGCGAGAAGTTGATGATATCAGTCAGTATAGGAAGCACGCAGTCAAGGACAGATACTATCATATACCGACCGATATCATCACAACCAACTGCCTTGGATTGAATTGACTTAATGATAGCCTTAACCTCTGATTGGGTAGTGAGTGAGAAAGAGACCGCGCCAATCGAAGGTAGGGCCAAAACTTCAAAAAGGGTGTTAATTTTGACATTGTCATCAACGGAGAGGGCAAACGAAAAATGCTTGTTAAGGTCAGAAAGGGAGAAAGAGGTACTATCAAATTGACTTACAGGTTTGCCCAAACCTAGAGACTTCAGAAACTTCCAAACATTAGCCATGGAAGATGAGGTTACATTTTGATGAATAAACCGCCGCTTCGCTGAACGCACCATCTGGTTGCACCTGTTGCGGGCGGTTTTAAAGAGCGTCCAGTTTTCATCAGAGCGGTCACGCTTAAAACGTCTGAAGGCACGGTCTCTTTTACGCATGGCTATGCGCACACCCTCTGTAATCCACGGCGCAGGAGCCCGCCTGACCCGAACCCTGTGTAACGGTGCATGCTTGTCAAAGGTTTTTAATATTGCTTCATTAAAAAGAGACAATTTGGATTCTGTATTAGCAGCTGTCATCACAGGGGACCAGTCAATTGCGGCTGCGTCGCGGAGCAAAGCGTCAGTGTCAACTTTAGCGAAGCTACGCATGTATATTATGGCAGGTTTACACTTGCCCGGCTTGATATTGTAAGAAGCGAAAATTAAGTCGTGGTGGGAGAAACCGGGTGCAAGAAACTGACCATGTTTTATGACATTACTAGGGGAAGAAGTGAAAATAACATCCAGCCAAGTGTCAGAGGAAGCCGTATGGTGAGTAGGATTTAAGGGCAAAAAAGAGAAATTAACAGAATTAATTAAGAAATTTAATTTACGGCTTTTTGGAGTGTCCTTATAGAGATCAGTGTTAAGGTCACCCATAATGATGTGATGTGCGTAGTAGTAGATTAGTAAATAATCTGGTATTCACTCCCGAAGTCACACAGAAAAGGAAGAAACAAAATGCATTATTATATTATTATTAGTTTTTATTATCAAAATAACAATTAGTCTAATGTTCTCTTTTACTCGGTTCGAAGACTTCAGAAGTGGGATACTTCGGTGATATAGATTAGCGACGAGGTAAATAAGATCTTAATATATTTCCTCTGTTTCTATTTCTTCTATAATCTCTTCTATATGTTCATCTTGTGAATTTGTCTGCATCTCTTCTGTAGCCTCTTCTATAGTATATGTTTGTGGTTTATTATTCCTCGGAGCGCGTTTAGGCCACGGCTCGCCGTTGTGGACGGTGCGGACGTGCATCTTCATGGTGGACGGTGTAGTGAACACGCGACCGCAGATGTCACAATCGGAATTTTTGCGGATGCCCATGTGCACCTGGACAAGCGAGAAATAATGTCAAATTAAAGGCCTATCACGAGCGACCTTAGAGCATACAATTACTCGTAAAGGCATTTTCATGTGTTATAATAATATGTTTATGTGCGTCAAAATGAGGATATGTCAATTTTTAGAGTTCCGTACCCAAAGGGTAAAAACGGGATCCTATTACTAAGACTCCGCCGTCCGTCAGTTGAAATTTTCACAGGTGATGTATTTCTGTTGCCGCTACAACAACAAATACTAAAAAGTACGGAACCCTCGGTGGGCGAGTCTGACTCGCAATTGTCCGGTTTTTATTTAAATGTGGCCGTGTCTCGACACAGATCCTTTTTCATGTGTGAGTAATCTTTCACATGTGTTATTTCTTTACTTCCCGCCTAATTCGGCAGACCATTTTTGTACGTTGATACGACATATAAGGCTACTCCAATAATGAGTCCAGTTATTGTATGCTCTAAGGCCGCGGCAGTATCTCGTAACGTAACAAAATTCACCAAAAAGTGAGGTCATTTTTTTTCTCGGGAAGGACGCAAAAGGCTTGTGATTCTAAATAGAAATACTATAACCCTAAACAAACATTAAAACCCTTGAAGTGGCAGGAACCGCCTCGCAGACAATTTAAGTCATTTAAATTTGGAATTTGTTTAATTAAAATAAAATCGAAATTTCTTCAACTCTAAAAGACGTATGCCACTTGAAAGGCTATTAATTCCCAGTTATAACACACAAGACGGGTACAACTTAAAATATAAATGTCCAAGTACAGACGCCGTCAGATATATCGGAGCGGCCAAGGTGGTCAAAAATATCTGAACATGCACCTTAAACTTTGTAACAGAGGCTTTCTCTAAAAATTCTTTCAAAGAGTAAAACGCATATCTGGCGACTGAACTATTCTTGGTATTAAATTATACACTGAAATAAATATCAAACTGAAGAAAAAGTGACCAAGTCCACCGGTGGCCGAGGCGGGAATCGAACCCGCGACTTCAGCTTACGCAGCTAACGTCCTGACAACTAGATCACCCGGCCACAAAACAAATCAATAAATATTTCATAAAATAATTTGTGACATTTTCAACCAAAAGGTACCACATTGTCGCTTGTCAATAAGGTTAATTTCAAATTGAAGGTATATGGAAATAGCGCCTTATTGACAAACGACAATAAGTACCCTTTTGATTGTGAATGGCACATTTGATTTGTTCCCTAGTTATTATAGGTATTCTTTATAAACTTACTAACTATAGTTATAACTTTTTAAAGTTATAACTTTCTTGTTTCGTATATGACATCTATTTCAGTTTATGTATGTATGTATGTATAAACTCTTCATTGTACAAAACACAGAACACTAATATGGCACAGAAATAGGCAGGACAAAGGCGAACTTATCCCTTTAAGGAATTTATTCCAGTTAGTTTAAGCAAAGATAGATATAACTCCGTAATAGATGGATACAGTCTAAGGAAAAAACGTGCCTCGAAAATCAAGAAAATTTGATTCTCGTTCAGAGGGCGCTACTAGCTTTGGCCTACAGTCGTATAGATGGCGTTGACGGTTTCGTTTGTTATTTAACAATTTTAACGCATATCAGTGAAAGAACATGGGTCAAAATCATAAAAATAATTAATGCAAATAAAAAAAATCATTTATCCATATTTAAATACATTTTATCGTATTTTTATAAATCTTCATTTTTAGTTTTAAAGTGTGTCGACAGATGGCAGTGAATTTACTGGGGTTACAAAATTTACTATGACAGTACCGCTCTAGTATAAGTTACTCTATGGTTTAAGGTATAAATAAACTAATGGTACTTACGATGCGCACATGTCGCAATAGGTTGCCTTTCAAGGTGAAGGGGACGTTGCACAGATCGCACTTATAGGGCTTCTCCCCGCTGTGCACTGTCATGTGGCTCTGCACACAAACAAAAACAGTAAGTCCTATCCCATCCTAGACGATTTCGAACATCTCATGCCAAAATTTGAGTACTTCATAGACCTAGCATTACATAGATGAGCTACATCACACTTCTTCTGTACGCAATTTGACATGTAATTATTAAGTATTTGCGAAATGTTGTAATTTGTAATTAAGTATAATTTTGAGTAGTTTTAGGATACTTTTTTATAGTTTTAGGATAGTTTTTGCTCCTTATATTTCTTTCTTGCTGTGCATGCTTACTTTGGATGGCATTCTTATGCAATACCTTTAAACTTTCACGATTTTTACTCATTATTATTTATCTCCACGGGACTTAATCGCGTAACATAGTTTTAAAATTACCTCCGACGTTTCGAGGACGGCGTTGTCCCCGTGGTCTCGGAGAAGACTGGCTAAAGTTGACATCAACATCTTCTAGGCGCGCGAGTTTTTCGAACTACCCGCACTTGGTCTTGTTTATTAACTTGAACGTTTTGCGCACTAGGGATGCTACCGGGTCGACACACAACACTCACAACCCGACCGGGTTGTGTGTCGACCCGGTAGCATCCCTAGTGCGCAAAACGTTCAAGTTAATAAACAAGACCAAGTGCGGGTAGTTCGAAAAATTCGCGCGCCTAGAAGATGTTGATGTCAACTTTAGCCAGTCTTCTCCGAGACCACGGGGACAACGCCGTCACTCATGTACTCTTTGTAACTATGTTGAATGTTGTCTGTTTAGTGTGCCTTTTAAATAAAATAAAATAAAATATACGCGTGCGCCCGTAAGGGACAGAACATGCGCAATGCGACAATATGATTGGTCGAGTAGATTTGTAACCCACCATAAGCCATACCAAATTTACGGTGGGGAATAAAAAAGATGTGAGACTGTGACAAGGACAATCAATAACAGCGCTTTCTCTGCTACTCCTACTGAAAGATACATAAGACTATCCCGTTCGGTCATTTCCCCCCGCCCCTCATGTCCGATCCAGTTATACTAGATTCATGGAGTACTTACAGCTTTTAAAATGATCTCCATTGAAATTTTTAAAAAATTAAAGGAAAAATTGAAAAATTAACCCCTTCGGGCAAATCACGAACTTGCGACCTTTTCAAAACACCTGTCCAATCGCTCTTAATCAACTGTGCTACCAGAAGCGTGTGAATCTATCCATACCTTCCTTTCTAATTCGGAGAGGACATTTTGCTGACCAATTGACGATTTAGTACGAAATCTTGAAGTTGATAAAAAAAATATACTTTACCACTAATTTAGCTTTCAAGTCGAAGCGCTTCGGGCAATGGTCGCAGGCGAACGGCCGCTCTCCCGTGTGCCTCCTTAGGTGATAGCGGAGAAGGGAGGATGTCTACACAAACAAACAGATTATTCATTTGAAATACCATTTTTAAAAAACCGGCCAAGTGCGAGTCGCACTCGCGCACGAAGGGTTCCGTACTATTATGCAATAAACGGCAAAAAAAAACATGTTTGTTGTCTGAGAGCCCCACTTAAATATTTATTTTATTCTGTTTTTAGTATTTGTTGTTATAGCGGCAACAGAAATACATCATCTGTGAAAATTTCAACTGTCTAGTTATCACGGTTCATGAGATACAGCCTGGTGACAGACGTACAGACAGCGGAGTCTTAGTAATAGGGTCCCATTTTTACCCTTTGGGTACGGAACCCTAAAAATACCGGTCTTTCATAAGTATGCTATATTTTATATGTATTTTTTAACGCAATCAGATACCAGGAAGGGGCCGAAACATACTTATACATTTTAGAAGCAACGTACATATCTCCTTACATTATTTTAATAATAAACATACAATAATGTTCAATAAATAATAAAAGGATTAGAACACACGCAACAGCTTTCGCAGGCGTATGGTCAAACACGTACACCTGAGAAAGCTGACTTCGAAAACTAAGACGTCTACTCACCGCGAACATCTTCCCGCAGTGCTCGCAGCACTTATTATATTCTTTCTGTATTGGCTTCGGTGGGTACCGGTACCGGTAGCGGTTCCGGAAGGGTGGCTCCTGGCCGAGGGCCCGCGCGCGGAGGTTCGCGGCCTTTTTCTTGGCTATTTCTGAGTCGCCTTTACCGAGATGCTTGCGAGTTATGTGCACGTCGTAGGACTCCGCGTTCAGGAACGTCGAGTTGCACTAAAAAGAGGGTAATTAAAATCTTACTGTTATCTATCGATAATTTTGACATGTTTCGTTGTGATTTCATAGCATGATCCCACTTGTTGTGTGTAATTAAATTAAAGCCTGACCAGTAATATATGATCACGCGCCATGTCACAGAATAAATAATAGTACTACCGTACAGAAAGGGCACTTCCTACAAAACCGAAGTTTGACAGCGATTCAGGGACGAATCACGCTGTCCCTTTCTAAAGTAAGGCACTATGCCTTTCGGCTATTTAGGGTTGTCAAAATTCAAGTAATTATCTGTCGTCAAAGGGACGTCAAGTTGTGCCAAGCCTAATAATTGCTCGGAGCAATGCTGCGCCGAACGGAGCCGAATTTGTCCGAAAGGAGGAGTGTCCCCCCGCTGGCCATGTTGCGGTATTTGACTGGAACTATTTTTTTCATACTATACTGAACTGTCACCCTATACATGAGATTCACAGCGCCCTCTTCACAATTATCATATATTACTGGTCAGGCTTTAGTATTATCTGATGTTCATATGCAAGTATTATGTGACTTGATTAAAATAGTATAAATATATTCTGTTGTTTCATTATGTCCAGGTTTACTTATTATTTATTTGATTAATCTTAAACCTTACAGTACAAAAGGCGGAGCGGACTTAAAGCCATAAGGCAGTGCCAGTCAACTTTAAGGGAAAGCAGAGAAATTGTGAGACAAGTTTAACATACACTACCGCTCAAAAGTATTTAGGCACCCGCAATTTTCACCATACAAAAATTATTTTCAAAATCATACTGTTTGATCGCAGGCAAATGACTCTCTTAAATGTTGAATTGAATTTTTATTTAGGTAAATATATTGAGCCTCAAATTGTTGCCAAATACATCCTTTAAAATTTCGAGTTTACTTTATGTAACGATTTAAAAAACCCTTATGTACTACTAAATAAAACGATTTCGTACCGGAAAACGATAAATGGATTTTTTTACGCTTGCCATTTGGTAAATAGGCAATGTACACGAATATTCTGTACATCATTTTGAAGCTCGATATGCCTGTTAAATTAAAAAAGTAAACTCGACAAAAAACTGTTACCCGACTGCGACTTAGCGGTACAATTCTGAAAGTCGATTTTGTGGAAAAAATGACGAGTGCTTAGATAGTTATGAGCGGTAGTATAGTTTACATACAAGCTTATATTAAATACTAACCACTCCGCAGCTCGGGTGCTCTGCGTCCGCATGTTTCTTCAAAGCGTCCTCACTACCGAAGTTTTCCCCGCACTGCACGCACGGACTCATCTCAGCATGGTCTCCTCCATCTTTATGATACCCGGCTTCCTGATGCTTCTTCAAAGCGTCTTCGCTAATGAATGTCACTGAGCAGGTCTTGCATACGCGATACTTTTTTCGGAGCTGGGAACAAAATTATACCCTGACTAATTGGACTTAGTAACAGCAGCTAAAGTATAGCGCCTGGAAAAATTCTCATAGCAATCATTCAATTTGAGCATATTATGCACACAAATTAGCAGGCACTTCATTAATTATCTCAATTCCACCCCGCTTTTTACTTTCTTAAGGGATGATTTTTGGGATAAAAACTATCCTATGTCCTTCTCAGAGACTCAACCTATCTCTATGCCATATTTCATCTAAATCGATTCAGCGGTTTAAGCGTGAAGAGGGAATACACAGACAGAAAGACAGACAGACAGACTTTTGCATTTATAATATTAGTATGGATTATATTTGGCCTTCCTGATGTTGCGGATTTTAAATGGTGCTAATTTATTTTATTGACAACATAGACAAAAGTACAGTATATACAAGTAGTTATAGACATGAAACCGAGCGACCAGGGTTAAGAGAACGGCATATTCGTGTATGGCAGCATAATCCTTTTTCTCTTTCACTCTTATAAATTTCGGTATTTCGCCATCACCTCCTACCTATGATGCCACCCGGAAAAAACATGGCACAATTTTCTCTTTCCTCTTATAGGAATCGCAATAATAGACCGCGGGCCAGGAACAGATTTCAATGACCAATCGCCTCCCGGGCGAAAACTCGTATAGTGTTTAACGGCTATGTATGATGAACCCTCGTGAACGTCAGCTGCGGCTCCGTTGGTGGGTTGAGGAATGGCAGCAAATAAAGTCTATAAAAAAAGTTTAAACATCGCCTCCCGCTTGATACTTTGTCAGATGATAGTTTAGATGCTATTGTTAATAAAACAAATCGTCAGCCGGTTGTGTCGCTGTGAAAAGACCGTTACGCGTTTCAGTGGCTGCCATTCCTCAACCCACCAACGGAGCGGCAGCTGACGTTCACGAGGGTTCATCATACATAGCCGTTAACCGCTATACGAGTTTTCACCCGGGAGACGATGACTGACAAAATTTGCGCCTGGCTCGCAATCTATAAGACTATCTTTCTCTTAAAATTTCACCACTGATAACGGGGTATGGTACTCACCCTCAGCACGCCGTGCTCGTACGCCTTGTGCATGCCGAGGCCCATCTGGTTGACAAAGGTCTCCCCACACATGTCGCACGCCACGTTCAGCGTCTTGTGTCGCTGGCGAACGTGGCCCAGGTATGTCGACTGCTTCCTAGCAAACAATGACCATCTTGGTACAATGTACAAATTGTACGCCTTACGGCACAAGTGGCACAACATAGTGATACAATGATAATGTATGTGAGACCTGTACCTATGTTTAGGAATGTACCTAGGAATTTCCTCACGCGTACGCTTCGGCTGTGGAATCAGCTCCCTGCCGAGGTTTTCCCGAGGGGCTACAGTATGGGCAAAGATAGATATAACTCCGTAATAGATGGATACAGTCTAAGGAAAAAACGTGCCTCGAAAATCACGAAAATTTGATTCTCGATCAGATGGCGCCACTAGTTTTGGCCTACACTCGTATAGAGGGCGTTGACTGTTTCGTTTGTTATTTATAATTTTAACGCATACCAGTGAAAGAACATGGGTCAAAATCATATAAAAATAATTAATGCAGATAAAAAAATAATTAATCCATATTTAAATACATTTTAACGTATTTTTTTTTAATCTTCATTTTTAGTTTTAAAGTATGTCGATAGATGGCAGTGAATTTACAGTGGTTACAAAATTTACTATGACAGTACCGCTCTATCTTATTATATCCTCATTGGTATGGGGTTCTTCAAAAAAGGAGTGTACAGGTTTTTAAAGGGTCGGCAACGCGCGTGTAATATCTCCGGTGTTGCAGGCGTCCATAGGCTACGGTAACTGCTTACCATCAGGCGGGCCGTATGCTTTATTTATCTTATATACACTGCACTTTAAGGTTCACTTCCTATACTTCACTCCACTGTATCACTGTCACTTATTTTTGGTTACTAATTTGACATTGAAAACTATTTGACTCCATTGTTCCAGGAAAACATACCGTTAGCTAATTTGCATTTTAAAAAGAGACATCTAGCGATCAATTCAGTAACAGATTTATAGTATGTACAATTATACGGCAATTTTAAATCTCAACAATTTTCAATTCAATTCAATTCAATTTTATTCAATAAAGATAACATGATCTTAATTTTTGTTAGTATATTCTTAAAAATAATGTTAGTACTTAAAAATTAAATTTGATTTTACATTTAAAATTATTTCATTAATTACAGGACAACACACATGATCAGCAATCATCTTTAGGATGCTGTTTGGGCTGTCCCTCGTTCTGCTCAGCAGAGACGCTGCATTTTTACGCAAGATTGCTGCAAACCCATCGGTGCGTGACTCCGCGAACATGGTGCTTACGCTGCAGAATTTGGGCAGGCCAATCAGCATCCTAAAAGCATTGTTGTACTGCACCCTAATAGCATTGTCTGACTTTTGGGTATATCGGACCCACAGGCTGCCAGTGTAAAAAGAAGAGCAGTATGTCTTGAAAAGCGTAATTTTCACTGCTTGCATTAACGTTTCGGCCAACACTGTGAAGTATCAGTCCTGACACCTACTACTGCGTAGTGACCCATTTAAAATAAATATAATATGCTCGAATCTCACGTGAGTTTTATCCTTAGTATATGTACACGGTGTTTTTTAGGGTTCCGTACCCAAACGGTAAAAACGGGACCCTATTACCGTAGAGTAACTTATACTAGAGCGGTACTGTCATAGTAAATTTTGTAACCCCAGTAAATTCACTGCCATCTGTCGACACACTTTAAAACTAAAAATGAAGATTTATAAAAATACGATAGAATGTATTTAAATATAGATAAATGTTTTATTTTTATTTGCATTAATTTTTTTTATGATTTTGACCCATGTTCTTTCACTGATATGCGTTAAAATTGTTAAATAACAAACGAAACCGTCAACGCCATCTATACGACTGTAGGCCAAAACTAGTAGCGCCCTCTGAACGAGAATCAAATTTTCTTGATTTTCGAGGCACGTTTTTTCCTTAGACTGTATCCATCTATTACGGAGTTATATCTATCTTTGCTATTACTAAGACTCCGCTGTCCGTCTGTCTGTCACCAGGCTGTATCTCATGAACCGTGATAGATAGACAGTTGAAATTTTCATACATGATGTATTTCTGTTGCCGCTATAACAACAAATACTAAAAAGTACGCACCCTCGGTGCGCGAGTCCGGCTCGCACTTGGCCGGTTTTTTTAAACTCCGTTATTAACTTCGGGATATGGCTACAAGTGCATTTAAGGAATTGTTAATTTTTTTTTGTTAATTTTTTTTTTTACTTTTTTCGTAAAAACTTGTAACACGGACATTATTATTGAAATCCACCAAACAATTAAAAACTATTATATATCAATGACATTTCGAATATCGATCGTCGGAGATAGTACTTGTGTTTAGTAACAACAAAGATAGATATAACTCCGTAATAGATGGATACAGTCTAAGGAAAAAACGTGCCTCGAAAATCAAGAAGTTTTGGCCTTCACTCGTATAGAGGGCGTTGACTGTTTCGTTTGTTATTTATAATTTTAACGCATACCAGTGAAAGAACATGGGTCAAAATCATATAAAAATAATTAATGCAAATAAAAAAATCATTTATCCATATTTAAATACATTTTATCGTATTTTTATAAATATTTATTTTTAGTTTTAAAGTGTGTCGACAGATGGCAGTGAATTTACTGGGGTTACAAAATTTACTATGACAGTACCGCTCTAGTATAAGTTACTCTATGGTAACAAATATAATTATAAAGTCGCATACTAAACACTAATCAATATTTAAACAAACAGATAAAAATAAATAATCGATTATCTCCAAAATTGAGTTAATTGGAAAACCGGTTTCTTTGAGAAAGTTACTTAATTTAAGCTCAGGAATGCACCCTTGAAATTAACAGACTTTAGAAAAAAACAACGTGTAATATGTATAATGACGTCAAAAAAAGTCGACATAATTATAACACCAGCGGGGTTAAGATGGACGGCTGTTTATCATTTGTCACCATGCCTGTCACGCTCTAATAAGTACGTAAGTGTGAAAGTGACGCATGATATGACAAGTGACAAAAACGCGACCATGACAAAGATACCTGAACTCTTTCCCGCAGTACTTGCACCGGTATATCTTGCCGGCGTGAAATGCGTGGTGGAGCCGCGCCTGAGCCCTGCAACGCATTATCATTACTAATAAAATAAAATAGTTATTTGTGCAACAAGAGAGGAAAGTTGGTTTTTCTTGCGAGTGTTTATTTTGAGTCCCGAGAAAGCGAAAGATTCTATAATTGAATCACGAGCGAAGCGAGTGATTCTAAGGTAGAATCTTGAGCGTAGCGAGGGACTCAAAAACACGAGATGTAAAATAACTTTGCTCTCGTGTTGCACACATAATTTTTCACCTCAGTAGTGAGAACATATTAAAGGTTAAAATGTATATCGAATTACACAGAATAAACAGAAAAAGTATTATAATATGTACGATACGATAAGATACGATACGATACGAGACCGGACCGGACCGGACCGTACCGTACCGTACCGTACCGTACCATACCATAAAAAAATATGTAATAAAAGTATGAAGTTCATGGCCTTTACTAAATTAAAAAGCTACATTGTTTCACTCCCTGGAGTGAGGAAAGTCGCACTTTCCTCACTCCAGGGAGTGACGAAAGTAGGCTTGTTCGAGCTGCTGAGGTGAAAATAAAATAACAAAATTATAGTTTTGAAATAAAACTATGAAAACGGATTATATCGCGTATATTGAATTTATAATACATCCCGACGTTACGTGACGTGGGATGTATTATAAATTCAATATACGCGATATAATCCGTTTTCATAGTTTTATTTCATGAGTAACTATCGCGGTAACCGAAGACAATATTAAAATTATAGTTTGTCAAAGGACTGTCTCATTTAAAACGTAGACAGATAGAATCATACTATATTTATCTTACACTAGTACTAGCACCCAAAAGAAAAGGATGAGTATAGGTTTTTTATTCTTATTTACTGCCAATTTGGTTTGACCAACTATATACTATATTTCATGTGATTTACACACATAGATATACAAAATAGAGTCACATATTACCTAAATATTATCATATCTTATCACTTTTAAATAAATAAATAAATATTATAGCACATTCTTACACAGATTGACTAAGTCCCACGGTAAGCCCAAGGAGGCTTGTGTTATGGGTACCCAGACAACGATATATAAAATATATAAATACTTAAATACATAGAAAACACCCATGACTCAGGAACAAATATCTGTGCTCATCACACAAATAAATGCCCATACCGGGATTCGAACCCAGGACCATCGGCTTCACAGGCAGGGTCACTACCCACTAGGCCAAACCGGTCGTCAACTTTTGAGGTTAGAAAAATTCTAATCTTAAAAAAACGGAACATAATCCCAGTAATCAGTGCGTTTATTGTTTTCATAGGTAATATGTTCTTTGTACCACCCTACTGTATAGCCTGCTGTTATTATAAAATAAAAAGTCATTTATTGTCGCAGAAAAAAAACAGTAGTAGGTACAATGAGCTTAAATTACAGCAGTATACAAGTACATATTAGAAACTAACTATATATATGACATATAGAATTATAAACATATAAATGCTTTTTTTTTTTTTTAATCTGGTTTTTATGGAGGCTTTGGACACTCTAGGTGAACATGTCAGCCTCATGGGTGCTATCATAGTTCCCTACTCAAGGGAGAGGTCAATAAAGTGGTAAACACTGATTGCTTTGTCCGATATAGGCTCTGCCAACCAACAATTGATCTGTCCATTGTGCATGGAGCCCAGGCTACCAAAAATTCTTTTTCTCAAGTCCGAATTCCGGACGCATTCCAACAACACGTGAGACAAGTCATCAGTCTTCTGACAGTTTACACACAGTGGTGACGATTTAACACCCATCATGCACAGAAACTTGTTTGTAGGGATGTGTCCGGACCGGACTCGGAAAGCTGAGACTAACACTTTTCTAGCGCGGTTGGCAGAATCAAACCAGGGTATCCACAAGGGTCTATCTTGGATTGTTCTGTACCAGATTCCAACACCCCTTGATAAAGCTTGTTCTCCAAAATGGTATTCCCATTTCTGTAAACATCTTCTTTTAATTCTGGGAATTACTTCACTTGAATATGGTATAGAATCGAGTACAGAGCCATCCATTACAGCGGTTTTTTATAAACATATAAATGCTGCATGGGACAATAGGGTCGGGACTCAGCTTGTGCCGCGAGTCTGGCGACTGCACAGCGCTGTTCTTCAACCCGCACCTATCCCTTTGCTTTTTAAGAAAAACTGCTGCTGAACAAACTAATTGCTGTATACATACCTCGTTCGAGACACGAACCCGCACTCCCTGCATATATACTTGATCCGATGTGTGTCGAAGTGCATCCACAGTTTGCCTCTCCAGTTGAAACGGATTGTGCACACCGGGCATTCATGTGGTCCTTTCTGAAATATTGATTCTTTTTACAAGTTTTTATTTAACTTGCCCTGTTAGGCCCACTTGCACCATTCCACTAACCCGGACTTAACCGGTTAAACCTGGAGTTACTATGGCTGCCAGTACAATTTGACACTGAGTTAACGGTTTAACTGCTTAACCTTGGGTTAGGTGCAAGTGAGCCTTAGTGCGTAATTTTGTTATTAAGCGTGTGTGTGGTGAGGGTCAAATCTCAGAAGCTAAATTTGACCCAATGGGGTTGGCAACTGTCAAAAGTTTGCAGAGATGGCGCCATCATAGCTTGCCCCTTTTTCTATGAGATTTGGCTTAAAGGGCTGGCATTCAGGGCATTAAAAAATAAAAATTTGACACAATTCTAGAGACTGACAGGGCAAGCTATGCTGGCGCCATCTGCTAATTATTTCGACCGGCCAACCCCATTCCCCATTTCCTATTGAGCTGAAAATTTGCATACATATGTAAGTCGGGTGAGAAAAGCAATATTATGGTACAATTGAGCTGATCTGATGATGGAGACAGGAGGTGGCCATAGGAACTCTGTGATGAAACAACGCAACCTGATTGTGTTTGGGGTTTTTAAAACTATCTTGATGAGTATTAGTTGCCTGTGGAAAAAAAAGTATAGCGATAAAAGCTTGTAGCAAAAATGAAATATTTGCCAAAAACTTATTATAATTCCAATCTGCAGTCCCAATATGCAACTCAGATTGTAGTATTTTTATATTATTTCCTCTCAGAATCACGAGAATGGCCTGCAATTTTTGAGATTAGTTTCCAAAGCGGATCCCAGGACTCCCATGATTGAGCACAGATATTTGTTATTCGTATTTTTTTTATTTTATTTGGAGATCCAACAGCTGTGACATTAACATAAAAATTATAGTTGATACAGGAAGCCAATTATAGGAACTCACAGTTAGTGACATGATACAAACTAATAGGTACTATACTAAGGTTGCGCACTGTCGCAGCCACATATGTAAACAGAGCGTATACAAATGATAACTAATAAGGGAGTAACTAAAATACAAATTAACTTAGCAATGAAGACAAAAGGCAAGAAAAAAAAAAAAGAGTATATTATATATATTGTTGACGACCGGTCTGGCCTAGTGGGCAGTGACCCTGCCTGTGAAGCCGATGGTCCTGGGTTCGAATCCCGGTAAGGGCATTTATTTGTGTGATAAACACAGATATTTGTTCCTGAGTCATGGATGTTTTCTATGTATTTAAGTATTTGTATAGGTATTATATATATCGTTGTCTGAGTACCCACAACACAAGCCTTCTTGAGCTTACCGTGGGACTTAGCCAATTTGTGTAAGAATGTCCCTATAATATTTATTTATTATTGTTGTCAACACAAGCCTTCTTGAGATTACCGTGGGGCTTAGTCAATTTGTGTAAGAATGTCCCTATAAAAAAGCCGAGACATTTCGAGGATGACGATGATCTTACCCTGTCATGTTTGAGCTTGTGGTGCCTGTAGGCATCGTCGGATTTGAAGTGTCTCCCGCACGGCTCGCACGGGTGCGGGGAACTTTTGAACTCCTCGGTGGCTCGCCGCGCCTCTATCTCAGCTATCTGCTCCTCCTATAAAGATAAGATAAAGATAAAATTTATTTCATAATCACATTAAAAAAAAACATAATAGTACTTAAATTAATTAGTATTATATACTTATTCTAGATTTTTGTAATGTATACTAAGTCTTTTTCAAGGTGTTACTGTTGACTTAATGTTTAAATTAATATAATAATGCATGCTGTGATTGCCTGTAAGTGGGGGATCAATAAAAAATGTGCCCATTTTGTAAGTTAATACTAGTATGTAAATTGTATCTTCTGTTGGTGATCCTAATAAACAAATAAACAAATAAAATATAAGATCTTTTAAGAAAAAATTGTAACTGGCTCTAAACATATTTTAAAATAAGTAACTTAATAATTTTATCTTAGGTATTTCGTTTTGGTAGATTATTGAAGTGTATGTTAGGTTGAATTTAAACTGTTGCGAGACATACTAACATTAAATAATCATACGGTTTAAACTCACTTGTTTTAGTCACTCGCGCGACATGTTATACGTGAAGCGATCGAGATTTCAATTTCAATCGGGTTAGCGGCTGGGCTGTGCCGCCAGCATGGAAGCCTGTGATTCCTCAACAGAATGCCGGTGAGTGTTGTGACAGTGTGATAGGTGACCCAAACCCAAACACACCACTATGCCCGCCTACAACAATAGCGCAAGACCTCCCCCAACCGGCTTTCTCGGCGCGCGACAGTACGCGATACACAGCCGTCGTGAACGCTGCTTGCACTATTAGTGCTTGAGAAAGGAGACCTAGGCTCTCCGAAACATGTCGCGCGAGTGACTAAAACAAGTGAGTCAGGAACAAATATCAGTGCTCATCACACAAATAAATGCCCTTACTGGGATTCGAATCCGGGACCATTGGCTTCACAGGCAGGGTCACTACCAACTACGCCAGACCGGTCAACAAAAAAGTTCTTTTTTTGGCTGATGAGATGTCAATACTTAAGTGTGTGCCTAAGTCCTTGTATGCCGAAACGCGGATCCACGTACGAGGAAACTGTTCGAAAAAAATAATCCCGGCACACGGGAGGTTAAGGAGGCAACTCTATAGTGCACTTGCTTTCGCTATACATAGATATTAATATGTAGATTCTTACATGTGTTAATATTTCAATGTTCACATTACAGGCTATCTTAAATTCTTCCAAATTCACTGTCGGCAAAAAACCATTATCTGCAGACCTAAACATCTTCTTTCTTCTATATGCATTATCAAATCCATCTTCTGTATAATTACTATTTCTCTGTCTTTTGATGTTCCTTGTCTCACTTTTATCCATGGTAACTTCCACATTATTTTCATTAACATCACTGATGGATTCACTTTTTGTCGCTGTATTTTCATAAATATCATCTTCAAACGTGTCAACATATTCAACATCAAACATATCATCAGTCTCATTTATCCTAGTATCTGTATCATCTTTTACAATATTAATTGTAATCTCATTTTCATTGAAACTATGTATTTCCATAAACAATGCTTTCTTTACTTCATCAGTTGCTACAGGTTGCTCAGTTGTTACAGGTTGTCCTATAACATGTGGCACGGATAGTCCGTCTATACTGTCCACTTCGATGTTAGTTCGAGTCAGGTCAACCAGTCGGTTGGCGAAGCGGTCCATGGCACGAACGGAATCTATAGTCAACTAGAAAAAAAAACAGTACATTACAAAAGTGTGGGATATAAGAAAAGGGATTAGGGATAAAATCTAGGCAATTAGATAAAAAATTGCCTAAAAACACTTGAGCCTAAAAAGTACACTTACTTCTCCCTTCAAAGGCAGTAGTAACTCGTTGGCCCGGAGGCACTTGGCTCTGAACGCTGCGCAGCGCTGCATGAAGGCAGCGCACCAAACACACAAGTGCTGCGGAAGCTTGTCCTTATCGCTTACCTTAAAATACACACACATTTTCACAGATGATTCATTTCTGTTGCCGCTATAACAACAAATACTAAAAACAGAATGAAAGAAATATTTAAGTGCGGCTCCCATACAATAAACGTGATTTAATGCCGTTTTTTGCGTAATGGTACGGAACCCTTCGTTTTTTATTTAATACCACGACGGTGGCAAACAAGCATACGGCCCGCCTGATGGTAAGCAGTCACCGTAGCCTATGGACGCCTGCAACACCAGAGATAATACATGCGCGTTGCCGACCCTTTAAAAACGTGTACCCTCCTTCTTTGAAGAACCTCATACTGTAGCCCCTCGGGAAAACCTCGGCAGGGAGCTCATTCCACCGCCGAAGCGTCCGCGGGAGGAAATTACTCTTAAACCGCACAGTGCGCGACCATTTAGGTGCTAGTGTGTGAGGATTCGTGCGCGAGTTCGACTCGCACTAACCAGACTCCCAATGAGGGCTATCGTTTTCTTGCTCACCAGTTGGCGCCTCTGTTGATGGTGGTCCAAAAGACTATAGAAAAGCTGTCAGTCATTGAAGTGACAAGTGACATTTGACATTTCGAACTATGGAAAAGACCACCATCTACACTAGCGCCCCTAGCGGCGAATTCATACGCGTTAGCCCTCATAGTCCCAATACTCACAACGATCCCTGTAACACGGAAAAACTCTCCAACAAGTTTATGCTGAAGCATGTTGATTAGCCTTTCTTCGGTCGCGAGGCACGCTCGACAACAAAACACATTGGTTATTTGCTTTGTCGGACGTTTGCCGCCAGTTTTCTTTGCAGAACTCATTTTTTGCTGATTAAATACATGAAGTACGAGCAACGTTAGCTATAAAAGCAACATTTACTTTTATATCTCATTAACAACCCCCTAAAACGATACAAATCAGACAGCGAATCCAAACAAATAACAATATTCCTCAGCAATATTCAATTCACGATTTCACGAAAATCACAAAATGACGCAAAACAAACGTTGCAAACGTCATTCCAATGCCAATGACAGTTCATTTTTTTTTTTCAAATCAAGGTGCGTTCTGGGAGCTTTTTATAACAAATGCGTGCGTTCGGTGTTAAAGTCATAGCACACTACCGCACCGTACCGCGACCTAGGTGCGATGCGGCGCCTTGGAGGATGTAACCAAGCCTTGTCTGTAATTTTCTGTACAAAACAGTCTGTCGATTTTTGCTGGGGAGGGGCACGTCAAATGTATACGTAACGTAAAAATATGGCAGATACACACTACCGCACCGCACCGCGACCTTTAGGGTCCTCCACACTCGTGCACAAATCGCGGCGCGAAGCCGCGAACGCGAGTGTGGAGTGTCTAGTTCGCGCCGCGTAGTCTGGAGCACGTCTGGAGCGACTTTTCACGCATCGGTCGCTCGGATTGATCATTCCGTCTGGACTACCCTTTAGAGATATGCTAACCGGACCAAGCTCGCACCGCACCGCGCTTGATGCGCCACACCCATAACTGAGAGCGACAAAGACATATCTTTTTCTCACTCTCATTTGTGGGTTCGGCGCACCGCGATCTTGGTGCGGTGCGGTAGTGAGTTAAAGTTAAAAAAAAAGATGAATCATTTTTAAGGGGGAGTCCAGACGGGATGTTCAAATGAACCAATTTAATCAGAAAATAAATTGGCGAAAAAATTAGATTTATGGTGATATTTGAACTTGATTTGAACACTAATCTAAAAAAAATCTCCCAAATGCCAATACTAGGGTCACAAATTAGTATTCATGCGTCCGCATCTGCATTTTAACGGTAATATTAAATATAGCTCATGATCGGCGTGATCGGCGGTCGAAATCGGTTAGCCAAATTGGCGTTTGCGTCCGACACCACGACACCACCTGATTTGATCAAACAATTTAATCAGATGGTATGGATTATGGCCTTCTACACGCACTTGCATTTGGGGCCCGATGACTTGCAAGCTAGGAGGATATAACCAAAGAGGATATAATAGGATAGAGCGGTACTTGAGCGGTACTGTCATAGTAAATTGTGTAACCACAGTAAATTCACTGCCATCTATCGACACACGATTAAAACTAAAAACAAAAATATCAAAAAATGTATTTATATAGACTGTTTCCATCTATTACAGAGTTATATCTATCTTTGATATAACCAAACGGAGACTCCACGTCTGTAATTCTCTGTCACTTTCTGTACAAAAAAGTTTTCCGAGTTTTGCGGGGGAGGGGAACGTCAAATGTATACGTAACGTAACGTCAAAATAGCCATGTCAGATAAACGTCAGCCCATACATTGTTTATGACCATTGGCCTATGGAAGGTAGAGGTAAGGAAATGAATCTTCATGTATCAAAAAGTGACCGTAAAAAACAGTAAATAGGCGGCGCCACCATACACTGAAGTACCTAGACCATACACCTAGTATTTATATAGATGTGCACAGAACATACGCAATGCGACAAAATTAGAAACACGTTTTAACATTCCTGACAACATACCAGAAATAACCTACGTAATTTGGTCGGGTTATTTGCTGCCCCTCCCCCATTTCATCTCTACATTATTATACCTCTATGGTGCATGTCATATAGTCTCCTATATAATACAATACTCCAAAGGTCTCAAAGCCTACCTAGCGCCACTGGAGAGATTAGGAACTATTATTTAAAGCTGAAAGCGGTCACTTTTGCAACAATTCGGCCATATAAGAGATTGCGATCCTTTCTATACCATCCATACATTGGCCGACAAAGAGCATATAATCACTACGTTTGGCCGACTACTTTCGACAGAGGGGAACGCCTGTTAATCTTGCAAGGGTTGTTTTCCGTTTCATGAAATATCAGAACAACGGTAATCTTATACTTCCGCTATCTGAGTAAGTAAGTAAACAAGTACGCTGACCTAATTACAATTGAACCGTTCGACATGCAACTTGTGGAGAAAACGTTACAAAAAATTAAGCGCAAGGACTCTAAAGACATAAATGATATGTCCACGCGCTCACTTGATCTAATACCTAAATTTGTTATTAGTATACTTTGTAATTTATTTAATAGATGTATTGAGACAAGCACTTATCCTAGCAACTTAAAAAAGATTAAAGTACAACCGATCTACAAAGGTAAAGGAGAATTAAATAGATTAAAAAACTACAGACCAATATCCCTAATAACACTGTTTTCCAAAGTTTTTGAAAACCTTTTAAGTGGCAAACTAATGTCTCATTTTAACTTAAATAACTTAATAAATAGGCAACAATATGCCTACCAACCGGGCAGGTCGACGATCGATGCCGCGCGGGACGTGGTAACCAGAGTGACCGGCCATCTCCACGCCGGGCGACAGGTGGCCGCCATATTCTGCGACCTGTCGCGCGCCTTCGAGCTGGTCGCCCATCCTCTGATTCTGGCGAAGTTAGATCACTACGGCGTTAAGGGAAATTACCTAAATATAATCGCTTCCTTTTTAGATGGTCGCAGGCAACTAACCTCTGTCCATGGAGCTAGATCTGACCTGTTGGAACTTGGTGACTGTGCCGTACCTCAAGGCTCCGTTATGGGCAACAACCTGTTCTTAATACTTATGAACGATTTCACAACCGCCACCGATGATGCAGAATTTGTCATGTTCGCCGATGACGGTTGTGTGATCGACTCAGCTTTAAACCAGCAGGAACTTAGATCTAAACTTACCAAGGTGATGAACGACGTCGCATCATGGTTCTCAGTGAATGGAATGATACTGAACGTAGAAAAAACAAATATCATCCAGTTCTGCTTACGTGGGAAAAAAGAACACAACTTAAATATTTACTGCAATAACGAACTTGTTCCCCAGGTGGAAGAAGTAAAATACCTAGGTCTCATAATAGATTCTGGATTAACATGGAATCCCCATACTGACTCACTATGCGACCGTTTGTCTTCTGCCTGTTTCGCGCTCAGCAGGCTACGCCCTAGTCTACATCCTACCAACGTAAGAAAAGCCTATTTCGGCTACTTCCACGCTTTACTAACCTATGGTACAGAACTATGGGCAACTTCAGCCAACCGCGACAGAATATTTAGACTTCAAAAGCGGGCAGTTCGTTGCATGCGTGGAGTCCCCTGGGATCACCCCGCTCGTGAACTGTTCAAGGATACCAGAATCCTCACCCTCCCGTGCCTATATATTCTCGACGTAGCCAAGTATGTGAGAGGTAACCTTGAACAGTTCCCGACGCGCGGTGACGCCCACAACTATAATACTAGGCGAAGAGGCGAACTGCGTCCACCACGTACGCATCTAGCTAAGTCTAAAAAGTGTCTCCACTCAATAGGCCCTAAGATATATAACCACATACCCTTAGAGATTAAAAGTGCTACTGGTAAAAGAGGTTTCGTGAATAAACTTAAGGCTAAACTTATGTCTGCAGCGTACTGCTCTGTTGACGAATTTTTTGATGGCGTGCACTCTTGAACTGGTCCACAATCCCAAGCTATAGAAATGTAAAATAAGAATTTAACTAACCATAATTATGTGATATGATATACTTATATGAACTTACTGTAATCATTTAAACCTATAAATAATAATTGTACCTACCCGACATAATTATCTTATACCTAATAATATATTCATACTGATGTGTTTTGCTATGTAACTTAGATGTAAATAGTTGTATATATGAAATACTGTATTTGACATGTAAAACTATGTTTTATAAAGGAATAAATGAATGAATGAATTAGGGGACATCTTACACAGATCAACCTAGCCTCAAACTAAGCAAAGCTTCTACTATGGGTGCTAGGCGACAATATACATACTTATATAGTTAAATACATACATATATACATACAAAACACCCATTACTCAGAAACAAATATTAGCGTTTATCACACAAATCAATGCCCTTTTTTTATGAGGCAAACGAGCAGACGGATCACCTGATGGTAAGCGATTACCGCCGCCCATGGACACCCGCAACACCAGAGGGGTTGTAAGTGCGTTGCCGGCCTATAAGATAGGAGTACGCTCTTTTCTTGAAGGTTTGAAGGTCATATCGGTCCACCTTACCGGGATTCCAACCCAGGACCATCGGCTTCGCAGGCAGGGTCACTACCCACTAGGCCAGACCGGTCGTCAATTATGCGATTTTGGTATTAAGAAAAGGTAATAGGGTAGATATTTGCTGAGAGGGTCGAATGGATTTACCCGAGTTTATAGTTAAGCGACACAGATATGATAATGACTTGAATTTTGACAACCCTAAATAGCCGAAAGGGTTAGTGCCATACATTAGAAAGGGACAGCGCGATTCGTCCCTCGTCCCCGTATCGCTGTCAAACTTCGGTTTTGTAGGAAGTGTAATTCCTGTACGGTAGTACTATTATTTATTCTGTGCCCCGGGTTAGTGGGATGGTGGCAAGTGGCGCCCAATAGTCAGTAGTCTTATAATAGGGTATTTGACTGTATTCAATAGTAGATTGTTAACCAAGGGATGAAAGGCAGTCATTTCTGCCGAGGTATTTTGGCGCTCGAACGGAGTGAGTGAGTGTTTTTTTTAAACATGACTAAGTATACATTTTTATAGTATTTCTTACGGGTACATTCAGTTAACAATTTAGGCAAAAGTATCGTTATTTATGGAATGGAGAGTCAAATATCAGAATGGAAATTGTATAACAAATCCATTTAAACTCAAATTTCAATTGCTTAACGTAAACAAATTAAAAAAATCACACTTCGAACGTAAAATGCTCTAGTGCATCATTATCATTTTCTGCACAACTTTTAGAACAACAATGACCCTCTTTCAAAGCATGAGAAATGAAAAATAAATTATTTTACACCATGCATGAAATAAAGCACCACAAGATTAATAGAGAAACGTAGACAGCAGTTATTTTAAGACACAATTTCTATTTTAAAACTCGTATAAAACTAAAAAGAGTAGGTAATTTGATTGTGACGTCACATGCTAGTGTTTCATATAAATTCCATAGTAGCAAAATCGTTTTGACAGTTCGAAAAAAGAAACTGATTTGACTAGTACTCAAATACCCTATTGTAGCAGTAAAAAAACAAAAAAAAAAGATTGTTGTGAAAAGATGCAACATCGAGCCCTCTCAGGGGGAAGGTTTGGCAGCACAGCGTCCTGAGTGGCGCAGGCTGGTGCACGACAAAGTCCGCGATTTCGAGGAGCAACGCATAGTTGACTCGATGCTAAACGCGACGAGCTGAAAGCACGCCAGCCTGCTTCCATTCATTACCATTATGTGGCTGGTGTTCTCACGTGCTCTCAATTTGCACGGGGGTTCGCCTCGAAGATCGGCTACATCAGCCATATTCGGGCGCACGAGCGCCGTGCTCACTGTAACAGTTAGCTCCTAGTTACTAGGAGTCGAAGTGGTCGCCATGGTCGAAATCGGCCGTAAGGATCATCATCATCACTGTAGCAGTAATTTTTAAAGGTATTTTTTTATTGATTTTCAGTTTTTAATTTTATTTTATTTTGCACCACCTAATTACTTTAAGTTTATAATTAGGTAATTTAATTTCTCCACTACCTATAGATTGCCCGGAAGAGATTCTTTAGCGATAAGGCCGCCTTTTGTTTACTTTTCTTGTGTGTTTCTTTGTTTTATTTTGAAGTTGTGTAATAAAAAGGATTTGTACTATACTATAATACTATTATTAATAATGTTAACGCTAAATAATGCACAATTTTCTTTAATTGTGATACATGTTTTATTTACAATTTTATTTGATACAATATAAATACATATTTACATTTAATGGATGTTTTTATTACATTTAATACATTATTATTGTAAAATTATAGCTGCCTGGTGAATTTATCTCAAGAGAACAATCGTTTATGCTGCAGTTACCTTTGTACAGTCGCCATCAGATATATCGGAGCGGCCGGGGTGCTCAAAAATATCTGAACATGCACCTAGCGCCTTGACAATAGAGGCGTGTTCAGATATTTGTGAGCACCTTGGCCGCTCATAGGCACCTTGGCCGCTATATATCTGATGGCGACTGTACATAAATCTGTATCATTATTAGGTAATGCAACCGGTAAATATTTAGTATGAAAATACCGGTAATTTACCGGTTTATCTCTTATTTCCAGGGATGTTGCGGATGCCGATTTTTAAAGGCTCACATCCGCGGACGCGGATGTCGAGATTAGGCACATAAATAACCGGGCAAGTGCGAGTCGGACTCGCGCACCGAGGGTTCCGTACTTTTTAGTATTTGTTGATATAGCGGCAACAGAAATACATCATCTGTGAAAATTTCAACTGTCTAGCTATAACGGTTCATGAGATACAGCCTGGTGACAGACAGACAGACGGACAGCGGAGTCTTAGTAATAGGGTCCCGTTTTTACCCTTTGGGTACGGAACCCTAACAAACGTCGAATATTACACTAGTAATTTTTTGTTAAAAAAAAAGAAACTTGGTATTTGAACAAGAATATTAGGCGCCCCACAACCGCATTACTATACTAAAGTCCAAATAAAACAAACTTTTCACTTCGCTGTCCGTCATAGGCTAAAGTGCTCGATCGACGAATCACGAAAACGAAACGAGATTCCTATTCGCTAATGACGAAATTACCTACTTACGCCGCCGCTAAGACGTTCCGGCACCTACCTGTTCCACATCCGCATCCGCATTGAGCTCCGCATAGATTTTATGCGGATGCGAATATTCGCAACATCCCTGGTTATACTCTAAGAATAAATTAAATTATTTTCTATGAAAATATTTTAATTAAACACAAATTAAAATATTTTCATAGAAAATAATTTAATTTGTTCTCAGAGTATTAATGGCAGCGCCATCTCTCTTCGCTAGCCCGAAATCACCCGAATTGATTCAGTACCTGTCCGGTAAACGGGGGACGCTGGTTCCAGCTCTGGACACTGGAGGCTTTGGTCATTTTTTCCTTCGTATATGACATTTATTTCAGTTTATCCCTGGTTATTTCTATGCATTTTTTACCGGTTTGCATTCCCTAATCATCATCTACTTATCAAGACGATTCTAATGGGCCCAAACTCATCGTAACTACAGTTTGCGCCGCGGACGGCGGTCGGGCGCGTGATGCATCAGTTTGACGTGTGTACGAAGATGAGGGCCTTGTTTGAAGGAGCTATCGCATAGCGAACATTTGTATGGACGCTCACCGGTGTGGACCTAAAACAAAAGTAATTGGTAATCGTAAATTCATGTATTATATTAATGATCACCGATAAAAATAAAAAACTGGCCAAGTGCGAGTCTGACTCGCGCACGAAGGGTTCCGTTCTATTACGCTCAAAAACTGCAAAAAAATCACGTTTGTTGTATGGGAGCCCCACTTAAATATTTATTTTATTCCGTTTTTAGTATTTGTTGTTATAGCGGCAACAGAAATACATCATCTGTGAAAATTTCAGCTGTCTAGCTATCACGGTTCATGAGATACAGCCTGGTGACAGACGGACGGACAGACAGACAGCTGAGTCTTAGTAATAGGGTCCCGTTTTTACCCTTTGGGTACTGAACCCTAATAAAAACTACCTTATGTTATGCCTTTGTCCTTCCCCGGGGCTAAATTTATCTGCATACAAAATTTATTCAAATTCGGTTCAGCTGTTTATGCATCAAGATGTAACAGACCGAGTTTTGCATGTAAAATACGGTTTTTTTTTAAACTGTTAATTTCGGGGTATGGCTAAGTACATTTAAGGAAACTGAATAGCATGGTTAATGTATTTTTTATTGTAATTTTTCATAAAATGTAATTAATAGAGTTGGACCAAGAAAAGTCTGCAGCGATTTTATATGCAAGTGTTATTTATACGTCATAATTTGAAATAAAATGAAAAGAATTTATTTATGAACAAGTTTGGGAACAAATCAAATTATTTTATTGAATATTTTGATTTGTGTTTTTTAAGTAGTCACACTACTATATATAAATTAAAAACTGTTATAGATGTCATATATTAAAGATAAAGTGACGAAGCCCTCCAGTGGTGAAGGCCGGATTCGAACCGGCGTCTTTAGCTATCGCGGCCGCCATGAACCCCTAGGCCACCCCGCCACGGCGGTGCCCGTCCCAATTTCTCGACTATATGCGTTCTTAGTAAGACTAGGACTTTTTCTTTAATATATGACATCTATTACAGTTTTTTATTAAAAAAAATATTTATATAAAAAGTTTATTTATCTCAAAATTACATACATATATATAATCACGCCTATTTCCCGGAGGGGTAGGCAAAGACCACGAATTTCCACTTGCTACGATCCTGACATACCTCTTTCGCTTCCTTCACTTTCATAACATTCCTCATACACGCTCGCCGGTTTAGGGTGCTCTTGACCTGGCCTTTCTTCAGGATTTCCCCGATCTGATCAGAGAAAGTCCGCCGAGGTCTGCCCCTTCCAACTCCCGTTTCTACCTCTCCCTTATACACTCTCTTTGTTATTATTCTACTCTATGTTATTAACAGATATTAAATACCTATCATCGTTTTATCTTGTTGTCTCAAAGAGGATGCCACTCAGCATGTGTCGGAGTACATAGTGCTACGACCTACGACACTGATATTCAGTTGACCCATAAACTTAAAACCTAAACCTTAAATTTAGAAATAAAATATGAAACATAAGAATAATAAATAACAATGCGGAGCAGGTGTTCATGAAAATAATAGCAAGCAAAAAACAAAATTTGAATTTTGTTTTGCCATATCCTCTAGCTACGGATCAGAAGATCAGGGGCGTAGGTAGAGGATATGGCGCCCGGGGCAGTCACCAAACTTGCGCCCCTGACGACTGACAAAAGTTTCCCTGCTGCTGCCTTTTGCCCATTTTGGCGCCCCCCCTTGGATGGCGCCCGGGGCACTTGCCCCCTCTGCCCCCCTCTAGTTACGCCACTGCAGGAGATGAATGGAGAATTTCATTATGCAACATGAACTTTAAACCACAATAGACATAGGCGACTAGGTGTGACTTTTGATGTGTGAGATGTAGTTTACACACACACGACTACACAGTACACGACTGCCCAAAAAGAAAAAGAGTGTATTGTTTTCAGGGTTCATGTTTGTATGTGGGTAAGTTTCTTTGTTCCAACGTGTTATGTATGCGTCTTAAGTGCAGTGTAATGTGTGGGCGCATAACCTAGTGTAACCTGCGCGCCGCGAGTCAGTGCTATTCTTAAAATCGGATAGAACACACGTACGTGTACCTCGTTTCGGTCGTGTTTACTAATTTGTACGCTAATCAATTGTCGGGACCATTATGTAATTTAGTTGATTAAAAACGTGTAATCTATAAATTTAAACAAGTTTTATTGGAACGATAAAACCCAAGAACTATAATTACCGTAACAGCTAAGTGCCTGAATCGATTTAGGTGTTTGAGGTATCAATGGAATCCTTACGTCATCCCGAGTAACGAGTAACATAAACTATGTGTCGAAGGACTGTCTCATTTCAAACATAACCAGAGAGAATCATCTTTGTCTTAAACTACTACTAGCACCCAAAAGAAAAGGATGAGTATAGCTTTTTGTTCTTATTTACTATCAATTTGGTTTGACAGACTATATTTGACACGCTCTTACCCGGCTGTGCAGTTGTAGTGCCACTTTCTGTTTGAAGGCCTTCGGGCACACGGAGCACGTGTACGGCCGCTCGTCCGAGTGCACCAGCTGATGATTCTGTCACAAAAAAGGTTTTAAAAAAAATGGACGACAAAGTCGACTTTGCCGGTTAAAAAATACCTCGCGAAGTGCTTAGTTTACGGTAAATCAAAAATTAAAAACATTGCAGTCTCGATTTCGGGAGGGCAATGTTGAATACAAATTCCATTATCTATTTGTCGAGTTTTTTTTTCGAAAAAGTTGAAATGGTCCATATCTGATGAGGGCATAGGTTATTTAACGCTTTTAACAGATAATTAGTACTATTATTATAATGTTGGTACCGCGACTATTTAGCTGTCTCAAATAATGAGGGCTAACGCGTATGAATTCGCCGCTAGGGGCGCTAGTGTAGATGGTGGTCTTTTCCATAGTTCGAAATGTCACTTGTCACTTCAATGACTGACAGCTTTTCTATAGTCTTTTGGACCACCATCAACAGAGGCGCCAACTGGTGAGCAAAAAACGATAGCCCTCATTGGCGTATTTTCGGCAAAACAATACACTTATATTTTTTTATAAAAAAAAGCCAACAAAGCAAATCTTTTCTGTTTAATGTGTTTTAGTTGCTTTCTTGCACCATTTTTGAGAAAAATACTATACAGGGTGGCCAAAAAATATGTGCATTCCCGTTGCCAGGGAGATTTTGGGATTATACTGAGCATAGAGTAACTTATACTAGAGCGGTACTGTCATAGTAAATTTTGTAACCCCAGTAAATTCACTGCCATCTGTCGACACACTTTAAAACTAAAAATGAAGATTTATAAAAATACGATAGAATGTATTTAAATATAGATAAATGATTTTTTTTATTTGCATTAATTATTTTTATGATTTTGACCCATGTTCTTTCACTAATATGCGTTAAAATTGTTAAATAACAAACGAAACCGTCAACGCCATCTATACGACTGTAGGCCAAAACTAGTAGCGCCCTCTGAACGAGAATCAAATTTTCTTGATTTTCGAGGCACGTTTTTTCCTTAGACTGTATCCATCTATTACGGAGTTATATCTATCTTTGTACTGAGCAACTTTTAGTATGGGACCAACAACGAAATCGCGAGAAATAAATTTACCCTCCCATAGAAAATGGACCAGCCAAAACGTATGAAACAGCCAAATTTTTTTTCGCGATTTCGGGGTTGGTCCCATAGTAACAGATGCTCAGTATAATCCCAAAATCTCCCTGACAACAGGAATGCACATATTTTGTATATGACTGTGACCTGTATATGACTCGGCTGGAAGGCTGATTGCTGGCTTCGGATTCAATTAAACGGACTCCCAAGGTTGTCCATCTAAAATTAATCCTCAGCCAGCAAGTAGCTACTTCGGAGCCTCGACAATAATTTTTTTTTTTTTTACTTTATTTAGAACACAAACAGTCACATATACAAATGGGTTTGAAGTACAAATGTACTTAACATACTTAAGAAAACAGACCTGGAGGTTCATTAGTAAGTACATAATGTTAACATACACACTAAACAGCAAAGATAAAAGGAGATAAAAAGGAGATAAATTTTGAATTTAATTTAATTTAATTTATTTAATACAATTCTGGTTAAACGGCATTACAGCAAACACCAATGCGCCGAGAAACTTAACCTAACAGAAAATTTCATTTCCAGAAAAATATAGTACAAAAGTAGGTACAAGATACAAAATACACAGGAAGAAACAGAAATAACAACTCACATAACATAGTATTATACACCGACTGTGGAAGGCCTATCATCGATCGTCTCACAATACTTCAGACATTCACGGTACACACTCGTCCATCTCCATGCAAACAAATCACAATCAGGTGCTGACGTCAGGAGCGCATTGAGTAATGTCAGTGCTCGAGGGAGCGGCGAATTTCTGCGTGACACAATAAAAGGAGATAATAATGTACTATTTTCGATAAGGTTTTTAATCTTAGGTGGCAATGGTTTATTTTATTAAACCAGTCTTGTATTTATTTTTCCGTGTAAAATTCACACTGTAAGTATATTTAGTTACGGCAACAATCTTAAGACATTTTGGAGAAAATATTAAGTAGGTATTATTGATGTTTCACTGATACTTGTAAAATTTAATGTTTTATGCGTTTATGTTTTTCGAAGTGTTTAATGAAATATACTGAAATTAGTTGCAACATAATTTTTTCTTCTTCTTTTAAAATTATGGCTTCAGCCCAGTGGGACTATTTCGCCAGTATCAAGGTATTGAGAGGTTTAAAAACGACAAAAATTGTACGGTTGTACAAGACAGTGTACGGTGATTTGCTAGCTCTTGTAAATCGATAGCTAGACTTTACAAGAAGCACGTGGACTACCGGCCGTTGACTCCAAGATGGTGGTTAAACGCGCTTCAAAATTAATTCTCCATTCACTGCACACTACCACATTAGTTTACTGTATAATAAGCTATCGATATTACACTTTAAACAATATTAATGAGCAAAAAACAAAGTAATTAATCACGATGCTAACTATCAAGATGGCGCTCGAACCGGAAGTCGCAACATAATTTACTAAATTAAAACTATGTTGTTTTTCTCCAGTCATGGGTAATATGGCGTTTATTTTAAAAACTATGGCTCTTGTTTATGGTAAAATGTTGCCAGTGTTTAAAAACTGATGTTAATAATGCAACATGAAATAGTAGAAATTAATTAAAATGGATTTCAAAAATTTCCATATTAAATTGTTGCCATGTTTAAGCATTTTACGTCAAAAATGTGACAGTTACGTAGGAAGTGGCGCCCTCAATAATTTTCTACAATTTCTTGTCGGACTATACTTAATTTTACAGGATTTGTAGTATACGTCTTATTATTGGTGCCAATGGTGCCACGTTGTAGGGGCGCTCGCCGGTGTGGAAGCGCTGGTGGTACACCAGGGTTTTACACTTACAATAGTTACAATACAATATAATGTACTCACTATGAGGGCCTGCGGCATGGTGAAGGATTTAGGGCACTGTGTACACTTGTAGGGACGCTCGCCCGTGTGAGAGCGCTGGTGGTACACCAGGGTTTTACACTTACAATAGTTACAATACAATATAATGTACTCACTATGAGGGCCTGCGGCATGGTGAAGGATTTAGGGCACTGTGTACACTTGTAGGGACGCTCGCCCGTGTGAGAGCGCTGGTGGTACACCAGGGTTTTACACTTACAATAGTTACAATACAATATAATGTATTCACTATGAGGGCCTGCGGCATGGTGAAGGATTTAGGGCACTGTGTACACTTGTAGGGACGCTCGCCCGTGTGAGAGCGCTGGTGGTACACCAGGGTTTTACACTTACAATAGTTACAATACAATATAATGTACTCACTATGAGGGCCTGCGGCATGGTGAAGGATTTAGGGCACTGTGTACACTTGTAGGGACGCTCGCCCGTGTGAGAGCGCTGGTGGTACACCAACGCTGCGTTCGACTGTCAATAAACAAGTAATAATATAATCATTATATTTTATACGAAGGAAGTTTAATTTTGACGGCCTGTCTGGCCTAGTGGGGTAGTGACCATGCCTATGAAGCTGATGGTTTTGGGTTCAAATCCTCGTAAGGGCATTTATTTGTGCGATGAACACGAATATTTGTTCCTGAGTCCTGAGTACCCACAACACAAGCCTCATCACAGAATAAGTAATAGTACTACCGTACAGAAAGGACACATCCTATAAACCCGAAGTTTGACAGCGATTCAGGGACGAATCATGCTGTCCCTTTCTAATGTATGGCACTATCCCTTTCGGCTCTTTAGGGTTGTAAAAATTCAAGTCATTATCTTATATGTGGTCGTACACGCAAAGGAACGTCAAGATGTGTCACGAGTACGTACATCTTATTACTACCTTAAACCTATTTATTGATTAAAGCGCCACCTATGGATTTTTATTTGTATAAAACAGTATTTATATGTATTTTTTCCTTTTTCTCTATTATGTAAAAATCTGTGTGACTCTTATTTGTTGTAATTTCTATTTTTTTCTGGATTGTTCTGTGTACCTATGTCATTTTTGTATTTGAATATTTTGTGTGTATTGTGGCAAACAAATAAACAGTTTATCTATCTATCTATGGGCCTTCTCTTGAACTACGTACCCTGGTGGGTGCGTAAAGTAGATAAGTCATCTAGGGTTCAATACAAAGTAGAGGGTGTCCCATAGATGGCGGTGTTAACACGAGTTAAACTGAAAGGGGAATAGATTAGTTATCCGTCTCACCTCGCACGCCTTGCCGCACACCTCGCACATGGCCTCCTTCCGCTTGGGCGGGTCGCTGTGAGTGCGTCTCGCTCGCTTATCGCGCGACTTTCGCCATCGCACGTTCAGATGTACCCGCTGGTGGTGAACTTCGTAGGATTTCGAGCTGGCGAATGTTTTGTCGCACTGCAATAAATCAATATAACTGAAGGCTTTGTTTTAAGCCGCGGCCAGCCGGGCTAGCTCCCCCTTTAGGGTTCATCCATTAATTACGTCACACGAATTTCGAGGTTTTTTTATTCCTCCCCCCTTCCTTGTCACACTTTTTTTTTTAATGATGAATAGGCAGGCGTTTGACCACGATCCTACCTGATGGTAAGTGATGATGTGGTCTACGGTGGAGCACGCTTACCTATGAGATACCTATTAACTCTTGCCTTGAAGAGCCCCAAATTGTACTCATGCGGAAACACAGACTCGGGCAGGGCGTTCCACTCCTTGGTCACATTTAGCAACCCCCCCCCCCCCTGGTGTGACGTCACATTTTTTCAATGAAATCGGCAAATCGAATTAAGTATTATTAAAATTTTATCAAAATATTTTTGACAAAGGAAATATTAGTAATTATATAACCCAAAACAGATTAGAAAATAAAATTAAATGATTATATAAAAACGATCATCGTTCCAAAAACTTGTTAATTAATACTTATATGTACCTATTGAAATAGTACCCAAATAAGTACATAATTGATTATAATAAAATAAAATAAAAATTATAATAAAATAATAAGTAATTATAAAATAAATATAAAATAATATATATGCGTTATTGATATAAATGCGTTAATTTTAATTTATGTACCTAGTTATAGTTTAGTTTTAAGAAATACTTGCTGTGCCCTAACAGGGTTCATGTGTGAACGTACCCTAATGTAACATCTGTTTTGTACCACATGATAACAAGCAATAAATGAATTATGAATTATTATGAGTTATTTAACTGTACAGCCGATAAAATAATTTAAATAAGTTAAAGTGACGTCACAAAGTTTGTGACCCCCCCCCTCCCTAAACGTGTGATGTAATTAATGGATGACCCCTTAATGCATACAGTTAGTAAAAGACGGGTAGTCTATCTCGCGTCAATCATGTGCTCGGCCTACAGACATGCGTACTCGCCGTGTGCCGTGCCGATTTTATCTAAAGCTTTAACCTTTTCGACGCCAACGACGGATACCGAATCGCAGGTCTAGAGCCAATGAAGGATTAATCCGTCACAGGACACAGAGCAACATATACCTTACGTGTATATACATAAAGTTCAAGGGCCTGACACTCTTTGATAGAGAAAGATAGTCTTATTGCAATTCCTATAAGAGGAAAGAGAAAATAGTGCCATTTGTAGCCGCCGTGCAGGTCTCGACGACAAATAAAAAGACTTTGATTTGAAGTAAACTTATAATCAATAGGTGCTGGTTACTTTACAAGGTACAGTTGACGTAAACGGTTAAAAGTCTAGAAGTGGTGGTAATAGTATGGAGGCTGATGCGAAAGTGATTTAGCTAATTTTGAATGTTGAAATGGTAGTCTAAATTTAGGTGCCTCTAATTGGCCGCGATACAGGTTATGTGGAGCGCTCCTATTGGTGCATTTAAATAAGCCTCCGCATAGTAAGCGAGCCCGACGGCTGCGTTTAGCTACTGCATTACGAATAAGAGGTTGCGTTCGCAACACCATGCTTTGTCCTTATCCTTATCACCGACCGGGTGGCATCATAGGTAGGAGGCGACGGTGAAATACCGAAATTTATAAGAGTGAAAGAGAAAAAATCTTATGCTGCCCAAATTTTATATGAATATTCTTTCTCTTAACCCCGGTCGCTCGGTGGCGCGTCTATAACTACTTGTATATACTGTGTCTATGCTCTTACCTGTACACATTTGAACTGGTCCGTGCTGTGTCGTTCCTTCGCGTGTGCTTGTAATTCCTCATCTGTCGACAATGTCTCACCACACACCAGGCAGGGTCTGTCAACGTTAAAACACTGTTTAAACCGCTTAAACCGCTGAACCGATTTAGATGACATTTGGTATGGAGATAGTTTAAGCCCGGGGAAGGGCATTGGATAGTTTTTATTAATCATCATCGAAAAAATCGCGGACTAAAGCTAGTTATAATATAGGTAAATTACGTACCTACAATTTTTTTTTTATGTAAGTGTAGATAGAATACTCTTTATTGGCACACCTCATTAAAGGCTTAAAGAAATAGAAAAACAATATTTAAAGGCAAAGATAGATATAACTCCGTAATAGATGGATACAGTCTAAGGAAAAAACGTGCCTCGAAAATCAAGAAAATTTGATTCTCGTTCAGAGGGCGCTACTAGCTTTGGCCTACTGTCGTATAGATGGCGTTGACGGTTTCGTTTGTTATTTAACAATTTTAACGCATATCAGTGAAAGAACATGGGTCAAAATCCTAAAATAATTAATGCAAATAAAAAAAATCATTTATCCATATTTAAATATATTTTATCGTATTTTTATAAATATTTATTTTTAGTTTTAAAGTGTGTCGACAGATGGCAGTGAATTTACTGGGGTTACAAAATTTACTATGACAGTACCGCTCTAGTATAAGTTACTCATGTTTAAAGTAAATAAGTAAATAAACATATAAGAAGATACAAATAGACATATAAAAACATAATATATATACGCGATTAAGCACCGTTTAGTTTTAAAATTATGAGTGAAAATCATGTTTTTAAATCGACATATGATATCAAAACAAAAAATATGAATAATATATGTACCTGGCATGTGGGTCGCAGGCGCAGGGGGCGTGTCGCGTCAACGCCTCCGCGCTGTGGAACTGCGCGCCGCACCCCGCGCAGCGGGACTCCGGCTTTACCACTGTTACCTGATATATATGTACCTGGCATGTGGGTCGCAGGCGCAGGGGGCGTGTCGCGTCAACGCCTCCGCGCTGTGGAACTGCGCGCCGCACCCCGCGCAGCGGGACTCCGGCTTTACCACTGTTACCTGATATATATGTACCTGGCATGTGGGTCGCAGGCGCAGGGGGCGTGTCGCGTCAACGCCTCCGCGCTGTGGAACTGCGCGCCGCACCCCGCGCAGCGGGACTCCGGCTTTACCACTGTTACCTGATATATATGTACCTGGCATGTGGGTCGCAGGCGCAGGGGGCGTGTCGCGTCAACGCCTCCGCGCTGTGGAACTGCGCGCCGCACCCCGCGCAGCGGGACTCCGGCTTTACCACTGTTACCTGATATATATGTACCTGGCATGTGGGTCGCAGGCGCAGGGGGCGTGTCGCGTCAACGCCTCCGCGCTGTGGAACTGCGCGCCGCACCCCGCGCAGCGGGACTCCGGCTTTACCACTGTTACCTGATATATATGTACCTGGCATGTGGGTCGCAGGCGCAGGGGGCGTGTCGCGTCAACGCCTCCGCGCTGTGGAACTGCGCGCCGCACCCCGCGCAGCGGGACTCCGGCTTTACCACTGTTACCTGATATATATGTACCTGGCATGTGGGTCGCAGGCGCAGGGGGCGTGTCGCGTCAACGCCTCCGCGCTGTGGAACTGCGCGCCGCACCCCGCGCAGCGGGACTCCGGCTTTACCACTGTTACCTGATATATATGTACCTGGCATGTGGGTCGCAGGCGCAGGGGGCGTGTCGCGTCAACGCCTCCGCGCTGTGGAACTGCGCGCCGCACCCCGCGCAGCGGGACTCCGGCTTTACCACTGTTACCTGATATATATGTACCTGGCATGTGGGTCGCAGGCGCAGGGGGCGTGTCGCGTCAACGCCTCCGCGCTGTGGAACTGCGCGCCGCACCCCGCGCAGCGGGACTCCGGCTTTACCACTGTTACCTGATATATATGTACCTGGCATGTGGGTCGCAGGCGCAGGGGGCGTGTCGCGTCAACGCCTCCGCGCTGTGGAACTGCGCGCCGCACCCCGCGCAGCGGGACTCCGGCTTTACCACTGTTACCTGATATAACAAATATGTGGGGTCGGAGAGATACAAAACACTGATTTAAACATAGAAATTTCAATCGAGACAAAGGTTTTAATTGAAATTGAAAATATTTATTTCAGGCACAGAACAGAACCCATATAGTGTTAGTACCAAAAATATAATATGCTACCTATATCTATGTTAGTCTGTACACTATGTAGTAAAACAATAAATACCTAAAAAACTAATTAAAACTAATTATTTCGATGATGCGCTGGGCTCATGTAATTGGTTCCAACGCCTCATCAGTGGGCAGTCCACTCTGACGACAAATGCGTTTAGGAGACTGTTGGTGCTACCCTGCAATCTATGCAATAGAGATGCCGCTCTTTTACGTATAATAGCGTAAAAGTCATCCGTACGGGCATCGGCGAACATCCCCGACGCACTGCAGTGCCGAGGCAGACCCACCAGTATCCTAAACGCATTATTATATTGCACGCGCAGGGCATTGTACGATCGCTGCGTGAAGCTGGCCCACAGAGGCCGGTGTCGATTTTAGTCGCAAAAATGTAAAATTGATAGATTTAGTCGGTGAAATTGTACACCTTTTGTTACCTAATTGAAACAACAAGTACTGGTTTCTATTAGCACGTCTTCTTATCGTACCTTTTATCAGATCAATTTTTTGAAAAAAGACTCACTAAATTAGTAATGTTTGCTTTTCTGACGGACGTTTAGGTAAACGCGCGTAAAGCACTGATTTTGTCGCTCTTATTTGTAAATTTCGTAAAGTTTGGACGGCTAAACATGGTAATTTTGTATTACACATATCCTGTACTCGACGTTTATCAGACTACATTTTTATTATTATGACTTTGAAGTAGTGTAAATGAAAGTTACACGAAATCAATTTTCTCCAGAAATTACTTCAAAACAAGTGACAATTTCTCTGAAAATCGACTTAATTTCAACGTAATTTTGATACTTAAACAATCTACAACATTTGCTGAAACTATTCTTATACATCAATTTGTATAATTTACCACCATCAATTTTTGATGATTTTTTAAAAACTGCCCCTTCTTTTCATATATTACCGGTGACGCACGCTCGCGACCTCATCACGTGTATAATTTCAACGACAATATCTATCAATTTTAAATTTTTGCTCCAAAATTGACTACGGCCTCTTAAGATCCCATCCACATGGAACCCAGTCATTAGTAAGTATAACCGAAAACAAATATCGAAAGTTGAAAAATCGAATATTGTGAGTGTTGTGTGTCGACGCGGTGACATCCCTGGTGCGCAAAACGTTCAAGTTAATAAACAAGACCAAGTGCGGGTTCGAAAAACTCGCGCGCCTAGAAGATGTTGATGTCAACTTGAGCCAGTCTTCTCCGAGACCACGGGGACAACGCCGTCCTCGAAACGTCGGAGGTAAATTTAAAACTTATTTTACGCGATTAAGTCCGGTCGTTTTGAATTAATAATAGAGAGATACAAGGCTCAAGAATATCAAGATAAGTGATCGGTTTTTAGTGGCCGACAATGTAAGACGAAATTATAAAGTTTAGTACAAATTCACGCAATTTAGCGAAAATTATCCATCTAAAAATTGTTATTTAATTAATACCTACACTACCGCTCAAAAGTATTTAGGCACCCGCAATTCTCACCATACAAAAGATATTTTCAAAATCATACTGTTCGATCGCATACTCGTAAAATATTGTGAGCAGTTTATTTTTATACTACATCGGTGGCAAACAAGCAACGGTCCGCCTGATGGTATGCAGTCATCGTAGCCTATGGGCGCCTGCAACTCCAGGGGCGTTGCGCCTTAGAAAACCGGTACACTCCTTTTTTGAAAAACACAACACACACTCGTTTGGTTCAATAATTATAGCTATAGTTTTTTGTCGATTCAGTATCTGTTTTTGAAAATAAAGAATCAATGGGGGTTCGCGTAGCCCACAGTCACTCATTTCTAAAACATTAACTTTAAACGCGTAAAATAAGTTTTAAATTTACATCCGACGTTTCGAGGACGGCGTTGTCCCCGTGGTCTCGGAGAAGACTGGCAAAAGTTGACATTAACATCTTCTGGGCGCGCGAGTTTTTCAAACTACCCGCACTTGGTCTTGTTTATTAACTTGAACGTTTCGTTTACGCGATTAAGTCCCGTCGTTGTGAATAATAATGAGTAAAAATCGTGAATGTTTAAATCAGTAATTAACTTTAAAATTAGATAATTACTATAGGCTAATTATAAATTGTATTGCACGGTGCCTTTTCAAACATAATATTTCAAAGTCGAAGTTATGTTGCATCGTGTTCTACTCTGAGCCTCACATGGCGACCCTGCCACGTGCCACTTACCTGATGCGCTCGTGACTTGTGCTGTAATAAACCCAGTCGTCCCACGAATGTTTCGCCGCACACGTCGCATGCCACATTCATCGCAGGGTGCTGGAGACGCACGTGCGACAAGTACGTTGAACTCTTCCTATAGAAAAATAGTAGATTGTTAACCAAGGGATGAAAGGCACTCATTTCTGCCGAGGTATTTTGGTGCTCGAACGCAGTGAGAGCGCCAATAGTCCGAGGCTGAAATGATGCCTTTCACCCGAGTTAAACACTCTACTTTTCATTTCGAATACGAGGAAAGTAAAATGAATGTGTTTTTTTTTTAAACATGACTAAGTATACATTTTTATAGTATTTCTTGAGACTTTCAATCATTATGTCAAACAAAGGGACCCCAAAAAAAATACCTAAGATATTCCTCTCCAAACATTGCATGTTTTTCAGTTTCGCACGAAAACGTATAGATTTTTATTATTATTTAAAATTTCTGAATTTTTCTAGCCCCCCATGACGAGAGTTTGCCCACCACTGAACACTGAACTAGGCACTCACGTAAAGCTGGCCCCGCAATGTTTGCAGACGTGAATCTTGCCAGAGTGCCACTCGAAATGCTTCTTCGCTTGATACCTGCAACAAATAAACCGGCCAAGTGCGAGTCGGACTCGCCCACCGAGGGTTCCGTACTATTTAGTATTTGTTGTTATGGCGGCAACAGAAATACATCATCTGTGAAAATTTCAACTGTAGCTATCACGGTTCATGAGATACAGCCTGGTGACAGACAGACGGTCAGACGGCAGCGGAGTCTTTAGTAATAGGGTCCCGTTTTTACCCTTTGGGTACGGAACCCTAAAAACATAAGTGGCATTTTTTTAAAGGAATGCTAATTTAAGAAACGAGCAACAAGTGATACTGTTGACACTACTTATAAATAATAACTACTTAAGGTGGTTCGACTAGGTTACCCAAAGCTTAAACCCCGCTAGATGGCGTCACTTTCGCAAATTTTCAGGTTTTATTTTTTTGTGGAATAGTGTTGGTATCTGTATACTTAAAAGTATGTTTAGCGCACTCTTTACATAAATATTGAACTATTATAATAAACATTGAATACTTCATTAGTGCAAAAAACACTTTTAAAGTCGACAGAGTGTTTCTGTCATGCTATTTCCTACTATTACTCGCACATGCAAACAGTGTTTCCGTGATGCTTGTAGTAGACAATTTCATGCAGTGTAAGTATGCTGCAATGGCGTTGCGGTATGTTCGTGGAAATACATGCAAGAGGATTCGGGTTCGAGACTGGTACGTCAGGGGTACTTTTTTTTGTCCTTTTTTTGTTATCTTATGTTTCTTATACCTTTTATTCTTCGAATTCTTGTCCGATTCCGATATAACCGAAATATATTTCAGTGATATCGGAAACGGCTCTAACAATTTCGATGAAATTTGCTGTAAGGGGTTCGATCTAGCTAGGTCTTATCTCTGGGAAAACGAGCATTTTTGAGTTTTTACTTATGTTTTCTTTTTCTCCCAGATATTCAGTATTATTAATAAATTAGTTTATAACGTTTTATAAAAATATGTGACGTTTTGAACTAAAAGGTACCACATTGTCGGTTGTCGATTAGGTTGAGTTCATTTTGAAGCTTTATGGGAATATGACAACAATAAGTAGGTACCCGTTTGGTTGAAAACGCCACATATATTGAAAACCTGACTTTCACAAATCTCACCTTTTTGGGTTCTTCCAACTCAGATAGGATGGAGAATACTGACGATTCTTAGTAGCACTAGCCCAAGGAAGTCCAGGTTTGTAAGTGTCAGGTATCAGTTTTTTTTAAAGCGCTAAATATAGTTCTACAAGTAAAGCAATCCCTTACTGCCCAGCCTCTATAGTATTTTTGAAACTGGAAGGGTACGATGATAGATTTCATCTCCATACAATTTATAACCTAATAATGCCAAATGTTGTTAAATTATATTGAATTGAGACTATCATCGTACCCTTGCAGTTTGAAATAGTTATTTACGATACAAGTGCGGAAAAGAGAAAATTCGAAACGAGTGGCGACAGATTAAAACACGACCGCAGAGTGTTTTATATCGACACGAGTTGCGAATTACCTATTCGCACGTGTATCGTACAACGTTTTACAGTACATATGGCCCTTTAAACTTTCGACATATGCATGAAAAGTGCTCTTTACGCACTAGGGCGAGAAAGTTGCACCATATGTACTGTAAAATACTTTTTAGTACATATGGTGCTACATATACGTTACCGCCCTAGTGCGGTAATTAGTACAATACGTGCATATGTCGAAAATGTAAAGGGCCATAATTATGTACTGTAAAACGTTGTACAATACACGTGCGAAAAGGTAATTCGCAACTCGTGTCGATTAAAACACTTCCTTCGGTCGTGTTTCAATTTATCGCCACTGGTTGCCAATTTCCTACTTTTCGCACTTGTATCGTAATGTACTAATAATAAAGTAGTAATTGTAAAATAAAATTAAAACTTTTTTTAAATATTTTTTTTTGAATTTATGTAGGTACAGTGAGTAACAACATTGCATGGCCTTCTAATTATAACTATTATAGAAAACGGGATATTTATCATACAAAAAAAATACAAATACAAAATTCTTTATTTTATAATAATTTACATCATGTTTATTTATATTATTTATTTCTCGATATTTTGGCCGGTCTTGCAAGACCAGTCGTTGTGGAGATCCCTGGGGAGGCCTATGTCCAGCAGTGGATGTCTTGTTGGTGTAGATGGATTCACACAACAAATGAAATAACATTTTTTCATATTTGTTATCTGTAGTTGTCCCTGTACCTGAAAGAAAAATAATATCATGATAGCACAAAATCTCTAATGTTATAGGAAGAAAGATGATGCAACAATATGGATTCTAATAAAGTTATCATTTACTTACCTAGTAATAATTGTGTTTTTCATTCATAGACAAAATTCCATAATTTTCATCCCCAGGAAATGTTTTATTTTACTTTATTGCAGTGAGGATGTCCTGATTTTTTCTGGCTAATGAAGGAAAACATTTTATTTCCAAGAATGCCTCTTCATTTTGCACAATAACTAAAAAAACCTAGAGTTAGTGACACATTGACTATTCGGCAACCAAAACAGTAATAATTACATTATATAGGTATTGTTCACTGCTTATATCTACCATTACGGAAGAAGTGAGAATTATTTTCTAAAAAGATCGGCACAAGAAAATTACAATGTACAATGAAGGAATGAAACTGTACCTACCTTACGAAACTTCACCATCATGAATTCCGCTTCAATTGAGTCTGAATTTTTCTGGATTTTCGCGGACAGGCACACCGATGATTTTTGTAACTTGATTTAGACGTTGCTATCATTTTCAATTTATACAAACAAATTGATAAGTCACAATAAACATGACCCTATGTGTCAGTGTCAACACTGTCAAATAAAAATGCACTAAACATGACGGCACTGCAAATCCTGCCAGGTCGGCCAGGCAACGTCGCCAACGTCATAGAGTGGCAACGCCGCACGCAACGTATTTGTACACGACATTTGTGACACACACATACGTAAAATTGATGAAAAAATTACGTTGATTTATGTATGATTTCTGTATGAAACAAAGTTTTTCTATTAATTTAGCGCAAACGAATATTCGAAAGTAGATAAATGAGCAAATATTTGTGTAGTAATAGTGTGTAGTGCCTTAATTAAAGCAGATTGAATTTTGTATGAAAATCGAACCACCTTAAATAATTTTATGGTTTAGACTCACTTATTTTAGTTACTCGCGCGACATGTTTCGGAGAGCCTAGGTCTCCTTTCTCAAGCACTAATAGTGCGAGCAGCGTTCACGACGGCCGTGTATCGCGTACTGCCACGCGCCGAGAAAACCGCGGCGCAGTGACTAAAATAAGCGAGTGTAAACCGTAAAATGATTCAATTTTTTTTATTTTATTTTTTATTATCGGACTTTCTTACACAGATTGACTAAGTCCCACGGTAAGCCCAAGGAGGCTTGTGTTATGGGTACTCAGACAACGGTGTATATATAATATATAAATACTTAAATACATAGAAAACACCCATGACTTAGGAAAAAATATCTGTTCTGTTCTCATCACACAAATAAATGACCTTACCGGGATTCGAACCTAGGACCATCGGCTTCACAGGCAGGGTCACTACCCACTAGGCCAGACCGGTCGTCAATTATGCGATTTTGGTATTAAGAAAAGGTAATAGGGTAGATATTTGCTGAGAGGGTCGAAAGGATTTACCCGAGTTTATAGTTAAGCGACACAGATATGATAATGACTTGAATTTTAACAACCCTTAATAGCCGAAAGGGATAGTGGCATACATTAGAAAGGGACAGCTTAATGTTAGTATATCTCACAACAGTTTAAATTCGATTAATAACTAACCTGTTTCTAGACACGAAGCTGCACTCTTTACACAGAAATTTGAGTCGATGCAGATCCTGGTGCTCCTGCCGCCGGGACTGGCGCTTGAACCGCACCAGACAGATCTCGCACGCGTGCGCACCCATGCTCTGTTGCAAAATAATAATAAAAACTATTTTTTTTAATTGATTGATTGATTGGTTGATTTTTCCATTGTGATTGACATCTGTATCAAAGATAGATATAACTCCGTAATAGATGGATAGTCTAAGGAAAAAAACGTGCCTCGAAAATCACGAAAATTTGACTCTCGATCAGATGGCGCCAGTACCTTTGGCCTACTCTCGTATAGAGGGCGTTGACGGTTTCGTTTGTTATTTAACAACTTTAACGCATTTTTATAAATCTTCATTTTTAGCTGTAAAGTGTGTCGATAGATGGCAGTGAATTTACTGTGGTTACAAAATTTACTATGACAGTACCGCTCTAGTATAAGTTACTCTATGTCTGTATATACAATTTATAGATTGTAATAATGTGGTCCCACAATAAAAAAAAACCGGCCAAGTGCGAGTCGGACTCGCGCACTAAGGGTTCCGTACCATTACGCAAAAAAATCACGTCTGTTGTATGGGAGCCCCACTTTTATATTTGAGTTGATTGTATGAAAGGTAAATTGCGGTTTACGATTTATGACGTATTAAAAAAACTACTTACTAGAGTGGAAGCTTGCATGGTAATGGCACGGTTCACAGAATACATCTACTTACCAAGTTTCAACAGTTTTTTTTTAGTTTCGGAAAAAGTGGCTGTGACATACGGACGGACAGACAGACATGACGAATCCATAAGGGTTCCGTTTTTTGCCATTTGGCTATGGAATCCTAATATGGAAAAAATATATTAACATTTAATATAATACGAGACTAATAAGCCAAGAAGACTGACAACTCTCATACCACGCCGGAAAAATCGACATTGTTAAAGATACTGATATAATAGGGAGTATTACGCGAAACTCTGCGCAGGTGGCGCCACTACTACAATCTATCTTCTCGTAAGGGCCTATGGCGGTCAGCAAAATATTATCGGCGCGTGTCGATAACTTAGTATAGGTTAGAGCACGCGCTGATTCGGTTAAGATAATGTCTGTACCGCCGTAGATTAGAGATGTATAAAACACTTGATTATGATTTAATAAATCAGTCTAAGTCTACCGGTCAACGGTACCTTTTACTCACCCAGCCACGTTCCTCTAAAGAGTCTAAAGGGTCTATCGCGAAACAAGTAAATCGAAATTTCGTTATATCATATCAGCCTTTTATCGCCCACTGCTAAGCATAGGCCTCTCTTCAAGTACGTCACTTATCCAGGTCCTGAGCCAATCTCATGCAGAAGTGACCCGCTATCTTCCGAATGTCGTCCACCCAACGAGCCAACCTAGTTACCTATTTGTGTGATGGATTGATAAGGTAACTGGCATCAACGGAAAGCTCACAAGAGTGCTCCTCCAACTAGGGAAGACCCGACTGAGCATGGTAATCAGTGTCATAACAGTTCATGGACTATTCGACAAACATCTTTTCATAACAGGTGTCACAGACAGTCCCCTATGCAGAGAATGCATGGAGACGGAAGAAACAGCCTCTCACGTGGTGCTGGAATGCAGCAGAGTGGCCCCATACAGGGCAAAACATCTCGGATACACGAGAGACTTCCCCGAGGTCCTACTCAACATCAAAGATTTGATAGGTTTCCTCGAGGAGCTGGGCTGGCAGGACTAGCCCCCCCATGTCACGCAAAATAGGCGTCAGTCGTCGAGTTGCGGAAAATTACAATACAATACAAGGTAACTTACCGGGCTGTGTCGTATCTTGTGGTTGTTGTAAGCGTCGTTCGCCATGAACCCCTTCCCGCACTCCTCACACTTGTACGCCGCGTACTGGTAGTTGGCGCTCTGCTTGCGCGCTCTAATCTCTTCTAGTTGTTGTTCCTGACACATTACAATTGTTAAGATAAACCATTTTTAGGGTTCCGTACCCAATTACAAATTATAGCGCCAACAGAAATACATCATCTGTGAAAATTTCAACTGTCTAGCTAATCACGATTCATGAGATACACTCCGTAATAGATGGATACAGTCTAAGTAAAAAACGTGCCTCGAAAAATCACGAAAATTTGATTCTCGATCAGATGGCGCCACTACCTTTGGCCTACACTCGTATAGAGGGCGTTGACGGTTTCGTTTGATATTTAACAATTTTAACGCATATCAGTGAAAGAACATGGGTCAAAATCATATAAAAATAATTAATGCAAATAAAAAAATCCATTTATCCATATTTAAATACATTTAATCGTATTTTTATAAATCTTCATTTTTAGTTTTAAAGTGTGTCGATAGATGGCAGTGAATTTACTGTGGTTACAAAATTTACTATGACAGTACCGCTCTATCCTATTATATTCTCTTTGCTGTAACTGAAAGCTTACTAAAATGTTTCTTACCTTTGTCAAAGCAATAATTTCAACACTATAACTACTTTCAAACTTGGCGAAATCGAAATCCGGCAAATAGTCATTATCTGACGTCCTTTTCTTTATTTTTTTCTTAACTCTCTTCTCTTCTGTTCTTGTTTTTTTCTTCCTTCCCTTTCTAACTTTTACTTCTCGCACCGGATTTGTGGCAACAAATATCTGTTCTGTATTATCATCACTGAAATCTCTATCGTTATCAATGCCTTCATCTATTTTGTCTTTGATTTCATATTCTATTTTCAAATCATCAGACTCTGGGATGAAACTGTCTATGTCTGACTCTTCTTTTTTTACGTCCACTTCAAGGATGTCTCTATAGTCTGTGGTTTCGACTCTTGTTTGTGTTAGGTAGATGAGCTGGTGTGAGTGGCGGTCTATGGTTCTGATATAGTCAGTGGTTAGCTGAAACATTCGATAGCTTTAGGCAAAATAAGACAAAAGTATTCTTCTTATCTTAAGACAAACAAAATACTTTTGTAAGATAAGAAGATCAAGATAGACCCTTGAGGATACCCTGGTTTGATTCTACCAACCTCTCTAGAAAAGTGTTAGTCTCAGCTTTCCGAGTCTGGTCCGGACACATCCCTACAAACAAATTTCTGTGCATGATGGGTGTTAAATCGTCACCACTGTGTGCAAACTGTCAGAAGACTGATGACTTGTCTCACGTGTTGTTGGTTGAGCGTCCGGAATTCGGACTTGAGAAAAAGAATTTTTGGTAGTCTGGGCTCCATGCACAATGGACAGATCAATTGTTGGTTGGCAGAGCCTATATCGGACAAAGCAATCAGTGTTTACCACTTTATTGACCTCTCCCTTGAGTAGGGAACTATGATAGCACCCATGAGGCTGACATGTTCACCTAGTGTCCAAAGCCTCCATAAAAACCAGATAAAAAAAAGAAAAAAAAAAAGAAGAAAAACATAGTATGTGCAGAGATATTCCTGTTCAAGGGTATTGCAAGGGGGAGCAGAGAAAAGGGGCTGCCATTTCCTAGATATCAAATGTTACAAACAATGTATGCCCCCCCCCCCCCCCCCCCTCAACCTAACGTAAATGCTATAAGTTCTACAGTGTTTTTACAACATATGTACAATAAAATTTTAAGTAGTAGGTTAGGGGTATGGGCATGTAATGATGAGGGATGAAAGCCACATAGGCAAAAGAATGTTAGGGATGAATGTTGATATGGACGGAGAGCGGATGGTGGACCCAAAAAACGATGGATGGATTGTGTGAAAGAGGAAATGAGAAAGATAGGAGTGAGTGCTGAGGTGACAAAAGATAGAGGAGAATGGAAGAGAAAAACATGTTGTGCCGATCCCACATAACGTGGGATAAGGGCAGGAAGGAAGATGTCCAACATGTGTTGATGGAAGGTGTCCGCAACGAGGCGCTGAGGAGCGACATGACATTACCAAATCACAGATTATATAATAATTGTCAAAACTACCAACATAAGTAGCTGCAACATCGTCCTGGCATCGCCTCTATCAGACGAGGTCAGGATGATGTGCAAGCTATACTTAAAAATAATGTAGTGGGGTAAGTAATACTGCAATATTACATTATTACTATTGATCTCAGTATTGGTGACATCGAGACAAAACCCCATCTTTGAAAAAAAATATATAAAAAAAGGGCAGGAAAAAGTTCAATAAAATTTTAAATAAGATACTAATTTTTTTAAATCAATATTCACATGCTCACCTATTTCACTACTATTTGAAAAGTTCACAGAAAACCCCACAGTAACCAAAAGCTTACAGTATTACATGTATTTATTTTATTTATTTATTTTTATTTATTGATAATGGGAAACAAACAGCGAAAGATGACACATATAGATAATTACACTTAAATACATACATAAGCCAAAACAGTTTCCACTACTGAAATTAGATAATTATGGTTGCTCAGACAAGACTTGTTTGTACAATTCAATTAAACTATCTCTAGATCTAGTGCTAAAGAACTAAACAATGCGAATTTGAAACCACATCACGATTTAGATCAATACGGTTTCACTCACTATTATTTTTCGGCAACATGTTTCGGATTCTCCGGGAATCCTTTCTCAGGCACGAGTGTCCGCGTTGGTTGTACGTGCACTAACAGTGAGTGAAACCGTGAATCTAAATATTTTGAAATATGTCTCACGATAGTTTAATTTCGAGTATTACATGTCTTACCTCAATTTGTAAAGGAATTGCCCTGAGGCACTGCTGTGCGCGGAGGCTCCGGGCCCTGAACGCTTTGCATTTGAGCAGAGCACTGCGGCAGTAGCAGCACAGGAGCTGTGGTAACCCATCTGATAACAGCACCTACAAATATAACCATTCTCCTATGTTAACTAACATAGCGATTAGCGGTTTCACTCACGTGTTTTTAGTCACTCGCGCGACATGTTTCGTAGAGCCTAGGTCTCCATAACGCGTGCGCATAAAAACACGTGAGTGAAACCGCTATGTTAGTTAAGTTAATATGTCTCACGATAGTTTAAATTCGATCATTCTCCTATGTATTCAGTAAAATCGAAACTCTTATTTTTAATGGTGCATCTACTATATTTTCTTAATAACTTTCAATCAATCAATCAATCAATCAATCAAATATTTATTTGCTATAAGCACAGCAAAAGTTGTTTCAATAAACATTGTTTTAATTTAATCTTATTAACAAAATTTATGTAAATCTGATGTTTTCAATCAAAAAAGACCACATTGTCGCTTACCATAAGGACGAAAATTGCTTGTATCTTTATACGAAGAACCAGTCAGAGCGTCGTTATGGCAAGTGGCAATGTGGTACCTTTTGCTTGAAAACGACACAAATAACGACTAATAGTAATGACTAAAATTTTGAAATATTATATTTTATCATTAATTAATTTATTTAATGTGCAGCACATAGGAAAACACATTGTACAAAAGGCGAACTTAATGCCATAAGGCACCACTCTTCCAGTCAACCTTTAGGCAAAGCAGATAAGTTGTAGGCGGTGCAAAAACATGATATCTCTAACATGTTGAGATTGCAGTTTACAAAAATTGCATTGAACTAGAAGGTAAGACTTACGGGACTCCCTGTGGTATGAGCAAAAGCTTCTGCGAGTTTATTCTCGTATATATTAAACAATTTAATATCAGTAGCTAGGCAAGCACGGCAGCTTAACAGCTTTAACGAAGGATTAGAGGTTTCTTCTTTTATTGTGTTCATGTTTGTAACTTAGTATCACGTCGTATGTATTTGTAACTATATGCAAAGCTAGGAAATTGGTGTTTATCTCTCGTTTTTGCAATAAAATGCGATGAATCTTGAGTAACAAGCGGACAGTGATTGATGTATTTCTGATGAACTGTCAAACGAGACTCGAGAGCCGTTCGGATACAATCACCACTGCTTAGCGACAGTGCCAAAGCTTTAGAGCCATTTTAGTAGAATTTAATTTTCTTACAATGGCAACATTAAATTTAAACGTCAAAGTTATCATAGCCTCTAATTTCCTTAATTTTCTTTTGGTTTTGTTCATATAGATACATATAATAGTCTTTATATTTGAGAACTAAAGTTACATTTAGAAAATCGTTTATTTCGTATGGCATAAAAAATAAGTAATTTGGCGACTTACATACTTTGCAGGTCAATAAAGCCGCCCGATGATGCTGATATCTTTATTTACGTTTTTATCAGAAAACCGATTGAAAATAAACATTTAATATGATAAACACACGTTAATAAAGGCGGTAAAATGGCTGCAGTCAAGTCGGAAGCGGCGGAAGAGCTGCGTGCGTGTAGAATATGCCTCGCTACCGACACCAAACTTTTCGGCATCTACGAACAGCGGTTAGATGAGGCTTTTATCGATATTATGGGCACTACGGTACGTGTTTTTATATTAAGTTTATGATTGAATCACCAGTAGTTCTAATTGCATTTAGACTTATCTTATTTTTAGATAAATTCTAACTTTGTTTCAAGTTCACTTCCCATCAAGGAATAAGCTAATTTTATTATTATTATTTAATAAGCCGGCAGGCAGTTATGGCAACGTATATGGCCTGTATCTAGTAATCATAAAGATATATATCATGAACGAGTATTAGATGTAGTGTTATGCTTGTCTAATTTATTTTTAAACTGGTTCACATTTTGTGCTGAAACTAGGTCTTCCGGGAGTTTGTTCCAAGCCCTTACTACTTGGTTGCTCAGAAAGAGTTTGTAAGGGTTACTGTGAGACCTATGCCTTTCTAGCTTTAAGTGATGACCTCTCAGACAATCGCTGTTGTTGCGCTTGAACATCTCTTGAAAATCCTTGAGGTCATAGTGCCCAGATAGTATTTTGTAACTTTCTATTAGGTCTCCGCGTTCTCTGCGGTGCTTTAGGGTAATTTTATTTGATTTTCTAGTAAAAATCATTGTTCTTGTCCCTCATTAAAGCTTTCTTTGGCCAAGTTCAGTGGTGTACTCAAGTATGCCAACTGAGGCCAAGGTTGATCTGTGTTAGATTGTCCCCAAATATTTATTTATTTATTTATCATTCAGACTGTATTTCTGACTAAGACCTGATCAAACATTTCACAATCTTCTCTGTTTTGAGTTGTTATTACTCTCATAGATAAGAGGGTCATATAATATCTAAGCAAGCATTAAAATTTATTTATTTTATTTGTTAGCTTTCAGTGTGGGATGGGTGTCCTCAACATCTATGTGCGTTGTGCGGTGCGCAGCTCATCAAAGCGCACGCGCTGCGCGCTCGTGCGCACCGCGCCGACGCGCTCCTCAAGCAAGCCCTCATGCACCAACATATTGTAAGTTCAAGCCTGTCGGTGTTTGTGTGTGTGTGTATGCGGTACTTGTGTGTGTTGTGTGGCGCACAGCTCATCGAGGCGCACGCACTGCTCAGGCCAGCCCTCATGCAGCAACATATTGTCAGTAAATATACTGACGCCCAATACAACAAACTGTGGCTCACAAATCTTTACAATCCATCCAGTGGCTATAAGGCGCCATTCATTTATTATGTAAGACATTTTTTGCAGTTTTTGACTCTAGACGTTGGACCCTATCTAAGAAAAACTGGCCATGTGCGAGTCGGACTCGCGCACTAAGGGATCCGTACCATTACGCAAAAAACGGCAAAAAAATCACGTTTGTTGTAAGGGAGCCCCACTTAAATATTTATTTTATTCTGTTTTTAGTATTCGTTGTTATAGTGGCAACAGAAATACATCATCTGTGAAAATTTCAACTGTCTAGCTATCACGGTTCATGAGATACAGCCTGGTGACAGACGGACAGCGGAGTCTTAGTAATAGGGTCCCGTTTTTACCCTTCGGGTACGGAACCCTAAAAATAAGATTTTTTTTATTTATTTAATATATTTAAATCGGATAACAAGATCCATAAAATACAATAATTAACAATTAATGATTACATTACAATATTAATAATAGCTAATTAATTTATAGCATTGTCAAATTATAACATAAAAAACATAAATCACTAATAAGAACAAAACAAAAATGAAATAAAACTAAATTAAATGTCCAGTACTAATTTGATTTAAAATAATTTGATGATTGCAACATAATAAAACCGTGTCCACCTTTAACATTCACCTCCGTAAATTCATACTGGCTAAGCAAAAATGCAACACTTAGGCAACCGTGCCCACTCAGTCACTCACACACAAATCGCATAGACACTTACATACATACATACACACGAACATTCATAAGACTTAGGTATAGGCTAATTTTAATTAAGTAATTTGATTGTTATTTGTATTTAAGCTTTCCCTTATTTATTTTTTACATTGTGTTTACTAGTCCATCTACTGGGCCTTACTGAAAATCAGCGTCGCGGAGTGTGCCATGTTGGCTCACACCGTGACACCAAGCTGAGTAAGGACCATTTAGCGCAACCTCATTCTGTTTAATTATTTCTAGTTTTAGTCTTATGTTATGTTGTGCTAATAAATGCTTTTTCTTTCTTTCTTTTCTTTCTAATAATGATGCCCCAATTTATAATGTCGAGAATAGGTTGGCGGGTAAGCTTCATTATGGATATTTAGCCATAATTTTGTTTTAAATTGCCCACAGATAACAACAAGCTACCTGGCAACGTTAGACCGCATGTCGCAGCGGCTCGCGCTCTGCCTGTCCATTCACCATCCCGCGATCATTGAAACCACTCATGATGAGACCAAACAGGAGATGGAAGATGATGACTTTGACCTGTATCACCCAGGTATGGCAACATTCGACATAATTATGTGTTAACGCCTCGTCTTTGTTCGGGTATCTTCGGGAGCCGCCGCCGACGCAATGCCTGGTGCGGGGCGCGGGGGCGGGGCAGTGGGGCCGGCAACTGCCATTCTCTCACCAATGTTGCGACGGACGGTCGAGCCCGTCCGCTTACACTGATATTCTAACACCTATGTATCACCAGAGTTAAATTATTATACGTGCATGTATTGGACTGCGAGTGTCATTTCAACTCATCTCATCCACGACCCCAACAACTTCTCGTCCACCCCTACATGCGTGGACATTATGTTTACATGCAATGCATCAAAACGCCTTTTTTTTATCTGGTTTTTATTGAGGCTTTGGACAGGTGAACATGTCAGCCTCATGGGTGCTTACATAGTTCCCTACTCAAGGGAGAGGTCAATAAAGTGGTAAACACTGATTGCTTTGTCTGATATAGGCTCTGCCAACCAACAATTGATCTGTCCATTGTGCATGGAGCCCAGACTACCAAAAATTCTTTTTCTCAAGTCCGAATTCCGGACGCATTCCAACAACACGTGAGACAAGTCATCAGTCTTCTGACAGTTTGCACACAGTGGTGACGATTTAGCACCCATCATGCACAGAAATTTGTTTGTAGGGATGTGTCCGGACCGGACTCGGAAAAAGTGAGAATTATTGCAAACTTTTATTTAGTTTCACGTCCCGTTGTCTGTAATCAAATCTTGCAAGTTAAATTTGACTTCCCGGTTTCCGATGATGCTGGTGTCCATAAATATGTAAGTCGGGCGACAATGCAATATCATGGTACCATAGAGCTGATCTGATGATGGAGACAGGAGCCATAGGAACTCTGTGATAAAACAACGAAACCTAATTGTGTTTTGGGTTGTTAGAATTGTCTCGATGAGCCTGTGGAAAGAAAAAGTACAGTTAGCGATAAAAGCTTGTACCAAAAATTTAATTTTTGTCAAAAACTTATTTTATTCTCATAATACTTTCAGACTTTATTCTCAAAAAAACTTTAATTTATATAAAGTAAATCGTCCCCTTTGCTTTTAATCTCATTTGCAAAACGTCCCAGTCGCAAAATGTTGTAAAGCTCATTCATATTTATAAAAATTAAAATGAGTTACATTTATAGTAAGCTAAATCCATACTTATATTATAAATGCGAAAGTCTGTCTGTCTGTCCGTGTCTTTCTGTCTGTGTGTTCCCTCTTCACGCTTAAACCGCTGAATCGATTTAGATGAAATTTGGCATAGAGATAGGTTGAGTCCCTGAGAAGGACATAGGATAGTTTTTATCCCGAAAATCATCCCTTAAGAAAGTAAAAAGCGGGGTGGAATTGAGATAAATAATGAAGTGCCTGCTAATTTGTGTGCATAATATGCTCAAATTGAATCATTGCTATGAGAATTTTTCCAGGCGCTATACTTACTTTAGCTGCTGTTACTAAGTCCACGCAGACGAAGTCACGGGCAAAAGCTAGTAGTTGACATAATTTAAAAAAAAAAAATACATTTACAAATCTGAAACATTTATAAATGGGACATTTTGTGAGTAGGACATATTTGAATTTAAACTGTTGTGAGACATACTAACATTAAATCATTTTACGGTTTAGACTCACTTGTTTTAGTCACTCAATACACGCTACGTGTACGCAATACACGGTCGTCGTGAACGCTGCTCGCACTATTAGTGCTTGAGAAAGGAGACCTAGGCTCTCCGAAACATGTCGCGCGAGTGACTAAAACAAGTGAGTCTAAACCGTAAAATGATTTAATGTTAGGACATATTTGTTTTCTTCAAACTTTGTTTTTTTTTAGAATTCGACGAGCCCATCATTAACCTGAAGAACAGTATGTTGCTCGAGAGCATGAAAGAGACAGAACTACACGCGGAGGACATTAAGACGGACGTGAGCGAGATGGAAATAAAAGAGGAAGAACCTGTCAAAAAGAGGAAAGACAAAGTAAGAAGAGAGAAGGTGAGTTTTATTAAAGTTAAACATTCACTTATTATGTGTAAGATGTGTAAAAAGTTGAAAAATTCGTGCTTCCAATTTGACAGCTAATGTAGATGGCGCTGTACCAGTGGGGCGACACTCCTCCTTTCGGGCATTCTCGGCTCCGTTCGGCTCAGCATTGCTCCGAGCAATTATTAGGGTTGGCACAACTTGACGTCAATTTGCGTGCACGACCACAGATAAGATCATCATCATCTTCCTCGCGTTGTCCCGGCATTTTTGCCACGGCTCCATGGGAGCCTGGGGTCCGCTTGGCAACTAATCCCAAGAATTGGCGTAGGCACTAGTTTTGACGAAAGCGACTGCCATTTGACCGTCCAACCCAGAGGGGAAACTAGGCCTTGTTGGGATTAGTCCGGTTTCCTCACGATGTTTTCCTTCACCGAAAAGCGGCTGGTAAATATCAAATGATATTTCGTACATAAGTTCCGAAAAACTCATCGGTACGAGCCGGGGTTTGAACCCGCGACCTCCGGATTGCAAGTCGCACGCTCTTACCGCTAGGCCACCATGCGCTCTGCCAGATAATGATAAGATAATGACCTGAATTTTCACAACCCTATAGAAAGGGATATTGCCATAACATTAGAAAGGGACAGCATGATCGGTCCCTGAATCGCTGTCAAACTTCGGTTTTGTAGGAAGTGTCATTTCTGTACGGTAAATAAATAAATATTCGGCCATCGGCTTCACAGACATGGACACTACCCACTAGGCCAGACCAGTCGTCAAATTAGTACTATTATTTACGTGTTTATTATTTACTAGCTTTTGCCCGCGACTTCGTCTGCGTGGACTTAGTAACAGCAGCTAAAGTAAGCATAGCGCCTGGAAAAATTCTCATAGCGATGATTCAATTTGAGCATATTATGCACACAAATTAGCAGGCAATTCATTAATTATCTCAATTCTACCCGGGATTTTCGGGATAAAAACTATCCTATGTCCTTCTCAGGGACTCAACCTATTTCTATGCCAAATTTCATCTAAATCGATTCAGCGGTTTAAGCGTGAAGAGGGAACACACAGACAGAAAGACAGACAGACAGACTTTTGGCATTTATAATATTAATATGTATTATAGGTAGTACTATTATTTATGGTACAGTACCATAATTACAATTTAGTCAAACATATTAATTCTGATTTGAAAGTCAACTTAGAGCTCGGCTTTTAGTATTTAAAATGAACATTTGACCACAGGTAAGAGTGAAAAGAGACAAGAGCATAAAGACGAAGAAGAAAATCCAGCAGATAAAAGAAGTAGAGGAAGAAGAGAAGGAACCAAAGAAATACAAGAGGAAACTGAAGGGATTCAAGAAATTCTTTGCCAGTGAGGATGATTATATCAAGTTTGAGAGCACTTATAATATAGGTAAGTATTTCTAACATAAATCTAGAATGACGCTTAAAGATATATTACATTAGACATTTCATGAGTGCGAAAGAGGTAGACTACACGTGAAGAAACGTGACCACTTTTGAGCTTCATAGCGGCCGCTAGCGGCCCGCTTGAATGTACAAAACGTTAGGTTAGCGGACTGTAATATATGAATACATGAGTGCGAAAGAGGCAGACTACACGTAAAGAAACGTGACCACTTTTGAGCTTCATAGCGGCCGCTAGCGGCCCGCTTGAATGTACAAAACGTTAGGTTAGCGGACTGGAATATATGGAAAGCTGTATATAAAAAAAAGATAGGAGATATATAGGAGATACGGTGGGTGGTTATATCTTGGAATACTGTTACATAATCAAATAGTTTACGCAATCACATATTAAGAGTCTCCGGCAAGCTCGGCCGAATTTCACCTTCCCATAAAAACGGAGTTTCGTTCTCATTTTAAAACTACGTGTTGAATTGTAATGAAACTTTGCACATACAATGACATGAGGTATATCTAGGTCTGTAATTAGTTTATATAACTCCAGTTTATAAAACAAACGAAATAGAGCAATAACCGCGTTTTTGTAGTGCATCGCAGATGTTTACCGATGCACACACGGACAGCTTTGCAGCTATTTTGCGCAAAAGAGTGGCATCCTTAGTGAAGAGGTTGCGGGGCAGCCCAAACAATCTTTATTGAACTACCATGGATATTAAACTTATTTTTTATTTACTCATTTGTCAGAGATAGTAAAGCTATCAGAAGAGGAACAGCAAAAAGAGTTAGACGCACGCAAAGAGTCAAGCAACTACCTCCGCTCGGCGTACCGCTGCGAGAGGTGCTTCAAGGGGTTCCTGTCGCACACCACCTTCGAGAACCACCAGAAGAAGACACACGACCCGGTAACTGACTGACTGATTCATGGATCATCAAAATTATTTACCACTTCCAGATGAGTTAGGAACTTGAAAATTGGTATGCTGGTAGCTTCTACATTGCTAACTAAGGATAAATTAAAAAAAAAATTGAAAATTATTGAGGTTTGTATATTTATGGGTCATTCTATACCAGTACGAATAAGTTCGACTACAAAATTAGAGTCGAGTTCCGGTGAGTGTTGTACTAGATTTGAATAGTAGTTCAAAAAGAGCTAGACGCAGCACAGGCCTACCGCTGTGAGAGGTGCTTCAAGGAGTTCCTGTCGCACACCACCTTTGAGAACCACTACAAGAAGACTCACGACCCGGTAACACTGACTCACTCATTGAACATCAAAATTATTTACCACTTCCAGATGAGTTAGAAACTTGAAAATTTATATGCTGGTAGCTCTTGCATTGCTAACTAAGGATAAATTAAAAAAGTAGAAAATGGCGGACTTACAACCTAATAGCATGGTCTATTAGTCAGCAATAGGGCTAAGTAAACATGTGAATAGCAAGAGCATATTTATTTTGTCCACAGAGCAACGGTCGAAACGAATGCGTTCTATGCGGCGCGCGTTTCCGTCACCCGGCCGGGCTCAGGAAGCATTTCGAGTCTCACACACTCAAGTTTATATGCAAGATTTGCCAGTTCATGACTCGACACCGGTAAGGACATATTATACATATATTTATACAGGGTGGCTAAAAAATAAGTGCATTCCCGTTGCCAGGGAGGTTTTGGGATTATATTGAGCAACTTTTACCATGGGACCAACCCCGAAATCGCGAATAAAAATTTGGCTGTTTCATACATTTTGGCTGGTACATTTTCTATGGGAGGGTAAATTTTTTTGCGATTTCGTGATTGGTCCCACAGTAAAAGTTGCTCAGTATAATCCCGAGACCTCCCTGGCAACGGGAATGCACTTATTTTTGGGCAGTTCGTATTGTCCGCAATCCCGAACTTGCTGACGGCTTAGAACCTCTTAGTCTTCGGAGAGACGTTGGCTCTCTTTGCATGTTCTACCGTCTGTACAATGGGGAATGTTCCGAAGAACTTTTTGATCTGGTGCCATCGTCTCGTTTCTATCACCGCACCTCCCGCCAAAGGAGCAAAGCTCATCCTCACTTCTTAGACACATGGCACACCAAGAATAAGCGGCCATCTCGCTCGTTTCTTCCCAGAACGTGCAGAATGTCGAATGAGTTGCCTCCTGAGGTATTTCCTTTGTGCTACGACATGGGATTCTTCAAGAAGCGGGTATTTAGGGTTCTCAAGGGTCGGCAATGCTTAAGTGGCTCCTGTGATGTTGCTTATGTCTATGGGCGACGATGACTGCTTCCCATCAGGCGGCTCGTCTGTTCGTTTGCTGACTATCACATAAAAAAAATATCCTGTACCTATATGTATAAGTCAATGGCGACAATGTGATGTAATTCCTCCCTACGTTGTAAAATATTATGTTTTTCGCCAGGAGTATGGCGGTGATGCACGCAGATTTCCATTCAGGAAAGACCTTCGTCTGCAAATACTGCGGCCTCACTTTCAAGTTAGTATATAACGTATTCCCTACATATCTTAATGACATGTTTTTATTAGGGTTCCGTACCCAAAGGGTAAAAACGGGACCCTATTACTAAGACCCCGCTGTCTGACTCTCTGTCCGTCTGTCACCAGGCTGTATCTCATCAACCGTGATAGCTAGACAGTTGAAAATTTCACAGATGATGTATTTCTGTTGCCGCTATAACAACAAATACTAAAAACAGAATAATATAAATATTTAAATTGGGCTCCCATACAACAAACGTGATTTTTTTGCTGTTCTTTTCCGTTATGGTACGGAATCCTTCGTGCGCGAGTCCGACTCGCACTTGGCCGGTTTTTTAATGGTTTTTAAAATATAAATATTTATTTTCAAAAAAGTATGGTACATTTTAAACTTATACTAGGTTCGCCAAACTTGCGTTTAACGGCGAAATGATGCACTCATTTTCAATGTTAGTACCTTAATCTAAATTTAATGATTAACATATTACTAAGGTTAATACATACTTTTATATCACATTAACAAGGTGTAAGTTGTATATATACAATATTTACCTATCTTATCTATTTAGTCAAGGATAAACCGGAGTAACGACATTTTTATTTTTAATGTCATATGCCCGTGTGTGTTCCGAATCGCCTCTGAATTTTAAAGTTAATTTTCGGAACTACCCGACATTCAGACATAATTGCCCAAGAATACTTTATTCCATATCTTATTCTATATTGTCTCTATTTTAAACATTAAATCCTTTGAGGCGCACATGTTCTATTAAAAAGCCCAAATATAATAATTTGTCATAAGCGTCGCACCACCGACGTATGTCGTCTTATTTGTAGAATACCGTCCTTATGATATCCTTATATACTGTCCTTGATGTATCTTTTTATGTATTTATTTGTTGTACAGCAAACAAACCACATTCAATACACACACACGTGTGCAACACCCTTTAGAGAACGCCTCGGCGGGCACTTGCGACGTGTGTGGAGAGACCTTTACAGGCAAGCGGGGGCTTCAGCAACATAAGGCCATCGCGCATAAAAAGGTCAGTCAAATGAATATTAAAGGATAATCTTATACAAATTGACCCAGTCCCACGGTAAATACAGTAACATCATAGAGTAACTTATACTAGAGCGGTACTGTCATAGTAAATTTTGTAACCACATTAAATTCACTGCCATCTATCGACACACTTTAAAACTAAAAATGAAGATTTATAAAAATACGATAAAATGTATTTAAATATGGATAAATGATTTTTTTTATTTGCATTAATTATTTTTATGATTTTGACCCATGCTCTTTCACTGATATGCGTAAAAATTGTTAAATAACAAACGAAACCGTCAACGCCATCTATACGACAGTAGGCCAAAGCTAGTAGCGCCCTCTGATCGAGAGTCAAATTTTCTTGATTTTCGAGGCACGTTTTTTCCTTAGACTGTATCCATCTATTACGGAGTTATATCTATCTTTGCTTATAGGATCACTCGTGTGTCTGTCTGTCCGTCCATCTGTAGTGTGCGCTACGTACGTTACACACATCTTCACACTTTATCCCTATATGTGTCATTCTCAACCAAAAGGGTACTTATTGTCGAATGTCAATAAGGCGCTATTTCCATATAGCTTCAATTTGAAATAAACCTTATCGTCTAGCGACAATGTGGTACCTTTTGGTTGAAAACGTCACATATATTCCGTAGGTTAAGGCTCATATTTCACAATTAAACTATACTGCCAACCAACAAGTTGTGTCAATAGGGAATATTACGCGAAACTCTGCGTAGGGGGCGCCACTACCACAATCCATCACAATCTGAGGGTCTACCGAGAAACAAGAAAATCGAAATTTCTTTATCTAACCTCTCTATCACGCTTGCGTATTCGAGCGATAAGAGGCAGATAGCGAATTTTCGGATTCGCGTTTCCCGGTAGGTCCTCTGTAAGCAAACCGCCTTGATGCATCAATGTCATATTTTATTATCTCTGAAAACTTGTCAAAAACAGTTTAAGGCTCAGTATGTATAAGTTACTCTATTTATTTATTTATTTTATTATTCAAATTAGTTACACAGCATTACAGTATTACTACCAAGGCACTGCGAACTATAAAACAAATAAAAATACAAAGATACAATGCCCTACGAGAAAACACAAAAATTTAAGTATTTAAGATTTGGGCGACGACATAACAGCGTGGCTCCGTTGCGTCGTCTGGCTTGGTCTATGGTGTACGATCGGTGCTAGTGCTGCACTCTGGCGGCAGAACAGTGCAGTAACACCCCCTATTGACGCCACACCTCACATGGCGACCCTGCCAGCATGTCACAGCCCATTTTTAGGGTTCCGTACCCAAAGGGTAAAAACGGGACCCTATTACTAAGACTCCACTGTCCGTCTGTCTGTCTGTCCGTCTGTCTGTCACCAGGCTGTATCTCATAAACCGTGATAGCAAGACTGTTGAAATTTTCACAGATGATGTATTTCTGTTGCCGCTATAACAACAAATACTAAAAAGTACGGAACCTCCGGTGGGCGAGTCCGACTGGTCCGGTTCTTTTCTTTAATATTCATGAAATAAAGGCAGGTCTTACAAAAATTGAACAAGTCTCAACCGTACCTACGCTGAATTAGGATTGCCTTGCAAACAATACAAGCAAGCAACATTTTAATTTGATATAACATTTAAAACTTTCGCGGTTTAAACACATATTAAATCACTTATCGGCAACTTGGGGACCAGTGATCCAGAAGTTAAAGCCAAGGGATCTATCTTCGGATGTGTGCGCGGATGTTGTGAGTGTTGTGTGTCGGACTATTGACAATAATTAACTTTTATATGTGTAGTGGGTGGTTTGAAAATGTGATGTCTACCTCGAACTTTAAATGCACTTTTCGTGGGGTAGTCACACAAATCTCTGTTTTGACATTTTGCTGGGACGTCAGTTAGCCGCGACCACGACCAGTGAAACCTGTGTCGAAACGTCGGTAAATAAAGGTAACAAAATAAATTCGCGATAGACCCGTTTCTAAATGTGATTTAATATTTTAATTTGATAATCTGCAGCGGAAAGAAAATCAAAATGTTATTATATTTCAGCTAACAACGCCAGAACTAAAATGCCGCTCATGTCTGGTTCAGTTCGAGAACGTGGACGCGAAAACACGTCACAAGATCAACAACGTCTGCGATCCCAAATTAAGGTAAAATATCCTTTAAAATGTAGCTTTTTAGGGTTCCGTACCCAAAGGGTAAAAACGGGACCGAATTACTAAGACTCCACTGTCCGTCTGTCACCAGGCTGTATCCTGTATCTCATGAGCCGTGATAGCTAGACAGTTTTTGACAACCCTAAAGGGATAGTGCCATACGTTAGAGAGGGACAGCATGATACCACCCTGAATCGCTGTCAAACTTCGGTTTTGTGGGAAGTTTCATTTCTGTACGGTACTACCCGATTAATTTAACTAAATTCATAAATAATTGAATTAAATAAAGCACGCGCCGTTAGGTAAATTCCGTGACTGCTGGATTAAGTTATTTTTGTTATCCAACTTTCTCTAACCCTCTGTTAACATATAAGGAAGGGGGCGTTCAGATATTATGTAACGCAATTGGGGGGGAGGGGGGTCTTATTAAACGTTACGATGCGTTACAGGGGCGGAAGGGGGGGGGGGTTGGAACAAGACGTTACATAACATGTTTTTTTGAAATAAATATCATTATAATCACGCCTATTTCCCGGAGGGGTAGGCAGAGACCACGGATTTCCACTTGCTACGATCCTGACATACCTCTTTCGCTTCCTTCACTTTCATGCTATAACATTCCTCATACACGGTCGCTCATTTCTTCAATTTTATGATTATACTTTGCTAAACATAATTGTGACTTTTAGGTAAAAATGGTCACTTTGGTGTTACGTAACTTTTAGGTAAGGGTAGGGGGGGGGGTACAGGAAAACGTTACGGCGCGTTACAGTGGGGGGGGGGGAGGGGGGTCAAAAATCTTCGAAAATTGCGTTACGTAATATTTGAACGCCCCCGTATCTACTAACTCATGGTTCCGGTCAAAATGTTTGTACAAATAATTTAATTTACTACCCATTTTGTACTTTGTCACAGTGACAACAGTATGAGGTCTCTATTAGCTATATACTTTCATATTGGTGGCGCTGTGACAAGGTAGGAAATGGGTCGGAAATTAAATGATTTCCTCCTTATTCAAAAAACTTCACGGGCCTGATTTAGTTAAATTATGTCAAAAATCAATATGTCAGATAGCGACAAACGAGTCATAGCTAATTCAGGCCAGTAACGCGTGAATAAAGCCATTCGACTCGAATGATGTTTGTACGAACCAGGCCGTGTGCGGCGTGCGGCGAACGGTTTGAAGACGAGGAAGCAGCGAAGAAACACTACCAGGACAACCATGTGAAGGAACACTACAAATGCGACCAGGTACGCTCGTATATTACACCAAAATAAATAGTACATTTCGATGCTAGTGCGGAAAGTATGTTATTACTTCGGGTACCGAGATATTAAGACTCGGGACGAGTGAAGAATGACATTTCGAACGACGTTTTTTAATACAGTTGCAAAAAATAAGACTAGTTACGTTCCGTAGTTCCCTAGTTACGTTCAATACTCCTCGATTTAGATCCCGTGCTCCTAAGACTTTCGCCCTTCAGGTCTACAGAAATAATACCTCTTTTTACAATCCAATTGTCAGAATGTGTCGCCAGTATAATGAATTGGTATTTAAACACAAAGATATTAACATTTTCGACTCACGGCAGGCAGTATTTAGGAGGCAGGTTCTTAGGGTTCTCGGCCATCTTCACACTTCTCAATAATAGTACGCAATTTGACATGTAATTATTAAGTATTTGCGAAATGTTGTAATTTGTAATTTAGTATAATTTTGAGTAGTTTTAGGATAGTTTTTGCTCCTTATATTTCTTTCTTGCTGTGCATGCTTGCTTTGGATGGCATTCTTATGCAATACCTACCACTCATGCACTCTTTGTAACTATGTTGAATGTTGTCTGTTTAGTGTGCCTTTTAAATAAAATAAAAAAATAAAACAATATCGAATGTTGCCTTTTGAAACTTAAACATGCTTGCACAGAAAAAAAACGCCTCTTCTTTGACAGGCGTTTCGGCAGCTATTCCTACCTCTACCTTCCATAGCTATTCCGTTCCATTCAGACAACTTAATATTAAGAACGGTTTTTTTAATATTCAATATTAAAAAATAAACGTGTTATAATACTTATAATGATGAAGAGGTAAGTAATAAAATATGATATATGTATATTTTTCGTATTCTTACATTAACAGTTGGTTTTTTGTGTTGATTATGACGTTTAAAGGAAACTAATATTTACACTCATCAATAAGTAGTCATGAATTGGAACAAGTATACATTTAAAAATATTGGAAAATGAAAAGCACTAGTTCGCGAAAAACAACTTTCCGCACGCTAAACAGCTACGTAAAGTAGCACTTTTTGAGCAACTGTATTAAAATAGTTATTTACGATACAAGTGCGGAAAAGAGGAAATTCGAAACGAGTGGCGATAAATATAAATAAAAGGTAAATCGACACGAGTTGCGAATTACCTTTTCGCACGTGTATCGTACAACGTTTTACAGTACATATGGCCCTTTAAACTTTCGACATATGCACGAAAAGTGCTCATTCCCGCACTAGTGCGAGAAAGTAGCACCATATGTACCGTAAATGAAATTTTTGCCAAAAACTCCATCTACCTAATAGTTGCCAAGCAAAGATCGCCCTTTAGTGTTGAGACCGCCTGTTGTGTAACCTCTATTCTTGTATAAATATTGTTATAAAAAAATGTGGACATATTATCTTATTTATTACTTAATAAGTATTAAGTATTTCAATGCCTTTCACTGAGTTTTATGTATAACCAAAGATAGATATAACTCCGTAATAGATGGATACAGTCTAAGGAAAAAACGTGCCGCGAAAATCAAGAAAATTTGACTCTCGATCAGAGGGCGCTACTAGCTTTGGCCTACAGTCGTATAGATGGCGTTGACGGTTTCGTTTGTTATTTAACAATTTTTACGCATCAGTGAAAGAACATGGGTCAAAATCATAAAAATAATTAATGCAAATAAAAAAAATCATTTACATTTTATCGTATTTTTATAAATCTTCATATTTAGTTTTAAAGTGTGTCGATAGATGGCAGTGACTATGACAGTACCGCTCTAGTATAAGTTACTCTATGGTATAACTGATTTCTGTGTAACCTTTTACCTTTTTTACAAGATATAGGTACTTTCTCGTTCTGTATAAAGATATGTTTAATAAAAATGGAAACTATAGGTCTAGATTAAGATACTGTAACAACATTTTTTGTGTTTCATATTTCAATAATAGTTATTTTTGCAACAAGAGAGGAAACTTGTTTTTTCTTGCGAGTGTTTATTTTTAGTCCCGTGAAAGCGAAAGATTCTATAATTGAATCATGAACGAAGCGAGTGATTCTAAGTTAGAATCTTGAGCGTAGCGAGGGACTCAAAAACACGAGATGTAAAATAACTTTTCTCTCGTGTTGCACATATAATTTTTCACCTCAGTAGTGAGAACATATTAAAGGTTAAAATGTATTTCGAATTACACAGAATAATACAAAAAAAGGGAGTGACGAAAGTAGATTTGTTCGAGCTGCTGAGGTGAAAAATAAATTTACTGTGTCTATGTTATCCAGTGTGACACAACATTCGCTAAGAAATCCTCCCTGGCCGTTCATTTCGAGAGAGTCCATCTCAAGATCAAGCCGAAGAAACCCGCCTTCTACAAGTACCACCAATACGGCAAGGGCAGGATGAAGATCCGGAACGCAGAGATCTGTGAGATTTGCGGCAAAGGGTACCCGGTAAGTTGTAGCTATGCGCGTGTGACACCCCTGAAGCAGTTCTACAAATACCGTCAATACGGCAAGGGCAGGATGAAGTTAAGGAACGCAGAGATCTGTGAGATCTGCGGCAAAGGGTACCCGGTAAGTTGAAGCTACGCGCGTGTGACACCCTTGAAACAGTTCTACAAATACCGTCAATACGGCAAGGGAAGAATGAAGATACGGAATGCAGAGATCTGTGAGATCTGCGGCAAAGGGTACCCGGTAAGTTGAAGCTACGCGTGTGTGACACCCTTGAAACAGTTCTACAAATACTGTCAATACGGCAAGGGAAGAATGAAGATACAATACGAAAAAGTCACATTATTCACACTATTATAGATAAATTACTTATCTCTGCATAAAAATGAGTAAATACTAAACTTTAATCTTATTACAGATATGTCACAAAATTTACTTTCAACTTATTAAACTTGGGTTTTTATTCATGTATGGAGTGAGCACTCTAAGGTTATCTTATCTTATCTTATAGTTCCGGGGGGCCCTTACGGATACACTTCGACCCATAGGGATCTTTTGTGCAGTTACCCCCTAGGAAAGATCCGTCCGCTACTCAAGAGCCTTCCCCACCATCTCCATATGGTGATCCGGATGATGGACCTTATGGGTAGCTTTTTGAATTCCTTTGGTACCAGGTAGCCTGTTCCAAAGTCCTTCATTCTTTGTCTGGCGAGGGCGTGACATTCTAAGGTTACTTATCTTTGGCTTTACCTTAAATTTTAAGCTGACTGTACTGTAATAGTTATTTACAGTACATGTGCTACTTTACCGCACTAGTGCGATAATTAGCACATTACGTGACTATGTCGAAAATTTAAAGGGCCATATGTACTGTATAATGTTGTACGATACACGTGCGAATACGTAATTCGCAACTCGTGTCGATTTAAAACACTCCCTTCGTTGTGTTTTAAAATTACCTATCCGCACGTGTATCGTACAACGTTTTACAGTACATATGGCCATTTAAATTTTCGACGTAGTTACGTAATGTGCTTATTATAGCACCTGGTGTCGTAATGTAGCATCAGATGTGCTGTAAACTGTAATGTAAACCAGACTCTGGTGAATATGTTCAAATTGGTCTGTAGGACACGACGTGGCTTCGGTACCACCAGCGCACGCACACGGGCGAGCGGCCCTACAAGTGTGCGCAGTGCACCAAGAGCTACATGACGCCCGCCGGCTTACAGGTACAGTACAGACAATTGGGGCTTTCCATCACAGAAGGGTCCTTATGCTTCAAGTGCAATAAGGACCATTCTATGTGAAATTCTAACAGATATTCACATGTAGCATAAGGACCTTTTTCTGATGGAAGGCCACAATTATTATCATTACTGGTGTATTTCCAATATCCTTAAGTCCAGCCATGCTAGCGCGGTGACTAGAATACTGACTGGACACTGCAAGTAAAATAAAAAATAATAAAATAAATATTATAGGACACACAGATTGACTAAGTCCCACGGTAAGCCCAAGGAGGCTTGTGTTATGGGTACTCAGACAACGATATATATAATATATAAATACTTAAATACATAGAAAACACCCATGACTCAGGAACAAATATCTGTGCTCATCACACAAATAAATGCCCTTACCGGGATTCGAACCCAGGACCATCGGCTTCACAGGCAGGGTCACTACCCACTAGGCCAGACCGGTCGTCACAATTGTTTATTGAGAGACAATAATATTATATATTATGTAGTATATATTATATCGTCAGGTGTCAAGCAAAACTCACTAATTACTGAAAAATAATTAAACAAAAATCCACCTTATTTGGATAATAAAACGGTTCACTATGGCTATAGGGACCGTGCGCGTTGGAGGGTCTGCCATCTTGTGGCCTGAATCGGAACTATAAACATGTACATCACATGTACATTGACACTTCACGCCAAAGCAAGTGCTGCCATCTTGTGGGCTACTTTGGAAGCATAAACTACACATTTACGCCTATATTACTTAGTGACTTTTCTTGTCATCCGACGATATACTTAGCCCACTTTAGACTGTTTCCTGCCCCTGTTGTTTTTAGGGTTCCGTACCTAAAGGGTAAAAAAGGAACCCTATTACTAAAACTCTACTGTCCGTCTGTCACCAGGCTGTATCACATCACTTGAACCGTGATAGCCAGACTGTTGAAATTTTCACAGATGATGTATTTCTGTTGCCGCTAAAAATACTAAAAAGTATGGAACCCTCGGTGGGCGACCGACTTGCACTGGGTTTTTTAGACTTGTGTGTAAAGCTTGTGCATTCTTTCGACTTCAATATTTCGAATTCGAAGAAGGTTCTCAATTAGCTGGAATTATTTTGTCATTTTTAGGGTTCCGTACCCAAAGGGTAAAAACGGAACCCTATTACTACATGTAACTTATTTTTACGCGACCATGACATTCGATTTAAATTTAGTTTATTTGAAATTCTATATGAATCATGTTTCATTTATGTCTTAATTTTTATTCTTTTATTTTTGAAATGTTTCCTGTAAGTTAGTTAATATTTTAGTAATACATATTTTAATTTTTAAGTTTGTATATTTAAATTTTAATTGATTTTTTTTAATGTTTCAAAGCTTTTATGAGCAATTTTATTGCTTGAATTAAATGAATAAAAAACAATTACTAAGACTCCGCTGTCTGTCAACCAGGCTGTATCTCACGAACCGTGATAGCTAGACAGTTGACATTTTCGCAGATGATGTATTTCTGTTGCCGCTATAACAACAAATACTAAAAACAGAATAAAATAAATTTTTAAGTGGAGCTCCCATACAACAAACGTGATTTTTTTGCCGTTTTTTGCGTAATGGCACGGAACCCTTCGTGCGCTAGTCCGACTCGCATTTGGCCGGTTTTCTTTTTCTTGGTTTCTTGGGGGGTTCGACTTGGAGAAATATTTTTTGTTTGAAAAGGCATACTTCACAGACAGTCCGGATTTGTCTATAGCATCCTTGAGAAATCGAGAGATCAATTAAAATATTATTTGTATATTCTTAAAGCAATTCGTGCATTTTTCTCGGAAATATTTGGTCAAGTTGAACTGCTGATGAAGTCGCTTTTCTACATTTCAACTTTGTGTATAAAACCTTTGCTCATAATTTACGTTTCAGCGCCACGTGGTGATCCACACGGGGGTGCGGCGCTGGCAGTGCTCGCAGTGCCCCAAGACCTTCCTTCACCAGTCCTCCATCTACACACACAAATTGGTAACACACACAAACACACTATTGTTAATACGTCCCTTTCTATTCTCTTATGTTATATGTCGCATGATTTGACTATATGTGACATTTTCAACCTAAAGGTACCACATTGTCGCTTGTCAATAAGGTTGATTTCAAATTGAAGATATATGGACATAGCGCATTATTGATAACCAACAATAAATACCCTTTTGATTGAGAATGACACATAAATAAATATTATAGGACACTCTTACACAGATTGACTAAGTCCCACGGTAAGCCCAAGGAGGCTTGTGTTATGGGTACTCGGACAACGATATAATATATTATATATAAATACGTAAATACATAGAAAACACCCATGACTCGGGAACAAATATCTGTGCTCATCACACAAATACATGCCCTTACCGGGATTCGAACCCAGGCCCATCGGCTTCGCAGGCAGGGTCACTACCCACAAGGCCAGACAGGTCATCAATTAAGGTAACGGACGTCACAAAAAGTTTGGAGTTAGAATAAGTGAAGTTGACAGCGTTCAGCGTTCTATGAAATTACGACGTTTAAATAACGCTTGCGCAGTCTGTGCTATCAAAATCGCTGCTAACTTAGCTTGGTCTAGCTCTATATTCTTTCTTAAAAGGAATATGACAAATTTAAGTGGCTTTAGTGGATCCTTTTAATAGATTGTTAACCAAGGGATGGAAGGCACTCATTTCTGCCGAGGTATTTTGGTGCTCGAACACAGTGAGAGCGCCAACAGTCCAAGGCTGAAATGACGCCTTTCACCCGAGTTAAACACTCTACTTTTCATTTCGAATACGAGGAAACTAAAATGCATGTGTTTTTTTTAAAACATGACCAAGTATACATTTTTATAGTATTTCTTAAGGGTACTTTCGGTTAACAATTTAGGCAAAAGTATCATTATTTATGGAATGGAGAGTCAAATATCAGAATGGAAATTGTATAACAAATCCATTTAAACTCAAATTTGAATTGCTTATCGTAAAAAAATCAAAAAAATCGCACTTCGAACGTAAAATGCTCTAGTGCAGACGCGTATCATTTTCTGCACACCTTTTAGAACAACAATGACCCTCTTTCAGAGCATGAGAAATGAAATAGTAGATTGTTAACCAAGGGATGAAAGGCACTCATTTCTGCCGAGGTGTCTTGGCGCTCGAACGCAGTGAGAGCGCCAATAGTCCGAGGCAGAAATGATGCCTTTCACCCGAGTTAAACACTCTACTTTTCATTTCGAATACGAGGAAAGTAAAATGCATGTGTTTTTTCAAAAACATGACGAATAATACATTTTTATAGTATTTATTGAGGGAACTTTCAATTAAAAATTCAGGCAAAAGTATCGTTATTTATGGAATGGAGAGTCAAGTATCACAATGGAAATTGTATAACAAATCCATTTAAACTCAAATTTCAATTGCTTATCGTAAAAAAATTAAAAATATCGTACTTCGAACGTAAAATGCTCTAGTGCAGACACGTATCATTTTCTGCACACCTTTTAGAACAACAATGACCCTCTTTCAGAGCATGAGAATAGAAAAAGCATTTTTTGACTATGACGTCTAAGCGTTATTCATAAACGCGTTACTGGCCTAATTAGCTATGAATCGTTTGTCTTTATTTGTCATTTTGACTTATGTATTTGTAAGAAAGGGATAAAACATAATTTAACTAAATCAGGCCCGTAAAATGAGGTAAATGTTAACCATAACCATGGGTCAATTTCAAGGAGGTTTCAAAATGTGTCCAATAACATTAGGTGAAAACAGACGACCATTGGAAATAATTTACTAACATTTAAAGCTTAACTTTGTCTTCCATTTTATTTGCTTATGTAATCGTTATTTATCAGGTCCACACGGGTGAGAAACCATACGTCTGCCAAATCTGCAGCAAGGCGTTCACTCAATCTGGCTCTCTACAAACTCACGTCAAGTACGTCCACATGAAGCTAAAACCTCCTCCGCGTCGTCGCCGTCAAGAACTCTATAAGCAACCCAGCTGAACTCCGTTAATAACTTAAACTAACTTCCACATGGGAGAGAAAACATACGCATGCAAGATCAGCAGCAAGGTGTTCGCATGATGCTCAAGACGTCTGTAATAGGAGCTCTACAAGTACGTATACAGGCTGGCAAAAAAAAAGTGCATTCCCGTTGCCAGGGAGCTTTTGGGATTATAATGAACAACTTTTACTATGAGGCCAACCACGAAATCGCGAAAAAAAAATCACTCTCCCATAGACAATGGAACAGCCAAAATGTAAACAGCCAAATTTTTTTTTCGCGATTTCGGGGTTGGTCCCATAGTAAAAGTTGCTCAGTATAATCCCAAAGCCTCCCTGGCAACGGGAATGCACTTATTTTTTGGCCAGCCTGTATAATATTAATAACGCGCAGTCGCACAGAAACAGCACATGAGTGGGAAACCATACGCATGCAAAATCTGCAGTAAGGCAACTGTGGGGTGTCTAGACTAAATTATTAGTTATATTTTACCAACAAGCGATAGACTAGTCTCGTAGGAAGACATAGTAAGAGCCAAAGCTTTAGCTAACAGGGTTAAGTAAAATAAACATAGCCCATTTACTCTTGCCTTGAAAACAGTTATATTCTATTTGAAATTGTACAATAGAAATTCTATGAGAGATCAGATGTAACAGTGATTCTAAAATACTAATGCTTCCATATTGGAAATACTGTCTACCATTTAGAGTAAGGTGTGAAAGTACGTATATTCTGTTTTTTATTTCGTAGACTAAAATGACATTTCATGTGGTACTAAGAAATGTCATGTCTTACACATGAAACGTCATTTTAGTCTACGGAATAAAAAAACAGACCTTAGGATATTTGCTGTAAATGTAGTGTTTTAAGTATTTATAATTACTGTAAACTCTAGTTCCTCATAACGTGAAATAAGAATTGAAACGCCGATTTGCAACACAATTATGTTATTAATAAATTAAACGCGTATACATGTTATTTCTTTGAAGGATATTGCAAAAGTAAAAAGCTTGACAATGGCCGCGCTTATATAGGTCGCAGGAAACCCGTAGCGCGCGATGTGTGCAGCGCAGCGCCATCTACCATGAAATTGAGTATGCTTTCTTGCTTGCCGCAACAATTACGGTCTGCCCTATGGCCAGTGTGATAACACGCGAACATAAAAATAAGCATAACTGTCATTGGGCTTTGTAATATTTTGTTTTTGGTGACCAAACAAATCACATGTGTACGCATACATAGACTAACGGCCTGATTCGAAGTTTAAGATACGTCAATCAATCAATCTTTAGGTAGTATGACCCCATCGATACTGTCGATGATTTCGCCAACGTCAAAGTGGGAGCCACGTGGGATCGAATCAATATTTCAGCCAGTGTACGGTAAATAATAAAATAATGGGCCTCTAGGGCTCTAGCCAGACACGGTTAGAGGTAGAAATACCAAATGCTCTTAGAGCACGACGTTGTTCGGTAGTTATTATTTGTAGTCGACTCGTAAAACCGATAGCTGGATTTTACGAGAAGCACGTGGACTACCGGCCGTTGACTTTAAAATGGTGGTTAAACACGCTTTGAGATTAATTCTCCATTCACTGCACACTACTACATTAGATTACTGTATAATAAACCTATCGATATTACACTTTAAACAATATTAATGAGCAAAAAACAAAGTAATTAATCACGAGGCTACTATCAAGATGGCGTTCGAACCGGAAGTCCCAAGATACGTCAAAAATTTGCTTAATAAATACGCCATGGATCGGATACGTCAGTGTCAAAAGTGACGCTAAAAACTGTAACGCTACCCCGCGCCGGTACGAGACCCGCAGCGCGCGCGCTGGTGAGCACCGCGCGACGCGCGTGCCACACCGACTCGCACTCAGCAACGCTCACACACGTCATGGTCATGGGTCGCAAGATCTATAACGCTACCCCGCGCCGGTACGAGACCCGCAGCGCGCGCGCTGGTGAGCACCGCGCGACGCGCGTGCCACACCGACTCGCACTCAGCAACGCTCACACACGTCATGGTCATGGGTCGCAAGATCTATAACGCTACCCCGCGCCGGTACGAGACCCGCAGCGCGCGCGCTGGTGAGCACCGCGCGACGCGCGTGCCACACCGACTCGCACTCAGCAACGCTCACACACGTCATGGTCATGGGTCGCAAGATCTATAACGCTACCCCGCGCCGGTACGAGACCCGCAGCGCGCGCGCTGGTGAGCACCGCGCGACGCGCGTGCCACACCGACTCGCACTCAGCAACGCTCACACACGTCATGGTCATGGGTCGCAAGATCTATAACGCTACCCCGCGCCGGTACGAGACCCGCAGCGCGCGCGCTGGTGAGCACCGCGCGACGCGCGTGCCACACCGACTCGCACTCAGCAACGCTCACACACGTCATGGTCATGGGTCGCAAGATCTATAACGCTACCCCGCGCCGGTACGAGACCCGCAGCGCGCGCGCTGGTGAGCACCGCGCGACGCGCGTGCCACACCGACTCGCACTCAGCAACGCTCACACACGTCATGGTCATGGGTCGCAAGATCTATAACGCTACCCCGCGCCGGTACGAGACCCGCAGCGCGCGCGCTGGTGAGCACCGCGCGACGCGCGTGCCACACCGACTCGCACTCAGCAACGCTCACACACGTCATGGTCATGGGTCGCAAGATCTATAACGCTACCCCGCGCCGGTACGAGACCCGCAGCGCGCGCGCTGGTGAGCACCGCGCGACGCGCGTGCCACACCGACTCGCACTCAGCAACGCTCACACACGTCATGGTCATGGGTCGCAAGATCTATAACGCTACCCCGCGCCGGTACGAGACCCGCAGCGCGCGCGCTGGTGAGCACCGCGCGACGCGCGTGCCACACCGACTCGCACTCAGCAACGCTCACACACGTCATGGTCATGGGTCGCAAGATCTATAACGCTACCCCGCGCCGGTACGAGACCCGCAGCGCGCGCGCTGGTGAGCACCGCGCGACGCGCGTGCCACACCGACTCGCACTCAGCAACGCTCACACACGTCATGGTCATGGGTCGCAAGATCTATAACGCTACCCCGCGCCGGTACGAGACCCGCAGCGCGCGCGCTGGTGAGCACCGCGCGACGCGCGTGCCACACCGACTCGCACTCAGCAACGCTCACACACGTCATGGTCATGGGTCGCAAGATCTATAACGCTACCCCGCGCCGGTACGAGACCCGCAGCGCGCGCGCTGGTGAGCACCGCGCGACGCGCGTGCCACACCGACTCGCACTCAGCAACGCTCACACACGTCATGGTCATGGGTCGCAAGATCTATAACGCTACCCCGCGCCGGTACGAGACCCGCAGCGCGCGCGCTGGTGAGCACCGCGCGACGCGCGTGCCACACCGACTCGCACTCAGCAACGCTCACACACGTCATGGTCATGGGTCGCAAGATCTATAACGCTACCCCGCGCCGGTACGAGACCCGCAGCGCGCGCGCTGGTGAGCACCGCGCGACGCGCGTGCCACACCGACTCGCACTCAGCAACGCTCACACACGTCATGGTCATGGGTCGCAAGATCTATAACGCTACCCCGCGCCGGTACGAGACCCGCAGCGCGCGCGCTGGTGAGCACCGCGCGACGCGCGTGCCACACCGACTCGCACTCAGCAACGCTCACACACGTCATGGTCATGGGTCGCAAGATCTATAACGCTACCCCGCGCCGGTACGAGACCCGCAGCGCGCGCGCTGGTGAGCACCGCGCGACGCGCGTGCCACACCGACTCGCACTCAGCAACGCTCACACACGTCATGGTCATGGGTCGCAAGATCTATAACGCTACCCCGCGCCGGTACGAGACCCGCAGCGCGCGCGCTGGTGAGCACCGCGCGACGCGCGTGCCACACCGACTCGCACTCAGCAACGCTCACACACGTCATGGTCATGGGTCGCAAGATCTATAACGCTACCCCGCGCCGGTACGAGACCCGCAGCGCGCGCGCTGGTGAGCACCGCGCGACGCGCGTGCCACACCGACTCGCACTCAGCAACGCTCACACACGTCATGGTCATGGGTCGCAAGATCTATAACGCTACCCCGCGCCGGTACGAGACCCGCAGCGCGCGCGCTGGTGAGCACCGCGCGACGCGCGTGCCACACCGACTCGCACTCAGCAACGCTCACACACGTCATGGTCATGGGTCGCAAGATCTATAACGCTACCCCGCGCCGGTACGAGACCCGCAGCGCGCGCGCTGGTGAGCACCGCGCGACGCGCGTGCCACACCGACTCGCACTCAGCAACGCTCACACACGTCATGGTCATGGGTCGCAAGATCTATAACGCTACCCCGCGCCGGTACGAGACCCGCAGCGCGCGCGCTGGTGAGCACCGCGCGACGCGCGTGCCACACCGACTCGCACTCAGCAACGCTCACACACGTCATGGTCATGGGTCGCAAGATCTATAACGCTACCCCGCGCCGGTACGAGACCCGCAGCGCGCGCGCTGGTGAGCACCGCGCGACGCGCGTGCCACACCGACTCGCACTCAGCAACGCTCACACACGTCATGGTCATGGGTCGCAAGATCTATAACGCTACCCCGCGCCGGTACGAGACCCGCAGCGCGCGCGCTGGTGAGCACCGCGCGACGCGCGTGCCACACCGACTCGCACTCAGCAACGCTCACACACGTCATGGTCATGGGTCGCAAGATCTATAACGCTACCCCGCGCCGGTACGAGACCCGCAGCGCGCGCGCTGGTGAGCACCGCGCGACGCGCGTGCCACACCGACTCGCACTCAGCAACGCTCACACACGTCATGGTCATGGGTCGCAAGATCTATAACGCTACCCCGCGCCGGTACGAGACCCGCAGCGCGCGCGCTGGTGAGCACCGCGCGACGCGCGTGCCACACCGACTCGCACTCAGCAACGCTCACACACGTCATGGTCATGGGTCGCAAGATCTATAACGCTACCCCGCGCCGGTACGAGACCCGCAGCGCGCGCGCTGGTGAGCACCGCGCGACGCGCGTGCCACACCGACTCGCACTCAGCAACGCTCACACACGTCATGGTCATGGGTCGCAAGATCTATAACGCTACCCCGCGCCGGTACGAGACCCGCAGCGCGCGCGCTGGTGAGCACCGCGCGACGCGCGTGCCACACCGACTCGCACTCAGCAACGCTCACACACGTCATGGTCATGGGTCGCAAGATCTATAACGCTACCCCGCGCCGGTACGAGACCCGCAGCGCGCGCGCTGGTGAGCACCGCGCGACGCGCGTGCCACACCGACTCGCACTCAGCAACGCTCACACACGTCATGGTCATGGGTCGCAAGATCTATAACGCTACCCCGCGCCGGTACGAGACCCGCAGCGCGCGCGCTGGTGAGCACCGCGCGACGCGCGTGCCACACCGACTCGCACTCAGCAACGCTCACACACGTCATGGTCATGGGTCGCAAGATCTATAACGCTACCCCGCGCCGGTACGAGACCCGCAGCGCGCGCGCTGGTGAGCACCGCGCGACGCGCGTGCCACACCGACTCGCACTCAGCAACGCTCACACACGTCATGGTCATGGGTCGCAAGATCTATAACGCTACCCCGCGCCGGTACGAGACCCGCAGCGCGCGCGCTGGTGAGCACCGCGCGACGCGCGTGCCACACCGACTCGCACTCAGCAACGCTCACACACGTCATGGTCATGGGTCGCAAGATCTATAACGCTACCCCGCGCCGGTACGAGACCCGCAGCGCGCGCGCTGGTGAGCACCGCGCGACGCGCGTGCCACACCGACTCGCACTCAGCAACGCTCACACACGTCATGGTCATGGGTCGCAAGATCTATAACGCTACCCCGCGCCGGTACGAGACCCGCAGCGCGCGCGCTGGTGAGCACCGCGCGACGCGCGTGCCACACCGACTCGCACTCAGCAACGCTCACACACGTCATGGTCATGGGTCGCAAGATCTATAACGCTACCCCGCGCCGGTACGAGACCCGCAGCGCGCGCGCTGGTGAGCACCGCGCGACGCGCGTGCCACACCGACTCGCACTCAGCAACGCTCACACACGTCATGGTCATGGGTCGCAAGATCTATAACGCTACCCCGCGCCGGTACGAGACCCGCAGCGCGCGCGCTGGTGAGCACCGCGCGACGCGCGTGCCACACCGACTCGCACTCAGCAACGCTCACACACGTCATGGTCATGGGTCGCAAGATCTATAACGCTACCCCGCGCCGGTACGAGACCCGCAGCGCGCGCGCTGGTGAGCACCGCGCGACGCGCGTGCCACACCGACTCGCACTCAGCAACGCTCACACACGTCATGGTCATGGGTCGCAAGATCTATAACGCTACCCCGCGCCGGTACGAGACCCGCAGCGCGCGCGCTGGTGAGCACCGCGCGACGCGCGTGCCACACCGACTCGCACTCAGCAACGCTCACACACGTCATGGTCATGGGTCGCAAGATCTATAACGCTACCCCGCGCCGGTACGAGACCCGCAGCGCGCGCGCTGGTGAGCACCGCGCGACGCGCGTGCCACACCGACTCGCACTCAGCAACGCTCACACACGTCATGGTCATGGGTCGCAAGATCTATAACGCTACCCCGCGCCGGTACGAGACCCGCAGCGCGCGCGCTGGTGAGCACCGCGCGACGCGCGTGCCACACCGACTCGCACTCAGCAACGCTCACACACGTCATGGTCATGGGTCGCAAGATCTATAACGCTACCCCGCGCCGGTACGAGACCCGCAGCGCGCGCGCTGGTGAGCACCGCGCGACGCGCGTGCCACACCGACTCGCACTCAGCAACGCTCACACACGTCATGGTCATGGGTCGCAAGATCTATAACGCTACCCCGCGCCGGTACGAGACCCGCAGCGCGCGCGCTGGTGAGCACCGCGCGACGCGCGTGCCACACCGACTCGCACTCAGCAACGCTCACACACGTCATGGTCATGGGTCGCAAGATCTATAACGCTACCCCGCGCCGGTACGAGACCCGCAGCGCGCGCGCTGGTGAGCACCGCGCGACGCGCGTGCCACACCGACTCGCACTCAGCAACGCTCACACACGTCATGGTCATGGGTCGCAAGATCTATAACGCTACCCCGCGCCGGTACGAGACCCGCAGCGCGCGCGCTGGTGAGCACCGCGCGACGCGCGTGCCACACCGACTCGCACTCAGCAACGCTCACACACGTCATGGTCATGGGTCGCAAGATCTATAAACATCTCCCGGGTGAAATCATCGCTGCACATAGTGCAGCAATATTTAAAGCTAAACTTAAAAAATGGCTTATAGAGCAGGCATTCTATGACCATAAAGAATGATTTTTTAGCAATAGTACCTTAAACTAAGAATGTTATTTACAATTGTATTTACATTATTTTGACATCTATAAAAAAAAAAAAAATCTATTACCAATAAAATATATGAATATGACGTTCTTGTTTGACTTGACAGTGACGAATCCGATCCATGGCGTATATATTAAGCAAATTTTTGACGTATCTTAAACTTCGAATCAGGCCGTAAGCTAAAATGAATGTACTAGCGTTTGGTTATATATTTTCCATATTGCAGGTCTGATTTGCTTTATATTACTCTCTCATCGCACTGATTTTTTTTGGCAGGCCGCGTTATTTATTTAGTGAAATTTGTATGACGTATTGAAGTAATATTTTAATATTAGAAGGAGGCTATGTATGATTTTCGATGAAAAATATAAACGAATTCGGGGGGAAAGAAATATCGATTAACATCTATCAAGTCAGTTCTAATAATAAAATTAAATCCTTAGAATAAATTTAAAAGTGGAAATATAATTTATTGAAATCAGCATGTTTTTATAATTTTTACACCTCAGCGAAGACCCAGTACGGGGTCCCTTTGTTTGACATAATTATTGAAAGTCATAATGTAATGATTGTCATATTATCATTAGTCATAATTCTGAAACCGTTAACTTCAGGATTTTCCTCAGGTTATCCTACAGATAGGTTAGGTTAGGTTATGTTTGTTTTATGGCAATCCTGAAAAGTTACGCGTTTCTGAGAAAAACCAAATTATGATTAATGATAATATGACAATCATTACATTATGCGGCTGTAAATAATAATATAGTTTTGTTTTTAGTAGTAAATATAACTAGTACTATTTATTGTATATTTGCATGTATACATAGAGTAACTGATACTAGAGCGTTACTGTCATAGTAAATTTTGTAACCCCAGTAAATTCACTGCCATCTGTCGACACACTTTAAAACTAAAAATGAAGATTTATAAAAATACGATAGAATGTATTTAAATATAGATAAATGATTTTTTTTATTTGCATTAATTATTTTTATGATTTTGACCCGTGTTCTTTCACTAAAGAGTAGTGAAAGAAACCGATGAGAAAGTATGGGATGCACAAGCGGGATTCCGAAAGGGTATGGGATGTACGGATCAAGTCTTTTCCTTGCGATGCATAGCCGAAAAGCATTTGGCTAAAGGTCAGAAGGTCTATTGCGCTTTCGTGGATTTGGAAAAGGCTTATGACAGAGTGGTGAGGAATGAACTTTGGTCGGTACTGTCGGTGTATGGATTGAGCGGCCGTCTCATTCAGGCACTGAAATCGCTCTATGAGGATTCCAGTGCTTGTGTGAGAGTAAACGGGTCGTACACTGAGTGGTTTAGCATCGAAAAGGGTGTTAGGCAGGGATGTGTAGCGTCACCGTGGCTGTTTAATCTGTTCATGGACAGTAGTTTGCATGATTTGAGAAATGATGAATGTGGGCTGAGAATGAGTGGGTTACCCGTCAAATGTCTTCTTTACGCTGATGACCTGGTATTGCTAGCGTCATCGGGTGAAGAGTTGCAGGAGATGGTAACTAGAATGCTTGGATCTTTTGAAAGGAAAGGAATGAAAATTAATGTAAGTAAGACGAAAGTAATGGTATTTGAAAAGGAAGAATATATGACAAACTGTGAAATTTTGATTGGTCAAGAAAGAGTAGAACAAGTGAAAGAGTTTGTGTATCTGGGAACCTTATTCACTAGGGACGGTAAGCATGATAAAGATATTGAAAGGAGAGTGAGTGCTGGAAATCGCGTGAATGGGGCACTTAATGCTTTTATGAGCAGCCAGAAGGTGTCGCAAAAGGCACGGTTGGCTGTGCATAGAGGGGTGCTGGTGCCTACACTTATGTATGGTAGCGAAAGTTGGGTATGGCAGAAGAGGCATCAGAGCCAAGTGAATGCAGTGGAAATGAGAGCGTTGAGAAGTGTGTGTGGTGTGAGATTACAAGATAGAATTAGGAACAGTGTGATAAGGGAAAAGTGTGGACTGAACGAAGATGTAGTGACAAAAATCGAGAAAGGTATGTTGAGATGGTTTGGACACGTGGAAAGAATGAGTGAAAGAAGGCTAACAAAGAGAGTGTATAAGGGAGAGGTAGAAACGGGAGTTGGAAGGGGCAGACCTCGGCGGACTTTCTCTGATCAGATCGGGGAAATCCTGAAGAAAGGCCAGGTCAAGAGCACCCTAAACCGGCGAGCGTGTATGAGGAATGTTATGAAAGTGAAGGAAGCGAAAGAGGTATGTCAGGATCGTAGCAAGTGGAAATCCGTGGTCTCTGCCTACCCCTCCGGGAAATAGGCGTGATTATATGTATGTATGTATGTTCTTTCACTGATATGCGTTAAAATTGTTAAATAACAAACGAAACCGTCAACGTCATCTACGACTGTAGGCCAAAACTAGTAGCGCCCTCTGAACGAGAATCAAATTTTCTTGATTTTCGAGGCACGTTTTTTCCTTAGATTGTATCCATCTATTACGGAGTTATATCTATCTTTTATGTATACATGTGTACGTATGGCAAATAAATGATTTGATTTGATTTATGACTTTCAATAATTATGTCAAACAATAGAGACCCTTGGAAAGACATATACGAATAATGGATTCCAGTAATAGTTTCAAATATTTTTGATTCTCATTCCTTCTGCCGCCGTCGCTTGGGCGGCGGCAAACGTAGATGCACTGTGTTCACGTGCAGTTTCCGCGTAGATGGCGTGGAGAAGTATTTGCCGCACTGCGCGCACTGCACGCGCGTGTCGATGCCCAGGTGCACCTAGAATTTACACACAAAAGTTAGTTGTCTGGAATAGATCGTTCGAGCGATAAGTGCGCTTGTTAAAAGTGAGGGCTCATTTTTAAATGGCAAATATATATAAAACCAGAAGTACTCTAATAATATTTACGCTTAGAAAAAAAAACTACGTCGGTGGCAAACAAGCACACCGCCCGTCTGATAGTAAGTAATTATCCTAGCCTATGTACGCCTGCAACTCCAGAGGTGTTACATGCGCGTTGCCGACCCTAACACCCCGCACCCTCTTTGAGCTCTGGCAACCTTACCAGCAGGAATCCAACACTATGAGTCTTGTTTAATATTGCTACAGTAGAAAGTGCTACAGGTTTTATAGAAAGCGAGCGAGCATTTGAGCGACTTCTCCCCCGTGTGTAGCGTCACGTGAAGCTGTATATAGACTATATACGTAGTGCTGGTCTGTCTGTCTGTCTATCTGAACTTACCGTCGCGTGATGCCGCTTGAGCGCGCCCGCCTGCCTGAACTGTTGCGGGCACTGCGAGCATTTGTGCGGCTTCTCCCCCGTGTGTAGCGTCACGTGAAGCTGTATATAGACTATATACGTAGTGCTGGTCTGTCTGTCTGTCTATCTGAACTTACCGTCGCGTGATGCCGCTTGAGCGCGCCCGCCTGCCTGAACTGTTGCGGGCACTGCGAGCATTTGTGCGGCTTCTCCCCCGTGTGTAGCGTCACGTGAAGCTGTATATAGACTATATACGTAGTGCTGGTCTGTCTGTCTGTCTATCTGAACTTACCGTCGCGTGATGCCGCTTGAGCGCGCCCGCCTGCCTGAACTGTTGCGGGCACTGCGAGCATTTGTGCGGCTTCTCCCCCGTGTGTAGCGTCACGTGAAGCTGTATATAGACTATATACGTAGTGCTGGTCTGTCTGTCTGTCTATCTGAACTTACCGTCGCGTGATGCCGCTTGAGCGCGCCCGCCTGCCTGAACTGTTGCGGGCACTGCGAGCATTTGTGCGGCTTCTCCCCCGTGTGTAGCGTCACGTGAAGCTGTATATAGACTATATACGTAGTGCTGGTCTGTCTGTCTGTCTATCTGAACTTACCGTCGCGTGATGCCGCTTGAGCGCGCCCGCCTGCCTGAACTGTTGCGGGCACTGCGAGCATTTGTGCGGCTTCTCCCCCGTGTGTAGCGTCACGTGTAGCTGAACAGACAATATACATGGATTAAAATCTGGAAACATGTACTAAATGTCCGTAAGAAGTCAATTGTGGGTGTTATCTAGGCTATAAAGGACCTAGGCCAGGTGTCGGCGACCTTTGGAGATGCACCTATTGCTGTAGAAATCACTAGTTTTATGATTAAACTACCTACACCTTAAAAGAGCCTATACCTTGCCGACCCCTGCCCTAAACCTTGGTTGATTAAAACAGAAAAGTAACTGCAATATGAAATAAATAACCTAAACGTCAAACTATCTTTACTTCGCCAGAGACGTTCAGAATTATTAGAATTAATCACTTTATTGTCTCATCTACTCGAAGGTTAGCTGGAAGAGATCCCTTATAGGGATAAGTTCGCCTTTCTACCTCTATTGCTGTAAATTTTATTTTAGAACCTGAACCTTTGTTGTGTTCACATAAAATTTACACCAATAGAGGTAGAAAGGCGAATCTCTTCCAGCGAACCTTCGAGTAGAGTGAAAAACTCTAGTTAGACAAACTAACCAAAATAAAATACTTGCCTAAACTGGCTGTCACCTGGTCCAAAAGAGAGAAAACCGAAAGTTTAAACTAAAATTAGTTGACATTACCTGCAGCCCCTGCCTCGTGGCGCACATCTTGTCGCAGGAGGGACACTTGTACGACTTGCTACTTTTCTCTCGCTTACACTGCCCGAGTTGGTGCCTCTCCAGGGCCGCGTTAGACTGAGACAAAATACAATACTTGTTTTACCATTCACACAGTTGATATTGTATGTAATTATTCTTTAAGGCTCGGAAAAACGCCCGCCATTTTGAAAACGTAAGCCTGTTCCGTTCAACAGACACTTAATATTCCTTATAATAATGTCAACGATTAAATACGAGTATTCCCCAATGACGTCCGTAGACTGTGAGTGAACGAACATTTTTGACTCATAAATGGGTCCCAAATTACAATAATAATAATAAAGTTTCAGGGGCCCATCTAGTCAGCGACGAGTCACCAGCACCACCTACCTTGATAACGTTAACAGACATTGTTATGGCAGGTGTCCGGACCTCTCAGCAATAGCCCAATCTTTTGACCAGCCAAACTTCAATCCATAAACCGGTATACTGTTCACTTTTTCTACAATAGTCCCAATGCCTGCTGCGACCGGTTCATGGGTGTCCATTGTTGCGCCTGTGAACGGGTTCCAGCAGGCGTTCTACATGACATTAAAGCTCTCCAAGGGGCTCTACGTGTTGGATCTATATCCCCACGCAAGCCTATCAAAAGACCGGGATTCATAGACCCGTAAAATCCAGAAGGAGATACAAACAATAATAATAATAATAAATAATATTAGAGTTAGTCTTATATTATAAGTCTGGGTTAAAGCCTAGGTTAAACTATGGTTATGTTTTAAAAATGACGGGCGTTTTTCCGAGCCTTTACTCCTTAAATGCATAAATCAAAAAGGTTGGTTAAGTAATAAAAAGAATTACAGCTCTTATCGTACATAGTGTATGTATGTTTTTCTGTACTGTAATAATTTGTACAATATAAGTACAACTATGAAATAAATATTTTTTCTTTCTTTCACTCACCATGAGTTTCGCTCCGCATATTTCACAGACAACCTGGGCTCGAAGTCGCGTCCTCTCTTTTATCTAAAACACAGATACTTTAGTTAAAATTTTGCCATATTTTAAGAGGCCGTAGTCGATTTTGGAGCAAAAATGTAAAATTGATAGATTTAGTCGTTGAAATTATACACGTTTTGTTACGTAATCCTAAGTAAGTCTCCTCATCGCCTTTTAACAATGAGGTCGCGAGCGTGCGTCACCGGTAATATATAGAGGCAGTTTTTAAAAAATCATCAAAAAATTATGATGGTAAATTATACAAATTGATGTAAAAGAATAGTTTCAGCAAATGTTGTAGACTGTTTAAGTATCAAAATTACGTTGAAATTAAGTCGATTTTCAGAGAAATTGACACTTTTTTGAAGTAATTTCTGGAGAAAATTGAATTCGTTTAACTTTCATTTCCTCGAACTCTAAGTTATATAACAAATTTACCATTTTTAGCAGTCCAAACTTTACGAAGTTTACAAATAAGAGCGACAAAATCAGTGCTTTACGCGCGTTTACCTAAACGTCCATCAGAAAAAAAATCATTACTAATTTAGTGAGTCTGTTTTCAAAACATTGATCTGATAAAAGGCAAGATAAGAAGACGTGCTAATAGAAACCAGCACTTGTTATTTCAATTAGGTAACAAAAGGTGTACAATTTCACTGACTAAATCTATCAATTTTACATTTTTGCGACTAAAATCGACACCGGCCTCTTAAATCTCGCATTTTCTGTGCTTCGTTTAAAAAATAGTAACATTCAAATCATTGGAAGTCACAACGTAATGTAACTTTGAAATCCATCTAAAGCATTTGATTGCGTGAAGCATGTTCCGTTTAACTACTCTGGCTGCAGTACAACTGGTTGTGAACTGAAGCTTGCCTTGTTAAATCTTACTTAAACCAAACAACCCAGGACAACAGTCTTGTGACACAATTGCTAACGACGACAAATTGCCAAAAGTTAAGGAGCCTAAAAATTTGTTTAAGCCAAACTCGGACTGCCGCAAGGTTCAATTGTAGGACCCGTTCTCTTCCTTGTTTAGTCATAAGGTATGTACCTTTCTATAGTATTCCTTGCACAATCGCGTCATCCGTATGTTAACGCAAATGAAACCTTGCTAAACTTTAAATCAAAGACCTAAAAACTGTTAATCCCGGAGTATCCCAAGGTTCAATTTTAGGACCAGATAATGGGTGGGTCGTTGTTTCCTCTAATTATATAATATGGGTACCTTTCTATAATATTTCTTGTACATTTACCTCGTCCGTATGTCAAACCAAATTTTACCTTGCTAAACTTTAAATCGAAGACCTAACTGTTAAGCACGGAGTACCCCAAGGTTCAATTTAAGGACCCATTATCTTCGTCGTCTCTCTTCTAATTATATAATATGGGTACCTTTCTATAATATTCCTTATTCATCTCCCTCGTCCGTCCGTACGCCGGCCACTTGATGCGCAGGTGTATGCGCTGGTGGTGTGTCTCCAGCGAACTGGCGCTCACGAACGATTGGTCGCACTGAGGGGAAAAAAGGATTTATATTTAAAAACTTATTCAATACTCGATGTAGCTCGGAAGGCGGCCAAGCTAAAATGGGAGTGGGCTGGTCACGTCTGCCGGATGCCGAATGAGTTGTGGGGCAAAATCGCCACAGTGGGAGTCCGAAATCTCTAATCGAGGACTTGGCAGACCCCGCCGGCGCCGGTGGGATGAACTAGACTCGTTTTTGAAGGAGTGGCCAGACACAGTATTGGAAAGAGATCTGTGAAATTGGGGGAGGCTTTTGCCACGTCGGACACGTAAGGCTCCAAATAATTTAACTCCAAAAATACGCACGAAGCGTTTCGCTTCCACATTTCTCATGCGAACTGCCAAGGAGTGGAACGCCCTGCCCGAGTCTGTGTTTCCGCGTGAGTACAATCTGGGGCTCTTCAAGGCAAGAGTTAATATGTATCTCATAGGTAAGCGTGCTCCACCGTAGACCACATCATCACTTACCATCAGGTGGGATCGTGGTCAAACGCCTGCCTATACATCATTAAAAAAAAACTAGTGCCGTGTACAAAGCCCTATAAAATCAATGTTTAAAAAAATACGAAAAATATATCAACTTGATTACCAAATCTGCTCATAAAACTACGAGAATCGGTAAAGAAATGCGACTAGTTAAGAAGAGGCTGTTAGTCGCAGCTGCAGGAGAGAGCAATTGGAATTAAGTCCGCCTTTTTGGCGTTATTTATTGTTTTTAGGGTTCCGTACCCAAAGGGTAAAAAGATTCAAGATATAAGCATTTATTCATAAAACATAGTATTTTACATTTACGGGATTTACAAAAACGGGACCCTATTACTAAGACTCCGCTGTCCGTCTGTCTGTCTGTCTGTCACCAGGCTAGATAGTAGAAATTTTCACAGATGATGTATTTCTGTTGCCGCTATAACAACAAATACTAAAAACAGAATAATATAAATATTTAAATAGGGCTCCCATACAACAAACGTGATTTTTTTGCTGTTTTTTTCCGTAATGATACGGTACCCTTCGTGCGCGAGTCCGACTCGCACTTGGCCGGTTTTTTAATAATAATGATTTATAAAATGCATAAATAAATACAGAAAACCACACATCTTACATTTTAATTCCTTCCGACATCCGATATCTGATCAGACAATGTGAAAACGCTCCGCGCCGCGATTTCGTCGTGTCGCTACAAGTACATGCGGCCCACAACAATTTTGGTGTCTAGCCATAGTGGTTGCCGCGCACCGCTACGGAACGGACGCCTGTTCGCGCATGCGCCACCTAGCGGTCATATCTGTCGTAATAGACGCGTTATGTTAGAGAGTGAACCTTCTGTAGCTAGTCATCATCATCATCATGTCAGCCGATAGACGTCCACTGCTGGACATAGGCCTCCCCCAAGGCTCGCCACTCCGACCGATTCTGTGCCGCTCGCAACCACCGAATTCCCGCGACCTTCACCAGGTCGTCGCTCCACCTCGTTGGAGGCCTACCGGCAGTTCGTCTTCCGGTACGCGGACGCCACTCCAGAACCTTCCGGCCCCACCGGCCATCAGTTCTGCGAGCAATGTGCCCCGCCCACTGCCACTTAAGGTACCTAGTACTATTATTTATTCTGTGTCACTGCGCAGTTACGCCAATGTTGCGTCGAGCAGCGCTAGTGTGGGATGGCCCTAAGGTGGAGTTACCTCCTCGCAGCAGAACTCGTGGTGAGTGCGCGCGTGCGCCGCCAGCGCCTCCTCCGCGTCGAACACCGCGCCGCACTCCACGCACGCTCTGAAATAAACATTTTGATTGAATAAAGATAAGATAATATTTATTCATTTAAAACGTATGCTAATTGGATTTATACAATGGTAATAATACAATTTATACTTAAATACTCGTACATTCATAGATGCAACAAGATAAATACAGGTCAAGTTAAAAACAAAAATACCGAACAAATTTGTATTTTCTGTTGCTAATGGAAATTTGATAACAATACCTAAACTAAGTAAACATTTACTTGTATCTTAGGTATGCACTTTTTGTAGGTCAATGTATCAGTGGGTAAATGCTTACCGGACAGAAGGATTATTTATAATAACGATAAACTAAATGATCAATGAACTAAATTTGATCAAATACTCTGTTTCAATGAAGAGAAATAAGTCATAATATCATAATAAAGTGGAAATAAAATTACAGGTTTATCCAGTAATTCTTGATTCAAATAAGGGCACAATTTTATAAAATGATTTCTAGATGAACTAAGTATCTACATCTGTACATACCATAGAGTAACTTATACTAGAGCGGTACTGTCATAGTAAATTTTGTAACCCCAGTAAATTCACTGCCATCTGTCGACACACTTTAAAACTAAAAATGAAGATTTATAAAAATACGATAAAATGTTTTTTTTTTTTTTTTTTTTTTTTTTTTTATACCACGTCGGTGGCAATCAAGCATACGGCCCGCCTGATGGTAAGCAGTTACCGTAGCCTATGAACGCCTGCAACACCAGAGATATTACACGCGCGTTGCCGACCCTTTAAAAACCTGTACACTCCTTTTTTGAAGAACCCCATACTGTAGCCCCTCGGGAAAACCTCGGCAGGGAGCTCATTCCACAGCCGAAGCGTACGCGGGAGGAAATTCCTCTTAAACCGCACAGTACGCGACCATTTAGGTGCTAGGGTGTGAGGATGAACACCCTGCCGATGGCGAGCGGTGCGGTGATAGAAAGCGGCCGTTGGCATCATGTCAAACAATTCTTCAGAGCACAGCCCATTGTACAAGCGGTAGAACACACACAAGGAGGCGAAGTCTCTCCTTAGACTTAAAGGTTCGATACCGCTTGTGAGTTTGGGATCGTCGACGATTCTTACAGCGCGCCTTTGGACTGAGTCGAAGGGTCCAAGCTGGCATCCAGGTGCTCCTGCCCAAAGGTGACAGCAGTACTCCATATGGGGTCTGACTTGCGATTTATATAGCAGCAGTCTTTGCCCCGGAGTAAAGTATCGCCGTGCTTTATTGAGCACACCGAGTTTTTTGGATGCCAGATCAGCCTTCCCTTCCAGGTGGCTACGGAATTGGACGTCACTGGAGATGTCGACACCGAGGATCCCAATACTCCCTACATGGTAAGGGCTGTGCCTTCGAACTGTGGGACCACAGTAAACGGGGTTTTCTTAGCGGTAAACGCGCAAACTTGTGTCTTGGTGGGGTTGAATCGCACTAAATTGTCCCGGCCCCACACCGAAACTCTGGATAGAGTGCCCTCAATATCCGACACAAGCTTTTCACGACTCTCTAGCACCACGGAACGAGGGATGTTGGCACGGCCTGCGTAATAGGCATCCCCAGTACTGTCGTCTGCATAGCAATGAATGTCGTCGATAGACAACATGTCATTGATGTGCAGCAAAAACAGCGTTGGGGATAGCACAGAGCCTTGCGGAACGCCAGCGTTAATGTCCATGCTATTGGAGCAGCTTCCGTCTACTACGGCTCGTATGCGTCTGCCAGACAAAAAGCTAGCGATCCATTTGCATAGTCCCTCCGGCAATCCATAAGATGGTAACTTCGACAGGAGACCCCGATGCCAGACCCGATCGAACGCCTTCGCTATATCTAGGCTAACTGCCAATGCCTCACCTTGACTCTCAATGGCCGAAGCCCAGCGGTGAGTGAGATACACTAGAAGATCACCAGTCGAGCGACCGTGGCGAAAACCATACTGACGGTCGCTGATCAGGTCGTGTTCTTCTAGGTATCTCAGGAGCTTTGCGTTGATTATACGCTCCATGACCTTAGAGAGAAGGGAGGTAATAGCGATAGGCCTGTAATTCGATGGGTCCGATCTGTCGCCCTTTTTAGGCACAGGGTGCACAAGGGCCGTCTTCCACGAAGATGGAACATGCCGTTTGTTGCTAGAGAGTGTGAAGAGACGCGCCAACACGGAACATAACTCAGGAGCACACTGCTTAAGCACAAGTGCTGGAATGCCGTCTGGCCCGCTCGACTTATGAACGTTTAGGGATAGCAACTCCCGCCGAATATCCCTCTGCGTGAATGAGATTTCGGGCATGGAGTATGCACACCGCGGGATGGTGGGCGGCACGGCGCTACCGTCGTCGTTCAAGGTCGAGTTCGAGGCAAAAAGAGTACCAAGAAGATCGGCTTTCTCTTTTGCACTGTGGGCCAGATCACCATCAGCTTTTCGCAGAGGTGGTAAAGACGACTGACAAAAATTTCCCTCGGCAGCTTTGGCGAGCGACCAGAACGCGCGACTCCCAGAGGGATAGCCCGCTAGCTTGTCGCCAATTCTGCCGACGAAATCGTATTTAGCCCTGGCAATGGCTTTTTTACTGGACCTCGAGGCAGCGTTTAAGTCGCGTTTCACATCAGAAACGTTCGGATCCTTATTAGCTACGGCCTTGGTCCAAGCCCTGTAAGCGGCTTGCTTGCGAACTGTAGCCTCTTTACAAGGCCGATTAAACCAAGGTCGTCGCTTTGCTCCCGCTGCTATTACCGTGTTGGGAATGAAACAATCCATTCCCAGCAGTATGGTCTCGGCAACATTGGCTGCGCAGGAGTCAGGATCTTCTGATGTGAAGCAGAGCTGCCTCCATGGGTACGAAGCGTAGAATTCACGCAGTCCGTCCCAATCTGCTGATTTATATTGCCACACGCGTCGCGAGCTAGTTGGCCGTGGTGGATCGGGCCGCGCGCAAGGCGCCTGTGTCCGGACGAGGCAGTGATCGGACGAACCGAGAGGTGCATTCACTGAGATGGAATATCCGTCCGGACGTGTAGTCAGCAGGAGGTCCAGTAAAGAGCTAGTATGATCCTCGATGTCTGGTATTCTCGTGGGAGAATGTACCAGTTGCGAGAATCCATAGGCCAGAGAAAATTCGTGAGCAGACCTCCCCGCGTGGTCGGTGGACCGGGAACCAAGCCACTCAACGTGGTGGGCATTAAAGTCCCCTAAAATCACCAGCTCTGCGGAAGGGTACTGCTCTAGAAGTTTGTCAGTCGTCGATTGCAGGTGCTCGAAGAGTCGGGTTGTCTCCGTGTTTCCGCTATGAGACCTGTACAGGCACGCGTAGACACGAGTGTGGCCGCTGTAGTCCACACGCACCCACAGAACTGACAGGTCCCTGTCTTCAAAGGCATGGAGGCGGCGACAGCAGACCTCCTGCCGGGCATACATGCATACACCAGCGCGTCTCATGAACTTGTGTTCAAGTGTATAGCCGGGATATAGTAGGTATGCAGTGTCCGCCGGGCAGGATATCTGCGTCTCCGTTAGAAATAGGATGGTCGGCTGCGCAGATTCCAGGTGGTAATGGACTGCGCTCAAATTTGAGTGTAATCCCCTGATATTGCAGAAGTCCACTTGTGTGGAAGGGGATGCCGCTGAGAAACCATTTCTTTTTTTACCCTTATTTGCCATGTGTTGTTGTTGTTGAGTGTACAAAGAGGGTTCGGGGCGTTGACGGCTTAAGGGACAAGAGAACAGAACAGATCTGCCAAAGGAATATGTAGGGTAGTGCGGTTCACAGGCACGGCGTACGGAAGGGCCCCCGGTCCCCCCCTGGTGCAGCAGCCGGGTCCACTCCGGTCTCCTTCTCCGGCACGACTACTACATCAAGGATTTTACGCGAGGTTGGTGGTTCAGCCTCCCAGGGCGGAGATTAAGTAATCCCTGGGTTCGGGAACCCTACTGACCTGCGGGCGGCCAGCGGACAGCCGTTTCACCGGGTCTCCCTGATCGCCGCACCTGTACGCCGCGTCCATACAGTCCAAATGCAGTACCGTGAGTTCCGTAGGTCCCCCGTCGTCAACACACCGCACCCTCGTTGAGCTCTGGCAACCTTACTCACCGGCAGGAACACAACACTATGATTAGGGTCTAGTGTTATTTGGCTGCGGTTTTCTGTAAGGTGGAGGTACTTCCCCAGTTGGGCTCTGCTCTAGATCTGGAATGACATTCGCTGTGTTGTGCCCTACCACACAAAGCGAGATGACATTCACAGTGCCCATACCTCTCTTTTGGACGTACTTTAAGGACATACCCGGGTCCGGACGTAGTTTAAGGACATACCCCGGGTCCGGACGTAGTTTAAGGACATACCCCGGGTCCAGAAATTTAGATTTAAATATGGATAAATGATTTTTTTTATTTGCATTAATTATTTTTATTATTTTGACCCATGTTCTTTCACTGATATGCGTTAAAATTGTTAAATAACAAACGAAACCGTCAACGCCCTCTATACGACAGTAGGCCAAAGGTAGTAGCGACATCTGATCGAGAACCAAATTTTCGTGATTTTCGAGGCACGTTTTTTCCTTAGACTGTATCCATCTATTACGGAGTTATATCTATCTTTGACTATACTCTCGTTTGCAATATTTAACTTACGCCCCATCTTGCACAATGTACTATAATCATTTAGGTCAATTATTAAAAAATATCCACAATATACTAACTTTAAGGACGCGTCGCAGTGTGTCCGTCCGTCCGTGTGTCTGCTCATAGCCTCGGAGCTCGCGAACTGTACGCCGCACGACTCGCAAGACAACTTTGACTTCGATAACTAGAAATAACAAACATTTTTTTAATCGATTTCAACATGAATGAGCTTTTCTAAGTTTTCTTTAGGGGCTGCAGTATGAGGTTCTTCAAAAAACCGGACAAGTGCGAGTCGGACTCGCCCACCGAGGGTTCCGTACTTTTTAGTATTAGTTGTTATAGCGGCAACAGAAATACATCATCTGTGAAAATTTCAACTGTCTAGCTACCACGGTTCATGAGATACAGCCTGGTGACAGACACACGAAAATCTATTTCTATAAACTAATGGTTTTAATTGCATGAATTGTATAGTAATTAAAATTGTATTTTTTCTTATTTACTCGTAAGGCATGTTAATTATAAGATGTATTGTTTTGAAAATATGTGTTCCGCCGAGTTTGTTGCCGGTCATAATTCATAATTTATTGCTTATTATCATGTGGTACAAAACAGATGTTACATTAGGGTACGTTCACACATGAACCCTGTTAGGGCACAGCAAGTATTTCTTAAAACTAGAGTTTTGAATGATTCACGGTTAGTTTCACTAGACTTATATTGACCGGGATATAGACCGTGATTACCTTTTGTATTATTTGTGAGCTCCCGATATTTCAACGCAGTTACATGCGTCATGTTCACGGGTGACTGAAGATAGCGGGTGGGTGTCAAAGTTGTGTAGACAGCGCTCGGTCTACCCTCATTCTTGCGCGTCGGCTGCGTTCACAAAAAATAAATAATACAAAAGGTAATCACGGTCTATATCCCGGTCAATATAAGTCTAGTTCTTAAAACTAAACTATAACTAGGTACATAAATTAAAATTAACGCATTTATATCAATAACGCATATATATTATTTTATTATATTAATTACTTATTATTTTATTATAATTTTTATTTTATTTTATTATAATCAATTGGGTACTTTTTTGGGTCCCATATTGGGATACCCTCCTCCAATTGAGGGGGGATTTAAATCTCGGGGCAGAGGTGTAGGGTTAGAGCCGGCGTAGCTTTATTTGACGTTCATAAGCGCATTGTAATATGCCTACTTGAAAAATTAACTATATTTATCTTATCTTTATCTATATAATGATAGTTTTAATTTTGTAATGATGTATATAATGATTACATTCGTACTAATACCTAGCATACTTTAGATTTAAGACTTTTGCTGTGCCCTACCAGGGTCCATGTGAAACCTACACTGCATCCATCCATCCACCATCCATCCATCCATGTACCACCAAATGTAAACCATGGATGCAATAAATAAATTATGAACTATGAAGCGTCCATAGGCTACGATGAAGACTTACCATCAGGCGGGCCGTATGCATACCTGCGGGGTCCCTTTGTTTGACATAATTATTGAAAGTCATAATGTAATGATTGTCATATTATCATTAGTCATAATTCTGAAGCCATAAACTTTTTAGGATTTTCCTCAGGTTATCCCATAGATAGGTTAGGTTAGGTTTGTTTCATGGCAATCCTGAAAACTTACGCGTTTCTGAGAAAACCCAAATTATGACTAACGAAAACGTGGACAAACAATACATTATGACTTAAAACTGTATGAGAAACAATAGAGACCCGCATACCTGCATAAGCATACTTGGTATTTAAAAAAGTTACCTCTTTATGTGCCTTCGCGTGATGGTGGCGTAGCCCCAGGGCTCCGATGAAGGAGTCCCCGCAGATCCCGCACACATGGTCCTTCGATGGGTGGTTGAGGCGCACGTGCCCGTAGTATGAGGTGCTTTTCCTGCAGGGAATCACGTAGGGTAGGGTAGGAAACAGTGGCTCGGAAACAAATAGCCGGAGACAGCGGCTCAGTCAACCTAATTGCAACAAGATAGAGGCGATATTGGGGCAACTGAGCCACTGTTCGAGCTGAGCCACTGTTTCCTACCCTACCGTATACTAAAATCCGTATATATTTGACACTTTTACAGATAAATCAATTAAATATTATAGGACACTCTTACACAGATTGACTAAGTCCCACGGTAAGCCCAAGGAGGCTTGTGTTATGGGTACTAGACAACGATAATATATAAATACTTAAATACATAGAAAACACCCATGACTCAGGAACAAATATCTGTGTTCATCACACAAATAAATGCCCGTACCGGGATTCGAACCCAGGACCATCGGCTTCACCGGCAGGTTCACTACCAACTAGGCCAGACCGGTCGTCAAACACACAAAATAAGATGTTGCATAGGGTCCCTTACCATTTTTTTAAAATGTAATAACTAAAATTAATTTTAATAGCGTTTGGATGGCTACCGTTGCTCAGTCCTCCAACGGAGCGGCAGCTGACGTTCACGATGTTTCTTAATATCGACCTTACTTTAAGAGTTATCGCTTAAGAAAAACGGGGTCATAAAAATGTATTTCTGGCTTAAGGACGTCCATTAAGAGCAAAAGTGAATGTATTGTGTCTCGGTATTAGGCTTGAAGACGTCGCCAGGGAGAAATCTTGATTCCCATTCAGATTCCCAAGAGTCCCGTAGGTTACACATTGGTGCTGGATCATGGAATCTCAGCGCTGGATGGCGGGACTTAAAAATAATAATAATTAAGCCTTTTATTTCCAATAGATTCTATCATAATAAGATTACATTCATGCATAAATATATTAGTTACATTAAAATCATATCATAAACTTAAAACATCATTAACTATTAAAGTATCAATAATTAAGTTTAGTATTAGCATAGAGTAACTTATACTAGAGCGGTACTGTCATAGTAAATTTTGTAACCCCAGTAAATTCACTGCCATCTGTCGACACACTTTAAAACTAAAAATGAAGATTTATAAAAGTACGATAAAATGTATTTAAATATAGATAAATGATTTTTTTTATTTGCATTAATTATTTTTATGATTTTGACCCATGTTCTTTCACTGATATGCGTTAAAATTGTTAAATAACAAACGAAACCGTCAACGCCATCTATACGATTGTAGGCCAAAACTAGTAGCGCCCTCTGAACGAGAACCAAATTTTCTTGATTTTCGAGGCACGTTTTTTCCTTAGACTGTATCCATCTATTACGGAGTTATATCTATCTTTGGTATTAGTACAGCGTTCATTCGTAGCATTTATTAGGTAATTTACATATATGTGATAATTTTAACTAAGTATTTATTTATTATAATTATTTCCTTATTTCTATTTGGGCTGTCCATTTTTGGACATAGGCCTCCTCCCTCCTGTGCCACTCGTTCCTGTCGGCGGCTACTCGAGCTCGAGTCCCGGTGATGCCCGCCTCGGCGACGATGTCGTCTCGCCGGCGTCGCCGCGGGCGGTACGCGTGCCGCGTGGCAACCATTCCAAAGCGCTTATCAAGGCCTTCAGCAAAAAGGCGTCTTCGAGCGCCTTGGCGCTGCCTAGGAACCAACTGCGCAACTTGGTCAGGGTGCTTACCGGGCCCTGCGGCCTAAATAAGCACATGCACACTATGGGGAAACGTGACATGGGGCGGTGCAGACTCTGTACGGAGGCAGAGGAGACGCCCCTACACATCCTCACAGAGTGCCCCTGCCTAATGCGCACTCGTGACTTGATCCTGGGTGGACATATATTGCGCCCGGAGGAGTTAAAGTATCTCGAAACCAAAAAGATCCTGCAGCTGTTTGAAGTTGCAGGTTTGGATCGAGAGTTGTAGTAGGTGGCGATCACAATAGATCAGAGATGGTCGCAGTGATACATAGGCTCTGGAGCCTTACATAGCCCCTAGAAAAAGAAGAAGAAGAAGTGCCGCGTGCCGCGTGGCGCCGCGCGGGTACCAGTGCAGGATTTTCTCGCTCCATCGTCCATTAGTGCGAGCCGTGTGCCCAGCCCATCGCCATTTTAATCTGCAAGCCATTTCCACTTAAAAATAATACTTACGTGAAAGTGGCTTCACACTGCTTGCATTCGAACACCTTTCCAGTGTGCATGAGATAATGGTTCCGCGCCAAATGTCTGCGAGCATACAATACGTTTCAGTCTATATTTATTATTATTTTTATTATTTATTTATTTAATCAGCGCCTTACGAGTCCTCTATAATAACATGTTTAGGGTGCTGATGGGGCTCCCTAGATTCTGCAGTGCATCGGGCATGTTCGCCGACGCACACGTAGAGGACTTCCACGCCATTATGCGTAAAAAGATCATGTCCATCAGAAGCAGAATACAGGGGAGTGCCAACAGCATACTAAATATGTTAGCGGACATCAGGCCAGACAGTCTTTTACAAAGACATTGGATGTCCTCACTTATAAACCCCCATTCAGGGGATATATATTTTTTAAATTAGTGTAATAAAAAATAGTTTTAATATAAATAACCTAGCTTTTAAGTAACAAACTAACAAATTTGGAACACCGTATCTGAATAAAGAATTTTTTTTTTTTTTTTAAATAAAATACAGAGTATTCATACAATAATCATAGCCCCGCAAAACTCAATAATGAGTTTAACTGTGGGGTCATCAGTCTCTAGTTACATATGTACTTAACTTAATTTTATAGTAGTGCAATTACTACAAAATATTGAGGTAGTGTATTTTTAACATAGATTTAAATTTAGACTTCTTATTTTCACATCTTATGGCTTCGGGCAAACTATTAAGCAAATATGGTATTCTTTTCCTATACTTGTGACGTTTTCAATTAAAAGGTACCACATTGTCGCTTACCATGACGAGAACTGCTTGTATCTTTATACGAAAAACCTGTCAGGGCGTCCTTATGGCAAGCGCCAATGTGGTACCTTTTACTTGAACACGACACATTTAGACAAGGGCAAGGATTTATATAGAACCTGGATAGCAGTTACCCTTGTTGCTAATAAAAATTGACACATCACGAAACTAGAGAAAACGGTACGAAAGACTAAATGGAGGCCTAGGAATTGACCAAGAACGGAGTCAGTGGAATATAATATCGAGTCCTACACCCCAACTAGCGTTGAAAAAAACCGAGAAAATTACGGAAAAATTTCAAACGGGCTCGTTTTTTTCGAGTTTCTTTCGAAAAAAACAATGCAAATTTCAGTTACTTACTTCCGAAAAAAAGAATAAAAAAACTTGTTTTTTTTTAAATATTAATTAGGAATTTAAACAGGTAGGTTAAGAACTGTTAGAAGTATTAGAACAAATTAAATTATTTACAGAAAATACTTTAATTTGTTTTTATTTTTAAGTAGAAACATTACTACACTACTATATACTACTCGGCCCAGTGGCCGAAGGGCACAGGCACCTGCCGCGATAGCAGAGGACGCTGGTTCGATTCCAGCCTGGGGCACTGGAGGCCATGGAGACTGTATAAAGGAGCCAAATCTCTATGTATGAAAAGTGTCCATCAAAAAACAGTAATTAGGCGGCGCCACCATACACCGAAATACTACCAAAAACAACCTACGTAATTTGGTCGGGTTATTTGTTGCCTTATATGGTTCATGTTATACTCATGTCCCAGAGCCTAACTAGCGCCACCGGAGAGATTAGGAACTATTATTTAAAGCTTAACGCGGTCACTTTTACAACAATTCTGCCATAAGAGATTGCGATCCTTTCTATACCATCCATACTGGAGGCCTTGGTCATTTTTTCTTAGTATATGACATTTATATCAGTTTATAGGTAGGTTAAGGTTGCATGTCTAATGTGTTTGTTTATGGCATTCACACTGTCATCACTCATCAGTGGCATTATGTGACGTATTTAATTTTTCTGAATAGAACTGGAAAAAAACCGAAAATAACGATTTTTTTTTAAATTCCCGAAAAAAACATTTGTTTCTGGAATTTTCATCCCTAACGCAACTACGAGTAGCAAAGCGTCCATACTCATTACTCAACCCTGTCATATTCATGCCGTGCCAGGAGCAAAGTGTAAGTACCTAAATATAAGGTTGCCAGCCTGTCGATCTTTTATAGGATACATTTCGGAGAGTGTGCCGAGGAACTGCACAACCTTATTCCTCCGTCCCATTTTTACCATCGGACCACACGACAAACGGCACTCCGGCATCGCTTCATGGTAGGAATTCCAAAAATACGCACGAAGCGTTTTGCTTCCACATTTCTTATGCGAACTGCCAAGGAGTGGAACGCCCTGCCCGAGTCTGTGTTTCCGCATGAGTACAATTTGGAGCTCTTCAAGGCAAGAGTTAATAGGTATCTCATAGGTAAGCGTGCTCCACCGTAGACCGCATCATCACTTACCATCAGGTGGGATCGTGGTCAAACGCCTGCCTATTCATCATAAAAAATAAAAATAAAATATATATATAGTTATAACATGTGTCCCGCCGGTTTGTTGCCGGTCCCATATTGGGATACCCTCCTCCAATCGAGGGGGGATTTAAATCTTCTCGAGGCAGAGGTGTAGGTTGATAATCATACTATCCTCCTCTTACACTACTACTAGCACCCAAAAAAAGGAATAATAATAATAATAATAATAAAATACTTTATTGTGCACTACAAAGAAAAATACATGTTACAAACAATGACAGGACATAAGTGAGTAGGTAACAACAGGCGGACTTATCGCTAAAAAGCGATCTCTTCCAGACAACCTTCAGATAGCGATTCAGTGGCTAGAAATAAGTTAATGGGCAGTGCAAAATAACAAAGGTAGGAATAGTATCACAAGTTAGTTTTTTTGGTTCTTATTTACTGCCAATTTGGTTTAACCAACTGTATGTTGAAGTATTATACTTCTTTTTCAAAGGCAAATGCTATGAAATAAATCATAAGGAAGAGAACTATACAGGGTGGGCACAGGGATTCCGACAGACTTTAACCGTGGATTCCTGGCAGTGTTACGAAAGAAAAATGTTATATCAACATGGGTCCAAAATTGCCTAATTAATTTACTTAATTTCTGGAACAAAATAAATCAATTAACGATAGTACTAACTTGTGAACGTATCTTTAGTTTGAAAGAGTGAAAAAGACAACATGCGACACCAATATGACACTTTATGTCTAGTTTATAGCAGGTGACAGGTAAGTTTACTATTTTTAACACTTCTGCTTTGCATGTGTGATTGTTTGTGTCTTGGTATGTAATGATTACGTCACATAAGGGCGTGTTAGCCTTGAGTTTTTTTAACTTCGAAATTACTTAAATAATTGAATATCTCGTAAATTAGGCTTTCTATGGCATTGTTATATTACTTTTTTTTTATCCAAATAGGCACTAGAATTCATGGTTAAAGTGTGTCGGAATCCCTGTGCCCACCCTGTATATATCAGAGAGTACAGGATGGAATGCTTACTTGGCGCGTGTGATGAATCCGCACAGATTGCAGCTGAACATCATCTTGTGGTAGTCGAGGTGGCGGTGACGCAGATACTGCGTGCGGAAGTATATGTGACACACGTCGCACTCGAATGGACCGATATTCTACAAAAATTAAGCCTAATTTCACCTTAATTCACAAAAACATAATCATACTCATTTTAATAACAAAACTTCCGTGAGACATAGACATATTAAATATATTAATAACGGGTCACTCACGTGTTTTAAGTCGAAAACGCTCGACATGTTTCACTCCGTACCGTGGAGCGTCATCAGGAGCTTGCGTCGACGGTGACGGACCGGCGCAGACTGCGGGCCGCAGCCCTCCGCGCCCGATGACTCGGCGCGGGCGCCGGTGGCAGCAGGGGGGGCGAGAAACTACCCTCGTTTACGGCATTATTGTCAAATGATGGGTTACGCGTTTTCGACTTAAAACACGTGAGTGACCCGTTATTAATATATTTAATATGTCATACTCATTTATTTATAATAGTATTAGACTTATATTGACCGGGATATAGACCGTGATTACCTTTTGTATTATTTGTGAGCTCCCGATATTTCGACGCAGTTACATGCATCATGTTCACGGTCTATATCCCGGTCAATATAAGTCTAGTGAAACTAACCGTGAATCATTCAAAACTAATATTACATATATTCAATTCATTAAAGTAATCATTAATTAAAGTAAAGTAAAACAATATAAAAATAAAACTACACTGTGTTTTTGCACTTTGTAGTTTTTTCTCAGTAACCCGTTGACCACGAACGCTGTAAAGGGTTCGAAACGTCGGGATGTGTTATAAATTCAATATACGCGATATAATCCGTTTTCATAGTTTTATTTCATGAGTAACTATCGCGGTAACCGAAGACAATATTAATATGAAAATAATCAACACATTATAGCTAGCCAACATATTAATCAACATATTACGGTGAAAACTTTTTTTTAAAGTAACTTTGCATTAAACCTCTTTATTAACTATTTCCCCTGTCAAAGTCAAAAATATAGTCTGTCAAACAACTTTGTCAGTAGAAAAAGGCGCGAAATTAAAATTTTCTATGGGACGATAACCCTTCGCGCCTACAATTTTTATATTTCCCGTTTTTCTCTACTGACGGAAATACGCTCACGCACGCTAAAGTTACACGAAATCAATTTTCTCCAGAAATTACTTCAAAACAAGTGACAATTTCTCTGAAAATCGACTTAATTTCAACGTAATTTTGATACTTAAACAATCTACAACATTTGCTGAAACTATTCTTATACATCAATTTGTATAATTTACCACCATAAATTTTTGATGAATTTTTAAAAACTGCCCCTTCTTTTCATATATTACCGGTGAAGCACGCTCGTGACCTCATTATTAAAAGGCAAGATGAGAAGACGTGCTAATAGAAACCAATACTTGTTATTTAGATATTACGTAACAAAACGTGTATAATTTCAACGACTAAATCTATCAATTTTAAATTTTTGCTCCAAAATCGACTACGGCCTCTTAATGGTTATGCTTACCGGGTCATGCTTGGCCATATGATTCTTAAAAGGCTGCTCAAACTCAAACCCCCGCCCGCACTGCTCACACTTATAATCCAGATTCAAATAATTACTGCTCTGCTTCCGTTCCTCTATCTCCTGGAGCTGCTCTTCCATCGTCAGTATCTTCAACTTACAATCATGCTTCGACTCAAACTCAGCGTGGTCAAAGTTTGGCAAAAAATTATTCTCCGCTCTTCGCAGTTGCAGCTGCCATTTTGTCAATGGCTTAGCGTTTCTCTTTTTTCCAGCTACAAAACGAAGCAGATTTGATATCCTCTTAGTTTTCACTTCTTTATCCTCCTTTTTAGATTTCCTTTTGGATTCCTTCACTGTTTCTAAGTTTTTAACGGAGATTTGACCTAGGTTTAAACCGTCAATTTCTACAACTAATTGTTTGGGCGTTTCTAGATTATTACTTAGATTAACTGTCTCTTCAATGTTATTTGTAACGTTATTTAAGGGATCTGTGGGTTCATCTTTAATTTCTATATCAGTTTCAGGCAATTCATCCCTGTCATCAAATGAGTCTTCGCAAATTTCCTCAGGTTGTGTGTTAGTCTTTTTTTCAAGTGAGCTGAATGAGTAAACGCTAAGTGTTACCAAGTTTAGAGCTAGTTTGTGATAATTTCTGTCTATTGAGAGTATGTCGTCTGTTGAAAGCTGAAATAATAATACAAAAACTTTATTATTCTATTCTATTTAAAATTACTTTTAATTATTCTATTTTTTTTATACCACGTCGGTGGCAATCAAGCATACGGCCCGCCTGATGGTAAGCAGTTACCGTAGCGTATGGACGCCTGCAACACCAGAGATATTACACGCGCGTTGCCGACCCTTTAAAAACCTGTACACTCCTTTTTTGAAGAACCCCATACTGTAGCCCCTCGGGAAAACCTCGGCAGGGAGCTCATTCCACAGCCGAAGCGTCCGCCTATTTACTCGTAAAATCATCTGAACCCGACTAATACAATCAATACAGTCAGAGAAGTTCTGTCTGTGCCTCGTGCTCCCATTTGTGCTAAACTAAGGCAACGCGCAGGTCATATTATCCACTACTTGTTTTATTGTCCCACCAGATCAGTCAGACGATATTCACAACAATAACTTCATGTGTATGTTTACCACCTTATTTTAAGAACTGTAACTAACCCTTTTTCTGCAAATTAAAATGAATCTGAATCTGGCAAAATAAACTCAATACTAGTTAAATATAAGATGCCATTCATCACTTACGGCCCGGCCACGACATCGAGCGGCGGCGGCAGCGGCGAGCGGCAACTATAGGTTGGAGCGAGACACAGCGATTGGACCTTTCGTTCCCATCTATGGCCGCCGCTCGCCGCTGCGGCCGCGCGATGTCGTGGCCGGGCCGTTAATTAAGCTGTCAAAATATATTTTATTACCACAGTCCAAATTTTGGCATGGCCACAGGCACAAAATATGTTACTCACAAAAGTTAGCTGTTTCAGCATCTCCCTAAGCAGGGCCTGTGAGCGTTGGCAGCGAGCGCGGAGATCAGCAAACCTCAGGAGCTGCGCCCGGCAACATGGGCATAGGTACTGGGGCAACCCATCGTCATCCGAGTACTGAAAATAGCATACATTTTCAAGTCAACTTTTAGCTGTTACTATTTTTGATGGGCACTAAGCATTTTTGGTTTAATAATTATCATGACCAAACATTTTACATACAAATGTTGATTATTAGGGTTCAGTACCCAAAGGGTAAAAACGGGACCCTATTACTAAGACTCCGCTATCCGTCTGTCTGTCACCAGGCTGTATCTCATGAACATGGATAGCTGGACAGTTGAAATTTTCACAGAAGATGTATTTCTGTTGCCGCTATAACAACAAATACTAAAAAGTATGGAACCCTCGGTGCGCGAGTCCGACTCGCACTTGGCCGGTTTTTTTTTAAATGTTAAATATCTAGAAGATCACAGTTATCACTGCTGGCCTGCTGCTTAAATAATAATGATAGCTTTAGGTTCATAATGTAGGAACATTATATTATACCTCTTTAGCATTCATTTCAGATAAACAATTCACTATAACATGAACATCTCATTATCTCTTTTTTGGAACATCTCATCTCTTTTTTAAAAGTTTACTCCAAGGCATGATTTGCAACAATGGCAATGTATGATTTGCATTAATATTTATAGTAAGAAATGAATATAGAAGTTTCAAATAATTAATGTTTCATTCTAGTGAAATATAAATTTCCCATTTCAACATCAGATTTTTCAGTAGGGTGCATTAGGGTAAGATTGAACGGGTTTTTCATGAGGGGTAAGACAAAAAATCGTCCGTATGCCCAAGCATTACGGGCGACATTTTTCAGGGCCGGATCTAGGGTAGAGCGAGTGGAGCGGCCACTCTAGGCGCCAGGTGGCAAGGGGGGCGCCAAAAGGGCAAATGAGAAAAAAAAGGGTAAAAAGCTTTAACGAAGGGCGCCAAAACCCCATTTCGCTCTACCCTAATCAAGGAGTCGAGCCGGCACTTCTTTTTATCTTACCCTGCATGAAAAACCCGTTTAATCTTACCCCAACGCACCCTATTAAAGTATGAAAATCGCAATTTTCCTATATAATAACCATATTTTAAAGAAGATTACTTACCTCCACGCCCATCAGCTGTATGAAATGCTCTTCAAGCCCATCAGGAATGCTATAAAGCTTATTGCTAGTGGTCAAACAGACGCGGCACACGCTCAAGTCCTCAGACACCAATTGTACTCTTGAACTGTTATCCATTATTATTCTGCACCTTAATTATAGTTTATAGAAGATGTATAGCCATTATAAAGGCAGGTGCAACGTAAGAGCTTGCTGTGGATAAGTGGATAACACAATGTATTCAAACTTCAGTCTTGTTACTAATTAGTTAAGCGGATGTTTTTGTAATGATATTGAAAAAATATGTTTAACTACAGATGTTTTTGTGATCTTTACGGATCAAGCACAATATACTGGCCTTTTCTTAAAATTTCAGCGTAAAATAATCAGCAAAACTGAACAACCGAATATACGTCGATACAGCGACGCTCATACAAACACAGAGATGTCAAACTGACAGTGACAGTTACGAACGGCGGCCATATTTGTCCTTGATTAAAGATGCGTTCAAGTTCAAAAGTTGCACAAGTTATGGGCTCTACATACCGTGGGATTTAACAACATAACGGTCGAGTTAAACGTAACAGACTACCGCACCGGACAGCGACCTTGTACGATCACAATATCTTTCTCGCTCTAACTTATACTATCGATACGTGCGACGCACCGCACCAAGGTCGCGGTGCGGTGTGCGGTAGTATTAAGTACCCGAAATAGTATCTCTCTAGTATCTAAGTAATAATTTTTGTTTTAATATATCGTATATAGTGGTTATCGATGGGGAAAAAATCCCAGCTGTTACCAACAATAACTTATAAGAATTGGGAAATAGCCCGAATATTTTTTATTGCATACCTACTTAAGAGGAAAGGGGATGACCGCTACTCCATACAAGCGTAGTCCCCATTTTCCTCTCTAGATATTAACATTGTAAAAAGTATGTTTACACAATTTGATGTAATATTGACACTGATAAGAGTTAGAAGAAAAAAAAAAATTCCATAGAAATGTTTTAATGCTTCTAACTATAATGCAGTAATTAAAAATTCGAAACAAATAAAACTAAGGAGCATAAGCTGTGGTAGATATAAATCAAATTGTCCCAAAATATTTGTTAATATCCAGAGAGGAAAATGAGGACTAATTTTGTATGGAAAGGCGGATCCAGAGCGGTTGTCCACTTTCATCTTATCGGATACATTTCGGGGAGTGCGCACAGGAACTGCACGACCTGATCCCACCTTCCCCTTTCCATCATCGGACATCCAGGCGCGGGGAGCGATTGCACCCCCGTTCGTGGTCCACATTCCATTCGTTCGGACAAAACGTTTTGCCTCCTCCTTTTTGGTACGGACGGCTAAGGAATGGAATGCGCTCCCGCCATCTGTATTCCCTGATCAATATGACCTCGGTCTCTTTAAAACAATTTGTAGGTTTTGGCTGTCTCTGCATCAAGATGCGAACCGGAAGTAGTAGGTTATTTTATTTTATTTTAAATTGTAATTTTAAATATATAATTATTGATTTTGATTTTTAACTGTTATTTTTACTTTTAACTTTTTACACTTGTCTCATCTTATAGGTAATTCTGTGTTTTATATGGGTGCTTGCCTGAAATAAAATCAATTTATTTATTTTATTTTATTTATTTAAAACAAGAGTGAATAGGCTGTTACTGAAACGGTGAGCTCCATCTTAGGCCCTGTCTTCGCTTTCCATCAGATGTGACTAGGGCCAATCGCCGATCAGTTTATAATAAAAAAAAAAAAATCTTAAGTAAATGACTACAAATACTACAATGCATCCATAGCATAGGATTGGGTGCATGGATAGAGTGAATGAGACTGCGCGGGCGCACATAACATGATAACGAAAAGTATAATAAATTCTTATTTATTTTTAGAATTCCTTATTTACCTAATAATATTCAATTTATTAGGTACACTAGTTATATTTAAATAAACATACATTTACAAAGACATATTTTTTTTTAATGTTTAAAACTCTTTATTTACATACAAAATATATACAGTGGTACTACGTAAACGAAATTAATATCTAAAATAGAGGGCCTATAGGCATTGTACCAAGGATGCTGGCGGCATTTCCTCGCTGTATCGCAATGCTGATACGTTGTGCGAGGAAGCCGCCAGCTCTTCGGTCACCAGTTACGTCAACCAGACGCTTTGCGATTTCTGCAAACAACTTGTGCGCGCTGGGACCACATGGCCCTAGAGCAGGGGTCGGCAACCGGCGGCCCGCGAACCGCTCGCTTGCGGCCCGCGAGCCTCCGGGTTACATCAGTCCTACGTCACTAAAGTGATCGAGTGAAAAAGAAAAGTCTTTCATTTCAATTTAATTATTTGGAATTGGGTTGGGTTATCACAAGATCTACATTAAATGTGCTGATCACTCAATATGCACAGACGTGCCAATATGAGTGTCTGCCTATAGGGCGCTCCAGACTACGCGGCGCGAAGCCGCGAACGCGAGTGTGGAGTCGATTTCGCTGATTAGCGCACTAGACTCCAGACTCGCGTTCGCGTCTTCGCGTGTGGAGAGTCTTTAAGTGTGGAGGGTTCGCTGGATGTCGGGCTTCGCCCGACCTTTAAAGGCGCCCTGCATGTAAAAAGCGCACAAAGCGCGCATAGCTGAATGTCCTGACCTTGATGACCTTTAAGTGTGAGGGGCACCTCAGTAGGTCGCGCACATGATTGGCGCGACAGTATCTCGCCGCGAGATAGACTACCCTCTTTTACTAACTGTATGAATTATAGAGGGACGGGTAGTCTATGTCGCGGCTAGATACTCTCGCGCCAATCATGTGCTAGCCCGGCTGGCGCCCTGTATGTAAGAGCGCGCGAAGGGCGCTGAATAACTGTGAGGAACGCCGCAGGCGCCCTGTATGTAAGAGCGCGCCAAGCGCGATGAATGTCCGGCTCCGCCCGACCTTTAAGTGTGTATGTAAGAGCGCGCGAATGGCGCTGAATAACTGTGAGGGACGCCGCAGGCGCCCTGAATGTAAGAGCGCGCGAAGCGCGCTGAATAACTGTGAGGGACGCCGCAGACTCTTTTGCATAGAAATGTATATTAAAAGGTGTCCTTTTTGACAAACGACAATGTAGCCTTTTGTCTAATAAATTCACGAATTATTAACAGTGTGCGGCCCGCTGCAATTTTGCTAACCGCTATGTGGCCCTTGGCTGCTAAAAGGTTGCCGACCCCTGCCCTAGAGTTTCAACTCCAAATGGAACGAAATGATACTCTCTACCGAGGCTCTTATATTTATTACGTTTTAAAATTTCGGCGCTTTCCGAATTATTTTTGAAAGACAATGATAGGTAACAATTATTCTTGATAGTCTTAAACTGCTTGAGAATTAATAAAAAATGCGTATAATTAGATAGATACACTATCCTGTGCCTCCAACGTCCTATCCTAACCTAACAGTCCTAACTGTAAGACAATAAATCTAATTATATACGCAATTTTTGATTTTTTTTCGTATTGATTTCGTTTGATTTCGTATGCCATAAGCGACTACTTGCCAAATTATACAGATATGGTATACGAGGTCCCTCACTCGATTGGATTAAGGACTACCTTGATAACAGAAAGCAATGTGTAGAGATTCTCAAGTACTGTAACAATTCTCGAACTATAGAGTCTTATAGATCTTCCTATATGAATAATGGTTACGGAGTTCCTCAAGGCAGTATACTGGGACCTTTACTATTTTTAATGTATATAAATGACTTGCCGAATTACTTATCCCACAAATGTATTCTATTTGCAGATGATAGATGTGTCATCTATTATAATTAAATGTAATGATTTACTGACATATAATAATGATATAAATTTAACATTAGCTCAAACAATTCAGTGGCTTGAAGTAAATAATTTAAAGGTTAATATTAAAAAAACTAATTATATTCAATTTCATACAGAACGAGCTACGCCGCCTAACTTAAATGTACACTATAATAACGATCCTATAGAAGAAGTTAAATGTACGAAATTTTTGGGAATAATGGTGGACTGTCAGTGCAAATGGCGAGAAGATAAGGTCTATTCAAAACTCAACAGTTTTGTGTTTGCCTTGAGACGAACAAGACAAACAGTTTCCACAGAAGCGGCTTTAATGGCATACCATGGTTACGTTAGCTCAACAATAAGGTATGGTTTAGTCATTTGGGGTAATTGTACACTAATAAATCAAATATTTTTGGCTCGAAAGCGGTGTGTCAGGGCTGTTTTTAATTTAGACCGAAGTGCATCGTGTCGGCCTTTCTTCATACAGCACAATATTCTAACTGTTGCTTGCGTGTATATATCTGAGGTCTGTATGTTTGTTCATAAATATAAAGATGAATTCATAGAAGCACAACAGATGAGCTCTCGTAATGTTAGACAACAATATAAACATAAATTACACAAACCAGCTACAAAACTAGCATCTAAAAATTCATACATCATGTGCATTACAATTTATAATGAGTTACCGGATGAATTTAAAGGGGAAAAGAATACAACATTTAAGAAAATGATGAAAGCTTGGCTGTGTGGGAAATGTTTCTACAGTGTGGGCGAGTTCCTTAATAGTTAAGTTAATATAATATGCATGGACTTAGGCTAGTTTAATCTAATTTGTATGCCAGTTTGTAGGCACAATGTGGAGATCCTATGTAATTACATATTGTAAATAGTTTTAAGACCTCTGTAACCCATATTGACAAATAAACGATCAATCAATCAACTTTATACGTATGGTGTAACATAAATATACAATTATACACGCACCGTATATTCTACAGTTAAGTAAACAAATGCCATGACCAGATCTACTGCGGAAAAACGATTTTCAATAGGCTAAGATCTAGCTAGAACAAATTTTCATTAATGGTATCAATCGATCAGGTTTGTTTTTAGGATCAAATCGGGGGGCTCCGACATGGCTGAATTTATCGAAAGCGCCTTTCCGATATCGGATGTCGGAAGGCGCCTATGACAAAGCAGATGAGGAGAGTGCCATTGGCATTAAGTCAGACTTTTTTGCGTTATTTATCGTTTTTTAGTAATAATGACTTATTAAATGCATAAATAAATACAGAGAAACACATATCTTACATTTTACTTCCTTCCGACATCCGATATCGGATCGGACAATGTGAAAACGCTCTAAGCGCGACCCTGTTTTGGGACCCTTCAAATAGTTTAATTAAATAAAAATGAACTCCAAAAACTAAAGTAGTCGTGACTACTGAAAAATATAAAACAAAGAAATATTCTAATCTGAACTTATCGTCTGTTAAATAAAGGAATAAAATATTCTATTTAGTGTGTATCTTTACGTGCTGAACTAAGTAAATCTTCCGGGCAGCTGTGTAATTACAGTGACTACATTTGAACGGCTTTTCTCCAGTATGTTTTCTAACATGAAGTGTTAACTTATTTTTCTCTTCACTAGCAAAACTACACTGATCACACTTGTATGGTTTCTCCCCGCTGTGTTTCATTTCGTGGCGTTGCACGTTTACTAATTTGCTAGAAGCATAGCTACAATGGCCACATTTGTAGGGCTTGTCTCCTGTATGTGTTTTTACGTGGACTTTTAATTGACACACTTTTCTATACGCACAACTACATAGGTCACATTTGTATGGCTTTTCACCAGTATGTTTCATCTCATGAATTCTTAGCTCACCTTGTTGTCTGCTAGTAAAACTGCAATTAGCACATTTGAATGGTTTTTCTCCACTATGTATTCTCTCGTGAGACTTTAAACTACTGATTTGTGCGCAGGCATAACTACACTGACCACATTTGTACGGTTTTTCACCAGTGTGTTTCCTTTCGTGGGTTTTTAAATCAGACAATCTGATACAAGCAAAACTACAATAGTTACACTTATGAGGCTTCTCACCAGTGTGTTTCATTTCATGACATAGTAAATTGTCTTTTTTAATACTAGCATAACTACATTGGCTACATTTGAACGGTTTTTCACCCGAATGTGTTTTTTGATGACGATTTAACTTTGCTTTCCCTGCACAAGCATAACTGCATTGGTCACACTTGAATGGCTTTTCTGTAGAATGCGTTAACGCATGAGCTCGTAAATTAGATTTTCTATTAGTAGAAAAACTGCATTGGTCACATTTGATTGGCTTTTCTTCAGAATGTCTTAATTCATGGGTTCTTAAGCTAGGTTTTCGTTTAGTAGAAAAACTACATTGTCCACATTTGAATGGTTTTTCGTCAGTGTGCATTTTTAAATGACTTTCGAGATGGGATCTCTTTTTGCATGTGTAGTTACAGTGCTCGCAGCGGTAGAGGTTCTCGCTGTTGTGTTTCCTTGCGTGAATAGCTAAAGCGTTCTTTTTGAGCGTTGTGTAACTGCAGTGGTCACATCGGTGAGTCTCTTGTGTGTCGCTTTGTTCCCCCTGCGGTGTTTGCCCTGCAACAACACACCTTCACATTACTAACACTGTTTCGTTTCGACCAAAACCGAATGTTCGGCCGAAATCTAATTTTTATGCCGAATCCTGTGTGCTATCACTAGGGTATTTGACTACTAGTCAAATCAGTTTCTGTTTTCGAACTGTCAAAACGATTTTGCTACTATGGAATTTATATGAAACACTAGCATGTGACGTCACAATCAAATTACCTACTCTTTATAGTTTTATACGAGTTTTAAAATAGAAATTGTGTCTTAAAAATAACTGCTGTCTACGTTTCTCTATTAATCTTCTGGTGCTTTATTTCATACATGGTGTAAAATAATTTATTTTAAATACAGTCAAATACCCTATTGAACCATGCAGTGGCGCCCATTATGGGCCCGGGCGTAGGGCGGCAAGGCATTATAGTTCGTGCAGTGAGCGGAAATAAAACATGAAAGCGTTCTGTCCGCTCAATTATAGCTACCCTAAGGTGGGTGGTACAGTCGCCATCAGATATATCGGAGCGCCCGAGGTGCTCGCAAATATCTGAACACGCCTCTATTGTCAGGACGTTAGAGTGCGTGTTCAGATATTTTGAGCACCTCGGGCGCTCTGATATATCTGATGGCGACTGTACTTACAAACTACCCAATTGACAAGCTTAGTTCGACCGAGATGACAGTCAGTGACGGATAGTTAAATCGGTTTGTAAAAACAACGTTTTTTTATAATTAAAAATGTGTTCATGTGTCGTGAAGTGGTGCAGTAGTTATTTTGTTCATACCAAGGACAGTGGAATCACTTTTCACGTGTAAGTAAACAGATAACTTCAGTAAAATTTGGAATAAATATGACGACATGTTTTCAATACTACCGTGCTTAGCTAAAACGTCGTAAGTGCATACGACTTTCATAACAACATACGACTTTTTAGATTACGAGAATAATAGGGATGATGTTATGCCAAATGAAGCAGACTGTTTTATTAACTTGTTTGATTTAGATATATTCTATATTGTAATAAATTCCTTCATACAGATTATATTTTCGGTTGGGGTGTAGCAAAGGGTACCCAGGACTAAAAAAAATCGTTGGTGTGATGTCAAATTGACACTACTTTTTTATGATTGTATCTTACAGAATACGTCAAAATAAGCAGGTGTTACTTGAAATTTTTTTTCTAAAATTTAAAAATACCGAGATATTGCACTCCAAACTGAATAATTTGAAGGAAAAAAAATCTTTTTTTTTTTTTTTTTTTCAATATAACCCGGACTTTTTATTACTTCATCATGTAAGAAATATTTAAATAAGTATCTCTTGTTATGTATCATTTTTCTCTAAGATCACCCATTATGGAGATAGGCGGGGTAGTAATCGACAATTTTAGGAACAGAAAATTTACAAGTAACAGAGGCAAGATAGGTGCGACGACGAGCGAAGCGAGGAGGACTGTGTTAGGTTGACTGCGATCAAACAGTGTGCCAGAACCGGCTTATGTTCTTGTACTATTTTCGGTTACAACCTCACCTATCTCCATAATTATTGATCCTAGAGAAAAATATTACATAACAAAATATACTTAATTTGACATTTCTTACACGACAAAATAGTAAAAAGTTGGGTCCGGAAATTTGTAATTTTCGTCGAGTCTTTTTTCCTTGGGTCCCCTTTCGTACACTCTGAGTGAGTCGTAAACGGTAACTTCGGCATAACAGGTGGAAAATACTATTGTAAATTAATCTATTGCTGTCGAGCAATGTGTAATAATTTTGCATTTTTATTATTTATTATTTTTTTCCGTATTTTTGAGAATATATTTGTAGGAATACTACTAATAATATTTTTTAATACAGTTGCACAAAAAGTTCTACTTTACGTAGCTTTTTAGCGTTCGCAAAGTTGGTTTTTTGCGAACAAGTGCTTTTTACTTTTCCAACTTTTTTAAATTTAATTCCGACCGTAATCCATACGTCCACCCACGCAAAGAGTATGGATGTTCAAAATCTTAATGTATTTTTTAATTCGGCATTAAACATTTATTAGTATTATTACACGATGTAAAGTAAACATTAATTTGTTATTACATAAATAAAACGTTACATACATACGATATTTCACTAATTTATTATTTGGCAGAATGGAATTATATAGGTATATAATTATATATATAGGTAGAGGTAGCTATGTAGTACGAGTAGGTAGGTAGTTATAGGTATTTCGTTCATTCATAGGTAAAGCAGCCTTAGGTATATCGTGCAGTAGGTAATTAGGTATAACAACTTAAGGGTGTTACGTGCATTAGGTATATTAGTATTTCGTTCAATAGGTAAATCAAGTTTTGGGTATCGTCTATTAGGTATGTGGCGCATCACTCAGACTGCATGCGCACACCACTACTCGTGAACCCGTCCAGGCGACAGCGGGGCGAAGAAGACGCGCGGAGCCGGAGGGAGCCACCGCGGATCGGCTCCCAGATCGCGACGCGGAGCCTCAGAGCGCATCCGATCGCCTTCGACGCTGAACCTGTGCCGCTCTGCCCCGCCGCTCGCGCTTACGCTATCGCAACCTATCGCTTGTTCGCTATCCTATAAATTCATAGCGCTTTGTAGAAATTAAGATTATAGTTTTATACGTGGAGTTCGCGTTTGATTTAACGATCACATAGATAAGAACCCACAGGTATATCGACTTTTGGTATTACATAATTTGAAAAAATCGCGTTATATACCACAAGCTTAGGTGTCATCCATTAATTACATCACACGTTTAGGGATGGGAGGGGGTCAAGAAAATGTGACATGATGTGACATGGGGGAGGGGGGAGTCACAAACTTTGTGACGTCACTTTTACTTTTTTTTTTTTACTAGCCTAATTTAGTGTCCCACTGCTGGGCAAAGGCCTCCCCTCGTTTCCTCCACTCGAGTCGTCCCGCCATCTCCTTTTCTTATTTAAATTATTTTATTCGCTGTACAGTTAAAAAACAAGATTTTGGAACGATGGAACGATAATCGTTTTTAATCGTTTAATTTTCTTTCCTGACTGTTTTGGGTTATTAAATTACTAATATTTCTTTTGTCAAAAATATTTTGATCAAATATTATTAATACTTACTTAATACGATTTGCCGATTTCATTGAAAAATATGACGTCACACCAGGGGGGGAGGGGTTTGCCAAATGTGACCAAGTGTGACAAGGAGGGCGGGAGGGGTCAAAGACCTCGAAATTCGTGTGACGTAATTAATGGATGAACCCTTATTAGAATGCAAGACATTGACATATTTTAGTATAAAGCCCACTCCAGACTAAGCGGCGCGAAGCCGCGAACGCGAGTGTGGAGGCGATTTCGCTGATTAGCGAACTACACTCTACACTCGCTTTCGCGGATTCGCGCCGTGATTCGCGCATGAGTGTGGAGGGCCCTTTATGTTGCCTGTTTCGTTCAACTCATATAATAGTGACGTACCACAACCGATACTAACCGAAAAAAATGTAGGTACCTACGTATACATATTTGTTGATATAATGCCTGTAATACAATGATTGTATAATCCGTAACATGCAAAAAAAAGCATAAATGTACTTAGTGGGAATATAGTTCAGATCCGGAAATAGCTTTCAACTTTTAGTATGTTGTTAGGCATGGTACTGGGTCTCCAAAACTGCCGGGAGACAGCGGCGCCGGCCATCTACTTCAGCGGAATGACGTCATCAAAATGACTCCAGCCTCGGTGCGAATATTGCATATTGCACCGAAACTATGCATTGCACATACACGTGTGGGGTATTAAATAAAAGCCAATTAAATATTCTATATTTCATTTCTACACTATGGACCAAAATATACAATATAAGAGGAATTTACAAAGATATCAAAATGATCTAAAAAATATTTGATTATTTGGGTTTTATAACCAAACCAAAAGTCGGATGTTAAAGTAATGTACTACAACATTAAAGATGATGTCTCAAGCCATACACTGATACCAACAAAATCAAAATCAGACCAAAAATGTGAAAATTATGCATGAAAATGTAGGTATTTGCTAGAACAAATGCATTAGTTAAAAAAATCGAAATTGGTCATTTTTAGGATAATCTGTATAAGCTTCTAGTATGTTATTAGCAATATAAAAAGTATCATAAAACTGCTGGGAGACAATCTCTAACGCATCTCATGGTATAGTTATAATTTAGATTTTGCAAATTTCGGCAGCGGTCACATGTATGACGCCATTATTTGTCACTCAGGCACTATAGAGATTGTCTCCCAGCAGTTTTATGATCCTTTTTATATTGCTAATAACATACTAGAAGCTTATGCGGATTATCCTGAAAATGACCAATTTCTGCATTTGTTCTAGCAAATACCTACATTTTGATGCATAATTTTCACATTTTTGCTCTGATTTTGATTATTTTGATATCAGTGTATGGCTTGAGCCATCAGCTTTAATTTTGTAGTACATTACTTTAACGTCCAACTTTTGGTTTGGTTGAAAAACCCAAACAATCGAATTTTTTTTCGCCATTTTGATTTATTTTTAAATTTCTCCTAAACTATTGTATACTTTGGTACATAGTGTATTAGTGAAATATATAATATTTTATTGGCTTTCGTTTTTAGTATTTGTTGTTATAGCGGCAACAGAAAAACATCATCTGTGAAAATTATAACTGTCTAGCTATCACAGTTCATGAGATACAGCCTGAAGACAGACGGACAGTGAAGTCTTAGTAATGGGGTCCCGTTTTTACCCTTTGGGTATGGAAGCCTAAAAAAGGTCAAATAGTTAAATATTGCCGTGACTTTGAGATTATTATTATTGTTATTATAGCCCTTTATTCCATAAGAAGTTTTATATGGTTTTTGTATTTGTAATTTAAATGTTATCTTCTATATGGATCCCTCTTTGGGTGTAGGCCTCCTCCAATTTTATCCAATCATCTCTCTGCTTCGCTTTCTCCATCCATTGTTTTCCAGCTGTATGGACTATGTCATCTGCCCACCGTTTTTTTGGTCTTCCTATAAACCGTTTGCCTTCTGGTGCTTTCCATTTAGTGGTTATGTTGGTCCACCTTTTGTCAGTCATTCGGGCTACATGTCCTGCCCAGCCCCATTTAAGTTTTAAAGCATTTGCGAGGGCGTCAGAAACCTTTGTTTTTTCTCTTATTGTTGTGTGTTTTATTTTTTGTATCTTCCTGAGTCCCATCATACTCCTTTCCATGGCTCTCTGTGTTGATCTTATTTTTTCTTTTACTTTATTTGTGTACACCCATGTTTGTGAACCATTTACAGGCATGGCAGAAGACATGCGACTTTGAGATATCTACACATAACTTACCTACACAAGACATGCACACAAACTCAATATGAACAAGTACTAAGGTATTAGAAACAAAATAAATTATTTTAATTATTATTCAGTAAGCAGGCAGGCAGTTGTGACAACTGATTAATTTTATTAATTCATTTGTGTTATTTCAAGTAGAAACACTACTATATAAATTACAAATCAAGTGAAACTCCAGTGCCCAGGGCTGCACGCTTTTTTATGTCTGTTCTAGTCGAATTTTAATTGTTCTACTTTCATTCTAAGCTGCCTGCTTTGTTTTAATTAACATATCTTGTAAACACTACCGAGAATCTATATAGCTATATACCCTTTGACAAGGCTCGGAACCGGTTTTTTCTTCATACAAAAAATACCGGCATTATTACGTTCTTTTCGTTCTTTGGTTTATTATTTAATTTTTAATGGGAAAATCTAATAATACAAAGTACCAAAGTACATGATTTAGTTCTACGTAAATAATTAAAAATGTTGGGCTATTTTGGGATTTTCAAAAAAATCAGTTCCGAGCCTTGCCCATTGAAAAGTAAGTTTTACCTTTAGCTGCACAGATTTGCTGCTCCACTAGCTCAGGGCCAAGCACCAGCTCGTCTTTCACAACATGATCGTCGTACAGTCCTGGCTGTATGTCCTCCATTTCCTCACAGTCATTTACACCAATACCAGAGCATGAGGGTTCTACTTTTACAGTCAATGATGGCTTTTCCATATGACTGTCATCTGACCGTTTCTCCATAAACACATCTAAACGCTCGATTTTTACAACCACATCTGAGGAAGATGGTTTTACAACACACACATCATACCACGAAGCGTCTTTTATACACACGTTTTCGTTTTTTACACTTTCTATACATAGTGAGGGCTTGACTTCAATGTCATCATCAAATGTAGGTTCGGCCTTAATAAGAATAGCTGAACACGATGGACCATCTATTAAGCATGCGTTGTCGGTTGCGAGCTCGTCCTTTACGTTCACTTTCTCATGGTTTGAGGTCTCCATCGTCAACTAATAAGGTTATTTTTACTTTTAAAATGTTAATTAAACAGAAAAAGCAATGGCATGTATATTTAAACTCTTTATATAGTTATAAATTCTAATGTTCACGCCTTAATTTTCTCAATTTCAGTCATTCAATTGACACTAATGATATTTCCATTCATGGCATGGCATTACGTTTCGTTCGTTCATTATGCAGATGCAATGTGAATTTTTTTCTCGTTTGGGTTAAGGTTGAAGTGTAATTGTCTTTTTCGTTCTGTGAAATTATTATGTTGTTTAAATCGTGGTAACAAATAGCAAATAATGTTGTATATTTATGTTTGAGATGCAAAGCAAAGTGTAACAAAACGCACCTGAAAAGTTAGTGTTGCCAGATAGTACATTTTTTACATAGATGGTAGGACCCTATAGATGTGCTATACGCGTGCGCCCGTGAGGGCAGGGCCCATGATTTTTTACATTTTTTGCCATGAATTTAAGTAGTATAATTGGATATATCGCTGTTAAAATTGTGGTGATAACTTATTTTTTGAGCAGTGATATCGTAAGAATCGTGCATTAAATTATTACACGGGCGTTGTGCGAGATGGAGGGGATCGCAGACGGCGGCATGGCGCGCGTGGAGTAGGAGCCCGAACCCGAATGGGATACTGACCGCGGGGAGTTCACACTAACATTACTTACACTACTTCTTACTGTCTTGGCCTCCAACACGACTGCTCGCCACTGATCTCGGTCCCTTGCTGTTTCTCTCATAAGTCCCGATATCATTAAAGTGTTTTGATCTCTTACAGGAATAATAGAATTTTGCTAAGTAAGCACAAAAATAATAATTGCACTACGGGATTAAAGAAATGTTTGTTAAACAGTCCATGACCTGTTATGACGCTTGTTGTATAGTCTGTAGTTTTTGAACTGGATTGGTCTGGAGAATATTTTATTATTATAATTAAAAACTAATGTATAAAAAAATTGAGCATACAAGATAACATGTCTCTAGTTTTTGGTGTTCCTGCTAAGTTTATCAGAATGGAACATACAGTGTCGTTAATTAAATTTAAAAATTATTGTTACAGTAACAGTGAAGGAAGAAGCAGAATTTATGGATGAAGAGGCGTGTGTGAAGGAGGAGTGCGAGGACAGCAGAGACGGGTGCGGCGTGAGCGAGGCAGCCAAGCTGGCCGGCCTGTACGACGAGCACGAGGTCAAGGACAAGCTTGTGCTGGGGCCGGAGCGCCCACACCGCCCCATAGTCGGCCTGCTGGTGAAAGGTAAGTTGATTTTTGTTTCACATTAAATAAACAGAAATCACCATGGTAATATGACAAAATAAAAGAGGGTTATTTGTTTACATATAGGCTGGGCTGTAGCTGCCGCTGGGGCGCGCAGAGCACAGCTCGCTAAAGACTCCTCCGTGCGGCTTGAGCGCCTTCACACGCACGGACAGCACCACACTACAACCGCACATACCGTCACAGAGTCAGAATACAGTAATTATGTTGTGTTGTTTTGAATATTCGGCTGAAGGAATTCAAATGCAAAATTACTTTCACATTTTCAATATTAGTAGGGTTAGTTTTTTTCATATTAGATCGAATATTACACAGTTCGAAAAAGGAAGACTTTCAGAAAAACACAATGAGGGCTACCGTTTTTGTGTTCACCAGTTATAGTGGTATTATATCTAGTTCAGGTAAATGAGGGCTATCGTTTTTTTGCTCACCAGTTGGCGCCTCTGTTGATGGTGGTCCAAAAGACTAAAGAACAGCTGTCAGTCATTGAAGTGCCAAGTGACATTTGACATTTCGAACTATGGAAAAGACCACCATCTACACTAGCGCCCCTAGCGGCGAATTCATACGCGTTAGCCCTCATTACGTAAATTGTTTTTTTTTAATTCAATTCAATTTAATGAAAGAATGTTGACAATAAGATGTAATGTTTTAAAATGATGTTGTCCTGCAGTGTTTCTTGCCGGTGCCATATTGTAAAATGCCTACTTGAAAAAAACTAGATTTATATTTAGTAATAATGAATTATATGAATTAAACAATATATTTACTTATTACAAGCTTTTATGTGGTTTCACCTGTCCCGTTATCTGTATGTCTGTAATCAAATCTTGCGAGCTCACTCCCTCCTAGGGCTCGGCATAGAGAAATAAGTAAGCACAGAGTGCTCACTCCATACATTAGTTTTCTTACCAAAACGCGTATTATTTCCGTAGTCGACATTTAGCGTTAAGTAGCGGATTTATCAGTAGTGATTTGTAGTGCAGTGTAGTGATTTTGCAAACTTTTCTTGAATTAAACATTGTTTACTTCGATTGAAGAACCTATTTATTATATTTTCGCAGCTATGGCAACTTCAATTCTTTAAGAACATTTATAAAGGCATAAAGATTAAAACCTAAACATATTCAAGAAGATTTTATAGGTAATGAAATGTTGTAGATTGTTTAAGTATCAAAATTACGATGAAATTAAGTCGATTTTCAGAGAAATTGTCACTTGTTTTGAAGTAATTTCTGGAGAAATTTGAATTCGTTTAACTTGAAAAAATGTAATCTGATAAAGGTCAAGTACAGAATATGTGTAATACAAATTTACCAATTTTAGCAGTCCAAACTTTACGAAATTTACAAATAAGAGCGACAAAATCAGTGCTTTACGCGCGTTTACCTAAACGTCCATCAGAAAAAAAATCATTATTAATTTAGTGAGTCTGTTTAATTTAGTGAGTTTGATCTGATAAAAGGCAAGATAAGAAGACGTGCTAATGGAAACCAGTACTTGTTATTTCAATTAGGTACCAAAGGTGTACAATTTCACCGACTAAATCTATCAATTTTACATTTTTGCGACTAAAATCGACACCGGCCTCTTAAAAAAAAGATAAATTTAAAATCCAGCTGAACTGAAATTAAAATATTTATTTGTATAAAATGGGTATACATAAAAGATATTATTTTATAGATAGTACAACTTTCAGTATATTACACACATAAAAATCAAATAACCTTACAACTATATTTACAGAAATTAAATCTATATTTACATTATTACTGAATAAATTTCATTGCTTCAGTATCAAATAGCAAAGAGTTATCGTAATATATTTAAATTGCAAACCCTAATCGGTGTGGGTAAGCTCATGTCTCTTTAAACTCGCCAATTTCGCATATTTTTTTTCACACGTGCCACAGGGATAAGGCTTCTCACCGGTGTGTGTTCTTAGGTGCTTGTTTAATAGAGACGGTTGCTTGAACTCCTTTCCACATACATCGCAAGGAAATCTTCTGTCTTTCGAATGTACTTGTTCATGATTCTTTAAATCATCCAATTCTGTGAACACCCTAATGCACTTGTCGCAGCGATACGCTTCTCTAGTGTGAATTTGTTTATGTAAATTCAACGCACTCGTTTGTCTAAATCGCTTTTCACATACGTCACATGAAAAAGGTTTCTCGCCAGTATGAATTAGCTCGTGTTTCTGCAAGTCGTACATTTCCGAAAAGCGCTTTTCACACGTTTTGCAGGAGTGAGGTTTTTCACCCCTGTGACGCCGTTCGTGAGCCTTCAAATGGCTCAATTGCGCAAATCGCTTATCACATGTACCACAAGGATAAGGCCTCTCGCCTGTGTGTGATCGTTTGTGTACTTTTAATTGATTCCACTGTTTAAAGCTCTTTTCACACGTTTCGCAGGAGTAAGGCCTTTCCCCGGTGTGGATACGCTCATGTGTTTTTAAATCCTGCAATTTCGCAAATTCTTTTTCGCACGTGCCACATTGATAAGGTTTCTCACCGGTGTGTGTTCTTTTGTGATCATTTAATGCAGATGAATTCCTGAAAGCTTTTCCACATACATCGCAAGAAAATCTCTTTTCTTTTGTGTGTATTCGTTCATGCTCCTTCAAGGCATCTAAATTTGTAAAGTTCTTATAACATACTTCGCAGAAATACGGTTTGCTTGCGTGGTTTTGTTTGTGTAAATTCAATGAATGAAGTTGTCTAAATTGCTTTTTACATACGTCACAGGAGTAAGGTTTTTCGCCAGAATGGATAAGCTCGTGTTTCTTCAAATCGTACGTTGTCGAGAAGCGCTTTTGGCATATTTTACAGTCGTAAGGCTTCTCGCCTCTGTGACGGCGTTCATGTGCTTGTAATATACTTAGCAGTCTGAACCGCATATCACACGTTTTGCACTGGTAAGTTTTTTCTGCGTGAATTCGTTTATGCTTAGTTAAGGCGCCTAATTGTGGAAATTCCTTTTTACAGACATCGCACGAGTATGTGTTTTCTATTTTTTGTGTCTCTGCACTGGCCGGGGCTACTGTCTCGCGTGCCGTCGCTAGTCCTTCATCTGAAACAAACACGGATTTTTTATACACCATTATAAAGTCTCTTTAGGGACCTTTCAAAGAGACTAAGGGACGCAACACTTGGAGAATTAGAAAAACAAGAAGACTTTTGTAAATAATCAATATATTATATCGAATTACACCGGTAAGTAAACGCATACGACCGAACGTAAATCCGAATTAGAAAAACAAGAAGACTTTCGTAAATAATCAATATATTATATCGAATTACACCGGTAAGTAAACGCATCGACCGAGCGTCTACCATCGTACTACTAGCGACACACGGCCATTTTAGGAACCAAACATTAAAACTAAAGCGCTGCTGTCTATGACAGCTATTGTATTCAGCCAATACCAAATTTCTATATTCAATAGCAAGTGGGGACTGGAGAGCCGGCAGTTACTCCGCTCAACGCATCAGTCTGGCAGTTCAGCGGGGTAACGCAGCCAGCATCTTAGGGACCTTATCGCAGGGGCCTTTTTAGGGTTCCGTACCCAAAGGGTAAAAACGGGACCCTATTACTAAGACTCCGCTGTCCGTCTGTCTGTCTGTCTGTCACCAGGCTGTATCTCATGAACCGTGATAGCTAGACAGTTGAAATTTTCACAGATGATGTATTTCTGTTAAATGGGGCTCCCATACAACAAACGTGATTTTTTTGCTGTTTTTTTTCGTAACGGTACGGAACCCTTCGTGCGCGAGTCCGACTCGCACTTGGCCGGTTTTTTAGATTTAGTTTAGTGTTATTTAGATTTATTGTAATTTTAGGTTGTTTTTATTTAACTTATACAACTAGCACACCAAAACCACTTGAAAATACTCAACAGCTTATATAAAAAACGCAGCAACAACAGATGGACTTGGATATCTCCTAATGGCAAACACAAGAATGAGATAGACTACATCCTTACTAACAAACCAACAATGTTTTAAGACTGTAACATCATTAATAATCTAAACTTCAACAGCAACCATAGAATGGTAAGAGCGAAGCTACAACCCACTGCACCCAAAAAAAACAGACCATTTAAAATAAAACAAACAAACGATATAGTGCTAGAAAGTACTGAAAAAATAAATAATAAGTTAGAAAATTTCATTGAGGATTCAAAGGAACTAGATACTCAAGACATATACAACTACTTTGAGGAACTATTGCACACAAATAACAAAAGTGAAAAAAGGGTAAAAAAAGCCCAGCAGAATGGATTACCAGCGACACCAGACAACTACTAGAAGAAAGAGCGCAACTATTTGCTAAACCTAACAAAACTAAAAAAGACAGAACAAATATTGCCAAAATTAGTAACAAAATTAAGTCAAACATGAGAAAAGACCGCCACCAACACCGGCTAGACCTGTTGGAAAAATGCATTCAAAGCACTGGAGGCATCAAAAAGGCTACCAGATTATTAAGAGATAAAATGGAATGGATACCCAATGTTCTGGATAAAAGCGGCAAACACGAACGAAGACGACCAGAAATTATCTCCATAGCCACCGCATTCTTTAGAGACTTGTATACAAGTAAGAGCACCAGCCAAGATACAGACCTGACAGGAGGAATCAAAGTACCAGACATCATCCCGGCAGAAGTAGAAAGAGCAGTAAATACCCAGAAAAAGGACAAGGCCCCAGGTGCAGACGGCGTAAGCAACGAATTTTTAATTAATAACATCAACCACCTCAAAAAACCCCTTACGCACATATTTAATGAAGTATTACAAAGTGAGACAATACCAACCCAATGGACAACATCTACAATCATATTATTACATAAGAAAGGCGACAAAAATAACATCAACAATTACAGACCGATTAGTCTTATGTCAAACATATATAAGACCTTCGCAAAAATTATTTTGAACCGAATAACAAAAATTCTGGATGAGAACCAACCAAGAGAGCAGGCCGGGTTTAGAAGTGGATATTCAACTTTGGATCACATCTACGTCGTCAAACAGTTATTCGAAAAGGCCAAGGAATTCAACATAACTCTTTACTGTTGCTTCGTAGATTACAGCAAGGCCTTTGACTCACTTGAGCATGAGAAAATATGGCAAGCCCTTAAAAACCAAGGAGTTGACAACAAGTACATCAGGGTCCTAAGAAATGTCTACGTAAACAGCAAGGCAAAAATCAAACTGGATAAAGAAGGAGAAGAGATAAAATTAGGAAGAGGCGTACGCCAAGGGGACCCGGTGTCTCCAAAGCTCTTCACAGCTGTATTACAGGAAGTATTCCGCAAATTGGATTGGAACAAATGTGGACTACCAATTAATGGCGAGAAACTATCACATTTAAGGTTCGCAGACGACCTAATTATTATCTCCCAATCAAAGGAAGAATTACAAACAATGCTGACGGACCTGGACATAGAAAGCCGTAACGTTGGTCTTTACATGAACACCCAAAAAACTAAAGCAATGACGAATGGCAAACTGGAAAGTATACCTAAATATAAATAATAACACAATAGATTATGTGTCAGAGTATGTTTATTTGGGCCAAACAATATCACCACAGGACTTGACCTCGAAAGAAATAGATAGAAGGATCGGAAATGCGTGGAAGCGATATTGGAGTCTAAAAGAAGTCATGAAAAATAAAAGCACAAGTATGGCCATCAAGAGGAAGCTTTTTGATACCTGCATAGTACCTGTTATCACATACGGATGCCAAACCTGGGCAACTAACAAATCTCACATAAGAAAAATAGAAGTTTGTCAAAACGCTATGGAAAGGAGTATGATAGGAAAAAGACTGTCAGACAGAATTAGACTTACAACGATAAAAAGGTACACTAGAACCAAAGACATTACAAGAACCATCAGAAAACTGAAATGGAAATGGGCAGGACATACAATAAGAGGAAGCGGAAAATGGTCTAAAACAGTAATGTTCTGGTTTACAAAACACCTGAAAAGAAAACGTGGTAAACCCAAAAGAAGATGGGTTGACGAAATAAAGAAGGAAGCAGGTGGATGCTGGACAACATTAGCACTAGAAAGAGAGAAATGGAAAGAGTTGGGGGAGGCCTTTGCCAACAAAAGGCATACAGACAACCCTATTATAATAAATAATTAAGATGTAATATACAAAGGTAACAAGTGAAACCATGTAATTGTCTGAAATAAAGGCTATTTTTATTTATTTTATTTATTTATTAAATAAATAATAAATAAATAAATATTATAGGACATTCTTACACAAATTGACTAAGTCCCACGGTAAGCTCAAGAAGGCTTGTGTTGTGGGTACTCAGACAACGATATATATAATACTTATACAAATACTTATACATACATAGAAACGTCCATGACTCAGGAACAAATATCTGTGCTCCTCATCACACAAATACATGCATGCCCTTACCGGGATTCGAACCCAGGACCATCGGCTTCGCAGGCAGGGTCACTAGGCCAGGCCGGTCGTCTATACATAGAAAATTTATTGTTTTTGTACCTTATATATGAATAAATTTACTATTTTACTTTGGTACTTAAGTTCCAGATTGGTCCCATTTTGTCAAAATTCAGTTCTGATGATTGGATCACTGAGGTATTGAGGAAACTCTTCAGTTGTAATAGGCACGCATATAGCGATTTTTTATTGAAATTACTTATTGCCAGTGCCATTTGATGAAGTGGAACTGCTGATGATGACCAGAACGGAATTCTTTAACGACGCGTTTTGCACATTTGACAATTTGTCTTCTTCGTTAGTTTATTAAGCAAGTAAGGTTTTCAACACATTCACTCTCAGCGAGCGATGGAGGAAAATGCGAGCTATCGGCAACGCTAGTAGCGCGTGGTTCGGCTGGCTGTGAATTTGTTAAAAAACATTTTAGTCACAGGTCCAGTTCTGGGGTCCATGGTGGGTTCAAATCCCGGTAAGGGCATTTATTCAGTGATGAGCACAGATATTTGTTCCTGAGTCATGGGTGTTTTCTATGTATTTAAATATTTATATATTATATAATATAGTTGTCTGAGTACCCACAACACAAGCTTTATTGAGCTTACCGTGGGACTTCGTCAATTTGTGTAATAATGTCCTATAATATTTTTTATTTTTATTTATTTTATTAAGGGAACACCTCAAACCTTGATAGTTTCAGATCCAGATCCAGACCTATAAACGTACCCGAAGCGCGAAACTTTTTATTAACAATTATTGTTTGGTCACAAAAAATCCTGCGTTACTCATAACATAGACTTAAACTAAAAATGGAAATACCTTTTATAAAATATATTATATAGTTGGTCAAGCAAATCTTGTCAGTAGAATAAGGCGGCAAATTTAAAAAATGTACGCGCCTTTTTCTACTGACAAGATTTGCTTGACCAACTATATATATACCATTTGCAGTTTGAGTTTGAGCTTTACCTTGGTGTTGTTCCTTTGGTTCTGTCTCGCTCCCGCAAGCTGGTGTCGTCTCGCTCTGGCTCGTTCCCTCTCCCTCCTGCTCACCCCCAACAAACTCCGCCTCGACCTTGATGCACACTACGAACAACAGAACAATTGTGACGTTTTCAATCAAAAGGTACCACATTGTCGCTTACCATAAGGACGAAAATTGCTCGTATCTTTATACTAAAAGCGACAATGTGGTACCTTTTGCTTGAAAACGACACAATTCGAAACATACGGTCACGGTCCGTGATTGTTGAGTTAAAGTCTGTTTTTAGGGTTCCGTACCCAAAGGGTAAAAACGGGACCCTATTACTAAGACTCCACTGTCTGTCACCAGGCTGTATCTCATGAACGGTGATAGCTAGACAGTTGAAATATTTACAGATCATGTATTTCTGTTGCCGCCACGGAGTTTATTAATTCGTGGTTGCCGCTATAACAACAAATACTAAAAAGTACGGAACCTTCAGTCTATTTCACTATATGGCGCCTTACGGCATACAAATTTTGATCGAATTGCGTAAACAACTCTTAACTTGCGCCGCCCGGCACCAAGTGACTGAATCAATATCTTAACCTCGTAAGGCCCACCATACAAAGTTTCCATATTTTTAATTTGAAATTTGTTGTATAGTAGATATTAGGGTGACTTTCGTTTGTTTCAGAAAACAATGAAACAAAAGAAATGCTACTTTATTTAGTATAGATTGAAACAGAGTGTACATTGTAATGCACATTGGGGCTTACGAGGTTATAGACTTGAAGGGATCTCCATACGTTACTCCATAAGTTATAAATCACAAATTCAAATAGTGTGGAAATGATTTAGATAAATCTAAATCTTAAACAAATAAATTTCAAAGCAGCTGAGCACCCCTCTGTAGTCGAGATAAATAACAAGTAAAACAAAATAAAGGGGCGGTGTGACTTCTGGATAGATTTTAAATTTAAATACTATCGCCAGATTTGCAGCGATATACTGATTAGTTTTCTATGATGTTATGCACTAAACTGTGTAGATAAAATGAATGCCGGCGCCCTGGAGGGAAAGAGCTTTAAAACCTTGAGTAAAATGAACTATTTTACTTAAAGGAAACATTTTCTTATTTTTAACATTACACGTCAAAATGATAAATAGCCAAGGAAAATAATGCTGCCCCAATTACTATATGTGTTGTTTTCAAGCAAAAGGTACCACATTGTCGCTTGCCATAGGGGCGCTCTGACAGGTTTTTCGTATAAAGATACAAGCAATTTTCGTCCTTATGGTAAGCGACAATGTGGTACCTTTTGATTGAAAACGTCACATATAATTTCTTAACCTTTCAAGTGGCATACGTCTTTTAGAGTTAAAGGAATTTCGATTTTATTTTAATTATTCAAATCCCAAATTTAAATGACTTAAATTGTCCGCGAGGCGGTTCCTGCCACTTCAAGGGTTAACACTTGTTAACTCACCATATTCTGTAAACACCAGATCACTTGGTAGCACTCCATTCACTGCCTCTGCTTCCTCCAGGGGTTCCTGTTTTAAGTCCAAAGCCTCATTGCCCTGGGACTCCAGTTTAAGACCCACAGCCTCATTGTTCAGAGGCTCCTGTTTTAGGCCCACAGCCTCCATGTCCAGGGACTCCTTCTTCACGCGCACTTCCTCCATCCCTATTCGTTTTTTTTTTATCCTACATACATACAGAGTGGCTAAAAAATAAGTGCATTCCCGTTGCCAGGGAGGTTTTGGGATTATACTGATCAACCTTTACTATGGGACCAACCACGATATCGCAAAAAAAATTACCCTCCCATAGAATGTAAATAACAACCTCAACAATCTCAATAGGGAATATTACTGCAATGTTCTGCAGCAAGAGTGCAGCACTAGTGCACATCCTAAACCATAGAGTAACTTTTTTTTAATCCTTTATTAAAGGGCTTTATCGCTTAGCGATTATGTCGCTCCATATAATCAACATACAAACACACTCACGATTACTAAGGCACTTATGTATCCAGATCCAGTAAATTTACCTACGATAGTAACCATACTGCACAACAATAAAGTGATACACGAAATTTCCACAAGTAACACTCTTTCCAAAACTAGTCAGCCCGAAAACGTTTACCAACGCCGCGAGGAGCAAAACGATTTAGATTTTGCCAAAATCCCATTCATATGTAGAGATACTACGTTGTGGTTAATGATCTGAACTAATGGATCCGAATCGAGTAAAGTAAGTATAATAGGTCGAATTGAGGGTCGAATGATCATATCATATGTCACCACTGACACACGTAAACCTCACTAATAACAGACGTTCGGACTTGGTTCGGACTTGGTAAACGCTACAGTTTTGCTTTGGATCTATAGTGGTAGTGGTACTTAGTTTTATTATGAATTGTTAGTTTTTATGAAATAAAACTATGAAAACGGATTATATCGCGTATATTGAATTTATAATTCATCCCGACGTTTCGAACTCTTTACAGCGTTCGTGGTCAACGGGTGACTGAGGAAAAATTACAAAATGCAAAAATACCCACATACTAAAATAATGAACAATCATAGACTACAAACTTTAAGGCTGGTTGTACATGCAAAATCGGTTCATAAGGCTAGTTGTACACTATAATTATTTTTCAAGTAAAGATATATATTATATACGCGATAAAAAAAAAAAAATATATATATATATATATATATTATTATTATTAATTATAGTGTACAACTAGCCTTATGAACCGATTTTGCATGTACAACCAGCCTTAAAGTTTGTAGTCTATGATTGTTCATTATTTTAGTATGTGGGTATTTTTGCATTTTGTAATTTTTCCTCAGTCACCCGTTGACCACGAACGCTGTAAAGAGTTCGAAACGTCGGGATGAATTATAAATTCAATATACGCGATATAATCCGTTTTCATAGTTTTATTTCATGAGTAACTATCGCGGTAACCGAAGACAATATTTTGTTAGTTTTTAATTAATTTTAAGGTCCTCCACACGCATGCGCGAATCGCGGCGCGAAGCCGCGAACGCGAGTGTGGAGCCTAGTTCGCTAATCAGCAAAGGCTTCACACTCGCGTTGTTTCGCGCATGAGTGTGGAGGGGCCTTTATATATATATCAATTATAGTCTGGCAAACACAACTTGTCAGTCAATAAGAACCAGGAAAATTATACTCATTCCTTTCTTTTGGGTGCTAGTATTAGCGTAAGACGAAGACAGTACGATTCTCTCTGAATGTCTATGTTTGAAATGAGACAGTCCTGGGTTGTCCTGGGACAAACTATAAATTATTTTCTTATCTACAGCGTATTTCCGAATTATTTCTATGTAAGAATCACGTGAGAATTTCCGAACGTTTTTTTTTTGACATTTACATAAAGTTTATCTTGTCATGATCTTGTCTGAATTGTCTGTGGTATGGTATTTAATAACCTTTCGTTCGTGGCTCTCGTTGAAGTAAAAAAAGATAAATTTAAAATATATGTTTACTTAGAATAAGTATTGGTTATTTTCCATATAATTAGCGAACACCAGTATTGTGTAGACGCTGGTAATGTCTCAATCCGTAAACATAGTCTCTGAAGACTCTATCATGAATGTAGATGACTCCTCGGCCCCTCGGGTGCTGGGCGGGTTAATCCTGCCTCCAGAAATCCTGCGGACGGAACTGCCCGAAGTTGCTTCGGCTGTTAATAGTAAGCTTACATCAGTATCCATACGGTCTGGCAAAAAAAGAGTAAATTAAAAAGCGGCAACACTGTAGTGTCGTCCCTTTCAAATCAATCTAAGAAAACCGGCCAAGTGCGAGTCGGACTCGCGCACCGAGGGTTCCGTACATTACTTACTTACTTAATGGCGCAGCGACCCAAAATGAGTCTTGGCCTCCGACACGAGTATACGCCAGTCGTCTCGATCCTGTGCCATCTCCCGCCAGTTATCGGCATGGAGAGCGCTCAAATCTACTCCAACAGCATCGCCCCAGCGATACCTGGGACGTCCGATCGGCCTCCGCCCCACCTGGCGTCCCAAGTACGCCCTTTTAACGCCGCGATCCTCCTCCATTCTCAAAACGTGGCCGAACCAGCGGAGACGGTGAGCTTTTGTCTCGCCTATAATGTTGAGTGCTTACATGACTTTACAATTTACATGATTTTAAATAAAAATAAAATAAAATAAACGCAAAAGAATAGGAAATACTTAGAAGTGTGCCAACACAACATAGAGAGAAGTATTCTCAACATAAAAAAGAAAGACAAAATAAGACTAAGCACCATAAGAAAAACACAATTTTAAAAATGTATTTTTTATGTGAAAGGTGAGTGAAAGGTAAATTGCGGTTTACGATTTATGACATATTAAAAAAAAAACTACTTACTAGATTGCGTTCAAACCAATTTTCGGTGGAAGTTTGCATGGTAATGTACAGCATATATTTTTTTCAGTTTTATCATTCTCTTATTTTAGAAGTTACAGGGGACACACACACACACACACATTTTACCACTTTGGAAGTGTCTCTCGTGCAAACTATTCAGTTGAAGTTCAAAAAAATGATATTAGAAACCTCAATTTAATTTTTGAAGACCTATCCATAGATACCCCACACGTATGGGTTTGATGAAAAAAAAATTTTTGAGTTTCAGTTTCAAGTATGGGGAACCCCCAAAATTTATTGCTTTTTTCTATTTTTGTGTGAAAATCTTAATGCGGTTCACAAAATACATCTACTTACCAGGTTTCAACAGTATAGTTCTTATAGTTTTAGAGAAAAGTGGCTGTGACATACGGACATGACGAATATATAAGGGTTCCGTTTTTTGCCATTTGGCTACGGAACCCTAAAAACGGGACGACACTACAGTGTTGCCACTTTTTAACTGTCATTGTAAATGCATAAATGTACATAAATTGTCCCTTAGTTTTAAGACCAGTTAATTTTGTTTCTGCCTAATTCTTTGTGTAGAATAAATGATTTTTACTTTTTTTTTTTTTTTTTTAATTTCTCTTTTTTGCCAGATTGTACAGTTGTATAGTTTGGCATATGAATGTAAACAACGTGTTTTTACATTTCAGGCTACTTGTAACATTTATCAGTTAACCAACCAAATAGAAAACCGGCTGGATCTATGGAATCCACCACCAAACCATGTCCAACATTATTTGATTCTTTTTGTAGGCTGCATCCTACGGTTAGGTTATCATAGGTAAACAGTAAAAAGACCTAAGGGTTAACAACTTGCATTTAACATCTTTAGTCCATAGGACTGTTAGGCTTTAAATTCAAATGTCCTAAAACTAGTGCCTGCTCAAATTTGTGAGATTAGCTTAGAAATAAAACTATGAAAACAGATTATATCGCGTATATTGTATTTATAATACATCCCGACGTTTCGAACTCTTTACAGCGTTCGTGGTCAACGGGTGACTGAGGAAAAATTACAAAGTGCAAAAATACCCACATACTAAAATAATAAACAATCATAGACTACAAACTTTAAGGCTGGTTGTACATGCAAAATCGGTTCATAAGGCTAGTTATACACTATAATTATTTTTCAAGTAAAGATATATATATATAAGCGATAAAAAAAAAAAAATGCCGGCTCCAACCCTACACCACGGACCCGAGAAGATTTAATTCCCTCCTAAATTGTAGGAGGGTATCCCAATATGCGCAATATGCAATATGCAATTCAATATACGCGATATAATCCGTTTTCATAGTTTTATTTCATGAGTAACTATCGCGGTAACCAAAGACAATATTAGATTAGCTTAGGTTTATCCAGCCTTGTTTAAGATTTCCTTCGCCAAGTACTAATACAACGGTTTTATTTCAGACGCAATACGCTCAAGTACGCGAATCAGGCGGGCCCCTGTCTATCTGCAGCCGGAACTCACACCACACACAATACATCATCGCAAACGTCAACACACACCAACATACAACGAACATGCACAACACATAGCAACACAGGAAAAACTCACGCTAGCAGCATCACCACAAAGAAATAAGAATATAAAGCAGAACCTGCGACAGTATCAAAGGAAATTTAAATGCAACACATGTAATCTACAGTTCCCGGCAAAGGAAGAGTTAAAAAGTCACAACCAATTAAAGCATCAGAATCACAAGTGCGACGACTGCAAGATAGAGTACAGTACTAAAGAACAGCTACAACACCACAAGTGTTTACTCTGTAAAGTTTGCAACATATTATACTCAAACGACTATGGTACATACATCACTCATTTTAGGAAGTATCATTACAAACCAAATTTTACATGCTTTGCTTGTAACGAACATTTTGATAACGAAGATACATTGACAGTTCGTCGAGAAAGCTATGTGGCCTTTTATGCACACTGTCCTAAGTGTGATCGGAGGTTTACTTCTTTTCTGTGCTACGAATGTGGCGACTCTTACCGAAGTATGGATGGTCTATCTAAACATACTCATGGCCAGGGCTCAGATAACATGTGTAGAATATGCAACGCAAAGTTTGAGCATGATTTCCTTCTTGCTTCACACATGCGGACGCATTCTTCTACAGTTAAGAGCTATACGAAGAAGCCAAAAATAAACGAAAAAACAGAAGATATAGGAAATCAAGTAATTAAAGAGTCTGAGGATGCTAAAGTAGAAGAAAATGTAAAAGCGAAATGGTTTGACAATGCGAAGGAAACATTTTACAAAGCGGATGGTGAAAGGGAGTCGATTAAAGATTTAGGAAACTACTGGTCGGCTGAATCTGTAAAACAAGATCCTGATGATATTAAAATATGTGATGAAGAAGTGAAGATCGAAGCTGATGAGCTAATCATAAACACTGAACATAGACAGACAAATGTGCTTGATGAAAGTAAGTTAGACAAAAGAAGAACAGATGGAGTCAAGAAAGAACAAGAGAATTGGTATGAGGTCAATATTGAACCGACAGAGATTTATTTTCTGTCAGAGGTACAACGCCAAAAGCACCAAAGGACAATAATAATTTGTGAAGATAGTAAAAATATTAATGAAAAAATTAACAATAGCTTAAACATTGTAAAAGAAGAGCAATGTGATTCTAATGAAGGGACAGGATTTGTAGAAGCATCAACAGGCACAGGACCATGCTTGGTTAAACTGGAACCTCCAGAGGTACCTGATGGAGATATTAGTAGTGAACCATGCCTTGCAGGGGTCAAGACAGAGTATACATAGAATTTCTGTTTAGATAACAAATAATAGTCTTCTATACTGTGATAATTCTATTATAAATATTTAACACATCCAAATATGTGTTTTACTTTGTAAGTACCTATTAGAATTTAGATAAAATGACAAAAGATTTTTAGGGTTCCGTACCATTACGCAAAAAACGACAAAAAAATCACGTTTGTTGTATGGGCGACCCACTTAAATTTTTACTAGCCTAATTTAGTGTCCCACTGCTGGGCAAAGGCCTCCCCTCGTTTCCTCCACTCGACCCTGTCGTTTGTAGTGTCCCGCCAATCCGGATAAAATGCGTCTAAGTCGTCCCGCCATCTCCTTTTCGGCCTGCCTGCACCCCGGCCAGCACCATCTATGGTGTTCCGTGGGTCCCACTCGGTAACCATTTTGGCCCACCTTTCAGGGTGCATGCGGCAAACATGCCCAGCCCAGTCCCACTTAAGCTTAGCGGTCTGGACACCTACATCTACAACTCGAGTTCTGGAGCGCAGTTCCGTGTTTCTGATTCTATCAGTTCTGCGAACACCTAGTATACTGCGCTCCATCGCTCGCTGGCAAACCTTGAGTTTGGACTTTAACGCCTCAGTTAATGACCATGTTTGAGCACCGTAGGTTAGGATAGGCAGGATACACATGTCGATGAGTTTGCGCTTGAGACACAGGGGAAGGTTTACCTTCAATAGCGCCTTCATGGACCAGAAGCTCTTCCAGGCGTTGTCAATACGTCTATTGACCTCTATGGTTTGCCTGTTTTCGAAGGAGGCTATCTGGCCCAAGTAAATGTACTCATCAACATACTGTATATCCTGCCCATCTACCGTGACCCTGTGTTTTGCTCCATTGGTCATCAACTGAGTTTTCGCTCTGTTCATTGTGAGTCCAACCTCAAGGCTCGCAGTGCTGAGATCTTGTAGCATGTGTTGTAGTTGAGATGCCGTGTGGGAGAAAAGGACGATGTCGTCGGCAAAACGCAGGTTAGTTAACCGTTTATTACCGACGACAATGCCCAATCCTTCCCACGAGACCGCCAGCTTTTTGAATATCTCCTCTAGGCAACTGGTGAACAGTTTAGGAGACAGCGGGTCGCCCTGTTTAACGCCTTTCTCTATTTTAAATATAGGACCATCTCTATTTTAATGTCCAACGAGTCCAACGTATGTCGGGTCTACACCCTGATTCTGCATGGCGGAAAATATAGCGGAGTGTTTGACGCTGTCGAATGCTTTGCTATAATCTACAAAACCAAGGTATAGAGGCACGCTGAACTCGTTGGACTTTTCTATTAATTGATTTAAAGTATGGAGGTAGTCGGTTGTGGAGAAACTAGGCCGGAAACCGGCTTGCTCGGGTGGCTGATGTTTATCTAGCAGTGGGGCAATTCTATTTTCTATGACCTTTATAAACAGTTTGTAGATATGGGAGGTAAGACTAATGGGCCTGTAATTGTTTATATCAGACTTATCGCCTTTCTTGTGCAGAAGTACTATATTTGAGTGGCATAATTTAGGAGGTATTTTACCGCTATACAAAATTGAGTTGAAAAAAAAATACTTAAATATTTATTTTATTCTGTTTTTACCCTTTGGGTATGGAACCCTAAAAACGGGACCCAATTACTAAGACTCCGCTGTCTGTCTGTCTGTCACCAGGCTGTATCTCATGAACCGTGATAGTCAACGAAATCGACTCCACACTCGCGTTCGCGGCTGCGCGCCGCGTAGTCTGGAGCGAGCTCTAAATTTCATTCACCAAGGTCATTGTGCGACGCATCCATAAGTAAGAGCGAGAAAGCGATATCTCTTTCTGACCTTATATGACCTTGGTGCGGTGCGATGGTGTGTTACGTTATTACATTCGCGGCTCGTCTCGTGTCTCGCCTGGAGCTCGTCAGGGGTGCCAACTTAGGGGTTTTTCCACTAAATTTAGGGGAAAAAAAGCAGCGTGGGTTTTTTTTAGTGGCAAAATATTTTTAGGGGTATTTCTATACCATGCAGGTGTGACATCGAAAAAGTGTTCACGAAGTGAGAAGCTACATTATTACTGGAAATGAAACGTTCTCGATACCATAGTGTATCTATCCCACTCGTTGTTGCTTGAACTCGCAAGTGCGACTGAGAAGGAAATACACGGCTGAACGTTTAGATTTACGCTACACAGTGTTTTGTAACGTGGTTGTATGATCTTTCGTCGCTTTAAAGGCGGTTTAGACCTTACTTTTGGTTGAGCCTACCCGGTTTCCTTACGGAATGATCTGTGTGAACGGGACGTCGCTATACACATTCATAGAGCTGTCTCGTTTGCACATGTCCGTTCGTACAAAGATATCTCTATATAATACTAATAAAAAGCCTAAAAAGGAAGTACGGCGGAGCAGGCAGAGAGTCTGCCAGAGACGGTACTTCTATACGTGTCGCGGCGAATGACTATCCGTATGACAGTTCCTTCAAATGGTCTCTCCACACTCGTGTGCGAATCACGGCACAAAGTTTACGGTTTTACACGTGGTTTTACAACATAACAAAATGCAAAAACAGTTAAATCACGTATGATGCCGTAGATAAATAACAGTTAAACTCGATCAGCTGATGCTTTTCCGCCATCTTGCCGCAAACCAAACGGTGAAATCGCCAGATGGTAGGATAAATACTAAGCACGCTCCAGAGTCAGACCACGCGACGCGAAGCCGCGAACGCGAGTGTGGAGTAGATTTCGCTGATTAGCGAACTAGACTCCACACTCGCGTTCGCGGTTTCGCGCAAGAGTGTGAAGGGCCCTCTAGATTCATGGAAATCGCCGTTAAGTTCTGCGAGTATTGAGCATGTATGGATGGAGTCATACGTCAACGTCGCGATATGTTCTCTCCGCGAAGTCGCGACTCGCGATTCAGACAGATAGTAACGTAATATGAAAAATAATGGAAGAAATAGGTTTTTAACTTATTTTTATTACTTAATTGTTACATTTCTAAATAAAAAAATGTGTTTAAGTACCAAAAAAAGTCTAGAAACATTTGACATTGACGGTTACTTCATAAAAAAAAACCGGATAAGTGCGAGTCACACTCGCCCACCGAGGGTTCCGTACTTTTTAGTATTTGTTGTCATAGCGGCAACATAAATACATCATCTGTGAAAATTTCAACTGTCCAGCTATCACGGTTCATGAGATACAGTCTGGTGACAGACGGACAGAGGAGTCTTAGTAATAGGGTCCCGTTTTTACCCTTTGGGTACGGAACCCTAAAATATTAACTTTGAGTTGTCATAGGGATTTTTTATCATTCGCCGATCGCCGAGTCAAGTACTTATAGTACATAAGTTTAATCATAAAAATGTCGAACCTGTCGAAAATGCTTTAATGTATGAAATTCTGGAAAATGTATAAATAATGAGCTTTATTAAATGTATAATTTATTTTATTTTTTATTTAGTGGGTTTTCCAAAACAATAGTACAGTTTTAGGGGTTTTTAAGTTGAGCTCTAGGGGTATAAAATTTTTTGTTGGCAACCCTGGCATTCATGCTCTTTGTGTAATTAAAAAAAAATGCTCTTTGTGTTGTCACCATTGTCCATTGTCACGTTCTCCGCGTTCTCGTTCTCGTTGTGTGGCAACTCAACTGGCATAGCATTCGGAGGAGCGGAGCATAGCAAGTCGTGTTGGTTTTGTGTAAATTTAATCGTGTTTGTAATAATTTTACTTACTACCTATAGATTATATTGAAACAGTTTTTTGTTAACTATGGAGTCGTCAGCGTTACAGGGCGCAGAGAGTGTTTGCGTGAAAGCTGAGCCCTGCGAGGAAGTGTTTGTGAAAACTGAACCTTTGCTGGATGACGTGTGTGTAAAAGACGAGCCCAGGTGCGAGGATGTGACGATAAAAGTCGAGCCTTCGTGCTCAGATGTGTGTGTAAAAGATGAGTGGCCCGGGGTGAACGCGGCGGCGGGTCTGTACACCGACGACGCCGTAAAATATGAACTAGTGCTCGGCCCCGAGCTAGTGGAGCAGCGAGGCGTGTGCCACGCATCAACAGGTCAGTTAAATTGTCTAGGGCCCTCCACACTCATCCGTGAGTCACGGCGCAAAACCGCGAACGCGAGATGGCGTCGATTTCGCAGATGAACAATAGGCATTGTTCCCCGTGTATAGTCGGTTTTCGGCCCGCGTCAAAAGAGACGCGAAGCGCGAACATGCAAGACTCCATTACACACTATTTTGGCTCCTCTGTGGCAAGATAAATATTAATTATATAAGGTTATAAGCTATATTTTACGGTTTTACAACAAAACAAAATGGAAATAGAGCTAAATCACGTATGATGCCATAGATAACCAACAGTTAAACTCGATCAGCTGATGCTTTTTTTTCGCCATCTTGCCGCAAACCAAACTGCGCAACCGCCATGAAGTTGCGCGAGTGTGGAGTCTACGACGTCAACGTCGCGATATGTTCGCTCCGCGAAGTCGCGCCGCGATTCACGCACATACCTTCTAATATAAACTGTAACCCGATTTTATAACCATATTTGATCACATAGTTTATGATCCTTTGTGGCCAAATTCAAACTTGATTGTCTGTGGTCCCAATTATTTTGGATAATCAATGTTCTACTGTACACACAGACAATCTGTATTTAGTTTAAGTAGATTTGAGTAACGGTTGTTTTATTCTGTTATGAGTAACAATGTCATGTTGATTGCAGCTACCAACCTGGCTGTGGAAGTGAAGCATGAGATTGTCCCCGGGAGACCATTTGTGAGGGACTACTGTGTGGAGCCGGAGCATCTTGTTGTGGACACGCTGCTCACCGGCACTTGGAGCACACACCAGGATGGCCCGAGACAAGCTTATCAAGCTAGTGTGGCGGAGTGTAGTGAAGGTGAGTGGCTTTAATAACAAAACTTCCGTGAGACACAGACATTAAATATATTAATAGCATAGTGTGGAGTCCTGCTGAGAGTATGAATGCCTTGCTACTAGAAAAGGTACAGAAGGCATTCCTAAGGTTCCTGTACAAGAATGTTTACAACTACTATCCATTTTTATACCCTACGAAATTTTTGTTAGGATCCCTGGGTTTCAACTCCCTGCAAGTGAGGCGTAACTATAATCTCCTGATAGTGGCTTGTAGAACTTTCCGACTGCCCCGACCTAGTGTCACAGATAGTGAGGCTGTCTGTACCTTTCCTATCCAAGCAGGAACTTAGGCCCACTATAACCTTCTTGCAGTCCCAGCAACGCACACTGTAGCACACCAAAAATCTCCGCTCATTCGCGCTCTAAAATTTCTGAACGCGCTTCTGTCATGGGCTCCTGAAAGTGATTTGTTTGCAAGTCGATGGGCAACTGTATGTAATATTTGTCTGAAGTATTGCGAGGCGATGGATGGTAGTGGTATTTTATAAAATTGTTATTGTAAAGTGTTGTGTACCTTAGCTAATAAGTTGAAAGCTCTAGATTTTACAGTGATTTGGTGTATACTGTCAGACTGTATAAGTTTTGTTTCAATAAATAATAATAATAATTAATAACGGGTCACTCACGTATACGTGAATACGTGAGTAGCCGGCTCTACACATAGTGAACATACGCGCGAAGCAATTTCCTCGCGCACAAAACGGCCAGTGTAGACGTGTCTCACGCGCGCCGCCTCGGCCGAGGCACGTCTACACTGGCCGTTTTGTGTGCGAGGAATTTGCCTCGCGCGTATGCTTGCTATGTGTGGACCCGGCTAGTAACCCGTTATTAATTTATTTAATATATTTAAGGTGAGTGGCTTATGTATTTTTCTAGATTGGTTTTTTTTTTTTTTTTTAATCCTTGTTTAAAGAGCTTTGTCACTTTTGTGACGATGTCGCTCTGTGCGTATACAAAAATGTGACTATCTTCTATTTAGTCCAAGCGCAACAAGTTTGTATAAACATTTTGCATCCTCAGATAGTGGGTGCCCCAAAATTTGGTTGCAACCCCCAACTTCAAATAAGGTTACGTTCATATCCTTTCTCTCACTTTCGTTTCGGACACACTCCATGATGACATGGTATGCATCCTCCAAAATGTCACATTCGTCACAGTTTGGCGACGGCACCTTTTTCATTAGATACGCAAATTTATTTAATGGGATGTGTCCGGAACGTAGTCTAAATGCTAATACTAGTTCGCGTCGACCCATGGACGAGTCCTCAAACCATGGATTCCTTAGAAGTTGTGGCTGGATCGTTTTATACCATATCGCCTTATCTACCGATCTACAATCAAAGTATTCACTCCACATTTGCCTACATTGTTTTTTGACTAGGTGAATTGAATCCATAAATGTAGGTACTATACTAAACGGGATTCCGTCGCTAACCGCCTCATTTGCTAAAATATCTGCCACCTCATTACCTGTAAGACCTATATGGGACGGTATCCATTGTAGGGTAATCGATTTATCGTATTGTTTTAATGTGCGAACTGTTTTTAGTATAGAATAGGCTATCGGTGCTCCTCGATAGTTCGAGGTGCATCGAGCCAGGTGCTGAAGGGCACTCCTTGAATCTGTCAGTATTACAAATTCTTTTCCATCCACTGATTCAATCCAAGATAATGCTTCTGCAATAGAAACTAGTTCGACCTGCATAATTGAGATATTGGCAGACATTTTGAACTTAGCCGATACCTTGCATTGGGGGTCATAAAAGGCAGCACCCGATATTTCCTTATTCTTGGAACCATCTGTAAATATTTTGTAATGCGACCCATATGTTTCATCCAAATATTGAGTGCATTTAGCTTTGAGTTGGTTTTTATCATATAGTCTTTTCGCTTGCGTTACGGTTTCTAAATTTATTTTAATGACATCAGACAATTTTATGTTATTAATCCAAGTATCTAAGGTAAACATTTCCAGTTGTTTTTTTGACTGAATTAGGACATCCTTTAGACAATTGTGAATCGAAACTAAAAGAGGTATTTTAATGCCATACTGACGAGAGCCGAGAATTTGAGATAAATTGCGAATGGAATTAATTGTAGGATTATTCAAAAGGGATTTAGATTTTAAATAGTATTTACCAGCCAGACAATATCTACGAATGTTTAGTGGGGGGATATGCAATTCATTTTCCATTACATGTATAGGGGAACTTTTTATAAATCCACCAATCACTCGCATACATTGGTTTTGAACTTTGTCTAACTTGTATAAGTGACAATTTGCGCTCGTGTCATAAAGGAAGCTACTGTAATCCAATCGACTACGTATAAGAGCTATATATAATCGTCTTAAGTGTTTGGGATGTACTCCCCAACGGGGTCCTGTGAGAACTTTAAGAATATTGATAAATTTAGTCAATTTTTGTGTTATTTCATCTATATGTCGCTTCCATCTCAGTCCGCGATCAAGCCACAACCCCAAGTACTTAACATTATCAACTACTTGTAAGGCTGAATCGTTTACGCTAATGTTTATTGCCTCGGCCTTTATATATTTGCCAAAAACGCATATTTTGCTCTTAGACCCTGAAATTGATAGCCCCTTTTCCTTTAATAGATGGTTCATCATATTTAGAGCAGATTGTATCTCAATTATACCATCATTGACGTTCTTGGCCGCAGTGTATAAAACGAAATCATCAGCATATTGCGATACTGTTACATTGGTTATTTCTCTGCAGATATTAATCGTCGCTATATTAAACAACAAAGGCGAGAGGGGGTCACCCTGCACCAAGCCTCGACCGGTATGTCTGATGGTATAAGTGTCTGATATTGAACATTTAAGTATACGCTCCTTAAGGAAATTCCATAAATAATTACATATTTGAGCTCCTATTTCATAATTGTCTAGTGTGTTCATCAAATAAGATATGTCGACATTATTGTATGCATTCTCTAGATCTATAAAACAACCCAAAGTCATGAGTCCCTTGGCCTTTCCCAGTTGCGCGTCAGTTACAAGGCGACTTAAATTATCAACACATGAGCGACCTTTCCTAAACCCGGTAGTAGCCTCAGCAAGCATCAGATTCTTTTCAAAATACCATTCGAGGCGTTTATTTAATATAGAATGAAAAATCTTACAAATACATGATATCAATGATATTGGGCGAAGTGCATTGGCGGATTGTAGGTTACGACCAGGTTTCGGAATAGGCACTATCTTAATATCTCGCCACTGATATGGAACATAACCACTGTTAAAAAATATGTTGTACAGACGCAATAAGACTTCTTTGCCACAATCGGGTAAATACTTTAACATAGAATACGAAATATCGTCACATCCTGGGGCGGTATCCTTTGATTTCATGCAGCTATCAAGTTCTTGGCGTGAAATCTCGGCACTTAAATAGAAGTTGTTGGACTTAAAAATTGGGGCTTCAGGTAACACGTAATCAGGCGCTAAGCTGTGCAATAGTTCGTCAATCTTTTCCCTGTCTGTATAAGTCCTGTTTGACTTAATGCCTTTTAGCCACTTCATACGAGACCACATATCGCTAGAGGAAGTAGTTTTATCTATTGATGAGCAAAATGTTTGCCAGCTCTGACTTCTAGCCTTTCTTATCTTAAGTTGAGCAATTCGAGTTTTTTTTTTTAACCTATCCAGATTTTGCGGGGTAGGATTTCTTCGCAATTGAGCCAATGCTAATCTTCTTTCGGCCACCGCTCTTGAAAGCTCCGTGTTCCAGTACGGTTTTGGGGTAAAATTGGTTGTGTGGTTTCGATTAAATTTAATATTTGGAATATATAGGTCAGCCGCTTCATTTAAGTGTTTTAAGAATAAATCATATGCTTCTTGCGGACTGTCAGGCATCACGAGATTAGAGAAGATATTATCAAGATATTTTTGGTACTTCTCCCAGTTAGCGTTTTTAAAGTTGCGCGTTTTCCTTATAATATCAGGGTGGTTCATTTTCAATTGTATTTTGATGAAAAGGTGATCACTGCCCAAACATTCATTTGTAACTGTCCATTCTGTTTTTAGGGCTAAATCTGTTGATGCTATCGAAATATCTGGTGATGAACTCTGCAACCTCTGATTTACCATCTTTAATCTAGTCGGTTGACCATCATTTAACGAAATGAAATTATAGTCTATCAGACTGTCGAAGATTTGCGTCCCTCTCTGGTTAGATCTATTTGACCAATTTGAGTGATGTCCATTGAAGTCTCCCAATATCAGTGTTTTTTCTTTAAATTGCGAAAAAACGTGATCCCAATCATTTTGTGATGTATTGATACTCGGTGGACAATATACGGCAACAATATCTCTTACATCGTGACAATTGTATAGTTGAACGTGTATCATTTCAATGCCATAGTTTAATGTATTTATTGTACATTGCTGCGCTTGAATAGAATAGTGAGTCAAGATACATACCCCCCCATATCCATCATTTCTGTCCTGTCGAAAAACGTTATAGCCGCTTATTCTAATATTAATATCCGTATGCAGCCATGTCTCACTAATAATACAAATATGAACTTTTTCTTGGCGAAGTAATAATTCTAACTCCAATATTTTACTCTTTAAACTTTGGGCGTTCCATTGCAAAATGTTTAATTGTTTGAATGTGCCAAATAACTTAATAATGGTATATCCGATATATTTTCTATAAAGTAGTTAATAGCCCACTGAATGCATACTTGAATTATATTGGCGAATTTAGTTTTTACAGTTTCCTCGGGTGAAAAACATATTCCCTTTATCTTATCTAGTAATTGACTAAATGTCATCGATTTCCCCCTCTTATGTTTTCGTTGGTAAGGTGTCGATTTCTCTTTCTGATCTGTTGTATTCTCAGTTATATCTTCCGAACATGACATATCCCACTCATCAGTATCTACAATATTGCGTTTTTTTTGTTTTTTCCTTCCTGTACTTTTCGCGGTTTTGGTTTTTTTCGACTGCGTGTTTTCTTGATGTATAATCGCTTGCGTCGTGCGTAAAACTGAGTCGTTGTTGTCAGATTCCCGAGTTTGTTGAGTTTCTCTAGATTTTAGTGTGCTTGTCGGTTCTTGGCTAGCCGCGTAGCTTCTGGCGGGTAAAACCTCAGATGTTATTTGGGAGCGGAAAGCGGGCTGATGAATAGGCGGAGAAGGCGGAGTGTAGAGGGTTGATGCTTTCTGGTAACTATGGTTATGTTCACTCATTATTTCTCTTATTTTTCTCTCTTTTAAGAATACCGGGCATTTCCTATCTAACGAAATGTGATTCATTCTACAATTTACACACTTAAAGATCTTAGTTTCGCAGTTAGCGTGGTTTCCTCCGCATTTGGGGCAAACAAGTCTATTTGACGGGCATACCTTTGCTGTGTGCCCGTACCTCCAACATTTCGAACACTGAGTGACTGGAAATACATAAGGTTCCACTCTTATTCTTAAATCATTCATATAAATGTATTGTGGTAACGTATTGCCTTTAAATCCTAATCGCACTTTTTCTGATTTAACCCAGTCGCCCTCGTCATTTTGGACCCGGCTAGTAACCCGTTATTAATTTATTTAATATATTTAAGGTGAGTGGCTTATGTATTTTTCTAGATTGGTTTAAAATAAATAAAATAAAAATATAAAGTTATGGTAGTATCTTACACATCATCCTGGTCCCATAGTAAGGGCATGTGTTATAGGTACTCCACTCGAACACTCCTCCCCCCTCTCCCCTCGTGTGACATCACACATTTGGCAATCTTGTTCTGAACGAAATTAGCAATCTGAATTAAGTATTTTTTTTATAATAGCAATATTAGAAAAGAAAAAATCACGAATAAAATGTTATTTAGTTTTAAGTTGCAAAAACTAGTTATTTAGCTGTACCGCAAGTAAAAAAAACTAAACACTTTCCGGTTACAAGTCGTCGGTTGAAAGTGACGTCACGAAGTTTCGTTGTCAGGAGGAATCACGAGGACTGTAAATTTAAAAAGAAAAAAAGTTAAAAAAAAAAGTCTGGTGTGACGCATTTCCAGTTACATTTTATATGGACCGTCACAAAACTGACACCCAAAAATGAAAACTGGGGCACTTTTTTTCTAATAAAAGGTAAATGGTACCCTTTTATAGCATTTTTCATGGACGACGGCGACAGGTGTCATCGATATATAATTCAAAACGCCAAATCTCGCAAAATTATATTGAGATTTGTTCAGTCACGGTACGCATCCTTCCTGTTTGAAAAATACTGAAAATGCCCATTCCCTATATGTATTTGAAGCAACAATGGATTTACGTCAATGAATGTACTTCGTATAACCATAGAGTAACTTATACTAGAGCGATACTGTCATAGTAAATTTTGTAACCCCAGTAAATTCACTGCCATCTGTCGACACACTTTGAAACTAAAAATAAATATTTATAAAAATACGATAAAATGTATTTAAATATGGATAAATGATTTTTTTATTTGCATTAATAATTTTTATATGATTTTGACCCATGTTCTTTCACTGGTATGCGTTAAAATTATAAATAACAAACGAAACAGTCAACGCCCTCTATACGAGTAGGCCAAAACTAGTGGCGCCATCTGATCGAGAATCAAATTTTCGTGATTTTCGAGGCACGTTTTTTCCTTAGCCTGTATCCATCTATTACGGTGTTATATCTATCTTTGGTATAACTTAGCTAACTTCACTATTATGATAAAATAAAATTTAATAACCCATGGTTATGTAATGTAATGTAATGTAATCGTTTATTGCAGACGAATAGTCCATATTATATACACAACAATTTACAAACAGAATTAAAAATAAATAATAAATAATTTTATTGTACCTATGTTTTCACAAATAAAAAGATTCTGAATCTGATTAATCACAAAATTATTGTCTTTGGTTACCGCGATAGTTATTCATGAAATAAAACTATGAAAACGAACGCTGTAAAGAGTTCGAAACGTCGGGATGTATTATAAATTCAATATACGCGATATAATCCGTTTTCATAGTTTTATTTCATAATCACAAAATTCATAAAACAGCACATACCAAGTCAAATAAATATAAACAAACGAACAATTTAATCATAATAAAATAAAATAAAAATTGAAATAAAATTAAAAAGATTAAAACAAAAAAAATATCATATCATATCATTTATTCAATGCAACCATGGTATTTTACAAAGATGTTAAAAGTCTACTTAAGTACAAACATGGACCCTACTAGGGTGTAGCAGTTTACATTATAATTATTCTTACCCAGTAGGTAGTGGTGAATACTTGAATATTGGCTTATAACTACAAAAGGAATACAATCTTAACATTTTTCATTATTATATAAGCACTAATATTAATATTGCACTCATTACATATCTATACACAATCGAGGCTAAGGTTGGTCTTGGAAGAAATCCTGCAAGGAATATGGGCATAACTGTAATAAGTAGGCCTTTAGTTTTTTTATAAAAGTTGTGAGTTTTTTTTCGTTTTAAATATGTTGGGGAATTTGATTAAACATTTTTATAGACATTGCATGCGGACCTTTATTGAACATTTGTAGCGTGGCAGGGGCATTCACAAAAATTCTGTTTCGATGGCGCAAGTTATATGTTTCTGAATAATCAAACATTAAAAATAATATACTGTTTTATTTTTAAAATTCAGCCCGTGAAAATGAAGATAAAGGTTAAGACGAAGAGAAAATTTGTTTAAGTAGATTTGTGTAACGATTGTTTTATTCTGTTATGAGTAAAGCCTCGCAAAAAAGAGTAAAAATTAAAAAGTGGCAACACTTTAGTGTCGTCCCGTTTTTCTTAGATTGATTTGAAAGGGATGACACTACAGTGTTGCCACTTTTTAATTTCTACTCTTTTTTGCCAGACTAACTGTTTTAAGTTTATCACGAATAAAACATTTGATTCTTGATTCTTCTAACTGTTATGTTGGTTGCAGCTTCCAACCTGGCTGTGGAGGTGAAGCATGAGATTGTCCCCGGGAGACCATTTGTGAGGGACTACTGTGTGGAGCCGGAGCATCTTGTTGTGGACACGCTGCTCACCGGCACTTGGAGCACACACCAGGACGGCCCGAGACAAGCTTATCAGGCTAGTCTGGCGGAGTGTAGTGAAGGTGAGTGGCATATGTGTTATTTTCCTAGATTGGTTTGTAATAAATAAAATTAAAAAAATTAAGTTATGGGAGTATTAGCGCTGGTGGCCTTGACCTAGCGGTAAGAGCGTGCGACTTTCAATCCGTAGGTCGCGGGTTCAAACCCCAGCTTGTACCAATGAGTTTTTCGGAACTTATGTACGAAATATGCGTTGCATGCATGCATTATGCTTAGGCTGAGGCTGAGGCGGGACCATTTCGTGGTACACTAGGTATATACTTTTTTGTTTTAAATATACTTTTTAAAATATTTATTTATCAGTACGGTTTTTTACTCACTATTATTTTTAGTTGCTTTTGGCGACATGTTTCGGATTCTTTGGGAATCCATCCTCAGGCGCTCATGTCCGCGGCGGTTGTACGTCGTGCACTGCCCGCGCCGCCCGCCTCGTCGCTCGTTGCGCACGCGCTGATGGGGCGGGGGCGGGGGCGGGGGGCGCGGGGCAGTCCGCAGATGGAGTCGTCAAATGAAGGTCTGGTAGGGCGGCTGTATCGAACGAAGTCAAGCACACTGCACTCACTATGTCCCCGCGATCGTCACAACACACTTGCCGCTTGATTGTATTATAGGCTTCCATGCAGGTGGCAACATCCAGCCTCCGTCCCGATTGAAATTAGGGCGGCGTGCAATTTCAATCGCCTCGCGAATCTTACGCGGCACAAAACATTTCTCCCGTACCAGTAATCTCGCTTTATCGAAACGAATGAAATGGGACGCGCCTATATCGTTCGCATGCTCTGCCACCCTGCTGTAATATGTCTCACGATAGTTTAAGTGCGATTAATATACATTTTCTTTGTAATACGTTTGTTTGAAATGTAGTTTACCATGAATAAATGAATTCTATTCTATTCTATTCTAAATATCATTTGATATTTACCAGTTGCTTTTCGGTAAAAGAAAACATTGTGAGGAAACCGGACTTAATCCCAATAAGGCCTAGTTTAGGGTTGGAAGGTCAGATGGCAGTCGCTTCCGTAAAAACTAGTAACTAACTAGTTACGTCAATTCTTGGGGACCGGCCAACCCTTTCCGCTATAAAACCCTTTCAATGGGCGTCCTTTAACACGGCTAACACATTGAAAGACTTTCCCCTTTGGACTGCAAGCCCATTCATACCCCAACCTTTGACTAACCCTTACCGAAAAGCTAGCCAAAATTAAATTAAATTAAATAATCATTTATTTTCAGGCATTGCCCATGGCAGTGTTAGTAACAAAAACTTAAATAATAATGTTAGACAGTACAATTGATTAAAACCTACCATGCAAATCAATATACTTAGACTAAATTAAGGGTAACCCTTATCGTTAAGCGCTCTTTATAAAGCTTTCCCTTTAGTCATGTCGTAGTGCGTGAAAGAGACAGGATTAGTATATATCTATCAAAGAACGCCGCCGCCATCGCCGGGGACTGGCCCGCTATCCCTTATCCGGGTTTTATAAGGGTATTGCATAAGACTTAAGTCACCATACCCTTTGCCAGACGAAACCCTTTCATTTAGCTTTTAAAAACCTTTATATAAAGCTAACACTTTTGAGTAATCGGTAGCCCAAATACCCTTACAAAAAATAATTAAAATAATTTATAATGTAATTTAATATTATGAAATAAATAAATCTAAATCAAACCCTTATCATCCGCTCACCAACACCTTGCATATTGCTTATAAGGGTTAGCCTTATAAAGGGCTTCTCTTTTAGCATATTGAAATATATGTAATTAATTACTTTGGCATGCGAAGGGCGGAAGTGGCGGAGTAGTTATGTAAAGGCCAGTTGTCGGTGTAAGAGTGCTCGTTTATTATATAAAACATCCTATCTTACACATGTTTAGTTATCGCTGAGACAAGCAATATGCATTATGTCGCAGTAAACCAAAGCATTACTGCTAAACACTAAAAGTGGACATTCACTGTCGCGAATATCGCGAATCGGCTAATAGCTGCCAACGTCATGGAGTAGATGGCGCTCGTAGTCACGTTTAAGTAAAATAACCGCTTCTAGGTGGTTGTGATTTTTGAGGGTAAGACAAGAGGGTATACGCGCGAACGACAGTAAGAAAAGGGGGTTGTGTGCGAACAAAGCTACGGGAAGAGTGATATTTGCTTTAGGATCTATTCAAGAACTTTCTTATGGTGTTATTAGAATAATGAGGTATCTCTTGTAGATTGTGACTAACATTCATTGTGATATCAGTATTCAGAGTGTCAACAGTGTTTCGAGGGAATTGTTCATGGCTAATGTAAGTGAAGTTCAATCATAATTATACGAAGGGTTTCGTCCCAAGATATTCGTAATTTAGAATTATAGAACACATTGTAGTTACGAGAAAGTGTAACCACTCATCATATGAACTTAAGGTAAACTTAGTGTGCGGAAAAGGGTCGCTATAAGGGGAGGTTGGAGGCGACTATGAAGCCCAAGTAACCAGATGGATAATCAGGTGTAACTCATGTTATACGTAGGTAACAAAGTAGGACATCAGCAATGAATTATCGTCATCTCACTAACGTCCAGGCCTCGTATAGGTATATAGTATGTTTACATATCGTTTTTCCAGTATCAGTAAAGGCATCAGCTCATTCAGTAAAGGCATCAGCTCATTCGATAGGTTAATAAGTATAGTGAGCTTGACGACATTCACCACATTACAGCTCCCCCAAAAGTTCCTATCACCGCTGGGGTGGCAGAAGAAAAAACAATTTTTTCTGATATAAGATTAAAACAATTACGAAATATCTTCATAAAAAAATGATATCTTGAGCCCTTCAATAAGTACATATCAATAACATTTGTATTAAAACAGAGTAATCTGTCTTAGTGTCGGTCCGTTTAAAAAAAAATAGTCTTTATAAGTACACTAATAACACACACTAATAATAATAATAATTTACGTTTAGTTGCTTAAGATAGTGATACTTGATAGTGATAGTGATGTGTGATACTTTTTTGATTTATAATGTTTAAGACCTTTTGTTAACCGCATTTAACGCAAATAAAGAGCTACTTACTTACTTACTGTATGGACCATTATGAAGTCTGAAATAAACGAATTTTATTTTTTTAAGTTCTAATCATTCATAATCTTCTTTAACTAAAAAAAGAATTTAATCCTTCAATATCGTATTCCTCGAGAAGTTAACTATACTTTTCTTATTATTCATTATATTAATCGACGACTGGTAAAAATATATTATTATCTTCCATTATTGTTTATTACTATTCACAGTATGGTATCTTTCATAAACCTAGTACAATTAATAAAATTTAAATTCTTCTTCTTCCTGCCCTTATCCCACGTTATGTGGGGTCGGCACAACATATTTTTCTCTTCCATTCGCCTCTATCTTTCATCACCTCAGCACTCACTCCTTTCTTTCTCATATCCTCTTTCACACAATCCATCCATCGCGTTTTGGGTCTACCATACGCTCTCCGTCCATCAACATTCATCCCTAACATTATTTTGCTTTTTTTTTATACTGCGTTGGTGGCAAACAAGCACACACATCCCTCCTCATCACATGCCCATACCACGCTAACCTACTACTTCTTATCTTCTCCGTTACTGGTGCTACTTTCAAACTTCCCCTAATATACTCATTCTTAATCCGATCCTTTCTCGTCACTCCACACATCCATCTCAACATTCTCATTTCCGCTGCGTGCACTCTTTTTTCATCCGTCACTTTCGTCGCCTTTAATCAGAGACTCGTGCTCCTAAAATAATGGGAATGGCTACCCAGGGCATGGTCACCCTAAAATATTAATATACGTTGGATTGGCTACCCAAGGGCATGGTCACCCTAATACAATACACAATAAAATCGGCATATCAGCCCTGGCTCCTTGGCTCTGCCTGTACCTAGATACAAATACATTAAGACCTAAAGTCTCCTACTATTCTCACTAAGGACACGGTAGTGCGCATAATGATCGAATGAAGGACTAGTGCTCTATCAATAAGGTCACATTATCCGAATGTGCCTATAACTCCCTAACTATTCCTAACTTGGTACCACGTACTGTACTGTTATAACAACAGTTTAAAAATAGTTATTTACGATACAAGTGCGGAAAAGAGGAAATTCGAAACGAGTGGCGATAAATTAAAACACGACCGCAGGGAGTGTTTTAAATCGACACGAGTTGCGAATTACCTATTTGCACGTGTATCGTACAACGTTTTACAGTACATATGGCTATTTAAACTTTCGACATATGCACGAAAAGTGCTCTTTTACGCACTAGTGCGAGAAAGTAGCACCATATGTACTGTAAAAATAGTTTTCAAAGTGTATAATAAACAAAGTAATAACTTTGACTTTCACTAAATATCAGGTGATCAATCCAATATGTAGCTGAAGTATAATCATTACTATGAACAATTGATACATCAAAGTAAACGGTGGTATCAAATTTCATTCACCGAATTATTATAATGTAAGATCGCGACGATGGCTCGCGCTCGCGACCTCGTTAAATTAACGCTGACGCGCGCGTAAGGTCGCGCGGTTGGCGGAAATTGCCAAATCGGTAAATAAATAAATATTACAGGGACATTCTTACACAAATTGGCTAAGTCCCACGGTAAGCTCAAGAAGGCTTGTGTTGTGGGTGTACTCAGACAACGATATATATAATACTTATACAAATACTTAAATACATAGAAAACATCCATGACTCAGGAACAAATATCTGTTGTTCATCACACAAATAAATGCCCTTACCTGGATTCGAACCCAGGACCATCGGCTTCACAGGCAGGGTCACTACCCACTAGGCCAGACCGGTCGTCGAAATGAGGACACTATTCGACACTAAGATTTTACAATTATGATTTTATAATTTAACTTTAGAGTATTTTTTGTTGGAAATCGTATATTCATCAATCAGTTAATTTGAAATGTAAAAATGATAATAATAATTTGTTAATTATTTAAGGTCTACATTTTAAAACAATACCTATGTATATAAAAAATAATTGTACCCTTATAATTCTGTGGTGGGTCTTAGTGACGTGTTATGGACGCCGAGCCGTCCTCTTCCTCGTCCTAGTCCTGTGCGCTGATGCGGCTGGCGTAGTGGCGGCGGCATTGGCTCCTGGTGCGCGTGCGAATCCGTACATTACACAATTTAAACAATGTATTTTTTATGTGAAATGTGAGTGAAAGGTAAATTGCGGTTTACGATTTATGACGTATTAAAAAAAACTACTTACTAGATCTCGTTCAAACCAATTTTCGGTGGAAGTTTGCATGGTAATGTACATCATATATTATTTTTAGTTTTATCATTCTCTTATTGTAGAAGTTACAGGGGGGGGGGGGACACATTTTAGCACTTTGGAAGTGTCTCTCTCGCAAACTATTCAGTTCAGAAAAAAATGAAATTAGAAACCTCAATATTATTTTTGAAGACCTATTGACACCCCTCACGTATGGGTTTCAGTTCTAAGTATGGGGAACCCCCAAAATTTATTGTTATTTTTTTCTATTTTTGTGTGAAAATCTTAATGCGGTTCACAGAATACATCTACTTACCAAGTTTCAACAGTATAGTTCGGAAAAAAGTGGCTGTGATATACGGACGGACAGACATGACGAATCCATAAGAGTGCCGTTTTTTGCCATTTGGCTACGGAACCCTAAAAATACTACTTTAGGTTTAGGCTGTACCTTCTCTGTCTGTATCTACATGGTGTTCAGTATTCAGTCAATTATTGCCTGGGGATGGCCATTGAACCTTGTTTTTGGGGTTCCGTACCCAAAGGGTAAAAACGGAACCCTATTACTAAGACTTCGCCGTCCGTTTGTCTGTCTGCCTGTGTTGAAATTTTCACAGATGTATTTCTGTTGCCGCTATAACAACAAATATTAAAAACAGAATAATATAAATATTTAAATAGGGCTCCCATACAACAAACGTGATTTTTTTTGCTGTTTTTTTTTCGTAATGGTACGGAACCCTTCGTGCGCGAGTCCGACTCGCACTTCGCCGGTTTTTTCAATATAGTCATTATTACTTGCGAAACTACAATAATGTAAATACATGATCATATATTTATGCTAGTTAATTATAATAGTTACATATTTGCTGTGACTTATTTACCCTTTCTCTAATGCCAAAGAAAAGGAAGTATATAAAACAGAATGTTTTAATGAGTAAATCAGAAAAAAACCGTTCTTGTTGCAGGACAACCTCCACAGAAGAAGCCAAGAGGATACCTAGACACACTGATACACACTGGTGATAAGCCCTACAAGTGTGATCAGTGTAGTTATGCTAGCAGCAAAAAACGTAATCTCGAAGCTCATGTAAGGACACACACTGGTGAAAAGCCCTTCAAATGTGACCAATGTGATTTTGCTTGCAACAGAGAACAAAATTTGAAAGCTCATGTAAAGAGACACACTGGTGAAAAGCCCTACAAATGTGATCAGTGTAGTTATGCTAGCAGCGTAATGACTAATTTAAAAGCTCATTTAAGGAGACACACTGGTGAAAAACCCTACAAATGTGATCAATGTAGTTATGCTGGCAGCCGAAAAATTCATTTACAAACTCACGTAAAGAAGAGACACACTAGTGAAAAGCCCTACAAATGTGATCAGTGTAGTTATGCTAGCAGCAAAAAATGTATTTTCGAAGCTCATTTAAGGACACACACTGGTGAAAAGTCCCACAAATGTGACCAATGTAGTTATGCTAGCCAGAATATAAGTCATTTGAAATATCATCTAAGGACGCACACTGGTGAAAAACCTTACAAATGTGGGGTGTGTTCTTACGCAAGTGCCCGGAAAAGTGCTTTGAAAGCACATTCAACAAGGAATCATGGTAGCTACACTGACGACACTAAGGTTGAAAAACCTTACCAGTGTGGTCAGTGTAGTTATGCTAGCAGCCAAAAATGTTATTTTGAAGCTCATGTATTGAAACACACTGGTGAAATGCCCTACAAATGCGATCAGTGTAGTTATGCTAGCAGCAAAAAAAGTAATTTCGAAGCTCATGTAAGAACACACACTGGTGAAAAGCCCTTCAAATGTGACCAATGTAATTTTGCTAGCAACAGAGAACAAAATTTGCAAGCTCATTTAAAGAGACACACTGGTGAAAAGCCCTACAAATGTGATCGGTGTACTTATGCTAGCAGCGAAATGAGTAATTGGAAAGCTCATTTAAGGACACACACGGGTGAAAAGCCCTACAAATGTGATCAATGTAGTTATGCTGGCAACCAGAAAAGTAGTTTGATAACTCATTTAAAAACACACACTGGTGAAAAGCCCTACAAATGTGACCAATATAATTTTGCTAGCAGCCAAGAAATTCATTTACAAGCTCACGTAAAGAGTCACACTGATGAAAAGCCCTACAAATATGACCAATGTAATTTTGCTAGCAGCCAAGAAATTAATTTACAAGCTCACGTAAAGAGACACACTGATGAAAAGCCCTACAAATGTGACCAATGTAATTTTGCTAGCAGCCAAGAAATTAATTTACAAGCTCACCTAAAGAGACACACTGATGAAAAGCCCCACAAATGTGACCAATGTAGTTACGCTAGCCATTATAAAAGTCATTTGAAACATCATGTAAGAACGCACACTGGTGAAAAACCTTACAAATGTGGGGTGTGTTCTTACGCAACTGCCCGGAAAAGTGATTTGAAAGCACATTCAACAAGGAATCATGGTAACTACACTGACGACACTGGTAAGGTTTTTCAACCTTACCAGTGTGGTCAGTGTAGTTATACTAGCAGCCAAAAATGTTATTTTGAAGCTCATGTATTGAAACACACTGGCGAAATGCCCTACAAATGCGATCAGTGTAGTTATGCTAGCAGCAAAAAAAGTAATTTCGAAGCTCATGTAAGAACACACACTGGTGAAAAGCCCTTCAAATGTGACCAATGTAATTTTGCTAGCAACAGAGAACAAAATTTGCAAGCTCATTTAAAGAGACACACTGGTGAAAAGCCCTACAAATGTGATCGGTGTACTTATGCTAGCAGCGAAATGAGTAATTGGAAAGCTCATTTAAGGACACACACGGGTGAAAAGCCCTACAAATGTGATCAATGTAGTTATGCTGGCAACCAGAAAAGTAGTTTGATAACTCATTTAAAAACACACACTGGTGAAAAGCCCTACAAATGTGACCAATATAATTTTGCTAGCAGCCAAGAAATTCATTTACAAGCTCACGTAAAGAGTCACACTGATGAAAAGCCCTACAAATGTGACCAATGTAATTTTGCTAGCAGCCAAGAAATTAATTTACAAGCTCACGTAAAGAGTCACACTGATGGAAAGCCCTACAAATGTGACCAATGTAATTTTGCTAGCAGCCAAGAAATTAATTTACAAGCTCACGTAAAGAGACACACTGATGAAAAGCCCCACAAATGCGACCAATGTAGTTATGCTAGCCATTATAAAAGTCATTTGAAACATCATGTAAGAACGCACACTGGTGAAAAACCTTACAAATGTGGGGTGTGTTCTTACGCAACTGCCCGGAAAAGTGATTTGAAAGCACATTCAAAAAGGAATCATGGTAACTACACTGACGATACTGGTAAGGTTTTTCAACCTTACCAGTGTAATCAGTGTAGTTATGCTAGCAGCCAAAAATGTTATTTTGAAGCTCATGTTATGAAACACACTGGTGAAAAGCCTTACACATGTGACCAATGCAGTTATGCTTGTATCAGCAAACGTTATTTACAAATTCATATTAAGAAACACACTGGTTAGCCACAGAAATGTGATCAGTGTAGTTATGCTAACAGCCATGTAAGTTATTTGAAATTAAGCACATGTAATGACACACACGGCTGATAAAACCTTACAAATGTAAGGGTTTGTATTTACGCTAGTGCTGGGGAAAGTGATTTGCAAGAACATTTAAGGAATCACACTCACTTTTGGTAAAAATCAAAGCCCTACTATTGTGACCAGTGTAGCTAGAGCCATATTGCCAGGGTTGATAAAAATCATGATTTTTATAAAAATAATAATAATCCGATTAATTTGATTTAAATGGGATTTATTTGATTAAAATCAGATTTTTTGGATTTTTTCATTTTCTTGTCTTTTTTTATTAATTAAATAGCCAGTTCAGTTATATAATAAATATATTGCCGGAAGCGGACTTTTTTTCATCGAAATAAACCGACAGCATCTTTTTTTCTTCCAGACATCTTTTTGTTGTATTCACTCTTTCACTAGTCAATTACGAATGACGGGGCGAAAAGCGAAATGCGTCTCGTGTTTTAGTTTCGGGGAATCCTGGAACTGTTTCGGTACCATGCGTCTCCTATTATAGTTTCGGGGTTTCCCCGTAACTGTTACGCTATGACTCGGTTGCACATGTGTGCGTGCCGTAGTGGTCCGGGGAATTCACTAAACAATTTTGGGCCGATTTGGTTGTAGTAAAAATTTAATGATTTAAATCAATGATTTTTTTGAAAAAAATCCCTTGATTAAAATCACGATTTAAATCACTGATTTAAATCAAGTGATTTAAATCATATCAACCCTGCATATTGCTAAATCATGTAAGGGGTTATCATTATCTAATTAAATTTTGTATTCTTTAGTTTGCTACCCTCATGCTAAAATTGATAGCCGAATCAATGTTAGCAAGCGGGGTAGGTAGCCGCGGAACAACCGCAGGCAGCCAATGTTGATTGCCCCCGTAAAGCGACTTGCTAAGCTCAGGAGTCCCGGAGAAGGACATAGGATAGTTTTAATCCCGAAAATCATCCCTCTAGAAAGTGAAAAGCGCAGCGGAATTGAGATAATTAATGAAGTGCCTGCTAATTTGTGTGCAAAATATTTTTTTATTTATAATTGAATAATTGCTATGAGAATTTTTCCAGGCGCTATACTTACTTTAGCTGCTGTTACTAAGTCCGCGCAGACGAAGTCGCGGGCAAAAGCTAGTATGTAAATATTATCACTATTATCAGTATTGTAATCTCATTATGTACATAAATATGATTGTAATGTAATCTTGACCTGTAAAACAATGAATTTACCAATAAAGTAGACTATAAGTATAATATTGTATGAAATGTTGACTTACCATGTTATGATCTTATTACGTTATGGTTAATAAATAAACTAAACTAAATAAATCAATCAAACAATACTTTACTTTTTAATTGTTTTTTTATAATATTGTAATTGTGATGTATATAAACGTTTAACACCAAGAATTACCTTTGGCCTATAGTTATCTTAACACCACACACTCGCGGATTACCACACTGCACCACGGTTACATTTTGAAACACGGCTTTATTCCAAAGTAACGCGACGCCCCCAAATGGTCGACCCTGGATCATGCCGGCCGCTGCATCCATTGCCGACGTCGCCGTGTATACAAAGGAATCGTTAATGCTACTCAGGAACTGGATATCCCATCCCAGGTTTCTTGTAGACCCATGATGTCACATGAGCACATGACAAACTTAGTCGCCGTACACTTTCAATTGAGCGTTTTACACTCTTACAATTGAAGCTAATTAATTTATAAATATTTTTATCCATTTACTTATCTATTATTAAATAATGCCGCTTGGGCTAGGCCCTTTCGTGTCTCTGTATTTAAAGTGTACAAATTTCCGAAATATTACGCCATGGGGCCATAGTAATTCGTTTAAAAATAAATCTATATATATAAGCGCAGTGTTCTTTTTCCTTATATATCGAAAGCTTTTGGAGCTTGGTATTCTCTCCGGTCTTATCGTATACATACTCCTCTATATTTTTCACTGTCGTTTCCTTATGTACTTTGGTTATAAACATAAGAACCTTCGGGTCAGCCGCTCGAAACTTTCCATCACTAACATTGGCACAACCTTTTCTGCCTAGAAACCGACCGCTGGGTTTTGGTTTCGGCCTTCCTACTCTTTTCCATTCGCCCTCCTTTTTAGCAATATCTGCAAAACATTAACGCTCAGATAATATTTGTTTATCTCCGCTACAGTTAATATCGGCGCGGATAGGTACTTGCGCGCTCATCAGCTGATCGTCCGGCTCAGCGATAGGTAAGTCAGTCGGGCTCTCGGCCGGCGCTAACGTCACAGCCACAGCTGATGCATCTACCGCTTGCTTCTTATTTTTGCATTTATTATGCGGCGAACTCTGCGATTTATTGAGATTATCTTGACTTAATGATTGTGTTTACTTAAAATCGGCGTAAGAGGGTTTTTTGATGTCATCGTGTCACCGCCATTGTTAGGTTTAAGTGAAGTCCTTTGTAACGACTCTTGGGACGTATTTAAGTGCTGGTTTGGCGATACCCTGGGCTTCGGCGATATGTTGACATCTTCATACGAGTCCGTATTGCAAAAAGATATCCCCAATGGGCCACTGTCGTTTATCCAAGCTCCACGTCTTGTGTTTACGTTGCCGAAGCTGGACATTGGCAATGTCGGATTTTTTAAGGTCTGGATATCAGATCGTAACTCTTCGAACTGCTGCTTCGTCGCATACGTAATTTTTACTGAGTCTATGTCACGTTGAATTTCAGACCACACGGCTCAACTAATAAAATGTCCGGTAAAACCAACGTGTCTGTTGTCACATTGGTATATACTAAATATAAAATTCAAACGCAATGTATATTGTTCTATGAATAAATGACTATGACTATTCGCATGAATCAAATATATTTTGTTGTAATTCCGCCAGTTTGTTAGAAAAAGCCATGTTAAGAAAAACCCATACAAACGTAGTTCAGCTCGCATTTTAAAACTACGTGTTGGATTGTAATGAAACTAGTTTATATTGGGACCGTGCACGATGTAAGCGCCACAGCGATTGCAACTATAGGCTTGTATTTTGTCAAAACTATTAAGCGAGAGTAAGTAAATCGTAATAATTTCAGTGAAAACTACTGAACGGATTTTTATGCGGTTTTCACCTATGAATAGAGTGATTCTTGAGGAAGCTTAAGGCGTATAATTTGTTAAGGTTTTGTGTAAATTGGTTGAAATATGACGATATTTGGTAATGAAGTCAGAAAAAAATCACGCTGGCTAAGAGCTTTAATCGAAAACGCTGCCCAACCCGTTTGAGATATAACAAAGGTGAAAAGATTTCTCTTTCATTGCTCTACAAAAAAGTCCGCGATGGTGTATGTCTATCTTTTAAGGATAACTTACTATACCCATTCTTATCTGCTTTAAAGATTTCATAATATGTGGTATTTGCAAAGCTATTTACACAGATACAGTGTTAAGAATTATCAAATTAAATACATTAGTTATATTAAGCATTTCATACAGATTACAATGGTTCCTTACACCATACAATTTAAATGAATATCTTAGGAGTAATCGTAAATTAAAGTTCCATTTTGACCCATATAACTATTATGAAAATGTTAAAGACGCTAATCCGTAGTTGTCAATTTTTACCACCTTATGCGCTGCGATCGTTTTCCTTACCCCTACCATGTACTTCGCACGGTGCCATAAAACAAACGAAATAGAGCAAAAACAAGTTTTGTGTGAAAAACTTAAATTCGCTGTATTTTTTTAATTATGGTATCTGAAGCTATATAAACTATTACAGACATAGATATACGTTATCCTATTGTAAGTACAAAGTTTGAGAGCAAACTAGCTAGTCGTTTTAAAATGAGAACGGAACGTTTGAATGGAGAACCGAGCTTGCCGGAGACCCTTAAAAATAAAATTCTAAGCAAAAACTGGGATTATATATCGTTTTTCCCAACCAGAGGTCCTAGCCAAGATGCCAATCGTTAACGCCGTAGCGATGGAAACGGTAATCTCTCTCTAATCTCTATCGATTTGATTCAATAGAATAGAAAGCGTTTATTCATGGCAAATTATTATCACTCTACCATATTGGTGCGACAGGGAGACATTAGCGTATCGTTCGTTACGGCGTAAACGATTTGCATCTTGGCTAGGCACCCTAACTCGCTAAGGCTTTTACCTCCTCCTCCTTGCTTCGTTCTCATCAGTGCTGAGGGTCATGACCTACGTGGGGCACATGATTCCGGATAGCAGATTTCCAGGCATTCCGATCTCTTGCGACTTCTAAAGCCGCTCCAGACTACGCGGCGCGAAGCCGCGAAAGCAAGTGTGGAGGGCCCTTGAGGCATTAAAACCTTAAGGCTTCTATAAGCTTCTAAAACTGATGAAACAGTTGCATTTTACAAATCAATCAACATACCGTTTTCAGTATATTATTATATGAATCAAATGTCTAGTTAATGTAGCGGCTAACACAAGAGGGAGAAAGAGATATCGCTTTCTCGCTGTTACTTATGGGTACATCGCACAATGACTTTGTGCGGTGCGATGGTGTGTTACGACTTTTAAATCGGTCAACTGACCAAAAATCGTTCGCACTTCAGATGAGCGAGTTACAAGTGAGTAGAATATAAAAAGTCCGCTCCAGACTAGCGGCGCGAAGCTGCGAACGCGAGTGTGGAGTCGATTTCGCAGATAAGCGAACTGGACTCCGCACTCGTGTTCGCAGCTTCGCGTCGCGATTCGCACACGAGTGTAGTGGCGAGTATTTTAGTTACTAAACGTGTCTGAACATCAAAAATTTAGTCGAGTAACTCGAGTATTTAGATTAGTAAGAGTGGTGGGGCGAGGCTTACTCGCCCGAAAAAATATAATAAAAAGGATCCACTTAATTAAATCACTGACCAATATACTCAACTAAAATTTTGGTGTTAGGACACGTAAAGGGCCCTCCACACTCATGTGCGAATCACGGCGCGAAGCCGCGAACGCGAGTGTGGAGTCTAGTTCGCTAATCAGCGAAATCGACTCCACACTCGCTTTCGCGGCTTCGCGCCGCGTAGTCTGGAGCGATCTTAATACTCGCCATTTGACTAAATTACTAACGTAGTCCGAACTAGGCTTTAGTGCCTTTTCATGGACCACAGAACTAAGCATAAATTTCAGGTCTGTGTCATGGACGAAAAAAAGTGACATCTTTCGTCAAAATTGACATTGAGAGAACAATGATAATTATAAAGTCGCTCCACACTCATGCGCGAATCGCGGCTTCGCGCATGAGTGTGGAGGACCCTTAAAAAAAATTCAGTTTCTCTACTTCTACTTTGTCTATCAATTTTATCATTAACCGAGGCAAGAACTTTAATTTATTATACTTTACCTTTCCCTGATCCATCCAAAATTCCGTCTTATCCGTTATAATGTAATCCTTTAATACCGTTTCCCCGTTTTACTCGTTTGGCTGAATGCGCCAGGAGCGCGATGCCATTAAATTAAAAAAAAAAAACAGCATTTACAGCAAAGAGTATAATAGTATATGATTTACAGCTTTTTGCAGCTTTGAATCGTGCTTGACTTAATTTAGTATGGATTTGAAACATCCTATTTATAAAAGTTGTTAAGTATTATAGTGACGCTAAAGAATATATAGAAGACGAGACGCTAAGGATTCTAAACGAGATTTTAGTTGACGATGGAGTCGTCAGAGTTACAGGGCGCAGAGAGTGTTTGCGTGAAGGCTGAGCCTTGCGAGGACGTGTGTATAACAGATGAGCCCACATTCGTGAGTGTGACTGTGAAAGTCGAACCTTTGCTGGATATGTGTGTAAAAGACGAGCCCAGGTGCGATGATTCGTCTATAAAAGCCGAGCTTTCCTGGTCAGATGTGTGCGTAAAAGACGAGTCGCTCAGTGAGAGCGCGGCGGGGCTGTCCGGCGACCACTTCGTGAACGATGGGCTCGTACTCGGCCCCGGGCTAGTGGAGCGGCGCGTGCGCCACGCAACAACAGGTCAGTAAACATTTATCGCATTTGAAAATAGAGTTTATCAATACAGCATCATCACTTACCATCAGGTGGGATCGTGGACAAACGCCTGCCTATTCATCATAAAAAAATATATAAAAAGCATGGAACTTATTGAACTGCTTGTAGGTTCATAACAATAGATATTACACACGCATGCTTTTTTATTATTTTTAATTCTGCTTGTAAATTGTTGTGTACCTACAAATATGGACTATTTGTCTGCAATAAACGATTACATTACATTTTATTATATTGTAAGTAGGTAAGTAAACACTTTATTGTATGAAAGAAAGGAATACTGGTTACATCAGTAAATGTGTAGTACAAAGGTGAACTTGTCCCTAAGAGGGACAGGGAGTCTCAGTTAACCTATACCTAAAGTAGTAATTAAAAGCTATACCTAAAGTAATTTTATAAAATTGAATACTATAAACTATTTATAAATAAATGTGTTGATTTCAATCAAAAGGTACCACATTGTTGCTTGCCATAAGGACGCTCTGTTAGGTTATTTGTATAAAGATACAATCCAATTTCATCCTTGCGACAATGTGGTACCTTTTGATTGAAATCAACACATTTATGTATATATAGTTTATAGTATTTAATATTATAAAAACGTTACAAATATCTTTATATAAATACATCAATAAAAGAAATATATATTATAACTGCACACATCTTCCTACCTGCGAGTAGGTTTTCCTCTGAGAGCCATAGTTTTTTTAGTTTATATGTTAGCGATGCCACTGCTTAACTTATGGTTAAGGGGAAATCTCCAGGCCATGATGGCCTCAGTGTCGAGCATCTCAGGTACGCTGGAAGTCACCTACCTAGAACTCTATCTCTTTTCTTTAACATGTGTATTAGCCACAGTTACTTGCCGGAGGATTTAATGCATACTGTTGTAGTTCCTATTGTAAAGGATAGAACGGGAGATGCTTCTGACATATCCAATTGCAGGCCCATATCGCTTGCCACGATTGTGGCTAAGGTGCGTGATGGTTTGCTTGATGACGTGCTGGGAAAACACTTGAACATTCATGACGCTCAGTTTGGCTTTAGGCCGGGCTTATCTACTGAAAGCGCAGTGTTATGTCTCAAGCAGACTGTCCAGTACTACACCACTCGCAAGACGCCAGTCTTCGCCTGCTTCTTGGATCTGTCAAAGGCTTTTGACATGGTGGCATATGACAAGCTATGGCATAAGTTAAGAGACCATACCAGCGTACCTCGGGAGGTCACGGCTTTATTTGTATTGGTACGGCCACCAGTCGAATACTGTTAAATCGGCCGGCGTGCACTCTGAAGTGTATAGGATGAACTGCGGGGTGAGGCAAGGGGGGTTGAGCTCACCTAAGCTGTTCAATCTATACATGAACGAGTTAATCGAGGAGCTCAGCAGTACCTATGTCGGATGTCACGTGGATGGGGTGTATGTTAATAACCTCAGCTACGCGGATGATATGGTGCTGTTGAGCCCCTCGGTTGGTGCACTACAGCAATTGGTGAAGATATGTGAATCATATGCAGTTGCCCATGGGCTAAGGTACAATACTTCGAAAAGCGAGGTAATGCAATTTAAAGCTGGGTCAAAAACATACAAAATGACACCTGTTGCCCTTTGTGGTACCGCTTTAAAAGTTGTACAGAAGTTCAAGTACCTTGGCCACTGGGTAACAGAAAACATGTCAGATAATGATGATATAGAGAGGGAGCGTAGGGCGTTGTGTGTTCGTAGTAACATGCTGGCCCGCAGATTTGCTCGTTGTAGTAATGAAGTGAAGCTAACGCTTTTTAAAGCATACTGTCAAGCATTCTATACGTGCAATCTGTGGGTCAGTTTTACGCAGCGGGCATACAACGCCCTGCGCGTGCAATACAATAACGCGTTTAGAGTGCTGTTTGGGCTGCCGCGTTACTGCAGCGCGTCAACTATGTTTGCCGAGGCGCACACTGATAGTTTCAACGCAATAGTTAGAAAACGGTGTGCGTCATTAATCAACCGTCTTCGCCACAGCCCAAACAGTATTCTAAACGTGCTGGCGCAGCGCTGGGACTCCCTTTGTGAGCGCGCTGGGTGCGGCTGCACGCGCCGCCGCAGGCCGCACCACGCCGTTTTTAATTTAAGTAGCTTATATGTTTGTTTTGTTTGTTTTTATTTTATTTTATTTTTATCACTAACATAGATTTATAAGTTTTGCTGTGCCTTGTACTAACAATAATATGGATTTTTTATTCGAAATAAAAATATTGAATTGAATTGAATTGAATTAACACTGTCTCAGAGGAGGTGGTAGCGTATTCCAAAGCTTAACAGAATATACAGTAAATGATTTGTTATTAGCCTCAATTTCTGTCCATATGTAGTAGTATGTACTCTATGTTACATAATTAGACACTTAACCTACTCGTATAGGTATTGACACTTAGCCTTAAGAGACTTGACTGACAGACTGACCAACGTAAATCCCTAGTAGCTAAGGTTATTAGCATTAGCACCTATCTTTACCTTTAGACTTTTTTTTTTTTCAATCTAGTTTTTAATTCACTAACTGGTTGCCCAAGATACAGGCTATGCCTAGTTTGGGGACCCCTGTTCATACTGTCATAAATGTACCGCTGTATGCGAGCAACCTGGACCTCATGTATACTCCATCTGCAAATTCCCATCCTTGTGTGTGCAAAATAAATATATTTTTCATTTTCATATGATCTGTGTTTGTGAATTGGGATAGAGAGAAAAATAGGTGCTAGAGCGTAGTCGGTGGTTCGAGTTTAGTTTATTTATTTCATGACAATGATAAATTACAATATAAATTATTCTTACACTAATCTATATGAATTTATATTATGATCGTCAATAATTTGGCATGCAAACATATGGGTGCTTGCCTGAAATAAAATCAATTTATTTTTATTTTTATGTAATTATAAAATGTTAACAATGATTATCAAAAACAATACAAATTATGAGAACTAACAATTTATAACTTAAAAAGGTATTGGAAAATTACCGTCAAATTAAAACTGAATAAATAATGGAATACATGTCAAACAAAAAAGGTATCTCGTAATGATCGTCATACTAAAACTAAGAGCAGTAATAATATCAGTTCAGAACTAATGTCAAATAAAATCCATTATACATAAACTATAATGTCGAACAGTTATTTAAATTTTAATTCCATGTCTACTGCATGTAAAGATTATTATAACACCCTTCGCCTTACAATGGCATTACTAAGTCCAAATAAAACAAACTCGTCACTTCTTGTCGCTGTCCGGCATAGGTTGGGCTACTCGATCGTCGAATCACAAAAACGTTACGAGATTCCTATTGGCTAATGACGAAATTACCTAGCACTTACGCCGCCACTAAGACGTTCCTGTACCGAACTGTTCCACATCCGCATCCGCATTAAGCTCCGCATCTTTTTTATGCGGAAGCGGATTTTGAAAATAATGCGAAAGTTCTGCGTTTGCGGATGCGGATGCGAATATTCGTAACATTGCTGGAGTTAACATTCACGAGGTATGCAGGCTGTTTTTTCATTTATTTTTTACTACTAGGATGTCCTACTTCCAGTGTTCCTGTTCTTTATTTAAATGTAAAATAATTAATTAATTGTTTGGCACATATGTAAATAATAATATGCATAATTTTAGATTAAATAAGTATGTTTCCCGTATGTGGAACTGTTGCCGTGCCCTAACAGGGCGTCACATGAACAGCTTATATTTAAGAACACCTGTACCTGCTATGTGATATGCAATAAATGATTTCAATTTCAATTTCAGTGTCAGTTTGATGTGATTTTTTTGGGACACCCTGTATATCTATTTTGTAGGAAATTTTGTACAAATTATTTACGTGAAAGACTATTTTTGCCTATTTGCTACTGTTTACGAGTTATTTACGAAAAAGTAAAAAGAACAATCTAGGATTGATTATGTTACTTTCCCGCTTTCAAATTTCGTCAAATATGGGTCCTAGCAGAAAGTGTACACAATCTTTTTTGTAGACAATTTTTTGTAGATTATGTATGTAAAAGAACATTTTTTGCTACGGGCCACCGTTTACGAGTTATTTACGAAAAACTATAAAAAAGGACCCGTTAGCTTCACCCCCACCCTCCGGTAGTTTTAGTATATTGTTTAATACACCATTCCCTACAACTAATTATGCCAAAATACGCTTATTTCCCCCGATTGGCAATTTTTGGTTTTCGTTTGGTGAGCAATTTCCTTAACTCAACTCAATTCATCTCATCTCGACTCAGCTAAAGCTTTATATGGGTTTTTTTTTTCTTCATATTTTTCTTTCGTTAATTTTCCCAATGTTTTTAATAGTTATAAAATCGGCCCAGCTGTTCTCGACTTTGTTTTATACGAGTATATAAAGATTTAATAAAATAAAACAATCTTGTTGCAGGGAAAACTCCACAGAAGAAACCAAGCGGCAGACCCAAAACTTACCAATGTGCCCACTGTGAATATACAATAGGTATAAAGTCATTGTTAAGAAGCCATTTGAGAAAACATTCTGATGAGAAGCCATACAAATGTGGGCAGTGTAGCTACGCTAGCAAGTATAAACATCATATACAGATCCATGTAAGAAAACATACTGGTGAAAAGCCATTCAAATGTGACCTGTGTAATTATGCTAGCAGACAAAAAGGTCCTTTGCTAGTTCATGTAAGGAAACACACAGGCGAAAAGCCTTACAAATGTGATCAGTGTAGTTATGCTAGCAGCCATAAAGATCTTTTGCGATTTCATGTAAGAAAACACACTGGTCACAAGCCTTACAAGTGTGATCAGTGCAGTTATACTAGCAGACGAAAAGGATCTTTGCTAGTACATTTAAGGAAACACACCGGTGAAAAGCCTTACATATGTGACCAGTGTAGTTACGCTAGCAGCCAAAAAGCTCTTTTGCAAGTTCATGTAATGATGACACATGCAAATGTAAAACCTTACCAGTGTGACCAGTGCAACTTTGCTGCTTATCGCAAAGAGAAACTGATAATTCATATAAGAAAACACACTGGTGAAAAGCCTTACAAGTGTGACCAGTGTAGTTATGCTAGCAGCCGTAAATATAATATGCTCGTTCATCGAAGAAAACACTCCAGTGAAAAACCTTACAAATGTGATCACTGTAGTTACGCCAGTATTCGCAAATATGATTTGCAAGGACATCTAAAGGCACATACTAACAAGAAACTTCACCATTGTGACCAGTGCGACTATTCTAGCAGCATAAAAAGAAATTTGCAAATTCATTTAAGGAAACACACAGGGCAGAAGCCTTACAAATGTGACCAGTGTAGTTTTGCTACTGTTTACAAAAACAGTTTACAAGTCCATAAAAGCAAACACTGTAAATAAAATACCAGAGCGACCTTACAAGTACAAATATTTATTCACCAGGCCTTTAACAGCAGCACAAAGGTAAGCAGTTGTAAGTTCTCTGTAAGTGATTCGTTTTATAGTATACTATCTGTCCGCAGTAGATTTTCTCTTTCCTGCAATAAGTCCACGCATTTTTTGTGGTAAAATATTTATATGAAATAATCTAAGGCAAAGCTGACATTGAAATGATTTAAAATGAAGTATATTCCTTTTAAATAGATGTCTGTCAACTTGTATTTATATTTACTAAACGATGCATTCTTTATAGTTCGTGTTATCCACAATGACGCGCAGATTTGTCAAATCTAACCTTTAATAACGTAATATTACGAGTCAAGGCACGCGTCTTTGTGAATGATACGATCTATAGTAGTTAAAACAGTACTGGATAAGTAAAAATACTAACCGTAGTGTTGTCCACAGGCCTCGAGAGCGGCAACCGCAAGCGTTCGCAAGAACGGAGCGAGGCGCGTGGCCTCGACGTGTCGGACGCGTCGATGCGTGCGGTACGGGCCTGTGGACGCTTACCTCAAGGGACCGCTGATATTACGTCGTACAAACCGGACGACGTACTAAGCGAACTGCCGGTCTAGACAAGGTGACAATCGCTATGACGACGAAACGCTTTGTGTCTCTATCACTCTTCCATATTAGTGCCACAGTGACAGTTGCGTTTCGATCGCTATGGAGCGTAAGCGATTGGCATGTTGGCTACGCGGCCTGACATTCTAATTTTTTATTATTAAAATAATTACATCATTTTGTACTTATTAATATAAAAGCATTTCAATTAAAATATTGATTTACTTGTATAAAATAAATATTTATTTAAATACATTTTGTCTTAAAAGGAAAGACTTGTTTGTTTGGAAGAAGCCACTTTTGTACGCGTACTCACTCATCAGTTATCACCCGCAAATTACTAAAAATAAAAAGTACAAATACAGCTATATCACACACATATACAGCTCCTCTGGAGTTGCAGGCGTAAATAGGCTACGGAGACTGCTTCACATCAGGCGGGCCGTATGCTTGTTTGCCACCGACGTAGTATAAAAATATCCGTACACGGCGAAGAAGTTGATAACAGGCGGGAAAAAATTGAAGAAATTTGAACCTTATGCAATTTCATTTGAAGTTCAAATTTCTTAAATAAAATACAGTGTAAACTCTATATAGCGATACGCAAGGGACCGGACGTTTTTTGACGCTACAGAGTTTTCGTTATATAGAGAATATAATGAATTGAATGCGCTCCTGACATCAGCTGCTGACTGCGATATGTTTGCGTGGCGATGGACGGCTGTGTGCAGTGAATGTCTGAGGTTTTGTGAGAGGATGGATGATAGGTGCTCAACTGTAGTAATTTAGTGTTGTAAATATATCATAGTACTAGTTGTAATTTAAATGTAATTAACTTTCATGGCGCATTAGTTTTACACTGTAATGTCATGTAAATGTGTTTTCAATAAATCAATAGAGATAAATTAATATGAAAATGAAGCAACTATAGGCAACAAATGTCGACGTTATAGGGAGTGAATCGTTATATGGAGTTTACACTGTATCTCGAATTATCAACTTCTTCCCGCCGTGTACGGATATAATCGCAGCCCAGGAAATAAACCACAATTTACTTAACCAACGCTATAATATTGTTCTAGGGGCACGGCAGTGCCCCCGCCAAGACGAGCAAAGCGAAGCGCAACGGGCTCATCTACCTTTTCTCGAAGCGCTTCGTCGTTTTTTTGAACCCTCATAACTTGGGTTTGGATTATACCAGATAAACAAATAACTCTGGATATGATGTCATTAGTGCCTCGTTGCTCTACAGAGTGCGGGCCAGCTCCAACCCCATCCTGGCTACTGTTGCGGGCCGATACGACTCACCTATAATGCGGCATTTTGAGTGTGTCATAACCGCTATTAGAGGATAGTTGTTAGAATGTTATTGCTGTCTGTTTTTGTTTAGTCGCTTTCTGTTTTTTGTTCCACTAACACTTAGTTTTTAATCTTAATTGTTACTAACCATTATGGGCCAGTGTTGTCTTAAATAAATAAATTGAATTGAATTAGTGCTTATTAATCATAAAAAAATTTAATTACATAGCTCTTATACTTTAAATTTTATTCATATCTAAAAAAACGATTTCGTCACTCACTCACTGATGATCATCAAAACCTTTAGGGTACTTCCTGAAATCCTAGGAATCAATTTATCACCTTACGTCCATGTGACGGCAGCGAGACGAAGTCAGAAGACCGTAGTCAACCTCAGTACTTTTTGTACCGAGAGTGACTGAAATAGCAAGACACGTTCGTACGTTTCCGTGAAAACACGAAAGAAAACAATAATGCACTACATCTGTATATGGTTGACGGAAAAGTTATCACAAATGTCTCGCACAAAAAATAAATTACTACAAGTACATATTAAAAACACTAATGATAAACAAAAAGAATTATTGTATAAAAATACCGAAATAAAACCAATAGACTAATGAATAAAGCGAGAAACAACTACACGTAAAGATACATTTGTAATAATTTTACCAATCCCAAAAAAATGGGGCAAAATTGCAACAAACTGGTAGAGAACAAGCTGTTGATGACATGTTAATTAGGGTAGTACTTTAAAATAAAAACTAGCGAAATGACCAATAAATTTGCCTGAGCCGAGACTTCAAAAATAATGTATTGAATATTCTCAACACATGCATTGTGCCATTGCTTGATGGAGTACGTACATAAACACTCCTTAAGTTTAACAAAATAAACGAAAGGTCTATGTCAAAAATAATTAAAAATATTAATGAAAATAAGAGTGCTGGATAAGCTAAAAGCCATTATACATTAAATGCATAACCCAGGAAATAACCCCGGTTGTCACCCATTTGACAAATATGATAAGATAAGATAATTATTTATTTGCTTAAACATGGTAATTTTCAGTTCACATAATCATTATAAGCAGTATCACATGTTTAGCCAATGGCAGCATGCAAATATTGATCTTAAAATTAAGCTATATACATTATTTACATTAACAATAAACTATTTACATGACATTGATTTTCCATTGTAGCTTTAAATTGAACATACATTCATTATTTTTAGATATTATAATTGTCTTACAAAACTACACATTTCATATAATTTTCAAATTTAATATTTATGGTTATTTATTTATTTATTAACATTATATATTGCATAGCTTACCTACTCATCATCCCTAGATAATCTAAAATAGGATTAATTCGGCCCATCCATAATAAAGGTAACTATTCTGATACTAACAATTACCAACCTATAATTCTTCCGAGCTTAGGCAAAATTATAGAAAAATATTTAGGTAATCAAATAAATGAGTTTTTATTGAGATATGCCACCATTCATGAAAGACAGTTCGGCTTCTAAAAAAGGAAATAATACTTCACAGCTGTTGGCTCAGTTTACTGACGAAGTAAACGGGCACTTAAATAATAGAAAACATGTTATAGTAGTTATGATTGATATCAGTAAGGCATTTGACACTTTGAACCATCAGACCTTACTTAAAAAACTAGCAAAAGGGGTCATCCATTAATTACAACACACGTTTAGGGGGGGGGGGGGTCAAGAAAATGTGACATGTTGTGACAAGGGGGAGGGGGAGTCACAAACTTTGTGACGTCACATTAACTTGTTTAAATTACATTACAATATTCGCTCTACAGTTAAATAACAAGTTTTTGGAACGCTAATCGTTTTTAATCGTTTAATTTTCTTTTCTAATCTGTTTTGGGTTATAAAATTACTAATATCTCTTTTCTCATAAATATTTTGATAAAATATTAATAGTACTTAATTCGATTTGCCGATTTCATTGAAAAATGTGACGTCACACCAGGGGCAGGGGTTTGCCAAATGTGACAAGGAGCCCCCTCAAGAGGAGGGGTCAAAAAACCTTGTCAAAAATTCGTGTGACGTTATTAATGGATGAACCCAAGTGACATACAGGGGCCAACCTTAAGCTGGTTTAAAGATTACCACCATAACAGATACAACACAGTCAGTATTGCCGGACTTGAGTGAACTGAGAAAATCTAACAATGGCACCGCACAAGGCTCGATAATTGGCCCAACAGAATACTTAATTTATGTGAATGATATGTGCAATATATTCAGGACCGCCCCTGTCTACCTCTTTGCTGATGACACATGCCTAATAACGGCCAATAAAGATTACAAGGTGGCAGAGAGTCAATTGCAAAGTGAATTTGATACTTGATCTTGATTTTGATCTTCTCTTTTCGTTCTTGTAGTGACTTTTTGGAGATGTCATGGGTAATGTATGTGTTTTGCTTTATTTTCTTCTTGTTTCGTAGTATTTCTATTATTTTCTGGATGGTTGTTGTGATGTTGTCGAAAGAAGAATAGGTCTCGTTTTATTGTTATCTTCTTGTTTCCTTCCCAAGCGCTGTACACGATTGATGTCCATTGATTCTAGACTCACATCTAAGTCTTTGATGGTATTTGTAACGGTGGTTATAAGTTGATCGAACTTTTCCTCCTGGGGCTCAGGGATACCGTGTAAAATCATATTATTTCTTGGTGCATTATAGTTCAATGTTTCTATTTTCTTGTTAAATTCTTGTACTTCTATGCGTAGTTTGTTGTTTTCTTCCACAATTGGTTTGATTTTTTCGTCAACTTTTTGCAATATTGATGCAGTGACGTTTTCCGTTATTGTTTGCGTTTGGATATCGAGTTGTTGTGTCATTTTTTCCAGTAAAAGTGACATCTCTGGTGACAGTCCGGCCATTGCACTAACGAAACGCAACGAGTTTAGGATGACTTGATGTTTCTGAACGTATCCTTGACGCCGTTATGTTGGTAGTGCTTTCGTTGCTCAGGAATGTCTTGAATTGACAGATAACCTCCGAGACTACGCCGGCTTTTCTCACAAATTTCTTTACTTTGTGTTCGTTTCGAGTTTATTTTAAGTTATTTTCGTTGAAACTAAAACGTGATCACTATGAGGAGTAGCACTTTTGGTAGGAATTGTCTATGTTTAGCACTTTATTTCGTAATAAACGCGGAAGCGATATACACAACGACCGACTACGTATGCACCGGAACCGGAAAAGCAATATACTTTATTAGTTTATTATCTTTCAGGATAACAGCAATTCGTTATGTATTTTTACTGTTGTCAAATACCCTATTATGTAAAAATTAATTCTCGACTCCCCACCAACAAAAAAATTGATCTGGCCCAGCTGCCTCCCACATCGTCTTTAACTAGAGAGCACTCAGTACGAGTTTATCTTCAGGTTAGTTTCTTTCAAGAATTTCGTTGATTCAGCTTATTTTGCGAACATATTTACTGTACATAGATTATACTTGCAGGTCCAGGAATGGTTAGGAAACCCTCTACCCCCCACTGATTGGGGATTCGAAAAGGACGAGGAGGGTCACTTACGCCCAGTGACTAACCGAAGTAAGCCGGCTCCAGACCGCCTTCTCGAGATGGTCTCATGCAACCGCACACAAGGGTGCGAAACCAGAAACTGTTCGTGTGGAAGGCACGAGATAGTAAGACTTGGAATATAATAAAAGAGATATGTCATATGAAAAAACCTCAAAGTGAACCGTTTAACCTAATTAAAATTAAATCAGATCCTAAAGACTCGGTCAACTTTATCAACGAATATTTTACCAATATAGGACAAGACCTTGCCGCGAGTATTACTACGCGCCTCATTCACACTCCCTCTAATGTGCCAGATGAACAACCTTGTATAGAGACCCCGGTTAATTCGCTAGTATTGTTGCCTACTGATGAAACTGAAGTACTAAATATAATTATGTCACTAAAAAACAGCTCTTCTACAGGTTGGGATGGTATACCATCTGCACTTCTTAAGCTTTCGACTTCCACAGTTGCTAGACCTATTGCCCACATTTGTAACTTAGCCTTATCTACTGGTGTATTCCCCAAAGCGCTTAAGAAGTCTGTGATTGTTCCTATCTACAAGGCGGGGGAGAAAGACAGTGTCACTAATTATCGACCGATCTCACTACTTCCTGTTGTATCTAAAGTTCTTGAAAAGGTTATAAATAAACGTCTCACACATTTCCTGCAAAGTTTTAACCTACTGTCTAGTAATCAATATGGTTTTCGAAATAATATTTCAACTACAGATGCAATTAATCACGTTGTCGGACATATTGTCAACAAACTCGATTCCAAATCCAAATGCATAGGAGTATTCGTTGATTTAGCCAAGGCCTTCGACACTGTCTCTATCCCAATCCTTCTTGATAAACTACAGAACCTAGGCATAAGAGGAACTCCTCACCAACTCTTCACTGACTATCTTACTGATAGAACTCAAGTTGTTAAAATAGGTGAACATAAAAGTGATGAGACGCTGGTAAAATTCGGAGTACCGCAGGGTAGCGTTCTTGGCCCTACTTTATTTCTAATATATATAGATGGCCTCTGTCGCCTTAAACTAAGAAATGCAGCTATTGTGACCTTTGCTGATGATACTGTACTTATGTTTGATGGACCATCATGGCATGATGTTAAGTACACCGCAGAAAAAGGCCTGTATCACGTTATGAATTGGCTCAATCAAAATTCCCTCTCTCTCAATCTAAGCAAAACAAAATATGTTACGTTTAGCATAAAGAACTCCATGCAACCATCTAACTTCTATATTCAAGGTCACACTTGTCCAGACACTTACGCGGCTCCCTGCAACTGCTACACACTTGAAAGAACTAATGTTGTTAAATATCTTGGTGTAAATATAGATCAAAATCTAAAATGGAACTACCACATTAATACTCTATGTTCTCGAGTAAGAAAACTAATGTATATATTTAAAAACATTAGGCATTTGAGGGATCCTATTGTTGTCAAAAATGTATATTTTGCACTATGCCAGTCCATTATAGCATACGGCATTGAAGCTTGGGGAGGTGCCAAAAAGTCTCACATGATTGCAATAGAACGAGCTCAAAGAGCAGTTATTAAGGTAGCTACATTTAAAAATTTCAGATACTCAACGACCGCTATATATAGAGAATTTAATGTTCTATCGGTAAGACAATTATATATAAAGTCCATCATTCTAAAACAACACAAAAAAGCACCATCTTCAGCAGTTTCTGAGAGAAGGAGAAACCGAATTTTTATCAATCCACCTAGTAGAACTAGCTTTGCCCATGGCTTTGCCTTTTTCCTTGGCCCATTTCTGTACAACAAGATCTCGAAAAATGTTAACTTAACTCAACTAACAGTGAATCGTTGTAAAGCGGCCGTTACATCTTTTTTGAAACTATACGACTACGATGACACTGAAAAACTCCTAAAAATCACTGTCTAAACTAAACTAAATACAATTAATACAAAAAGGTTACCTAACTTACTAAAACCTGGACTTTTAAAGAATTACCCTCCACTTAAAATGAACACGCAATGCTTGATAATCTTGATATCTATTTTTTTTTTTCTATATACGTTGTGCTTCCCTCACATATTACATATCCATCATATATCCATATATGCTTCCATACATGCTATGCTTCTCATGATCTTTAGAATCTCACTAGTGATGACAACTACACACACAAACACACACATACAACACACACACACACACACACATACACACACACACATACACTCACACGCGCGCACATACACAAACACTTATTTCCAATGCTATTTGCTTTGTTTTTTTTTTTCTTGTTGCAACCTGTTTTATTTTTTCATTTTCTTGTCATCTTTATACAATATTACATATATATATGTATATATATCTAGTACTGCGCAAATACATGTATACCTACTGCTAGATAAGATTAAATGTGATCCGGGAGAGGTGGTGCTTCCTGCCGTCATACAGTTTTTACTAGTACGGAGGAATCGTTTCCTGCTCTTATGAACAACATGATGTAAATTAAAATTGTACTTAAAGGAAATAAATAAATTGAAATTGAAATTGAAAATTGAAGTTCGGGTACCGTTAAAAATTTTCATAAAATTGTTAGAAGTAATTAATATAAATTAATTGAAATTAAATTGAGTATGCACGAACATCTGCGGGTACTGAGCAGGGCATGGATGCAGTAATACGTTAAGAGAAGAGGACGAGGACAACGACGACGATCCGGATGGAGACCTTGAGCCGATCCCGTGTGCTGGTACGTCAACGTCGCGTCTCTTTCCTCTATTACAGGATGTGTTATTTATTTTTTCTAATATACTTATTTGTTTCAGAGACTGATATGGAACTCTAGTCTAGACTTATACTAGACATATAGACTGATATGGAACTCAGCAGTGCTGGAGACTTCTGCTCGCTGTGATAAAAAATATTTTTATGATTTAGAATTAGGTGGATTTAGCTACTTGCAATAAAATATCATATCAGTACATTCCTCACTCATTTCAGACGAATGATAAGTACCTATAATATGGAAAGTTAATGAACATGACAAACAAGGATTTCCAGGAATCCTGTAATGCAATACGTATGGGCTTGAATCTGAGTAGTACTTATAGAGGCAATGGTTGCGTAAGCCCAAAAACTGCATAAGAATGAAAAAAGTTAGTAGTTATTTTTTAACTATTTTTAAGGTAACTTCCAGGTGCCCTGGAATCATGGAACTGAAAATATTTGACGTCAACATGATTAAGAAAAATAGAAAGTCGTTTAGGATTAAAAACGGCGTTCTGCCATTGCTCTAAACCAATCCTAGCTTTTTCCTTCCAGTTCCAGGAAAATTTTAGTTTTTCCAGGTTTTTTGACACTGAAATGTACTGGATAATAAAAAAAGCGTTATTCATAACGACTTTAGTTACGCTCTTGGAATTTTCTTGAAATTCCAGTTTTTCCGGGATATCCCGGCTATCCCACTACGGAAGTCCCGGGACTTTCGGGAGCGTCATCCTGGAAGGTGTCCGAATATATTCCAAAAGGTCCCGTTTAGTAATTTGCAACAAACTTTGGGCAATTTTAAACAACCTTAGCATAAATAAATATAAAAGCTAAAATGCCATACTCCATACTACGCTTATTACACATTGCACTTGCAGACTGTAATTAACTAAGGTATCCCTTAATATAGGAGAACATATAGATAGGTAGAATATACTCTTTATTGGCACACCTCAGTAAACGATACAGCTAAAAGAAAAACAATTGATTAAAGGTAGAGGCAGACAACAGGCGGTCTTATAGCTAAAGAGCGATCTCTTCCAGACAACCTTGGGGTAGCGAAACAAAGGATTTAATCAAAAAAGAGTAGGTGTTACAAAAACGTTATGAAGCCTAGTTTCACACAATTATCATATATACCTATATAATACATATTTACAAAAATCCAGAACTTGTATAATAAATTAGAATACATAGTTAAGAAAAGTATGACAAAGCAACAAAAAGAAGAAAAACAAAGGAATGTAAACAAAATACTAACAAAACCAACGCTAGAATTAATGGCTAGACGCTCAGAACTCTTAAAAACAAAACAAAAAACAAAAGAAATGAGAGAAGAATTAAAAAGGCTATTCAAACAAACTAATAAGGCTATCGAACAGGACTACTCGAATTACAGAAAACAGATCATAGAAGCTAACCTACAACAATACAGGAGCACAAAAAGGGCACATAAACAACTCAATACACATAAAAACTGGATACAAAATTTAAAAACAACAACAGGGAAAAACACGAGGATAGACATTATAAATAGATTGTGCCACTGAGTTTTACAAACAGCTATATAAAAACAACGCTGGAACTTACAACGGTACAAATGCTAACACATATTATGAGGCTTTAAAATTTGGAGTTACTCTGTTAGCACATCCACTATCCTGCTTGTTCAACAAAGCTATAAACACCGGACAAGCACCTGAACAATGGAAGAAATCAGATATAATCCTACTGTACAAAAAAGGTGAACCTACAAACGTCGGAAATTACCGGCCAATCAGCCTACTCCCCAGTACTTATAAGTTGTTCACCTCCATAATACTTAACAGAATTAGTACCAAGATTGAAAATCTTCAACCAATAGAACAAGCGGGGTTCCGGTCTGGTTTTTCAACAACGGACCATATTCATGTTATGCAACAAACTATGGAAAAATACAAAGAATTTCGTATGGAAAAATACAAAGCGTTCGTCGATTACGCCAAAGCATTCGACACAATATCACATGATGCGATCTGGGAGGCACTGAAAAAATGTCAAGTCCATGAGAAGTACTTCAACATCCTGAAAAATATATATGACAATAGTACCAGCTGTGTGAAATTAGAGAAACGAAGACCGGAAATACCAATACTACGAGGAGTGAGACAAGGGGATCCTCTGTCCCCCAAGATCTTCATAGCAGTGCTGCAAAACATTTTTGAAGAACTGCAATGGGAAAACGAAGGCATCATTATTGGCAACCGCAATCTAAGTCACCTCAGATTCGCAGGCGACATAGTCCTCTTCGCAGAAAGCAGCAAAAAATGATAAATCAACTAAGTGACCAAAGCAAAAAAGTAGGTCTTTCAATGAACAAAGACAAAACAAAGCTAATGACCAACAGCTCCGCATATATATGTTTTTTGCAGGCAAGCATACACATTACATAATGGAATCCGTTTATTATGACTTCGCTTATACTGACCACCCGCTTACTATGACGCAATTACTGTGCGAAGTTTGATTTTCATATAAAACTCTTTGTGACAAATTCGGATATGATTTCGCTTATAGTGACAAATCGCTCACTATGACCTATAAATCCTATTTTTATGAAATTATGTCCGGTTATACTGACACATTCGCTGGTTTTCGTGGTGGTCCTCACGCGAAGACGTTTGGTGCGTGGCGTTTAAGTTGTTTTAGTTTTGATTCTCGGTGAAAGTTGATAATTGGTACAATGTTAATAAAACTCATCTCTTACAAAGAAATTAGAAATTAATTTGGAAAAATTAACATTAACATGTACCTATAGTTAATCAACTATGCATTATATGACATCTGCTTAGTATAACGTGCTTGTCACTTCCCTTTGATGTCATTATAAGCGGATTCTACTGTAGGTGCAGAATTAAGAAAATTAATGTAGGTATAATAACGAGTCGTATAATTATGTTTTAACGTTTAACCTTAGATAGATATTCAGTATTTGATGCTGTTATACTTCGTTTTTTTTTATAGTAGTAGAAAGAAGATAAGCGATCTTGACGTATCTTTTTAAAGAAAGTACTTGAAAAATAATTCATAGCAAATATGTGGCGTGCGCCAGCAGCTTGCCGCACACGCCGCACGACACCGCGGGCCTCTGCCCTCGGTGTATGTGTGACTGGCTATATACATTAACAAGTGTTGTCTCTCCTCCTGCCCCTGGGCGGTCTGGGCGCGCGCGGGGGCGCGGGCAGCTTGAGGTGCACGGTGTGGACGTGCAGCTTGAGCGAGGCGGCGTGCGCCAGCAGCTTGCCGCACACGCCGCACGACACCGCGGGCCTCTGCCCTCGGTGTATGTGTGACTGGCTATATACATTAACAAGTGTTGTCTCTCCTCCTGCCCCTGGGCGGTCTGGGCGCGCGCGGGGGCGCGGGCAGCTTGAGGTGCACGGTGTGGACGTGCAGCTTGAGCGAGGCGGCGTGCGCCAGCAGCTTGCCGCACACGCCGCACGACACCGCGGGCCTCTGCCCTCGGTGTATGTGTGACTGGCTATATACATTAACAAGTGTTGTCTCTCCTCCTGCCCCTGGGCGGTCTGGGCGCGCGCGGGGGCGCGGGCAGCTTGAGGTGCACGGTGTGGACGTGCAGCTTGAGCGAGGCGGCGTGCGCCAGCAGCTTGCCGCACACGCCGCACGACACCGCGGGCCTCTGCCCTCGGTGTATGTGTGACTGGCTATATACATTAACAAGTGTTGTCTCTCCTCCTGCCCCTGGGCGGTCTGGGCGCGCGCGGGGGCGCGGGCAGCTTGAGGTGCACGGTGTGGACGTGCAGCTTGAGCGAGGCGGCGTGCGCCAGCAGCTTGCCGCACACGCCGCACGACACCGCGGGCCTCTGCCCTCGGTGTATGTGTGACTGGCTATATACATTAACAAGTGTTGTCTCTCCTCCTGCCCCTGGGCGGTCTGGGCGCGCGCGGGGGCGCGGGCAGCTTGAGGTGCACGGTGTGGACGTGCAGCTTGAGCGAGGCGGCGTGCGCCAGCAGCTTGCCGCACACGCCGCACGACACCGCGGGCCTCTGCCCTCGGTGTATGTGTGACTGGCTATATACATTAACAAGTGTTGTCTCTCCTCCTGCCCCTGGGCGGTCTGGGCGCGCGCGGGGGCGCGGGCAGCTTGAGGTGCACGGTGTGGACGTGCAGCTTGAGCGAGGCGGCGTGCGCCAGCAGCTTGCCGCACACGCCGCACGACACCGCGGGCCTCTGCCCTCGGTGTATGTGTGACTGGCTATATACATTAACAAGTGTTGTCTCTCCTCCTGCCCCTGGGCGGTCTGGGCGCGCGCGGGGGCGCGGGCAGCTTGAGGTGCACGGTGTGGACGTGCAGCTTGAGCGAGGCGGCGTGCGCCAGCAGCTTGCCGCACACGCCGCACGACACCGCGGGCCTCTGCCCTCGGTGTATGTGTGACTGGCTATATACATTAACAAGTGTTGTCTCTCCTCCTGCCCCTGGGCGGTCTGGGCGCGCGCGGGGGCGCGGGCAGCTTGAGGTGCACGGTGTGGACGTGCAGCTTGAGCGAGGCGGCGTGCGCCAGCAGCTTGCCGCACACGCCGCACGACACCGCGGGCCTCTGCCCTCGGTGTATGTGTGACTGGCTATATACATTAACAAGTGTTGTCTCTCCTCCTGCCCCTGGGCGGTCTGGGCGCGCGCGGGGGCGCGGGCAGCTTGAGGTGCACGGTGTGGACGTGCAGCTTGAGCGAGGCGGCGTGCGCCAGCAGCTTGCCGCACACGCCGCACGACACCGCGGGCCTCTGCCCTCGGTGTATGTGTGACTGGCTATATACATTAACAAGTGTTGTCTCTCCTCCTGCCCCTGGGCGGTCTGGGCGCGCGCGGGGGCGCGGGCAGCTTGAGGTGCACGGTGTGGACGTGCAGCTTGAGCGAGGCGGCGTGCGCCAGCAGCTTGCCGCACACGCCGCACGACACCGCGGGCCTCTGCCCGAGGTGCACCTGCACGTGCACACACATACGGGGGCTGTTTGCTATACACGGTGGCTAAAAAATAAGTGCATTCCCGTTGCCAGGGAGGTTTTGGGATTATACTGAGCAACTTTTACTATGGGACCAACCCCGAAATCGCGAAACATTAAATGACTGTTTCATACACTTTGGCTGGTCCATTTTCTATGGGAGGGTAAATCTTGTTTTCGCGATTTCGTGGTTGGTCCCATAGTAAAAGTTGCTCAGTATAATCCTAAAACCTCCCTGGCAAGGGAATAATGCACTTATTTTTTAGCTACCCTGTATACTCTGCTTTTTTAACTATCTATTACTATAGTCTGTCAAGCGATTTCCGCCAGTAGAAAAAATCGGCCAAGTGCGAGTCGGACTCGCGTTCCAAGGGTTCCGTACATTACACAATTTAAACAATGTATTTTTTATGTGAAATGTCTTTAAAAAACCCGTAGGGGTCGGATCAAAAACTAAGTAATTAAGTCCGACTCACGCTTGACTGCACATTTCTAATAGGTTTTCCGGTGATCTATAGGTAAAGATCTATTTTCTGTATTTTTTCAAAATTTTTGACCCAGTAGTTTCGGAGATGAAGGCCCCCCCCCCCCCCCCTTCATTTCATGGTCATTTTTTGTCTATTTTCTTGAATAACTTCTAAACTATTTATCTTAAAATTATAAAAATATATATTTGAGATTCTCACAATGAGCTCTTTCATTTGATATATAACACGGTATAGTTTGACAAACTTAATTTTTTTATTTTCTCATTTATCACCCAAAAGTGACCCCCGAGTTTAAAATTAATATGTTTACGTTACATGTCCATCTTTGGGTCACAAACTTACATATGTGTACCAAATTTCAACTTAATTGGTCCTGTAGCGTGTGTACAATGCCTCACCACCACATATACGTTGCTGTAGTATATAATAGTATGTACGCGTTATTTTACCATAAGTTCTCTGAACTCACTGTTTATCGTCCTGCCGAATTATTCACTTTCACTACTTTTAATTGCCTCGAAATGTGTTCTTGTACGTTTCTGGCGGACGCGGTGCGCTGCCAGTGCAGCGCAAGGCCGCACTGGCAGAATCGCCATGTAAGGTGTGGCATTGTACACACACTACAGTTTAGTAGTTTCGGAGAAAATGGGCTGTGACAGACGGACAGACAGACAGACAGACGCACGAGTGATCCTATAAGGGTTCCGTTTTTTCCTTTTGAGGTACGGAACCCTAAAAAGCGGCAAATTTTAAAAAAATATGCGCGAAGGGTAATCGTCCGATAGAAAATTTTAATTTCGCGCCTTTTCATCATCATCATCATCATCATATAATAAGTATTTTACCAATTTCGATGTTTAATCATTTCTTTCTACTATTTTTCCTGTTTCTACTATTTCTCCCAAATGAATTAATTTAATTATCCGTTTATTTAATCTCCGAAATGTACACACCGATTTAAGAAAAATACAAACATATACACTAGCACAAAAGAAACAATTCCTGGCACTGGTACCCATCATCTACCCGTATTTGCTATTCTGTTTACTCGTATAAACAGTCAGACACACTCACCACTCGGTGGTGTTTCTCCATGTTCTTCTTAGCAAACCGCAGCGGGCAGCCGGGCTCGCGTGCGGTCGGTCGCCGTGTGGACAGACAGACAGACAGACTCACCATACTCGGTGGTGTTTCCATGTTGTCCATGGCGAAGCGCAGCAGGCAGCCGGGGCATGCGTGCGGCCGGTCGCCGTGTGTGACAAACAGACTCACCACTCGGTGGTGTTTCTCCATATTATCTTTCTTGGCGAACCGCAGAGGGCAGCCCGGACATGCGTGCGGTCGGTCGCCGTGTGTGACAGACAGACAAACTCACCACTCGGTGGTGTTTCGATGTTGTCCTTGGCGAAGCGCAGCAGGCAGCCGGGGCATGCGTGCGGCCGGTCGCCGTATGTGACAGACAGACAGACTCACCACTCGGTGGTGTTTCTCCATATTATCTTTCTTGGCGAAGCGTAGAGGGCAGCCCGGACACGCGTGCGGTCGGTCGCCCGTGTGCGCTCGAAGGTGTACCGCCAGGATTGACAGCGACTGGGAGAATATGTAAATTGTTGTTGTTGTTGGCGACCGGTCTGGCCTAGTGGGTAGTGACCCTGCCTGCGAAGCCGATGGTCCTGGGTTCGAATCCCGGTAAGGGCATTTATTTGTGTGAGGAGCACGGATTCCTGTGTCATGCGTGATTTCTATGTATTTAAGTATTTATGTATTATATATATCGTTGTCTGAGTACCCACAACACAAGTGTTTCTCCATGTTCTTCTTAGCAAACCGCAGCGGGCAGCCGGGCTCGCGTGCGGTCGGTCGCCGTGTGGACAGACAGACAGACAGACTCACCATACTCGGTGGTGTTTCCATGTTGTCCATGGCGAAGCGCAGCAGGCAGCCGGGGCATGCGTGCGGCCGGTCGCCGTGTGTGACAAACAGACTCACCACTCGGTGGTGTTTCTCCATATTATCTTTCTTGGCGAACCGCAGAGGGCAGCCCGGACATGCGTGCGGTCGGTCGCCGTGTGTGACAGACAGACAAACTCACCACTCGGTGGTGTTTCGATGTTGTCCTTGGCGAAGCGCAGCAGGCAGCCGGGGCATGCGTGCGGCCGGTCGCCGTATGTGACAGACAGACAGACTCACCACTCGGTGGTGTTTCTCCATATTATCTTTCTTGGCGAAGCGTAGAGGGCAGCCCGGACACGCGTGCGGTCGGTCGCCCGTGTGCGCTCGAAGGTGTACCGCCAGGATTGACAGCGACTGGGAGAATATGTAAATTGTTGTTGTTGTTGGCGACCGGTCTGGCCTAGTGGGTAGTGACCCTGCCTGCGAAGCCGATGGTCCTGGGTTCGAATCCCGGTAAGGGCATTTATTTGTGTGAGGAGCACGGATTCCTGTGTCATGCGTGATTTCTATGTATTTAAGTATTTATGTATTATATATATCGTTGTCTGAGTACCCACAACACAAGTGTTTCTCCATGTTCTTCTTAGCAAACCGCAGCGGGCAGCCGGGCTCGCGTGCGGTCGGTCGCCGTGTGGACAGACAGACAGACAGACTCACCATACTCGGTGGTGTTTCCATGTTGTCCATGGCGAAGCGCAGCAGGCAGCCGGGGCATGCGTGCGGCCGGTCGCCGTGTGTGACAAACAGACTCACCACTCGGTGGTGTTTCTCCATATTATCTTTCTTGGCGAACCGCAGAGGGCAGCCCGGACATGCGTGCGGTCGGTCGCCGTGTGTGACAGACAGACAAACTCACCACTCGGTGGTGTTTCGATGTTGTCCTTGGCGAAGCGCAGCAGGCAGCCGGGGCATGCGTGCGGCCGGTCGCCGTATGTGACAGACAGACAGACTCACCACTCGGTGGTGTTTCTCCATATTATCTTTCTTGGCGAAGCGTAGAGGGCAGCCCGGACACGCGTGCGGTCGGTCGCCCGTGTGCGCTCGAAGGTGTACCGCCAGGATTGACAGCGACTGGGAGAATATGTAAATTGTTGTTGTTGTTGGCGACCGGTCTGGCCTAGTGGGTAGTGACCCTGCCTGCGAAGCCGATGGTCCTGGGTTCGAATCCCGGTAAGGGCATTTATTTGTGTGAGGAGCACGGATTCCTGTGTCATGCGTGATTTCTATGTATTTAAGTATTTATGTATTATATATATCGTTGTCTGAGTACCCACAACACAAGCCTCCTTGGGCTTACCGTGGGACTTAGTCAATCTGTGTAAGAATGTCCTATAATAATATTGTCTATATTGTGTGTGTATGTTGTATAAGTTGTACTGTATTGTTGTATTGTCTTCGGTTACCGCGATAGTTACTAATTAAATAAAACTATGAAAACGGATTATATCGCGTATATTGAATTTATAATACATCCCATAATATAAATAATGGAATGAGGATGTATTATAAATGAAATATACGCGATATAATCCGTTTTCATAGTTTTATTTAATGTCCTATAATATTTATTTATTTATTATTGTGTCAAAAAAATTTTTTTTGTAAGCGTAAGTTAATAAGGTCTTACACAACGAAAGAATACATATAGACGAAGTTCTTAGTACATTTTTGACTTAAAAAAAAAAACGGTCCACATGACTGAAAGTATTTTTTTTCCATAAATTTACTCCGCCTTCGCATTTGAAAATTATTCAATACATTATTTCCCGCCGTTAAAAATGATATATGGTTGGTCAGTAAAGGTTTTGATTGGCTAAAATCAAAATCTTGCGCGGCAATAAAAAAAAAACCTATTTTACTTGTCAAAAGCGATACGAACATCAATTTTCCCTCACTGTTTTATTTGTATTTAAAACAAATACCGTCAATCGGGGTGAATAGGGACAAAAATTAAAATGTGATTTAGGTACCTGACAATTTCTTAATAACTACCCACATAAATTATGTCATACGAAACTTACAATTTTCAATCGAATGATACAATTTGCGTGAGTAGGTCTTTTATAAGAAATTTTCACAAAGAAATTGTCAGGTAAATCACATTTTAACTTTTGTCCCTATTCGCCCCAGCTATCCCTATTCACCCCGTTTACGGTAATTGTTTTGAAGAGTTTCGAATGATTCACGGTTAGTTTCATTAGAATATCGGGAGCTCATAAATAATACAAAAGGTAATCACGGTATATATTACGGTCAATATAAGTGTAATTGTTTTGAAGACTCACCGTGCAATTTTTACCGCAGACCTCGCAGATAAACCCCTTTTTCGCGACGATCGTCGGCGCCGGCGCCGCCGTTTCCTGCGCCTTCATGTTCTTGTTGCACTGTACGGTGAAACGAATTTAATAAAATTATAAAAGAGTGATAGGATTTTGAGCGTAGCGACGAGGGACTCAAAAACACGAGATGTAAAATAACTTTGCTCTCGTGTTGCATATATAATTTTTTACCTCAGTAGTGAGAACATATTAAAGGTAAAAATGTAGTAGTAGTAGTAGTAAACTCTTTATTGTACAAATATACACATTAAAAATTACATGGTACAAATAATAAGATGTACAAAGGCGAACTTATCCCTATGAGGGATCTCTTCCAGTTAACCTTTGAGTAGATGAGAGGAGAAAGTGAAAAGAGGGTGACAAATGTAGCAAAATGTACAACAAGGTACCAGAAAGATAAAGGATATAAATACATACAAAATTAATAGGATAAACATATAATATATTACACAAAAAGGAATGGGGAAAATACACTAAAAATTGGAAAAAAGTAGAAAAATATAAAGCAACATACAATACAAATATAGGCACATTAGTCAATCAGATAACCACAGCTTCTTTAACCTCTCCTTGAACGACGCAAGCGATTGCGCCTGTCTGAGCGAAACTGGCAGCTCATTCCACAGCTTCACTGAACGCACTGCGAAGGACTTGTTGTATCCACGAGATTTGTGAGAGGGGATGGCAAGTGATAAATTCGCGCTAGAACGGAGACGGTGGCCACTGCCTTCAGCCAGAAATTGAAATTTTTGAGAGAGGTATACAGGAGAAGAAGGTGTAAAAAGAACATTGAAGAGAAGAGAAAGAGTGTGAAGATCTCTGCGGCGGCGGATTGGAAGCCAATTGAGTTTATGACGGTAGTAAGATACATGATCGAACTTCCGTAGGCCGAAAATGAATCTTATACAGACATTCTGTAAGCGCTCTAACTTGTCCAAGAGCTCTTCTGTCATGTCAAGATTCACAGCGTCGCCGTAGTCGAGTAAAGGCAGTAACAGAGAGCGAGCGAGCATGGCTTTGGTGTCAAGTGGAAGAAAGTTCTGCAGGCGCCTTAAAGAATGGAGCGATCCAAACAGCTTTTTGCTCAATTCAGTGACATGAGGCGCCCAGGAAAGTGTCTGATCCATGGTGACCCCTAGATTTCTGACAGTGGGTGAGAAAGGAATTGGTATACCATCAAAGAAAATTCTAGGTGCCACCTGCTCAGACAATTTGGAGATGTAATAAGGACTTCCAAAAACGATCGCTTGCGACTTCATGGCGTTGACTTTCAACCCGAAAGATGAAGCCCACAAACAGACGGATTCTAAGTCGGCGTTAATTTGGCTTACGAGGGAATCGAAATCGTCAAATGTATTTCGAATTACACAGAATAATACAGAGAAAAAAAAGAAAAAAAAAACGAATTTGTAATAGAAGTATGAAGTGGCAGTTCATGGCCTTCACTAAATTAAAAAGCTACTTTGTTTCACTCCCTGGAGTGAGGAAAGTCGCACTGTCGTCACTCTCGTCTAGGGAGTGACGAAAGTAGGCTTGTTCGAGCTGCTGAGGTGAAAATTAAAACACAGTTGATGGAAGGTTGTCCACACAAGTTGAAGGAAAGCTCAAGGTCCTTTAAAGGTTCCACGTGGAGTCCAGCTTGTCGCGCGGCAGGTCACTAACATGTCCATTCTTAGTTCGTATCTATGGTTAGACTATTTATGTATTTTTTTTATAATTTACCATTTTCAACTATTTTCTCCGTTTCTACCATCACTTGAAAAATGCACATAAACATTGTTAATATTGATTGCTCGTTAATTGTATATATTGTATTGTTGTATTGTAAAGTGTAGCGTTTTATACATCATCAGCGGCTAGATAGCTTATAACTTATAAGTTGTACACATACATAAAATATCATAGAAAACAAATTTTAAATATAGGTATGCCCCACCCGTATACTGGTTAATCGCTCGTACAGTACCTTTTTAATCTGGTGGAGCTTGAGTCCGGGCGGGCCCTTAAAGGACTCGCCACACAACTCGCACGTGCTTGAGGTGGGCTCAGACGTCGCGTGGTTCATGCGCACGTGCGTGTAGAATGTTGACTTCTTCCTAGAACAACATACAACTTAAGCGTTATGAACACAAGGGTGGGAATGCAGCATGTTTAATAGCACAAAACCCCCTAACCCTAAAAAATAACTACAGCGACTATTATAGTATGGCTATCGGATGGCTCTTCAAAAAAATTGCCGATCCTTGATCTAATTTTATTATAAGCTATACGTACTTATCTTATCTGTGGTCACGAAACAACGAGTTATTTGTCACCATTTTGTGACGCGGTCACATAATTTTTAGTCGCACCCTACACGGGCTGAAATTTATTCACTGGAATATCTATGGTCACGAAATTTTGTCTATGATGGTACCTGGTTTTTTAGACCCATTCCGGTGCAAAAAATCAGCCCGTGTGTGGTGAGCTTTAGAGAGGACAACACTAAAATAATTCATAAAAAACAAGGTTTGAAAAAGTGGTAAAGTATGTTGTTACTTGAAAGTGCGCGCACAGTGTCCGCACTCCCACGTCTTGCCGGCGTGGTACTCCGCGTGCAGCAGCGCTTCGTGCCTGGAATGCAAGTCGACTGTCATTTCTACCATTTTCTACCATTTTCCTCGTTTCTACCATGCTCCAAGGCTGTACTATACTTTCAGTTTCTAATGTCTTTTTTTTATAGCCTGTAGTGTCCCACTGCTGGACAAAGGCCTCTCCCTTTGATTTCCATGACTCCCGTTGTTGAGCTGTTTCCGGCCAGTTATTAGTGAAGGTGTCTAAGTCGTCCCGCCATCTCCGCCTGGGCCTGCCACGTCCGCGCTTCTTTTGCGGCATCCACTTGGTGGCTATACTAGCCCACCTATCTGGATGCATGCGGCAGACGTGACCTGCCCAGTCCCACTTCAGCCTAGCGGTCTTCTCCCCTACGTCAGCTATGCCAGTTCTGGAGCGCAGTGTAGTGTTTCGGATGCGATCCATCCTTGTGACACCTAGAATGCTGCGCTCCATTGCTCTCTGGAAAACCTTAAATTTGGACTTCTTCTTTTAATAAAATAAGTTTCTATATGAAAAGAAAACGAACTGATCAGAGCTTTGAAATATTGCGTTTTTGAAAGATCAAAATATTTTTTGTGTGACATTTATGTTCATTTTTTTACCGTTTCTACCAAGTTTCCCATAATTTCTACTATTGATCTAATTTCTACCAATATCATTTTAGAAAAACACAAATGTCCAAATGATCGATACGATCAAACACTTGTCACACACACATCACGTATTTTAGTTCATGAGGTGCGTACATACACTGTTGGGACACTTTTTTTTTTTCCTATCTGGCTTTTACTCCCCGTAATTTTGCACGGGGTGAATTTGCCAATGTCGGTTTTTGACTTTCACACGTTAGGAGAATGTTCGGTAGTCTGGGAGGTGTGGTTGGGAAAACCTAAAAACGAATAATTGTTATGAACATCACAGACAAACACATGACGAATACAAAAATTAGTAGAAAAGCGGGAAGTGGGTGACAGAACGTTAATAGTGCCAACATGAAGGAAGTGGAAGAGAAGAAAACGATATATAAAATAAATATGAAGTATAGAGTAAAACATAAATAATTAGACGCATTAGATTATAAAAGATAAGACGCTATTTAGAGTTTAATGTTGTTCGTTTGTAAATATTTAATGAGTATAGAATAGAAGTAAGCCTAGTATCCACTTGACACTTGTCGCACTCGTTCGGGTCTGACACTTGACAATGACATGTACATGGAGACTATATAAAGGAGCCAAATCTCAATGTATGAAAAGTGTCCATCAAAAAACAGTAATTAGGCGGCGCCACCATACACCGAAATACTACCAAAAACAACCCACGTAATTTGGTCGGGTTATTTGTTGCCTTATATGGTTCATGTTATACTCATGTCCCAGAGCCTAACTAGCGCCACCGGAGAGATTAGGAACTATTATTTTAAAGCTGAAAGCGGTCACTTTTGCAACAATTCTGCCATAAGAGATTGCGATCCTTTCTATAGCATCCATAGACATGTAGTAGGGCAGTTTCATGTGATAATGTGGACACGCTGAATAAAAGCACCAATTTTTTTTCAGGCACTTGTTAGGTCCATAACTTTAAGTTTTTGATAGGAACCAACTCCTCTGTCGGCCATCTTTATTTTTTTTTTGGATTATGGCCATTTTGAATTATAGTTAATTATTTATATCTCGAGTTCTAACGTTATTTAGAACTCGATATATTAATGATATACGTATATAGAGGAGTTGGTTCCTATCAAAAACTTAAAGCTATGGACCTAACAAGTGCCTGAAAAAAAGTTGGTGCTTTTATCCAGCGTGTCCACGACATTTACGACAATTTGTTCGAGCACTCTGCCTCACTAATGCAACATTAATTAAGACAACATTTGTGGTATTTTCTATAACAACAGACCTTATTGTCGATGGCGCTTACGCCATTATTAACGATGCTCCGATATAAATACAATGCCGCGCGACGCTGTGCGGCGTAACCGCAATCGACAATAAGGTCCCTTTTCATAGAAAATGCCTCATTTATTCTGAGGTTGTGCAATAAAGAGGATTTGTATTGTATTGTACATTACCTCCCTTTAACGACTCGTTGGCACTGCTTGCAGACGTATTTGAGTTGGTGCGTCTCTATCAAGTGTGTTCGAAGGTTGTTCGGCCACTTGAAGCGGCAGCCGCACCACCGACACTCGTTTGGCCCTGACACCGCCTGACATGAAAAAATATATTTAAATTCTTTATTTTCAGACAATTAAAGCCTAACCAGGAATATATGATCATTGTCAAGAGGGCGCTATTATTTTCATTTATGTATATGGCAACAGTTCAGTATAGTTTGAACAATGTGGATTGGTAACTCGTTTTTTTGACTTACATACTTTTATTGAAAATGAAAATGAAAATATTTTATTTCATTTATAAAGTGTTACATTACAAGGTAGTAGGTTGGGACTTCCTTTTAAGTATATTATACCTGTATCAGGAAGCCCCGCTCCTCCGTAGCAACAAGTAATTTTTAGTTTAACAAAAGCAGAAAGAAAACTTAAGCTAATACAATTTTATCTACATTAAATGTGTATGTGTGTGTGTGTGTGTGTGTGTGTGTGTGTGTGTGTGTGTGTGTGTGTGTGTGTGTGTGTGTGTGTGTGTGTGTGTGTGTTTGTGTGTGTGTGTATATGAGAGTGAGTGAGTGTGTATGTGTGTGTGTAGGTGTATGAGATCGTGTGAGTGCAGGTGGTGAGGTGATGTACTAATCGGCACTTCTTATATATAGGTACTGTAAAGCATAGAACTATGTATCGTACTTTTCTTACACAATAGGTATTTTCTTATACAATAGGTACTGTAAAATGTCATATTTTCTTACTTATTATATTAAAACTGATAAGTAGGTACTTTAGAGTGAGTTAATATCAACTTAATTTAATATATCAGAGCCTCTGTCTCCTCGTAGTTAAGTATTTTAAGCCACTCGGTTAATATTTTTTTACATTTATATAGTTGTAAATTGTATATATTTAGTATTTTGTTTATTTTATTGTACACATATGCAGATTGCGCTCCAAATTGTCTCTTAGCAAATACAGATTTTGTAGTTGATATGGGGGCAACATTATGTTTTCTTCTACGATTTAGCAGCTGTGGGTTAAATGGTAATGTTTTATGTAGTCTCGTTGTTAGACTCAGTACATACAGCTTCCTCATTGTTAGTAAGTCACTTAGGTGGTAGAGGTCTTTCGTTGGGAATCTGTATGGCTTAGAGTACATAACCTTTAGTAAACAACGTTGCCCCCTTTCAACTTCCAGAAACTTGGTTTTTGCTGAGCCACCCCACACTGATATGCAGTAAGACATTACTGATTGAGCTAAAGTTATATATAACTGATTTAATAGATTTTTTGTTGTAATGTGTCTTAACTTTTTGAATAGCCATATCAGTTTTCGTATTCTCATATTTACATATTCAGTATGAGTATACCACGACATGCGCTGGTCCAGCATTACACCTAGATATTTCGTGGAGTTTACTTTATCAATTCCCATACAGTTACATGAAGGTAGATTAGAATTATTACAAGTATGAATTTTTAAGTTAAGATTATTATTAGGTTGTGAGCTGATATATTTAGTAAAACATATGTAATTTGTTTTATTAACATTAAGAGTTAGAAGGTTCGTTTTTAGCCAAGAAGCCACTTTACTGAGTCCTATCTCAGCCCTTTCAAACACAGACTCCCAGGATGGACCTTCAAATACTATGGCAGTGTCATCGGCGTAAGACAAGATGTGCCCACATTGTATTCCGAGGTTTGTCAGGTCATTAATATAGAGTAGAAATAATGTAGGCCCAAGGACAGAACCATAATCAAAATAAGAATCCAAATATTCGCACACACACATGTGTTTACATATTTTATAGTTGGTTCTTCTTTTTTACCGTATAAAAATCATGCATTTTCTTACGCATCAGCGCATTACACATAGGTCAAAATTACCTTACATAGTCAATGAACAAGATTGATCGTCTCCAAAGCCCATAGTGTTTTATTTTTATAAAATATATTTTTTTTTTAAACAAGCTCATTTTTGTTACTGTAAGTATTTCCTTTCCAGTTTACTATTTACATTATTTACAATGTTTCGCTCTTGATTATGTTTAGTTTGGGAGATTTTTTGTCATTTATTATTTAATATTCAACACTAAGTATTATTCAAATAAACCGCCACAAGATACTGACAACAGTGACAACCTATCATTAAAATTATTGCCAGTGCAAGGAATTAGTTCCAATGAAATTCCGCAACATGGCAATTATAATATTTAAAACTTTCGCGTTTTGAACACATGACACCACCACGACCAGTGAAACCTGTGTCGAAACGTCGCTAAATAAAGGTAACAAAATAAATTCGCGATAGACCCGATTGTAAATGTGATTTAATTAGAATATTTTCCAAATATTATTAATCGGAGAGAATTCAGAAGATCAAGAAGTAAAGCCAAAACCAACATTGCATCCATGAGCAGCATATAAAATGTACGTTTTTTTTATTCAATTCTCATAGGTGAAGAGGTAGACAAAAACCCTTGCAGCAACGCTCGCAACGCATGGGCGTGTTCCTGTAGCTGTCCGCATGTTACCGCGCCTCCATTTTGGCTTATTCTGATGATAAACTCACCGGATCGTGCACTTTCAGATGGTTCTCATAGGTGAAGGCGGATAGGAACCCCTTGCAGCATCTCTCGTAGCGCATGAGCGCGTTCCTGTAGCTGTCCGCGTGTCTCCGAGCCTCCATTTTGACCGATTCTGATAATAAACTCACCGGATCGTGCACTTTCAGATGGTTCTCATAGGTGAAGGCGGACAGGAACCCCTTGCAGCATCTCTCGCAGCGCATGAGCGCGTTCCTGTAGCTGTCCGCGTGTCGCCGAGCCTCCATTTTGACCTATTCTGATAATAAGCTCACCGGATCGTGCACTTTCAGATGGTTCTCATAGGTGAAGGCGGATAGGAACCCCTTGCAGCATCTCTCGCAGCGCATGAGTGCGTTCCTGTAGCTGTCCGCGTGTCGCCGAGCCTCCATTTTGACCTATTCTGATAATAAGCTCACCGGATCGTGCACTTTCAGATGGTTCTCATAGGTGAAGGCGGATAGGAACCCCTTGCAGCATCTCTCGCAGCGCATGAGCGCGTTCCTGTAGCTGTCCGCGTGTCGCCTAGCCTCCATTTTGACCTATTCTGATAATAAGCTCACCGGATCGTGCACTTTCAGAATCATCGCATTTATCATCGCATTTATTCGTGATAAACTATGATATACAAAAGTATAAAAGAACAAAGAAATATAAACATAAAAATAAATAGTTTACCACGAAATGGTCCCGCCTCAGCATAATGCTAACCCAAAAGTCAGCGCTGATCTTCCGGCGAAACCATTTTGAGGGCCACGAACGAACGCAGCTGTACGACACGGCCCTATTTTAAAACACAGAACGCGACTTTGCGGCGGCGAATGGGCGGCGATCAGCGCCATCTAATCTGCCGGTGAGATGTCATGATGACATAGAGGGCCATGTCGTACATGTGCTGATTAATGTATTATTTATATAAAAAAATAATATATAACACTAGTATTTGGTACAAGCAAAAGAAAATCAACGTGATTACATAACAAAAACTAAAAATACAATCTTACAATATAAAATAGTGGATGTGTTTACTTTGCCAAAGTGAAAGTTCGTACATACGACTGACAATGAAAGTCTCCAAGTTTGTTACAATTGTTACACGAGGAAGATGAATTACACATATAGATATAAATATAACACACAATAGTGAAGTAAGAATTGCAAGGCAGCGACAGAGATAGAAATGCCAACAAAACAAAATTATACAGTCTCATTGAGTTAACATAAGGATAGGACAGAAAAAATCAGGTATCTATATTTATATTATTGGTTTGCTCACAAAACAAGTAATAAACCACATAACTATTGGGATAAAAAATTACATTAAATGAAGCTAGTATCGTGTCTTAAAGTCTCCTGTTGCCGCTGGTGTTGTAGTGTATATAATTTAAGCTTTGCTTTAAAACTTACTACACTTTGTAGGTTCCTGAGAGGTGGAGGAATGTTGTTCCAGCAGCGGCTTGCCATGTACCTAAAGCTCCCACGAAAAGCTGCCGAAGCATGTCGGGGTGTCACCAACTGTACACTGCAATTACGCGCCCCAAGTGACCTACGGGTGGACATCCATGATAACTTCTCGAAGAGATATGATGGGGATTTGTGTTTTATTACGCCAAATAAGAGATATGCCAGATGAAGCTTACGACGGTGTAGCATTTTGAGTATATTATGCTTATTTAGAAATGGAGTCACATGGGCTCTTCGCGGAATGGTAAAGCAAAAACGAGCACAAGCATTTTGCACCCGCTGAATGAGTCGCTTTGTTTTTGCCAGAAGACGTGGATCAGATGGATCTTTCAGATGGTTCTCATAGGTGAAGGCGGACAGGAACCCCTTGCAGCATCTCTCGCAGCGCATGAGCGCGTTCCTGTAGCTGTCCGCGTGTCGCCGAGCCTCCATTTTGACCTATTCTGATAATAAGCTCACCGGATCGTGCACTTTCAGATGGTTCTCATAGGTGAAGGCGGATAGGAACCCCTTGCAGCATCTCTCGCAGCGCATGAGTGCGTTCCTGTAGCTGTCCGCGTGTCGCCGAGCCTCCATTTTGACCTATTCTGATAATAAGCTCACCGGATCGTGCACTTTCAGATGGTTCTCATAGGTGAAGGCGGATAGGAACCCCTTGCAGGATCTCTCGCAGCGCATGAGCGCGTTCCTGTAGCTGTCCGCGTGTCGCCTAGCCTCCATTTTGACCTATTCTGATAATAAGCTCACCGGATCGTGCACTTTCAGATGGTTCTCATAGGTGAAGGCGGATAGGAACCCCTTGCAGCATCTCTCGCAGCGCATGAGCGCGTTCCTGTAGCTGTCCGCGTGTCGCCGAGCCTCCATTTTGACCTATTCTGATAATAAGCTCACCGGATCGTGCACTTTCAGATGATTTTCATAGGTGAAGGCGGATAGGAACCCCTTGCAGCATCTCTCGCAGCGCATGAGCGCGTTCCTGTAGCTGTCCGCGTGTCGCCTAGCCTCCATTTTGACCTATTCTGATAATAAGCTCACCGGATCGTACACTTTCAGATGGTTCTCATAGGTGAAGGCGGATAGGAACCCGTTGCAGCATCTCTCGCAGCGCATGAGCGCGTTCCTGTAGCTGTCCGCATGTCGCCGCGCCTCGTTTTTGGCCTATTCTGATGATAAGCTCACCGGATCGTGCACTTTCAAATGGTTCTCATAGGTGAAGGCGGACAGGAACCCCTTGCAGCATCTCTCGCAGCGCATGAGCGTGTTCCTGTAGCTGTCCGCGTGTCGCCGAGCCTCCATTTTGACCTATTCTGATAATAAGCTCACCGGATCGTGCACTTTCAGATGGTTCTCATAGGTGAAGGCGGATAGGAACCCCTTGCAGCATCTCTCGCAGCGCATGAGCGCGTTCCTGTAGCTGTCCGCGTGTCGCCGAGCCTCCATTTTGACCTATTCTGATAATAAGCTCACCGGATCGTGCACTTTCAGATGGTTCTCATAGGTGAAGGCAGATAGGAACCCCTTGCAGCATCTCTCGCAGCGCATGAGTGCGTTCCTGTAGCTGTCCGCGTGTCGCCGAGCCTCCATTTTGACCTATTCTGATAATAAGCTCACCGGATCGTGCACTTTCAGATGGTTCTCATAGGTGAAGGCGGATAGGAACCCCTTGCAGCATCTCTCGCAGCGCATGAGCGCGTTCCTGTAGCTGTCCGCGTGTCGCCGAGCCTCCATTTTGACCTATTCTGATAATAAGCTCACCGGATCGTGCACTTTCAGATGGTTCTCATAGGTGAAGGCGGATAGGAACCCCTTGCAGCATCTCTCGCAGCGCATGAGTGCGTTCCTGTAGCTGTCCGCGTGTCGCCGAGCCTCCATTTTGACCTATTCTGATAATAAGCTCACCGGATCGTGCACTTTCAGATGGTTCTCATAGGTGAAGGCGGATAGGAACCCCTTGCAGCATCTCTCGCAGCGCATGAGCGCGTTCCTGTAGCTGTCCGCGTGTCGCCTAGCCTCCATTTTGACCTATTCTGATAATAAGCTCACCGGATCGTGCACTTTCAGATGGTTCTCATAGGTGAAGGCGGATAGGAACCCCTTGCAGCATCTCTCGCAGCGCATGAGCGCGTTCCTGTAGCTGTCCGCGTGTCGCCGAGCCTCCATTTTGACCTATTCTGATAATAAGCTCACCGGATCGTGCACTTTCAGATGGTTCTCATAGGTGAAGGCGGATAGGAACCCCTTGCAGCATCTCTCGCAGCGCATGAGCGCGTTCCTGTAGCTGTCCGCGTGTCGCCGAGCCTCCATTTTGACCTATTCTGATAATAAGCTCACCGGATCGTGCACTTTCAGATGGTTCTCATAGGTGAAGGCGGATAGGAACCCCTTGCAGCATCTCTCGCAGCGCATGAGCGCTTTCCTGTAGCTGTCCGCGTGTCGCCGAGCCTCCATTTTGACCTATTCTGATAATAAGCTCACCGGATCGTGCACTTTCAGACAGGGACCGGACAACCCTTTCCGCGATAAAACCCTTTCAATGGGCGACACTTAAATACGGCTAACACATTGAAAGACTTTCCCTTTTGAACTGCAAGCCCATTCATACCCTTACCTTTGACTAACCCTTACCGAAAAGCTGACCAAAAATAAGGCTAGCTCTTAATAAGGGTTACCCTTATTTTTAAGCGTTTTTTATAAAGGTTTCCCTTTGCGTGAAAGAGACAGGATTAGTATATATCTACGGTAGTGCATGAAAAGGAAAGAAAATACGTGCCTAGTCAAAGAACGCCGCCGTCGCCGCCGACGATCGCTCGGATTCGAAGTAATGTGTGCTTTATGAGCAAGGTAGAAGACTTAAATTAGCACGCTTATATGCTAAAATGGAAGCCCTTTATAAGGCTAACCCTTATAAGCAATATGCAAGGTGTTGGTGAGCGGATGATAAGGGTTTTGTAAGGGTATTTGGGCTACCGATTACTCAAATGTGGTAGCTTTATATAAGGGTTTTTAAAAGCAAAACAAAGGGTTTCGTCTGGTAAAGGGTATGGTGAGTTAAGCCTTATGCAATACCCTTATAAAACCCCGATAAGGGATAGCGGGCCGGTCCCTGCTTTCAGATGGTTCTCATAGGTGAAGGCGGATAGGAACCCCTTGCAGCATCTCTCGCAGCGCATGAGCGCGTTCCTGTAGCTGTCCGCGTGTCGCCGAGCCTCCATTTTGACCTATTCTGATAATAAGCTCACCGGATCGTGCACTTTCAGATGGTTCTCATAGGTGAAGGCGGATAGGAACCCCTTGCAGCATCTCTCGCAGCGCATGAGCGCGTTCCTGTAGCTGTCCGCGTGTCGCCGAGCCTCCATTTTGACCTATTCTGATAATAAGCTCACCGGATCGTGCACTTTCAGATGGTTCTCATAGGTGAAGGCGGATAGGAACCCCTTGCAGCATCTCTCGCAGCGCATGAGCGCGTTCCTGTAGCTGTCCGCGTGTCGCCGAGCCTCCATTTTGACCTATTCTGATAATAAGCTCACCGGATCGTGCACTTTCAGATGGTTCTCATAGGTGAAGGCGGATAGGAACCCCTTGCAGCATCTCTCGCAGCGCATGAGCGCGTTCCTGTAGCTGTCCGCGTGTCGCCGAGCCTCCATTTTGACCTATTCTGATAATAAGCTCACCGGATCGTGCACTTTCAGATGGTTCTCATAGGTGAAGGCGGATAGGAACCCCTTGCAGCATCTCTCGCAGCGCATGAGCGCGTTCCTGTAGCTGTCCGCGTGTCGCCGAGCCTCCATTTTGACCTATTCTGATAATAAGCTCACCGGATCGTGCACTTTCAGATGGTTCTCATAGGTGAAGGCGGATAGGAACCCCTTGCAGCATCTCTCGCAGCGCATGAGCGCGTTCCTGTAGCTGTCCGCGTGTCGCCGAGCCTCCATTTTGACCTATTCTGATAATAAGTAGGGCTCGCGGTCGAATCCGTGTTTCGTTTACACGTTTCGAATACCCGTCTCCGAATAATACGTAAACGGTTTTCTGGCCCGTTCCGCACGTTTAATTAAGAAACGTGTAGTTAAGACCCGTGTACACGGATAAACGGGTATTCGAAGATACGTATCTTATTTATCCGTGGCTCCGGACACGTCCTTGACGATAGTAGCGAAGAAACGAACGCCAGCTACAAATGAATAGACAAAAGATTCATGACGAGTTTCTGTCATATTCCGTGGGGTCGTAGAGTCGAAATTTAATAAACGGTTTAGAAAACCCTTTCTTGAGCAGGTAGTTTTTGCTTGCAATAGGTATTACGAGTATTCACGCTTCTTATCAAAGTAGTATTTTATATAGCACTTTAAATAGCTACTTTTTTTTACGTTGCGGGTTAGCAATAAAATAAAATAAAAACCTGCTAGTACCTATTTAAAAAAAAAATTAGAACCATCGAGTTCAGTATGTAGGCAGGAAGTCAAACTAATGTTCGAAATTGGCATTAGGTAAGTATTTATAAAAAAATAAATTTTTAACTTGCTTCTTTATTTTTAGTTTAATTTGAGAACATGATATGAAATTATATTTCTTGTCATATAATGTAGTGTAGGTACACCTTATAAAACAAAGTCCCCCGCCGCGTCCGTATGTCTGTCTGTATGTTCGCGATAACCAGACCTCACCTATGAATGAAGTTTTCTTTGGGAATGTTTATGTGTATATTTTGTTAAGGTTTTGTTTAAATTGGTAGAAATATGACGATGTTTGCTAATGAAGTTAGAAAAAATCACGCTGGCCAGGAGCTTAATCGGAAACGCTGCCCAATCTATTTGAGATATAACGACACAATGTATGGTGGAAAAAAGTCTACAAAAAAGTGCGCGATGGCTGTCTGTCTATATTTTAAGAATAATTAACCCATTATTAACTTCTAAAAAAACCGGACAAGTGCGAGTCGGACTCGCCCACCGAAGGTTCCGTACAAAATTTAATTTTAAATTTTAGTTGTTATAGCGGCAACAGAAATACATGTGTAAAAATTTTAACTGTCTAGCTATCACGGTTCATGAGATACAGCCTAGTGAGTGGTGACAGACAGGTGGATGGAAGTCTTAGTATTATTGGGCTTCCGATGTGAATACTTGTTACAGAATGTATTTTATTATGCTTGACTCTCCAAGCGAAGGTCGCTAGTTATTAATAAACATTTTAAATCTACTTGATAAAATTGCACCTTCTCAATAAATTCTAATTGTTTTTGCTCTAGGTACCTCTTACCATAATAAAACGCTTTTTAGTGCGGCGCGGCTACAAAACAATGGAAAACATTTTCTTGTGCAGATGTTTTGACCTTATTACAACGACATAAAGCTTATAATTCGCGGTGACACTTGTGATAATAGTTTGGGAACCTACATGTTTTCGACGATGACAAACAAAAGGATATTGGAAAACAATGGATGGATGGACCATTTAAGTTTATTACCTGAACGCTAGTGAGAAAGTGACCAAAGTGAATTATGAATGATTACCAATTTAAAGATCTATCTTAATGTAATTAGCAATATTATCGCAAGTTATCCAAGGTAGTATGGGTTTTTATGGTTCTTGGGTAAAATTCTGCTTTTCATTTGAGCATGATTACTCGATAATCCCGCTTTTGTGTACCTAACTTTTTTTGCGCCATTGGCAGGTTTGTTGTTTTCGCAAAGCAGTAATACACCTGAGGTAAAAATAACCACGAAATAATTAAACTGTTATTTTTAATGAATATTGTATTCTGTCTGCACACCTATTATTAATGAAAAAATACAATACCATAATGTAATTATAAAAAAAAACTATGATCGATATCAAATTTAAGTAATTAGCTTAGAAGCAATCGGTTTTATTAAATGATATAAATAGTTTAAAATAAAAATTATATATACCTACTATTAAACATAGGAAGATGGCTCAGTACCTATGTTTTATCAATACGGTTAAAAACAATTTAAAAAAAAGTAATTGTGCGGTTTTATGAAACCACGATGAAAGTGAAACTTTTTTCGGATTGTAGGCATTTAACTAAAAAATTTCGGAAATTAATTCGAATTACGGTATTAAAATCGCGGTTTTAATGTTAACTTAATAAATTGGGGCGATAGAAAAAAAGTTTTCCTTTAAAAATCGTACGACAAACGAATTCATCTGAAGTCAACATAATAATAGTGGAAAGTGGACCTTGTTACCATTGTACATTGGCTCAAACTGGTTCGGAGTATTCAGACCCGTTCGGAACGGTCTTAAGTACCCGTGTAAACGGAGATACGTGTCTGAGATACGTATCTTGGGAACGTTCCTTCGAAACGTTTTCGAATCCCGGCGGTTCCGTGTAAACCGGGTTCTTAGTACCGCCGGGCTTAAGAACACGGGTATTCGTTTCGGCGTGTAACACGGATACCGGGAGCCCTAATAATAAGCTCACCGGATCGTGCACTTTCAGATGGTTCTCATAGGTGAAGGCGGATAGGAACCCCTTGCAGCATCTCTCGCAGCGCATGAGCGCGTTCCTGTAGCTGTCCGCGTGTCGCCGAGCCTCCATTTTGACCTATTCTGATAATAAGCTCACCGGATCGTGCACTTTCAGACAGGGACCGGACAACCCTTTCCGCGATAAAACCCTTTCAATGGGCGACACTTAAATACGGCTAACACATTGAAAGACTTTCCCTTTTGAACTGCAAGCCCATTCATACCCTTACCTTTGACTAACCCTTACCGAAAAGCTGACCAAAAATAAGGCTAGCTCTTAATAAGGGTTACCCTTATTTTTAAGCGTTTTTTATAAAGGTTTCCCTTTGCGTGAAAGAGACAGGATTAGTATATATCTACGGTAGTGCATGAAAAGGAAAGAAAATACGTGCCTAGTCAAAGAACGCCGCCGTCGCCGCCGACGATCGCTCGGATTCGAAGTAATGTGTGCTTTATGAGCAAGGTAGAAGACTTAAATTAGCACGCTTATATGCTAAAATGGAAGCCCTTTATAAGGCTAACCCTTATAAGCAATATGCAAGGTGTTGGTGAGCGGATGATAAGGGTTTTGTAAGGGTATTTGGGCTACCGATTACTCAAATGTGGTAGCTTTATATAAGGGTTTTTAAAAGCAAAACAAAGGGTTTCGTCTGGTAAAGGGTATGGTGAGTTAAGCCTTATGCAATACCCTTATAAAACCCCGATAAGGGATAGCGGGCCGGTCCCTGCTTTCAGATGGTTCTCATAGGTGAAGGCGGATAGGAACCCCTTGCAGCATCTCTCGCAGCGCATGAGCGCGTTCCTGTAGCTGTCCGCGTGTCGCCGAGCCTCCATTTTGACCTATTCTGATAATAAGCTCACCGGATCGTGCACTTTCAGATGGTTCTCATAGGTGAAGGCGGATAGGAACCCCTTGCAGCATCTCTCGCAGCGCATGAGTGCGTTCCTGTAGCTGTCCGCGTGTCGCCGAGCCTCCATTTTGACCTATTCTGATAATAAGCTCACCGGATCGTGCACTTTCAGATGGTTCTCATAGGTGAAGGCGGATAGGAACCCCTTGCAGCATCTCTCGCAGCGCATGAGCGCGTTCCTGTAGCTGTCCGCGTGTCGCCGAGCCTCCATTTTGACCTATTCTGATAATAAGCTCACCGGATCGTGCACTTTCAGATGGTTCTCATAGGTGAAGGCGGATAGGAACCCCTTGCAGCATCTCTCGCAGCGCATGAGCGCGTTCCTGTAGCTGTCCGCGTGTCGCCGAGCCTCCATTTTGACCTATTCTGATAATAAGCTCACCGGATCGTGCACTTTCAGATGGTTCTCATAGGTGAAGGCGGATAGGAACCCCTTGCAGCATCTCTCGCAGCGCATGAGCGCGTTCCTGTAGCTGTCCGCGAGTCGCCGAGCCTCCATTTTGACCTATTCTGATAATAAGCTCACCGGATCGTGCACTTTCAGATGGTTCTCATAGGTGAAGGCGGATAGGAACCCCTTGCAGCATCTCTCGCAGCGCATGAGCGCGTTCCTGTAGCTGTCCGCGTGTCGCCGAGCCTCCATTTTGACCTATTCTGATAATAAGCTCACCGGATCGTGCACTTTCAGATGGTTCTCATAGGTGAAGGCGGATAGGAACCCCTTGCAGCATCTCTCGCAGCGCATGAGCGCGTTCCTGTAGCTGTCCGCGTGTCGCCGAGCCTCCATTTTGACCTATTCTGATAATAAGCTCACCGGATCGTGCACTTTCAGATGGTTCTCATAGGTGAAGGCGGATAGGAACCCCTTGCAGCATCTCTCGCAGCGCATGAGCGCGTTCCTGTAGCTGTCCGCGTGTCGCCGAGCCTCCATTTTGACCTATTCTGATAATAAGCTCACCGGATCGTGCACTTTCAGATGGTTCTCATAGGTGAAGGCGGATAGGAACCCCTTGCAGCATCTCTCGCAGCGCATGAGCGCGTTCCTGTAGCTGTCCGCGTGTCGCCGAGCCTCCATTTTGACCTATTCTGATAATAAGCTCACCGGATCGTGCACTTTCAGACAGGGACCGGACAACCCTTTCCGCGATAAAACCCTTTCAATGGGCGACACTTAAATACGGCTAACACATTGAAAGACTTTCCCTTTTGAACTGCAAGCCCATTCATACCCTTACCTTTGACTAACCCTTACCGAAAAGCTGACCAAAAATAAGGCTAGCTCTTAATAAGGGTTACCCTTATTTTTAAGCGTTTTTTATAAAGGTTTCCCTTTGCGTGAAAGAGACAGGATTAGTATATATCTACGGTAGTGCATGAAAAGGAAAGAAAATACGTGCCTAGTCAAAGAACGCCGCCGTCGCCGCCGACGATCGCTCGGATTCGAAGTAATGTGTGCTTTATGAGCAAGGTAGAAGACTTAAATTAGCACGCTTATATGCTAAAATGGAAGCCCTTTATAAGGCTAACCCTTATAAGCAATATGCAAGGTGTTGGTGAGCGGATGATAAGGGTTTTGTAAGGGTATTTGGGCTACCGATTACTCAAATGTGGTAGCTTTATATAAGGGTTTTTAAAAGCAAAACAAAGGGTTTCGTCTGGTAAAGGGTATGGTGAGTTAAGCCTTATGCAATACCCTTATAAAACCCCGATAAGGGATAGCGGGCCGGTCCCTGCTTTCAGATGGTTCTCATAGGTGAAGGCGGATAGGAACCCCTTGCAGCATCTCTCGCAGCGCATGAGCGCGTTCCTGTAGCTGTCCGCGTGTCGCCGAGCCTCCATTTTGACCTATTCTGATAATAAGCTCACCGGATCGTGCACTTTCAGATGGTTCTCATAGGTGAAGGCGGATAGGAACCCCTTGCAGCATCTCTCGCAGCGCATGAGTGCGTTCCTGTAGCTGTCCGCGTGTCGCCGAGCCTCCATTTTGACCTATTCTGATAATAAGCTCACCGGATCGTGCACTTTCAGATGGTTCTCATAGGTGAAGGCGGATAGGAACCCCTTGCAGCATCTCTCGCAGCGCATGAGCGCGTTCCTGTAGCTGTCCGCGTGTCGCCGAGCCTCCATTTTGACCTATTCTGATAATAAGCTCACCGGATCGTGCACTTTCAGATGGTTCTCATAGGTGAAGGCGGATAGGAACCCCTTGCAGCATCTCTCGCAGCGCATGAGCGCGTTCCTGTAGCTGTCCGCGTGTCGCCGAGCCTCCATTTTGACCTATTCTGATAATAAGCTCACCGGATCGTGCACTTTCAGATGGTTCTCATAGGTGAAGGCGGATAGGAACCCCTTGCAGCATCTCTCGCAGCGCATGAGCGCGTTCCTGTAGCTGTCCGCGTGTCGCCGAGCCTCCATTTTGACCTATTCTGATAATAAGCTCACCGGATCGTGCACTTTCAGATGGTTCTCATAGGTGAAGGCGGATAGGAACCCCTTGCAGCATCTCTCGCAGCGCATGAGCGCGTTCCTGTAGCTGTCCGCGTGTCGCCGAGCCTCCATTTTGACCTATTCTGATAATAAGCTCACCGGATCGTGCACTTTCAGATGGTTCTCATAGGTGAAGGCGGATAGGAACCCCTTGCAGCATCTCTCGCAGCGCATGAGCGCGTTCCTGTAGCTGTCCGCGTGTCGACGCGCCTCCATTTCTGCCGCTTGCTCCTCTTCTGATAGTCGTATCACCTGAGAATAACATAATACAAAATATTTTTTATTGCCATCAATATAAAATCGAGAAAAGCTCACAATCCAAGCTTAAACAAGAGATTTATAGACGTTTGTAAGGTGCAGTGAGTTCAGGTCTTTCTTCGTCCGTACGCAGCTCGCTGAGCAGTGGGCACTGCCAGCGTGCCCGGGATCGTTGATATTTATAACAAAATGAAGTAACAATGAAGATTAAAAACTAATAGATGTCATATATTAAAGAAAAAGTGACGAAGCCCTCCAGTGGTGAAGGCCGGATCCACTGGAGGGCTTCGTCACTTTTTCTTCACTAGTGTGACTACTTAAAAAAACACAAATCAAAATATTTAATAAAATAATTTGATTTGTTCCCAAACAATGAAGATGTTAATAGAGAAAAACTGCGCGGTTTGAGAGGAATTTCCTCCCGAGTCCCGCGGACGCTTCGGCTGTGGAATGAGCTCCCTGCCGAGGTTTTCCCGAGGGGCTACTAGTATGGGGTTCTTCAAAAAAGGAATGTACAGGTTTTTAAAGGGCCGGCAACGCGCATGTAATATCTCTTTTGTTGCAGGCGTCCTAAAGCTACGGTAACTGCTTACCATCAGGCGGGCCGTATGCTTGATTGTCACCGACCGATATAAAAAAAAGACCGAAGATTGCTATTTGTATTTTTTAGCGACTATACTATGATCTAAACAAGTGCTACTATTTTTAAAAATCCTGCTGGCTGAACCCACGGCACCTTAAGTTGGCCGAAACACCAGCTCACCTGTATGTTGTACTTCTCCTCAAACTTGATGTAATCCTCATCGCACATGAAATATCTCTTAAAACCTTTTTTCTTCCTCATCGGCTTCTTTTTCACCACCCATTCGACCTCCGGTTTCGCTTTTACCTTGAAAATAACAAAATTAAGTACATAACTGTGACAGGGACCAAGCTAGATGAAAAACATACAGACAGGATAGGGGGCCATAGGAAAAATCCGTAATAACTAGTTTTGAATAGCAGTTACGTGTTACTACAATATTCGTAAGTGCTCTTTGGGTCTATTGTATTAAAATATAGTCTGGCAAACCAAATTTGTCAGTAAAGAAGAACCACAAAAACAATACCTATCCCTTTTTTGGATGCTATGCACTAGCACTAACTAGCGTATAGGGCTAGTACTAACTAGCGTAAGATTGTAAGGTGAGCTTCTCACGGTTAAATGGTTACGCTGTTGCTGATTCACCTTGCGTCATGGGGGCTACAAAATCAAGAGAAAAGGTTATCAGCGCACAAACTGCGGCCGGAGGTCTAGGTCGGAGCTATGTTTTTACATTGTAATAATCGTCACTCGGTGACTGAACGCACGCGCGACACCGTATATGGCAGGGTCGCCATGTAAGGTGAGGATTCGGAGTTGAGTAGAAACGAGTGTTCAACTTAAACGATGCTTTATTACTGCCCTGCATACTTATGTAAATGGTCCTTATATAATATATATCCTATGAGCTACATACATAACTATATCTAGTATACACTACAAGATAAAGACAGGATGATTCTCTGTCTTTGTTTGAAATGAGACAGTCTGTGGCCAAAATTTAATTTGGAAAGTATAAAAACTATAAAAAACCTTGTTAAAATAAAATAACACAGACTTACCTTTATAACTTTCTTTCTCTCATTCTTAATTCTTTTTCTTTTCTCTTTCTTCACATCTTCATTTCGACTATTTTCTACTACCATATCCGTTTCTACTATTTTCACTTCTTCTATACTTCTACCAATATCTACCACGTTCTTTGTTTCTACCATAGTATTTTCAACTAAATCTACGTCGCTTTTGTCATCATGGTCGCTGATTGAATCCTGAAAACAGTCAGTTTCAGGATATTCTGTATTTGTTTGGTAGTTGGCAAGTATGTGTGTCTTGTCGTCTAGGCGAAGCGATTTGCGATCGATAGCACGAATGATATCTGTGGTAATCTGTAAAATAAAAGAGAATATTACTACAAAGACCGGGAAATCAGGTCACTTTGTTTATTATACATTGAAAGCCAACTTTGTTCTACAAGCTACGTGACCAACTTTGAAAAAAAAAATTGTGTTGTTGACAGCATCATCTACGTTGTGTTTTTACCTTTTTCCCCATTAGTAAAATTCTAACATAGTTGTAAAATATTTTTTTTTATTTTTTTTTTATCTGGTTTTTATGGAGGCTTTGGACACTCTAGGTGAACATGTCAGCCTCATGGGTGCTATCATAGTTCCCTACTCAAGGGAGTGGTCAATAAAGTGGTAAACACTGATTGCTTTGTCCGATATAGGTTCTGCCAACCAACAATTGATCTGTCCATTGTGCATGGAGCCCAGACTACCAAAAATTCTTTTTCTCAAGTCCGAATTCCGGACGCATTCCAACAACACGTGAGACAAGTCATCAGTCTTCTGACAGTTTGCACACAGTGGTGACGATTTAACACCCATCATGCACAGAAATTTGTTTGTAGGGATGTGTCCGGACCGGACTCGGAAAGCTGAGACTAACACTTTTCTAGAGAGGTTAGCAGAATCAAACCAGGGTATCCACAAGGGTCTATCTTGGATTGTTCTGTACCAGATTCCAACACCCCTTGATAAAGCTTGTTCTCCAAAATGGTATTCCCATTTCTGTAAACATCTTTTTTTAATTCTGGGAATTACTTCACTTGAATATGGTATAGAATCGAGTACAGAGCCATCCATTACAGCGGTTTTAGCAAGCTTATCTACTGCCTCGTTTCCTACTAACCCTACGTGGGAAGGAATCCACTGTATTTTAACAACTCTATCTTTACAAATAAACTCATGAATCAACTGTAGAGCTTCATATGCAACAGGCATGCCTCTTTGTCCAAAAACACAACGATTAAGGTGTTGAAGTGCACTCTTTGAGTCAGATAGTATTACAACTGGAGCACTATTAGCTAGATTATTTGCATAACACAAGGCTTCTTTAATAGCTACAAGTTCAGCTCGCATAACGCACGCGTCATCATGCAGCTTCCACATGAGTGAAACATTGCACTGAGGATCAAACAGAGCTGCTCCAACACCTTGTACACACTTCGAACCATCAGTGTATATTTTATGAAATTGGACATACTGCTCAGTAAGCACTCTCAGTGTAGAATTTCTCAACGCCTCATTCTGTTGATGCCGCTTAGGGACATCAATATAATCAATGCTATCCATTATACATGACCTGGTGTCAACCGAGGACACCCACGTGTTCAAAGAGTACATATCCAATTTGTCACAGTGATGCACAGGTAAATCTTTCCATTCATCATAAATTTTTGCTAACAAAGGAAAATTTATAACAGAAAATTGGTAACGTTTAGTCAAAATGCTCTGTAACGCGGAAATAATGGGGCTGTTTGATCTTGATCTAATTCTTAGTAAAAATCTACAACCCAACCAATAACGGCGCACAACCAGAGGAGGGATGGAGAGTTCACTTTCCATAGCTATAACAGGAGTGCTGCGTATGAAGCCTCCGCACACACGCAAAGCTCTATTTTGCAAAATGTCTAATTTCTTTAAATGATAAATAGCACAGCTTCCATAAATAAAACTACCATAATCCAGGCGACTTCTTAAGAGAGATATATAGAGGCGCCTGAGATGTTTAGGGTGAACTCCCCAAGACCTGCCCGCTAGAACCTTTAAAATATTAATATGTTTGTAATTTCTTTCACACAGCTCTTTTATATGGAGCCCCCATCTCAAGGGCGAATCCAGCCATAATCCTAAATACTTAACTTTACGAACAACCTCGAGAGACTTGCCATTAACAACTATGTCAACATTAACATCTTTTCGTGATCTTTTAAAAACACATACTTTCGATTTATTCTCAGACAGATACTTGTAAAATATGAGTGCGAAGCTTTTCTGGCTATAGTATTCAGGCCATCCCGCAACGGTGGGACAGCAACCCAATACAGCTGCCCCAGAATGGGACATCAAATGATACTTCATCCTAATCAACGTGCACACTCAGGAGCATTCAGGAAATCTGGGCACCTCCACAATCTACAGAGTGTGACTTACATAATGTTGTTGCAGTAACAGCTGCTGCAACACGTCAACAGCCGCGCGGGCGCGCGCGCGCAGCTCCGCGCTGCGCCGCAACGCCGTGCGGCACGAGCCGCAAACGTGATCGGGCAGCCCGTCACCCGGTGACACCTGAAGCAAGAAATAAATGTACCTACAATGAGGCTTTCTCATATAATATAGTTCACACATAAAAATTGATAAAAGATTCAAACATTCAAGGAGTGTAGGAATCTGGTACAGAACAATCCAAGCTAGACCCTTGTGGATACCCTGGTTCGATTCTGCCAACCTCGCTAGAAAAGTGTTAGTACTGTTAGTCTCAGCTTTCCGAGACCGGTCCGGATACATCCCTACAAACAAGTTTCTGTGCATGATGGGTGTTAAATCGTCACCACTGTGTGTAAACTGTCAGAAGACTGATGACTTGTCTCATGTGTTGTTGGAATGCATCCGGAATTTGGACTTGAGAAAAAGAATTTTTGGTAGTCTGGGCTCCATGCACAATGGACAGATCAATTGTTGGTTGGCAGAGCCTATATCGGACAAAGCATTCAGCGTTTACCACTTTATTGACCTCTCCCTTGAGTAGGGAAGTATGGAAGCACCCATGAGGCTGACATGTTCACCTAGCCTAGAGTGTCCAAAGCCTCAATAAAAACCAGATAAAAAAAAAGATTTAAACAATCTTTATTTACTAATGTAATGAATCTTATAATATAACAAATAATTAGTAATAGTAGTAGTAGTTAGTTATTATTTGTAGTTTTTCCTCAGTCACCCGTTGACCACGAACGCTGTAAAGGGTTCGAAACGTCGGGATGTATTATAAATTCAATATACGCATTATACGACTAACAGTACTAACACTGGAAGATGCCCGGCAAGCGGAAACATGGTCGCCCTAAATCCACTTGGCGTCGTTCTGTGGAGCAAGAGCTGGGTGTATTGGGGATGGGGTGGGAGGAGGTTACCCAAGCTGCCCAAGACCGTTGTAAATGGAAAAACAAGATTCGAGCCCTACACCCCAGCAGGGGGTAACAGGAAAAGAAGAAGATACACATTATTATTTTCACTCACAATGAATCCTACATGTAGTCCTATGTATGAAGTGAAACAGGTTTTTTACGTCCACAATGCTGCGCGGGGCCCCCAAAGGCTCGGGCCCCGTGGCATTTGCTACTCTTGGCATGTGGCTAATGCGCCACTGTTTAGATGGTCAATGCAAGCAAGTATTGTAATCTTTGTTTGCTTTCTTATTTCTGAGTTTCTGATACTATCTAATAGTTTAATCTCTAACTACGCTCCATTGCCCTTTGACCACTTGCAAGTGTCTCATGATGGATGAATGCAGATGTTGAATGTTTTCTTTTTGATGTTGATGCTTAAATCTTTGCTGTTCATAATCTCTTTTAAGTGACCAATAAATTTACTCAACCCTTTAATTTAACATAAATATATATCATGCCCCACTTGGACTATACCTTAACTCAATATATTTTTAAGCATATTCTAAATCGTTAAAAACCGCTGTGTAGACATCAATATAACTCGATTTAATATAATTTTACTTACAGGAGTACCCAGAATATCGGTAAATGCGTCTTCCAGTTTACTCTCAATAATTCCGAAGAGTTTCAAGTCCGTGGCCAGGCAAATGCGGCACGCCAGTAACTCGTCTGCTTCTAATTTAATAGCAGTCATTTTGCTTGATAAATCACACTTTTATATCATGATTTAAATACATTTCAGATCGCCTTAAATATCAACATTCAACAAATTTTTGTTCAAGATTTTGACAGTTGAAGTTGACACCCCATTTACGTTATGTTGAGAGTAATTTCCTTATTTTTTAAGTTTTTTACACTATGGAAATTTTACACTGTTCTAACGCTTATAGCGTTAAAATACAGTCTATTTTAGAATATTGAAATTACTTGTAAAAAGGACATTATGTTTTATAGCGTAGAAAGGACCGTAATGTTGCCATGCTTTGTAATTTTCTACCAGCATAGATATTATATTTCCATGGAAGTATTTGAATGGTACTGTAAACATAATGAAATTTATGAAATTAATAGAAGATAAGCTGTTTTTAGCCATAGAAATATTTGAAACCACTGCTGTTCTTTCTATATACACCTAAAGCGTCAAGTTAGAAGCTTACATTCTTGTTTTTTAATTATTTTATAGCTTATACTTTTACTTTATTTGTATGATAAAGTTAGACCAAGACAAGTCTACAACGATGTGAATAGCACGCGCAGTGCAAGTGTTATTTATACGTCATAATTTTTCTTTATTCTTTTTTAACCTTTCTTGGTCTAACTTTAGGTACATCTGATATCATATGATATGTCAAAGGAATAGCCTACCCCCACGTCTAGGCCACATCGTGTAAAAGTTTTTTAAACTTCTATAATCATGGTAGAATTTTGGTGTAGGTACTTACACACTTGGCAACATTACACGTTCGATCAGATGCTAATTTTGTTATTTGTAGAGTATTAGTAGAGTTAGTGACGTAACTGAAATTTTGAAATAGACCCTATTTTGCGTTACTTAAAGTTTAATTTTGTAAAAGTCTAATATACTTTAATAAAAAGAAGTTTATCCAACAAAAGCAAAACTACTGACAAATGTCACTAATGTATAACTGTGTTTACATATCGATTTTACGTATTACACAGATTTTACAACAATAATCACACAAATCCCATTCTAAATGCGGTAGCCGGCTCAAAATGTTGAAAAGCTTGAAGCAGGAAAGTGCGGAGGAGCTCTTAGCTTGCCGCATATGTCTCGCAACCGACACTCATTTGTATGGAATTTTGGAGCACCGATTGGAAAATGCTTTCATTGATATTACAGGGACTACCGTGAGTTCAAAATAATAAATTATAAAAACTTATAGTTCATGTGCTTGGGTTCTATATTATAACAGGTTTTTATGCAGAGATTTTGTTATTATACAGTTTAACATTCCTATATTAGTAGCTCTTTTCGGATATATTTCTTGTAGAAATATTTGGTTTTACTGATTTAAAAGTCAACGCACCTAATGAGCATAGTAAGTAGTAGTACATTTAAAACAATATCTAACGTATGTGATGTGGTTAAAAGCCGCCCAGTTACAAAATGTTCTACATCAGGGATTAGCAAACTTTTAAAAATAGCCAGTAGAAACCAGTTTTAGCAATGTCAAAAAACCGGCCACGTGCGAGTCGGACTCGCGCACCGAGGGTTCCGTACTTTTTAGTATATGTTGTTTTCAAAATTTCCACTGTCTAGTTATCACGGTTCATGAGATACAGCCTGGTGACAGACAGACAGACGGACAGCGGAGTCTTAGTAATAGGGTCCCGTTTTTACCCGTTGGGTATGGAACCCTAAAAACAACATATTGATATAAAATAAAATAAATCACATTTAAACTGAAACAGGACTTGATCAAATAATCACACATACCTTTATTATTTTATTTTTATTTTTTAGGAGTTATGGAATAAAAAGGCTTTTTATTTTATTTATTATTTATCATACCTTTATTATGTAAAAGGAATAGAGGAAGACAGTACAAGAGGTGGGAAGACGAACTCAAACTGACGGCTGGTCCAAACTGGAGAAGAGTAGCGAATGATAGAAAGCAATGGAAGGAGTTATAGGAGGCCTTTGCCAGGAGGCACACTGAACTTAGAGACATATTATAACAAAAATAGAAAACTACCAAAGAAAGGAAGAAAAATCTGAGTTCAGGATAAAGGGCTTATATAGATAGATAGATACCTTTATTATTAAAATTTTAGCCTGATGTTTTGTACATGATTACAAACCACCCCTCCACCAATATAACCATGAATGTAACGATATAAAGTATGTAATTTAAATATTCAGTTTAAATTTTGTGTGTGTGTGTCTGTCTGTGGCACCATAGCTCTTAAACAGGTGAGGAGGGTGAGGTGATTTGGATGCCGTTTTATTTTATTTGAAAGCAAGTTTTCTAGCAGTAGCTCAAAAGTCAAAAGCATTTGTTTGTTCAACATAGGTAAGGTACATAAGTACAGGTCTCACATAATCATTGTATCACTATGTTGTGCCGTAAGGCGTACAATTTTCCATTTATGGTCTGTGGCTGCATGCTGAGCACAGTTACCATTACTTATCAAAATCATCTAACAAAAATTCACACACTATAATATGCTTTGTCAATTAAAAATTTAAGCTCTGAGCAATGTTTTATCAAAATCAATTCATCCATTTCAATGAGTTGGGTTTTTAAATTTTGTTATTTTGCTTGTAAGATCTGAATTATATAAACTGTGTTTTACCAGCTGTCGGCATGGGACGGCTACCCGCAACACATCTGCGTGCCGTGCCGCGCGCTGCTGCGCCGCGCGAGCGACCTCCGCGCCCGCTGTCGCCGCGCGCAGCGGGCACTCAAGAGGATCCTCATGTTACAACATACGGTCAGTATACACGCATGTTACATTACAGTATCACCGTATGTTACATTACAGTATATACGCATGTTACATTACAGTATACACGCATGTTACATTACAGTATACACGCATGTTACATTACAGTATAACCGTATGTTACATTACAGTATACACGCATGTTACATTACAGTATACACGCATGTTACATTACAGTATAACCGTATGTTACATTACAGTATACACGCATGTTACATTACAGTATACACGCATGTTACATTACAGTATACACGCATGTTACATTACAGTATACACGCATGTTACATTACAGTATACACGCATGTTACATTACAGTATACACGCATGTTACATTACAGTATACACGTATGTTACATTACAGTATAACCGTATGTTACATTACAGTATACACGCATGTTATATAACAGTATACACGCATGTTACATTACAGTATACACGCATGTTACAGTACAGTATACACGCATCACATCTGCTGCGCCGCGCGAGTGACCTAGTGGGTATAGTGACCCCGCCTATCAAGCCGATGGTCCTAGGTTCAAATCCCGGTTAGGGCATTTATTTGTGTGATGAGCACAGATATTTGTTCCTGAGTCATGCAACAATAACACAAGCCTTATTGAGATTACTATGTGAGTCTATTTGTGTGATAATAAATAAATAAATATTATAGAGCATTCTTTTACAGATTGACTCTCCCACGGTAAGCCCAAGGAGGCTTGTGTTATAGGTACTCAGACAACGTAATAATATAAAACACCCATGACTCAGGAACAAATATCTGTGCTCATCACACAAATAAATGCCCTTACCGGGATTCAAACCCAGGACCATCGGCTTCACAGGCAGGGTCACTACCCACTAGGCCAGACCGGTCGTCAAAAATAATGTCCTATAATATTTATTTATTTTTCAGATAACAACTGGCTACATTCGTACAGTGGACCGTATAGCTGAGGGCCTAAGTCTGCCTCTTTCCATCTCTGTCTGTCCTGAGCCTGTACTCTTCCAATACGATGACACTGACGATCTTATAAAAGTAAGTGATTTGAGTTTTAATGGTGGCGTGTCACACTCTGCCATTGAATAGTACATACACACACAGAGTTACACAGAGTTAACTTGGTCCAGCACTATTAAATTTCAACAAGGTAACATAACAAAGTAGAACAAAAAGCGGCCAAGTGCGAGTCGGACTCGCCCACCGAGGGTTCCGTACTTTTTAGTATTTGTTGTTATAGCGGCAACCAAAATAACACCATCTGTGAAAATTTCAACTGTATAGCTGTCACGGTTCATGAGATGATGACAGACAGACAGATGGACAGCGGAGTCTTAGCCCGTTTTTACCCTTTGGGTACGGAACCCTAAAATGTAATCTTCACCATAGATGGTTGGCAGTCCTCAACTGTGCGTTTCTCCAGACACTTCCTGCCTCGTAAAGCTAAAGTCAGGAATGAACTGTCTATCCCCGGTATTTCCGGACCGATACCACCTTCAAACCTTCAAGAAGAGAGCGTACTCTCATCTTAAAGGAATGCAACGCTCTTACAACCCCCCTGGTGCTGCGGGTGTCCATGGGCGGCGCTTATCGCTTACCATCAGGCGATCCGTCTGCTCGTTTGCCTCCAATATCATTAAAAAAAAATACAATTCAGCTTTACCCATTGGTTTCAAAGAATATTAGTTCACAAAAATGTTAACCAGCCAATGGTATATTGTTACAGGAGGAGATCCCCCTCCTCTCCCCGTCCCCGCTCCCCTCCCTCCCCTCCCCCCCCAAAGACGACATCGTAGTGAAAGACGAGCTGCCTTGCGAGTATGAATCCAACGATGACGTCGCGCTGAGCGAACTGCAGGAAAAGCCTAAGGAACATAAGGAGAAGAGGAAAAAAGTTTTAAGAAAATCGAAGGTGAGTGGTATTGCATGGGTTGGAAGTAATTTTACATAACACTTCTTCTTTCGCAGTCGTATGGTTTTATCTCGCCCCGGTACAATATTTGAACACGCACTCTGACGCCCCGATAATAGAGGCGTGTTCAGATATTTGTGAGCACCTTGGCCGCTCCGATATATCTGATGGCGACTGTACAATACTTTCGTTGAAATATTTTTTGCAAACATTCCTCTAGTAACTCGTAATCCTATATGCGGCACGGCAATTCAAATTCAAATTCAAAATGTTTTATTTGCAAATATAGGTAGTACAGTCAGCTGCAGAGAAAAGGTACCCCACGTCCATACTAATTTACAGAACTTTGTATGCAAGGGGGGGTGCCTTTTCTCTGCAGCTGACTGTACATACAGTGATGGTAATCTTACAATAAGTGGTTTCTCTATATTTGACCAACAGGCATGCAAAAAACAGTTAGTCTTAAGTCTAAATTAAAATATTGTGTAAAAAAATATGAACAGAAATCAATATCAAAGAATTCATGACGACAGTTACTATTAACAAATATAGATATAACTCCGTAATAGATGGATACAGTCTAAGGAAAAAACGTGCCTCGAAAATCAAGAAAATTCAGAGGGCGCTACTAGTTTTGGCCAACTGTCGTATAGATGGCGTTGACGGTTTCGTTTGTTATTTAACAATTTTAACGCATATCAGTGACAGAACATGGGTCAAAATCATAAAAACGATTAATGCAAATAAAAAAATCATTTATCTATATTTAAATACATTTTATCGTATTTTTATAAATCTTCATTTTTAGTTTTAAAGTGTGTCGACAGATGGCAGTGAATTTACTGGGATTACAAAATTTACTATGACAGTGCCGCTCTAGTATAAGTTACTCTATGCTATTAAGAAGACTAGAAATTTAATGACTTTTTGAGTTCTCATGTATCTGCTACACAAAGATTGTCTGGAAGACATCCCTTAGTAATAAAACCGCCTGGTCGCCGCGCATCTAATTTACATTTTATTTTATTTATTGGCGATATTTACTACTTACTTGCCCAATCGGTTGGAAAAATTGAGGCAATCAAAATGCCGTTTTTAGTATCTAGGGTTTATACCCTAAGTCAAAAATTAAAATAGGTTTTTATGTCCACAGACGAAAAAAACGAAGACTGAGCAAGTGAAGAGTAGAGAACGGAAAAAGACGGAGAAGATACGGGATGAAGACTTTCCCGCGTTCGAGAAGGAATACAACTTCGATGTCGTCATACTATCGCGGGAACAGCAGGTGGGTACACTACACTGCAATACACAACCACTGCACCACACTATATTACAACATACCGCACTATTGAACTCTACACTACACCGCATGACACTACACTATAGTACAACACACTACACAATATACCGCACTACTTAATTTTACACCACATTGCACTACATTACACAGCTTATTACACTCCACTACACTACCACAGTCTGTAAAACAATACAGTCATTCGACGAAGCCGCGTCTGACCAGGTAACGGGCGGAGTGCGAGGGGCGGGGTGCGAGGGGCGGGGTGCGAGGGGCGGGTCGCGCGCATCCGAGCTGCATACCGAGCTATTTAAGCGTATTATGATTAGACTTATATTGACCGGGATATAGACCGTGATTACCTTTTGTATTATTTATGAGCTCCCGATATTTCGACGCAGTTACATGCATCATGTTCACGGGTGACTGAAGATAGCTAGGGCGGTCTATATCCCGGTCAATATAAGTCTAGTGAAACTAACCGTGAATCATTCAAAACTCTAATCGTATTATGGTTGTTTTAATTTTTGGATACTTTTCAATGTAATTAATTTTATCTTATCTTATTCTTAGTAGCTCGGTACTACTTACAGGGCTAGCGTGTTTTATTTGAAATGTGCAGTTTTTGGGCAGTTGTGTAAAAGTCTGTGACAACCCTACTGTGTTCTTGTGCGGTGTCGGCATTTACGCAAACATCAAAGGCGCCGATCCACTGTTACTTTTTACACTGTGACACTACACTCTATTCCACTACACTAGACAAGATTACACTACACTACTGTACACTAAACTGCATGACACTCCACAACACCACAAAACATTTCTCTACACTTCACTGCATTACACGATAATACATTACATCACTACAAAACATTACACTGCCTCATTAATTGACTAAATTTTGTATTTATTCTCAGATTGAAGACATGGCGTCGCGAAAAGAGAAGGACAACTATATGAACTCGCAGTTCAAATGCGAGAAATGCTTTAAGGGGTTCTACACCGAGGCCACGCTCGCCAACCACGACTCGAAACATCACGATGAGGTATGAATACAATTAGGCTCATGCATGAAGATTATATTAAGAATTAGAATAAATTTTTGACTGTTTGTTTCCTAAATAAATTAAAAATATTTATTTCGATCAACTTAGGATCATCATTATTTGAACGAAATATTTTTTTTCGCATGTTTGTCACCGTTGTATCATGTTACAAATGCATTTCCGTTATTAAATTATCATTTAATTGCTTAAAATAATAAATAAAAAGTACAAAAATTTGCCCGCGACAAGCTAATAACCGAAACGCGCGAAACGTCACGTGACGTCACGCGTTCGACAGATTAGTTCACACACGTGTCATTAAGCAAACGTCAGTTGGACCGTCCAACGTGTGACGTCATCCACCCTCTGTCGAATTCGCGCCAAAAATTATGAGCGTTTCAACTGCTCGAAATTTTTCAACATTTTAAATATGTTTACTGGAAGAGATCCCTGAAAGGGATAAGTTCGCCTTTGTACAAATGATGCGTTTTTCTATTGTTTTATGTTTATTTTTGTACAATAAAGAGTTTTACTACTACTACTACTAAAAGTATTTTAATTTTTTCCGGTGTTCAATCGATATAAATTACATTACAAAAAATAAAAACTTGCATGGAGCAGTCAGGCGGAGGCAGTCTTCACTTTGTGACTTTGTTCTACCAAGTTTAGATATTTTTACTTTGCCTATTGCGATCACTGCTAATTAGAGACAATAGTGGTTTAAAAAAAATGTTTTTGGGGAACAAGTAGAACAACAATACAACAACAACAATATTAATATTAATTTTTAACAAGCAGAAACGTCTGCGATCGATGCTATTAAGCTTAGAATAAATTTAAAAGTGGAAAAATTACTGCCTTGGGTGAGACTTGAAATCCAGAGGCCGTGAGTTCAAGTCTCACCCAAGGCAGTAATTTTTCCACTTTTAAATTTATTCTAAGCTTAATAGCATCGATCGCAGACGTTTCTGCTTGTTAAAAATTAATATAGAATGGGTAGCACATCGTAACTGGTGAATTTCCAATATGACTTGGAACTCCGGTGGCCGTTTAAGAAGTTTAACACTCTTACGGTAGATGTCGCTAGGGTCCCCTAGACCCATATAGTGGGATGATTTGCTGACTATGGATTGAGGTCTTGGTGGCTCAGTTGGCAGAGCGCTGGAGTATCTATCCAGAGGCCGTGAGTTCAAGTCTCACCCAAGGCAGTAATTTTTTTCACTTTTAAATTTAACAATATTAATTTATTTATTTATTTTAAACTTTATTGCACATAAAAAGTTTACAACAGGCGGACTTAATGCCATTATAGGCATTCTCTACCAGTCAACCATAGGGCTAAACAGAAAAGCGTCAAGGTGGGTGCACTGAGAGAAAAAAAAACAATAAAGAAACATAACTTTTGAGCGAAGTAAAACTTCTACATGCATAATATAATATACCTATTTATGTATACAAAAATTAATTGGTTTATTAGAAAACACATTTCCCCTATTGATGGCGCCACTGGACGGTCGAGGCAGTCTTAATATGTGTATAAAAGCGGTTATATGACATTTTTTCAACGATTTTAACAAGTCTGCAAAAGTTTCGGTTTCGGCCGAAACTAGAGGCAAAGCCGAACCTTTGGTTTCGGTTTCGGCAAGTAAAACATGTTTCGGTCGGACACTACTTTCCACACTTGTTTAACGAAACGTTGTATGTCAGGCTGTAGGTCCCCACTCGTGCGAGCTTTGCCTGTGCCGGTTCCGTATTCCAGCCATCCTGCGGCGCCACCTCGCCACGCACCGGTTAAGATTCGTGTGTCAGCACTGTGGCTTCACCGCCAGAGACAGGTATCGTTACTATTACAGTATATATAGTATTACTAGTGTGTCAGTCCGTGGGCCCGGTGCGAGCTTTGCCTGTGCCGGTGCTGGCAACGCACTTACGACCTCTCAGGTGTAGCGGCGGCGGTACTCGCTTACCATCAGGTGATCCGTCTGCTCGTTTGCCTCCTATATAATAAAAAAGCGCTTAATGTTTGCAGGTCGCACGCCATGACTCACTCCAAAGAGCACAAGGGTCTGCGTTACGAGTGCCAACACTGCGGAGACACCTTCAAGTAAGTGCTTCCAGATCTAGAGCAGAGCCCAACTGGGGAAGTACCTCCACCTTACAGAAAACCGCAGCCAAATAACACTAGACTCTACTAATAGTGTTGTGTTCCTGCCGGTGAGTAAGGTTGCCAGAGCTCGAGGGAGAGGAGTGTTAGGGTCGGCAACGCGCATGTAACTCCTCTGGAATTGCAGGCGTACATAGGCTACGGAGACTGCTTAACATCAGGCGGGCCGTATGCTTGTTTGCCACCGACGTAGTATAAAAAAAAGTGCTCACATGACATACATACATTTGGGTTCATCCATTGATTACGTCACACGAATTTAGAGGTTTTTTGACCCCCCCCCTCCTTGTCACACTTGGTCACATTTGGCAAACATCACCCCCCTGGTGTGACGTCACATTTTTTTCAATGAAATCGGCAAATCTAATGAAGTATTATTAGGTAATATTTTATCAAAATGTTTTTGACAAAAGAAATATTAGTAATTTTATAACCCAAAACAGATTTGGAAAGAAAATTAAACGATTATCATTCCAAAAACTTGTTATTTAACTGTACAGCGACTAAAATAATTAAATAAAGTTAATGTGACGTCACAAAGTTCGTGACTCCCCCCTCCCCTTGTCACAACATGTCACATTTTCTTGAAATTTTCACAGATGATGTATTTCGGTTGCCGCTATAACAACAAATACTAAAAACAAAATAAAATAAATATTTAAGTAGGGCTCCCGTGATTTTTTTTGCCCTTTTTTGCGTAATGGCACGGAACCCTTCGTGCGCGAGTCCGACTCGCACTTGACTGGTTTTTCGTATCGACAGCACGAGTAAAATCAACAGCCAACAGTTAGGAAAATTCAAATTAGATTTTATGAATAGTGTCTAAACGATAAAGTTTTTTGCAGAAAGCGGTCAACGTACGGCACCCACGTCCGCATCCAGCATCCCAACCAGAACAAGTCGTGTGACGTGTGCGGAGAAACGTTCCTCGGAGCACTCGGGCTCGCGCTACACAAGAAGAAATCGCATCGACAGGTAATCTTTAATTCAGTACAAAAATTCAATAGTAAACATATGTGCCATTTTTCTTTGATGGAGGGTGATGGTCCTGCATTCTCCCCAGTTTAACCTACGGATGCCAGACATGGGTCTTCACCGAGAAAGTTAAAGAAAATTTTTTATCATGCCAACATGCAATGGAAAGAAGCCTATTGAAACTAAGAAGAATAAACAAAGTAAAAAACATAGATATCCGGATGAGAACAAAACTGACAGACGCACTACAGTTTAGTTTAAGACAAAAATGGAGTTGGGCTGGACATTTGGCTAGATACAAGGACAAGAGATGGACCATACAAACAACCAAATGGAAAGGCCCACTGGGCAAACGTAACTCAGGAAAACAAAGAAAAAGATGGGTCGATGACATCATAGCAATTGCAGGAAATACTTGGGAGAACAATGCTACAGACAAAGAGAAATGGAAAAAGATGGAGGAGGCTTTTACCCTCAAGGGATCACACATCATAAAAACATAACAAAAGAAAAGTCAATTTTATAATAGATGTGCGAGAAACAAAGCTTAAATAATAATAATAATAATGTGCCATTTTCAACCAAAAGGGTACTTATGGTTGTCAATAAGGCGTAATTACCATTAAGCTTCAATTTGAAATCAACCTTTTCGACAACCGACAATGTTGTACCTTTTAGTTGAAAACGCCACATATTATTAAATGCTAGACGGAAATAGATGTCATATATAAAATAAAAAGTGCCGAAGGCTGAATTCGAACCGGCGTCTTTAGCTAACCGGGCTTATGAACCCCTAGGCCATCTTGCTACGGCGGAAGCGGTCCTTATTTCGCGACTATATTATAATAAATAAATAAATATTATAGGACATTTCTTACACAACTTGACTAAGCCCCACAGTAAGCTCAAGAAGGATTTAATTAATTTTCATCAAAATCGGGTCAACAATGAATGAATTCAAGATGGCGACCGCTCCGTTATTTTCGACTACAGATTCGTGTTAAGGGGCCTTTCGGATCCTCAGATATCGATTTTCATCAATATCTGCTTGAAAATAAAGAAAATAAATATGGCGTCCTTTTCGTTCAATTTCGACTAGATTCATGTTAAGGGGCCTCTCGGATCCTTAGATATCGATTTTCATCAAGATCGGGTAAAAAATAAAGAAATTCAAGATGGCGACCGTTTCGTTCAATTGTGACTTCAAATTCACTAAAATAGAAGTACAGTCCAGGGCATAAATATATATATATATACATTCCCAAAGTTTCAAAAAATATGTGTACGCTCTTACACCTTAGACAATAAAGTCGTGTTCACATATTTTTGAGCCATTTGTCTGGATCGATATTTTTGCCTTCGACTACCTACAATAATAAAAATATGGACACCGAATATTTGGATTCTGATTTTGATTACGGTGAACATTTTTCAGACTATACGGAAATGTTGCCATATATATGAGAATAATAGCGCGCTCTTGACAATGATCATATATTTCTGGTCAGGCTTTACAGTGCTCTTCCATCTGAGCTACCAAGACCGTACCCAATACAACGAATATTTCCACCATACACCCCAGGCCAATATTATGGAAACAACGTTGTTTTCTTTAATATCTCATGTTTCTATCTTTGTTGTATATATTTGTAAACTAAGACTTACATTATGCAAACCTAAAAGATTAAAAATGCACGCTTAATATCAAAACATCCTAAAATATTGTCAAAAAGCTAAAAGAATAAAGAAGGAAAAAGTTACATAATTATACCTACCCTTTAATTACATGACAAAATGTTGAATTGGCAACTATCACAGCCAGAGTAATTTATTTTTGAAATGTTCTATTATTATTTTTATCAAATTGTCAATGAGTAGTATAAAATCCATCGTTTAAAAGATCACACTTTTCTATTGAAATACAAGCTTGTTTCCATACCTTTGGCCTGGGGTGTATATGAGCCATAAGGAGGCTGTGGCGACATCTACCGTAAGAGCCTTACACTTCTTAAACGGCTATCGGTGTTACCACTTTTAATTTATTTCGAAGATTTATAGCATTGTTCGCAGACGTTTCTGCTTGGTACAAAATTACCTTAAAAAAAGCCGGTCGCGCACCGAGGGTTCCGTACTTTTTAGTATTTGTTGTTGATAGTTTTCAATTGTTTGGTGGATTTCAATAATAATGTCCGTGTTACAACAACGCTATCAATTACTTTTTACGAAAAAAGTAAAAAAAAAATTAACAGAAAAAATAAAAATTAACAATTCCTTAAATGCACTTGTAGTCATATCCCGAAGTTAATAACGGAGTTTAAAAAACCGGCCAAGTGCGAGTCGGACTCGCTTTTTTACTTTTTAAAATACATTATCTGTGAAAATTTCAACTGTCTAGCTATAACGGTTCATGAGATACAGCCTGGTGACAGACGGACAGCGGAGTCTTAGTAATAGGTTCCCGTTTTTACCCTTTGGGTACGGAACCCTGAAAAACTACCTAGCATACTTATATGTATTTTCATCAAACTTGCTCGAAAAAGATTTTATTTCATGCAGGTGTACAGAAGGACAAAGGCCTTTATTGTTCCCGCGTGAGTTATGGATTGTGAAAAAAAGCTATAACTCACTCGTGAGTATAGCTTTTTTTTTATTATGTTACTTGTTCATATGAATTAACTAGGTATAAATGAATTTTACGTATTAAATACTGACGTTCGTAACTAAATATTTTTTTTTATGTTTAAAAATATTTAATTTGATTAATTTAATAGCCGTTTAAAATATTTTTACACAGTTTTCAATTGTGGCTGAATGCCGATGGGTCTGTGCCTTCGATGCCAAAACTGCCAAAAAATTTCAAAATGGCGGACGAATGTTTGAAATGTCACCGTATTTAAGAATTATTTCGCTTAAAATTTAGTTTTTTCTTCGCAAGTGTGATGAAAAACATTGTGTAACTCCGGGGGTAAGAATATTGCAAATTCGAGTCTTTAATACACTCCAGCCTGCGACTGTCGTGCATTTAAAGACCTCATTTGCAAAATTATAGTTAACGCTATCTCTACTGAGCTCGTTCACTTACCTGTACTAACAATGGCATTCTGTTAAACAAAGCCATTATTTCTTTTGTGTGAGCGCGTGGCCTTTGTGATTGGGCGCGTGGCCATTGTGTGTGAGCCTCAGGCACAAAGGCCAGCACGCGCTCACACAAAAGAAATAATGGCTTTTGTTTAACAGAATGCCATTGTTAGTATAAGTGAACGAGCTCAGTAGAGATAGCGTTAACTATACACTTACCCCCCACGTTGCACAATGTACTATTGTATTATTAGGTGGTGGAACAAGGCGCGGCGCACTGCGCGCAGTGTGGCGTGTGCTTCGAGAGCGAGTACGCGCGCGCGCGACACACCGCGCTCGCCGTCCAAGGCTGCCAGCACGCCAGGTACAGTACAACATAGGGCTTCCAATACCGGGATCCCCCCTTTTTTATGGTAGATTTCGATACCGGTATTTAATTTTGAAATAACGGGATCCCGGTATTTTTATTATCTAACAAAATATGCAAAACAAACGTAAAATAACCATCAAAACGTTACAATTCGGCATCACCACGAAGCTTTGCGCGCAGAGATCTTCAGTCTTCCTCGTTTTACGATTCGACAGCATTCTCTGTCTTGCGCGATGTAGCCAGTCGGTTCCCGGTGCTTATAACGTGATGTGTACGTAAGCTATAAGCTATCCTGTACTTATAGTTTCGCGCCGGCTGTGGTTTATGTAAATCTCACAACAATGTAAGTATGCGTATATGATTTATATATTAGATATACTCGATAAGGATCAAGTTACGAAATGGTTTATAACTCATGTCATGTTTCTTCCGAAGTAAGAAATATACCACGTGTGGGTTTATTGATTTAAATACTTAAGTACAATAGATCATTTTATTTAAAAAATATACAAAAAGAATTTGATTAAAATTTGGTATTTTTATTTTAAAGTTACTTAGTTCCTTTTTTTTTCACAAAATCCCGGGATCCCGGTATTGAAGTCGCCAATACCGGTATTAATACCGGTATTGCGAAAGGTCCTGTATTTGGAAGCCCTATACAACATCAATAGGGATGATGACACACATGTTGAATTTTATACTAAATCTAGCAACATAGATAGCAAATGAGCAATTTATCACAATAATGTAGATATTAAAATAATATATGGAAATAATACAAAAATACAGGACCTGAAAGATTCAAAATTTGAGTAGTTTTTTAACCTCCAAAAAGGAAAACGGTAAGGGTACCATTCGATTCCTTACATTTTATCTATAAAAAGATAGCAACTATATACATAATCGCAATATTTCACAGACAAAAACGCAATTTTCTTGTTTTGTCCATACATTTAAAACGGGCTCTCAGTGACCTTGACGTCACGTTCACTTATCGTTTCGTTAGGAGCGTTTCGCGAGTGGATTTGACAATCATTTCTGACTTTTGTATTGCTTTAACGCAATGGGTCCCATATAGACATTTGATCCTAAAAACAAACCGGATCGATTGATACCATTAAGGTGGTTCGACTAGGTTACCCAAAGCTTAAACCCCGCTAGATGGCGTCACTTTCGCAAATTTTCAGGTTTTATTTTTTTGTGGAATAGTGTTGGTATCTGTATACTTAAAAGTATGTTTAGCGCACTCTTTACATAAATATTGAACTATTTGAAAATTTGTCATCTAGCCTATTGTATTATATTATTAAGTTATAAGTTAAAACGAAGGCCAACGCTATCCTTTTATTACAGAGCATGCGCACTTTGTGGAGAGAACTTCAAGGACGAACCGGCGCTGCAGGCACATGTGAGAGAGAGACACCAAGATCGGCAGACGCAGTGCCAGGAGGTGACAACATTATACGTTTACTAAGCTACTGTTTGCGTTATTTAAGTGACTAGGAACCTTTCCGCCGCCACTTATACACAATTACTTACTTACTTACTGCTGTGGCGCGACGACCCGAAGTGGACCCGGGGGTATGTCCTTAAACTACGTCCAAAAGAGAGGTATGGGCACTGTGAATGACGTTTCGCTTTGTGTGGTAGGGCACAGGACAGCGGATGTCATTCCAGATCTAGAGCAGAGCCCAACTGGGGAAGTACCTCCACCTTACAGAAAACCGCAGCCAAAAAACACTAGACCCTACTAATAGTGTTGTGTTCCTGCCGGGGAGTAAGGTTGCCAGAGCTCGAGGGAGAGGAGTGTTAGGGTCGGCAACGCGCATATAACTCCTTTGGAGTTGCAGGCGTACATAGGCTACGGAGACTGCTTAACATCAGGCGGGCCGTATGCTTGTTTGCAACCGACGTAGTATAAAAAAAAAAGTGGATCTTGGCCTCCAACACCAAAGACCGCCGCTACTCGGTCCAAAGCCGAACATCATTGGAGAAACGAAAGCCGGCAGGCTCCGATGGCTCGGGCACGTAGTCTGGTTGGGGGAAGATCGCGCGGTCTGGAGGGCGTACTCTGGAGTACCGAGTGGCCGAAGACCGTCTGGACTCCCTAGGTACCGCTGGAGAGACGAAGTGCAGAAAGACCTCAGCGAACTTATACACAATTATTACATTTAAAAAAAAGAAGTTACGCTCTCAATAAGGGGTACCGCGTTTAATATGTATATTTTTGATATGTATAGCGCTGTTGGTTTTCCATGTACCAAAATAAAAAAAATAAAAAAATAATACCGCGCGCCTAGGGGCGCTAGTCTAGATGGAAGTCGTTTAAGAAGTGTAACACTCTTACGGTAGATGTCGCTAGGGTCCCCTAGACCCATATAGTGGGAAGATTTGCTGACTATGGATGAGGTCTTGGTGGCTCAGTTGGCAGAGCGCTGGAGTATCGATCCAGAGGCCGTGAGTTCAAGTCTCACCCAAGGCAGTAATTTTTCCACTTTTAAATTTATTCTAAGCTTAATAGCATCGATCGCAGACGTTTCTGCTTGTAAAAAAATAATTTAAAATAAAATAAAATAAATAAAGTTTTATTTCAGGCAAAAAGTACATTCGTACACCCATATCAAGAGACAATTTAAAAGTTAAAGCGCCAAAAGAAGTAGTACTTAATAATAAAATAAAATAAAATAAGTTGAACAATTTAAATAGCATAAATTACACTATTTTTTGTTCCCGTTTTGGTGCACGGAAAGCCAGAATTTAGATGGAAGTCTTTCAAAATGTCAAATGCATAGAAGTTTTGGGGGTTTCAAGCTTTTTTATATATCATATTGTGCGCTCAGGGATGGTATCCGCCACGTGTATCCCTTACATTTAGATTAATTTGTCTTAAAGGACCTCTGCGCTGTTGGCTTTGGCCCCACGTACGCCTCCCAAAGGTCCGGGGCCCTACGGTCCCGAGATATAGAAAGAGGTACAAATAATAATAATCAAACGGGAAGCTGTGGTTCATATAAAACTACTAAACTACTAATAAACTATTATTATAAATGCGAAAGTCTGTCTGTCTGTCTGTCTATGTGTTACCTCTTCACGCCTAAACCACTGAACCGATTTAGTTGAAATTTGGCGTAGAGATAGTTTGAGTCCCGGAGAAGGACATAGGATAGTTTTTTTTCCAAAAATCATCCCTTAAGAGGGTGAAAAGCGGGGTGGAATCATGGTGGAATTGAGATAATAAATGAGTTGCCTAATATTTGTGTGCATAATATGCTCAAATTGAATGATTGCTATAAGACTTTCTCCAGGCGCTATTTCTTACTCTAGCTGGGGTTACTAAGTCCACGCAGACGAAGTCGCGGGCAAAAGCTAGTTCTATATACATCAAATTGTCAAAATATTTTAAGGCAGTTCCCAGAACCAGAAGGCGAAAAATCTCCTTATATGATCATATTTTTCTAAGAGACGTTGGTATTCGTAGACGTGGAAAAAATATATGTAGTTCTTGATTATATTATCTTTAATTTATAAGCTTCCGATACACGAATTATGACACTTCGCTCGATACAATTAATTCCCAAAGTAACCTCTAACTAGGACTTTTAATCTAACTTTACTCGGTTATTTATTATTTGACACTATAAATAAAAAAAGAAGAAAAAACAATCTTAACTTAAACAGTAATTTGACAGCTTTCGAATTTCGATATTGCAAGGCAACGTTTTTAAAATAAATAAAAATCGACAAAATTCGATCGAAATTGACACTTGGCGCGCATGGTTTTTCCCGTTCTTTCTTACGAAATGTGACTGTGATAGCGGCACACCGATGGAACGGCCTTAATATCCATCCAATAATAAGGAAAATGGGGCCTACATTTTTTTTTATATGGAAAGGCGGTTTTGCGCGGTTGGCCACTTTCGTCTGAAATCAAAAAGTTAAATAAATATTATTTGTGTGCAGTGTGACATGACGTTTGCTAGCGAGGCGTCCCGCAGCGTGCACTACGAGCGAGTCCATCTCAAGGTACATTATAAAGTATATCTATTTTCTCTTTGACTGATCAGCAGAGCCCGGAAAAAACATTTTTTATCGATATCGATAATTGACTAAAGGAAGAATAAAACGGCCCACCAAATAAAAAATATATTTAATAAGAAAATTTACGTGAGGTTTTTATTTTATTTATTAGGAAAACCTACTGCTAAACTAACACGTTAGGTAATAACATAGAAGCAGTGAGCCAATTACAAGTTTCCACAGATAGAAACTGCGTAAAGTGCATGGTGTGCAAAATTACAACTCTAATAATGCTTACTAACTTATAAATATAAATTTACATATAAAATTACATATGTATATAAAAACAGATGCAATTTCTTCTTCGAAATCTACGTCAGTACTCATAGCAGCACATTACATTACATTTGATTTGTGATATTGATAGGAGGTGGATAATGATTAATTTCTAGGTAGCAAACACTTTCGTTTATCACTATAAATCCATTTATGTATACTATACTATTACATTATGTAATTGCATCTGTTTTTATATAATTTACAAAAAATCTAATTTTATTTTTTTGAAATGTTGTTTTTATTTGATTGGCCGTCTTTTTCTTCTATTAAGCAACTATCGATATCGATAAAAAAATCTAACTCTAGCAAGATTGCGACAGTCTTTTGTTTTGCCGCGAAAGTTCCGAGCTCTGCTGATCAGCTAACCTTGGATTAACAATGGCGCCGTATTATGACATATTAGTCATGTTACAATTATAACTCGGCTGTTAAATTCGTTGGCAACGTCCTTTCTTGGATTGTACACTTGTATAGTCGCTATCATACATATCGGAGCGGCTACGGTGCTCCAAAATATCTGGACATGCACTTTAACATCGACATAATTATAGGCAAAGATAGATATAACTCCGTAATAGATGGATACAGTCTAAGGAAAAAACGTGCCTCGAAAATCCAGAAAATTTGATTCTCGTTCAGAGGGCGCTACTAGTTTTGGCCTACTGTCGTATAGATGGCGTTGACGGTTTCGTTTGTTATTTAACAATTTTAACGCATATCAGTGAAAGAACATGGGTCAAAATCATAAAAATAATTAATGCAAATAAAAAAAATCATTTATCTATATTTAAATACATTTTATCGTATTTTTATAAATCTTCATTTTCAGTTTTAAAGTGTGTCGACAGATGGCAGTGAATTTACTGGGGTTAAAAAATTTACTATGACAGTACCGCTCTAGTATAAGTTACTCTATGTTATAGGCTTGTCGTTCCGATATATCTGATGTCCACTGGACCTCTCGTCTGCCATTAGTTTTTCTTTGGCATTTATTCACTTATAAAGTACATTTCATACTGATTTAATACATTTACTCGATTAATTTCTAAATAAAGATTTGTTCGTGACAAATTTGCTAAATAAGAATACTTTACGCAAAAGTAGGTTGTCTAGAATGAATTAACAGAAATCGCTACCACTTAAAACTATATTTCTAGTGTGTAGTGTGTCTAGTGTGTGTGCGTGTATTTGTAGTGTGTGTAATAATTATTGTTTTTTTGTAAAGGTGAAAGTGCGCCGCTGCCTGCCCAAGACGGGGCGCAAGTACGATCGCTACGGGGACCACTTCATGTGTGAAATGTGCGGCAAGAAGTGCCAGGTGAGCATACAGGGGCGTCTCGAGAGACGGGGCCACAGGATCCTGTGTAAAAAACATTCTGTATATTTATTGTATATTATTCAAACACGATTTATAACCTTAAAACGCAAAATCTCGTAAAATTGTATGGATATGACATCTGTTAACGTACCCAAGGTGTTTGAAAAATGCTTTAAACTCGCCAACCCTAGTAGGTGAATTGCAAATAATTTGTACGTAAACATTTGAACAAGTTTTGAGAACAAATCAAATTATTTTATTAAATATTTTGATTTGTGTTTTTTAAGTAGTCACACTACTATATATAAATTAAAAACTGTAATAGATGTCATATATTAAAGAAAAAGTGACGAAGCCCTCCAGTGGTGAAGGCCGGATTCGAACCGGCGTCTTTAGCTATCGCGGCTAACGCCATGAACCCCTAGGCCACCCCGCCACGGCGGTGCCCGTCCGAATTTCTCGACTATATGCCATCTTAGTAAGACTAGGCGTCTTTGACCAGCTCTAAGGGCAAGCAGTGCGCGCTTGCACCTCCTAAACGAACTCCTTACGGATTTACGTTGTAGCGAGAGAGACTGGTGCTGCCATCTATGAACATTTGAACAAGTTTTGAGAACAAATCAAATTATTTTATTAAATATTTTGATTTGTGTTTTTTAAATTTATATATAGTAGTGTGACTACTTAAAAAACACAAATCAAAATATTTAATAAAATAATTTGATTTGTTCTCAAAACTTGTTCAAATGTTCATAGATGGCAGCACCAGTCTCTCTCGCTACAACGTAAATCCGTAAGGAGTTCGTTTAGGAGGTGCAAGCGCGCACTGCTTGCCCTTAGAGCTGGTCAAAGACGCCTAGTCTTACTAAGATGGCATATAGTCGAGAAATTCGGACGGGCACCGCCGTGGCGGGGTGGCCTAGGGGTTCATGGCGTTAGCCGCGATAGCTAAAGACGCCGGTTCGAATCCGGCCTTCACCACTGGAGGGCTTCGTCACTTTTTCTTTAATATATGACATCTATTACAGTTTTTAATTTGTACGTAGTTAAAAACCTGTAATTAGTCTATAGTTAATTTATTCCATTGTGTTATGCCCAATTAAGCCATATCTATTTAAGTTATATGCATGAAAGCGTGTTAGTGTGTGCTATAAACTTATATGTGTATGAATTAAGTACAATAAATACAATACAATTTATGTACATGGTTAATTTTCATAACACAATTGAATCAAATTAACTCAAGGCTAACAGTTTCTTAACTACGCTTAATTATGTACAAGTTTTTTTTTAATTCGTAGAAACACGATGAGTGATTGAATAATTGCGTTTGTTACAGAACAACATCGCCCTGAAGTACCACATCCGCTCTCACACAGGGGAGAAGCCGCACGCCTGCCCGCACTGCCCGAAGCATTACTCTACGCCCGTCGCGCTGCAGGTACAGTTCACTTCACTACAACATCGCCCTGAAGTACCACATCCGCTCTCACACAGGGGAGAAGTCGCACGCCTGCCCGCACTGCCCGAAGCACTACTCCACGCCCGTCGCGCTGCAGGTACAGTTCACTTCACTACAACATCGCCCTGAAGTACCACATCCGCTCTCACACAGGGGAGAAGTCGCACGCCTGCCCGCACTGCCCGAAGCACTACTCCACGCCCGTCGCGCTGCAGGTACAGTTCACTTAACTTGTTATGAACACACAACTTTGGGAACAAATTAAATTATTTTATTAAATATTTTTGATTTGTGTTTTTTAAGTAATCACACTACTATATATAAATTTTAATTGAAATAGATGTCATATACCTATTAAAGAAAAAGTGACGAAGCTCTCCAGTGGTGAATCCGGCCTTCACCACTGGAGGGCTTCGTCACTTTTTCTTTTATATATGACATCTATTTCAGGTTGTTATGAACAGTTTGGTATGAAAATAGGCATTCAAAATTGAATCAATGGTATTAGAAAATAGAATTGAATTCGTTTTATCTAATAATCGAAGGGAATAAAACAATAGCAGGTCGGCTCTATTTAATAATTATTAAAATTTCATTGTAGGTAATTAGTACTAGTATTAAGACGCGGTGTCGCTAAAGGTTAAGCGATTCTACCTGTACCTTTCATCTTTGTGCAGTCGCAAATTAAAAAAAAAGAAAATTAAATAAAGCGAGTGCGATGATAAGGCAGCTAAATGTTTGCCTATTTTCTTAAATAACTACAAAACTACATGAAATTGATTAAAAAAGTATATTTGATTTTCTCATAATGATTTCTCATTTCATATGTCACACGATATAGTTTATTTAATTACAGTTAGTATTAATAATTAAAAAAAAACACTAATGAAATAAAACCTACGAAATTTTGAAGTGTCCCGTTTTTACGCAGTACCACATCCGGTCGCACACGGGGGACAAGCCGCTGGCGTGCCCGCACTGTCCGCTGCGTTACGCCACTCACAAGGGACTGCAGGTGGGTCAATCAACTCTTATCACTAGTTGCCGTGCTCAAGTCTCCTGGGCTATACAATATAGCTTAGGACCAAAACTTATAGGTACTTACAAATCAAAATCATGAGAACTAAGCATTAATGAAGTCCATATAAGTTAACTCTACATAGAAGTTGAAGTGTCTCTATAAACGTAATAGTTTTGGACGATTTTGTTGGCACTGCCACACACTGTTATTGAAAAATATGCAGACACTTCAGTGAACTTATTCTCTCCTGAGTTAACTTCTAAAAGTTGATTGACCCAGATGCAGTCACCCTCTTATATTTATACACTTTCGTATTCAGAAATATCTAACACTCTGATTGTGTGCACCTTTCACATATCTCTTTTTGTAAAATCATTAGAGAACGGTAGATATTTTTGACGCGTAATTTCATCCGGGTCAAGAACTTTTGCTCTGTCTGTAGATATCAAAATATTAACTTCAAATCTGTTTAATAATAAATAAATAAATAATTTCTTTATTCAGACACGGTGTTCCAAATTTGTTAGTTAGTTACTTAAAAGCTAGGTTATTTATACTAAAATATATTTACACAATCACCTACTTAATTTAAAAAAATACACATCCCCTGAATGGTATATTAGTGGGTATAATGAAAGTCTTTGTAAAATGTACACAAATTGCGGCTAATAATTAGAATGGTGTTTACAGACTCACTTGCTCAAGCACACAGGCGAGCGCCCGTTCAAATGTGAGCTGTGTGGGAAGGCCTTTACACAGAAGACCATGTTACAGAAACATAAAACGGTGAGTACCACATCATACAATACTAAGTCATGGCCAGATCATAGACATTTATCATTTCAAAATGCCATTTTAGAATTAAACACTTCATGATATGGTTAGGTTAGATTTGACTTTTTCATGATGTTGCCAAACGATCATTTCATAAATTCTATGATCTGGCCATGATACATACATAGTTACATACATACACATTGCTGGCTTGAGTATGTGAGTAGATATTGTAAGTAAGTAAACACTTTATTGTATGAAAAAGAAAAAAATCAAGGTTACATCAGATAAAAGTAGTACAAAGGCGAACTTATCCCTAAGAGGGATCTCTTCCAGTTAACTTAAAGTAGTAATTAATTGTTTATGTCTACTAATATTGTCTTCGGTTACCGCGATAGTTACTCATGAAATAAAGCTATGAAAACGGATTACATCGCGTATATTGAATTTATAATACATCCCGACGTTTCGAACCCTTTACAGCGTTCGTGGTCAACGGGTGACTGAAGAAAAGCTACAATGTGCAAAAATACCCACATACAAAAATAATGAACCATATTAAACTATAAACTTTAAAGGCTAGTTGTAATATACGCGATATTTATAACCAGTTTTCATAGTTTTATTTTATGTCTACTAGCTCATCATTTGAATCGTCCAAAATGTATAGGTGTCTTGGCACTACTTTGGCACTTCAATTATGACTTTATCTACTTTGAGATGCCAATTATGATATCACAAGTCATTTCTGCCAACAAAAATCTTAACAAAACTTAATCTGCGCAGGTACACACTGGTGAGAAACCATACGCGTGCGACATATGCGGCAAGGCGTTCACCCAGTCGGGCTCCGTGCACACGCACGTCAAGTACGTGCACAAGAAGCTGCCCGCGCCGCCGCGCAACCGCGGCAAGCGAGACAAGCCCGACTGACATACGCACTACTGACATACAACTTACACTTCGCCGGTTTGAGCCGGCTAATTATATTACTAGTCGCCCCATTTTGCGACGTGTATAGCTTTCTTTAAATAGGCTGACTGACATATTTTTGCCATTTATTTTGCCATTTTGAGATTGGTCTTATTTATAGTAAAAGTTGCTGAGTATGAATATACTTATTATATTCATCTTGCAAATTATGGCTAAAGGTTGAAAAAGGTGTACATTATACATTTAGTATTTAGATGTGACTTCGGGATATTTAATAAGATATATGATAAATGAATTAGCCTAAGTATTTATATTTTATTGTACAAAGTTATTTGTAAGGAATTGTAAGGAAATAAATAATCAAGGAAACATGTTGCGTTTTTACTCAATATCTATTTAACTAAGTTAACTTATTGTGCATCCTATTCTCGTTTAATTTAAGATAATGTAGTTAGTAATTAATTAAGTAGTTCGCTAATCAGCAAAACCGTAGTCTGGAGCGAGCTTAATACTCACTAGGAGAAGAACGATAACTCCATACCATAGAGTAACTTATACTAGAGCGGTACTGTCATAGTAAATTTTGTAACCCCAGTAAATTCACTGCCATCTGTCGACACACTTTAAAACTAAAAATGAAGATTTATAAAAATACGATAGAATGTATTTAAATATAGATAAATGATTTTTTTTATTTGCATTAATTATTTTTATGATTTTGACCCATGTTCTTTAACTGATATGCGTTAAAATTGTTAAATAACAAACGAAACCGTCAACGCCATCTATACGACTGTAGGCCAAAACTAGTAGCGCCCTCTGAACGAGAATCAAATTTTCTTGATTTTCGAGGCACGTTTTTTCCTTAGACTGTATCCATCTATTACGGAGTTATATCTATCTTTGCTCCATACAAAAAATGTCCCTTTCAAAAGTTCGTTTACAATACTAGCGCTCTCCTTGTATAGCAATAGCATTGACAACCGGCTTAGCCTGGTGGCTATTTTTGGTATTGGTTTGGTAATCCGGGTAATCCAGTTCAGTTAAATTTGTACAGAACCAGGGACCGGACAACCCTTTCCGCGATAAAACCCTTTCAATGGGCGACACTTAAACACGGCTAACACATTGAAAGACTTTCCCTTTTCCAAGATTACTCATTTTAGCTTTACTTTTAATTGAATAATAATATGTTGTACAAGTTGTATTAATTAAGTTAATTTAAGGTAGTCTTATGTAATACAAATTTAATGTATTACTAGGACTAGGACCTATTTGCATGCTGCCAAAAACAGCTAAAAGGCTAGACCATGTAACTTTTATTATATCTATGTAAAACCCTTTTTATGTGCAAATAAATGATTATGATGATTATATTCATCATTGAGTACAATAATTAGGAATATCGAATATATTAAAATAGATAAATTTCTTTATTTCATAATAAGATTACAATATAAACGTGGGCGGAGATCGAAGGAGTCAGGAGTCGGAGAAAGAAACAGCATGTGTATCTTATGGCGTCTATTGGTAGTTTTTTTTTTATTGAAAATTTAACAAAAATTATAACATTCTTCTTCTTCCTGCCCTTAATCCCAAACAAAAATTATAACATTATAAGTACCTTAATCCAATGTTCGCCAAACTGTGAAACAGTTTGTTGGCGGTTACTATCTTAGACCTATTTATTGATTAAAGCGCCACCTATGGGCCTTCTCTTGGACTACGTACCCTGGTGGGTGCGTAAAGTAGACAAGTCATCCAGGGTTCAATACAGAATAGAGGGTGTCCCATAGATGGCGCTGTTAACACGAGTTAACAATAAATTTGCATTAATGTAAAAATTATGTTTTTCGCAAACATAACATAGCAAAAAATATAAAATCAATAAGTTGTGTCTCCCAATGTTTAAGCATCGTTGTTCGCGCCCATTTTCATTCATTGTCATTCACATTCATCCATCTCGCTCACTCTTTCTTTAATAAATATATTCGACCTCATTTTCATACCACCCGCCTTTTTGCCGACCTTCTTAAACGAAATAAAGAAAAGCAGAATAATTTGAATAAACTGTCATTGCCAAAATTGTCAATCAAATAAAAACACGCATTTTTCTTCGTGAAGATTAATTAATTTTAAGAGTGATAAACGTGAATGTGAAGGTGAGAACAGTGAGAAGAAATCCAAGGAAATACGAACCACTAAATTAGAATATATAACTCGGCGGCCGCCGCAACCGGACAGAATTTTACTGAGCAGGTAAGGTCGGCCCCACAGATTTAATATATACGCTAGATGACGCAAATACCACAATTAGTATTGCAACCAAGCGTGCTGACTTTTTCATACAAAATTTACGCATAATATAATCTTAAAATTACTTATCTGTGATAGGAAATATGTTCTTGCCTTTGGGTGCTCGCAATTTTTGGCCTGTTGCAGTTAATTACCATGCAACGAAGCATTTTTTAAGTTTTCACGGACGTCCGGCTTCAACAACCGGCGGCGTGGACTGTAAAGAGCGACGGTCCACCCCGACGCTTGGTCGGGGTTCGGACGCGAAGTAGATGCATTTGCGTCTTCTATGGTATATTTATTTCTGTGGTTGGCCCCATTAATTCATAGATTCATTCTCAGCCAAAGCCCCTCTTTATCTTCGGGCGCTCCCGCTGGTCCTTCGAAATCGCGTCTACAATCGACATGTATCAAGAAAACGTGTTAACCCAATCCACATATTGGGCCAATCTGAGGGACGCAGTTATACGGTGGAATGAGATAGCAATATCACTTGCTCCCTCTAATGCATACATGCGTCCCTTAGATTGGCCCAAGTTGGCCCAATGTGTGTACTGGGCTTTAATTAAGTATAACCACATAATAAATAATACTACCACCGTACAGAAATGACACTGCCTACAAAACCGAAGTTTGACAGTGATTCAGTGATTATATTTTAATAAAATAACAAATCTTCCGTGAGACACAGACGTATTAATAGTACATTTCGATGCTAGTGCGGAAAGTATGTCATTAGTTCACGAGTACCGAGATATCTTGCCACGAGCCGTGGGCGAGTGGCAAGACTCGGGACGAGTGAAGAATGACATTTCCGCACGTGTATCGAACGACGTTTTTTTAATACAGTTGCGAAAAAATAAGAAGAGCAACAAGTAAGGAACGGAATTCGAAACTTTTATATTATTAATTCTGTGACATCATTGACATTGGCATTATGAAGAAGTGTTTTTCTAGCTTTTATTCGACTAGAATTGATTTTGTTATTATTATTGAACCCACTTCAATGAAAGTTTTTTTTTTTCAAATGTATGTTCTATAAAAGAAACAATTGTAAATATTAAAACATTGTACTATTACTACCTAAATATCGTTATTTATGATTATTTGTGTATCGTAAACAATATCGAATGTTGCCTTTGGAAACTTAAAATTCTTGCAGTAAGAAAATACGCCTCTTCTTTGACAGGCGTTCCGTTCTATTCAGACAACTTATTAAGAACGGTTTTTCAACATTAAAAAATAAACGTGTTATAATACTTATAATGATGAAGAGGTAAGTAATAAAATATGAAATATGCATATTTTTCGTATTCTTACATTAACAGTAGGTTTTTATGTTGATTACGACGTTTAAATGAAACTAATATTAACACTCATCAATAAGTAGTCATGAATTGGAACAAGATAAAATTTTAAAAAATTGGAAAAGTAAAAAGCACTAGTTCGCGAAAACCAACTTTCCGCACGCTAAACAGCCACGAAAAGTAGCACTTTTTGAGCAACTGTATTAAAAATTAACTAAATATATTAAACCGGGTCCTCTGTATGGAGCGAAACGTGTTTCCCCACCTTACCTTAACTAACTTATTCACTGCTAATAAAAGATACCACCGAACGTATAAACTCGCCTAGAAGAGTAGACACAGCTCGCATCCTAACTTCAGGCACAGAATAAGTAATAGTATTATCATACAGAACGGCCACGCACCGCCCCGCCCCGACTTGAATGACCTCGCCCCGCGACACCAGATTGACGGCCGTTCGCCGGCCGCTCAGTACTATTTTAAGCAATATACTCACACTATGACGCATGACGAGTGTACAGACGTGCCATTAACACATAGAAACGCAAGTGATTTTTGATGTATGGCGTGTCCGCCCTGTGATACTTCAGTTAAAGGCTGACCAGGAAATGATCACGTGCCATGTTGCGGAATTTCACTGGAACTAATATTTTCATACTATACTGAACTGCCACCCTATAGTATATTGACCGGGATATGGACCGTGATCACCTTTTATTTATTTATTAATTTTTTATTTTATTTTATTTATTTGAACATCCAACAGCTGTGTGATTTTGTTCAACTATAGGTAAGGTAGTAAGATAAATAGAGATAATTTGAAATTTGAAATTTGAAATCATTTTATTTCATGTAACCGTGACGCATACATTTTGTTAGTAAAAAACAGTTTCAAAAGGGATAAGGGAGTCGATTCCAAATTAACATTTAGTTAGTGGTTTCGAACTTGTTTTATTTTGTTACGAGTTTGACGATTGTTGATTAGCGAGCATCTCACTCACGACCTTCACTTCGTAAAGAAATGTGTTCATATCTTAGCTAATGTGCGCATCCCAAACAGTTGCCGCCCATATTTTATTCAATATAGGTTATTAACCTTGCCTTGTATTTATATATTACAAGCTGCTCTGTTTGTTCGGGAAAATTCATATCTATTCACATTAAAACAAGACAAGGAAAACACTAGAACACAATATAGAAATAAACTGCAATTACCAAAGACTAACCTAGAGATGTGTAAAAACAGTCCCCAATATTTAATCACAAATAAAATTCCCAATTATATTAAGCTAGAAACTCGCAACGCAGTGTTTAAAAACAAATTAGAAAATTTATTAGTAGATAATAGTTATTTGTTATACAAGGGTGCAAAGTTGTATTTTACCCGCGAGTGTTTCAACACACGAGAGGTAAAATACATTGGCACCCGTGTGTAACACAAAACTTTTCCCCTCACTATAGCGAGGAAAGTGCAACATCCACAGGCGTTAAATCATCTTCATCACTGGAATCACTTTTTTTTTTACGATAATACGATATTATAACAGAAAACTCTGAAAGTTGTGTATTTTTACGTGTCGGAGTCGGTGAGAAAATTTTTGTTGACAATGTTAACATTTCGGACGATGCGTTTTGTAATTGCATCGACTCAACTTGTGCGTTCAGAATTACATTCAACATCATAAAAAAAACAAATGTTTCTTATGGAATATAAGGTTTATGACTTAAAATCATTAAATAAAGCTAAATTTGGTATTTTGTATTAAATTCTCAAACCATTTATTTATGATAATTCATATCGAACGAACCATTATTATGAACGTTTTACGTTTTGTTATCTGTCAAAAGCTACTTAAACACGCTCCATCCAAGGTCAAATTACTTTCCCCACTAGTGGATAAAATGCGTTTTTCCCCGCTTGTTTTAACGGATAAAAGACAGCTTTCCGAGCTAGTGAGAGGAAAATTTTATTATTCGGTTAAGGATTTTCTTAATGACGATAGTTTATATATTTTTTTTTGTAATATATTATTAATTGTTATTTATAAATGGAAAGACTTGTATAGTTTAGTTTTTAAGTTAATGTTGTTTGCCCTTACAGGGTGTCATGGTCTGACTTGTATTTTATTGAATAACTGCTTGATTTACTATGACATGACTTTACAACGAAATAAATGAAAAAAAAATCCTTTTAGCATGCACTAATAGTGCGTGAGCGATCTTCAGAGTCGTATCTTATTATTAGGGATGTTGCGAATATTCGCATCCGCATCCGCAACTGCGGAACTTCCGCATAATTTTCAACATCCGCATCCGCATAAAATCGAAACCTTGGAGGTAAATTTAAAACTTATTTTACGCGATGAAGTCCCGTCGTTGTGAATAATAATGAGAAAAATCGTGAAAGCTTAAATCAGTTATTTCCCAAAAAAGCGCAGCAACAGAAATGAATTAATTAACTACTGAACTTGCTGACCAAATTTCACGAGAATCGGTTGAGAATTGCGACCTGTAGAAGGCAAAATGCGCACAAAATCTCGTCAAAACTCCCTCGATACCATAACCCTCTTCCATTATGTCGGATAAATATTTAAGCAGCTCCGCCCCTCCCACGGTGACCACGCCCCCGCTATTTAGGCCACGCCCCCTGTCGGCTGGCCACGCCTCCGCGCGCAGAACCTCCCCGCTCGCACGGGTGGACGGACGTCTGTGACAGGTGTTTGTGATACGATAAGTGATAAGTGACAAAGTGCAGTGGTTAGAAAAGGCTCACGGAGGAATCGAGGTAAGTATTTTTCATATACAGAAGAAAAAAATCTTTAGTTTTTAGGGTTCCGTACGCAAAGGATAAAACGGGACCCTATTACTATGACTCCGCTGTCTGTCTGTCCATCTGTCACCGCTGTATCTTACGAACCGTGATAGCTAGACAGTTGAAATTTTCACAGATAATGTATTTCTGTAGACGCTATAAAACAAATACTAATAAGTTTTTTGCAAAAATTTCATTTTTGTTACAAGCTTTTATCGCTGACTGTATTTTTTTTCCACAGGCAACTAATACTCATAGAGACAATTCTAAAAACCCCAAACACAATAAGGTTGCGTTGTTTTATCACAGAGTTCCTATGACCACCTCCTGTCTCCATCATCAGATAAACTCGATGGTACCATAATATTGCATTGTCACCCGACTTACATGCGTATGCAAATTTTTAGCTTCATCGGAAACCGGGAAGATGGTTAAATTAGTTACCTTAGATTCAATTACATAGTTACATACAGGTCAACCTAATAAAATAAAATAAATATTTAAGTGGGGCTCGAATACAAGAATCGTGAGTTTTTTGCGTAATGGTACGGAGCCTTTCGTGCGCGAGTCCGACTCGCACTTTGCCGGTTTATTATGATTATGATGTAGGTGTGATGATGGACCTAACGATGGCAGACCGTCGGACTAAACGTGCCCCTATACGAGGCCTACGATTTGCGATTTTTGCGAAATCAAAAGTAGATAACATAACAGTCGCTATGATCGCCATAAGATATGTCGGAGCTACCGAGGTCGTTTTAAACGTCTTGTAGGCGGATGACTTGATGACCAATAGCATGGCACTTAAAAATGTAGGTGTTGAAAAAAAAACGTTAGGTATAGTTTATTGCCGTGCATTGTCTTTGTGACGGCCGGCATTTGCAAACTAAGATAAGGAGTCCAAAATGTATCCTCATTGGCTCATCTTTACGGGGAGACGAAGCTTAGCCTAAACAACAACTAATAACCTGTCCACTGTCCTTACTACCTATTGTTTGCCTCATTACCTGCTTTTACTCTTTTAATATTAACATAAAGAATCCTAAATGCATCGTTATTGGTTATATCCCAGGTAGCATTTATACGTCATTGTGACGTCCGTTACGTCAGTATGACGTATAAGTGACGTCATAATGACGTCGCCGACGTCACTTTGCTACCTGGGATATCTCTATAGGAGGCGGAGTTTAGCTCGCTCCTTACGGATTGAAGTAAAAGAATTTTGAACTGGTTCACCGCCAATGTCCGTTTCTCACAGCATAAGATCTTGTTACCTTTATTTACATTGCAAATCTGTTTTTAAATTTGTTTTCACCACACCAGCTGGTAAAGGTTCTGGTAATTGTTCAAAAACTGATGAGAAAGTTCAATTTTATCCACATGTAGATCTAATAATCTGTGGACGATGTTGTTGGTCTCACACTATATTATCCTTTGTACTCTATCTCTGTGCCTAAACCTTGTGTGTTACTGTTTTTTTGTCCCAAATAAAAAAAAAGTAGGGCAAAGTATAGTTATACTACTGTGATGCAAATTTTGAACCGTTTCCTTATGCTGGCTAGTAGAAATGACTTTTAAATGATGATTTTGAATGAAATCTGTTTGTTGTAAGTAACGTTCATTTAGATTTGTTTTGGTTTGATTTTGTATTATATTTTACTGTTAGGCTTTTCCTCGCGTTGGTGTGGTGAAAAATGTTGTGTTTCACTCGGTGGCAAAATGTGTTTAACCCTCGTGCCTTGAAACCCTCGCAACGCTCAAGATTCCATTTTTCGAACCACTCGCTAGGCGCGTGATTTTAAAATGAAAGCAGATGTCAATGGGATGGGACCCGACCTCCCGTGGAGCGCAAAAGTTCAACGTTTACCTTATGGTTTACTCAATAAGGACTACATCTTACGTTAATTTTACTCAAAATACGCTTTTCGTAGTGAAATTCAGAGAATAAAATCTTTATTATCAATTTTCCTAAATAATTTGCTACAATCTTACCACGCACAAAGCAGCTACAAAACCAAAATGTATACAGAAACATACCCTAATACATTATTATAAGCGCTAACCACCAATTTTCCAACCGCAAACTAAATAAATGTCACAATATCTACCACTTTATCAATGCGGCTGATACAGTAATAAACATTCTAAACGTAATCTTAAAACTACAACTACAAGGTTTATATTATAAGATGAGGGGTAGCCAGCCGCAGAGACGTTTGTCGTGTAAGATAGGGCGGCATCAAAGAGCCTCGGCAGGTGTGCTTTGTGGCAGCGACAGGCGAGCGACAGGCGACGGGCGAGCGACAAGCGAATGAACTGTCGCGCGCAAATGTTAGCGTATTAAATGTGGCAGGCAGATTGAAAAACGATCAAAGATGAATATTATGCTGAACAGGTTGAGGTTAACTAAATAAAAATCCTCCGTTAAACATCTCTATCCCTACTTAGAGAGGTATTATTAAATGCGAAAGTTACGTTCTATTAGACCGTGAGCCAGGAATAGATTTCCATGACCAATCACCTCCCGGGCGCGATAGTGACTCGTATAGTGGTTAACAGCTATATATGATGAATCCTCGTATACGTCAGCTGCCGCTCCCTTGGTGGTTGAGGAACTGCAGCCACCGAAAAACGTAAAAAAATGTTTACGTCATCAACGCGGTCTATACATGGTGGCCAAAAAATATGTGCATTCCCGTTGTCAGGGAGGTTTTGGGATTATACTGAGCAACTTTCTGTATGGGATCAACAACGAAATCGCGAAAAAAATTCCTGTCTTCTGTAGGTAAATAACTATTTTGTTTTTAGGGTTCCGTACCCAAAGGGTAAAAACGGGACCCTATTACTAAGACTCCGCTGTCCGTCTGTCCGTCCGTCTGTCCGTCTGTCTGTCTGTCACCAGGCTGTATCTCATGAACCGTGATAGCTAGACAGTTGAAATTTTAACAGATGATGTATTTCTGTTGCCGCTATAACAACAAATACTAAAAACAGAATAATATAAATATTTAAATGAGGCTCCCATACAACAAACGTGATTTTTTTTGCTGTTTTTTTCCGTAATGGTACGGAACCCTTCGTGCGCGAGTCCGACTCGCACTTGGTCGGTTTTTTTATTTTATTTTAGACCCAGTAGTTTCGGAGATAAAGGGGGGCGGGGGATGCTAATTTTTTGCCTATTTTCTTGAACAACTTCTAAGCTGTTTATCGACTCGCACTTGGCCAGTTTTTCATGTATCATTAGGTATGATAATATATGTCTACTTGATTGCTGCGAAGCAATTTAATACGTCTAAAATAGGAAACTAGTTTATCCATTAACTAGTAAATGTCCCGATCATCCCTTTAGGTCAAATTGTCACCCCTGAATGTCAACACTCGGGCAATAACATAATAAGGGTAGGGGACCGAGGACAGGGCCACCTGTAGCGACGTGTCGTGTTTATCACAAAGAAAAAAAAAACAACATTCATTATCTAGCTTCTGGCGGCGACTTTTCGGTTACAATTATGATTTTCTTTGATAATAATTAATAGTTTAAAAAGCAATAGAAAAATACGCTTTTATATAAAATAGGTGTTCAAAGTCCATTACGTGACCTTTCTCACAAGTGCAAACACGACTATGATACGATATTCCATCATGGAATGCCAGTGCCTATCTTCCGGCTTCATCATCAGACCTTGAAACCTAATCGTGGTCAAAGTTCATTACAAGACTTTTCTAAATCCAAACACAGCTATGATACGATGTTCCATCATGAAGTTCCAGTTCATATCTTCCGGCTCCATCTTCAGATCAGTTCGACAGTACCATATTATTGTATTGTCATCAGAACTACATACAGCTGCCAATTTTCATAACGCTACGATCCTTGGAAGATGGTTAAATTAGTTACCTTAGATTCCATTACATAGTTAGTTACATACAGGCACCATACAGGTCGACCTGATAAAGTCATATATCATTCGCATATGAATATTGTATAAACCCTTGATCATAGTCAAGATAAGCTAACTCTGCAGCGTTTTTGATAGCGCAGTGTTCATCACACGGTATTTTATACTTACGTCATAATTTCATAGAAGTTTGACGTTAAAAATAACACTTGCACACTCTGTGCTATCAAAAACGCTGCAGAAGCTTTAGCTTGACAAACAAAATACAATACAAAAGAACAAAGGGTTAATTCATTGACTACCACCAATAATATCAAGATATCAATGTTACGAGTTTGCAAAACAAAGCGTAATCCCGCCCCTGCATAAATATTTGACCGCCGAACAAGGGGTTGTTAAGTACAGTATCCATTACCCGCGGGATATTTGCCGGCGCCAATAAGCGCAGCCCGGGATTCCGGGACTCCATGGCTTTAGAGCGCAAGCGGCCGGCTGAAACTAAAAACGAGTAACAGCAGTCGTTGAAAGACTTTCGAATGCTCGTCACTGTCCCAATAACTATATAGATAGATGGATAAGAACTTTAAGTATTGCTAAACATTATCGTGACAATAGTTTTTTGTTATACAAGGGTGCAAAGTTGTATTTTACCCGCGAGTGTAGAATTGAAATGCGAAAACACGAGCAAGCGAAAGGATTCTATAGGTGAACCACGAGCGAAGCGAGTGGTTCTAAAATAGAATCCTGAGCGTAGCGAGTGTTTCAACACACGAGAAGTAAAATACATTTGCGCCCGTGTGTAACACAAAACTTTTCACCTCACTATAGCGAGGAAAGTGCAACATCCACAGGCGTTAGATCATCTTCATCACTGGAATCACTCATTTCTTTACGATATTATAACAGAAAACTCTGGAAGTTGTGTATTTTTACGCGAGTCGGTGAGAAAAGGTTTTAAGTAAAAAAATTGTTGACAATGTTGACATTTCTGATGTATGAAACGTCAACGATGCGTTTTGAAATTGTATCGACTCAACTTGTGCGTTCAGTATAATTTAACATCATTATAAAAAAACAAACGTTTCTTATGGAATTTTAAGGTTTATATGACTTAAAATCATTAAATAAAGCTAAATTTGGTATTTTTTATTGGATTCTCAAACCATTTATTTAATGATAATTAATATCGAACGAACCATTATCATGAGCGTTTTACGTTTTGTTATCTGTCAAGCTACTTTAACACGTTCCATCTAAGGTCAAATTACTTTCCCCACTAGTGGATAAAACGCGTTTTTCCTCGCTTGTATTGAAGGATAAACGACAACTTTCCGAGCTAGTGAGGGGAAAAATTTTTTTACTTATAATAAAACTAAAGCTTAGGTCTAAGTACTATACTAAACTAATTATATGTCATCTTTAAGGTAAGAGAGTGGAGTTTATTAGATTCGTACCGCTTTTTAGGGTTCCGTAGTCAACTAGGAGTAGGAACCCTTGTATGTAGCTTCGCCATGTCCGTCTGTCTGTCCGTCCGCGCTTTGCTCCGTGATCGTAAGTTGCTAGAGAGCTGCAATTTGGCACGGACACATAAATCATTCATGGTGACAGAATGGTAAAATAAAAACTACAACATTTTTTTAGGGTAGTTACCTCCCATACAATTTTTTTTGCTAATCCAATGGTGGGAGTGGGGTATCGTTGGATAGGTCTTTCAAAACGAATAAGGGTCGTCAACAACCATTTTGTGACAAAGTGAATATTTTCGGAAATCACACTGATTTAAACTTTTACGATTTTTACTCATTATTATTTACAACGACGGGACTTAATCGCGTAAAATAAGTCCCGTCGTTGTAAATAATTTTCGGAAATATTCGCTCCGAAAGAAAAATAAATCTATCCTCCCCCTCTAACTTTTTAACCATATGATATGATTTTTATTATATCACAATACATCATCATCATTTGTGACGTTTTCAATCAAAAGGTACCACATCAAAAGGACGAAATTGAATTGTATCTTTATACGAATAACCTGTCAGAGCGTCCTTATGGCAAAGCGACAATGTGGTACCTTTTGATTGAAAACGACACATTTTAGCCTTCAGTCACCCACTGCTGATCCGAGCATAGGCCTCTCTTCGATCTCGCACCTTGGTGCGGCGTCGGATCTCGACATGTTCCTCACTCGGTCTTGAAGTTTGATGCCGAGCATGGCGCGCTCCATGGCTCTCATCATCGTCATGGCATCAATACGGTTGCCAATAAGTACTCTGTAGTATTCTGACTAATTCTGAGGTTATGCAATAAAGAGGATTTGTATTGTATTGTATTGTACTTATTGTTCTTAGACCTGTAAAAGAAACAAAACAAAACACACGGGAGCAAGAAAAGCATTTCAAAAAAGTAGTATACAAGGTTTTGGATCGGGACAGCCCTCGACTAGGGGCCCGGGCCCGGGGCCTCCGGGGAGCCCGAGATGGCTGTTTTATTAATTAAGCTGCAAATCGGCTGTTAACATTACTGTTTGTTGACGACCGAATATTGAACTGAGAGTGTTACATTGTTGCTGTATGTTATTCCATGAATTATATAGTCATTATACCTATATATGTAAATTGTATATTTTTATTTTATTTGATGCATGTTAATTATAATGTTTAAAAAAATGTGTCCCACTCAGTTTCTTACCGGTCCCATATTGGGGTATTTTCCTCCAATGGGGTTGGCAACTGTCAATCTGATGGCGCCATTCAGGGCCGGATCTAGGGTAGAGCGAGTTCAGCGGCCGCTCTTGGCGCCGGATGGCAAGGGGGGCGCCAAAATGGCAAATGAGAAAAAAAATAGTTTTAAAGACACGAGTGTGACGCGGGCCCAAAATACGGTTCGTTTTGCTTTTGGGTAAAAAGCTTCAACGTCGGGCGCCAAAACCCGATTTCGCTCTACCCTGATCAAGAACTCGGGCCGGCACTGGCGCCATTATAGCTTGCCCCTTTTTCTATGAAATTTGGCTTAAAGGGCTGGCATTCAGGGCATAAAATTCCATTAAAAAACCCAAAAAATTTGACATACTTCTATGGATTGACAGGGCAAGCTATGCTGGCGCCATCTGCTAAATGCTTCGACCGGCCAACCCCATTGAGGAGGGATTTAATTCTTCTCGAGGCAGAGGTGTGGGGTTAGAGCCGGTGTAGCTTTATTTGTCGCTCATGTCGAAAGTTGATTGTCCCCAAATATTTCTTTATTTATTTTATTTTAGACAAAAAATCACTGCAGTAGTTGTTTAGTTAATTTTCTCGTATTTATATCACACGTGGGGACCTAAAAAATTATGAAATGTTATTGAGATAAATGAGAATGAATTATTTTTTGATATTTTAAGTACCTATTCTCTCTCCCATTCTCTCTATTCTATTAGAGACAATGGGAGAGGATCATGCCGTGAAGAAAGCATACTTGGGACAACCAAATAGGAGACGCCCGGTTGGACGCCCTAGGTACCGTTGGCACGACGGAGTTGCTGAAGACTAGGGATGAAAATTCCGGATAAAATCAAATGTTTTTTTCGGGAATTTTTGAAAATTTCGTTCATTTCGGTTTTTTTCCAGTTCTATTCAGAAAAAATAAATACATACACAATGCCACTGATGAGTGATGACTGATGACAGTGTCAATGCCATAAACAAACACATTAGACATGCAACCTTAACCTACCTGTTTAAATTCCTTATTAAGTATATTGAAAAATACATTGCTTTTTTCGAAAGAAACTTGAAAAAAACGAGCCGTTATGAAATTTTCCCGTTATTTTCCCGGTTTTTTCAACGCTACTCAAGAGTCAAGACCTGCTCAACCTCGGCCATGGCGACTGGCGAGAGCTATCGCAATACCGAGAGGCATGGCGTGATCTGCGGGCTTAGCACGGTAGCATTTTTATCGCCTGTCACCATGCCTGTCACGTTCTAACAAGTAGGTAAGTGCGAAAGTGACAGGCATAGTGACAGGTGATAAAAATGCGACCGTGCTTAGCCCGCTGGTGTCGGAGGCCAGGACTCACTTTGGGTCATTGCGTCACCGTAGTAAGTAGTAAGTAAGTACCTATTATTTTAAGGCCAGGATTACACTCGTAAGTTTTACTTACGTAAGTAGGGACAAAGCTATTTGCTAGAATGAGATAACGATATTCATATCTCATTTTGTAGTATACCTGTGTCCCTACTTACGTAAGTAAAACTTACGAGTGTAATCCTGGCCTAACTTTATATATGTTAAATTTCGCTAAAATAAACGTCATCAAGTACCTAAACTTTACAGAGTGGTGTAACGTATAGGGTCAGTTAATCCGCTACTGTTTGTAATGAGAACGAGTTAATCCTCTCAACGCTGTCGGTTAATAGCTGCATCAATATTGCAGCGGGGGGGTTAGGTGCACGCTCCGGGGATAAGCGGCTGCAGGGAAAGGGTTAAATGTTTGTGTGTTATGGCTAATTATTTGGCGCTATTAGCAACTTAAGGCCGTTTCATCGGTTTGCCGCTGTCTCTGTCACATTTCGCAAGAAAGAACGGGAAAGATCATGCGCGCCAAGTGTCAATTTTGATCGAATTTTGTCGATTTTTATTTATTTTAAAAACGTTACCCTACAATATCGAAATTCGAAACCTATGAAATTACTATTTAAGTTAAGATTGTTTTTTCTTCTTTTTTTGTTTATGGTATCACATAATAAATAACCGAGTAAAGTTGGATTAAAAGTCCGAGTTAGATGTTACTTTGGGAATTAATTGTATTGAGCGAAGTATCATAATTCGTGTATCGGAAGCTATGATATTAAAGATAATATAGTCAAGAACTACATATATTTTTTCCACGTCTACGAATATCAACTCCTCTTAGAAAAACAGGATCATATAAGGAGATTTTTCGCCTTCTGACTCAGGGAACCGCCTTAAACGGCAAATCAGAATCAGAAATATTTCATAGCATGGTAATAAGTTTAGACCTTAGAGCGTTTTCATATTGTCCGATATGATATCGATATTGGATTAGGAGCGTCCGGGCGCCGTCTTTAGCAGTCACGCACACTAAGGGCCTGTTTCACAATGTCCAAGTAAAATCCTGAATAAGCTACTTGCCACTTATCTGACGAATAAAGTCATCGTTGGCGTTTCACAATCTCCAAATAAGCTTTATCTGCTGGATAAAGTGCTTTTTTGTAGGAAATTTTATCTGGTAGTTAATTTATTTGTTAATTAGCTATCCAATACTTTACTTGGACATTGTGAAACAGGGCCTTAAACAAGCATTATATATAGCTACACATACGCACACAAACAAATATTATCGTTCCGACAGCTGACGGGGGGCTCAGACATGGCTGAATTTATCGGAAGCGCCTTTCCGATATCGGATGTTGGAAGGCGCTTATGACAAAAACAGCCGCAGGAGAGTGCCATTGGCATTAAATCCGCCTTTTTGCGTTAATTATCGTTTTTTAATAATAATGATAAATACAGAGAAACACATATCTTACATTTTACTTCCTTCCGACATCCGATATCGGATCGGAATGTGAAACGCTCTCAGGGACCAAGCTAAATCTGCAAGGGATTTGCAGTGACGAAGTATGGTAATGTCATTCTTAATGTCCAATTTCTGTGAACATATTACGTCTATAATCACTTTGTGTTTAAAGTTGACTTAGACGAACTCTAGCCCTTTAACACATTCACCGCTGAGCTACAGTTGTAGCGCTACGTCGTAGCCGATAACATGGGTTTCCCGGTATGTAGCGAAAATCCTTAGTAGAGGCAAAAAGACAACGTGAGGCTAAGTAAATTGTTGCGCTGTGGTTCGCTTGTATGTTTTTTTGAATAAATAATTACCTAACCTATATTAATTAAATTAAGTTTTGAACATTTAAATAATATACCGACAATCAAATAAATACACCAAAGCGACCGATAAAATTCTTGTTCAGAATAACACAATACACATGGAAGGCCACCAAAGCTAAGTAGTTAGTATATTCTATTGTAACTCAACAGACACTCGCTAATGGCTGCTGTCCCCTGGGGAGACTGATGCGTCACCCAGGGGACGAGCTACAGGTGGCGTCATAAAAGGAGAGACGCTACAGTCAATCTTATTAATTTATTTAACCTTTATTAAACAAAATACAGTCAATTTTTTGTCTTGCCATACAATAATTAAGGTCTCTTGTTAAATTAAGTTTTAACAGATACCTTTTTTAGGGTTCCGTACCCAAAGGGTAAAAACGGGACCCTATTACTAAGACTCCGCTCTCCCTCTGTCCGTCTGTCTGTCACCATAGGCTGTATCTCACGAAGCGTGATAGCTAGACAGTTGAAATTTTCACAGATGATGTATTTCTGTTGCCGCTATAACAACAAATATTAAAAAGTACGGAACCCTCGGTGCGCGAGTCCGACTCGCACTTGGCCGGTTTTTTTATACTATACTGAACTTTCAATGAGAATAACAGCGCCCTTTGACAATGGTCATATATTTCTAGTCAGGCTTTATATTGAAAAACACAGAAGTTTTGAAAAAAACTTGTTTTTGAAATAAAACTATGAAAACGGATTATATCGCGTATATTGAATTTATAATACATCCCGACGTTTCGAACCCTTTACAGCGTTCGTGGTCAACGGGTGACTGAGGAAAAATTACAAAGTGCAAAAATACCCACATACTAAAATAATGAACAATCATAGACTACAAACTTTAAGGCTGGTTGTACATGCAAAATCGGTTCATAAGGCTAGTTATACACTACAATTATTTTCAAGTAAAGATATATATACGCGATAAAAACTACGCCGGCTCCAACCCTACACCACGGACCCGAGAAGATTTAATTCCCTCCTAAATTGTAGGAGGGTATCCCAATATGGGACCGGCAACAAACTCGGCGGGACACATCTTTTCAAAACATATTATACTCAGAATGTCCAGCATCATCCAACACTAAGGTCTCACAGTCCACAGTCTATGTCTCGCTTGCTCCTTTATCAGATGGACTACTATTTATTTCATGAGTAACTATCGCGGTAACCGAAAACTTGTTTTTCTTTAGCTTTATTCTTTATTTTTTTTAAGTATTGTACTGAACTTTGCATTGTTTTTTTTTTCAAAAGAAATTTTGAAATTTTCCTGCAGTTTTCCCGGTTTTTTCAACGCTAGGTACTGTGATAGTAACCAAACATTCAAATCACGAAAAATTCAAATAGTCATGTTTACCGAGTGCGCCGTGCGCCACACAAGGTCGTAAGTGATGCCGGGTGAATAAGTCTTACTTTACATCGACTAGCGTTCTGTCGTGGAACCTCGATAAAAGGAATATTTAAGACTATGCTATTTATTTATTATTATTATTTATTTATTTAATAAAATACAGAGTATTCATACAATAATCATAGCCCCGCAAAACTTAATAATGAGTTTGACTGTGGGGTCATCAGTCTCTAGTTACATTTGTACTTAACTTAATTTTATAGTAGTGCAATTACTACAAAATATTGAGGTAGTGTATTTTTAACATAGATTTAAATTTAGACTTCTTATTTTCACATCTTATGGCTTCGGGCAAACTATTAAGCAAATATGGTATTCTTTTCCTAAGGGTTCTATCCCCGTAGTAGTTATTAATTCTAGGAACGCATAGTTTGCCAAAATGGTCAAACCAAATTGGCAGTAAATAAGAACCAAAAAAACTATAGTCATCCTTTTTTGGGTGCTAGTACTGGTGTGAGACAAAGATAGTATGATTATCTCTGTCTCTGTCTATGTTTGAAATGAGACAGTCCTTTGACAAACTATAGTTCAGGCACGTGTAAAACGTCACTATTTTGTAAGTCTTTGTTTTGTATGAATGTAAGCATGCCACGTGTTTTTTTGAATAAATTAGGTTTATGTTTATGCAAAAAAATACCGTGTTTAGCAGATATTTAATTTATTAAGTATTTCTACCTCGACACGTATTTATAGTATGCTGATTATTTATTTCTTGTGTTTCTGTTTGTGAAAAGTAATCGTGGGATAGTTCAGCTAGCCGAGGTCTAATACTATTTCGTATTCAGTATTCAGTATTCGTCATTATTTGCAAAAATCGACATAAGCCATGCAAATACAGTAACAACATGTTGCATTAACACTAATTATGCACATAATTAACAATAAAATCATAAAAATAAAAATAAATAAACAGACAAACAAACAAAAAGGAGTCCTTACGGAGCTTTTAACCCTCGACGTAAATGACATTTTACTTGGAGCTAAAGAGGATTTGCGATTACCCAGATTCGACTTATCATCACACTTCTGACACCGCAGTCCGCAAGAAACAACAACCGGCTATTCCCTACTGCTTCTCTGTATAAAGAATGGAAGGTATTGTCAGTTCGGCAACTTATGTTCAAAGGGTTACTCTCATGATACATCGTAACACCATTGCTTCCCAAAACTATGCGTACCTGCTAAGCAGAAGAGTGTACAAAATTCCAGTTCCGAGCACGAATACAATTTTTGCAAAACGTTTCCCCAGTCATCTCCACCCATACATATACAATGTGGTCACAAAATATTGTGACATTAAGAACGCATCCCTATCCGAAGCCAAGAGAAAACTTTTCAACTGGTTAAATAGCCAGAACTACCATGAAACTGAGCAAATAATGAAACGAGTTGTCTAAATTATACTCCATAATAATCCTTCAGGCTCGCTCGTACAGGCACTGAATGACATCAGACACAATCACTACACTTATACACATCATACTCACACTCACATGACACACATCATGATTTTCTGGTACGCTCTTGAAATTGTAACTACAATGTAATAATTGTTAGTTAGTAAGTAATGTTAGTATTAGTTTTGCATGTATCTCATTTCATTTCATTCAATGTAAGAACTGTAAGATAAGAGACTTACTTTAGTTTAATTTAGACTTTTAGAGGATACCTCTAAACTTGTTATGTAGTAAATCTGTAGAGCGGTCACCACGATACAGGCCTAGCCTAGTGTGGGACCACTGAGCCTGTTGTAATTTTAAAATCTTTCTTTTAATAAACAACTTTTTATTTTATTTATTTATTTTTTATGTAATAACCCTAATTACAGCCAGTTACAGCTAGAGCTTTCAAAAGCTTACCATTCATCTCGATTCCTAAGTGAATTTTCACTTTGCCACTTTTTGTATTTTTTGTAATTTAGAAAGTAAACCAGCATTTAATACTTACAGTCCACTCTTATTTCACCACCTAAACAACACCTGAGACCAGCGAAGTTTTGACATGGTCTGTCATTATATCACAAATTTTAATAATTAAATAGCCATGCAATTTGTCATTTTAGTATCTACTAGCGGGCCTAGCGAACTTAGTACCATCATCGTCAGTCCATTAATGTTATAATATTCGAAATCCACACACTCAAAGCAAGAAAACGTTATCCATGATGACTTTTACAAAATACTCATGTCAGCCATAGTTATTCACCTAATCGGGACAAAAAATCCATTGCTACAAACCCAAAATCGAATTTAGACTGTCGTGAGACATACTAAAAACCGGACAAGTGCGAGTCGGATTCGCCCACCGAGGGTTCCGTACTTTTTAGTATTTGTTGTTATAGCGGCAACAGAAATACATCATCTGTGAAAATTTCAACTGTCTAGCTATCACGGTTCATGAAATACAGCCTGGTGACAGACAGACGGACAAACGGACAGCGGCGTCTTAGTAACAGGGTCCCGTTTTTAACCTTTGGGTACGTAACCCTAAAAATACATGAGTTAAGCCGTTAAATTGAAATTTAATTAATCACTAGCTTAAACCCAAAATAGTCCAGCTGTTATTTAGTTTTATAAGTGGTGTAATATAAAAATACAGCTTAGCAGCTTAGAGATTGGCAGTCCCACTTATCGAGGTTGCACTTTATGTGATTGAGTTACCCGGCAGGGGGCGCCGCAATCGCATTAGGTGTCCGTGGCTTGCATTCACCGACTAAACCGATAAATGTGACGTTTTCAACCAAAAGATACCACATGTCGGTTGTCGATAAGGTTGATTTGTAATTGAAGCTATATGGAAATAGCACCTTACTGACAAGCGACAATAAGTACCCTTTTGATTGAAAGTGGCACAAATAGAGAAAGAACGGGGATATTTTGAATCTTCTTTTTAGGGTTCCGTACCCAAAGGGTAAAACGGGACCCTATTACTAAGACTCCGCTGTCTGTCTGTCCGTCTGTCACCAGGCTGTATCTCATCAAATAAAGTAGAATTTAGTGAGAATTTAATAACCGGCGCAATAAGTTTCGATGCTACGGTGATGAGAACGTATCGACATTCGACACACATAATACATATCCATGCAGTATCTTAGAACTCTTTATTTGCATACTAGTATTATCCGTATGTTACATAGGTACTTAATAGACTGCTCAAAATTTAAATGACATTTAGGTGATCGAGTTGGGCACATACTTACATCCATGGCACATACGAACTTCAGACTTGCGATGAACCGCGAAAATTGTAACCGCCTTAAAAGTTGATAGAAAAGTAAAGCTGCGTTTAGATACAACAAGCTGCGTGCGTTTTGAAAATAAAACTGCGAAATTAATTATAAAAAACCGGCCAAGTGCGAGTCGGACTCACACACGAAGGGTTCCGTTCCATTAACTATAAAAACGGTCACCCATCCAAGTACTGACCCCGCCCGACGTTGCTTAACTTTGCCAAAAATCACGTTTGTTGTATGGGAACCCCACTTAAATCTCTATTTTATTCTGTTTTTAGTATTTGTTGTTATAGCGGCAACCGAAATACATCATCTGTGAAAATTTCAGCTGTCTAGCTATCACAGATCACGAGATACAGCCTGGTGAGTGGTGACAGACAGACAGACGGACAGACGGACAGACGGACAGACGGACAGACGGACAGACGGACAGACGGACGGACAGACGGACAGCGGAGTCTTAGTAATAGGGTCCCGTTTATACCCTTTAGGTACGGAACCCTAAAAAGTATCCTGGTAAAAAATGTATTCACAAAATACTAAGATACCAACGGAAAGTATCTAAATACAAGATACAAGATAAATTACTTAAAAGTATCTAAATACAGATATTTATTTATTTTAAACTTTCTTGCACAATATAACAAATAAAGTACAAATGGCGGACTTAATGCCTAAAGGCATTCTCTACCAGTCAACCACCAGGCTAAACAGAAACAGGTGCAGGCATTGAATAAAAAAAAGCAGAATAGGTAACTTAAAACAAAAAATATAGCGATAAATAATACACACTACCGAAAATAAACTTACATATACATACTATAATTAAATAAACTTACATATATATTACTTTACTTTATGTTAAGATAAGTACGTAATTTGTATCTTGTATCTGTATCTTAGATACTTTTATCTTAGATAAGTCACATCTCTGGCAAAATATAAAAGCCTGCCCGTACCCGGAGTAAAATGGAAACATACTGGCATGCAAATAAAGATCTCTATCTCTATCTATCTCTAAAAAATAAACCAAAAAGGGCTCCAAAAACCAGCTGTTGACAAAATAAATGCCTTCTAACGCCATTTCAAACAAAAAGTGAACAAAATGAAGTTTCCCTTTTAATCTTTGTCAATAGTAGTTATCACAAACACCGTAACTAAACACTGCGGAGTGCGGACAATGCGCCCCCCTCATTAGCTAATAGCTGCCATCGACAACGTGTGAACTTGCCTTTATTCTACATTTTGTGTATTTGTTCTCTTTCTGAGCCGATTTTGTAATAGCTAGAGTTAAGCCAAGCTAAGTTAGCAGCGATTTAAACCCAGCAGTTTCGGAGATAAAGGGGGGAATGGTAATTTTTTGCCTATTTTCTTGAATAACTTCTAAATTGTTTATTCTAAAATTATAAAAAAATATATTTGAGATTCTCACAATGAGCTCTTTTATTTGATGTGTAACACGATATAGTTCGAAAAATTTTATTTTTTAATTTTCACATTTACCCCCCAAAAATGGCCCCCATGTTTAAAATTCATTTGTTTACGTTACATGTTCGTCTTTGGGTAACAAACTTACATATGTATACCAAATTTCAACTTAATTGGTCCAGTAGTTTCGGAGAAAATAAGCTGTGACAGACGGACAGACAGACAAACAGACGCAGGAGTGATCCTATAAGGGTTCCGTTTTTTCCTTTTGAGGTACGGAACCCTAATAAAAAAATAAAACGTTTATTCAAAAATCTTACGTACAACTAAATACATATGTTCTTCTGCCAAACCACACAGTGGTTTTTTGGGAGCAGACAAGGCTCCACGAGGCCTGTGTGTTTGTGTTAGTGTATGTTTTGTTTATAACATAATTTGTTCAATGTACAAGTTAAATACAAGGCGGAGTCACCGGTGGGCGGGTCCCGGCCACGCCCACGCCCACCGGCGGTCAGGGGCGCAACCCTTCCGTTTAAAATTTAATGCTTTAAGCTAACATTTGTTCTCGCTGTTGTTGGTTATTAATATCCACCCCTGCTTGGCTGATAAATGCACGCTCCATTGTGGAGCTGACTTATTGATGACGGTTTATTTTGGTTAACATTGAAATTCTGCTCCCACAACCTTGATGCTGGCAAAATTGTCCCAACCAAAAACTGAACTGAAACTGAACTGAGATTTAAACGTTTATACAAGTATTAGGCCTAACTAGCGACAAGTAGTTTCGAATCGTTTGTATCAAACATCAACTAGTGCTAAAATTCAGTTTTTTTTGCCTTAGCAGTATTATTATTCTTAAAAATGTTACGTAGAACTCAAAAATACCTAGTTGAAACCTATATATAGGTAATTGTAATACATATTAAAAATATGACATTGATCGTCATAAAAAGCGTGAAGTTAGGTACTTCAATTAGGTATTAAAATAACAATTATTCAATGAAATGTCTAATAATGAATAAGCAAAAGTACAAACCCTTCAGTAAAAATGCTCTTACTTCAATAACTAGAACTGTTTTAATAACCATATTCTATTTTTATCCGTACAAAAGGATAAAGTAAAGATAACTATATACCTACTTATGTTTTATTGTATAGCATATACACTACTTATTCCTTCTTCACCGATACCAACGGATATGCTTTGCAGCCATTGCTTCTCTCAACTACTTATGTATTTATTGTGTTACACTTTAAATAGTACATTTCGATGCTAGTGCGGAAAGTATGTCATTACTTCACGAGTACCGAGATATCGAGACTCGGGACGAGTGAAGAATGACATATCAGCACGTGTATCGAACGACGTTTTTTTAATACAGTTGCGAAAAAATAAGAAAAGCAACAAGTATTAAGGAATGGAATTCGAAACTTTTTATATTATTAATTCTGTGACATCACTGACATTGACATTATGAAGAGGTGTTTTTCTAGCTTATATGCGACTAGAATAGATTTTGTTATTATTATTGAACCCACTTCAATGAAAGTTTTTTTTTTCAAATGCATGTTCTATAAAACAGAAACAATTGTAAATATTAAAACATTGTACTATTATTACCTAAATATCGTTATTTACTACGATTATTTGTGTATCGTATATTTATAAAAACAATATCGAATGTTGCCTTTGGAAACTTAAAACATTCTTGCAGTAAGAAAATACGCCTCTTCTTTGACAGGCGTTCCGTTCTAAAATTAAAAAATAAACGTGTTATAATACTTATAATGATGAAGAGGTAAGTAATAAAATATGAAATATGCATATTTTTCGTATTCTTACATTAACAGTAGGTTTTTATGTTGATTACGACGTTTAAAGGAAACTAATATTAACACTCATCAATAAGTAGTCATGAATTGGAACAAGTATAAATTTAAAAAAAATGGAAAAGTAAAAAGCACTCGTTCGCGAAAACCAACTTTCCGCACGCTAAACAGCCACGAAAAGTAGCACTTTTTGAGCAACTGTATTAAAAAATATAATTCGACCTTCTCTAGGACAACACGGCATAGAATACCGACTACATTTGGCCCGAATACAAAAAAAATACGGTTTTGTAATAAAATTTATGTTAATAAAAATTAGAATGAAGAATGATTCGCCTTGGGCTGTTTTCACTCAATAATCTCCAATCAACCCCGCATCGAGCGAACACGCTTGTGTTCATTGTTATCACAATCAGACCCTATTTATGCGACGGGCGAAGAAGCGGGGATATTTTTCGGAGGAAGGAACAATATTTTAATTCGGTAAAAAGTACGGGAAGAAGTGATGGCATAGTGAAGTGATGGTTGTGTATGGTTTGTAAATATGTTTTTATGTAAGTACGAATATAGGATGTAAGTTTTCTGATTAACTAACAAAATATGGATCTGAAATAAAAATGTACCTAACTACCTATGCTTGCACACAGCACGCCGTTTCTTTATTCGGTCTTGTAAATTTATTATGTTGACAGTTCTTATGCATTATATCGGGCGATTGACTTTTTCAATCATCAAATTTTATAGATATTTGTGGGTCTGTTTGTTTATTTATTATTAGAATCCGCTGTCTGTCACTTCATATCAAAATCCGCGGTTCGTCGGACCCCATAATGTGAAGCAAATCGCAAATATACAATTTTCACAATCTTATTATGAGTGCGTGCCGCCCCGCGGCGATACGGTGTATATTTTCCAGTACTCTAACTCTACCAAGGTTCATCCATTAATTACGTCACACTAATTTAGAGGTTTTTTGACCCCTCCCCCGGAGTTGCTTGACGACCGCCATCTTGGCGACATCGAGTCGGAATTAATTTTTTGTTTTTGCTCATTAACGTTGTTTGAAGTGTAATACTGATAGCGTATTATGCAGTAAACTAATGAAGACGTGTGCGGATAATGAAGAATTAATCTAGATACGAGTTTATCCACCGTTTTGGCGTCAACGCCAAGTAGCTCCACGTGGCCCTTGTATAGTCGCTATCGCTATACAAGAGCTCATAATATTACAACTACCGAACAACGTCGTGCTCTAAGAGCATTTGGTATTTCTACCTCTAACCGTATCTGGATAGAGCCCTAGAGGCCATAATTGTATTATTTATACTTTTACCGTACACTGGCTGATTTACATCAAGATTGAAGAAATATAACTCGATCCCACGTGGATCCCACTTTGACGTTGGCGAAATCATCGACAGTATCGATGGACCCATTCTCCATAAAGATTGATTGATTGACCCTTCCTCCCCCTTCTCCTTGTCACACTTGGTCACATTTGGCAAACCCCTGCCCCCCCGGTGTGACGTCACATTTTTTCAATGAAATCGGCAAACCGAATTAAGTATTGTGAATATTGTATTAATAGTTATTTGTTATACAAGGGTGCAAAGTTGTATTTTACCCGCGAGTGTGGAATTGAAACACGAGCAAGCGAAAGGATTCTATAGTTGAACCACGAGCGAAGCGAGTGGTTCTAAAATAGAATCCTGAGCGTAGCGAGTGTTTTAACACACGAGAAGTAAAATACATTTGCACCCGTGTGTAACACAAAACTTTTCCCCTCACTATAGCGAGGAAAGTGCAACATCCACAGGCGTTAGATCATCTTCATCAACTGGAATCACTCATTTTTTTACGATATTATAACAAAAAACTCTGGAAATTCTGTGCTTTTACGTGAGAAGTTTTTAAGTAATTTTGTATTAAGTAAGATTGTCAAATCTTGACATTTCTGACGTATGAAATGTCAATGATGCGTTTTGAAATTGCATCGACTTAACTTGTGCGTTCAGAATTATATTTAACATAATTATTAAAAAACAAACGTTTATTATGGAATTTTAAGGTTTATGACTTAAAATCATTAAATAAAGCTAAATCTGGTGTTTTTTATTAGATTCTCAAACCATTTATTTAATGATAATTAATATCGAACGAACCATTATTATGAGCGTTTTACGTTTTGTTATCTGTCAAGCTACTTAAACACGCTCCATTCAAGGTCAAATTACTTTCCCCACTAGTGGATAAAATGCGTTTTTCCCCGCTTGTTTTAAAGGATAAAAGACGGCTTTCCGAGCTAGTGAGGGGAAAAATATTTTTGACAAAATAAATATTAGTAATTTTATAACCCAAAACAGATTAGGAAAGAAAATTAAACGATTAAAAACGATTATCTTACCAAAAACTTGTTATTTAACTGTACAGCGAATATAAATAATTTAACTAAAGTGACGTCACAAAGTTTGTGACTCCCCCCTCCCCCTTGTCACAACATGTCACATTTTCTTGACCCCCTCCCCCCTCTAAACGTGTGATGAAATTAATGGATGACCCCCAACTCTATTAAGATGTTCAATATTTTTCATTTCATGATCAATGATAGTGCTAAATACCTATGTACATTACGTTACTGGGATTGATTGGAAACTCATCTAAATCCGTGATAAACCTTATAAGAATGTCGTGCGAACTAAGTAGATGAGTTTAAAGAACCGAAAAAACTTTATTCTTATTTCATATCTTAAAAAAAAGTGAAGCTCGATTAGCCAATGCATTTTATTGCATGCAAGACAGAGTTGGTAGTATGGAGATTGGCCTATTGAACAGTAATTTAAGTAAGCATGTTTTATGTGCCATAATTTTCGGTTACAGTTGAAGTTAAAGTGACGTCACAAAGTTTGTAAGTCCCCCTCCCCCTTGTCACAACATGTCACATTGGCCCCCTCCCGCCCCGTGTGACGGAATTAATGGATGACCTAGGGGTTATGTACGACCGAAGCTTCGGTTTCGGTATAAAAATCATGATTCGGACGAATGACGGTATGGTGAATAAAGAAGATAAAACGATTTCCGTAAATCCGTACTGTGTCGTGTCCGCCTAGACCCTATAGTTTAAGTCAAGATACTGTGCTGAATGGTGACAATGATCCCTGATTGAGCCGAGACGCGACGGCGACGCGGTTGACATTTTTAAAACGCCCGATTGTGCTCTTTGTGCACTTTCGCGATTCATGTTGCCTTCTTGCGTTTAAAGAAATAATAAGGGGGGTCCACGACGTATATTCTAGGGAATATATATTTATACAATATACAATATATAATATACATACAACCCACTCTGGTGTTGCGGGTGCCCATGGGCGGCGGTAATCGCTAACCACCAGCGATCCGTCAGCTGCTCGTTTGGTGGTGGTGACAGGACAATACTAGTCGGAACAAAACAATGACAAAGTGAGCATTAATGTCAAACTTTTATGAAAATATTTATGAAGTTTGTTTTGTAATGACATTTACTCACTTGGTTCTATTCAAATCAGTGACAAGTTAGCTTAGATGGATTCTAACGACTTTTCAATCAACCTGTGAGCCCCAAACGCCAGAGTGTATAGATATTATTGCTATTCCACACGGCGTCGATCGATAGCCGCAATATCCGGTTGTCGCGCGCACAAATTCGATTTTTGTCACATCCGGTGCCGACGCACCTGCCGAGCTACTGAATCTACTATTCATTAATATTCAAAATTCGTGGAATACTTATTGCCATATTGAATTAATTTTATAGTAGGTAAGCAAAACCATGGGCTGATGTATAGTCAATAGTCAAACTGTTTATTCGTTAAACATAGGTAAAACTAAATTTAAAATTAGAAAAATTACTGTCTTGGGTGAGACTTGAACTTACGGCCTCTGGATAGATACATAGATACTCCAGCGCTCTGCCATTGCCATCTGAGCCACCAAGATTGTATTCATAACCAGTGAATTTTTCCACCATATGGGTCTTTTGCTTGCGTGAGTTCAAGTCTCACCCAAGACAGTAAGTAATTTTTTCACGTATAAATTTATTCTAAGCTTACTAGCATCGATCGCAGATATTTCTGCTTGTTAAAAGTTAAAATAAGTAAAACTGTTACAGTGATGTATAATAATTAGTAATGATGACTCACGCTAGACCGGGCCGGGGCCGGGCCGGAGCTCCGGCGCTTCGTTTTCTATGGAAAGCACCACGTGAACACCGATTAGCCCTCATAGAAGATGACGTGTCGGACGCCTCGGCCCGGGCCCGGCCCGGTCTAGCGTCAGTCATCCTTAACTCTCTGAGCTGTAGACCTGGCTTTAAGCTTAAAAATAAATAAATCATTCTTATTTCGATGAATTATCACATCGAACTCACAATAGTCCCTACTGGCGCTGAACTCCTTTAGGCCAATTTGCGCTATTTTGAATAGCAAAAACGACACGACAGAAATATTTTACCTAACTACCGAACGCTCACAAAATTTCAGAAGAATTGGTCAGCAAATGCGACCTCCAGAGGAACACCCGGACATACGAAAGCATTTTTAGTATTTTTAATTTTTTACTCAAGCTGAAATTGAAATCTTTATTGTCATATTGTTCCTTCCTGAAATTTTGGATTGAACTAAGTGTAAATAATATTGCCTTCGGTTACCGCGATAGTTACTCATGAAATAAAACTATGAAAACGGATTATATCGCGTATATTGAATTTATAATACATCCCGACGTTTCGAACCCTTTACAGCGTTCGTGGTCAACAGTCACCCGTTGACCACGAACGCTGTAAAGGGTTAGAAACGTCGGGATGTATTATAAATTCAATATACGCGATATAATCCGTTTTCATAGTTTTATTTAATAAGTGTAAATAATTAAATAATTTAGTAGTAGTTAAGTAACTAACGTAGTCATAAGCCAAACTAACAATTCTATGGATAAAATAATTATCTGAAATAAAGAATTAATAATAATAATAATTCAGAGTTACAATGATCTTAAAATTATGTCAGGGTAGAATCATCACAATCAAACGCGATGCGGTGAAACGAAGACTTTTCGGTCGCTAACGCTCGGTCAACTTAAAGAATTGGTACCTATTACTATGTTTTGCCATTTGGCGTACAAATTTAAGACATGTCATCAAAATAATTTACATAATAACTAACACATAAATCAAAAAATCTTGATGAAGCGAGGTGCAAGAATGCAGGAAATTCCCGTTTACGAAGTCGTGTTACTCGTCTTGCGAGTCGGCGCGGAGCTTCCGGGACCTGATGGGCTTCCGGCGCGGCGAGGGGCTCTAACCGCGTTGTCTATGGAAATAAGGGCTTATTGCATTGTGCGATCCGTGCGGGTCTATTGGCTATGCACCCAGTACAGGCACCTGCACAGCAATAATATGTTGTAAAATGACACGCTAAACAGTTAAACACTCTACATATGGATGGTATAGAAAGGATCGCAATCTCTTATTATGGCAGAATTGTTGTAAAAGTGACCGCGTTAAGCTTTAAATAATAGTTCCTAATCTCTCCGGTGGCGCTAGTTAGGCTCTGGGACATGAGTATAACATGAACCATATAAGGCAACAAATAACCCGACCAAATTACGTAGGTTGTTTTTGGTAGTATTTCGGTGTATGGTGGCGCCGCCTAATTACTGTTTTTTGATGGACACTTTTCATACATAGAGATTTGGCTCCTTTATACAGTCTCCATGACTCTACATTTCGAATACGAGAAAAGAAAAATGAATGTGTTTTTTTGTTTAATATGACTAAGTATACATTTTTATTCTTGAGGGTACTTTCAATTAATAATTTAGGCAAAAGTATCGTTATCTATGGAATGGGGAGTCAAATATCAGAATGAAAATTGTATAATAAATCCATTTAAACTCAAATTTCAATAGCTTATCGTAAAAAAATTAAAAAAATCGTACTTCGAACGTAAAATGCTCTAGTGCAGACACGTATCATTTTCTGCACATCTTTTAGAATTTAGAACAGCAATGACTCTCTTTCAGAGCATGAGAAATGAAAAGATATATGAAGAGTTCCCTTAATGCCGCAGGGATCCCATCATCATAACTGATAATAGTATTCTTCCCTACTACTAGGTTCTGAGCGGAACAGAACCTTACATGTTCGACGAACTTATGCAAGAAGACAAATCACCAAAATGTGAAATACGAATACGAATCGCTAACGCGTTCCATTTTGTACTCCATTAGTTGCACTTCACCAAATCGCACTTTTTTATGTAAATTTTATACTACGTCAGCGGCATACGGCCCGCCTGATGGTAAGCAGTCTCCGTAGCCTATGGACGCCTGCAACTCCAGAGATTAGAGAAAATGATTTGTTGATAAGAATATTAAACATCAAATACTTATGATGCTGACGTATTTAATCACTTTATTGTACAAAAAAGGTTCACATGAAATTTACATAAATTTAGGAACAAAGGCAAACTCATCCCTATAAGGGATCTCTTCCAGCTAACCTTAGAGTTAATGAGTGGAACTTTCGAATTAGACAAGTTGTTTAGTCTGAATCGGGCTCGGCGAGTTTTCTACTTTTTCCGTTTCGAAGTCGCTTTTATTTGCAATGTCCGTTATTGATCTTTGAACTAGCTTTCTTGCAGCTCGCTGACTAGAGAAAATAATTTGATTTGTAACAAGACTAGTCGGAAAGCTGGTATAGTCAACCGATTTAATTTCTTGACTCAGACAGACGGACAAACAGTAACTTTGTCGCCCGACGACCTGCTTTAAGGACGCTACACCGGGCCGGGGCCGGGCCGGAGCTTCCGGCGCTTCGTTTTCTATAGAAAGCACCACGTTATCACTGATCAGCCGTCATAGAAAATTACATGTCGGACGCCTCGGCCCTGGCCCGGCCCGGTCTAGCCTAGCGTAAGTCATCCTTTAACCTTATTCCGGATCTATCGTTTTGTGCAGGAGGCGATGGCGGACGGCGGGTAGACAGCTGCAGGCGCACCGACTGCGACTGCAGTCGCCGGCATGGCGCAGCATGGCTGCCCTCTGCCCTGGGGGCTGCACTACCCTCACAGCCCTCACAGGTACTTTTTTTAGCTGTATTTTGTGCCCCACTCAGTGCCGGCCCGAGTCCTTGATCAGGGTTGAGCGAAATCGGATTTTGGCGCCCTTCGTTGAAGCTTTTTACCCAAAAGCAAAACGAACCGTATTTTGGGCCCGCGACACACTCGCGTCTTTTAAAACTATTTTTTTTTCTTATTTGCCATTTTGGCGCCCCTCTTGCCATCCGGCGCCTAGAGCGGCCGCTCCACTCGCTGTACCCTAGATCCGGCCCTGGCCCCACTGCTGGGTAAAGGCCTCCCCTCGCTTTCTCCACTCAACCCTGTCGTTTGTACATTCACACACAGGTATTATAATTATGTATTTAAGAGCCAAACGCCAATCGGAAATTAAATAATAATAAAAAAAATAAAAAATAAAAAAATATATAAATAATATGAGGAACTGATGACCTGGCGGCCTAGCCAAGGCGCTTCGATATCGATAGTTTATCCCTTGTCTCATGGTCTATTGTTTGCCAGGGAGGCGCCGCCGCGGCGCGCGCCGCCTCTGTACGCGCACGCGCACGCGCGCGACACGCAGACGCTTATTGACGCGCACGCGTAAGTTTTGTGATATATACCGCAGAACGCATCCAGTGTGGCAAATCCTTTATAATTTTCCAGTGCTTTATTTCTTGCATGCTGTGATATAATTTATTTTTTCAACACACTTGCTCAAAACGTCGTTTTTATTCCACCGATTTTTGGCTCATAATCCTAGATATTAAACACGCGTGCTCTTTCAGTGTATTATTCCACTCGTGCTTTTTCATTATATTATCCGACTGAGTTAAGAAGGTAACTGATTGCTAATAATATGCATGGAAAGGGAGCCTTTTTTAATTGGTCGGACTGGCGGGCACCGGCGCGCTCCTCGCGCCTGCGCAGTGCGCGGCCCGGCCGGCCCGCCCGCCGCCGCCCGCGGCCGGGGCGAGGGGCGGCCGGCAGTACGAGTATGACAGATGCAACACACAATACTCATACCGAGCGCCAGGAAAACAGAAGTGTCCTGCTTTCACCTAAGCAACCACCTTGCTAAACACGAGCCAACTGTCACTATGGGTGGCGAAAAGATACCTTACAACCCTTTCCCAACATACCTGGGCATTACTTTAGACAGAACCCTAAGCTACAAAGAACACCTCACCAAGCTCTCGCGCAAAGTATCGACCCGGAACAACATACTGCACAAGTTGTGTGGCACCTCATGGGGGGCATCTGCGGAATGTCTCCGTTCAACGGCTCTGGGACTCGTCTATCCCACTGCAGAGTACTGTGCTCCAATTTGGCTACAAAGTGCACACACGCAATTGGTAGACTCGAAGCTCAATGTCACCATGAGATGCATTACTGGGACAGTGAAATCTACACCTTTCCACTGGCTTCCGGCGCTTAGTCGAATCCCGCCTCCACATCTGAGAAGGAAACAGGCGCTGCTAAGAGAAAGTAACAAGATCAGAGCATGCCCTTCTCTCCCAATGCATGAGGAGTTTACCAACCCGCCTATGGCGAGACTAAAGTCCCGTCGCCCGGCATACACAGCCGCTGCAACACTCACACAAAGTTCCTTCGACGTACAGCAGCACTGGAAACAAGAATGGATGAAGCAAGCTGACGGTACCCCGGCCGCGAATATAGATCCGACTATCATGAGCAAGGGGACCGACCTTCCTAGGAAACTATGGTGTCGCTTAAACCGCCTAAGAACCGGGCACGGGCGATGCAACTTCTTCCGGCATAAGTGGGGCTGGAGTGACTCTGCGCTGTGCGATTGCGGCATCGAGGACCAGACCATGGAGCACATCATCCAGCGGTGCCCACTCCGCGCATACTCGGGTGGCCCGGATGACCTATTAGACTTGACGGCCGATGCTGTGCAGTGGTTGCAAAACTTGGATGTTGCCTTATAAAATAATATACTGTACATAATTTTTGCCTATGTGACTATATCGCCATACGATTAAATAAATAACACACAATACTAACTGTAAAAACTATTAAAATTTGATTAATATGAGTTTCTTTTTTTTCTCGCAAGTGTGTTGAAAAAGTCGTATGAAACGCGTGTGCATTGGTCATTACACACATCGGCTTTCTTATTGCGCGCTCGCTTACAGCTCGCGCGCACAATATCGCCTCGTATGTGGTGACCAACTTAGCACACTTGTATCATAATGTACTATTATTTTGTGTACAGTATAGGTATATACAGTCAACAACTCCATTGTGCTTATTGTGTGTTTTATTTTAATTTTAAAGTGAATTTGTGTACAGATGTAAAGGCGAGGCTGAGGAGCGGTTCGCGTACGGGCCGGGCGCGGGGGCCACGACTTTAGTGCCCACTCTGCTGCCCGACCACGAGCGACTCGAGTAAGTACGTAACTACGAATATAGCCCGTGCGACTCTTTGAGTCTCTTTGACCAGCACAGTACGCAGATAGCTAGAGTTAGACCAAGCTGAGTTTGCAGCGATTTTGATAGCCCAGACGGTGGAAGTGGTATTTTAAACGTCAAACTTCTATGAGAGAAATAATGCCTACTCTGCTGCCCGACCACGAGCGACTCGAGTAAGTACGTGAATACGTATATATAGCCCGTGCGACTATATATATATATATATATATAGTCTCTTTGACCAGCACAGTACGCATATAGCTAGAGTTAGACCAAGCTAAGTTTGCAGCGATTTTGATAGCCCAGACGGTGGAAGTGGTATTTTAAACGTCAAACTTCTATGAGAGAAATAATGCCTCCTCTGCTGCCCGACCACGAGCGACTCGAGTAAGTACGTAACTACGAATATAGCCCGTGCGACTCTTTGAGTCTCTTTGACCAGCACAGTACGCAGATAGCTAGAGTTAGACCAAGCTGAGTTTGCAGCGATTTTGATAGCCCAGACGGTGGAAGTGGTATTTTAAACGTCAAACTTCTATGAGAGAAATAATGCCTACTCTGCTGCCCGACCACGAGCGACTCGAGTAAGTACGTGAATACGTATATATAGCCCGTGCGACTATATATATATAGTCTCTTTGACCAGCACAGTACGCATATAGCTAGAGTTAGACCAAGCTAAGTTTGCAGCGATTTTGATAGCCCAGACGGTGGAAGTGGTATTTTAAACTTCAAACTTTTATGAGAGAAATCGCTGCCAACTTAGCTTGACCAACTCTAGGGATATAATTTCTATGTTTCGGTTAAAAGAAATTTTATTGTCTAAGAAATTACAGAAATTTCGCTTATAAGACAACTTATAAACTTAAAGTTATTATTAGTTTGGAACATACATTTTTAATGTATGGCTAAAAATTAGGAACCCGCAATATATCCCGCCATACATGGTCTTGTTCTTTTATAAAATGGCTTCTATCAAGTTAATGATAACTTCGCCAATTTCAAAAGTGCGCTCGCATTACGTTGTTCGGTGTTGCTTTTAGTAAAAAAAATAAAAAAATATTTAGTAACATAGTGACATTTCAATAATTCATAATTAATTCATAATTTATTGTTTGCATCCATGGTTTACATTAAATACAATTACAATATCCGTGCTGGTGCCTCTTTTTAAGTATTCAAGTTACATTAGGAGGCAACTGTTCTTCCAAAAAGGGTTAACAATTCTAAATCTTACATGACTAAAAACTAAGTATTAAATAAAACTGTTTAGTAAAATGATAGCTGGACTTTATAGATTAGCTACGAGGGATTGCCAGATATTGACTAAAGAATGGTTAAAAACGTTTCAAGTTTAATTCTTCATTAGTCTTCATTTCCACGTTAGCTCACTTCATAATAAACTATCAATATTATTACACTTTAAACAATATTAAACAAAAAAAAAATATTATCGAGAATTTAGGAACCCGAAGTCCAAGATCCACTTCGGGTCGTCGCGCCACAGCAGTAAGTAGATAAGTAAGTAAGTAGGAACCCGAAGTATGTGTGCATGCGAAATCGAAGTGTCCTTAGATATATTCTTCGTCCATGAATAAAACTGGCAGCCCACATAGATTAAATAATTTCCTTGACGTTGTTCCCCACGGTTGTTCTGCAGACCGTACAAATGCATGGACGGCGCGCGCGGCAGCGACGAGAACACCGTCTCATCGTCACAGTCGGCGCACGCGCACTGGGACAAGATGGGTAAGCGAACACTATGGCCGGTACATCAGACACAGCCTTCACGGCCGCAAGGCGGATAAGGCCGCTCATACTGTGTGTAGGGTATGGAGGAATGGAGGGATCTACCACCCACCCAATGAGACCCACCACCACCACGGGCAGTACAGTCGGCAGATCGCACGCACGGGACGCCGTCTCATGGACACAGTTGGCGCACGCGCACTGGGACAAGATGGGTAAGCGAATACTATGGCCGGTATATCAGACACAGCCTTCACGGCCGCAAGGCGGATAAGGCCGCTCATACTGTGTGTAGGGTATGGAGGAATGGAGGGATCTACCACCCACCCAATGAGACCCACCACCACCACGGGCAGTACAGTCGGCAGATCGCACGCACGGGACGCCGTCTCATGGACACAGTTGGCGCACGCGCACTGGGACAAGATGGGTAAGCGAATACTATGGCCGGTATATCAGACACAGCCTTCACGGCCGCAAGGCGGATAAGGCCGCTCATACTGTGTGTAGGGTATGGAGGAATGGAGGGATCTACCACCCACCCAATGAGACCCACCACCACCACGGGCAGTACAGTCGGCAGATCGCACGCACGGGACCCCGTCTCATGGACACAGTTGGCACACTCGCACGGGGACAAGATGGGTAAGCGAATACTATGGCCGGTATATCAGACACAGCCTTCACGGCCGCAAGGCGGATAAGGCCGCTCATACTGTGTGTAGGGTATGGAGGAATGGAGGGATCTACCACCCACCCAATGAGACCCACCACCACCACGGGCAGTACAGTCGGCAGATCGCACGCACGGGACCCCGTCTCATGGACACAGTTGGCACACTCGCACGGGGACAAGATGGCTATTACTATAAGACTCCGCTGTCCGTCTGTCTGTCACGTCTCATGAACCGTGACAGCTAGACAGCTGAAATGTTCACAGATGATGTATTTCTGTTGCCGCTACAACAACAAATACTAAAAATACGGAACCCTCGGTGGGCGAGTCCGACTCCATTCACCACTCATTGCTCGCTACTCACTCTTGCACAGCTCTGGAGGAAACGCAGCCTTATTTAACTTACTGAAGGACTAGATCGATATATGTAAGATTGTTCCACAACGTTTATTATGTTCTGTTGGCGCAGGCGCAGGCGCGGCGGGAGCGTCGTGCGCACGCGCCGAGGCCGCGTCGCCGCAGCAGCTGGTCTCGACCACGCATGCGGGTACGCCACTTACCACTTCACTACATAGTATAAACGATTTTTTAAATGATTCCGATATTTGTACCAACTAATGTTACTATGTAAATAATTATAATTTTTATTAATTTAATATTTATATTAGCACACTAGTCCTAGTTTTATCTGCCATACCCGTTCCGGGTCCATGAGATACTTTTTACATGTTTTTAACATCTTGTAATTACCATGGTGCAATAAAGAAATATAGAAAAAATAAAATTAAGAAAGAAAGAAAGAAATAAAGAAATAAAACAAAGTCGCTTCCTGCTGTATGTGTATCCCTATGTATGCTTAGATCTTTAAAACTATGCAACGGATCTTGATGCGGTTTTTTTAATAGAGTGATTCAAGAGTAAGGTTTATATGTATTATACATCATCATTGCACCCGTGCGAAGCCGGGGCGGGTCGTATTTAATTAAACAGCATCTATCTATGTTTCATTTTGTCCCTTTCTAACAAACACAAATATTAATATGACGGATAATGACAAATGATTTTATTTTAGCCCATTTACAAGTTTTCCGTGCAGGGAACAGTTCCGGCAACGGCCGCCGGGGGGCGCTGCAGCTCTGGCAGTTCCTGGTGGCGTTACTGGCGGAGGGGGCCCGCTGCGTGTCCTGGACCGGCAGGGGGCTGGAGTTCAAGCTGCATGAACCTGAAGAGGTAACTTATCTTATCTTAATTTTTTTGGAAGCTTTGAAGTTACTTACTCTTAGAACGATAGGAATCTTTTGCCTTGGCAATGGGTGGGTTAAGAAACTAACCTTCACATTTAGCAATGGTGTCAGGCGTGGCTCAATCCGCGACTTCGTCGCGTCGCTACAAGTACATGCGACCCACACCAATTTTGGTGTCTAGCCATAGTAGTTGCCGCGCACCGCTACGGAACGGACGCCTGCGGTTGCGAGAGCAATGGTAGGAAATACTGTGCAGAAGTACATTCAGAGTCGAAACAACGTTTTATATTGAACTTCCATATTTTATGTAACGCAGGTAGCGCGTCGCTGGGGCGCGCAGAAAAACCGTCCGGCCATGAATTACGACAAACTGTCGCGATCGCTGCGGTACTATTATGAAAAGGGCATTATGCAGAAGGTCGCAGGTACCTGTACATACTTACATATACTATGACAAACTACTATCACGAAATTACTATTACGATGTATATTCATTAAAAAAACAATTTTAATGAATATACAAAAAAGCGCGCACATTTTACAGTACTTTTTTTGAAAACTGTAAAGTAGCTAATTCAAAATTTCATTATTTTTTACTCATGCGCAGTATCGTAGCACGTAGTAACACAGCTACGATGTCCGTAGCCATCGTAGCGCGTAGCGCCGTAATCGAACGTAGCACTATTCCACGGTTGAATGTAGAAGCGGTAGTCAGAGTAAAGGTATAATTCGGATTTAATCTGTACTAGCGTTACTGCTGCAGTAACTTCACGCTGCAATACTGGCAGTAATGCAGCCGGCTGACATTTAATGTGACTGTTATTATAAACATTTTGATTGATTGATTCGATGTTAATAAGCTATGAGCTAGTTTTTTAAATATTGGCAGGCGAGCGCTACGTGTACAAATTCGTGTGCGACCCAGAGGCGCTGTTCAGTATGGCGGCGCCGCGCGCGCGCAGCCCGCCGCCCGCACCGCCAGGTAACCACGCCCTTAGAGCATAGACCTAGTATTACATAGATCAGCTATACGCGTGCGCCCGTGAGGGACAAAACATACGCAATGCGACAATATGATTGGTCGAGTAGATTTGTAGCCCACCATAAACCATACTAAATTTACGGTGGGGAATTTAAAAAAATGTGAGACTGTGACAAGGACAAACAATAACAGCGCTTCCTCTGCTACTCCTACTGAAAGATACGTAAGACTATCCCGTTCGGACATTTCCCCCCGCCCCTCATGACCGATCCAGTTATACTAGATTCATGTCTAAGAGCGTTTTCTGATTGTCCGATCCGATATCGGATGTAGGATCCTACATCCGATAGGTCAGGACGCGGCCCGAGGGGTCGCGCCCGGGCACTGTCTTTAGCGGTCACGCACACTACAACAAGCATTATACCTACACATACGAGACACACATACTTTTAAGAGAGGTATGGGCACTGTGAATGACATCTCGCTTTGTGTGGTGGGGCACAGGACAGCGGATGTCATTCCAGATCTAGAGCAGAGCCCAACTGGGGAAGTACCTCCACCTTACAGAAAACCGCAGCCAAATAACACTAGACCCTACTCATAGTGTTGTGTTCCTGCCGGTAAGTAAGGTTGCCAGAGCTCGAGGGAGAGGAGTGTTAGGGTCGGCAACGCGCATGTAACTCCTCTGGAGTTGCAGGCGTACATAGGCTACGGAGACTGCTTAACATCAGGCGGGCCGTATGCTTGTTTGCCACCGACGTAATAAAAAAAAAAAAAAAAACACGCACACAAACAAATATTATCGGTCCGACAGCTGACGGGGGGCTCCGTCATGGCTGAATTTATCGGAAGCGTCTTCCGATATCGGATGTCGGATGGCGCCTATGACAAAAACAGCTGCAGAAGAGTCCCATTGGCATTAAGTCCGCCTTTTTGCGTTATTTATCGTTTTATAGGGTTCCGTACCCAAAGGGTAAAAACGGGACCCTATTACTAAGACTCCGCTGACCACTTGTCCGTCTGTCTGTCTGTCACCAGGCTGTATCTCACGAACCGTGATAGCTAGACAGTTGATATTTTCACAGATAATGTATTTCTGTTGCCGCTACAACAACAAATACTAAAAAGTACGGAACCTTCGGTGGGCGAGTCCGACTCGCACTTGTCCGGTTTTTTTAGTAATAATGATTGACACGTATATCTTACATATTATTACCTAAATAAGGTTGATTTTTGTTTAATTATATTTTTAGTAATTAGTAAGTTTTAGTTGTCACATGACGATATTATTATTTTTATATTGACGTGCTTAATTTGAATAAATTTAATTGATAAATTTTAAAAATTGTCTTTTAGTTTTAAACATTCTAGTCTAGAGAAATCTATTAGGGAACTCGGGTGGTACGAAATTGACTTAGGCTCCCCATTTGAAATTATCCTAGAATGAGACAAACAAACGACGATTTTTTTTTACTGTAAATTAAAACGTCGGTCGTCGAACATTAACAAACACTATGTCACAGTGTTCATCTTTTATTTATATTGCAGGCACATACGACGTCCTAACGCAGCTATACGGCGTATACCCGCAGTGGGGTCCGCACACGACGCACGCCCCGCACGCAACGCACGCGCCCGACTACAGGCTCTGTCCGCACGAGTGCTACGACCAGTGAAATGTCCCACAGCGGCGCACGGCGCGTGTACTGTATACTTATAGGTTAATTTACAGAAAGTTACGCAGAATTTATATGAAAATTTAACAGCTCTTAGGCCGCAATTAGACTAAGCTATCATATCATAGAAATGATCATATATAAGGGATCCTATTTGACAGCAATCCTACAATAGGGGATATTACTGCAATGTTCCACCACCACCGTTCTGGTGTGTACTGCACCAGAGTGCAACACTTTTTAGTAAACCAATAGAATAGAGTAACTTATATATACTGTACCTTTAACAGGTTTTTGACAAGTTTTCAGAGATAATAAAATATGACATTGATGCATCAAGGCGTTTTGCATGGAGACTGTATAAAGGAGCCAAATCTCTATGTATGAAAAGTGTCCATCAAAAAACAGTAATTAGGCGGCGCCACCATACACCGAAATACTACCAAAAACAACCTACGTAATTTGGTCGGGTTATTTGTTGCCTTATATGGTTCATGTTATACTCATGTCCCAGAGCCTAACTAGCGCCACCGGAGAGATTAGGAACTATTATTTAAAGCTTAACGCGGTCACTTTTACAACAATTCTGCCATAAGAGATTGCGATCCTTTCTATACCATCCATAGCGTTTTGCTTACAGATGACCTATCGGGAAACGCGAAAATTCGCTATCTGCCTCTTTATCGCTCGAATATGCAAGTGACCGAAATGTAAGATAAAGAAATTTTCTTGTTTCACGATAGACCCTCAGATAGTGGTAGTGGCGCAGAGTTTCGCGTAATATTCCCTATTATGATCATATTACGCCAAACTTGATGAAATTGTTATTACACCATCATAACATTATCCTTATTTTTTTGTTGGTCTCTAACTCACAGAACTGGGTGCATGGAGACTGTATAAAGGAGCCAAATCTCTATGTATGAAAAGTGTCCATCAAAAAACAGTAATTAGGCGGCGCCACCATACACCGAAATACTACCAAAGACAACCTACGTAATTTGGTCGGTTTATTTGTTGCCTTATATGGTTCATGTTATATTCATGTCCCAGAGCCTAACTAGCGCCACCGGAGAGATTAGGAACTATTATTTAAAGCTTAACGCGGTCACTTTTGCAACAATTCTGCCATAAGAGATTGCGATCCTTTCTATACCATCCATTACTGGGTGCTTAACCAAGGTGACAACCGCTATCGCTACGACAACGAAACGCTTTGTCTCTATCACTCTTCCATATTAGTGCGACAGTGATAGTTGCGTTTCGTTACGGAGCGTAAACGATTGGCATGTTGGCTACGTACCCTGGTTACCTATTTGTAAACTCATTCACTTATTACCTTAATTGGTATTTGTGTAACTCACGGTACAATCATTTATAACATCGACACCGGGCGTTTTGTTACGTGACACGTCGAACCATTCAATATTTGTATAGTGCAAGCTTAGGGCAGCGCCACACCGGGGGCGCTAATCGGCATTATAGGTATTAATAGTGGATCTGTGTACTAATGTGCCGCCGGTAAGTTTCCAAAATTGCCAAATTTCCACATGGAAAATTTTCGTATTTTTCATATTTTTTCTTTTGTATAAAAATCGAAATTTTCCATTATTAAACTGAAATAAATGTTATATAACAAGAAAAAGTGAATCGAACTAGCGTCCTCTGCTATCGCGGCAGGTGCCTGAGCCATTAGGCCACCTGGGTCACGGCGGCACAGTTCGTCTTTTTCCAAGTATATGCATTTCTTACTGAAGGCTTATGGGTTTCTGAAAATAATTTAATTTGTTCTAATACTGCTAATAGTTTTCCATTATGAAAGTTTCATTGGTTTCCTGTAAAAAAATCTAAAATTTTCGAGATATTTTTAACTTTTTGGAAACTTTCCACTCCTTTCTGTATCATGTAGACCTCGCGAACTCCCATGGATTCGCCATTTTGGTCCAAAAATGAAATCTACAAAAAAAACATGTATATGTACTTATCGAACTTGTTGACCCAAGCTATATTAATGTCATATTATATAGTCCGTCAGCTTCCGACCGAATAAGTCATTTAAATTTGATTTCTTGAAATGAAATCTACATTCCACCAACTCAAACACGACGTATGCCACTTGAAGAGACTCCGTTTAATAGTAAACCTATGTTAAGTGAAGAGAGCCAGGTAAATATACCTTTTTCGGCATTTATTACAGAGCTGTTAATTATTAAACTTAGCCAACTTGTTATAGTGTTGTAGATAGTAGAGCCGAGGACATCGCCGAAGCGTCTACCAAAACAAAACCGGTGTTTAGGTACCGGCTATTTAGAGACTCGTCTGGATACCAGGATGGCGTAGTTTTCCTTAGCTATTGCAGACAGGCACTGTAACGCAGATTTTATGAATAAAGAGCTGACGAGTTGGTTATAAGTACAATATTTGTCTCTGTTTGACGTAATGGTTGACTGGTAGAGAATGCATTTTGAATGCAAATTTGGCATTAAGTCCGTCATTTGTACATTTCTCTTTGTTTGTGCAATAAAGTCTAAATAAATAAATAAATAAAAATAAATATTTGTGACATTTTCAAGAAAAAGGTACCACATTGTCGCTTACTATAACGACGAAATTTGCTTGTATCCTTATACGAATAACCTGTCACAGCGTCCTTATGGTAAGCGACAATGTGATACCTTTCGCTTGAAAACGACACATTTTAAAAATAAATAAATAAATAATAAATTTTACCCAGCCGGCTTTAGTGTGTCTCGACCCTAACCTAAAACAGCTAATCATAGCGGTATTACTATCCCACCCGCTTTTACCTGATTGCCCCTGATATTGTTGACTTTAACTAAACGACGCAATAATAAAAACATCAATCTATTTTGAACCTTCGAAACATTGCAAAAGAGTTGAAGACGTGTTTGTTGTTACAGGATTATGCTTCTGAGTAAGTACCTATTGTAATAGGTATTACCTTCACCTATAAAATGTTGGAAATGAAATGAAAATTCTTCATTTGCATAAAATATGGTACAAGGTGATATTGGAAAGATATTCCTGTACAGTGACATATTTTGCTGGTTAAGCAAAGGTAATAATAATAATATTCTTTATTAGGTAAATGCAAATATTATCTTAAAGCTGAAGGTACATGGCAGTAGCAGTATATTCTGATTTAAAATTTGTTATGGTTACGATATTGACTTTATACGATCTGCACCTGCTGCACAGCTGGTGCAATGCGAGTCAAATCAAGGTCGTGTCTTAACGAAATCAAAATGTTTAAAAATTGTTAAAGGTGCTGCGAGCTTTAACGTTTGCGAGCGTGTACAGTCAAGGGCATAAATATATATACATTCCCAAAGTTCCAAAAATATGTGTACGCTCTTACACCTTAGACAATAAAGTCGTGTTCACATATTTTTGAGCACATGATTTTTCTGTATCGATATTTTTGCCTTTGACTGTACCATCGCCCACAATGTTAACTGACAGCTCTAACTTAAACCTTATCACAATAAGGTCCACCGATGGACAGTTAAGACTGTTGCTGTTTGTACGAATCAAATACTTTTTATGATTCATACTTATTAACTTTTTTATTCTGATCCACCGAGCGAAGATTTCCGTTTTAACTTAAGTATACAAAAATGATTTCCTATCGCTGTCAATGTAAAACGCTCAAATCGATGTTTCTAAAGCTAAGAACTCAAAGTAAATAATGTAAAAGTGGCTAGTGCCTATAAGTTATGAACAAAAATAACCATTTTGGTGGAAACTACCTAGTTGTAAAAGGTGAGAAGAAAATTCCCAGCTGTTACTATGACGAGTTGATGGTAACAGCTGAGAATAACCAAATATATTAAAGATAGTTCTTAAAATCTCCGTGTATTGACATTTTAAAGCTATTTTAACTAGTTAAGTACGTAAACCTGCTAGACAAATTTTCTAAATTAATTTAAAGTATCTTGTAACAAATGTAAAATTACTAATTTTAAATTAGTCTATTGAAATCTAGTCAGTAAATAAGGAATTTTGTGTAGTGTAGGAAATATATAGTGTATAAGTTTATAAGTAAGGTTTTCTTCCATGGTGTAATAAACTAAGTTTATTAGTAAACTAAGTTTTGGGTCTGCAAATATATAATAAAATCCCCGCTACCATTAAAAGTAGCAAGACCACCCTGTATAATACTTACTCGTATCACTGTTTTCCGATCAATTGTGAAACGGTAATACAATATTTTTTCGTAGGTAGGGGTATCTCTCTTCGCTCGTCTCACTCGTCTTCAAGACGCAACATCTGCCTATTATACTCTAGCCAGTAGTGTAGAGTAAGAATTGATCTCAAATCTGATGTAAGCATAACTGTAAGTAGTATGTACGTCATTGTAAATTGTAGTAGCAATATACCTAGGTATATACCAAGTAATAGCTATAAGCGCGTCTTTCCAAAATAGTTATTTGTTTTTGTTATACAAGGGTGCAAAGTTGTATTTTACCCGCGAGTGTGGAATTGAAACACGAGCAAGCGAAAGGATTCTATAGTTGAACCACGAGCGAAGCGAGTGGTTCTAAAAGAGAATCCTGAGCGTAGCGAGTGTTTTAACACACGAGAAGTAAAATACATTTGCACCCGTGTGTAACACAAAACTTTTCCCCTCACTATAGCGAGGAAAGTGCAACATCCACAGGCGTTAGATCATCTTCATCAACTGGAATCACTCATTTTTTTACGATATTATAACAAAAAACTCTCGAAAACTACTACTACTACTTTTACGTGAGAAGTTTTAAAGCAAAATTTTTGTTGTCAATGTTGACATTTCTGACGTATGAAATGTCAATGATGCGTTTTGAAATTGCATCGACTTAACTTGTGCGTTCAGAATTATATTTAACATAATTATTAAAAAACAAACGTTTATTATGGAATTTTAAGGTTTATGACTTAAGATCATTAAATAAAGCTAAATCTGGTATTTTTTATTAGATTTTCAAATCATTTATCTAATGATAATTAATATCGAACGAACCATTATTATGAGCGTTTTACGTTTTGTTATCTGTCAAGCTACTTAAACACGCTCCATCCAAGGTCAAATTACTTTCCCCACTAGTGGATAAAATGCGTTTTTCCCCGCTTGTTTTAAATGATAAAAGACGGCTTTCCGAGCTAGTGAGGGGAAAAATACTTTCTTTTAGATTTAAGATATTTTTTGTTATCATATCGGAATTGTTTTCTGATGCTTTTGCCATTTTCACCATTTGCCAAATTGTCCCTATCTATTTATTGTTCAAAAACCTTTCAAAAATTTTTGGATCACAAATGTAATCTAAATCTTTCTACATTTTTAAATTAATAAAAAGGCATCCTGGTGAAGCCATTAGATTAGATTTTTGATCGTTCTGAAAATAACGGTTTAAAAATAAAATCGGATAATTGAAAATCTGGCAAGTGAAATATCGGATAAAAATGTTTTGATCTGTTTCACTCAAACACTCAAGAGCGTTGAAAAAAGGTTTAATTGTTTGTAAATTCTATAACAAGAGACCGATTTTCTAGCTTTTGACACTTCTACCTATGAGTGTAGAAGATCCGTCGCCGTGTCGTCGTGGCCGTCGTGGCTAGTAGGTGGGACAGTGGCCTTCTGAAGCACTGGTCCTCCATGCACGTTAGCCTCAATTATAAACTTAATTTAATTTAAGATTTTAATTTAATAGGTTCGTTTTATCAATCAATTTTTAATTCTATTTTCTATTTATATATCTTATTCTATTCTATTTTAATTGTAATTATACAATGTTGTAATTTTAATTTCTAAAGTTGATTGAATTTTATTTTTAATATTTTATATTTGATATGTGACCTACGGATTCCGAATTATCCGAAATAGTGTCCATGTTCGAATCTTAATATATATTGTCAAATTGGTAACAGGTATGTATATACTTTATAATATAAGCAATAAAAGCAATATCGTAAATAAATACAATAGCACAGTCACAGCTGGTTTCATTATCTGACGTCTGTAGGTGCAGAGCATGTGCAGAGATTTAAGTTTTCTTATAAATGGGCTGTCCAGTCGACGGCGCGCGGCGCCGAGTTCGCCGAGGTCTTTCTGCACTTCGTCTCTCCACAGAACCGCGACATTGATCCGGTCAGGATATCTCTTTCTCGCTCTAACTTATAGCTGCGTCCTTTACGGACGTATGGCAGACCTTCAACACGGTCGAATAGGCCTCGGACCGGACCAAGGTCGGGGTCCGATTCGCCCGTCTGTTAGATACAGCTTTTAGTGGTGGCCCTTAACCCTTTAAACGCAACGACAATACAATGCAAATGCTCTTTATTGCACAACCTCTAAAAAGATACCACTATCGTGCGCGGCGTTTCATCTTGATCCTTGTCGGAATGCAGAAAGGTTGATATTGGTAGGGTAAAATGGACAAATGAAAAAACATAATAAACACAACAATACTTATATTTATATTTACGGATACTCGCTTATTTACAAAACTTAAACGTCCATGTAACATAAAATAATTTATTCTACAAAACAACATTTAAACTTTTACGATGTTTTCACTACAAGTTTTGTTAAAACCATGGATGTAAGTAAATGGAGGTAGATATGGCACCCGGCGCTCGATCGTGAGCCATCAAGTATAGGTTCCGGAACCCATATTGAGTAAGTCGTACGGCTGACGCCAATGTGTCAAGATTGTCACAATCATCTACTAAATATTGCCTGCATTTTAGTTTTGTCAACTATGAACGTCACGCGTCTATTATTAATAAAAGGTCATTGGTTAAAACTGAGGTTTAACTTTGCCAAGATTTACTTTCGCCATTTTAAAATACATTGCATTTTTAAACACGTACACATGTACAAACAACAAAGCATAACAATACGCTGGGCAAAGTTACATACTTGGGCAAAGTTAAAACCCTATTAGTTTAGTTTAGTTTTTTTAGTAAAGTTCTGTAGTCTCATCCGCTACTATTGCTACTGACCGCACAGTCTCGTTCATTAAGCTAACTGAGGTAAACTTAATACTTCGAAGCATATGCATGTGTGATCGTAGGTAACTACGTACTCAATATCACTCACATTAAAGTTCATACAGACCACGCACATGACAATAAGTGACGTTTTCAACCAAAAGGTACCACATTGTCGCTTGTCGATAGTTGATTTCAAATTGAAGCTATATGGAAATAGCGCCTTATTGACAACCAACAATAAGTACCCTTTTGCATGAAAATGGCACATATTTTAAGGTGGACTACCCGATCATTGGCACTAAAATTCGTGTAGAAAGTCACAAATAAGGCTGTAAGTGCCAAACATTGGGAGATGCCGACAATAGGGTAGTTCATGCTAAAACTTGTAGCCTACAAGCTTAAATAGACCTGTTAAAATACATACAAAATTTTCACTAAAATAGATAAAACTAAAAAAATATATATAAAACTTGTTTAACATCAGTATTGCACCGCAGGCCTTCGACATAGTCTTAATTGAGTTAATTTTGTCTCATGCAACTTTGCCCATTTCAAGTTTCATAAAACATAAAATTTATACATCCACAGAAACTTAATATTTATAATTATATTTTTTTATTATAATTTTGTGTAAATCGAGAATGGGCAAAGTTAACGCAAAAGCATACTTTAGTAAATATTAATTAATTAAAATAGCCTATTAGATAAGCACTTAAGCTTTAATATAACATACATACATAATGTCTTATTCTTAAAAAAAAGTCATATATTTACCGTTTTTAACGTTATACAGAGTGTCACAAAATGTAATTTATAAAATTGGACTAAATTAATAAACATATCAGATTTATATGTATAACACGTACTTTGATATTTTTTGTCAATATGTCGAAAATTAATAGATTTAATAGACTTATAGGGTTTTTACATTCTTAGGCTATCGATACGATATTCAGACACCCTGTATAAATTCTCCATATAATATCTCCTATAATTGTGCTATTTTATTGTCTCCTTCAGTCCATATAACAAACAAAAATTCCGTATTTCTGAATACAGTCAATATCAAAGATATCGAGTCGGATAGAGTGCAAAAAATATGTAAACATGACTTAAAAGCAGAGACAATACGGACATGAAAAAATCTCGTATCTCGCAATGCTATTCAAAGTTAAAACGCAGTAACTATGTATGCATCCCATACATAGTTACCACATTTTTTATTGAAAGATACGAGTTTCAAAGTAGTCACGATTATATTATTGTGACTTTGCCCGTATTAATATTTTTGACATTGACTGTTAAAACATTATTTGATGCATGAGTGTGATGTGCGCTAAAGCTCTTTACAAAACAACTAGCAATAAACTTTTAGAGTATTTAAGCATAGTCAACCGTTAAAACACAAACACCATTAACACGAAAGTGGAGGATCCGTGCGATATCGCCTTTTCATAGAAACGTAGTCCTCATTTTCCTCTCTGGATATTAACATTATTGAATAATAATATTGTCTTCGGTTACCGCGATAGTTACTCATGAAATAAAAAAAAACTATGAAAACGGATTATATCGGTTGAATTTATAATACATCCCGACGACGTTTCGAACTCTTTACAGCGTTCGTGGTCAACGGGTGACTGGTTCAATATACGCGATATAATCCGTTTTCATAGTTTTATTTTATTATTGAATAATCTTTATATTGTCTATATATGTGACGTTTTCAACCAAAAGGTACCACATAGTCGCTTATCGATAAGGTTGATTTCAAATTGAAGCTATATGGAAATAGCGCCTTATTGACGACCGACAATAAATACCCTTTTGGTTGAGAATGGCACATATTTTCACCACGCCAGCTCGTAAAAACTCTCTTCCGAAATAAAGATATTTTTTTTTTCCAAAAAATTATGATAAATTTGCATTTATCCACAAGAGTGACAAAGTAATTTGACACGAATTTTGAGTTATTACCTCATGTCGGCTGGTGAAATTGACTTAGTGGTGGTTTCAAAATTATATATATTGATCTGATCCTTGTTTTTGTATCCCAAATCCTAAATGAAAGTTCCATTGCCTTGTATTTGTCTGATCGATCTGTCACTAACCGACTTCGAAGAAAGGGAGGAGATTCTCAAATCGTCGGTTCTTTTAGAATAGAATAGAATTTCTTTACTTGCCAGCATACGTATGCAGGGGCGTAGGTAGAGGATATGGCGCCCGGGGCAGTCACCAAATTTGCGCCCCCTGACGACTGACAAAAGTTTCCCTGCTGCTGCCTTTTGCCCATTTTGGCGCCCCCCCTTGGATGGCGCCCGGGGCACTTGCCCCCTCTGCCCCCTTGTTACGCCACTGTACGTATGGTACAAGATGACAAAAGAAAAGGTTTTACATGTACAAATTTGTTTTTTAGTACAAATGAGCAGATTGGATAGCAAATTGGCCAATTAAACTGTCACCACATACGCCGACAGATTACACCGTATCAGGGCTATTGAAGTGTGAGCGCCAGCTCTCGTAGTGTTGTCTTTATCTTGTCGTAGGTGGCGAAAGAGATGCCGACAGCGACTGGCCCCTTCACCCAGTTCATGCTGAGGCCCTTGAAGAACCCGCGCCAGCCCTCCGCTCTAAAAAAAAAGTTGTGTCATTAAAAAATACAATCGTCGATTTTATTTTTCTGTCCCATCCTCTGGGCGGGGCGCGGAGGAGGAGGAACCGATCTGCGGGTCCTCGAGGGGAGCGTTAACATCTCGAGCTAATATGGAAAAGTGATAGAGACACAAAGCGCTTCGTTGTCGTAGCGCAAGCTAAGGAAGACTATGGAACGCTTCGCTTCGTGCATATAGTAAAGAGTGACAGAGATAACACTGGGTATGTTGCTGTAGGGGTATGAGCCGTCCTTACACCGCCGCACTATATGTATCTAAAGGGTAGGACGAGTGTGTCTCACCTGTACACATCTCTGATGGCGCTGGGTATGTTCCTGTAGGGGTATGATCCGTCCGGTCGCCTGGGTGCGGTCTGCATGCGCCGGCGCACTATGTCGAGCGGGTAGGAGGCGGTCTGTCCGAGCGCCGTATCTAGCGGGTAGTGCTCACCTGTACACATCTCTGATGGCGCTGGGTATGTTCCTGTAGGGGTATGATCCGTCCGGTCGCCTGGGTGCGGTCTGCATGCGCCGGCGCACTATGTCGAGCGGGTAGGAGGCGGTCTGTCCGAGCGCCGTATCTAGCGGGTAGTGCTCACCTGTACACATCTCTGATGGCGCTGGGTATGTTCCTGTAGGGGTATGATCCGTCCGGTCGCCTGGGTGCGGTCTGCATGCGCCGGCGCACTATGTCGAGCGGGTAGGAGGCGGTCTGTCCGAGCGCCGTATCTAGCGGGTAGTGCTCACCTGTACACATCTCTGATGGCGCTGGGTATGTTCCTGTAGGGGTATGATCCGTCCGGTCGCCTGGGTGCGGTCTGCATGCGCCGGCGCACTATGTCGAGCGGGTAGGAGGCGGTCTGTCCGAGCGCCGTATCTAGCGGGTAGTGCTCACCTGTACACATCTCTGATGGCGCTGGGTATGTTCCTGTAGGGGTATGATCCGTCCGGTCGCCTGGGTGCGGTCTGCATGCGCCGGCGCACTATGTCGAGCGGGTAGGAGGCGGTCTGTCCGAGCGCCGTATCTAGCGGGTAGTGCTCACCTGTACACATCTCTGATGGCGCTGGGTATGTTCCTGTAGGGGTATGATCCGTCCGGTCGCCTGGGTGCGGTCTGCATGCGCCGGCGCACTATGTCGAGCGGGTAGGAGGCGGTCTGTCCGAGCGCCGTATCTAGCGGGTAGTGCTCACCTGTACACATCTCTGATGGCGCTGGGTATGTTCCTGTAGGGGTATGATCCGTCCGGTCGCCTGGGTGCGGTCTGCATGCGCCGGCGCACTATGTCGAGCGGGTAGGAGGCGGTCTGTCCGAGCGCCGTATCTAGCGGGTAGTGCTCACCTGTACACATCTCTGATGGCGCTGGGTATGTTCCTGTAGGGGTATGATCCGTCCGGTCGCCTGGGTGCGGTCTGCATGCGCCGGCGCACTATGTCGAGCGGGTAGGAGGCGGTCTGTCCGAGCGCCGTATCTAGCGGGTAGTGCTCACCTGTACACATCTCTGATGGCGCTGGGTATGTTCCTGTAGGGGTATGATCCGTCCGGTCGCCTGGGTGCGGTCTGCATGCGCCGGCGCACTATGTCGAGCGGGTAGGAGGCGGTCTGTCCGAGCGCCGTATCTAGCGGGTAGTGCTCACCTGTACACATCTCTGATGGCGCTGGGTATGTTCCTGTAGGGGTATGATCCGTCCGGTCGCCTGGGTGCGGTCTGCATGCGCCGGCGCACTATGTCGAGCGGGTAGGAGGCGGTCTGTCCGAGCGCCGTATCTAGCGGGTAGTGCTCACCTGTACACATCTCTGATGGCGCTGGGTATGTTCCTGTAGGGGTATGATCCGTCCGGTCGCCTGGGTGCGGTCTGCATGCGCCGGCGCACTATGTCGAGCGGGTAGGAGGCGGTCTGTCCGAGCGCCGTATCTAGCGGGTAGTGCTCACCTGTACACATCTCTGATGGCGCTGGGTATGTTCCTGTAGGGGTATGATCCGTCCGGTCGCCTGGGTGCGGTCTGCATGCGCCGGCGCACTATGTCGAGCGGGTAGGAGGCGGTCTGTCCGAGCGCCGTATCTAGCGGGTAGTGCTCACCTGTACACATCTCTGATGGCGCTGGGTATGTTCCTGTAGGGGTATGATCCGTCCGGTCGCCTGGGTGCGGTCTGCATGCGCCGGCGCACTATGTCGAGCGGGTAGGAGGCGGTCTGTCCGAGCGCCGTATCTAGCGGGTAGTGCTCACCTGTACACATCTCTGATGGCGCTGGGTATGTTCCTGTAGGGGTATGATCCGTCCGGTCGCCTGGGTGCGGTCTGCATGCGCCGGCGCACTATGTCGAGCGGGTAGGAGGCGGTCTGTCCGAGCGCCGTATCTAGCGGGTAGTGCTCACCTGTACACATCTCTGATGGCGCTGGGTATGTTCCTGTAGGGGTATGATCCGTCCGGTCGCCTGGGTGCGGTCTGCATGCGCCGGCGCACTATGTCGAGCGGGTAGGAGGCGGTCTGTCCGAGCGCCGTATCTAGCGGGTAGTGCTCACCTGTACACATCTCTGATGGCGCTGGGTATGTTCCTGTAGGGGTATGATCCGTCCGGTCGCCTGGGTGCGGTCTGCATGCGCCGGCGCACTATGTCGAGCGGGTAGGAGGCGGTCTGTCCGAGCGCCGTATCTAGCGGGTAGTGCTCACCTGTACACATCTCTGATGGCGCTGGGTATGTTCCTGTAGGGGTATGATCCGTCCGGTCGCCTGGGTGCGGTCTGCATGCGCCGGCGCACTATGTCGAGCGGGTAGGAGGCGGTCTGTCCGAGCGCCGTATCTAGCGGGTAGTGCTCACCTGTACACATCTCTGATGGCGCTGGGTATGTTCCTGTAGGGGTATGATCCGTCCGGTCGCCTGGGTGCGGTCTGCATGCGCCGGCGCACTATGTCGAGCGGGTAGGAGGCGGTCTGTCCGAGCGCCGTATCTAGCGGGTAGTGCTCACCTGTACACATCTCTGATGGCGCTGGGTATGTTCCTGTAGGGGTATGATCCGTCCGGTCGCCTGGGTGCGGTCTGCATGCGCCGGCGCACTATGTCGAGCGGGTAGGAGGCGGTCTGTCCGAGCGCCGTATCTAGCGGGTAGTGCTCACCTGTACACATCTCTGATGGCGCTGGGTATGTTCCTGTAGGGGTATGATCCGTCCGGTCGCCTGGGTGCGGTCTGCATGCGCCGGCGCACTATGTCGAGCGGGTAGGAGGCGGTCTGTCCGAGCGCCGTATCTAGCGGGTAGTGCTCACCTGTACACATCTCTGATGGCGCTGGGTATGTTCCTGTAGGGGTATGATCCGTCCGGTCGCCTGGGTGCGGTCTGCATGCGCCGGCGCACTATGTCGAGCGGGTAGGAGGCGGTCTGTCCGAGCGCCGTATCTAGCGGGTAGTGCTCACCTGTACACATCTCTGATGGCGCTGGGTATGTTCCTGTAGGGGTATGATCCGTCCGGTCGCCTGGGTGCGGTCTGCATGCGCCGGCGCACTATGTCGAGCGGGTAGGAGGCGGTCTGTCCGAGCGCCGTATCTAGCGGGTAGTGCTCACCTGTACACATCTCTGATGGCGCTGGGTATGTTCCTGTAGGGGTATGATCCGTCCGGTCGCCTGGGTGCGGTCTGCATGCGCCGGCGCACTATGTCGAGCGGGTAGGAGGCGGTCTGTCCGAGCGCCGTATCTAGCGGGTAGTGCTCACCTGTACACATCTCTGATGGCGCTGGGTATGTTCCTGTAGGGGTATGATCCGTCCGGTCGCCTGGGTGCGGTCTGCATGCGCCGGCGCACTATGTCGAGCGGGTAGGAGGCGGTCTGTCCGAGCGCCGTATCTAGCGGGTAGTGCTCACCTGTACACATCTCTGATGGCGCTGGGTATGTTCCTGTAGGGGTATGATCCGTCCGGTCGCCTGGGTGCGGTCTGCATGCGCCGGCGCACTATGTCGAGCGGGTAGGAGGCGGTCTGTCCGAGCGCCGTATCTAGCGGGTAGTGCTCACCTGTACACATCTCTGATGGCGCTGGGTATGTTCCTGTAGGGGTATGATCCGTCCGGTCGCCTGGGTGCGGTCTGCATGCGCCGGCGCACTATGTCGAGCGGGTAGGAGGCGGTCTGTCCGAGCGCCGTATCTAGCGGGTAGTGCTCACCTGTACACATCTCTGATGGCGCTGGGTATGTTCCTGTAGGGGTATGATCCGTCCGGTCGCCTGGGTGCGGTCTGCATGCGCCGGCGCACTATGTCGAGCGGGTAGGAGGCGGTCTGTCCGAGCGCCGTATCTAGCGGGTAGTGCTCACCTGTACACATCTCTGATGGCGCTGGGTATGTTCCTGTAGGGGTATGATCCGTCCGGTCGCCTGGGTGCGGTCTGCATGCGCCGGCGCACTATGTCGAGCGGGTAGGAGGCGGTCTGTCCGAGCGCCGTATCTAGCGGGTAGTGCTCACCTGTACACATCTCTGATGGCGCTGGGTATGTTCCTGTAGGGGTATGATCCGTCCGGTCGCCTGGGTGCGGTCTGCATGCGCCGGCGCACTATGTCGAGCGGGTAGGAGGCGGTCTGTCCGAGCGCCGTATCTAGCGGGTAGTGCTCACCTGTACACATCTCTGATGGCGCTGGGTATGTTCCTGTAGGGGTATGATCCGTCCGGTCGCCTGGGTGCGGTCTGCATGCGCCGGCGCACTATGTCGAGCGGGTAGGAGGCGGTCTGTCCGAGCGCCGTATCTAGCGGGTAGTGCTCACCTGTACACATCTCTGATGGCGCTGGGTATGTTCCTGTAGGGGTATGATCCGTCCGGTCGCCTGGGTGCGGTCTGCATGCGCCGGCGCACTATGTCGAGCGGGTAGGAGGCGGTCTGTCCGAGCGCCGTATCTAGCGGGTAGTGCTCACCTGTACACATCTCTGATGGCGCTGGGTATGTTCCTGTAGGGGTATGATCCGTCCGGTCGCCTGGGTGCGGTCTGCATGCGCCGGCGCACTATGTCGAGCGGGTAGGAGGCGGTCTGTCCGAGCGCCGTATCTAGCGGGTAGTGCTCACCTGTACACATCTCTGATGGCGCTGGGTATGTTCCTGTAGGGGTATGATCCGTCCGGTCGCCTGGGTGCGGTCTGCATGCGCCGGCGCACTATGTCGAGCGGGTAGGAGGCGGTCTGTCCGAGCGCCGTATCTAGCGGGTAGTGCTCACCTGTACACATCTCTGATGGCGCTGGGTATGTTCCTGTAGGGGTATGATCCGTCCGGTCGCCTGGGTGCGGTCTGCATGCGCCGGCGCACTATGTCGAGCGGGTAGGAGGCGGTCTGTCCGAGCGCCGTATCTAGCGGGTAGTGCTCACCTGTACACATCTCTGATGGCGCTGGGTATGTTCCTGTAGGGGTATGATCCGTCCGGTCGCCTGGGTGCGGTCTGCATGCGCCGGCGCACTATGTCGAGCGGGTAGGAGGCGGTCTGTCCGAGCGCGCCGGCCGCACCGCCGAACACCACGTTGAGGACGCTGCTCTGCTGCTTGCCTGAGTATTCTGGACACAGACAGACAGTCATTAGAGCCATAAACCACTTTCAATTCATGTCGAACGATCGTAAATTAATTTAAAAACTCACCAAAGTATTTCCTCTTGAGCGTGTCGTATGTGAAGAAGGAGACGCCCGCGTACGGCACCACGCCCAGCACCGTCGCCGGGTAGCCCCTGCAACGTCATTACATCAGGGGATACCACAGACATATACGCCGGCAAACACTATGTCACTAGAAAAAGGTGCGAATTTTAAATGTTCTATGGTCAACCTTTTTAGCCGCCTTTTTCTACTGACAAAAATGGCTTCCCAGACTATAAAAAAACAGAAGAAACAAAATAAGCTTAGATGAATTACTATGAGATTCGGCGTCACCAACAAGCACTCTCTGTCTCCCTCTGACGTATGTCTGTCTCACTCACCTGTACAGCGTCCGCAGCCCCTCCTGAGTGGCCACCTTACGGAACACGTCGGCGATGGTGGGGTAGGTGGACGCACTGGTCACCGCCATGCGAGCTCGCGCTAAGTCGAGAGGGTAGGTGGCTGATTGTGACGTCACGCCGGCTAGCGAGCCCGCTACTAGGTGGCGGACTTTATGTTGCCTGCAAGTAACACAATGGCATGATTACAACACAACAACACAAGAAAACACACACAACAACAACACAAATAACACAACACAACAACAAGACAAGACACAACAACACAAAAGAAAAAGGTAAGACAAGTATAATACATATTTTTGTTTAAATTAGCCTATCAATGTATAATGTTAATGCTGAGCAACAGAGATGTATTTCATTAGTGGAAGCTGTGTAGCTTGTGAATGTTCTGATTTTACAAACGTTTATAAATAACGCCATAAAATATTAAAGAAAAACGCCCGCCATGCCATTTTTCTTGAAATCTCCGAAAACTTTTCTAATGATTTGGTGCTGGTGGGCGCTTTGTTTCACTTTGTTTGTGTACTGTACTAATGTATAAGCTACAGTACCACAGATTTAATATATACGCTAGATGACGCAAATACCACGATTTGTATTGAAACCAAGCATGCCGACTTTTTCATACAAAATTTACTCATAATATAATTTTAAAATTACTTATCTGTGATAGGAAGTATGTTCTTGCCTTTGGATGCTCGCAATTTTTGGGCTGTTGCAGTTAATTATCATGCAACAATTTTTTTTTTTTTTAATTTTTCACGGACGTCCGGCTGCAACAACAGACGCGCGTGGACTGTAAAGAGCGACAGTCAACCTCGACGCTTGGTCGGGGTTCGGACACGCGAAGTTAATGCATTTGCGTCTTCTATGGTATATTTATTTCTGTGTACAGTACGTATAGAGATTAAAACGCCTAACAAAAATAAAAAGCAATGTCACTCCAGGCGTTGAAACTTTGCTGATATATTTTGGCAATCATCATAATCATTAGGCCTTGTCCAATTTTACAGATGATGTAAGCAGCATCCATGAGTTGTGTTACCTAGCGACAGCGTCGCTCGTGGCTAAATAACCCGATCCTTGAGCGGCACAATCGTCCACATCTATGACAAGCAAAAGTACATTGAGGGTCCATAAATAAATATTAGGTCGACTCACTTAGCCATAGCAGGAGTGTCGACCCCTAGCACCCGTTTCCACTGTTCGTGTGCGGTAAACTGTATGGCGGCGTAGGGTATGATGCGCGCCATGGTGGCGCTGTTGCCGCGCCATAACGCGGTGAAGCCGTCGGCGCGGACGCTCTGTTTGAGGAATTCCAACGCAGCGCGAACGGAGTACGGAGTTTCACTGTAGTAGAAAAGAAGCACTGTTAGTGCTTGAAAATGGAGACCTAAAGCTCTCTGGAACATGTCACGCGAGTGACTAAACATACGTGAGTTAAACCGTATTATTATAGCTTAAGTGAGGTAATTCCAATCGGGGCAGTGAAGTGCGTGCGTGGCCACTCCGTATGAAATATACAATATATGTGCCATTCTCAATCAAAAGGGTACTTATTGTCGGTTGTCAATAAGGCGCTATTTCCATATAGCTTCAATTTGAAATCAACCTTATTGACAAGCGACAATGTGGTACCTTTTGGTTGAAAATGTCACATATATTTACTTTACAGTTCATATGGTGCTACTTTCTCGCACTAGTGCGGAAAAGAGCACTTTTCGTGTATGTGTCGAAAGTTTAAAGTGCGAATAGGTAATTCGCAACTCGTGTCGATTTAAAACACTCCCTGTTTTAATTTATCGCCACTCGTTTCGAATTTCCTCTTTTCCGCACTTGTAATTGTGACATTGCTCACGAGCTCTGGAAGTGTATCTTGGTGCGGTCGGGGGTCGGTCGGTCGGTGGGCGCAGGCGCCGACGGCCAGTGACGTCACCAAGGTGGCACTGGGCTATAGTGTGGTTGTAAACTCACGAGCTCTGGAAGTGTATCTTGGTGCGGTCGAGCGGGGCGATGGTGCTCTTGGCGAGGGCCCCGGCGCAGGCGCCGGCGGCCAGTGACGTCACCACGGTGGCCGTGCGCGTCAGCTCGCGGTTGTTCGCCTTCGCTTCTGAAACTATGACAATTCACTAGTCCAGTATTAAATATAGGAAAGTAAAAATTCAGGTTTAGGTTCAGGCTTTTTAGTTAGTGAGATGTCGAAAACGCACTGAATCGAGAAAAAACCGGCCAAGTGTGAGTCGAACTCGCGCACCGAGGGTTCCGAGTTTTTAGTATTTGTTGTTATAGCGGCAACAGAAATACATCATCTGTGAAAATTTCAACTGTCTAGCTATCACGGTTCATGAGATACAGCCTGGTGACAGGCAGACGGACAGCGGAGTCGTACGTACACAGTCTACAAAACAATACAGTCATTCGACGAAGTAGTAAAACCGGCCAAGTGCGAGTCGGACTCGCGCTCCAAGGGTTCCGTACATTACACAATTTAAACAATGTATCTTTTATGTGAAATGTCTTTAAAAAACCCACAGGGGTCGGATCAAAAACTAGTAATTAAGTCCGACTCACGCTGGACTGGACATTTCTAATAGGTTTTCCGGTGATCTATAGGTAAAGATCTATTTTGTGTATTTTTTCCAAAATTTTTGACCCAGTAGTTTCGGAGATAAAGGGGGGGGAATGGTAATTTTTTGCCTATTTTCTTGAATAACTTCTAAACTATTTACTTTAAAATTATAAAAAAAATATATTTGAGATTCTCACAAGAGCTCTTTCATTTGATATGTAACACGATATAGTTTGACAAACTTTATTTTTTTAATTTTCTCATTTACCCCCCAAAAGTGGCCCCCGTGTTTAAAATTAATATGTTTACGTTACATGTCCATCTTTGGGTCACAAACTTACATATGTGTACCAAATTTCAACTTAATTGGTCCAGTAGTTTCGGAGAAAATAGGCTGTGACAGACGGACAGACAGACGGACAGACAGACAGACGGACAGACAGACAGACAGACGCACGAGTAATCCTATAAGGGTTCCGTTTTTTCCTTTTGAGGTACGGAACCCCTAATATAGGTAATTTATTTATTTACAGTACATCTGGTGCTACATTACGACACCGGGTGCTATAATAAGCACATTACATAACTACGTCGAAAATTTAAAGAGCCTTTTTAAGTACTGTAAAACGGTGTACGATACACGTGCGAATAGGTTACGCAACTCGTGTCGATTTAAAACACTTCGGTCGCGTTTCAAAATTCGCCACTCGTTGCGAATTTCCTATTTTTCGCACTTGTATCGTCAATAACTATTAAAATTTGAGTCAGGCAACAAGGCTATATCACTCACGATAACACGCTGCCAAACACTCGAACGTTCTATTTATAATTAATCAAATATTTTAATTTGTTCCCTGTGTTACAGTTTCTATTTTAATGAGTGCATAAAAGAGGCGTGTCTCGCAAAGATAACATTGTTATGATGTCCTCATGATCCATCATATTACCTCACACATTGTATTATGCATTGTGAAATAGATACTACATGGATACTAATACACTACGCTATAATGACGTGTTTGTGTGCATTTTGGCCTCTCGATTAAGGCGGTTCCCTGACACAGAAGGCGAAAAATCTCCTTATATGATCATTTTTTCTAAGAGGCGTTGATATTCATAGACGTGGAAAAAATATATGTAGTTCTTGACTATATTATTTTTAATAACATAGCTTCCGATACACGAATTATGACACTTCACTCGATACAATTAATTCCCAAAGTAACCTCTAACTCGGACTTTTAATCAAACTTTACTCGGTTATTTATTATGTGATACTATAACCAAAAAAAGAAGAAAAAACAATCTTAACTTAAATAGTAATTTCATAGCTTTCGAATTTCGACATTGTAAGTTGACGTTTTTAAAATAAATAAAAATCGACAAAATTCGATCAAAATTGACACTTGGCGCCCTTGGTTACCCTACAATATCGAAATTCGAAAGCTATGAAATTACTATTTAAGTTAAAATTGTTTTTTCTTCTTTTTTTGGTTATAGTATCACATAATAAATAACCGAGTAAAGTTGGATTAAAAGTCCGAGTTAGAGGTTACTTTGGGAATTAATTGTATCGAGCGAAGTGTCATAATTCGTGTATCGGAAGCTATGTTATTAAAAATAATATAGTCAAGAACTACATATATTTTTTCCACGTCTATGAATATCAACGCCTCTTAGAAAAACAGGATCATATAAGGAGATTTTTCGCCTTCTGGCTCAGGGAACCGCCTTAAGGCTAGTTATAATACGCTAGCGATATGACACTTTATCGACATGAAATAACAATAACATACAAAAATAAGCTGTGTAAAGATCATCGGAACAAACAAGACAGTAAACTGCGATGGACTATTTGTAAATATATAACATAATAGCTTCTGTCCGCGATTTTGCTTGCGTGAGATCAGTGGCGTAGCTAGGCGTGGGCGAAGTGTGCCGTCGCCCACGGCCTCGCGCCCCAAGGCGGGCCTCGCGCGAGGCCCCTTCGGGCACAGTGAAATAAAAGGGCCTCGCAGATTCGATTTTGCCCACGGCTAGATTAGTTCACGCTATATACGCCACTGCGTGAGATGATTTCCGTGATAAAGAAACTGGAGCTATATAAACTAATTACAGACCTAGATATGCCTCATGTCATTGTATGTGGAAAGTTTCATTACAATCCAATACGTAGTTTTAAAATGAGAGCGGAACTACGTTAGTATGAGAAGGTGCAATTCGGTCGAGCTTGGCGGGGACTCTTCTGTGGGCCGAGCACATGATTGGCGCGAGAGTATCTCGCCGCGAGATAGACTACCCGTCTTTTACTAACTGTATGAATTAAAGAGGGACGGGTAGTCTATGTCGCAGCGAGATACTCTCGCGCCAATCATGTAGCCTGGCTGGAGTATAATATAATTGATTGAAGAATAAATATTTCATATCAAGGTCCTACCTCAATGGTTTATGCTGTGACACTGACGCAAACTAACACGTTGTAATACCTACGTTGTGGACTTTATCTAAAAGCCGTAAGGTCCACATTAGTTCAGCAACGCTCGTGTGACTGTAGATATGATAAGGCCACTAGGCCGTATCTGCTGTTATCGTAATTGGAAGTAATTCAAGTGGAACCCCCTAAGTATGTCAGTATTTATATTAGGTATAATCTAAGATCAATGATACCTACTGTGGTTCAAGAAGGGTTCAAGGGAAACAAACCTTGAATAAATCCTTTAACGCGTTAACGTTAACGAAGATTCGATAGCGTGACTTGACTGACGTGCGCGTTTGCGTTAAGTGTCATTTTGTATGGGCTTTTTGAGTTTCCGAAACGTCCCGCTTGGCGCGCTGTTCAAAATCCCATACAAGAATAGACATAACGCAAACGCGAACGCTCGTCACGCTATCGAATGAAATTTACACTATGGGCTCAGGCTCAGCTTGGGCAAAAGCGCTTTCGTATGACCGATTGTTCTCCTCTATAAATAGAGTAAGAATAGCGCCTGGAGAAAGTCTTATAGCAATCATTCAATTTGAGCATAATATGCACACAAATATTAGGCAACTATTTAATTATCTCAATTCCACCATGATTCCACCCCACTTTTCACCCTCTTAAGGGATGATTTTTGGGATAAAAACTATCCTATGTCCTTCCCCGGGACTTCGCCCCGCGTAGTCTGGAGCGGGCTTTTCGAACTGAGGGTGGTCCGGCTGTTTTTAGTATTTGTTGTTATAGCGGCAACAGAAATACATCATCTGTGAAAATTTCAACTGTCTAGCTATCACGGTTCATGAGATACAGCCTGGTGACAGACAGACAGACAGCGGAGTCTTAGTGATAGGGTCCCGTTTTTACCCTTTGGGTATGGAACACTGAAAATCAAACTGCTGTTGCTAGTGCTATGTATGAATGAAAAATAGATAAATACTGACCATGGCGCGGCTCGGACGCCATCAGCGGCGCCGCCGTCATCACGCCTCACATGTCACGCTGCACACAACTCTGCAACAAACACACAGTTACAGTCAGAATCAAAATTAGCAGATCAGACTGTGTCCAAAGTACGTCTGGGGGCACGGTAGTGTACAATAAACAATACAAAAAATTCATAAAATGTGGAAGTCTTTCTCTAGCTCTTGATCTATGAGGCTATGAAGCTATAAGTAATCCTAATTAAATATTTAAAAAAAACTAAAAAAAATATCTAGCAGTTTAATATTGTGATAATTAACTATATTATGTATTATTGTGATAATGATGTGTATGCTGTGTGACGTCTTAAATTATTCATATTTTTATCAATAAATATCTCATTCTCATTCATTCTCTTCTACTGGTTATAAGAAATAATAGATTTGAATCTTCTTACATGTGTCAGAGTGGCAGGCCCACAATCATAACCATTATTAATAAACTTGTTAAGCATAATTTCAAGTTAGGCCTCAAAATTAAGAATAATTATTATATTTGTTTCTTTTTTCAGAACACCTAAACAAATAATCAACAGTAAATGTTTATTTACATTCACATTTACAGAACATAATTACGCTCAAAACAAATTTGTGTCGTTTTCAACCAAAAAGTACCACATTGTTGCTTCTCGTTAAGGTTGGTTTCAAATTGAAACTATATGGAAATAGCACCTATTGACAACCAACAATAAGTACCCTTTTGGTTGTGAATGGCACATTGTAAACATGCAAGTCATACCTACTAGCTGTTTACTTAAACTGCTATCTTTTCTGTTTGCAACTCTACAAGCGGATCCTAGCAACCTTATCTAATCTATCAAGATACACTGATTAAACAACAACTTATAAAACTACAAAAAACTAGTTTTGCAATCCAACTTTAAATAATATTCCAATCAGACTACACATACAAACATCGCAGGTTTAACGTCCTCTTAAGCATAAATTAACTAGCGTAGCCACCACACGCTTAGAAAATCGTATGTGACTTTAAAAAATTAATCACATGTAAAAAGTTCAAAGTCTAAATGTCGACCTTGATCTAATAGAATCGAGGCTATAATGTCCACTTTAAACTCAAGCGCTATATTTAGAACACACACGATCAGGTTATGATTAAATAAAGCATTTATACTCACGTAAAACTCCAGTTTTAACTTCCGTAGATTAAAAATAGACAACAAACTTTACACGAAGGAAAATCACTGAACATTACACTTTTAACTATTTGAGGCGTGACAATAATATAAATCGTGGCCGTCTAGATTTTTATTATCGATCGTTTTGTTTATTCAAGTTTGCTACGGTGAGAAAAGTAAGATAAAATCATCACGTAATTTCGAGTTCGCGCTGTCAGTCCGCAGTCGCGAAGACTGGCGAAGAGGCACTAACTGTCATTGTCAATGAGTGTCAGTTGGCAATAATGTTGCCAGTGGTAGTTTTAAAGTTCTACTATGTACTTGGGATCGTTTCTACCTCATCCATAGACCTAGCATTACATAGATGAGCTATACGCGTGCGCTCGTGAGGGGCAGAACACACGCAATGCGACAATATAGGCCGCAACACACCATCGCACCGCACCAAGATCATTGTCCGACGCATCCATAAGTAAGAGCGAGAACGCGATATCTTTCTCGCATAAAATAAAATCAAGTACCTACAAAGCTAGTGTGTACAGTCATGTAAAAAGAGTAGAAAATAAAAAGTGGCTACACTGTAGTGTCGTTCCTTTCAAATCAATCTAATAAAAACGGGACGGGAAGGGAAAATAAACATAATTCTGTACCCGGTAACGTCTTTACAACCCCTCTGGTGGGCCAGGGTAATCGCTTACCATCAGGGGTCAGTTTCTCAAAAGCTTGTAACTTGTAATACAAGCGGATGTCACTTTTTGACAGCTTTTGTTAGAAAGGGACTTCCACTTGTATTACAAGTTACAAGCTTTTGAGAAACGAGCCCCAGGCGTATCCATAATCAGGCGATTTGTCTGCTCATTTGCCTCCTACATCCTAAAAAAAAGTTAAAACGCGAGCAAGGGCGAGTTCGTATATATAGGTCAAAGGAGAGTGGAATCACTTACACAAATATTGTATTTAAGGATGTTAAAAATAAAATAAAAAATGCAAAAAAATTGAATGTATTTTAAATACAAATAATAATAAAATAGATGCTGAATTATGATAGTTTAATTTTGAAGGAGAGCGTGTATATTTTTAAAAAACATCATCTCCCAAACATAAAAAGTTGTTATGAAGGCACAAAACTTAAGCTAATGAGTTCAAAGGCCTTTTAAAACCTAAAACAAGTGTTTGTAAAATGCACGTTATTAAACGGAATGGACTGTATAATATGATTTAAGAGGAAAGGGGACGACTATTTCTCCATACAAACGTAGTCCCCATTTTCCTCTCTGGATATTGACATTAATGGAAAATATTTTTACAAAATTGGATGTATATTAACCATAGCTATGAGCCTACGTTTGACTTTTTTCGATATTTTGATTATGGTAAAAAATAGGAGCGAAACAAATTTCATACAAATTTTAAATGCTCCAACTCCTATAATAATTAAAAAATCGAAAAAAATTCAACGAAGGGCATATCTGTGGTTGATATATTCACAACAAATTGTGTCAAAATATTTTCAATAATAATGTTAATGTCCCGGGAGGAAAATGAGGACTACGTTTGTATGAAAAGGCGGTCTCGCGCGGGTCCTCCAATTTCGTCTTAATGCCAGCTGCATTTACACTTCAAATTTTAATTTATAAGAGTTCCTAGTTGACAACGGACCCTAATAAATACAATTCTAATCAAAGTAAGCACAGTATGTGAATTGTAAGTGTAGAATTTTTTAAATTTTTAGAACTATCATGTAACCAATTCGGGGTCCCTTCGTTTGACATAATTATTGAAAGTCATAATGTAATGATTGTCATATAATTCATGTGTCATCATAATTCTGAAACCGTTAACTTTTCAGGACTTTCCTCGGGTTATCCTATAGATAGTTTAAGTTTGTTTTATGGCAATCCTGAAAAGTTACGCGTTTCCAAAAAAAAACAAATTATGATAATGACTAACGAAAATATGGACAAATAATACATTATAACTTAAAAATGGGCAACAATAGAGACCCAACTAATTCTTATAAAATGAGACCATCATAATCATTCGTCCATTTGTTCTTCAAGGGACACTTTAGTAGCTATTATGTAATAAGGGTCACAGCATTTCGAAACCATTGCCAAACAGCACTAGAGTTAGACCAAGCCCAGCTTGGCAGCGATTTTGATAGCACAGACTGCGCAAGTGTTATTTGAAACATCATATTTTCACAGAAGTTTTTATTATTGCTATTTGTAATGCAGGCAGGCAGTTTAAATAACTGATAATGCCTGTAAACCGAGTTCTCAGTGTTGAGTAGAATTTGCTTCGTGCTTATCTAATTTATTCTTAAACTCATTGACACTTTGGGCTGATACTACATCCTCTGGGATACAAGTTTGCCGTTCAAAATGACATTTGCACAGTATATGCTATCAAAATCGCTGCCAACTTGGCTTGGTTTAACTCTCTATCAGTCTGAATCCTGCCTCCCACGAACTGTCTTCTTGCTCTGCAGATGCTTTCGCTGCGCTCAGGTCTTCGGGAGGGTTGGTTGTCTTTGTTAACGGGTCACTTAGAATTTAAAGCTACAGCTATAGTAACGTAGTGTATCAGTCGCTGAGGCCGTCATCCGAGTCCGAGTCCTGTCGCCCCCGGACAGTCTTCTTGCTCTGCAGGTGGAGCTTTCGCTGCGCTCGGGCTTCCTCGGGGGGCACAGTTAAGTCACCGGAGTACTCGATCAGGTCAGATCTAGAACATACAAGGTTACAGTATCTTAAGAAAATTTTTAATGTTATTATAAATACTTATAGGACATTCTTGACTAATTGACTAAACCCCACAGTAAACTCAAGGCTTGTACTTTGTATACTATACTGGGTACAGTCAAGTGTAAAAATATGGGTGCACAAATCATACTCAATAGTGTGTCCCATAACTCTTTGGTGCAGGTTTTGACCTGTTTTATAGTGAACGTTCGCGCGGACTCATTTCTAGGTGGGTAGTCAACCTGCCTGTGAAGCCGATGGTCCTGGGTTCGAATCCCGGTAAGGGCATTTATTTAGTGATGAGCACGGATATTTGTTCCTGAGTCATGGACGTTTTCTATGTACTTAAGTATTTATATATTATATATATCGTAATATCGTTGTCTAAGTACCCACAACACAAGCTTTATTGAGCTTACCGTGGGACTAAGTCAATTTGTGTAATAATGTCCTATAATATTTATTAATTTATTTAAATGAGTGCGCGTACGTAAGAGGAATGTTTAAATTGTTTTAAAATAATAAACGAGTCTGGCTATGACGGTGACTGTTTTTCATAAATCAAATTTGTTTACGCCGAAATCAAGCAGTTACTATCCGGTTTCCGGCCGGATATTATAATAAGGGCAGGATAGGCCGGATACCGGATAGTAACCGAATATCCGGTGCATCTCTACTAGTGATCCTTGTTAGCCACATATTTTGACTAAGGTGTAGTTTGTGAAGTTAACTGTAGTTAGAAGCTTGCCGTCTGATAACTTTTCGCCCACCAAGCATTAGTGGGTAACAACAAAATACGTCTTCCGTATTAGGACTTTTTAGAAGTAGGCAAAAATGAAAAACCGGCCAAGTGCGAGTCGGGCCGAGTGCGAAAATTTCAATTGTCTCTCTATCACGGTTCGTGAGATACAGCCTTGTGACAGACGAACAGACAGACAGACAGACAGCGGAGTCTTAGTAAGGGTTTTTACCCTTTGGGTATGGAACCCTAAAAGTCAAACTATCTATGTCAAGTACAAATAATAATAGCGCTTTCTCTGCTTCTTCTAAGTTCCATAAGACCATCTCGTTCGGTCATCTCGCTTCTATAGTATAAATTATTGCTCTGAGTTTGCCAGACTATACATACCTGGCAATCCTCCACTCTAAAGTTTCTGTGGAGAAGTCGTCCCGGTTGCCGAGCTCCGTGAACCCCACGATGAAGTCCTTGGTCTTGTTGCTCTTTACCAGCGCGATGGTGGGGATCACGCGGATCTTCAGCCGGCCTGGAGCGACACAAAAGTCTAATTAGCCAATTGTACAATAAAAAAATAAATAAAAAAAATAAAAAGAAAAATAGCCATTGTAGATAAACATTTAAAACGAAGCTCTCTTAATTTAATTTGGAAAATGAAGGTACTTTACTAAAAATACAAAGGCTCCTAAGGGCATTTCTGTTTAGTTGTACAGTCAAGGTCATAAATATATATACATTCCCAAAGTTTCAAACATATGTATACGCTCTTACACCTTAGAGTTAGACAATAAAGTCGTGTTCACATATTTTTGAGCCATTTGTCTGTATCGTAATTTTTACCTTCGACTGTACTAAAAATTCTGTTTAAAAAACATGTTTCTTATACAGTATCTTGAGATGCATGTCGACGATGCGACACAGTGGACCATGGTCACAGATTAATAAATAGTTACTCCATGGTACACAGTGACTCACCCGCAAGAAAGGGAGCCCGCTCGGCATCCATCTTGACAAACCGCGTCTCAACATGCTTCTTCGCTAAGATCTTGAGATGCATGTCGACGATGCGACAGCGCGGCGAGTCCGACTTGTAGAAGTGGCACACGACGTTGTCGGATTTGTTGCACACGCCAAAGAACTCCTTCTCGCCGTCCAACTCCGTGTATTCGCCATGGCCCTGGAAATTTAAACTATATTTAGCACAACACACACACACTTAAGAGCTACATTGGTAAATCAACTTTTTAGTGTTAATCTTTGCCAGGTTTTTTAATACTATAATTATAAGAGGCAACCGAGCAGACAAATCCAATGGACAAATAGTTGTTCAAGGAAAAAATAACTCTTAAAAATCCTCGTTTTTGGTATTTTAATTTACCAAACATGCATTCGAGCGTACTCCCATCTTAAAGGCCGTCAACGCACTTACAAACCCTCTAGTGTTGCGGGTGTCCATGCGCGGCGGTAATCGCTTACCATCAGGCAATTCGTCTGCTCATTTGCCTCCTATACCATAAACAAACGGAGTAAGTAAAAAAGTGTTACATTGGCGAGCCATTCCTGCTTCTTCTGAGCTCTCTGCTTCATCTCGGTGAGGCGCTGCTGCCGGATCGCCTCCAGGTCACTGTTGTCCAGGGCATCCAGCCTGCACACACATACACAATTAATTCTACATTGGAGCTTATGGGTATACAGGTTCACACAGAGCGAGCACGCGCGAGGCGGCGCGCGCGAGGCACGTCTACACTGGCCGTATTGTGCGCGAGGAAATTGCCTCGCGCGTATGCTCGCTCTGTTTGGACCCGGCTAATGACAGATTTGTTTTCCCTCATTTATTAGGCATTTCTACACAGAATGAGTAGAGGCTTTGTGTGGAGCCTCAGCTGTAGTTTATATTGTAGATACTAAAATGACAGTTTGATTGTTCCAATTTGGCCGGCCGATATGTCTGTGTGTGTGTGTATGATAATGATAAGGATCCTGACCGAAAACTTTCTCATCTTTTTGCATTTTATCATAGAACATTTTTTTCTTTTCTACACAGCACAACCATGGTTTGGACCCACAATTTTTGACCACCATAAACATATGAATGATTTAAACAAGATTAACAGATTCAAGTAGTTGGGTGATGTGCGCACTGTTGCAATGGAGTATTTATTTATTTGTTTATGTACATACTCGCAACATTGTAAATACCTTAGATATAAGAAATATAAGAACAACAACAACAACACATATGAAATATTGGTTCAGCCAGCTGTTATTTCAGTGTTTGGAATATACAACAGAAATATTGAAACAGCATACTTCTCTAACTCGCTGTCCAGCTGTTTCTCCACCGTCTGCGCCACGTTGTACAGCACCTGCTCCATCTTTGCTGAGCTGTCGAGCACATTATCAATATTATGTCAGAATATCAATATATCATTTAAACAAAGCAACAATGGAAAAATACACCACACATTTAGCAATTTGTTTAAGAGTGATATTTTTCACAAAATAAAAGTCTATAAAAATTCCTTAATCAGATAAATTCAGCTATTAATAAAAGGAGTTTTTGTGTACTAAAATTATTTATTAATATGTGACAATTTTCAAGCAAAAAGGACATTTTTGCTTACCATCAGGACAAAATTTGCTTCTCTTTATATAAATAACCTGTCAGTGTCCTTATGGCAAGCGACAATGTGGTATCTTTTGTTCGAAAACTACACATTTATTTTGATTAATTGATTTACTTTGTGAGAATTTTATAGTGACTAGAAAACATGTATGTAATTCAGTAAAGCTGAACAATCTTCTAATCAAATATAGACAACAGTCAACACACTTACAAAAAGGAGCAGATTAACTTTAGATAACATTTGTAAGAATAAAGTTTGTAAGCATGTTTGATACTTAGGTACTTTATTAGTTGTGTATCCAATTGGTACTTCTGTGTATCTTCCTATTTATAGGCAGTGCCGAACAAGCCCTGTTTCTACTTGTTATCAATATCGGTATGTTATAATTAATGGAACTATAGGTCTTATTGTATATCTGCAAGTTTAAACTTATCTGTATGTGACTGTTTGTTTCCTAAATAAAAAAAAAAAAAAAAAAAGATCCCTTTAAAAAGCTGTATAGCCTAAAGGTTGTCTGGAAGAGATCGCTTTTTAACGATAAGACCGCCTGTTGTTTACGTCTGCTTGTGTTTCTGCTTTCTTTTTGTATTGTTTTCAAAAGAAAACCTCAATAAAAATTGAGGTGTGCAATAAATAGTATTTGCATTGTATTGTACAATAAATAAACCATCAAAGTTTTACAATCCATTTATACTTTAAAACTTCATATGTATTGTTTATGACTAAGTCTCAAGGAAGTTTTGCTCTTTAAAATTTCATTTCCGTGGGATACATCATTTGAAAGTATCTTAAAACTTTGAAAGAGAAAGTGGATTAAGTTCAATATTCATCATCTGCAACTGATATTTATAGGAAGCTAAAGAATCTCACACTCCTTTCATCATAGGAAACAAAGTGATTTAAGATATATTTACCAAAAATAGTAAAATACCCAAAAAGGAGTTTATAAGGCTGATGACCTCATCCAACCGCGCATGTTGCTTTCTTAGTAAATATCTCTAAAACTAAACTTCAGACACGGTAACTACTTACTTTCGACGGAAGAATGGGTCAAAAATCAACGTATCAACACCTTTTTTCAATGGGATTTCACTTATTAACTGATATAAAACGGTAACTAACGAAAACAATCACGACACGAAACTCCGTTTCAAGGAAAGAAAAAAATCAATTGAATTGACATATTTGACTTGACCATAGATCATAGATGGACTTGACGCATCATGACAGTGACGTTTAGGCGGTCATAGACACGTGCTCTTTTGTTTATTGGGGCTGCCAGTGAAATAAAATGGTAGATTTAGTAGGACAATGTAATTTCCTGGGATTGCACATGGAGCAGGTAGAGGTTGCTGCTGGTTAAGCTCCCTCCACACTCGTGCGCGAAACCGCGAGCGCGAGTGCGAAGTCTAGTTCGAGTTCGCTAATCATCGAAATCGACTCCACACTCGCGTTCGGCTTCGCGCCGCGTAGTCTGTTACTCATGCAAGGTTTTAATAGGATTGTACAACAAGAGCATAAAGCGATCCATTTTTATAGGAGGCAATATATTATCGGAGGGATATAGTCGAGGATAAAAATGGACATTTATGCCTGAGTTAAACACTCTGCTTTTCACTTCGAGTGTGAGTAAAATATACAAAAATATCCAATATTTTAGGTTATTTTACCGTTTTTATTCAAGACTAAATTGTACTCGGTTGTGTCGGGGGCGCTGGGCACGCGCGCCGGTCGGGAGCAGGGAGCGCGCCGGTTGGGGGCGCCCCGGCAGGGCTGGCAGATTTTAGATTTTGGACTTTATTGCTAAGTCAATAAGGGTCGTAATAGATGATGTTACTTTATGCTCTAGAACATAATAAGCAACTTTATGTCGTCTACGCACGACTTAAAGTCGAACTTTACGAGCATGAGAGGTGAAAAAATCTTTTTCTACGAGAGGTACAAGTAAATTAAATAAGTAAAGCAGGCGTATTGCGCATTGAATAGAAAAACGCTATATTATTATAGTACGTATTATAATAATTAATTACTTTTTTAAACAACTTTGTAGTATACATACATAAGTATTGTATTCTTCACAAAAGCTTCAACATGTGCGTAAATAAACACAACCTAATGTTTTTGTTCCGTGTGCAAACAAAATAAGAAAAGACCTACTTACTGAAAACTGACCTATGACTGTTTGAGTTTGATAAAACCTCGCTTTCCATAATTTATATAAATAATATATTTCATTAGCCAAATGAAAATGTGTCTGTGTAACATATTATTACATTCAGTTTCTATGTGAGAGTTCCTAAGTTCCTATTCAATTCAATTCAATTCAATTTATTTTGTATCAGACATAAGTAATTAGTCCATAGAAATGTTAGTATATAAAAAAAAAACTTATTTTATACGTTAGCAACTTACAGACTACTTAAAATATGTTATATACAGTACCTCTTGACTCCATATGAATGGAATTCCAGTGCCGCCAGACTGCACTAGTCGGGCACTGTGACACCAGATTCAGGAGACTGTTGGTACTCTCCTGCACGCGGCGCATCAGGGAAGCGGTTCTCTTGCGTATTATTGATATAAAGCTGTCCACGCGTGCCTCGGCGAACATACCTGATGCGATACAAAAGCGTGGTAGCCCCAACAGTAACCTGAATCCGTTGTTATACTGGACACGCAGAGCATTAAATGTTTTCTTAGTATAGTCAGTCCACAGGCTGCACGTGTAAAAGGTTTGACAAAACGACTTAAATAATGTAGTTTTGACATCCCCATTACACCGTGCAAACCTACGGGCCAACATATTACAGCGAACGGTCAATGCTCTGCGCTCCCTTTCCATGTCCATGTCGTCCTTGAGGTTATCGGTGACCCAGTGACCAAGGTACTTGAACCGAGTAATCTTCTTGAGTGGAGTCCCGCATAGGAAGACATCTGGTAACATGTCTAGGGACTTACTTCCTGCTTTAAAAACTAAAAGCTCACTCTTGCTGGTGTTGTACCTTAGTCCATGTGTCCTGGCATACTCCTCACATATCTTCAGCAGCTTGACAAGCGCACTGATCGATGGGCACAGCAGCACCATATCATCAGCATAACTGATATTGTTGACCATAGTACCGCCAATCGAGCATCCGATACCAGTGCTACTGAGCCCAGCGATCAGTTCGTCCATGTACAGGTTAAACAGCCTGGGCGAGGTAAGCCCACCCTGCCGTACACCACTCTTACACGTCCTGTACCTGTACACGTCCGACTGCGCACCCGCCCATTTCACTAGGTTGGTTTGATGGCCATACCAATATCGGAGTAGGTCAACCACGTCCCTCGGTGTACTAGTGCACGTTTCCAGCTTACCCCAAAGAACTTCATAAGATACTGTATCGAATGCCTTCGACAAATCCAAAAAGTTAAACTAATATTTCATAGCTGTTGGAATTCCTTGTATAAACAAATAAATAAAATAAAATCACGGATTACAAAATCAATCATCTTGCAACAGCCACTGACTTATTATTATTTAATAAATTAAATAGCTAGGTGTATGCGCCCCAGGCACCGTTGACCGATTACCTTCGGGCCATACATTGTTACCATCAAAGAGAAATAAACAAAATATTTGAAAATTAATTACATTATTTATTTATTAAAATAGTTAATTACATGTCACATATCCCATACACAATAAACTAGATGAGGTAACAAATTTACAAACATAACATACAATTTACACAACTTTTTTTTTTAAATCATTTATGGCCATTTACACAACTGTTTTTATCTAGAGGCCTATTCGACTATATATCACATCATATATCCTTGACGGGCTTGACGTCACGCAAGTGGTCACTAAATGACGGCTTCCTACCAGTTGAATAGGCCCCTGGATACCAGCACACGCGTACCTACCAAAAATTCGACGTATTCTATTATAATATTATATTATTGCGTCGGTATCAGTCAAAAGTGACGTATTTTCGACCAAAAATATGCTCTAAACGAAAGCTGCTGTAGCTGTGTATACACAGCGACAGCGACAGCGTGGCTAGCGTGAGCAATTCAAATTTAAAAAAAAATGTTATGGTACGATTCAAATTATAAAACAACAAACATATTAATTTAGTCAGACTTGACCTACTATTTAATTATAACTTAACAATTGTGATGTCTTTAGTTAGGCAAAAGAGATTTTATTGAGGCTAAAACTATCAGTTTGGTACAGAATTAAGGTGTTCGGTTATTTCCGTATGTAAGCATATTAAAAAAGTCGGGTATTTACAAAAACTACCCAACATGCTAGCGGCGTTAGCCTAGCGCCATCTTTCGGAATTCCGACAATGTGAATGAAGTATTCGCACTATTAGCCGGGTCCACACAGAGAGAGCATACGCGCGAGTTTCCTCGGGCACAAAACGGCCAGTGCAGACGTGCCTCGCGCGCGCCGCCTCGGCCGAGACCTGACGGTAGACGTAGACGTGCCTCGGGCGAGGCGGCGCGCGCGAAGCACGCCTACACTGGCCGTATTGTGCGCGAGGAAATTGCCTCGCGCGTATGCTCGCTCTGTGTGGACCCGGCTATTCACAGTCACCCGAACATTTTCCCGTGACATGGATATCAATAGAAATTGCCTATAGCTGCTAAAGTGCTGGCGTAACAAAGCACTAAAACGCTCAGTGCCTAATGAGCTTTGTTTTACAAATGTGGGACTACAAAGAAAAGTGCAACAGAAGTTTACTACACAAGTCCACAATCATGATTCATGTTGAATGAGCCTTAGGTACTTGTCGTCGCTATTTTATAAACAAGCATCTAATCCGAACAAATTGATTCAAACGATTTAGTAACTAAATATTAACACAATTATTTTGAGATGACCATACCTATGTGTTTAAAATTTTACGTTTATACATGAGCAATTGAGTTTTAAATGAGACTAGCCAATTTCGGAGTTCATTTATTTGGCCAAATCGATTCTATATAAGTTATTGCAAGTCTAAGACAAGATAGTTACTCTAAACTCTAACTAGTAGGTACAGCCTTGTATATTCTTAGCCGCGCCTCGGACAACGCTGCCAGCAAGGTATCTCCGTTCAGCTGGACCGAGCACACGTCTATCGCGGGCTCCGCTGCCGGCAGCGAAGCCCCGCGGGCCCCGTCCAACCCGTGGAGAACTAAAGCGCCAGCGGACTCAGAGTGAGACGCCAACCAAGTCGCCCCTTCAGCGCGAACCCAAGCTGACCTCGACATTATAGAACTCCTAGCAGATCCCTGAAACGTCTGCTCAGCATGGCACGTAACATCATCGTCGTTCCTAAACTGACATAAGGACAGTTTCGCCCGCTCACCATTCGCAGGCCTACACGACACTATAGCTCTACGAGTGTCGTTATCATAACACATGGACATAAAAGGACCTTCCACAGGCAAAGCCCGCGGCTCCCACTGCCCGTTGCCGCGCCACGACCACAACCAGCACGAATTTAAATTACAGGATAACAGACCGAATTCCGTAGGACATAAGGACACTACTGGTGACATATCACCCGGCGCTGATAACTGCTGAATGTACGAACTGGGATTTCTAATATCATATTGCTGGATGAAACCTCCTACACCACCCACGTAGAATTCATTAGTTCTTAAAGAATCCCAAGCACAAGACCAGAGTTGAACACCCGCTTGGACGGTAGTACTCGGGATACCTCGCTCCACTATTCTCGCGCAGCTATCCAAACCTACACTTAGAAGCAAATCCTTAGGTTGCGAATATGATATGTCTCTAATAGGTTTGGGGTGCAAATGCACGAATTGTCCCTGCTTATAGTCCACGCAACTCACTTTCCTAATGCCGTAACCAGGAAACAAGCCATTAGTGCTTTTCTGAGACACGTACAGCTCATAAGTCCGGCAGTTGTACGTCATAACTCTACAGCCACCGTCTTTGCAGATCTCTAAATTCTTCTCCAGCGCGAAGCGCCAGGATCTCTTGACCTGTGGTTTAACTTGTGCTTTTAACAACGTGGTCCTAAGAGTTTCTAACTGTTGAAGACATGCACGATGTGCTATTTTAGACTTCTGTAATTCTAGCTCCACTCTGCTCTTTTCTACAGTCACATGTTCAACTTGCTTCTGCATTGTAGTGATTTCTGAAGTGTCGACAGCTATGATCTTCCTTGCGTAGATGTTTCTTACGTCTTTCATGGTGGCTTTGCTTTTGCAAGTTGGGCAGCAGCGTTCTTTATGAGTTTTAGCTTTAAGCCAGCGCTCGACGCAGCGTAAACCAAAGAGATGCCCACATTTTAAAGCTACTAGTCTATGGTTTCCTGAGGTGCACCAGGAATCTAAGCAGATAGGGCATGTCTCTCCATCTCCATCGTCCTGCTGGGGTGATTGTTTAGGGGAACTGACCTTTCTGATCTTCGCTGGCGGTTCATCTGTATCCTCTCCGCGTTCGCTGCCTTCCCCACGCACACTAACCTCAGGTAATGAGTTGGATTCCTCATTAGACGTGGCTGTGCTGAACATACTGTTTTCGTTGGAGACGAAAGGGCTCGGGGCTGCATTGTCTCGCCTCGGCCACTGCGCTAAACTGGAATCGCTTTCTTCAGGGTCGTAGGTGTAAGTGGAAGGTGATGGAAACACTCCGTCTATGGAGTTGGAGTTGTTGTCATCGTTGGGGAAGCTGCCGTTGCTGTTGTCCCGGGGCGTGAAGGTGCCGGAGTGCTGGAGCCGCATGGGGGAGGGGGCGCGGAGGACGGGGGAGGGGGAGCGGGGCGGGGAGGGGTCCTCGACGGGCTCGAGGATGCTGGGGCTGTCCCGCGCGGGGAAGTAGGGCGGTGACGAGCCCATGGTCGAGCATAGGGACCTGAAATTAAAGTACTATGGTTAGTAGGTTAATTTATCAGAGGTTTTCTCATATTTGTACCAGCTCAAACTGATTTGGATGGATTAGGTATTTTTATGTATAATTACTATAATCTTTATTAGACGTTTATAATAAAAAATCGGACAAGTGCGAGTGGGACTCGCCCACCGAGGGTTTCGTACTTTTTAGCATTCCGTAGCCAAAGGCTAAAAACGGGACCCTATTACTAAGACTTCGCTGTATGTCCATCCGTCTGTCACCAGGCTGTACCAGTCCATCCACCTTTTCCTCGGTTTTCCTTTCTTTGTACCTCTTTCCACATTCATTCGTAATACCTTTCTCGTCACATAACTTCCATCCGTCCCTTTTAAGTGCACCTTAGCAGTGTTACGTATAAAAGAATATTCTTTTATACGTAACACTGCTAAGGTGCACTTAAATATATATATACCTAGTCGGCTCATAAGTTCTGTCACTGGCCTTTAAAATTTAAATTTGGAACTCCTAAAACAAAAACCGTTCTGCATTTGAATTTCGAATCTTTATTAAATATTTGAGTAGTATAATTTTGCAATTTTCTGTTTTCTTCAACATGGAGTGGACGCTTAAAGATAGCCGTACCGCAATAATTGCACTATATCGTTGTGGTCACTCGCCGACTAAAATTTTTAAGCTACTTGAAAATTTAAAATTCTCTCTAAGATTTGTGTATCGTACCATAGAAAGATACAGTGAGGTCTCTAGTTTAAATGACAAGAAAAGAAGCGGTCGTCCGCGTACAGCTAGGACTCCAGCGGTTGTACAAGCAATTAGGGCACGCATTGCCAGAAATCCCGCTAGGAAACAAAAAGGGCCCTCCAGATGGGTTTGAGCAAAAACACGGTGAAAAGAGTGCTTAATCAAGACCTGAGACTTCGTGCTTATAAACGAAAAACTGGCCATCTTCTCAATGGTCGGCTTAAAGCTTTAAGGCTTAAAAGATCTAAAGCTTTATTGAAGAAGTACGCTAAAAATAAGCACCGTTGTATACTGTTTTCGGACGAGAAAATTTTTGACATAGAAGAAAACTGTAATAAACAAAATGATAGAGTGTACGCTCGCAATAGTAAAGAAGCGTCTAATAGCATTCCCCGTATTCAAAGAGGTCATCACCCTTCATCTGTGATGGTTTGGCTGGGAGTTTCTTATGCGGGCGTCACTAGTATGCATTTTTGTGAGAAAGGAGTAAAAACTAGTGCCAAAGTGTACCAAGACACGGTGTTGACTAATATTGTGAAACCACTATCCCATACGATGTTTCTAAACCAGCATTGGGTTTTCCAGCAGGACTCTGCTCCAGCCCATAAGGCAAAGTCTACACAAGCCTGGCTCGCCTCCAATAAAATCGACTTTATACGGCATGAAGATTGGCCCTCCTCTAGCCCAGATCTTAATCCTTTAGACTATAAAATATGGCAGTATTTAGAGGAAAAGGTGTGCTCAAAACCTCATGCAAATCTAGACTCGCTGAAAAAAATCTCTTGCTACGGCAGTGGCCAATATCGACATGAAAGTGGTGCGTGAATCCATTGACGACTGGCCATGAATACTTCAAGCCTGTGTAGATAATTATGGCGGTCATTTTGAATAAATGTTATACATTTAGATTCTCTAGTTTATAAGCTTTCAAACGCTGTACAAATTATACGGAATAAACTTAAACTTTTGGTTTTATTTGATACTATGTATATGACAGAACTTATGAGCCGACTAGGTATTTAATATATATTTTGTATGACTCCATTTCAGGCAGAAAATGTGATCACACATCATGCTTGACCTTTAAAAGTATTGTGTAAGAATATACACTAAACACTTTATTGTACAGTCGAAGGCAAAAATATCGATCCAGACAAATAGTTCAATAATATGAGAACGCGACTTTATTGCCTAAGATGTAAGAGCATACACATATGTTTGAAACTTTGGGAATATATGCCCTTGACTGTACATAAGACAATTGGAAATCACAATAAAACAAAATATGTATACAATATACAAAGGCGAGCTTACCCTTATAAGATAAGGCATCTCTTCCAGTTAATTTTTGAGCAAATGTGAGTTGATATGCTTTTCTGAATCGCTTCATAATAAGCTATTTAATATTCTTGAATACCAAGCTAGCAGGAATTAAACGCTACATACTCATTATCATCGGTAAGTATTTGATTTGTTTTTGTTATTTCACCAGGCACAAAGACAAATAATACTACAACCTTTATTTAGCAGTTCTCTATCACAAAAATCCGTGTTCAAAAGGGGTTATAGGGTCTACTTCTCAGCTTAAGGTCTGTATAATGTTTATTTAAACGTGTGTTGAAGTGAATGAAATAGTGAAATGTATGAAAGTATGACCAAAACAGCAATGTCAGAAACCAGTTTTGGCAAAAAACATGAGTGAACTAAATCATGAGGCTGATTATCTCTTTAGTAAAAATAAGCTTCGATAATGCTGGATAGATAAAGGATAGTCTTTAAAAGCAATGTTAAAGGGAAACTTACCTTTTTATTAATGTTATAACAAGCTTTCCAATGACTTCAATTCGACGCTACGGTTTTCTCCATAAAATAGCCATCTTTATCGTTAATTTACAATAGAACGCATATCACTAACACTGAATAAGGCTTGCTCTCAATAAATCGCATAAAAGTGTACCAAAACGTTTAATCTAAATAAATTAACTCAAAAACAAAGATTTTATTTGATTTGCTTGACAATCGGTTGCGGTTGCATTGCAGCTGTTTCTGTTTCTGTTTTGGATAGTCGCCTTTCGATTAACTTTTTCTGTTATTCTATTGGTCAGGAAGGATGATAATGAAAATTTATTCAATCAGCAGTAAACGTCATTTTAACTTAACCAATAGCAAGCAAGTGCAAACAATGTACAGTCATTGTTTACAAAAAAATTAATGATTGAATAATTACTACTTATTTTTTAGTTATTGTGAAATAAACAGAAATAAAGTTTTATTTGGTTTTAAAATATAATTTGGTGTAGGTTTCAAACAATATTTTAATGGAAACACTTCAAGAAACTTTCCTAATCGATCAAACGTCATCTATCCGTTGTCTATGGTATTTATTTATATTTTTGTGCAGTTGGCAGCAGTGTCGAAATAGCAGAGGACGGGGAAACATAACGGGTCTCGTTCATCCTGCTTTTTTTATCAATTTACAAGTCGATGAGCTTATTATCGTGGTCTGTTTGTGTAAAAACGTAATCGGTAAATATTAATAAGTGTTTAGCGTTAATATTTCAGTGCCGGGAGCGTTTCGTAGTGAGTGAAATCGTATTACAAGTGATCGTCCATGATGGCGGAGTGTTATATGGAAATGTTTGTTTAGGATTATAAATCCGTCGTGTTTTCGTCCGTAATGACATTATTAAACGGTAAGCATTGATAAAAACGCATTTAAAACTAAAATACCACTCAACGATACCTTAAGCAACATTTAAACAAACAAAAAACACATGAAAAATTTTCGTGAACAAAAACATATAATAGAGTTTGTAAATGTTTAAATGGGGGGTTGTATGTAGGTGAGCGTTGGTCAATAGGTGTTGTAGCTGTGGGGCAGGCCTGGCCTGTTGACATTTGGCTGGTGTTACAACAGTCAGTAAGTAGGTCAAGACGGGCCGCGGCGCGCGCACCGCGCAGTGGCGACGTCACGAGCTGACGAGGGACCGAGGGAGGGGTGACACTATCACTTTCAGGTACATGTGACCCATATATCTATTTGGGACACCTAAAACCTAGGTCAGTTCTAGCATGCCTAGAAAGTTATTTATACTTTGCCTTTTGAATCAGGGCTAGAGGGCTAAAGCAACTTAAGATGTCTGAAAGGTACTGAAGTAATGATGTTTTTTCTGTTAATTTCAGTTTGAATTCAAAACTATGCCACAAAATTAGTTATATTCTAAAGGAAATAAAACCAAAGGACAATTTTTATAGAAATCTGTATTTGCTGTGGAATCAGTTGAAACAACACAAAATATTATAATAACAATATTTCATAGAGTTTACTTGCAACAGGGTTAAAAAAAATGGAATTCAATCCCTGTTTCATTTTAGAAAGGTTAAAAGTGATGTTTTTTATACAAAACAACAGTTTGAAGGCCTTTTACTACCCAATATCATGTTATTGTACCAATTTTACAAGCTTTTTATTAACTTGCAATGTACCTATGTAAGTAAGTATCTATGTAATATGTCACTGTTTCTACGGGTCAAAACTTGCAAGTTAAATTGGACCCACTTCCTGGTTTCTGATGAAGCTGAAAATTTGCATACTGTTTAAGTCGGGTGACAATGCAATATTATGGTACCATTGAGCTGATCTGATGATGGAGACAGGAGGTGGTCATAGGAACTCTGTGATAAAACAATGCAACCTAATTGTGTTTGGGGTTTTTAGAATTGTCTTGATGAGTATTATATAGTTGCTTGTAGAAAGAAAAGTACAGTCAGCGATAAAAGCTTGTACAAAAAATGAAATTGTTGCCAAAAACTTATTATAATAAAATTACAGATTGGCTTAGTATCCGGAATAATAAAACAAGGTAGCTATAGTATATCAGATTAAATTAGTTTAGGCCCTATAGCCTAAGAAGGACAAGTCTGTTAGGTTTTGAAAATACATATTTGTCCTAGCACTACTCCTAGTCCGTGGTGCACATGGCAAAAAACTAACCAAATGCGAGTCGGACTCGCCCACAAAGGGTTCCGTACCATTAAGCAAAAAAATCACGTTTGTTGTATGGGAGCCCCAATGAAATATTTATTTTATTCTGTTTTTAGTATTTGTTGCTATAGCGGCAACATCATTTGTGAAAATTTCAACTGTCTAGCTACCCTTGTGGATACCCTGGTTTGATTCTGCCAACCTCGCTAGAAAAGTGTTAGTCTCAGCTTTCCGAGTCCGGTCCGGACACATCCCTACAAACAAGTTTCTGTGCATGATGGGTGTTAAATCGTTACCACTGTGTGTAAACTGTCAGAAGACTGATGACTTGTCTCACGTGTTGTTGGAATGCGTCCGGAATTCGGACTTGAGAAAAAGAATTTTAGTTAGTCTGGGATCCATGCACAACGGACATCAATTGTTGGTTGGCAGAGCCTATATCGGACAATGCAATCAGTGTTTACCACTTTATTGACCTCTCCCTTGAGTAGGGAACTATGAAAGCACCCATGAGGCTGACATGTTCACCTAGTGTGTCCAAAGCTTCAATAAAATCCAGATAAAAAAAAAACTGTCTAACTCTCATGGTTCATGAGATATAGCCTGGTGACAGACAGACAGCGGAGTCTTAGTAACAGGGTCCCTTTTTTACCTTTTGGGTACGGAACCCTAAAAACCACATGACTCTTCATTTGACCAATGGGGTGCACTTTGTATTCATTCTTCTTCAGTTGTTCCCTCAATGCCGAGGATCGTGACATCATGACATCATGTCCTCATGTCCTTCTATTAAAGACCAGGTTTCTCCATAGGCTTCTATTCCTCACTAAGCTCATGGCCTCGTGCAGTTTTCAGGTCAAAAAATCCTCAAAAACCCCTCACGTAATGAATGGACGCCCCTTTTCTCACTCTGGTACAAAATTACAGTACACTGACCATGAGACTCGTAGTTTTAAAGCTATTATAGTCATTGCACATAAACGTAGCGCAGCCACGATTTCATTGCGCGTTTTTTATTAAAAGGTACCTAACGCTGCGTCTTACGTAGTAGGTGAACACTCGCGAACGCGAAGCGAAGCGGCGCGGCGCGGCGGGCCCACGGCGTTCGCGTTCGCAACGAGATCGTCCACGTAGGACACTATTATAAGCGCAAAGGATTGATTGACCCCGCTCCGCGCCGCGCCGCTTCGCGTTCGCATGTTATTCGCCTACGTAGCATACTACGTAGTACGCTGCGTTACACTAATCATGAACAAAAGAACATGCAGTATAAGGGAAGAATAATTGTAATACTGTGGTATAAGCTCTTGTTCCGGAAATGGAAAGAACGATTAGAATCAGACCAAGCTACGTTTGCACAGACATTGCAGTGCAGTGATAAATTGTGATAAGGCTTCTTCTTCTTCTTCTTCTTCTTTTCTAGGGGCTATGTAAGGCTCCAGAGCCTATGTATCACTGCGACCATCTCTGATCTATTGTGATCGCCACCTACTACAACTCTCGATCCAAACCTGCAACTTCAAACAGCTGCAGGATCTTTTTGGTTTCGAGAGACTTTAACTCCTCCGGGCGCAATATATGTCCACCCAGGATCAAGTCACGAGTGCGCATTAGGCAGGGGCACTCTGTGAGGATGTGTAGGGGCGTCTCCTCTGCCTCCATACAGAGTCTGCACCGCCCCATGTCACGTTTCCCCATAGTGTGCATGTGCTTATTGAGGCCGCAGTGCCCGGTAAGCACCCTGACCAAGTTGCGCAGTTGGTTCCTAGGCAGCGCCAAGGCGCTCGAAGACGCCTTTTTGCTGAAGGCCTTGATAAGCGCTTTGGAATGGTTCAACCCTGGTTTCTCCCTCCAGAGTTGAATGGTTTTGTATTGACAGTAGGTCTTTAGGGTGAGCCGCGTTAGGCTTCTGGGAATCCCACAAAACGGCTCAGGACTGTAGTTCTTCCCCTTAGCCCCTGCTCGCGCGAGTTCGTCGGCCTTTTCGTTTCCAACGATACCCGCATGCCCCGGGACCCAACGTAGAACAACCTTGTTCCTGGCTCCAAGGTTGTTCAATAATTGCCTGCAGTTCTCAACCAGCCTCGATGTGGTGACATCAGAGGTTAGGGCTAAGAGTGCCGCCTGGCTATCCGAATGGATATAGATAGTATGGTTGCCGTAGTTGCTTTGCAGATTCATTGACGCACATTCAATAATGGCGTATACCTCTGCCTGGAATATAGAGCAAAAACGCCCTAGGTTTAAGCTGATGCTTTTCCTGGGCGCTTCACCATATACTCCGCAGCCTACTTCAGATCCGGATTTGGAGCCATCAGTGTACCACCTCAGGCTTCCTTCTTTCCACTTAATTTGACTGTTTGACCAGTCCTCCCTTTTTGGGAGTTCCACTGAGTAGAGTTTGAGTGGACAAAATTTGGGTGCCATAGTGTCGGACGGCATCCCAAGAACAGGAATATCGTACACTGATTCCCTAAACAGTCTCAGAGTTTGCGATAACCAATTACCTCTCCTCGCGCCCGCTATTCTAAGCATACTAGATCTCGCCTCCAATTCCAGATGCAGGTGAAGGGGCGGTAGATTTAGTATGGCCTCTAGGGCTGCCGTCGGGGAGGATGACATGGCTCCAGTGACGATGACACAGGCAGTTCTTTGCAGGCTGCCAAGCCTCGTCACTGTTGCCTTCTGCGTCGTTTTCCTGTACCATGCTACGGAGGCGTAAGACACTATCGGCCTCACTATAGCCGTGTACAGCCACAAGGCAATCTTGGGTTTTAGACCCCATCGGTTGCCTGCTAAACGACAGCATATTGCCAAGGCTGATCTAGCCTTTTGTATAGTTCCGTCCACATGCTTGTTCCAGGTCAGTTTCTGGTCCAGTGTTACCCCCAGATATTTGACCTCTGTTGAGAACGGAATAGTTTTACCATTCATGACAAGCGGCTTAAGTTTGTCTAGTTTCCGCTTGTTCGTGAATGGAACTATAATTGTCTTGTCCGCATTGATAGACAATTCATTATCTCTGCACCATGTATTCATGGTGTTGAGAGCCCTCTGCATAAGGTCTGATAAAGTACTTTGACAGTTGCCCCTCACCGTCACAACAAGGTCATCTGCGTACCCCTGAGTGTCGATTCGGATAAGGCTTACCCTTGTATAGAAACGACAAGTTTTATTAGGAATTCAAAGTTTACAATGGTAAACTTCAAGTTTTCTTTACGTTTCTAGTGGCATTGCCACGCTTTATTCCGTCAAAGTCAGTGTAGAGTTATGCTGCGTAATTTTTGGAATTTAATTACAAATCAGAGTATAGTCAATGCTATAAATAAACTATGTAACCTCAGGGATTGCACACAAATGGAAGCGAAAAAACTGCTTTTCAAACTGCTGCACTCACAAAATTATGCCGAGACAGAAGCCATATTTAACAAAATTTAGTTTCAATATTGTGTCTAGATTAAGCCTTAGTTTGTAGTTTTAATTGTAACAAAGTCTGATATTTAAATTATAATTGGTTCCCCGCGATACAGGCACTGCCTAGTGCGGAGACCCCTGGAATGTCTGTAACCTTTAGCTGAAAATAAATGATCTTTATTCTTTATTCTTCTTCTTTAGTAGGCACTATTGTATTGGTTCTTAACAAACACATCCCTCGTTACGCCTCCTTCAGAAACGCAACGCAGCTTTAGTTTAGACGATAATAAGCCTGTGTGCGAGTGATCTTCAAGATATGTGTTTTGGTTTATTGCAGAGGCAGCATGGGGCGGCACAGCACGGTGATGCCGGGCTGATGAGCCTCCTCTGCTGCCGCCGCCACCGCGCGCGCACAGACATGGGCGCCGCGCTCTCGCTGCATCCCCAGGTATGTACACTGACTCTCCTACTCCAACTTTCATCATTTTGAAATATTGTACAATAATGAAAACGCGTTGTTCTTTCGTACCTATAACCCGCCATTTTTACAAACCCTTAAAACATTCAGCTGTCCAATAGTTTAATAGAGTTGCCAGTACTAAAATGCAAAAATGGCGGCAAATTCAAATCTTGCGTTCTTTTTGGGAGACCCTTTAGTATTATTGATATAATAGTAAGTCAGTCGTGTTTCGAACCAAGGGACTGCCTGTCATCCTTTAATCTCATCTATACTGGCACCTTTTTAGTAGGGCCCTTTCGCTGGTCATCTGCGTATCAGGGAATTTACTTACGTATAAAAATCTGGCCATCCGTGATCCGCGTATACCTAAATTAATTTGCGTTTCTGGTATTATGCGCATGAAAGGTCGGCCACGGCCGCCAGGCACAAAGGAATGTCATGATTTATGTTTACAAAGACATTAGAGCTGATGTTGTCTAGGAGTGTTAAGAATTATTTGATGTTTACATTGACGCTCATGTTTATCTTCGTAGGAGGGCGAGGGCTGCGACGGCGCCGGCGCGCCGGCCGCGGCCGCACCACCCACCATGGCTGACGTCATACGGTCAGTATTGCTGTACATCAATTTAAACTTTCACCATGTTTGGGGTTCCGTACCCAACCGGCCAAGTGCGAGTCGAACTCGCGCACGAAGGGTTCCGTATCATTACGCAAAAACGGCAAAAAATTCACGTTTGTTGTATGGGAGCCCCACTTAAATATTTATTTTATTCTGTTTTTAGTATTTGTTGTTATAGCGGCAACAGAAATACATCATCTTTGAAAATTTCAACTGTCTAGCTATCACGGTTCATGAGATACAGCCTAGTGACATACGGACAGACAGACAGATAGCGGAGTCTTAGTAACAGGGTCCCGTTTTCACCCTTTGGGTACGGAACCCTAAAAAGAAATACAATAACAGACAGGAATGTGACAGTTTTGCAGAATCTTTAACAGATCCATCTGTTCTTCTTCTTTGTGTTAGGGGCTATATAGTATATAAGGCTCCAAAGCCTATGTATCACTGCGACCATCTCTGATCTATTGTGATCACCCCCTACTACACTACAACTAGTAGTAGATCTATCTGTTACTATTGTTGTAATAATAATAAATAAATAATAAAAAATAAAAAAAATAAAATAAAAAAGTATTAATAATGTGTAATAATAATAGTTGTAGTAGTAATAATAATAAACACTTCATTCAACAAATCAAGTAGGTACAGTCGCCATCAGATATATCTGAACGGTCAAGGCTCTCACAAATATCTGAACACGCCTCTATTGTCAAGGCGTTAGAGTGCGTGTTCAGATATTGTGGACACCTCCGATATATCAGATGGTGACTGTACAATAAAGCACCAACACTCCTAACTGTACATCGGTGAAACTTATTACTATTATTATTACAAAAGACATAAGGTCTACCGATGTACAGTAAACAGTGTGTATGTAAATATATTATTGCAAGTGACTGTACATAACACAGATATATGTATATTGAACAAGTGCAAAGGCGCATAAATCCTTTTAGAAATATCTGTTTCAGCTAACCTTGTGTACCATGTATTGTGTGTGACAGGGAGAGGAAGAAGAAGGCGGGTGGTGCGGGGCTCGGCACGCTGCGGCGCCGCATCGCCGCCGCCGCGCGGCGCCCGCGCGACCGCCCCGACAGAGGTACGACGGCTCTCTACGTTCCATCCCACAGTCCACACTGCAGCGCGGGCCATGGAACTCATGCCCTGTGTAGTTGTGTACGGGGGTCGACGCCAGTGCGTTCCGTGACCTGTCGTGAAGAGCCTATAATAATGCACTTGCGGTTGCATCATTGGAAGATTTCAACTTCTCCATTCTAAAAGGTAACCGGAAACAAGATGAAATATTAATCGTCTGTCTGTTTTTTGTGTCAGGATGCGAGCACGCGCGCTTCATCCGCGGCGTGGTGAGCTCGTGGCGCCTGGCGGAGGTGTTCCTGCTGTGCGAGGAGCTGGAGGCCGGGGCTGCGCTGCGGGACCTGGTGACCCAGGCGGAGCTCGCCCGGGAGCCCGCGCCGGCACTGCACGCCCAGCTGCACGCGCTGCAGCACGACAGGTACACCTGCAGCCAGCTCGTGGTGCTCCTGCCGCGAGGAGCTGGAGGCCGGGGCTGCGGGACCTGGTGACCCAGGCGGAGCTGGCGAGGGAACCCGCTCTAGCTCTCCACGCCCAGCTGCAGCAGGACACATAATATTATAGTGTGATCTTTGGACATGTTAAAATATTCCATTTATTTTGAGCTTAATTTAAGATGTAAAACCAACAACAAAATCTTGAACCATTTAGTGAAGGTTTAGGGTTTTGGCCGAAGCTGTCAAGTTCTGACAGTTCAGCGGCCGGCTTCCTGACACAGCGGGATTGCAAATGTTTTTAGTTTTTTAAGATATATTTCATTATATGTATGCTAGTTTTAAGGTATTTATCTATGGGCCAATAGTTGCCAGACAATAATAAAAAATATTTCATTTCATTCGACTTCTTCCAGGCGCTGGTGCGACGTGGAGCTGGTCGGCTCCGGCTGGGTGTTGCCGGCGCATCGCGCGCTACTAGCGGCCCGGTGCAGCTACTTCAGGGAGCTGCTGCTACACTACCCCAGGTATGATATTGTTAGTAGAGGAAAGTGGGTTACAATTGTTACAAATGCCTGAACTAGGAGTTCCTGTGTTTCAGGCAGCGAAGGATAAAATTAATCAATTTTTAATAGGAAGTAGCTTTTGCCCGCGAATTCGTCTGCGTGGAGTTAGTAATATATGTAGCTTATTTTTTATCCAATCTGCTTTTTATCGATTCTTTTTGACTTCTGGGATAAAAACTACCCTATGTTCTTCCCCGGGACTCATACTATCTCTATACCAAATTTCAACTAAATGACAGTCCGACAGACACGCTTTCGTATTAACAATATTAGTATGGATTAGGTTTTTACCGCACACCGAGGTGGCACGACAGCGGGCCGTAGTTTGGAGATCCCTTGTGTAATTAAATTACTTGATCCGCTTTACCTCAACAGTTTAGAAACAAATACACAGAAGTGATGTAACATTTGGAATATATTGTCTGTACAGTGGTCCGTGCCGCGTCCCCCTGGAGGGCGCGATGGCGGAGCTCCCGCGCGGGGACGCGGCGGCGCTCGTCGCGGCGCTGTACGCCGGCCCCCACGCCCTGCACTACGGCGACACGAGGCACGACACCCGTGAGTATATCGAGAGTAGAGAACTTAAACATACATATTAAAATAAAATTGTCGCGCGTGCCGTTAACCCTGGTAAGACCATTTTTACATTTTCTGCTTACGCTTGATACTGAAATTGTTTGTCTGTCTGTCAGATTGCGAGCGCGGCTTCAGCTCGGACGGTAACCTGGACATCATCAATGTGGAGAGCGGCGGATGTGAGTTCAATTATTTTATCTTTATTAGTGAATTCGGGATTGAGGTCAGCTACCAGATCCCGTGCCGTTATGCCAAAATGGTCTAAGGAGACCTTTTCGAACTTTCTCATTAACAATGTACTTAGCATTTACAGATTTTTGAAAAAATATACCGTCGGTGACAAAATAATCAATTTGGCCATAAAAAAATTATTCCAATTATTTTTATCCAATATCCAAAGCTTCTTAGTAAGGATGTTACGGAGCTCCGTTTCCGTTTCCGTTAAGTCGGAACTCACGATTGGTATTACACGTACATCCGCTTCGGCTCCGGATCCGATACTTTTGAATCGGAAGTTATATCCGATGTCAAAGCTTAGTGCGACAGCGAGACATGAGCAGCGTACATCGAAAACAAACTGGTTTATAATATATCTGTTATTCGCTCATCTTCCCGCTTGCTACACTAATTAGTTGTTTTGTTTTATTCGTGTTAGGTATTGAATTAAAAATACCTATTCGTATATGATGTGTTGTGTAATGTGTACCTACTGACAGTGCTGACTCGGGCTCCGATTCTGTTCCGGTTTCGTTTCCGGTTCCGATTCCGTTTCTGGTTCCGATTCCGTTTTTGGTTCCGATAAACTTAAATTTAAAAAACATCTGGTTCCGCTTTCGGTTCCGATAAAACCACATCCTTAACATCCCTGCTTCTTAGATACCAACCTAGGTTAGGGCACTAGTAAAGCTACAAATTAAAGTTTTTTTTTTTTATGTTCATCTAAATATCTTGTTTCAAATGGGTCACTTTTAGCCCTTGGTTACCAATTTATTTGGTACTTGCAGCGTGTTCGTGCTCGCTGGGCTCGGCCGGCAGCGTGCGGCGGCTGGCCGAGCGGCTCGGCGCGAGGCTGGACGACCTGCACCGGGACATGCGATACCTGCTCGATTCTGGTGAGTATTCTCCACAGCGAAAAAGGTACAGAGTGGGTAAACGGGAAAATGCGGTTTGGAAGGTTATAAAAACTTATTTTTTGACAAAATTGGTGAAATTGCTCCCATTTGTGTGATGGCCTCTCGCTCTATGTAAAAACCTTTCCTAATGTCGTGTCTGATTAGTCTGTGGATCAAGCCTTTAGTGTTATTTTCTAAAGAAACTAATGAAACGCATGGATGACGGTTGACAAGTAAGAAAGCTTTATTTCAAAGACAAGATGCATAGACACACATGTTGTACATATTATTAACTAGATGGCGCTAGTGACCCTATTTTAGCTTATTTTGATATAAATAACAACACCCCCACTATATCAAAATAACAAATAAACTAATATTTAACAGATGTAAACCGGTGAAACTATTTATTTTTATTTTATTATAACAGCAATTCCACAGGCAAAAAAAAAACAAGTTATTTATTAAACATGAAACTAAATATGTAAAATGATTTACTAACAATGAACATTAATAAAATCATTTCTGAACCACACCAAGTGTTTTCATAAACCTGTAATGTTTCACCTCCGGTAAACCTTTAGTTAACAGGTCAGCGGGCATGTTAGCGGTTGGCAAATACTTTGTTTCCACAATATCATTACTAATCACTTCTCTAATGAAATTATATCTAACATCAATATGCTTAGAACGCTTATGTGATTGATGATTATTTGCCAGCTTCAATGCGCTCTGACTGTCATTGTATATTACAATTTTATTACTAAAACCCATCAGTTCCACTTCAAGGTTTTGCAAGTAAATGGCTTCACGGCAAGCTTCTGATAAAGCCATGTACTCACTCTCGCATGAGCTCAAAGCAACAGTCCTTTGTTTTTTGCTCTCCCAAGAAATAGCAGAACCAGACTTCATAAAACACAAACCTGTATATGACCGTCTGTCAATAGCATCGCTCGCCCAATCGGCATCTACAAAACCTACCAGTTCTGCTTTTCCTATGGAATATTTCAAACAATAGTCTTTTGTTCTCAATAAATATCTTAACACTCTTTTAGCATAGTTCCAATGAACATATGAATAACTATTATTAAATTGACTTAAGTAACTAGTAGCATAAGAAATATCAGGCCGAGTTAATACTGATAAATACATATTATGGTTTTGACAGCAAAACTGTAAGATGGTTTGATAGTTATCTGAATATGCGCAGCCAATTTGTAAAAATCAAATGTGACGGTTCCACAATTACCTCTGACCCAATTAGCGTAACCAAGGGAGTCCCCCAAGGCTCAATCCTTGGCCCTATTCTGTTTATTTTATACTCAGCCGACATTGGCTCACGTATCACGCACTGTAAGTACCATGTCTATGCAGATGATGTTCAAGTGTACATTTCATGCAAGCCACCTGATATTGATGACGCTATAGCTAAACTCAACACTGATCTTAGTAATATAGCATCATGGGCTTCAGATAACTGCCTGCTACTTAACCCGAACAAAACGAAATATCTAGTCTTTGGAAGTAAACACCTGTTGGCTGGTATCACACCAACTATGAAAGTCACGCTATTAGACGAGCCGATCGAGCAAGTTTATGAGGCTCGGAACCTGGGTCTCTTGATGGATAATGGCCTTCGTTTTGAGAAGCATACTGCTGATGTAGTAAGGTGCTGCTTTTACAAGCTAAAAGTGTTGTACAAAGTTAGACCTTTCATTAATGAAATACTGCGTGTTAGGTTAGTAGAGTCACTTATTTTGTCAAAATTAAATTATGTGGATGCGGTATTTGGACCACGACTTCTTTGTAAAACCAAAAGACTTATACAACGTGTCCAAAACGCCTGTGCTCGCTTTTGTTTCTGCATTCCATTGCGGGGCCACGTATCACCATTCCTTAATCAGCACAATATCCTAAAAATGCACCACCGCCGTAAGCTGCACCTTGCTTCTTTACTCTTTGGAGTAATAAACTGTCAGACTCCTATTTATTTGTATGAGAAGCTTTCCATATCTGAGTCACGCTGGGGTCGGCGGTCTGCGACTCAACTTCTAACTCCTAGACACACATCAGCAGCCTTCAGAGGCAGTTTTCGTTACGCAGCCACTAGGTGTTGGAACAACATCCCACCTATCAGAAACCTGCAAAGCATTCATAGTTTTAAAACAACTTTAAAAAAGTTTATGCTTAAACATCAATTTAACGAGGAATGCCTCAAACTTGAGACAAGCTACATTTAGATTCAATATAGATTATTATATTTACATAAGTGTATTAAGTATGTACTTACTGCCTTTTTTGTCCCTTCCGCAACCGCCACTCACTCTCGTTTTTATTATTTAACGAATTGTTGTTTATTTTTATTTTTGCATCTTGTTTGTTTTAATTAATCTTGACGTGTCTTTTATTATTTGTTTTATACTGTGTTAGTATTCTTAGAACTGCACTAGTTCATGGGCCCGACGGAAGATCAGCGCTAGCCCAGCCAGGCTAGCACCATGCTGAGTCGGGACCATTTCGTGGCTTATATTATTTATGTTGTGTTTCCTATGTACGTGTTTTCCTCTTTTTTGCCACGAATAAACGCTATCTATCTATCTATCTACATCAAGCTACCTATAAGTTTTTGATATGGCAGTTTTTCTTCACAATCATTTGTTTTTTCAACATTCAATTTACATTCTATAGGAGTCTCAACAGGGTTGCAATCTTCCATATCAAACTTTTTTAACAACATCTCTATATAATTCTCCTGATCTATAGTAATGACATTTTTATCCTTATTCATATTAATTCTCATGCCTAAGTATTGTTTCACTTGACCCAAATTCTTTAATTTAAACTTTTGGCTCAGTGCCTTTACAAGATTATCTTTTTCTGTACTATGATTTGAAAATATTAAAAAATCATCAACATAAACACCAACAATAGTTTTATCATTATTGTTATGATTCTTTATAAATACACAAGGCTCAAGTTTACTCTTAGTATATCCTAAGTTACACAAAGTTTCATCAACTTTTTTATACCAAGCAAGTGATGACTGCTTTAAGCCATAAACAGCCTTTTTTAATTTTAACACTTTATTTGAGTCAGTGACAGGAAGCCAGAGCAAATGCATAAAAATGCTTTCTTTAAAGTGACCATTAAGAAAGGCTGTTGTGACATCTAAATGAGTGATATCCATTTCTAACTGTACACTCAAAGCAAATAGTAACCGCAAAGTTGAGTGCCTAATAACGGAAGAAAAGGTTTCTTGATAGTCCACACCAAGCTTTTGTGTAAAACCTTTAGCTACAAGCCGCGCACGATATCTCACTCTATTGTCACAATCACGTTTCTTTTTTAAGACCCACTTACACTGCACTACCACTTACTCGCGTTATCTGGAGCATCGACAACTTCCCATACCTCGTTGTCTTCGAAAGACTGCAGTTCATCTGCCATCGCCTGCAACCACTGTTGTTTCTCAGGTCCACTGATAGCGTCTGCATACGTCATCTCATCTTCTCCCACGTAGCTGCTGGTGCATGTATTTGCAAAACCATATCGCTCAGGTATCTTCCTCTCTCGCTTCAGTCTGTCTTCATTGACTGTGTCCAATCCTTCTGTGACCTCTGCTCTTCTCGGTGAAGCATTTTCTGAAGACAATTGATTTTCAGGTTTTAACTGTGGCAGAGCATCTGTTCTATGAGTAGTATCTTCTAAAAACTGATGCTGTCCATCCTCTTCATGCTGTTCACCTTCATCGTCCACATCAAGCTACTCTGACTCAGACTCACTGGACTGGATAATCGGCTCTAATTTAACCACAGATTCCTGTGTCAACTCCCCCACTGAATCTGTGTTTTCTATACAAACTGTGAATGTATCCTCATTCTTCTTCTTCTCTAAAATCACTACATCTCGACTTGTTGTGATCTGATTCTTTACAGGATCATAAAGTCTGTAGCCTTTTATATTTTCAGGAAATCCTACAAGTATGTGTTTCTTGGACTTTTTGTCCCATTTAGTCCTTTTTTCTTTAGGGATGTGTACCATGACAGGGCTTCCAAAGATGCGCAAACCTTCTAAATTTGGCTTTTTTCCTGTCCACATCTCGTATGGAGTTTTTTCTATCCCCGACGCTACTGACCGGTTCTTTATGTATACGGCAGTATTGGCAGCTTCTGCCCAGAATTTCTTGTCTAGGCCGGCTTCAAACAAAAGACACCTTGCACGTTCCACGATCGTACGGTTGCTTCGCTCGCTAAGACCGTTCTGCTCGGCTGTGTAGGGGTTGGTTTTCTGGTGCAATATACCTTCATTCTTTAAGAAATCTTCAAATTCTTTACTACAGTACTCACGGCCTTGGTCCGTTCTTAAAAATTTAATTTTCTTGTCTTGACTGTTTTCCACCATTGACTTGAACTCCTTAAAATGACTTAGTGCTTCACTCTTGGCTTTAAGGAAATAAATGAAAGTCATTCTGGTAAAATCGTCAACAAAAATAATGAAATATCTTGCACCACCAATTGAATTTATCTCCATAGGACCATATATGTCACTATGAACAACTTGAAGGATCTCTGTGGCTCTTGTGCCTGGTGAGAAGGGTAACCTTGACTGTTTTCCTTCACAGCACACTTCACAGTTTAATTTACTTCCCGTGAATGTTCCAGGGAAATCTATTCCATCCACTAATCCGCGCTTCATCCTGTTTAAATCACTGGCATTTATATGACCGAGACGGCTGTGCCACGTCTGACCATCAGCTGTTGTTGAAGATAGCATACAGCTTGGTGTTGTTTCTAGTTTTAACTTGTAAACACCGTTGACTAGGTCTGCTTCTGCCACTAAATTTCCTAGTTTGTTCCGAATCCAACATTTCTTAGGACCAAAATGTACAGTATTTCCATTTTTGGTCAATTCACTGACCGATAATAGGTTAGTCGTAAGGTCCGGCACGCACAGGACATTTTGCACATTCACGGCGTAGCCGTGACTAGTCGTGATGTCCATGTTTCCGGAACACAAAACAGGAACTTTTGTACTATTTGCTACGATAACGTCTGGAATATCCGGCGAAAACTCTTTATTTTGCAGCCAAGTTTCATTCGCCGTAAAGTGCTGACTCGCACCCGAATCTACGTAAAAATCACTTTTATTTAAGTCTCCACTAAGAAAAACAACGCTAAACGCGTTAGTCTGCTTTTTCTTTTCTGTTTTTTCACTTAACAGTGGACATTGGCTTCGATAATGGCCTGCGTTCTTGCACCTGTAACAGATTATATTTTTCGTGTTTCCATTTGAGTTTGACGTTTGAGAGGTTTGTTGTCTATGCTTGCTAGTGTTGCCACACTTCTTCTTCAAGTAACTTTTTGCAAGTAATGCTGAATTGCTTTCCGTCTCACTTACTTGACTTGTTTCCATATCGAGTAATTTGGTTTTAATTGAATCTGCCGTTATACTGATACCAGTGCTCGATGGCCATCATGGTAATCATAGGCATAAATCGTTCTGGTAAACCAGCTAGCATCAATGAACCTACCCACTCATCATCGATTTTGAAACCTGTACCACTTAATCTTTGCGAGGTTTCAACAATTTGTGTCACATAATTCGTCATATTTTCACAGTTTTCCAATCTGATGGATATTAAATGACGAAGCAAAGAAATTCTCCGCGAAAATCCTGAATCGTCGAACAAAGTCTTCAACGTTGTCCACAATTGCTTCGTGGTCTTTGCACTCTTTATATGCACAAATAACGAGAAATCAATAGTCAAAATCAGTTTCGCTCGTGCTTTTGCATCTGCAGTGTCTACTGCTGCTGTTGCACTCCCGCCTGTTTGAGCTTCTTCCTTCAGATACTTGTTCGCGCCTTCAAGTATCAGCAAATTTTCTACTGCGAACGCCCAATCATCGTAATTTTCGCGACCCTTAAGCTTCGGCACGTTCGTCAGAAAATTGGAAGTCATTTTCACGCACTAAACACGAAAAACACTAAGACTTTCTAATTAAAAACCGGGATTATAGCCCATAACCTCTAAAGAAACTAATGAAACGCATGGATGACGGTTGACAAGTAAGAAAGCTTTATTTCAAAGACAAGATGCATAGACACACATGTTGTACATATTATTAACTAGATGGCGCTAGTGACCCTATTTTAGCTTATTTTGATATAAATAACAACATATTTAAATGAAATTTGACAGGCGAGTACGCGGACGCTCGGCTGGTGTTCGCGGCTGAAGGGGGCGCAGCCTTCGGGTTCCGGTGCGCGCTGGAGCTGCCCTGCCACCGCGTCGTACTGGCGGCTAGGAGTCGCTTCTTCAGGTCAGTACTAACAACAATCTCAACGGAACTTCGATGAGTTTTGTGTCTATAGGTATTGCATATATTTGGTTTGTGACAGGCAGAATGAAAATTTAACATTTTATTCACGTTAACCTCTATTGATCAGTCACCGTCGCATCGTCTTGACCTGCTGTAGTAAAGTTATAATTCTCAGGCAGTACATTAGCTATTCGTAATAGATTCGAGGAGTACTCAAATACAAATACAAATAATTTTATTTTGCATGAAATATGGTACAAAAGGTGGTCAAACAATATTATACATAACACATATTTCACCGGCATCTGGCATGCAAAAAACTAAACTTACAACTAAAGCTAAGTTTAAACAATCATAGTCAAGGCCTGTATTATAATTATCATGCACCTACCTCACTCAAAAGATGTCATGTATTCCTCAACGGAATAGAAGGCTTTTTGAAAAGTAAGGCTCAGTAAGCTTTTTTTGAAACACCCGAGTCCATAAGTTTTTGAAAACCAATCATAACCAATCATCATAATCATAACCAATTTTACCCTGAACCTAATGGTTCACATGGGCGTATCAATAGATTTGGTTGATTTATACTAATGTAACATATGTTTGTGCAGGAGCGTGATGTCGCGGCGCACGGCGGGCGGCGCGGTGTGCGTGGACGAGAAGGTGCTGCCGCGACGGTTCGCCCGCGCTCTGCTGCACGCAGCCTACACTGATCAGGTTAGTACATACATTCCTGTTCAAGACCAGGGCACACCGGCTGCGTGTGTACGTGCGCGTGTACTAAAGGAGCCGTGCCCGCAAGCGGTGTGCCGTCTCTCATAAGCATCTGTATATTACAACTAGGGATGTTACGGAGCTCCGGTTCCGTTAAGTCGGAACTTCCGATTGGTATTACACATCCGCTTCGGTTCCGGTACTTTTGAAACGGAAGTTATATCTGATGTCTATGCTTAGCGACATGAGCGGAGTACATCAAAAACAAACAGGTTTATACGAGGGATGTTACGGAGCTCCGTTTCCGGTTCCGATAAGTCGAAACTTCCGATTGGTATTACACATCCGCTTCGGCTCCGGTTCCGATACTTTAGAATCGGATGTCAAAGCTTTGCGCGGCAGCGAGATATGAGCGGCGTAAGTACATCAAAAACAAACAGGTTTATAATATATCTGTCATTCGCTCATTTTTCCGCTTGCTACACTAATTAGTTGTTTTGTTTTATTCGTGTTAGGTATTGAATTAAAAATACCTATTCGTATATGATGTGTTTTGTAATGTGTACTTACTGACAGTAGTCGAATCAGGCTCCGATTCTGGTTGTGGTTCCGTTTTCGGTTCCGATTACAGTTTCTGGTTCCGATAAACTAAATTTAAAACATCTGGTTCCGCTTTCGGTTCCGATAAAACCACATCCGTTACATCTTTGATTACAACGCGCACGTACACAAGTACACATGCACGCTACGCACACGAATTAAAAAGTCATCTTTATTATACTTGAAAAACCGGGCAAGTGCGAGTCGGACTCGCGCACGAAGGGTACCGTACCACAACGCAAAAATCGGCAAAAAAATCACGTTTGTTTTATGGGAGCCCCACTTAAATATTTATTTTATTCTGTTTTTAGTATTTGTTGTTATAGCGGCAACAGAAATACATCATCTTTGAAAATTTCAACTGTCTAGCTATCACGGTTCATGAGATACAGCTTGGTGACAGACAGACGGACGGACAGCGGAGTCTTAGTAACAGGGTCCTGTTTTTACCCTTTGGGTATAAAAAAATGACACATAATCAGCTGAAATGTATGAAGGAGTCTTTTTAAGACTATTCGAAACGTTACACATTGTATGTATTCAAATTTTAAAAAGTTGTATGATTTATATTTATATGTTTATGTTTGAGGCTAGGTCAATCTGTGTAAGATGGTGTTTAATATTTATTTGTTTGTTTTTATGTACAGGTTGATCTAACATTGATCGGTCGCGGCTCCAACTCGCCGACGAACACCATCAGTAGTGCAGCGGTAAGTTACAAATAAATTCAAATATGTGGCTTTCCATCACAGAAGGAAAGTGCAATAAGGTCCTTTCCATCTGAAATTTCAAAAGAGATTCTGATAAAAAGGTCCTAATTGCACATGAAGCATAGGCTTCTCTAATCGAAAGCCACAATTATTTACAAACTATGCTGTAATAAGTAAATGGCGATGACACGCAATACGTTTTGTTTTTTAACCGACTTTTCAAGATGAATTCTGTGTTCAGTTGTGGCTATTTTTTTATGTTCACCGATTTCTGAGACTTGTGGTCCGATTCCAGTAATTATTTTGTAAAATAGGGTTTTTAATTTGTCTGTATTTTTAACTTTTTGTACACTGTATACAACACCATATTTTAACCGAAAGAACCATAATCATTATAGTTCACAGTTTTAGTGTGGGATGGCACATCGTTGCCGGTGGGTTTCCTGTATTACTTGGGACTCTGGTAGCCGTTTAAGAAGTGTAACACTCTTGCGGTAGATGTCGCTAGGGCCTCGTATATGGTGGAATTATTCGCTGTATTGGGTAAGGTCTTGGTAGCTCAGATGGCAGAGCACTAGGTTAGCGATCCAGTGGTCGTGGGTTCAAATCCCACCCAAGACATTGAATTTTTCCACTTTTAATTTGTTTTTAAGTTTAATACCATCGTTCGCAGACATTTCTGCTTGATGCAAAATTAATTTAAATATATATTATGAAAGTGTATGTTGTGTGGTCAGGCGTGGGCGGGGGTGGGGCGCGGAGGGGGGCGGACGGGCGCGCCCTCCACCGGCATGCTGGACGACGCCGCGCAGCTCTACGAGATCGCCAGGTCAGTATCCATGGGTCACACAAGCTTACAGCTTCTAATGACAGTTCGACACTTCCTTCTGTCAAACTGGATGCAAGGTTAGCTTAAAAACTATATATATATATATCCCCTTCTGTTCATAAATTTTTTGATCGAAAGATTATTAACATAAATTTGATTAATTGTTCATTTAAATTGATCTTACCTGATAGGTAACCGTTTTAGGCAGCTTCGAAGGATCAAACTTCTCTAATGCCATTGTCGTTTGTAGGTTCTTGGAGATGCCGATAGTAGCCCAGGGGTGCGAGGACGCCATAGTGTCGGCTCTGTGCCCTGAAAGTCTACCACACGTCCTGCGGTGGACTGCCACGCCTGTCGCTAGTCAATGGGTGCATAGGTAAGTTTGCATACATCATTGAGAATATACGTAAAAAAGTTAAGTAGAAATTTAGTCTAGTTTTAGTATGGAAATGTTTCATTTTGATACCTCGCTACGGCAAAGCCTTCTTCCGTATAGGAGGCGTGAAAACCATATTTGCCTATTTGCTAAATTAACCGATCAAATTAAACAAGGTCGTGTGGTGTACACATATATTGTCTCCCCTTTACATGGCGACCCCGCCATAGCAAATCTTTATAATCGCGTGGCCGTTTCAGACAAGCGATGCGCTACCTCCGCGACGAGTTCCCGACCATCATGTCGCACGCCGCCGCCGCTAAGCTACCGCGCACCGCGCTAGCGGCCGCGCTCGCCTCGCCCTTCACGCAGTGCAGCGAGGCGCAAGCACTGAGGGCCTTGCTCCGGCTAGCCGAGCGAGCTAAACAAGCTGGTGAGTCCTTAATCCAGCAGTCTACAAACTATCAAATCCAACCCGCGAAATAATCCTCCATAGTGAGGAGACCTCTGACATAGTCGAATGCGACATAATCTTGCCGCGAAATATGTGACACGACGGTATTTTCATATTCGCGTGTGGTGGGGGAAGCTGAGGCAATCACAGTGCTCGCTGTGGCTAAAAATGGCCAATGGTGCTGGCATGAACTGTCAGATGTAAGGTTTTGCAGTATACATTGATTGTTTTAAGATAACTATATATTTAGTTCTAACAAGATGCATTGTTGTGAATTGTAAAAACACTGACAAGAATAGTGACTGCCAATTGTACTGATTTCCAAAAGTATGGTGGAAACTAGGGCTTCCAAATACCGGACCTTTCGCAATACCGGTATTGACGATTTCAATACCGGGATCCCGGGTTCCCGGGATTTTTGAAAAAAATAGGAACCAAGTAACTTTGAAAATAAGAATACCAAATTTTAATCAAATTCTTTTTTATTTTGCATGCGTGTTACAATATATATAGTCTTTTTAACAATGATATAACTTAATAATAAGCCTCTTTTTCTCTCTATTGATTAGTTTCTGCACTTGCAGCCCAATCGAATACATAAACATTCTTGACATAACTATTAAATAAACAAATATTATACATATACCCTACATTTTCAATATTAAATTTAATTGTTAATAATATCTCCAAGACATTAATAAATTTGTTGCAATATAATTTTAAATTACAATGTCTTAACCATACTTTAGATTTAAGACTATTGCTGTGCCCTACCAGGGTCCATGTGAAACCCACTATGTATGTACCACCAAATGTAAACCATGGATGCAATAAATAAATTATGAATTATGAATTAAACATTTTTAGTATAAAAGGTACAATGATTTGAATGAACATAAATAAAGTAGCACTTAAAGTGTATTGTGTAAAAGACAACATCTTAACTTCTAAACATTGGCTAAATCATTTCACCTACTAAAATTTACTTAAAATATAATAATTTTATTTTATTAAGCAAATTTTAAAGGTTATTTTACAATTGAAATGCAAAATAAAATAAATATTAAATAATTAGCAATTTCCCCACTTGTAATGTAATAAAAATCAGACTACAACTCGAAACACGCGCACATTAAACAAAAATTTAAAATTCAAGTTCTAAGACCCATAACGGTTATACTTAAGTGTTTTTTTTAATATATTCAAACATTATATACAGTCTCACAAATCTTACAATACTATTTAAAATCAAACCTTTTTGTGCGTCAATGCCATTGAATATTAATTCTGTATATTCTTTAAATAAAATGATCTATTGTACTTAAGTATTATATTTCTCCATTCGGAAGAAACGTGACATGAGTTATAAACCATTGCGTAACTTGATCCTTATCGAGTATGCCTAATAAATAAATCAAATATGCATACTTACAACCTTGATCCGTGGTAAATGCTGAATTTTAACGTTTCGATGGGTATTTTACGTTTGTTTTGCATATTTTGTTCGATAATAAAAATACCGGGATCCCGGTATTTCAAAATTAAATACCGGTATTGAAATCTACCATAAAAAGGCGGGATCCCGAAATACCGGGATCCCGGGATTGGAAGCTCTAGTGGAAACAAGAACAACGAAATACGTGCCTTTGTTCGCTGTCTCCGGTTGGAAATGATCATCATTCCTCATATTTACAGAACCGGCTTTAGTATGGAGTGCAGGAGGCTCCCGACGACGGAGGTCGTTACCTGACGCGGCGCTGTGCGGAGCCCTGGGGTCTCTAGCGGCTCACGTCCGCACCGAGCATCTAGGAACCGCACCGCTCGCACCGCAGCTGCACCAGGCCATACGGAGAGGTGGGTACTACACGCTCTGTGTTCGTACTAGGGATATTACGGAGCTCCGTTTCCGGTTCCGTTAAGTCGGAACTCACGATTACACATCCGCTTCGGCTCCGGATCCGATACTTTTGAATCGGAAGTTATATCGGATGTCAAAGCTTCGCGCGGCACCGAGACATGAGCGGCGTACATAAAAAACAAACAGGTTTATAATATATCTGTTATTCGCTCATCTTCCCGCTTGCTACACTAATTAGTTGTTTTGTTTTATTCGTGTTAGGCATTGAATTAAAAATACCTATTCGTATATGATGTGTTGTGTAATGTGTACCTACTGACAGTGCCGACTCGGGCTCCGATTCTGGTTCCGGTTCCGATTCCGTTTCTGGTTCCGACAAACTAAATTTAAAACATCTGGTTCCGCTTTCGGTTCCGATAAAACCACATCCGTAACATCCCCGGTTCGTACAGTTCGGCTTGACGAATCAAATTTTTTGGATGCGATAACCTCTTTTATGCTTCCGGATACGTGGGAATTTAAATCTTTCAAGGTCACTTTTTCAATGATCTAATTTGACAGGCCGCATACGAGGGGTTAAGTATAGTTTGTATAAATGTGAGGAGGCGTTAGCAAGAATTTAACGTATCGGTTTGTGTGTGCAGGTATCGTGCCGCCCTCGGCGCCGGCGGTAGAGGGCGCTCGAGCGGCCGACGCGTGGCTCGGGCGCGGCGCCTACCGCCCGCCGCGGTACTTCCTGCCCTACCTGGACGAGCTCAAGGTGCGTACACTACCCTACCTGCAGGTGTATTATAACTTATATAGCATTCCGTAATTGATCACTGAAATAGGTTAAAAATAGGATTTAAATAGCCTGTACTCATTTACAGGCGTTACTAGAAGACCAGGCGGTGCCGGAGGCGGAGGTAGCGAGAATTCGGCGCTCGAGGTATCTTCACCGGATACCGGACACCCTGTATATGGTGAGTTCATTTTAGCGAATATCCTGCCATTGAATTTGTATGGCGAGAAATTTATGTCTCTTTGCAAGGCGCATTTATAAGCTAATTGTAATAATATCCTTACTGAAAATTGAACTATCTGTACTAGGGATGTTACGGAGCTCCGTTTCCGGTTCCGTGAAGTCGGAACTTCCGATTGGTATTACACATCCGCTTCGGCTCCGGTTCCGATACTTTTGAATCGGAAGTTATATCGGATGTCAAAGCTTAGCGCGGCAGCGAGACATGAGCGGCGTACATCAAAAACAAACAGGTTTATAATATATCTGTCATTCGCTCATCTTCCCGCTTGCTACACTAATTAGCCGTTTTGTTTTATTCGTGTTAGGTATTGAATTAAAAATACCTATTCGTATCTAATGTGTTGTGTAATGTGTGCCGACTCGGGCTCCGATTCTGGTTCCGGTTCCGTTCCCGGTTCCGATTCCGTTTCTGGTTCCGATAAACTAAATTTAAAACATCTAGTTCCGCTTTCGGTTCCGATAAAACCACATCCGTATCATCCCTGATCTGTACATTTATCTCTGACGACAGAGACACCGATAGGTTACTTGTATTGTACACGGTGCTCGTGCAGGTGGCGGCCGAGCGCGGCGGCGTCCCCAACGCGCCCTCCCCCACCTCGTGCGCCGCCGAGAGCGCGTGCGTCTCACCGCGCGTGCTGGCGGCTCTACGTGCGAGAGTGAGAGAGCTGCGCGCCTCTGTCCCCGCCGCGAGGGCGCTAGCGTTGCAGGCTAGCGACAGGAAGGCGTGCAGTCTACAGGTATACTAGTGTCTGCAGGTGGCGGCGTCCCCAACGCGCCCTCCCCCACCTCGTGCGCCGCCGAGAGCGCGTGCGTCTCACCGCGCGTGCTGGCGGCTCTACGCGCCAGAGTGAGAGAGCTGCGCGCCTCTGTCCCCGCCGCGAGGGCGCTAGCGTTGCAGGCTAGCGACAGGAAGGCGTGCAGTCTACAGGTATACTAGTGTCTGCAGGTGGCGGCGTCCCCAACGCGCCCTCCCCCACCTCGTGCGCCGCCGAGAGCGCGTGCGTCTCACCGCGCGTGCTGGCGGCTCTACGTGCGAGAGTGAGAGAGCTGCGCGCCTCTGTCCCCGCCGCGAGGGCGCTAGCGTTGCAGGCTAGCGACAGGAAGGCGTGCAGTCTACAGGTATACTAGTGTCTGCAGGTGGCGGCGTCCCCAACGCGCCCTCCCCCACCTCGTGCGCCGCCGAGAGCGCGTGCGTCTCACCGCGCGTGCTGGCGGCTCTACGTGCGAGAGTGAGAGAGCTGCGCGCCTCTGTCCCCGCCGCGAGGGCGCTAGCGTTGCAGGCTAGCGACAGGAAGGCGTGCAGTCTACAGGTATACTAGTGTCTGCAGGTGGCGGCGTCCCCAACGCGCCCTCCCCCACCTCGTGCGCCGCCGAGAGCGCGTGCGTCTCACCGCGCGTGCTGGCGGCTCTACGCGCCAGAGTGAGAGAGCTGCGCGCCTCTGTCCCCGCCGCGAGGGCGCTAGCGTTGCAGGCTAGCGACAGGAAGGCGTGCAGTCTACAGGTATACTAGTGTCTGCAGGTGGCGGCGTCCCCAACGCGCCCTCCCCCACCTCGTGCGCCGCCGAGAGCGCGTGCGTCTCACCGCGCGTGCTGGCGGCTCTACGCGCCAGAGTGAGAGAGCTGCGCGCCTCTGTCCCCGCCGCGAGGGCGCTAGCGTTGCAGGCTAGCGACAGGAAGGCGTGCAGTCTACAGGTATACTAGTGTCTGCAGGTGGCGGCGTCCCCAACGCGCCCTCCCCCACCTCGTGCGCCGCCGAGAGCGCGTGCGTCTCACCGCGCGTGCTGGCGGCTCTACGCGCCAGAGTGAGAGAGCTGCGCGCCTCTGTCCCCGCCGCGAGGGCGCTAGCGTTGCAGGCTAGCGACAGGAAGGCGTGCAGTCTACAGGTATACTAGTGTCTGCAGGTGGCGGCGTCCCCAACGCGCCCTCCCCCACCTCGTGCGCCGCCGAGAGCGCGTGCGTCTCACCGCGCGTGCTGGCGGCTCTACGCGCCAGAGTGAGAGAGCTGCGCGCCTCTGTCCCCGCCGCGAGGGCGCTAGCGTTGCAGGCTAGCGACAGGAAGGCGTGCAGTCTACAGGTATACTAGTGTCTGCAGGTGGCGGCGTCCCCAACGCGCCCTCCCCCACCTCGTGCGCCGCCGAGAGCGCGTGCGTCTCACCGCGCGTGCTGGCGGCTCTACGCGCCAGAGTGAGAGAGCTGCGCGCCTCTGTCCCCGCCGCGAGGGCGCTAGCGTTGCAGGCTAGCGACAGGAAGGCGTGCAGTCTACAGGTATACTAGTGTCTGCAGGTGGCGGCGTCCCCAACGCGCCCTCCCCCACCTCGTGCGCCGCCGAGAGCGCGTGCGTCTCACCGCGCGTGCTGGCGGCTCTACGCGCCAGAGTGAGAGAGCTGCGCGCCTCTGTCCCCGCCGCGAGGGCGCTAGCGTTGCAGGCTAGCGACAGGAAGGCGTGCAGTCTACAGGTATACTAGTGTCTGCAGGTGGCGGCGTCCCCAACGCGCCCTCCCCCACCTCGTGCGCCGCCGAGAGCGCGTGCGTCTCACCGCGCGTGCTGGCGGCTCTACGTGCGAGAGTGAGAGAGCTGCGCGCCTCTGTCCCCGCCGCGAGGGCGCTAGCGTTGCAGGCTAGCGACAGGAAGGCGTGCAGTCTACAGGTATACTAGTGTCTGCAGGTGGCGGCGTCCCCAACGCGCCCTCCCCCACCTCGTGCGCCGCCGAGAGCGCGTGCGTCTCACCGCGCGTGCTGGCGGCTCTACGCGCCAGAGTGAGAGAGCTGCGCGCCTCTGTCCCCGCCGCGAGGGCGCTAGCGTTGCAGGCTAGCGACAGGAAGGCGTGCAGTCTACAGGTATACTAGTGTCTGCAGGTGGCGGCGTCCCCAACGCGCCCTCCCCCACCTCGTGCGCCGCCGAGAGCGCGTGCGTCTCACCGCGCGTGCTGGCGGCTCTACGCGCCAGAGTGAGAGAGCTGCGCGCCTCTGTCCCCGCCGCGAGGGCGCTAGCGTTGCAGGCTAGCGACAGGAAGGCGTGCAGTCTACAGGTATACTAGTGTCTGCAGGTGGCGGCGTCCCCAACGCGCCCTCCCCCACCTCGTGCGCCGCCGAGAGCGCGTGCGTCTCACCGCGCGTGCTGGCGGCTCTACGCGCCAGAGTGAGAGAGCTGCGCGCCTCTGTCCCCGCCGCGAGGGCGCTAGCGTTGCAGGCTAGCGACAGGAAGGCGTGCAGTCTACAGGTATACTAGTGTCTGCAGGTGGCGGCGTCCCCAACGCGCCCTCCCCCACCTCGTGCGCCGCCGAGAGCGCGTGCGTCTCACCGCGCGTGCTGGCGGCTCTACGCGCCAGAGTGAGAGAGCTGCGCGCCTCTGTCCCCGCCGCGAGGGCGCTAGCGTTGCAGGCTAGCGACAGGAAGGCGTGCAGTCTACAGGTATACTAGTGTCTGCAGGTGGCGGCGTCCCCAACGCGCCCTCCCCCACCTCGTGCGCCGCCGAGAGCGCGTGCGTCTCACCGCGCGTGCTGGCGGCTCTACGTGCGAGAGTGAGAGAGCTGCGCGCCTCTGTCCCCGCCGCGAGGGCGCTAGCGTTGCAGGCTAGCGACAGGAAGGCGTGCAGTCTACAGGTATACTAGTGTCTGCAGGTGGCGGCGTCCCCAACGCGCCCTCCCCCACCTCGTGCGCCGCCGAGAGCGCGTGCGTCTCACCGCGCGTGCTGGCGGCTCTACGTGCGAGAGTGAGAGAGCTGCGCGCCTCTGTCCCCGCCGCGAGGGCGCTAGCGTTGCAGGCTAGCGACAGGAAGGCGTGCAGTCTACAGGTATACTAGTGTCTGCAGGTGGCGGCGTCCCCAACGCGCCCTCCCCCACCTCGTGCGCCGCCGAGAGCGCGTGCGTCTCACCGCGCGTGCTGGCGGCTCTACGCGCCAGAGTGAGAGAGCTGCGCGCCTCTGTCCCCGCCGCGAGGGCGCTAGCGTTGCAGGCTAGCGACAGGAAGGCGTGCAGTCTACAGGTATACTAGTGTCTGCAGGTGGCGGCGTCCCCAACGCGCCCTCCCCCACCTCGTGCGCCGCCGAGAGCGCGTGCGTCTCACCGCGCGTGCTGGCGGCTCTACGCGCCAGAGTGAGAGAGCTGCGCGCCTCTGTCCCCGCCGCGAGGGCGCTAGCGTTGCAGGCTAGCGACAGGAAGGCGTGCAGTCTACAGGTATACTAGTGTCTGCAGGTGGCGGCGTCCCCAACGCGCCCTCCCCCACCTCGTGCGCCGCCGAGAGCGCGTGCGTCTCACCGCGCGTGCTGGCGGCTCTACGCGCCAGAGTGAGAGAGCTGCGCGCCTCTGTCCCCGCCGCGAGGGCGCTAGCGTTGCAGGCTAGCGACAGGAAGGCGTGCAGTCTACAGGTATACTAGTGTCTGCAGGTGGCGGCGTCCCCAACGCGCCCTCCCCCACCTCGTGCGCCGCCGAGAGCGCGTGCGTCTCACCGCGCGTGCTGGCGGCTCTACGTGCGAGAGTGAGAGAGCTGCGCGCCTCTGTCCCCGCCGCGAGGGCGCTAGCGTTGCAGGCTAGCGACAGGAAGGCGTGCAGTCTACAGGTATACTAGTGTCTGCAGGTGGCGGCGTCCCCAACGCGCCCTCCCCCACCTCGTGCGCCGCCGAGAGCGCGTGCGTCTCACCGCGCGTGCTGGCGGCTCTACGCGCCAGAGTGAGAGAGCTGCGCGCCTCTGTCCCCGCCGCGAGGGCGCTAGCGTTGCAGGCTAGCGACAGGAAGGCGTGCAGTCTACAGGTATACTAGTGTCTGCAGGTGGCGGCGTCCCCAACGCGCCCTCCCCCACCTCGTGCGCCGCCGAGAGCGCGTGCGTCTCACCGCGCGTGCTGGCGGCTCTACGCGCCAGAGTGAGAGAGCTGCGCGCCTCTGTCCCCGCCGCGAGGGCGCTAGCGTTGCAGGCTAGCGACAGGAAGGCGTGCAGTCTACAGGTATACTAGTGTCTGCAGGTGGCGGCGTCCCCAACGCGCCCTCCCCCACCTCGTGCGCCGCCGAGAGCGCGTGCGTCTCACCGCGCGTGCTGGCGGCTCTACGCGCCAGAGTGAGAGAGCTGCGCGCCTCTGTCCCCGCCGCGAGGGCGCTAGCGTTGCAGGCTAGCGACAGGAAGGCGTGCAGTCTACAGGTATACTAGTGTCTGCAGGTGGCGGCGTCCCCAACGCGCCCTCCCCCACCTCGTGCGCCGCCGAGAGCGCGTGCGTCTCACCGCGCGTGCTGGCGGCTCTACGCGCCAGAGTGAGAGAGCTGCGCGCCTCTGTCCCCGCCGCGAGGGCGCTAGCGTTGCAGGCTAGCGACAGGAAGGCGTGCAGTCTACAGGTATACTATTGTGTCGTGTAGTTATTTCCCAAAATACGAGTAATATTTTCGTATTTCTGTCAGCGCTTTTTTATTAAAATATCAATTAAAAGAAACAATATATATTGGCACCGTGCGAAGTGCACGGTGGGGGTAAGTAAAGCGATCGCAGCGCATAATAAGGTGGTACAAATTGGCAACTAACTAATGTTAGCGTCCTTTACAAGTTATATGGCTCGAAATGGAACTTTAATTTACTATTACTCCTTAGATATTCATTTAAATTGTATGGTGTAAGGGACCATTGTAACCTGTATGAAAAGCTTGATATAACTAACGTATTTAATTTTATAATTATTAATACTGTATGCGTGTAAATAGCTTTGCAAATGCCGCATACTATGAAATATTTTTTTAGAAGATAAGAATGGGTATAGTAAATTATCCTTTAAAGATAGACATACACCATCGCGGACTTTTTTGTAGACCAATGAAAGACAGATTTTTCCACGATACATTGTGTTGTTATATCTCAAACGGTTTGGGCAACGTTTCGATTAAAGCTCTTAGCCAGCGTGTTTTTTTTTTACTTCATTGGCAAGTATCGTCATTTCAACCAATTTACACAAAACCTTAACAAATTATACGCCTTAACCTTCCTCAAGAATTCATATCCTCTATTCATCCTCCTCTATTCACAGGTGAAAACCGCATAAAAATCCATTCAGTAGTTTTCACTTAAATTATTACGATTTACTTACTTCTCGTTTAATAGTTTTGACAAAATACGAGCCTATAGTTGCAACCGCTGTGTGGCGCTGTCGTCGTGCACGGTGCACGGTGCACGGTGCACGTCCCAATAAATGTGTTGTTGTAGATCGCGCTGCGCGCCGTGCGGGAGATCTCTCTGCCCGACTCGTGCGCCGAGCTGCTGCTGGCCGAACCCGACAGCGAACCCGAAACCAGCGATAGGTAACTTAACCAGCGATGTATTCAAATTAAATTCTTTATTTTCAGGCAACTATTGGCCCATAGATAATAATATAATTCAATTCAATTAAGTTATATGGCTATTTTCACGTTATATGATGTGTACAGGGAGCACGGGTGGGAGTCCCCCGGGGCGGAGCGCGAGCCGTGGCCCGACCCCGACTGCTGCAGGTGAGCCTCGGTAGCCTAGTGGGCGACGCAACCTTCCGGGCCAAGTTATAAAATATAACATATCATTAAGAAAGTGGTTAGAATTGTATTTACTGTTATACCCTTCGAGCAACACCGGCTTCCGATATCGGATGGGAGGAGCCCGAGCGATATCTTATCGTACAAACGAAGAGGATATATAGGATAGAGCGGTACTGTCATAGTAAATTTTGTAGTCACAGTAAATTCACTGCCATCTATCGATACACGATTAAAACTAAAAATGAAGATGGTTAAAATGCCATAAAATGTATCCATGTATGGAATTTTGGATAAATGATTGCATTTATTATTTTTATGTGATTTTGACCCATGTTCTTTCACTGATATGCGTTAAAATTGTTAAATAACAAACGAAACCGTCAACGATGGCTATACGAGAGTAGGTCAAACCAAAGGTGGCAAAGGAAGTGGAGCCATCTGATCGAGAATCAAATTTTCGTGATTTTCGAGGCACGTTTTTTCCTTAGTTTCCAATAAATATTATCTTATCTTATCTTAGACTGTATCCATCTATTACGGAGTTATATATCTTTGGTACAAATCATTCTTCTATTTTTTGCGGGGGGAAACGTGCACGCAGCCGTACTCGTCTCACTAAATACAAAATCCAATCTGTAATTAGGACACAAATAAAGCCTGACCAGGAATATATGATCACACGCCATGTTGCGGAATTTCACTGGCACTATTTTTTTCATACTATACTGAACTGTCACCCTATACACGAGAATAACAGCGCCCTCTTGACAATGATCATATATTACTGGTCAGGCTCTACATAGAAAATGTCACACGTCAAAGACAAATCTTGCACACCTCGATCTCTTGTTGTGTACGGACGAGTCACAACACGCATAGCCATAGGTACAGTTGTGTCTAGGTTTCGGCAGAGGGTAAATAGTACGAATGCCGTCTCCCTTCCTGGTGTTGCTCGAAGACTATACCACTGGTTGAAATGAAAGAATATGTGATGTGTTGTAGTTGTAGACTTAGTTGTAGGCTTGATGATAAAAAAAAATTGTATCAATAGATCAGATTTGTTTTTAGGATTTAAAATTAAAATTAAAAAATTTATTCGGTATCTTAATTAAATTACATTGTCTGATCTGGTGCCTCTTTTTAAGTATTATAGATACTTGTGTTAAGAGAACATCGCAAACGCTCGAATGTCTATATGGGACCTATTGCATTAAAGTAATACAAAAGTCAGAATTGATAGTCAAAGTCCGACAGTCGTACTTCAACGCGAAACGCTCCTAACAAAACGATAGGCGAACGTCACGTCATGGTGACCGAGAGCCAATTTTGAATGTATGGACAAAACAAGAAAATTGCTTTTATGTATATAGTTGCTATACAATCTTTTTTTGGATATAATGTAAGAAATCGAATGGTACCCTTACTTTTTTCCTTTTTGGAAGTTAAAATTTTGAAACTTAGGTTCTGTGTTTTTGTATAATTTCCATATATTATTTTAATATCCACATTATTGTGATTAATAGCTCATTTCCTATCCTATGTCACTAGATTTAGTTATAAAATTCAACACGTGTCATCATCCCTATTGTGATGTTGTATGTTGTATTGTATTGTATTGTATTGTATTGCAGAGCGACGGGCTCGCTGCGCTGCGCGTCAGCCGGCAGCCTGCGCGGACACGGCGCTGAACACCGCGGCACACAAGGTCGGTCCACATAAACTTACCCAGTGTACTGTACTCACATCTTAAAGGCCGGCAACACACTTTACAACCCTTCTGGTGTGGCGGGGGTCCATGGGTGGGTTACCATCGGGTGATCCGTCTGCTCGTTTGCCTCCTATATCATAAATAAATACCTTCGCATACACGACTCTTTGTATACTTTAACCGATAGAAATAAACTTGGAAACGGTTCATTTTATAGAGTTTGTTCAGTAACAAAACTTGATATTTTGATTATAATGAACTATATAGTGTTCATCATATCTCATAACATATAAATTATGTTAAAAGTGTGTAAGATATCCCCTAATATTTATTTATATGCGCAGATCGTGCGGGCACGTGTCGACGGGAGCCGTCGCGGCTGGATGCGCAGCACAGGTAATACACACTAGGGATGTTACGGAGCTCCGTTTCCGGTTCCGTTAAGTCGGAACTTCCGATTGGTATTACACATCCGCTTCGGCTCCGGTTCTGATACTTTTAAATCGGAAGTTATATCGGATGTCAAAGCTTAGCGCGGCAGCGAGATATGAGCGGCGTAAGTACATCAAAAACAAACAGGTTTATAATATATCTGTCATTCGCTCATCTTTCCGCTTGCTACTCTAACTAGTTGTTTTGTTTTATTCGTGTTAGGTATTGAATTAAAAATACCTATTCATATATGATGTGTTGTATAATGTGTACGAACTGACAGTGCTGACTCGCGCTCCGATTCTGGTTCCGGTTTTGTTTCCGGTTCCGATTCCGTTTCTGGTTCCGATTCCGTTTCTGGTTCCGATAAACTAAATTTAAAACATCTGGTTCCGCTTTCGGTTCCGATAAAACCACATCTGTAACATCCCTGATACACACACACACACACTCGCACACACGCACGCACACACACACTCACACACAGCACACACACACACCACACACACACACTATAAACTTGTTATATAAGTACGGCTAGGAGTAAATTAATATTTTCTTCTGGTCACTGATATTGTTGGAATCGCCTGGGTCATCATACTCATGTTCCTCGCGTTGTCCCGTTATTTTAGCATTTTGCCACGGCTCATGGGAGCCTGGGATCCGCTTGGCAACTAATCTCAAAAATTGGCGTAGGCACTAGTTTTTACGAAAGCGACTGCCATCTGACCTTCCTATCCAGAGTAGGCCTTGTTGGGATTAGTCCGGTTCTTTCACGATGTTTTCCTTCACCGAAAAGCTAGTGGTAATCTGAATCTGAATAGGGTTCAAACCCTAGCTCATAAGCTAGGGTTTGAACCCGCGACCTCCGGATTGCAAGTCGCACGCTCTTACCGCTGACGGGATGGAATAACAAAAAAATACTTGATCCATCCATGTGTTCTCTATTCTTTCAATTGCTAATAAACAAAATATTTAATAAATAGTATTCTCAAGAGTACCTGAACTTTGCCAGTATTCACTTAAAAGTAAATTTTTAAATGTAATAGGAATGATAACACGTTGAATTTTATAACAAAAACCGGCCAAGTACGAGTCGGACTCGCGTTCCAAGGTACATTACACAATTTAAACAATGTATTTTTTATGTGAAACGTGAGTGAAATGTCTAATAAACCCGTAGCGGTCGGATCAAAAACTAAGTAATTAAGTCCGACTCACGCTTGACTGCACATTTCTAATAGATTTTCCTGTGATCTATAGGTAAAGATCTATTTTGTGTATTTTATTTTGAAATTTTTGACCCAGTAGTTTCGGAGATAAAGGGGGGAACGGTCATTTTTTGGCTATTTTCTTGACCTTCTAAACTGTTTATCGTAAAATTATAAAAAATATATATTTGAAATTCTCATAATGAGCTCTTTCATTTGATATGTAACACGATATAGTTTGAAAAACTTTATTTTTTAATTTTCTCATTTACCCCCCAAAAGTGGCCCTCATGTTTAAAATTCATTTGTTTACGTTACATGTCCGTCTTTGGGTTACAAACTTACATATGTGTACCAAATTTCAACTTAATTGGTCCAGTAGTTCCGGAGAAAATAGGCTGTGTCTCAGACAGACAGACAGACGCACGAGTGATCCTATAAGGGTTCCGTTTTTTCCTTTTGAGGTACGGAATCCTAAAAACTAGTAAAATAGATGCAAATGAGCAATTTATCACAATAATGTGGATATTAAAGTAATATATGGAAATAATACAAAAATACAGGACCTTAGTTTAATTTTTTTTTTTTTTTACTTTCAAAAAGGAAAAAAGTAAGGGTACCACTCGATTCCTTACGTTTTATCCAATAAAATATAGTACGGCAACTATAAGTACGCATAAATGCAATATATCACCACAAAAACGCAATTTTCTTGTTTTGTCCATACTTCAAAATGCTCTCAGAGACCGTGACGTCACGTTCACTTATCGTTTTGTTAGGAACGTTTCGCGAGTGAAGTACGACTGTCGGACTTTGACTATCATTTCTGATTTTTGTATCGCTTTAATGCAATGGATCCCGTATAGACATTTGATCATAAAAACAACCCTGATCGATTGATACCATTATTGAAAATTTGTCATGTAGCCTATAGATTGTATTTGATTGTTGTAGGCGGTGGGAAGGTGCGGACGGTCTGTCGGCCGCGGTGCCCGACGTGGCGATGGCGCCCAACGGCAACACGCACCTGCTCACGGCGAGGGACCTGGCGCGTCTACCGCACAAAGGTAACATATATACTCGTGATGTAATATGGGAAGGTGCCCGACGTGGCGATGGCGCCCAACGGCAACACGCACCTGCTCACGGCGAGGGACCTGGCGCGTCTACCGCACAAAGGTAACATATATACTCGTGATGTAATATGGGAAGGTGCCCGACGTGGCGATGGCGCCCAACGGCAACACGCACCTGCTCACGGCGAGGGACCTGGCGCGTCTACCGCACAAAGGTAACATATATACTCGTGATGTAATATGGGAAGGTGCCCGACGTGGCGATGGCGCCCAACGGCAACACGCACCTGCTCACGGCGAGGGACCTGGCGCGTCTACCGCACAAAGGTAACATATATACTCGTGATGTAATATGGGAAGGTGCCCGACGTGGCGATGGCGCCCAACGGCAACACGCACCTGCTCACGGCGAGGGACCTGGCGCGTCTACCGCACAAAGGTAACATATATACTCGTGATGTAATATGGGAAGGTGCCCGACGTGGCGATGGCGCCCAACGGCAACACGCACCTGCTCACGGCGAGGGACCTGGCGCGTCTACCGCACAAAGGTAACATATATACTCGTGATGTAATATGGGAAGGTGCCCGACGTGGCGATGGCGCCCAACGGCAACACGCACCTGCTCACGGCGAGGGACCTGGCGCGTCTACCGCACAAAGGTAACATATATACTCGTGATGTAATATGGGAAGGTGCCCGACGTGGCGATGGCGCCCAACGGCAACACGCACCTGCTCACGGCGAGGGACCTGGCGCGTCTACCGCACAAAGGTAACATATATACTCGTGATGTAATATGGGAAGGTGCCCGACGTGGCGATGGCGCCCAACGGCAACACGCACCTGCTCACGGCGAGGGACCTGGCGCGTCTACCGCACAAAGGTAACATATATACTCGTGATGTAATATGGGAAGGTGCCCGACGTGGCGATGGCGCCCAACGGCAACACGCACCTGCTCACGGCGAGGGACCTGGCGCGTCTACCGCACAAAGGTAACATATATACTCGTGATGTAATATGGGAAGGTGCCCGACGTGGCGATGGCGCCCAACGGCAACACGCACCTGCTCACGGCGAGGGACCTGGCGCGTCTACCGCACAAAGGTAACATATATACTCGTGATGTAATATGGGAAGGTGCCCGACGTGGCGATGGCGCCCAACGGCAACACGCACCTGCTCACGGCGAGGGACCTGGCGCGTCTACCGCACAAAGGTAACATATATACTCGTGATGTAATATGGGAAGGTGCCCGACGTGGCGATGGCGCCCAACGGCAACACGCACCTGCTCACGGCGAGGGACCTGGCGCGTCTACCGCACAAAGGTAACATATATACTCGTGATGTAATATGGGAAGGTGCCCGACGTGGCGATGGCGCCCAACGGCAACACGCACCTGCTCACGGCGAGGGACCTGGCGCGTCTACCGCACAAAGGTAACATATATACTCGTGATGTAATATGGGAAGGTGCCCGACGTGGCGATGGCGCCCAACGGCAACACGCACCTGCTCACGGCGAGGGACCTGGCGCGTCTACCGCACAAAGGTAACATATATACTCGTGATGTAATATGGGAAGGTGCCCGACGTGGCGATGGCGCCCAACGGCAACACGCACCTGCTCACGGCGAGGGACCTGGCGCGTCTACCGCACAAAGGTAACATATATACTCGTGATGTAATATGGGAAGGTGCCCGACGTGGCGATGGCGCCCAACGGCAACACGCACCTGCTCACGGCGAGGGACCTGGCGCGTCTACCGCACAAAGGTAACATATATACTCGTGATGTAATATGGGAAGGTGCCCGACGTGGCGATGGCGCCCAACGGCAACACGCACCTGCTCACGGCGAGGGACCTGGCGCGTCTACCGCACAAAGGTAACATATATACTCGTGATGTAATATGGGAAGGTGCCCGACGTGGCGATGGCGCCCAACGGCAACACGCACCTGCTCACGGCGAGGGACCTGGCGCGTCTACCGCACAAAGGTAACATATATACTCGTGATGTAATATGGGAAGGTGCCCGACGTGGCGATGGCGCCCAACGGCAACACGCACCTGCTCACGGCGAGGGACCTGGCGCGTCTACCGCACAAAGGTAACATATATACTCGTGATGTAATATGGGAAGGTGCCCGACGTGGCGATGGCGCCCAACGGCAACACGCACCTGCTCACGGCGAGGGACCTGGCGCGTCTACCGCACAAAGGTAACATATATACTCGTGATGTAATATGGGAAGGTGCCCGACGTGGCGATGGCGCCCAACGGCAACACGCACCTGCTCACGGCGAGGGACCTGGCGCGTCTACCGCACAAAGGTAACATATATACTCGTGATGTAATATGGGAAGGTGCCCGACGTGGCGATGGCGCCCAACGGCAACACGCACCTGCTCACGGCGAGGGACCTGGCGCGTCTACCGCACAAAGGTAACATATATACTCGTGATGTAATATGGGAAGGTGCCCGACGTGGCGATGGCGCCCAACGGCAACACGCACCTGCTCACGGCGAGGGACCTGGCGCGTCTACCGCACAAAGGTAACATATATACTCGTGATGTAATATGGGAAGGTGCCCGACGTGGCGATGGCGCCCAACGGCAACACGCACCTGCTCACGGCGAGGGACCTGGCGCGTCTACCGCACAAAGGTAACATATATACTCGTGATGTAATATGGGAAGGTGCCCGACGTGGCGATGGCGCCCAACGGCAACACGCACCTGCTCACGGCGAGGGACCTGGCGCGTCTACCGCACAAAGGTAACATATATACTCGTGATGTAATATGGGAAGGTGCCCGACGTGGCGATGGCGCCCAACGGCAACACGCACCTGCTCACGGCGAGGGACCTGGCGCGTCTACCGCACAAAGGTAACATATATACTCGTGATGTAATATGGGAAGGTGCCCGACGTGGCGATGGCGCCCAACGGCAACACGCACCTGCTCACGGCGAGGGACCTGGCGCGTCTACCGCACAAAGGTAACATATATACTCGTGATGTAATATGGGAAGGTGCCCGACGTGGCGATGGCGCCCAACGGCAACACGCACCTGCTCACGGCGAGGGACCTGGCGCGTCTACCGCACAAAGGTAACATATATACTCGTGATGTAATATGGGAAGGTGCCCGACGTGGCGATGGCGCCCAACGGCAACACGCACCTGCTCACGGCGAGGGACCTGGCGCGTCTACCGCACAAAGGTAACATATATACTCGTGATGTAATATGGGAAGGTGCCCGACGTGGCGATGGCGCCCAACGGCAACACGCACCTGCTCACGGCGAGGGACCTGGCGCGTCTACCGCACAAAGGTAACATATATACTCGTGATGTAATATGGGAAGGTGCCCGACGTGGCGATGGCGCCCAACGGCAACACGCACCTGCTCACGGCGAGGGACCTGGCGCGTCTACCGCACAAAGGTAATATATCTTCAAATTTAATATTTATCCATCGATTTAAACTTGTTATATGATTTGTTGTCTCACGAATTTCAGTTAGAATTAGTTCTCACTTGTTTTATTAGCGAAACCGTTATCGGACTTGGCATTCTTTAATATTTATGTTTTTGTTGGGATATATATCGCTTACTACAAGTATTTTAACTATTTTAAGGTTAGTTTGTGTTTGAGCTTCATCTAATTTTCTACTTAAATAGAAATAAAGAAAGTATATACTTAACATACGTATTGTTGCAGAGTACGGCGTGCTACAGTTGGACTTGGGAGACGGTGCCACACATACTCCCCGACCCGGTAAGATTAATGTTTAAATAACTGCAGGGATAGTTGCTTCCTCCTGCAAACTTTCTGAAGGGATATTAAATTATTTTAAACCAGGTCACTTACATATTATTAAGTTCGACTTTAATGATACGTGAGTGACCCGGTTTAATAGTACATTATGATACAAGTGTGCTAAGTTAGTCATTACACACGAGGCAATAAGAAAGCCGATGTGTGTAATGACCAATGCACACGCGTTTCATACGACGTTTTTCAACACACTTGCGAGAAAAAAAAGAAACTTTCATATTAATCAAATTTGAATAGTTTTTAACCGACTTCAAGATTTCAAAGGAGGAGGTTCTCAATTCGGTTGTATGTTTTTTTTTTTTAATGTTTGTTACTCCATAACTCCGTCATTTCTGGACCGATTTTGAAATTTTTTTTTTGATTGTAAGTATATACATACAGATTGGTCCCGTTTTTGTCAAAAAGCAGTTCTGATGATGGGATCCATGAGGAATCGAGGGAACTCCTCAAATGTTAGAGGCATACATATAGTGATTTTAGTATTTTCATCAACAAATCAAGCACTTACATTTAAAAAAGTGACATTTGATGAAGTGGAACTGCTGATGGTGATCAGAACGGAACTCTTCAATGACGCATAGTTCACGTTTGGCGATTTGTCCTCTTCGTTATGTTTGTTAAGCAAGTTAGGTTTTCAAGAAACATTTTTGTCAAGCTCGGTTCTGATGATGGGATCCATGAGGAATCGAGGGAACTCCTCAAATATGAAAGGCATACATATAGTGATTTTTGTATTTTTATAAACAAATCCAGCACTTCCATTTTAAAAAGTGACATTTGATGAAGTGGAACTGCTGATGATGATCAGAACGGAACTCTTCAATGACGCATAGTTCACGTTTGGCGATTTGTCCTCTTCGTTATGTTTGTTAAGCAAGTTAGGTTTTCAAGAAACATTTTTGTCAAGCTCGAGTTCTGATGATGGGATCCATGAGGAATCGAGGGAACTCCTCAAATGTGAAAGGCATACATATAGCTGTTTTTGTATTTATATCAACAAATCCAGCATTTCCATTTTAAAAAGTGACATTTGATGAAGTGGAACTGCTGATGATGATCAGAATGGAACTCTTTAATGACGCATAGTTTACGTTTGGCGATTTGTCCACTTCTTTATGTTTGTTAAGCAACTTAAGTTTTTAAGACATATTTTTGTCAAGCTCGAGTTCTGATGATGAGACCCACGAGGAACCGAGGGAACTCCTCAAATGTGAAAGGCATACATATAGTGATTTTTGTATTTTCATCAACAAATTCAGCATTTACATTTAAAAAAGTGACATTTGATGAAGTGGAACTGCTGATCATGATCAGAATGGAACTATTCAATGACACATAGTTCACGTTTGGCGATTTGTTCTCTTCCTTATGGACCCAAACCCAAACTTGGACCCGGACTCGGACCCGGACCCGGGTCTGAACATGGACCCCAACTCGGACCCGGACCCGGACCGAACTCTGACCCAAACCTGGACCCGGACAGCCGGACACGGACCCGGACTCGGATCCGGACCCAGACCCGGACCCGGAAATGCTACTAGAAAAGTGGGTTTGGTGGGTGGGTGTGTTTTGAACTGCGATTCTCACAGAACAGAACTGCTATCAGAAAAGTAGGTTAGGTTAGAGCTGTGACCCTTACAGAAACGAAATGCTACCAGAAAAGTAGGTTAGGTTAGAACTGCGACTCTTACAAAAACGAAATGCTACTAGAAAAGTGGGTCCAATTACCTCCTTTTCTACATAATTAGGCAAAAGATGCTGTCTTTTTCATTTCATTGTCTGGAATCTAAGAATGCTTTCAGCGGCATCCCCCATTGAAGTCGGTTTTTTTTTCTTAAAAATTATTACAGTTAGTATTGTGTGTTGCGTCTGTCATACTCGTACTGCCGGCCGCCCCTCGCCCCGGCCGCGGGCGGCGGCGGGCGGGCCGGCCGGGCCGCGCACCGCGCAGGCGCGAGGAGCGCGCCGGTGCCCGCCAGTCCGACCAATTAAAGAAGGCTCCCTTTCCATGCATATTATTAGCAATCAGTTAGCTTCTTAACTCAGTCGGATAATATAATGAAAAAGCACGAGTGGAATAATACACTGAAAGAGCACGCGTGTTTGATATCTAGGATTTTGAGCCAAAAATCGGTGGAATAAAAACGTCGTTTTGAGCAAGTGTGTTGAAAAAAAAATTTAATATGTTTGAGTCTCGCGGGAGTTTTATACTTCCGAAGGGAGTCAACTATCTTTGCTGACTGGCCATACAAACAATAAAAAAAAACGACTATAAACTTCGGCGAAGATTCTTGTGTATTTTTTTTCACTACGTAATAATAACTATATATTTAAAAGACTTATAATAATAATAATAATAAATAAGTAAAAAAAGGGACATAGCGCTCGTTTTAGCTTATATGGCTTACTGTGGGATCGAGGTCATTTTGGGTAAAGGGTTCCACTGATTATCAGTCCGCCGGATTATCAGCCTGTCAGTTAGAACAAAAATTGAAAGTTCCAAACAACTGATGAGTCCGGCGGACTGATAATAAGTGGGCCCCTTAAGATCGTCTTGTAAATATTGTAATATTGATTGAATGAATAATGTAATATTCCGTGCGTGCGTGCGCGTGCGCGTGCAGGCTCCCGCGCCGCGCGCGCCTCGCGCCCCGCGCACCCCGCGCACCCCGCGCACCCCGCGCACCCCGCGCACCCCGCGCACAGAGACGCCTCGCAGGTTCGTATTTACATTGTGATACTAACTGTCGTTGTTACCCAAAGGGTACCCTATTACTAAAACTCCACTGTTCGTCTGTCTGTCGTGTCTGTCACCAGGCTGTAACTCATGAACCGTGATAGACAGTTGAAATTTTCGCAGATAATTTATTTCTGGTGTCGCTATAGCAACAAATACTAAAAAGTACGGAACCGTCGGTGGGCGAGTCCGACTCGCACATGTCTGTTTTTTTTAAATGTGACGTTAGTAATTCTAATATTTGGCTTTGTCAAAGTCAAAATATTATTTATTCAAATAGGCCTAGCGACAAGCACTTTTAAATGATTATAATTAAATTGAGCGAATGAGAGAATGAGAATGAGAAATTTATTGATAAAATTATGAATAATTCTACACGTCACACAGCATACACATCATTATCACAATAATACATAATAGAGTTAATTGAATAATATTACATTTCTTATAGAGTTAATTATCACAATATTTTAATTAAATTAGTCAGTTATTTTACATTGTTTTAATTTATTTTTGGAATTACATCAGTTTGGGACATCAGCAGTTCTGAATATAAATTCGTTTATTGTGTAACAAGCTAAACAAATTAGCATTTTCTTTTGCTTACAAATATTGCCTCACTAGCTGAGTCAATGACCTCTTTGAAGTGAATGAAGTGTTATGTAACAAAGTGTGTTGTGTTGCAGTCGAGCTCCCGCCGGAGCGACGAGGACGAGCTCCGCGCCGCCATCGAACTGTCCGTCATGAGGGGTGCGTACATGTACATACACACATAAATACGTACAATCAGCAGATTTGAACTCACTTCGGAACCGGTATTAAAAAAACCGAAATAGCCTAATATTTTGAATTATTTTATGCTATTTACGCTATTTACGTTAAGGGTCGGCAACGCGCGTGTAATATCTCCGGTGTTGCAGGCGTCCATAGGCTACGGTAACTGTTTACCATCAGGCGGGCCGTATGCTTGATTGCCACCGACGTGGTATAAAAAAAAAGAACTATATCATGTATTAAGTTAATAACTTGTTATTCTTAGACATCCTCTTAAAAATAAATAATAAATCAAAGAACGAAAAGAAAGACGTAATAATATTGGTATTTTTGTATGGAGAAAGTACCGGTTTACTAAAATATGATAACATAAGATAATATTTATTCATTTAAAACTTATGCTAATTGGATTGATACAATCGTAATTAATTAATTATACAATTAATAGCCTGTTCAGAAAGAGAAGAGTCGTGGAAAGTATTGGGCTCATACATTCCACGACTTCTCTTTCCGAACAGACTCTACTTAAATACTAGTACATTCACAGATTCAATTTAAAATAAGTGAAGGTCAAGTTAAAAACTTTAATACTGAACAAATTTGTATTCTCTGTTGCTAATGGAAATTTGATAAGTTTGATAACAATACATAAACTAAGTAAATATTTACTTGTATCTTAGGTATGCACGGTATGCTCTTTTTGTAGGTCAATGTATAAGTGGGTAAATGCTTATCGAACAAAATGATTATTTATAATAACATTAATAACAATAAAATAAATGGTCATGGAACATTATGTTTTTTATGCGTATTCCACCAGCTTACTCGTCGTTCGGTTGCCGCGCGCGCTCGGGCCCCTCGGGGTCCATCCCCCCGCCCCCCGCGCCCTCCGCCCCCGCGCCCCCCCTCGGGCCCCTCGCGCCCCCCGCGCCCCCCGAGGGCAGCTCGCGCTCCCGGGGCTCCCCGTCGCCCTCCAACAGCGCGCACCTGTCGGCACCCAGGCAGGACCCGGCAGCCACCGCTGACCCCCCACGACGCCCGGACCGTAAGTTCTAATTTCAATACACAATAACGACCCACTTTCAGAGCATGAGAAATGAAATAGTATGTTATACAATCGTGATATAATAGAGAGCTTTTCAGTCGAGTACCGTGTTTAAGCAACGAAGCTTGCTGAGTTGCTTAAGTTAAGGTACGAGATTGAAAAGCTTGATTATATCACTATTGTATACAATACTTTTTCTACGAGACAAAAAAATAATACTTTCAACTAGTAGAATCATATAGGTAAACAAACCAAAAGTATACAGCTAAGATACGCGAGCTGCCGCAGCCCGCGATACCTTCATACAGTTCATACCGATGCCCCGGCCGCCGCGCCCGGCGCCCCCGGCGGGTTGGTCAACGACACCGAGGAGTAACGAGTGAGGCCCTGGTACCTGCTCAAGCTAAATTACATTTTAAGACAGTTTTTTTTTCTCGATTTTGGCCACCGTAGCCTATGGAGACTAACAAGCTACGCTAAGCGGTTTTCGTAGGGTATGGATGTTGCTATATGCAGGGTGTCACATGCGCGTTTCTGAGTTATGAAGCAATTGTTTCTACTATAACATAAAATAAAATGTTTTTGTTGGCCAACCAATCACAAAGCAGATGCGTTTAAGTAGGCTAATTTGCATTGAATCGAATCTCCTTAAACAAGAAATATTTTATCGAAATGTATGAAGTTCTATTAAAAAAAAATAGTATTGACTAAACCGTATCGATAAAATTCTTATGCTTGAGTCGGAAGTGCCACAGACTATCCAACGTTGAAAAGAGTAAGGTTGTAGTGTTGCATGTGAAGTCTCGACGAGTAGAAAAAGAATTTTTTGAATGACGTTTTTTTTTTAAGACAATAAATTTTGTTATAATATAAACAGCTCGTTGCTCGGCGTCGGCGGCGCTGTCCCGGAGCGCGCGCACGCCCTCCCCCTCCCCCTCCCCCTCCCCGCGCCGTGCGCGCGCGCTGTACCGGCCCCAGCCTGCGCACGCGCACCAGCACGCGCACGCGCACGCGCACGCGCACGCGCACGGAAGCCACGCCGCGCACCAGACGCACGACTACAGGTACTAATGTCCTCTATTCCGAAACATATTTAATCTATTTCAATCTAACAACTAATGATTTACACACAACAGTCACAACATATTTGTTTTAAAAACGAATAGTGTCGACATAGGTGTCCGTTTTTTTCACAGAAAATTGTTTTATAGAATGTAATGTTTCGCAGAATTTTCATTTCATAGAAACTTTTTTTTTTCAAAAACCGTTAACATTTCAGGTACAGCTAAAAGGTCATCGTGTAGAACCCATTATTAGGTCTAACAGAAAAAAAGGTTAGGTTAGATTGGAGCTGCGACCCTTTGTATAAAAATATGTTTTCTATGAAATGAAAATTTTGCGAAACATTACATTCTATAAAACGATTTTATGCAAAACAAGTTACAACCGTTGATATGTGAATAATAATAATATGAATGTTACAGGGACAGTTACGGGCGTGGGGGTGGGGGCGGGGGAGGGGGAGGGGGCGGGGGCTTCGCGTGAGGCCCGGCCTCCGTCCGGCGCCGAGGGTGAGACGCAACTAACTTTATTAATTCTTCGGGTTCCATACCCAAACGGTAAAAACGGGACCCTATTACTAAGACTCCACTATCCGTCTGTCACCAGGCTGTATCTCGTGATAGCTAGACGGTTGAAATTTTCACAGATGATGTATTTCTGTTGCCGCTGTAACAACAAATACTAAAAAGTACGGAACCCTCGATGGGCGAGTCCGACTCGCCCTAGTCCGGTTTTTATTTAGGGTTCCCGATCAAGATGGTACAGAAGGAACCCTTAGGGTGCGACGCTGTCCGTCCGTCTGTCTCTCACATCGTTAAATATCTCGAGAACCACTCAAGATATCGATTTCAAATAAGTGACCAAGACATTAAACATTATTTTTAGGGTTCCATACCCAAAGGGTCAAAAACGGGACCATATTACTAAGACTCCGCTGTCCGTCTGTCTGTTTGTCACCAGGCTGTATCTCATGAACCGTGACAGCTAGACTGTTGACATTTTCACAGATGATTCAGATTCAGATGTTTTATTGGTAAAAGGCAGTCATTTTACAAGTCAATAATTTACATAACACATTTTGGGTAGGTACTAACTAATTATTGTTACATATTTATATTAATATTATAAATTTACATTAATTTCATTATTATATATTTACATTCATTTAATTATTATATATTTATATCTATAATTAATTACTTGTAATTCGTTTGGATTAGTGATGATATCTACTTTACGATTTGAAAAAATCATCAGTGCTATAAAAGGCCATGCTTAGGAGATATTGTTTAAGTTTTCTAAGAAAGATTGCATCACTTGGTGAATTTTTTATATCTGCCGGAAGAGCATTATAGATTTTAACGCCAAATACGGCGAGCGACTTGCGCGTCTTGGCCAGGCGCGCGCGCGGCGCGAGCAGCAGGTGCGGGCGGCGGCGCGCGGCGCAGCCAACACGCTGCGCGCTGCTCATGTATGAGCTTAGATTCAGTCTGACGTACTTGCAAGCCTCAAGGATGTAAATGCTATGCAAAGTTAAGATTTTGAGTTTTTTAAATAATTCTTGTGCCGGGTAATCAGCAGGTTTTCTAGCAATAACCCGGATGGCACGTTTTTGAATTTTAAAGATCTTGTCGCGATCGGCTGCGGTACACCACAAATCGATACCGTAGGTTAGAATGGAATGAAAATATCCATAGTATGCTTTCTTTATATTATCTATAGACAGACTGGGAGCCAGCCTAGATAATGCATAGGACGCTGAAGACAGCTTGTTACAAGTTTCATCTATATGTGACGCCCACGTTAGCCCCTCATCAATTACAAATCCTAAGTATTTTACGCTATCGACTTGCGGCACTAGTACATCGTTCAAACTTATGTCGAGCTTTGTGTTGTTAGTTTTGCGCAGCTGAAAGTGAATTATATTCGTTTTATCTACGTTTAGACACATACCATTGACTGTGAACCAGCGAGATATTAGTTTCATAACTTCTCCCAGTTTGAATTTTAAGTCTAAGAAATTTTCTGCATTAACTATGATGCATGTATCGTCCGCGAACATAACATACTCTGGGCCGATACATGCCGATGTGATATCATTGACGAGCAAAAGGAACAGGTAATTTCCCATTGTCGAACCTTGGGGGACAGCAGCATCAGCCATGGTTTCCAGCTTAGACTTTGCATTTAAAACGTAGGTACACTGCTTACGATTGCTTAAAAATGATTCAATTAATTTGTGAAATTCGCCTTCGATACCGTATCGAGACATCTTCGCCAGAAGCAGTGCGTGGTTGACCATCTCGAAGGCGCGCGAGAGATCGCAGAATATAGCCGCGACCTGCCGCCCGCCCTCCAGGTGCTCCAGCACGCGCGCCACGACGTCGCGCGCCGCACTCACAGTCGAGCGGCCCGTTCGATACGCATATTGATGCTCATTTATAACATTATTGGAGACTAGGTGTTTTAGAATTCTGGCACTAAGTAGGCGCTCAAAGATTTTTGACACTATAGGAATCAACGATATTGGACGATAAGATTTTGGAAGATGCATTTCACCTTTTCCTTTATATACCGGTTGCACTTTTATAATTTTAAGTGCATCTGGAAATTTTCCCGTAAGAACGCAATCATTAAATAACTTTAATAATAGGGACACTAAAATTGGAGGTAGGTATCCCAATATGTGGGTTGACATATCATTCACATCCTTTGATTCTTTAAGTTTAATTTCCTTAACAGACTTTATCATTTCTTGTAGGGTGAATAATTCAAAGTTAAATTTTAACGGTGCCGGGGGCAGGTAATGCTCAAGATATGCAAGTGCATCACTAATGCATGGTTTGACTCCGCCGTGACCGTGAGTCGCCGACACATAGTGCTGGTTGAGCCGCTCGGCGGCCGCGGCGGCGCGCGCGGCGTCACTCGCGCCCTCCGACCGGCTCACCAGCACGTCTAGCGCGCCGTTTCCTCGCTTATTATTCTTACAAGTTTCAGAAGAAATTATTCTCCATATATTTCGGCTCATATTATTAGTACTCTTAGATATTTTTTCGTTTAGATAATTACTTCGTGTACTTTTTAGTGCACTCGAGTAAGTCGCTTCAAGTTGCAATAAGTTAGAAAACTGTTCGTTATTCGAGTTGTGTGAAAGTTTTAGCTTATAGGAATGAATTTTCTGACGTAATCTATATATATCATCACTAACCCATACATTTTTATGGTTTTTTACAACGCATTTTCTATGAGGAAAATGTACATTGAAGTAGTGTTTAATTACATTTAATACTAATTCAAGAAGTTTACTAGGGCAAGAACTTTTACACAAAAGTGCATCCCAGTCATGAAAATTAAGACTTAATTTAAAATTACCGAAATTTTTATTACAAAATTGTCTCTTTTCTACACATTTATTTGTTGCAATATTTTTATCAATTTTAACAGACATAATAAGGCATAGGTGGTCTGATAAATGCATATTTACACATGAAACATTTATTATTTGTGATTTATTTAAATTTGAATACATATGATCAATACAGGTTTGACTAGTGTCAGTTATTCTTGTTGGTTTTTCATTAATTTGTCTAAATCCAAACTGTTTTAGGAGGTATGTAAGGTTTTTTGTATTATTGCATTTTGTAAGAGAGTCAATGTTTATATCTCCAATTAGTACAACTTTAGATGTTTTAAATATATGCATGCTAAGTAGTTGATTTAATTTAGATAGAAACAAGGGTACATCACCGCTCGGAGGTCTGTAGATACACACCACTACCAGGTCCAGGCCGATGCATTCTATCGCACACACTTCAAAGTTCATTTCAACTGATAGGTTGTTGACCTCTTGTCGCTCCATAGTAATCATGTTTGACTTAACGTAGATGCAAGCACCTCCTCCTTTACGGTTAGGTCTGCAGAAGTGGGCTCGCAGGCTGTAGTCTAAGATGTTCACAGAAGATATTTGATCAGCCTGGAGCCAGTGCTCTGTCAGGCATAATATGTCAATTTCATTATATAGTTGTAACTCGCATTCAAGTTTATAGGTTTTGTTCTCAAGTCGGTTGATGTTTTGATGCATTATTGTTATAGTCGTGTCGTTACTGCTCCGCTGCGTTACGGGTGCTAAGGCGGTATCCTTGTGTTTAGGCCCTCGGGCTGATGGTGGCACTGCCGGGCGCAGGTCTGCCGCGCCGGGCGCCGCCACGAAACCACTCACTGACTTCGACTCCTGCCGGCCAGCTACTCGGGTCCATAAAATAGTCGTACTTGTCGTTAGGTAGGGTTATTGAAAACGAGGCGTAGTAATTATGCTTTAGTGTAAGCTGTTCCACTTTGTAGTCGTCGCATTTATTTTTCTTGTTCATATATCTCAGTAAGACGTCGGGTGTAGTCTGGGCCTTAAAAAAAACATGCATGAATGCGTCTTACTCGCTCCATTGATTGCAATTCAGAATCAACCGATCCGGTTCCTTTGATAACGGATCTGCGGTCGACTTTTCGGTTTTTCTTTCGTGGCCGTACTTCTTGCCATGTTTGCGTGCCGTCAATATTTTCTAATAAATCAGAAATGATGGGCGATGCTTGTGAGAATTTTACGGCCGGTTCAGGGTTTGTTTTGTGCTGAATTTCAGGATTCATTAGGGATACATTTATGTTATTTAACCCAGGTACAGTAGGTATCTCGTTCTCAGTGTTTGCAGGTGAGTTTGCGTCGGTTGCGTCTGCAACCGGTGTCGGGGGCGTAAGCGCCGTCGCCGGAGTAGTCGACTTTCGACTCTGTGCCGCACGAGTTAGCGCTGCAGTTGCGTTGACGCGCGCTTGCCGCAGGGGACGCGGGTGCGCTAGTGCCGGAGTGATCGTTGGCTTTTTAGGCTGAGACTTGGGGGTAGATTGATTACCGTCCATTTTTGTTGTTAGCTCGTGACTAAGCTGAGAAATTTTCACATTTTGCTCGCTAATAACGATTTCCAACTGGTTTACTTTATCCACTAGTTTAGACACATGTTGAAGCACTTTTTGCACATCACTTTCGATATTTGTAAGCGACATTTTATATATTTTATGATTAAAAGCTGCGGAGCGATCTCTCGGGCGTCCGACCCGTGTGTATGATGTATTTCTGTTGCCGCTATAACAACAAATACCAATAAGTACGGAACCCTCGGCCTCGGTGCGCGAGTCCGACTCGCACTTGGCCGGTTTTTTTTAATTTTTGTTAGCAAAATGCCCAAATTGAATAGGGTACCATTCGTCCCCCGGTAAATTGTGGCTTTCCAACACAGAAAAGACCTTAAACCTTTTTATCTGAAATTCCAACAGAAATTAAGATAGAATAGTCTTTATTACACATGAAGCATAAGGACCCTTTTCTGATGGAACGCCACAATTAGTCTCAGAATTGTTTGTAACATTTCCTATTCATTATTTCCTTTACAGAAAGTCGTCGTGCTCGGAGCGGTGACCCCTGATCTCACCCGCGTAGCGCGCCCACTAGTGCCCACTGCTGCCCACACGTGGGCCCACTACTGCACACAGCTGGGCCCACTACTGCACACAGCTGGGCCCACGCCTCGAAGAACGCGGTTTTGTCTGTACGCATTGTCAATTTTCTGTTATGTTTATCATAAGGGGTCGTTCATTCATTACATCACGCTAAATTGCGATTTTTAGACCCGCCCCCCTTGCCCCCCATCCCCCCTTGCCATACTCTCATAGAAAAGAGATAGGTCTTTAATACATACTTTCACACTTCATGACCACCCTGTTGCTGTGACGTAATATGTGGATGAACCCTAATTGGTAATTCTAGTGACTATTATTTGTCATATCATATTTCCATTTTATTTCAACTAAACACATACTTACTCGTAAATTCAGACGCGTATTCCAAAGCAGTTTTAGCATATTTTTTATCAGTCACATTAATTAATGTATATAATGTAAGATGGGACGCATTTAATATAATATATAATGTATGTAAATGGTCAGTAAATATTCGGGCACTGACAAGTGGGCTGCGAACCAATATATATATAATTATACATATTATATAAACACTATACATTATTGTAAATACTAGTGTAAGCGTGTATAATAAATATATACATTATAAATATATAAATAAGCTGGCGGCGGCGCGCGGTGTTATTTTCTTATTCTGTGATATTTTATTAGATTTTAAATGTTTTATTATTGTAGTCAAGTTTTTATTTGGATTTTAAATAATGAATTGTTATAATATAATCCATATGATGCATTTTCGTTGCAATTAAATTTAAAGTATGTCTTAGCACAAATACATATGAGTACAGTTTAATGTCAAAAATATTTACGCAAAAGGACAAAAATATGTGCCATTTTCAACCAAAAGGGTACTTATTGTCGCTTGTCAGTACGGCGCTATTTCTATATAGCTTCAATTAAAAATCAACCTTATCGACAAGCGACAATGTGATACCTTTTGGTTGAAAACGTCACATATGTGAACCCGAACATTATTCTTAAGTTTCTACACGTGTGTAGATAATTTGATTTTACATATTGTGCGAAATTCTAAAAAGAGGGTTGAAAGTTTGTACAGAGAAAGAGGAAAGATTTATCACGAGATTATTTTCTTTATTGTATTGTTGTTAATAATCATACATCGGGGTTTTTGGTGCGGGGATGTTTGACACTAGCCAAAAAATAGGTAAAAACCGATGGTACTATTTTAACATTTCTAAGCACATTTGGAGCTTACAACTTATTTTTATTCATAGTTTGGCAATTATTTTACAATCAACAAAGCTATAAATACACAAAATCATTCCCGCATCAAAATCTCCGTTTTAATATGTTAATAATGGGTCTCTATTGTTTGACATAATTATTGAAAGTCATAATGTAATGACTAATGATTGTCATAATTATCATTAGTCATAATTTGTTTTTTCTTAAAAACGCGTAACTTTTCAGGATTGCCATAAAACAAACCTAACCTAACCTATCTATAGGATAACCTGAGGAAAATCCTGAAAAGTTAACGGTTTCAGAATTATGGCTAATTATAATATGACAATCATTACATTATGTATTTCAATAATTATGTCAAACAAAGGGACCCCGTTAATAATAAAGCATGTTTCCGCTTTTTTGTAAATTATCTAAGCCCTAAGGTATAAAAAAATCAACGATATTAATATTTGGTTGCAACGAAACGCACTAATATAATATGGTAACTACAAACTACAATACAATTACTCTGTAGATACCCCCTAACCTAAGCCAGTAGTCATAAAACTCCAGTTTTGCTAGGATAACTACTGTACAGTCCAGGGCATAATAGTACATTATTGTCGAGGCTCGGAAGTAGCTACTCGTTTTAAACGGACGACCTTGGGAGTCCGTTTAAAACGAATCCTCAGCCAGCAAGTAGCCTTCCAGCAGGGGGGTGTCACTGCGCAGTTTAGGTATATTTGGCCGGCGCACCGCCCGGGCAGGTGTATGGCAGTGGGCTGCCGCTCGGCTCGCACGATAGTCGTGTCACGTGCTCAACTGGCGCTCGCGCAAAATTGAAAAATTTGAAAATACGCAATGGCTTCGAAACCTAAATCGCAATCTAATCTGTATAAAAGAATGTTCTGCTTACGGATGTCTGAATAAACAGAAGGACAAGGAAGCAGAAAAAATCATTTTTTTTAAATTCCGGACTATATTGACCGACATATTTTCAAAGGAATAAGTACTTATGTGGCATACCTACTTCCGTGAGAATCAGACATACTATCCCCGGCTAAAATTTTATGTTTACAGAATCAACGTTTGTAATTCCTACATATTTATCTTAAAAATAATAAATCAGTAGGTATAGGTACAAAAACTTGTGGCGTGACAACCCCGTGCCGACACTCGCAGCTCGGTCATAAAACTGCGGCGCGCAAAGAAGATTCACGGTTCTTGCGCGGTTATAAGTTTCAATTTAGCTTGCAGGCGGCGAGTGTAGGTATAATTTTATACCTAAATCTGGCTTTTGTGAAGGAGTGAATTTTCTGTACGGTAGTACTATTAGTTATTCTGTGCTTCCAGCCGAGTCATTTATAGTGCTTTTCTCAAAAACGGCGCAATAAATACAAATACAGTAGAAATATTTTACAGAAGCAACGTTCTTATGTATATATTTTCACAGAAAAAAGTTAAAAGATTTTCTTTGCCGCCTTTTTATTTTTTAAATTAAAAATTGAAGTGTATTTTTCTTCTGAAAATACGCCAACCTATTTGAGATACCTAAATAGTCGCGGTACCAAAATTATAATAATAAGTACTGATCATCTGTTTGGCTGTTTAATGGACCCATGCCTTCATTTGATATGGCCACTTCAACTTTTAAAAAGTTTGGAACTCGACAAGTAATGGAATTTGTATGCAACATTGCAGTCCCGAAATCGAGACTGCAATTATTGCAATGTTTTTAACTTTTTAATTTTTCAACGACCATAAACTACGCACTTCGCGACCTACTTTTTAACCGGCAACGTCGACTTTGCCGTCCATTTTTGAGAAAATATATATACATTCCCAAAGTTTTATAAATATATGTACGCTCTTGCACCTTAGACAATAAAGTCGTGTTCACATATTTTTGAGCCATTTGTCTGGATCGATATTTTTGCCTTCGACTGTACCCCTAGTGTAAATTTCATTCGATAGCGTGACGTGTACGCGTTTGCGTTATGTCTTTTTTTGTACGGGATTTTGAGTTTCCAAAACGTCCCGCTTGGCGCGCTGTTCAAAATCCCATACAAAAAAAGACAACGCAAACGCAACGGACGCTATCGAATAAAATTTGGTTCGGTAATCTTAAGTTGCAATTTTACTTTTTATTAATTGTTAACAGAGAAGTTAATTATAAAGACTGTTAATCTCTATACAAATTCGCGTTCTCTCAAAAATACTCAAATCTCTATAAAAATACCAGGGTGAATACGGATGACTTTGATGAATATGGACAAAACTTTAAATGTGATTTAGCTGACAATTTGTTAAAAAAATACCTACACGAATTGTATCATTCAATTGAAAATAATAGTAGATTTTGTATGGTACAATCTATGTGGATTTTTTTTAAAGAAAATTTCAAATAAATATCATTTTAAGTTTTGTCCATATTCACCCCAGCCATCCCTATTCACCCCGGTTGACAGGATTTAATATGTTGAAACGGGTCACTCACGTATTTTAAGTCGGAGTCTGCATGTTTCGCTCCATAACGAGTAGCTTGAACGGGAGCACGCGTTGGCGGACATCTCGGATGCAATCTTCGATTTAAAACAAGTGAGTGACCCGTTTTAATATTTTTAATAAAGTTTAAAATAAATTTGTTTTTGAAAAATGTATGGAACTGCAACTAATGTAGTTTTCATTAAACCATACCTGTGTATGGAGATGACGACTTGAATTGTTGCTGGTCTCTGATAAGTATATAGTAAGTGTAAAGTGGTATAAGTTTGTATATTTATTTGTATAATACTCTGAAAGACTACTAAGATGCCATACAGACGGCCGCCGCCGGTGAACTACGTATTTCAGAACTAAGTTGTAATTTTGCTTGGCTAATAAATATTCTCACTTGTCTTAAGTCACATATTACCTTATAACAAAACTTCCGTGAGACACAGACATATTAAATACAGGGTGCTTTTGTTATCACTGACCAAACTGTGAGGGTTGAGTCTCTAGTAGCATTTTGGTACGGCATTTGATTAATTGTGATTAATATAATATTTGTGCCATTTTCAACCAAAAGCGTACTTATTATCGCTTGTCAGTAAGGCGCTGTTTCCATATAGCTTCAATTAGAAATCAACAAGCGACAATATGGTACCTTTTTGTTAAAAACGTCACATTTTTTGCTCCTTATGACCTCGGGAATGCGTGGTTAAAATCTCTCGGGTTTCACCAGCCCACGGTGTATAACATAACGGACAAGATATTGACAAATAACCTCCAAAGATTCAAAGATTGAAGTTCGGCGCAATATGATGTGAACCCTTTACCTAATCAAAGCTTTTTTCTGTTGCCAAGGCAAAATATAACTTAGCTCTGAACAACACTCTTAGTGGTGCTCGCATCATTGTAGCACCAGGAGGATATAACCAAACGGAGTAGCCATTAACAGGCGTTCCCCTATGTCGAAAATAGTCGGCCAATGGTCATACACAATGTAAGGACTGACGTTTATCTGACATGGCTATTTTGACGTTACGTATACATTTGACGTTCCCCTCCCCCGCAAAAATTGGCAGACTTTTTTGTACAGCAAATTACAGACGTGACGGCTCCGTTTGGTTATATACTCCTAGCTGTAAAGTTAATATTAAAAACGCTCCAAAATGTAAACAGAGAAATGCGGTTCTGTGTCCATATGATGTATTAGGTACATACCATCTAAAACCTTGAATATCCTGACAAAATTAAGTTGACATTTCCTGGACGATTTTTTTTAAATGTCAGGACAACAAAGCTTGTACTAGGCGACGATATACATACTTATATAGATAAATACGTACTTCAATACATAGAAAACATCCATGACTCAGGAACAAATATTTGTGTTCATCACACAAATAAATGCCCTCACCGGGATTCGAAACCAGGACCACCGGCTTCACAGGCAAATTTCATTTCACTCTAACTCTGTATTTTGAACTGAACTTCACGGACGGGACGGTTTATCGTTGTATGCTCACGGACTTTAATTGTTGATCCATCAATTTGATGCTAATTTGGTTGTCAATACTAACGGTATGCAATGTCCAGTGTAAAGTGAACCCTCAACAATTGTCCGTGTCTGTACTCGTACAGGCGCCGCGTATACAATAATAATGTTATAAGTAAGTTAGGTTTAACTTGTTAATAAAATCAAATTTCATTATTACTTCTTGTTTTATTTCATCTTCCAGTGGTATTTTTTAGGGTTCCGTACCCAAAAGGTAAAAACGGGACCCTATTACTAAGACTCCACTGTTCGTCTGTCTATCGCCAGGCTGTATTTCATGAATTGTGATAGCTAGACAGTTGAAATATTCGCAAATGATGTATTTCTGTTGCTGCTATAACAACAAATACTAAAAACAGAATAAAATTTAGCCTTTTTTGCGTATGGAACCCTTCGTTTTTTCTCTCACCTTATTATTTAATAGAGTTAGACCAAGATAAGTCTGCATCGATTTTGATAGCACACGCAGTGCAAGTGTTATTTTAAACATCAAACTTGTATGTAATTTTTACGTATAAATAACACTTGCACTGCGTGTGCTATCAAAATCGATGCAGACTTATCTTGGTCTAACTCTAGGTACTTCATTATTGCTTGCTATAATAATTAAAATTATGCTTTGTATAAACGGTATGATTAATTGTACGGTTTAGACTCACTCGTTTTTAGCCACTCGCGCGACACACGGCCGTCGTGAACGTAATAGTATTATCATACGGAACGGCCACGCACCGCCCCGCCCCGACTCGAATTACCTCGCCCCGCGACAGAAATCTGGCGGACTTCTGGCGTGCTCTCAGTACTATTTTTAAGCAACTCACACTATGACGCATGACGCGTGTACGGACGTGCCGTTTACACATAGAAACGAGAGTGATTTTTGATGTATAGCGTGTCCGCCCTGTGCTAGTGTTAAGAGCGTTTGCACATTGACTAGTGTGAAGAGCGAATTGATACATCTTCTTGCGTTTAGCGGCAACCCCTCTGATGGTGCGGGTGTCGATTGACGACGGTAATCGCTTACCATCAGGAGATTTGTCTGCTGGTTTGCCTTCTACATAATAAAATGAATTACGAACTCACACTTAACACTAATCAAAGTGTGTCATGTCTACAGGTAGCAGGTAGGTATCCCCATCCTCGGCGCGAGTGTTAGTTTGGAGGTTAGGAGGCAGGAAGACAAACAAACGTGCTCGCTTATAGAAATCCTGTAATCAACTGATCGGTCGGCGCCACCAACCGGACGCAGCCAACGGTACATAGCCTATGATAGATAAATAGATTAATTTATTTCTTATTGGAAATGACATGATATTTAACAATGTCATAATGTTTCTAAATAACATTAACTCACAAAAAGATCGTCAAATTGTAAAAGATAATAAATTCAATAAAGTATTAAGTATAAAATTATAAACAAGCAAACAATCATAACAAAAAGTTAACCCTTAAATGCATAATGATGTATATATGCATCGTATATTTGATGGTCCGTGGCTCAATATGCAGCTATCCAAAATCACATTTATTACTTTTATACAGCATGACACATCTATTTCAATTTATTAAAAAGTTATACAAAAAATCATGCATTTAAGGGTTAAAAATGGTACAGCGACATCTAGCAGGAAATTTGACAACTAAATTAACTTCTTGCAAATAAAACTAAGAAATACATACAGAGGTTGGACATTAGTCAAATACAGTGAAATAAAATGTCAGAGAATAATAGTAATACTAAATACAATGTAAAAAAATTACCTACCTATGTCAAAATATTAACAATATCAAAAAAATATGTTTTTGGCAAAAATTTCATTTTTGGTACAAGCTTTTATCGCTGACTGTACTTTTTTACCACAGGCAACTAATACTCATCGAGACAATTCTAAAAACCCCAAACACAATTAGGTTGCGTTGTTTTATTTTTATCACAGTTCTTATGACCACCTCCTGTCTCCATCATCAGATCAGCTCCATGGTACCATAAGATTGCATTGTCACACGACTTACATATGTGTGCTAATTTTCAGCTTCATCGGAAACCGGGAAGTGGGTCAAATTTAACTTGCAAGATTTGACCCTTACAAACATTTTACATACATACTTACTGTTAGCGGAGTTCGGAACGCGCCCCTAACTGACAGGCCGGTTGTCATGAGCGCGAGCTGTCAAGATGGTTTGGCGCCGGATCCACGGAAGCGTCGGTCAAGCATTGTTGTGTATCGAGTTAAAATAAATCGTTTACTCAAGACCTAGTGCGTTTTGCTGTTGATATTACATAGGTACATTGCAAGTTAAACAAAAGCTTGTAATATCTCTTCCAGAGTATAAATAAGCGGTCAAAATGTATATATTGCTAGGGCGAGGGCACCCTAGTTAATATAATGTCAGAATCAATAATAGTATTGTAGTCAAATTAAAATGAAATTCCAATTAACAGCTAAAAACAATTATATTTCTCAAGCTTCATTCTTCAGATATAAAAACCAGGTAGTCCTTTAACCTACTAGGCAACTCATCGCATGTTTAAAGTAGGTAGCAAAAACTTTAACTCAAACAGGTCTATCCCTACTTTTTCACCTAGTCTTGATGGTGCGCGCGGCTTGCCGCCATTGCTCATTCTTTATTCTTGCGAGGCAACGAACGCACGTAAAATCATAATTTTGTTTCAAAGTCGTTTAAAATGCCTATACGTAGTGCACTTAGTGCAGACATTATACAATTTATACGAGATGTAAGCTGTGGGATTATTCGTTTCGTATTCGTTGTGCAATATAAAATATATTTGTTATTGAAATTGTTCATCATCCTGGAGGTTAGTCGAGAACTAACACGAAGGAATAAATCATCCTGGGGGTTGGTCGTGAATCAACACGAAGGAATAAATCATCCTGGGGGTTGGTCGTGAACCAACACGAAGGAAAAAATTATCTTGGGGGTTGGTCGTGAACCAACACGATGGAAAGTCTGTTCGTACTTCGAACACCGATTGCGCCCGGGGGTTGGTCGTGAACCAACCAAAGGTTTAATTAAGATCGGACAGCGCGCAACGAAACAAAGGGCCCTAAATAATCATATTGTGTTGTGTTAAAGAGACGAGGGAGGATTTCTTTTTATTTGGTTTTAGATGGCCCAACAGAAAAAACTCAAGCAAAATTGCCGAGTGATAATAGATCCTTCAGATCCTGAAAAAAAAAAAAAAAAAAAAAAAAAAAAAACAAATCTGATACTTACTTAAGTGTAACTATTTTAACTATTTTTGTAAAAAACTTACACTTTGTGATCAAATACCTTGCATTTACTTTGTACCGCGCGGGCCGTGAGTCCACGACTGGTAACTATAAACCTGGGGGGCGGCCTAGAGTCATCACGAAGATAGAACTTGCTTGGGGTTGGCCGTGAGTCAACACGATAGCAATGCATAACACAATTTAATAAATCTATAGCGGTTCTCGATCAAAACCACGCACATTTTAAAACACCAAGTTCAAGTTTTTCTATGGGCAATAAAGAATTATCTTTTAAGTTCAAGTTCAAATATACTTTATTCATGTAGGCCTATTTATGTAATCTAAAACCTTACGGGTTTTATTTTGAAGAACGTTCGAAGTCTACCCTCGAATTAAAAATATTTCTTTTAAATTTTTTCACCAGCGCTCCGCGGTTCATTTTTGATTTGTGCGTGTCAGAGACACGTCGGTCTAGCTGCCGAAATGTTCGGCACAAGACTACATTGCCTTTTAAAATAAATCCTTACATATAAAATATATTTGGATTTTTAATATCCAATTATAGGTGACAGAATAAATTTTACTCACACCTAACCCATAGTACGGTACTTTTATCCGCCCAGAGGTTGAATTTGAATAAACACGAGACTACCTCGTAAATTTATAATTGAAACAATACAATAGTACCTATATTGTTTTTATATTACCCACATAAGTATAACTTGTCTCTAAAAGTGGGAATTGCTAAATAGGTCGTCACGTCACGTGATGTATATCTGATCGAAATTCCTAAACTTAAGCTGGATAAAATCTCTTTTACCACAAATTAAATGGAATAAACTAAGTGGTAATACCCTGCACAATGCATATATTTTGGTGACTATTTTTGAATGTTTATATATGCATATAACCATACAAATTATCGGGATACGTACGCCAATATTGTTATGGGATACATAAAAATATGAATATATTTATAATACCGTAGGCGATGTCAGTATCTAAGTACCTTGTGTCTTTTTAAAAATATGATTTTACTTTTTTAAGTGATATTGAATAATTAAATAATTTGAATCATCCAATTGTAACAAAGACACCTAACTGAATTGAATTACAGGAAAATGGGTTTATTCATCATTATCTATCTAATAAACCCAATGAAACAATTTGTGAGTACTGAATATGAAAGAAAGAAAGAAAGAAAATAACTTTATTTTGCATGAAATATGGTACAAAGGTGGTCAGACAATATTATACATAAGTAACACATATTTCACCAGCATCTGGCATGCAAAAAACTAAACTTACAACTAAAGCTAAAAAACAAACGCAAACACGTTTTACGCTTATTTCTTCATGAATACAAGTTCATGCCGAAGCCTGACAAAGTGACCATTAGAGTACCATCTAACTGAGTTAATGATAAAGCGGTTTCGGTACAATTTGGCTAAATACACACACGAATATATTTGTTCGCATCTCTCACAGATATTTAATATTTATTTTTATGGTCGTAAATAATGGGTAACTAGGTAAATACCTATTAACCTGTATCAAAACTACAAAACGATTACCTTCCGATTATCTTTTAAAGGATCACCCTCAGATTATGCACCTAAAAATATAAATACATAATTAAGAAGTTAATAGAAACCGTAAAAAATCAATAAATGACGAATGCACCTATGGTTCAACTCTCATGTGTCGGTCGCGATACACTTTCAGCCATCATCAATACGATGGTACCATGCAATAAGTTTTTGCCAAGTTTAAAATATATGTACCTTGATATTATAAGTTTAGTAACTGTTGTTGGTGGGGACCCACCACTTGCAATACCGCTATGTCATTAATATAGCACATTCATGACATAAGTCATGGATTAAAATATTAAGATGAATCCACTTAATATAATATTTGTTTTCTGAACTCTCAATACAACCATAGTAGCAATACAGCAAAGGCAATTTTTTTTATTATTCCGGCTTTAATGTTTACATTTTAAAAATATACAACATTACGTCGCACAGTCTTTCGTTCCTTGCAGAGCGAATACTTGAATGGAGAGCATAAGTTTTTAGATTTGATGCTTAATATCTGAATTTCTGTGGATTGATATTCATTTCATTTCATTGATTGCGTGGTTGATTGCTGTGCTGTCCCGTTCGCGCTGCGAGAATAGAAGCCGCTACACCAATATTTGTGAAAATATGGTCAATCGCGCCTTGCGGTCAATAAGAGTAATTTAAATAAAATAAAAAAGGTTCATATCATTTATATATTCTATTTAAAGGTACTCGTCACATGCAGCCATTTATAAATGTATACTAAATTAATTCCTAATGATGTTTGTTAAACGCTGATTTTACCTACTCAGGTTTAACTGGATATTATTATGCATTTTAATAGCTCGAATATATGTACATTAGGTACGTATATATAATTAAATGATAAATAAATATTCTGTTACCATTAATGGACCTTGGCCCATTCATTATATGTAATATGAGCGCAATAATAAACATTTGAGTTTGAGTAAATTACAATCTTATTTGAAAGATTACTTCGAAAGCTGAGTAGACTGCTAGTCTTATAAATTATTTTTGTTTAGAATACCTTTGGTGATGCCACACATATGACATGCTTTATGCTTAATAACTGAACAGAAAGCATAATTTATGCACGTTCATATATTTTTTAGATTTCAGGAACGTGGTGGATTTTTTAGTAATTTGATAATAATCAAAATATAATTCTTCTTGGGTAAATCAAAGGACTTAAAAACGACGTTAGACATGTTTCGAGCAAATACATGTTTTTTTGTTAAGTTGAAGCTCTCGAAAACGCGCTAGGCCGCGTGAGTCTTTGTCCATTGCACGTCGTGTCACTATTCGTTGATCAGGAGCTGCTGTAAGCCGATTTGCGCGTGCACGCGCCTAATAACTGAATTTTCTCATTGTCGTCGTCTGCTCAGAGATCATCGTAAACAAGATGAGTCGTCGTGAGACAGACATCACACGGCCTACGCGTCATAAGCGTCAAGACGCGGGGAAAGACATCACAGCCACAGCGTACCCCACCCTGTCTGGAGGTAACGCTGGGTTGTATCGTTAGCCTAAATTACGTCTTATCTTCGTAGATAATTACACTTAGACGAGCCTGAATCTTGTCATCAATAGTGTACTGTTCTGAGCCTTCAAAAATTCCGTATCGCGGACAAGCACTGCTAGTGAATTTTAATACATTTCACAAAAGGACATATGTCTTATGAGTTTACTCGTATTAAACATTTTCAAATCGAATTAAACTTAATGCAAAGTTGACCACAAATTGTATGGAATCCTAGTCAATTAGGTTTTATGAAGAACAAATTAGATTTTGTTTAAATATCCTAATACGTAAAAGTATATATATATATATATATACAACCTGGCTATACCTAATATATGTATACCTTTTTGAACCTGCATTGCTAAACTTTCCCGTGTTTCTTAACAATGCCTTATAACTCAATTGGAACAGTAAACTTGTGTATAACATACACATATGTACATGGTAGATAATTATTCCTACAAATATGTTTTCAGAAATAAATATGCTATGATAATATTGATAATGGGAAAGAATGCAGCAAAACTTTCAACTCTTAACATCTACCTGGTTTTTATATCTGAAGAATGAAGCTTGAGAAATATAATACATGATCAAACGAACTTCAAAGTGAAGTTCGATCAGTATTATATGAGTAAGCTTCATTCGAAGATATAACTACCCTCCCTCCCCTATACCCGGAAAGAAAGTTTTGCTTTAGAAAGTAAAGTCTCTAAAAATAATGAGCAATGGCGGCAAGCCGCGCGCACCATCAAGACTAGGTGAAAAAGTAGGGATAGACCTGTTTGAGTTAAAGTTTTTGCTACCTACTTTAAACATGCGATGAGTTGCCTAGTAGGTTAAAGGACTACCTGGTTTTTATATCTTCGAATGAAGCTTACTCATATAATACTGATCGAACTTCACTTTGAAGTTCGTTTGATCATGTATAAAACATAACACTGTCAGATTAAATTATTAGAAAAGTTATTAATATTATCTGACATGTAATCAATATTTTGGTCGCCGACTATAATATAACTTTTGTTCTCTTTAGCGAGTCTGTCTAAAAGCAATTCCAAATTATTTCAACGCGCACCCGGGTGAGTCGTTCTCACGGGAACTTTTAAGTTTTTGCTCCGAACAGTACCTGTCATGTGTAGATATGGATATGTTACCGAGTGATACCTACACTTTTGTCAGTGATGCCCACGGATCTAGACGATGGCTTGATCACTGTGTGGTGACAAGCGCTGCACGTTCCACGGTTGTTAGTGCGGCGGTGTTATACAACGTATATTGGTCCGACCACTACCCTTTGTTATTGGAATGTGATTTTAAGATGATTAAGGCGAAAGTTCAAACTAACCAATCGTGTTCGATTGATAGGGTGCAATGGGGAGAAAGGGATTTGTTACAAGTAGAAAAATATACAAATTATTGTACGAACAAACTAAAGTTTATTCACTTTCCTACTGAATTCTCTGCCTGTGCAGATAAAATGTGTTCAAATACCGATCATAAAAATAAGTTAAGAGATTTGTATAATAACATTATATCTGTACTCAAATTAGCCGCGAAAGAATCTTATAAGTATGTTAAGCGTGGAAAGAATAGGTACATAACGGGCTGGAATTTACACGTCGGTGAGGCTCACCGGGAGGCCCGGTTTTGGTTTCAATGGTGGGTAGTGTATGGTAAACCGACTTCTGGTTATATCTACAGTAAGATGAGTGAAACTAAAAAACTTTTTAAAAACAAGCTGAAGTACTGTCAAAAGCATGAGCATGATATAAAAATGGACATTATTGCTAAAAATTATTCGAATCGGAACTTTGGAAAATTCTGGAAAAATACCGCTAAATTGAATCCTAGGGCGGGCCTTCCTGTGAGCGTCGCCAACTATTCGGAACCCACTGCCATCGCTAATGCTTTCCAGCGACACTTCACAGATGGATCCACACGCCAAGCGTTTGGGATGCTTGATACTGAGGATGAAGTCGGTACCCCGCTCGTTAGATTTTCGGCCAAGCAAGTCGCTAGTAAAATTAGTCAGATGCATAGGGGAAAATCACCGGGACATGACGGCCTTAGTATTGAGCATCTCAAGCATGCGGGTGGTGTGCATTTACCAGTAGTTTTATCAATGTTCTATAACTTATGTATTAGTCACAGTTACCTACCTGAAGAACTTATGAAAACAATAGTTGTGCCTGTCATAAAAAATAAAACCGGGGACGCCTCTGACATGTCCAATTACAGGCCTATATCGCTCGCCACTGTTGTGGCTAAGGTATTGGACGGTTTGTTTGATGATATTTTAGGACAAAATATTAAACTAAATGATGCTCAATTCGGATTTAGGCCGGGTCTATCGACCGAAAGCGCAATCCTATGTCTAAAGCAGACCGTCCATTACTATACGTCACGCGAGACGCCGATATTTGCCTGTTTTTTGGATTTGTCGAAGGCGTTTGACATGGTGTCTTACGACCTATTGTGGAAGAAATTACTCAAGGAGACGACGGTCCCCCGTGACGTCATCTCTCTTTTTCAGTATTGGTATGGTAACCAAAAAAATTGTGTAAAGTGGGCGGGTGCCTTGTCCGAGGAGTACGTGATGCAGTGCGGGGTCAGACAGGGTGGATTGAGCTCTCCTACATTGTTCAATCTATATATAAATGGCCTCATCGAGGAGCTCAGCAGCGCTTGTGTAGGATGTCACATAGAGGACATGTGTGTCAACAACTTAAGCTATGCTGATGACATGGTGCTGCTGAGCCCCTCGATGGGGGGTCTAATAAAAATGTTAGGCATTTGTGAAACGTATGCTGAGGCCCATGGGCTTAGGTACAACGCGTCTAAAAGCGAGCTCTTGCAATTTAAATCAGGCAACAAAAGTTACCAAATGCAGGAGGTTAAGCTTTGCGGAACTCCGTTAAAGAGAGTGGATAAATTTAAGTACCTGGGCCACTGGGTCACAGACACACTGTCTGACGTCGAGGACATCGAGCGGGAGCGCCGAGCGCTGTGTGTCCGCTGTAACATGTTGGCCCGCAGGTTTGCACGTGGTAGTAAAGAAGTAAAGTTAATATTGTTCAAAGCTTTTTGTCAAACTTTCTACACGTGCGGTCTGTGGGCTAACTTTACGCAGAGGGCGTACGGCGCTCTGCGTGTTCAATACAATGATGCATTTAGGATGCTGTTCAGGTTGCCGCGGTATTGTAGTGCCTCAGCGATGTTTGCTGTGGCTCAAACAGACTGTTTTTATGCCATCATGAGGAAGCGATGCGCGTCACTCCTCAATCGCAGCCGAAACAGCACGAACAGCATCCTAAGTACGCTGGCGCAGCGTTGGGACTCGCCCCTAGTCAAGCGGTACATGCAGCTACACGCACCTGTTGCTGCTCCGCCGCGAAACTTATAAATGTAATGTTCTGTTATGTAATGTTTTGTTCTGTTTGTTTTGTCTAATTACTTGTAATACTAACTCTAGATTAAGTTATTGTATGACCTAACCCTATGGACGTCAAGTTCGAAATAAAGAATTTCAATTCAATTCAATTCAATTAGGTTCCCATTTCCGGTGCGATATAATACAATTATAATTAAGCTTAAATTATGTATTTCGATACAAATAAATGGTTTCAAAATAGTTGCACGAGAGGGCTCTCTATGTCCGATAATATATAAAGGACGTTTATGCACATGGTTGGACAAATGAAAACAGCGAAGAGGTAGTGTAAAGAGAATGTCAATAGCGGATGCCAATGAATTGTCAAGGAATGTCAAATTATGTCAAAATGCAAGGAACGGTGCCGAAGCACCAACAAGAAGATAGCAAATATAAGAGGAGAGTTTACTGCAATGTTATAATTTACAATGAATGTTGATCTTATTAATAATTACGGCTGGGTTGAGTTGAGTGGGAACTTGCGATGCGTGTGCAAGATGATGCTCTACTTTTGTTTTTGGACAAAGTACAGATGCATCGTTTGCACGGAGATGTTGATTTGGGTCAGATCAAAGTGCACATGCATAGCTGCAGAAAATGTACATCTTTGTCATCAACCTGGGATTGCACCAACCGTCTCCACTCTGGACGCTTCGCCGCTTGCGCTTCCCACTCAAAGGGTTCAATATTACAGCGCCTCATGTGTCTTTTCTGCACATCCTTATAACGGAGACAAAAATTGCAGACGAAAATTGGATACTGCAGTCTTATGAGGGCGCACGAGCGCGAGCGGGCGGACCAGCTCAGTTCCCGCTCCTAGACATAATTTGCAGGCGCTGTGGCCGAAATCGGGAGAGAGATGGTGACATTATTGTACAGGTGGGATCATATGCTACTTGCGTATCCTGCGTGCCAGCTAGGCCAGTTTTATAAAACTGCCTAGCTGGGACCCATGGTTTAGAAAAAAAAATTGTGTATTTAAAAAATATTGCCAATATCAAAATACAGATAAAACCATCAAAATGGTTTATTGTTCTTAACTTAACTTAGTTGTGTCAAAATGTAGGTATCGTGCAATAGTGCTAACCACCAGTTGTTTTTTGTTAATATGTAGCTACTGTACTGGTGAGAACCTGTAATTGGCTTTTTGTATCATATTTATAAAACCTATAGACATGTTAACAGCTGTTGGATCTCCGAATAATAATAAACTAGCTTTTGCCCGCGACTTCGTCTGCGTGGACTTAGTAACAGCAGCTAAAGTATTATTATTTATTGTTGGGGTGTTGTGGGCCTGTGAGTGTCACGTCGACCAAGCAGTGATCTATTGTGACGGCCCTTTAAAGTTCGTTACTAATGCCCGTTGAGTCCAGAAAATTCCAGATTCTTTGGGCCGTAATGTTCTGTACCTCATAGGGTTGCAGTATGTGCCGCCCTAAGTGGATACTTCTTTTTGACATTAGTGGTCCACAGGAACAGAGAATGTGCATTGCAGTCTCCTCTGACTCCTGGCAGAACCTGCATGTCGCATCCTGTTTCTTCCCAATTCGGAACATGTGTTTGTTCAACTTACAGTTGAACAGCTAAAGTAAGTATAGCGCCTGGAAAAATTCTCATAGCAAATTCAATTTGAGCATATTATGCACACAAATTAGCAGGCACTTCATTCATTATCTCATTCCCACCCCGCTTTTTACTTTCTTAAGGGATGATTTTCGGGATAAACACTATCCTATGTCCTTCTCAGGGACTCAACCTATCTCTATGTCAAATTTATGTAAATCGATTCAGCGGTTTAAGCGTGAAGAGGGAACACACAGGCAGACAGACTTTCGCATTTATAATATTAGTATGGATAAACAAATAAATTAGTTAACATTTGGTGTACATTATTGTAAACAAAAAACTACAACCCTTTAACGTTTGTGAAAGAGGTAAAAAATAATCTAACATTCAACTTTGAAAGGTATTAAAAAAAACTGAAAGAGATCGAGAGGTTCTAATTCCTTGGAAAACATCCCCAGTTTATGCCCTTTCCAACGATATGTTACATGCATACATTTTTATTCAATGACTAGATTTAGACGAACACACGCAAAAACCCTAAATTACCTATTAAAGTAAATCAATTTTACTTTCCGTTGACCCTAAGCAGGCAAATTTTCTTTTAACTCTAGGCCAGATTTATATGGCTAAGTAAGAGCATGTGGTCCCACATCTACGCTGTTTTCGTTTGTCCGAACATGTGCCGAACACCCTGTGTGAGCCAAACTAGAGCCAAAATGTACATAGACAATTAATCGTAATGATGTTATGTTATGTTATTGTTTTACGTTTGCATGTATTAGTTTAGTTTATTATTGTACGCCCGAAATGGGTAAGCTGATGAACTTCTGTCATATTTATAAGACCTATGTACCAACACAGCTTTGACAATAACTAAATCTTATCTAAAAGGCGCTGATTTCCAATATGGACCTAATAAGTTAAGACTGTAGGGTAGGTAGGTGTTTCACTTAAATGCCAATGTCATCGATACTTTTGATTGACATAGATACTTATACATACAAGTGTTTGCATACACTTACTGAGTTCATTGAAAACTGAAGTAGACGGCAAGGTTGGGCACGCCTATTCCCGTTGCAGAGCCGAGGGACCGTCGGGAACCTAAACCCTAGGCCCCGTAGGGAGGTCTGGGAGAAGACTGCTAGTGACGAGCCAAGGGACCGAGGTGTACGAGGTGTCGATAAGGCAGTCGCTAGCTAAGTTATCTATTGCGGATGCGGCTTGTATTCGGTCCGGTCGGCGATCGTCGTGCGCGCTCGGTGTTCCTCGCGCTCGGCGTATTGTGCGAGCGGGAAAGTATTCGAGCCCGCGCGCCGTGAGAATTAGCCTCATGCATGAAGTTTATATTTGAACGAAATATGTTTTATTCGGATGTTTGTTACCGTTATATCATGTTACAAATGCATTTCCGTTTTTAAATTACCATTTAATTACTTAAAATTATAAGTAAAAAGTACAAAAATTTGCCCGCGAAAAGCTAGTGAGCGAAACGCTCGAAACGCCACGTGACGTCACGCGTTCGACAGATTAGTGTCATTAGTAGCAAACGTCAGTTGGGCCGCCCAACGTGTGACGTCATCACGCTCTGTCGAATTCGCGCCAAAAATTATGAGCGTTTCAACCGCTCAAAAATTTTCAACATTTTAAATATTTTTTAATAAAATAATGTTAAGGTTTACAAAAGTATTTTTATCATTTCCGGTGTTCCAACGATATAAATTCATGCACGGAGCTAATTAGTATTGTTACAAGACTAATTAATAAAACTTTAGGTCAAGAGGCATGCCTTCCAGCGCAAACGTTCCATATACTATAAGGCTTCTCTTCCGTGTATCATCTGGTGTCTTCGCAGGTTTTGCTTCAGGCTGCACTTGTAGTAGTTATTGCTACGTTTGTAGGCTTCGTCCCAGTAGACGTCTTCTGGTGACGTGGCAGTGACTATACTATACACGATTCTCCCCGGTGTGTATACTCTGATGATTTAGCAGTCTTACTTTATACCTGCATCTGTAGTCGCAGTTGCTACATTGAAATGGCTTTGCCCCAGTGTGTATCGTCATGTGGTTTTTAAGGCCTGATTTTTGGCTGAATTTGTTATTACAGTGACTACACTGAAAAGGCTTCTCCCCGGTGTGTTTCCACTGGTGTTTTAACAAGCTTCGTTTCTCCCTGCACCTGTAGTCGCAGTGGCTACATTGAAATGGCATCGCCCCAGTGTGACCCATCATGTGTAATTTAAGGCGTGATTTTTGACTGCATTTGTAATCGCAATGACTACAATGAAAAGGGTACTCCCCGGTATGTTTCCTCTGGTGAGCCAGCAAGTGATGTTTCTGCCTGAACCTGTAATCGCAGTAGCTACACTGAAAAGGGTTCTCCCCGGTGTGTGTCCTCTGGTGTAGTAACAATTTTCCTTTCTCCCTGCACCTGTAGTCGCAGTTGTTACATTGAAATGGCTTTGCCCCAGTGTGTATCGTCATGTGGTTTTTAAGGCCTGATTTTTGGCTGAATTTGTTATTACAGTGACTACACTGAAAAGGCTTCTCCCCGGTGTGTTTCCACTGGTGTTTTAACAAGCTTCGTTTCTCCCTGCACCTGTAGTCGCAGTGGCTACATTGAAATGGCATCGCCCCAGTGTGACCCATCATGTGTAATTTAAGGCGTGATTTTTGACTGCATTTGTAATCGCAATGACTACAATGAAAAGGGTACTCCCCGGTATGTTTCCTCTGGTGTACTAGCAATCTTTCTTTCTGGCTGCACCTGTAGTCGCAGTTGCTACATTGAAATGGCTTTGCCCCAGTGTGTATCATCATGTGTTTTTTTAGCCATGTTTTTGCACCGAATTTGGAATCACAGTGGCTACACTGAAAAGGTTTCTCCCCGGTGTGTTTCATCTGGTGTTGTAGCAGGTTTTCTTTCGTCCTGCACCTGTAGTCGCAGTTGATACATTGAAATGGCTTCGCTCCAGTGTGTATCATCATGTGTACTTTAAGGTGTGAATTTCGACTGCATTTGTAATCGCAGTGACTACACTGAAAAGGCTTCTCCCCGGTGTGCGTCCTCTGGTGTACTAGCAAGTCTGTTTTACACCTGCACCTGAAGTCGCAGTTGCTACATTGAAATGGCTTCTCCCCAGTGTGTATCATCATGTGATTTTTTAGTCTTGATTTTTGACTGCATATGTAATCGCATTGACTACATGTGTACAGCTTTTGGTGTCTTCTGTTGTGCGTTTTCTGGTGATGTCGCAGGTTTGATTCAACACTGCATTTGAAATCACATTTCGTACACTGAAGCTGCTTTTCCCCAACGTGTATTTTTTGGTGTTTGTGTATTTCACGTTTATACTGACTACTATCAAACAGATTCTCCACAGAGTGACTCTTTATATGGATACGCAAACTCTTCTTCGAACTTGTTGAATACTCACATTCAGCACACATGAAATTTGTAACACCGTGTTCTTTTTTTTCATGCTCTAATACACGCAATTTAGTTTGAAATGCTGAACTACAAAAATCACAATTAAATTTCTTGGATCCAGACGATAAGTGAGAATACTGTATGTGTTTTCTTAAAATTGACTTATTTAGAAAATGTTCGCCACAGTGTTCGCAGCAGTATGGTTTGCCTCCACTGTGAACAGTCGCGTCGTCACGGAGGCGCTCGAGCACCACGGAACATGTCATCGAGAGCTGTTCCCTGGCCAGGGCGGCGCTGCCGTCCGAACACACTGAAACACAATTTACCAATACAATTTAAACGGATTATACCGCTTATAATGACTTTTTCTGCCCTCCGGCCGGAAAGCGCCAACTTTCGGCCCGCTGCGCTATACGAAGTGGCCGCTTTGCGACTCCGTAGAGCTCAGAATAGTACACACACGGCCAGTAAATAAGAAAACCTCGGATCACATGTAATTGTCGGTGGAAGGAAAAGATATTTCTCACTTCACTGGCCTGTGTTTCTAAAAAGTGCATCGGTTAAGGTGGTTCGATTTTCATACAAAATTCAATCTGCTTTAATTAAGGCACTACACACTATTACTACACAAATATTTGCTCATTTATCTACTTTCGAATATTCGTTTGCGCTAAATTAATAGAAAAACTTTGTTTCATACAGAAATCATACATAATCAACGTAATTTTTTCATCAATTCTACGTATGTGTGTGTCACAAATGTCGTGTACAAATACGTTGCGTGCGGCGTTGCCACTCTATGACGTTGGCGACGTTGCCTGGCCGACCTGGCAGGATTTGCAGTGCCGTCATGTTTAGTGCATTTTTATTTGACAGTGTTGACACTGACACATAGGGTCATGTTTATTATGACTTATCAATTTGTTTGTATAAATTGAAAATGATAGCAACGTCTAAATCAAGTTACAAAAATCATCGGTGTTCTGGTCCGCGAAAATCCAGAAAAATTCAGACAATTGAAGCGGAATTCATGATGGTGAAGTTTCGTAAGGTAGGTACAGTTTCATTCCTTCATTGTACATTGTAATTTTCTCGTGCCGATCTTTTTAGAAAATAATTCTCACTTCTTCCGTAATGGTAGGATAATAAGCAGTGAACAATACCTATATAATGTAATTATTACTGTTTTGGTTGCCGAATAGTCAATTTGTCACTAACTAGGTTTTTTTAGGTATTGTGCAAAATGAAGAGGCATTCTTGGAAATAAAATGTTTTCCTCCATTAGCCAGAAAAAAATCAGGACATCCTTACTGCAATAAAGTAAAATAAAACATTTCCTGGGGTTGAAAATTATGGAATTTTGTTTATGAATGAAAAACACAATTATTACTAGGTAAGTAAATGATAACTTTATTAGAATCCATATTGTTGCATCATCTTTCTTCCTATAACATTAGAGATTTTGTGCTATCATGATATTATTTTTCTTTCAGATACAGGGACAACTACGGATAACAAATATGAAAAAAATGTTATTTCATTTGTTGTGTGAATCCATCTACACCAACAAGACATCCACTGCTGGACATAGGCCTCCCCAGGGATCTCCACAACGACCGGTCTTGCAAGACCGGCCTAAATATCAAGAAATAAATAATATAAATAAACATGATAAATATCCGCCATGCAATGTTGTTACTCACTGTACTTGAATCCAAAAAAAAAATATATAAAAAGTTTTAATTTTATTTTACAATTACTACTTCGTATAAACTCACGGGTATATATATCCCGGTCATTTGATAGGCGTGCGTGGGGATACAGATCCAACACTGCTAGAACCCATTCACGGGTACAAATAGATACCCGTAAATCGGTCCCAACAGGCGTAGGGGCTATTATAAACACAGTGGAAAAGAGTGCCGGTTATGGTGTTGAAGTTTGGCTAGTCAAAAGATTGGGCTATTGCTGAGAGGTCCGGACACCTGCCATAACAATGTCTCTACACGTTATCGAGGTAGGTGGTGACTCGCCGCCGACTAGATGGGCCCCTGAAACTGCCATCGTGAAGACGACCAGGAGCAACACCGGTGTGAGCGGCTCAGGGGTGTCGAGAGGTGTGCGCCGCTTTCTACCCAGTGGCTGTTACCAGCCACTGTGCCAACTCGCGTCTTATGCATCTTTCACTTCCACCCCTGGAGCATATAGCTCTAGCGACTCCTCTCTGGACGGCCAATGAAGGCAAGCCAGAGCTGAGAGTCCTGCAGGTCCCCTTGGGGTCCACTCCGACCGATGAAGACACGCCGGAGACGGAGACCCTGACCGACTCTCGGGAGCACTCGGGTCCGTGGGGTCGTTACTCCCCAACAGCTCACCACAAGCTGCCCTGCGGGCAATTACTACTTTATTATTAGTCATTGCGATACAAGTGGGAAAAGTAGGAAATTGGCAACGAGTGGCGATAAATTAAAACACGACCGAAGGAAGTGTTTTAATCGACACGCGTTGCGAATTACCTTTTCGCATGTGTATTGTACAACGTTTTACAGTACATAATTATGGCCCTTTACTTTCAACCTAATCGACAACCGACAATGTCCTTTTAGTTCAAAACGTCACATATTTTTATAAAACGTTAATAAACTAATTTATTAACAATACTGAATATCTGGGAGACCGAGCTTTGCTCGGAAAACATAAGTAAAAACTCAAAAATGCTCGTTTTCCCAGAGATAAGACCTAGCTAGATCGAACCCCTTACAGCAAATTTCATCGAAATCGTTAGCCGTTTCCGGTATCACTGAAATATATTTCGATTATATCGGAATCGGACAAGAATTCGAAGAAGAAAAGGTATAAGAAAGATAACACAAAAAGGACAAAAAAAGTACCCCTGTCGTACCAGTCTCGAACCCGAATCCTCTTGCACGTATTTCCACGAACATACCGCAACGCCATTGCAGCATACTTACACTGCATGAAATTGTCTACTACAAGCATCACGGAAACACTGTTTGCATGTGTGAGTAATAGTAGGAAATAACATGACAGAAACACTCTGTCGACTTTAAAGGTGGTTTTTGCACAATGAAGTATTCAATGTTTATTATAATAGTTCAATATTTATGTAAAGAGTGCGCTAAACATACTTTTAAGTATACATATACCAACACTATTCCACAAAAAAATAAAACCTGAAAATTTGCGAAAGTGACGCCATCTAGCGGGGTTTAAGCTTTGGGTAACCTAGTCGAACCACCTTAAGGATGACTCACGTTAGACAGGGCCGTGTCCAGGCCGGAGCTTCCGGCGCTTCGTTTTCTATGGAAAGCATCACGTGATCACCTGTCATGTCATAGAAAAGTAAGCGCCGGAAGCTCCGGCCCGGACACGGCCCGGTCTGACGTGAGTCATCCTTTAATCAAGACAAATCGATTGAAGTAAGTGTCATCAAAATCGGCTCACACGTGTGGTCTGAAGAGTGCCACAAAGAAATTTATCGTGCTAGATAATAATAATAAAATATTCGGTCATGTTCATGTAGCGGATAGTTATACAAGTACTACAGAACGAGTGTTTACTGTTTATCGATTTAACCTTTCGTATTTATGTTGTTGTCTATTTAAAACATGAACTTAATAAGGCACTAAGAGTCCCTTGCACCATTCACTAACCCGGGGTTAACTGGTTAAATCTGGAGTTCCATGGCTACCAATACAATTTGACACTGGGTTAACGGTTTAACCGCTTAACCCCGGGTTAGTGGAATGGTGCAAGTGGGCCTAATCAATGCTTCAAAAAAGCATACCAAAGTTACGTAGTTCAGCAGTCGTAGTTCAAACTTTGCTTAGTTTGGGGCTAGGCCGAATTGTGAAGGACTGTGGTCAAATGTTTATTTAATTTTTAAGCGAGCTATAACATCCAGAAACATCCATCAACACAGAATTGGCGAACAAAAAAAATGTCCTCGCTGTGTGCTGTCGACACGAGTATGGGGGTACATAATAAATATGTAGCAGATTATGGGTCGTACATGTGTGTACAAGTACAGATGTGTAGTGTTAATGTGTGTAGTGTAAATGTCAGGCACATATTTTTCACACTGAAAACTGAATTTTTACTGCAAAATACGTAAGGATAACACTATCACTGCGCCCTCAGATAGGCGCCAACCGTTTGGTAATGTTTTACTGCCTGTACACGGTTACATCACTAAATTCATGGTATAAACACGCGAGCGCGAAGTCACCGTTATGACGTTTTTGACAGGTGCTCCAGATGTAGTGCATAATTATTTTCCATCGTATTTTCACGGAAACGTACGAACGTGTCTTGCTATTTCAGTCACTCTCGGTACTAAAAGTACTGAGTTTGACTGGAGTTAACTGAAATACGAACTGTTCCGAGGAAATACGATGGAAAATAATTATGCACTACATCTGAATAATGTAGGTATTGTAGCTCGTATCGTACTATGAGCAGTAGTATCGTGGTGTCGCAGCACTCACCCGACACGCAGTCCTCGTCACTCGCCTCGTCCGGCAGCTCCGACTTGACCGCCCGCTCCTCCACTACAACAACAACTCTACTTCATGCTCTGTCTTACATTACAGTATATGTATTTAAAATTAAATAAATCCAAAATTAAATTAATTTATTTATTTATTACTTTTAATTAATTAAATTAATTAAATAGTAGGGACTCGGATTAGGCGCCATTCATTTATTACGTAAGACGATTTTTGCCAGTTTTTGACCCCCTCCCTCCCCTATGTAAGAAAAAATAAGAAAAGGCTGACCCCTTCCCTCTATATTGTATTACGTAAGAATCTACAGGAAACATGAATACACGTTTGGTTTGTTTTAGTGTTTATTAAAAAATAAAAAATAAACATTTTTGGAACGTTTACGTTGAGTACTATTTAAAGATAAAAGATATTTATTCGTGACGATCACAACACAAGTACGAACATGTACAGACAACAACAGCAAGAAAAGAACAAATCATCAAGTGTGCATCACGAATTTAGTATGTAAGTGAATAATTAAGCAGTAACTAATATTGTCCTTCGCTGCCTGTACTGTAACACAACACAGGGAATCCTAGTACAGGCATTTGTGGACCACGTGTCTCTAACAAAAATTCTTAGTCTAAGAGCAACCACTGTACAATACTTTTGAATAAAAACTAGTACCTACGCCAAGTTTTTTGAATAGTTGCCAAGCGGACCACAGGCTGAGTGTCCACTTTTCACGTGAAAAATGGACACTCAGCCTTACCTATAGCTAATTTTATTTCGATTACTTTTACGTATTTCGTAAATAAATAGTAGGTATTCTTAAATCTCTGATATTGTAATCTTTAGTCCCGGTCCCGGTCCCGGTATATTGGTAGATTGGTTCGCCGATGGGAAAATCCTTCCCAATGCTAGTTTGTGTTTCCTACTCGAGTTGGTACTTACGTGACATCTCATCACTTGTGTCATCATCATCATCATCGTCCGCGAGCTCCGGCTTGATTACGAGCTCTTCATCTGAAACAAACATACTATTTGTGGGTTTGTGTCGACGCAACGACGCGGAGACCTCGCATCCTCGCTCCGGGTCGTGCCTGGTGCCTGGGGCATATATAATCTGTGCCTGGGGGCCGATTTTAGAAATTTCGAACGCTCTATTTCGTAACTCGAAAATCTTTGAAAAATGGCGAAATGCTATTTTTGAAATACAAGCAAAATAAATTGGGAATATAGTGGTATCGACCACTCGTTTTAAACTCTATTAGTAGAATTTAAATGCATAGATTTAGATATTTATTCTCATAATATAAAATTACAATAAAAAATATCCTAGAGACTAATCTACACGAATTTATATTATGAGCGTCAGTACATTCAATTTACATCATTGGATAAATTCAATAATACAATTTAATTACATAATTTACACTATTTAATTTAAAATATCTGAGTACGTAATCATAGTTATGTCAACATAGTAGTGAAATACACGAAACCGAGCGGTCGAAATTAAAAAACTAGCCCCCTGGTGTACGAGTACCAGATATCGTTCAGTGTGGCAACACTGGCAACGCTGCGGGCTGCCAGTGCCAGTGATAAACCAGCCCCTGGTGTACGAGTACCAGATATCGTTCAGTGTGGCAACACTGGCAACGCTGCGGGCTGCCAGTGCCAGTGATAAACCAGCCCCTGGTGTACGAGTACCAGATATCGTTCAGTGTGGCAACACTGGCAACGCTGCGGGCTGCCAGTGCCAGTGATAAACCAGCCCCTGGTGTACGAGTACCAGATATCGTTCAGTGTGGCAACACTGGCAACGCTGCGGGCTGCCAGTGCCAGTGATAAACCAGCCCCTGGTGTACGAGTACCAGATATCGTTCAGTGTGGCAACACTGGCAACGCTGCGGGCTGCCAGTGCCAGTGATAAACCAGCCCCTGGTGTACGAGTACCAGATATCGTTCAGTGTGGCAACACTGGCAACGCTGCGGGCTGCCAGTGCCAGTGATAAACCAGCCCCTGGTGTACGAGTACCAGATATCGTTCAGTGTGGCAACACTGGCAACGCTGCGGGCTGCCAGTGCCAGTGATAAACCAGCCCCTGGTGTACGAGTACCAGATATCGTTCAGTGTGGCAACACTGGCAACGCTGCGGGCTGCCAGTGCCAGTGATAAACCAGCCCCTGGTGTACGAGTACCAGATATCGTTCAGTGTGGCAACACTGGCAACGCTGCGGGCTGCCAGTGCCAGTGATAAACCAGCCCCTGGTGTACGAGTACCAGATATCGTTCAGTGTGGCAACACTGGCAACGCTGCGGGCTGCCAGTGCCAGTGATAAACCAGCCCCTGGTGTACGAGTACCAGATATCGTTCAGTGTGGCAACACTGGCAACGCTGCGGGCTGCCAGTGCCAGTGATAAACCAGCCCCTGGTGTACGAGTACCAGATATCGTTCAGTGTGGCAACACTGGCAACGCTGCGGGCTGCCAGTGCCAGTGATAAACCAGCCCCTGGTGTACGAGTACCAGATATCGTTCAGTGTGGCAACACTGGCAACGCTGCGGGCTGCCAGTGCCAGTGATAAACCAGCCCCTGGTGTACGAGTACCAGATATCGTTCAGTGTGGCAACACTGGCAACGCTGCGGGCTGCCAGTGCCAGTGATATGGTGACGATCGGATTTATTTTCGACACAATAGAAAAACATCCATCATATAGTTATGAATCTCATAATAGACACGGCTTCATAGACGCGACCGCGACCGCTACACGCGAGGCGTCTATGAGCCATAATAATCAACATCTGAGCGAACTAAAGTCCGATTTCCACTTGAACTAGTTACTTGTATATGAAGCAGGTACGCCCCTGAATTGCTTCCTATGTAATTCCTGAATGAAATCTCTTCTTTGCAATAGCTGGTTACATCAGAGGATTTTTTAGTACACTTGTTATCCTGAAGTAATTAATTTTACTGTCACATTTTTTACTGTTCTTAAATGATAATATGGTACTTTTCAGAGCATCTTAGCTGTACAGAAGAGGCTAAAAATATATTTTTTTATGTTATAGATTTTTTCAAACGGTACAATACTATCCCATAAGTAGACATGTAGGTAAGAAGTGGGGCTGGCATAATCATGTAACTGGTTTAATTCCTAAATAATAATTTTAAAAAAAATATAATTAAAAACTGTAATAGATGTCATATATTAAAGAAAAAGTGACGAAGCCCTCCAGTGGTGAAGGCCGGATTCGAACCGGCGTCTTTAGCTATCGCGGCTAACGCCATGAACCCCTAGGCCACCCCGCCACGGCGGTGCCCGTCCGAATTTCTCGACTATATGCCATCTTAGTAAGACTAGGCGTCTTTGACCAGCTCTAAGGGCAAGCAGTGCGCGCTTGCACCTCCTAAACGAACTCCTTACGGATTTACGTTGTAGCGAGAGAGACTGGTGCTGCCATCTATGAACAAGTTTGGGAACAAATCAAATTATTTTATTAAATATTTTGATTTGTGTTTTTTAAAGTAGTCACACTACTATATATAAATTAAAAACTGTAATAGATGTCATATATTAAAGAAAAAGTGACGAAGCCCTCCAGTGGTGAAGGCCGGATTCGAACCTTAGAGGCCTTAGAGCTGGTCAAAGACGCCTAGTCTTACTAAGATGGCATATAGTCGAGAAATTCGGACGGGCACCGCCGTGGCGGGGTGGCCTAGGGGTTCATGGCGTTAGCCGCGATAGCTAAAGACGCCGGTTCGAATCCGGCCTTCACCACTGGAGGGCTTCGTCACTTTTTCTTTAATATATGACATCTATTACAGTTTTTAATTTATATATAGTAGTGTGACTACTTTAAAAAACACAAATCAAAATATTTAATAAAATAATTTGATTTGTTCCCAAACTTGTTCATAGATGGCAGCACCAGTCTCTCTCGCTACAACGTAAATCCGTAAGGAGTTCGTTTAGGAGGTGCAAGCGCGCACTGCTTGCCCTTAGAGCTGGTCAAAGACGCCTAGTCTTACTAAGATGGCATATAGTCGAGAAATTCGGACGGGCACCGCCGTGGCGGGGTGGCCTAGGGGTTCATGGCGTTAGCCGCGATAGCTAAAGACGCCGGTTCGAATCCGGCCTTCACCACTGGAGGGCTTCGTCACTTTTTCTTTAATATATGACATCTATTACAGTTTTTAATTTATATATAGTAGTGTGACTACTTTAAAAAACACAAATCAAAATATTTAATAAAATAATTTGATTTGTTCCCAAACTTGTTAAAAAATATAATATTAAATATTCTTCATTTCTCATGCTCTGAAAGTGGGTCATCGTTGTTCTATGAAGTGTGCAGAAAGTAATATGTTTCTGCTCTAGAGCATTATACTTTCCAAGTACATTTTCCTTTTTTTACAATAAGCAATTAAAATTTTGTTATAAATGGATTTGTTGTACAATTTCCATTCTGATATTTAACTCCCCATTCCATAAATTACGACACTTCCCTATATTTTTAATTGAAAGTACCCTCACGTAATACTATAAATTTTATACTTAGTAATTTTTATTAAAGATCTATTTAATTTTCCTCGTATTGGAAATGAAAAATAAAGTGTTCAACTTGAGTGAAAGGCACCATTTCATCCCTTGGTTAGCAATCTACTATTACAAAAGGTTCTATGTTATCTTAATATCAATATATTTTAAGTAACTTCACTGGGTGGTCACTGATCAGTGATCAGTCCAATATAGACATTATTTATGCAGATGTTTTAAATGTAATGTTAGCAGCTGCTGGTCTAGTCACCCCTCCCCTCACCCCTTCTACTCGTAAACCTGGTACTTACGCAACAGTCGCAACATCTCAGCAGGTGCGCCATCTTCATCCTGCGTCTTCGTGTGTGGCTTCACCGGAACCGGAGGCTCTCCACAGTCTCCACCTGAACAAGAACAAACAAACATACAAGATTATCAATACAATATGTCTTCTACTATTTCACAATCACATTATCTGAAGATTGCTGAATACAGGCTACATCAGAAGATTGCTGAATACAGGCTACATCACTTGTCTTGTTATAACTGCATGTCTATCAGCTTATTAAATAACAATAATGGTTTAGATATACAGAAGACGAAGAGCTAAAATGGCGCTGGGCGGGTCACGTCGCCCGCGCGCACGACGGCCGCTGCGCCGGAGCGAGCGCATACTGCACGTGCACGTGCACTGGTGGCTGGTGGTTCGTGATAGACGATAAGGGGCGCCCGCGCAGACGCTGGAGAGACGACATCGAGGAGTTCGCCGGCGGCACCTGGACTAGACTCGCGCAAGATAGGAAATTGTGGTCATGCATGGAGGAGGCCTTTACCCAGAATTGGGTCCCCAAAAACTTTAGTTAATTTTATTTTTAATATTTTAGAATTTAATTAAATAATAATACCAATATTAATTGTTAGTAAGTAGAGAACATAATTTAATTTTAATATGCTTCTATAAAAATACATAACTATGTTTATCTACACAAATGAATTAAAAGATACAATAAAGTAATTGTAAATAATCAAAGTAAAACTATGCACAAAGTACCTATGTAAAATGTTTAACCATTAAATTGTTTTTAAATAATCATTAATTTATAATTAGATTGTAAAAAAAAAGGAACCAATAATATTTTAATCACTTGCATGATAAAAGTAGGTATCTATTGAATACGTTATGATTAAGTAGTTAAAGTATTTGACAATAATCGATTTTATACATTACTTAACGATTAATTATTGTTTAATATATTTTATCCTTTTGTAAATCTTCATAATTAATTTATTTGTAATTTGTTGCCTTAATTTTCTTTTTATGTTTTTGTGGGAATAAATGGCTTTATTATTATTATTATAATGGGTATGATGTTGGAACTGCAAAGTAGGTTCGTAGTACAGTCGCCATCAGATATATCGGAGCGGCCGAGGTGCTCACAAATATCTGACCACGCCTCTATTGTCAAGGCGCTAGAGTGCGTGTTTAGAAATTTTTTAAAACCTCGACCGCTCCGATATATCTGATGGCGACTGTGCATTGATTGCCACATTGAGTAGGGGCACAGTACCTATTCATTCATACAACAATCTCAGTCAATCATACTACAGTACAAAGATTCACTGAGAAAATACAACTTCAAAGTGTTCAAACCTTCATTGATGTCAAATATTGATGACTGAATTCAAAAGTTTACGTTAGGTAAGTATCTATAATAAATTCGGCGAATTAAAAAAATACTTCGCACATAGCATTTGATGTACATACTTCACCATAAACACATTTTTTCGGACAAACGTTATTTCGTTTGAATTTATATCGTAAGTGCCAAAAAATACGGTTTATTTTTGAAAGAAAATATTACAAAAACTTTACTGTTTTTTTATTCACTTCATCGATCAAGTTGAAGAAGGTAGCAACTGTTACGATACGACACAGGTATGTATTTCTTCAAATGTTTTGTTTGCCAAATTTTAATTTGATTGAGTGGGTTTTTTTCTAAACACAAATTTTTCTAGACTTTTGAAAAAGGCATCCTGTACAAGTCATTAGGTTAGGTTGGGTGAACCCTCTAAAAATTAAAGAAAAAAACATGTTCCATCAAAAGAAAATTTCACAAAATGAAACATCAGACAAATAATGTTTCGAAGTTACAATAGCTAACCATAATCATGATTATTATTATTCATTGCAGAAGAGTACTCACTCGATCCTGGCTCACTGGTCCCATCTCCATCCTGAATTTCTGACTTCTCCGGCTCGACTACAGATTCTTCCTCTAGAGCAAACAAATAAGTCACATTATCTCAGTGTCAAATTTATGCTCAAAAAAGTGATTTTTAAAGAAATCCAATAACACCTGCCAGATAGTGTTATTGGATTTCTTTAAAATCACTGGTGTGTATGGTGCCACCATCTACAATAAAATTGCAGATTGAAATGTCATTGTAACATTGCTGTTTAATGGACTTCTCTATAGAGCACAAACGTTTTTGATAGGTGGTGCTTCTCTACCTTTAACATGGTTCATTCCTTGCGTGTATGACTGCAGCTCCTCCTGGCTGCGCTGCACTTGCAGCTTGAAGTCGCTCGCGTCTCGCAGGCGGCCCACGCACGTCGAGCAGATGCCGCACGAGCCCGGGCCGCCCACTGCCAGCTGCATGTTCAATAATCAATCACACACATTTTCAAGTAATTAATCAAACATCATATGCTGTTCTAACACTGTTTATAACAATATTATCTGCCTTTAACTTAACAAAATTTTAAGTTTATGTACGTTTTGCTACAGTAACAAGAATGTTGTACTTACATTTATGTCAAAGCACTGTTTGATCATGTCGGCATAAATCTCTGTGTTGCCGAGATGTGTGTACGGCGTCGTCAGGTCCTTGTCCGGGGGACACCGCAGACAGCAGCGACACGCGCGCGTCACGTCCATCACGGGAACCGCTACGTTGTGTTGTGTGTATGTACTCGCCAATCCCTACAAGACCCCTTTCCCTAGAAGCCCTTTGTCTAACAAACTCCCGCAATGGGAATGTCTAAGAAATAAAAATGTAATGAACACAAAGTTAATATTCTAAATAGGTACACTAAAGTTATGTAGCAACGAACTAGTAGTATCTAAATTAAATAAAACAAAATGAATAGAGCTTAACTTAACTTAGCTAACCCACGCTAACCTCAAATCTATCTCAAATCCTAAAAGTACTAAGTAGAATAGTAAAAAAAGTAAAAATGGACACGACACATTTGATTTTGACAGATACCACAGACACACTAGACACAGAGTATTATGCAGACCATACAATTTTATGCACAATCTGATTGAATTTTTACGCGGCGCGAAGCTACGAACGCGAGTGTGGAGTCGATTTCGCTGATTAGCGAACTAGACTCCACAGTCGCGTTCGCGGCTTCGCACCGCGATTCGCGCACGAGTGTGGAGGGCCCTTATGGTGTGACGGCAACAATAAGATTGTCTTATTGTATAATAAGCTATCGATATTACACTTTAAACAGTATTAATGAGCAAAAAATAAAGGAATTAATGACGAGGCTATCAAGATGGCGCTCGAACCGGAGGAAGCAAAGAATTTCCTAATATACTTACTAGAGTTAGACCAAGAAAAGTCTGCAGCGATTTTGATAGCATACGCAGTGCAAGTGTTATTTTAAACGTCAAACTTCTATGAAATTATGACGTATAAATAACACTTGCACTCTGTGCTGTCAAAATCGCTGCATACTTTACTTGGTCTAACTCTATACTCTTTGCAAAGAATATATAGTTGGTCAAGCAAATCTTGTCAGTAGAAAAAAGCGCGAAATTCAAATTTTCTATGGGACGATAACCCTTCGCGCCTACATTTTTTAAATTTGCCGCCCTTTCCTACTGACAAGATTTGCTTGATCAACTATAATACTCACGAGGAAGTCCTTACCAAAGAGAATTTAACCACTACGTTTGGTCCGGTCGCTGTGCCAGGGTATGATAGACTACAATAAGGCCCTATACGCACGAGAGCTTAAAAAGCGTTGCGTGTGTGACGCACCTCTGCAGTTTTAGCGTCATATTTATTTTTATTCGCAACCGTAAATTTAGTATAGTTTATGGTGGGCAACAAATAAACTCGACCAATCCTTTTGTCGCATTGCGCATGTTCTGTCCCTCACGGACGCACGCGTAAAGCTCATCTATTCTATAGGATCCTACCATCTATGGTCGCTGAGCTAGCAGCTAGTGGTTATGGCTATCAAACTGTTAGCTTTGAGATTTAACATAGTAATTTATATTCATGTCTAGATGTGTTATCAAACATAAAAATATAATTTTATAAATATAAAAAAATAGAATAAAGGAATAATACTTTGTATGACTACTAACGCCATCTGTTAGAAAAATAATGAATTAACATTCGTGCTAATGTTTCTTTCGGATCTTTTTCTAACAGATGGCGTTTGTAGTAAAAACCGGCGGCAGTAGTAAAAATTAAAGGTGGATAAGTGAGAGTCGGACTCGCCCACCGAGGGTTCCGTACTTTTTAGTATTTGTTGTTACAGCAGCAACAGAAATACATCATCTGTGAAAATTTGAACGGTTCATGAGATACAGCCTGGTGACAGACAGACAAACGGACGGACAGAGTGTAGCATCTCATACCTGGGTCCTAACTCCCAGTCCTTACTCCCACGGGCTGATCCTCTGGATTCTCCAATCGGCTATAATTCCTTAACGCTTTTGCCTTCTCTTTCTGTCTGATTCTCGTCTTCCAAATTACTCCCTGAAACTATTGATTTAAAATGTTTACTTTCTGGCTACCATTTCTAAATTCTCCCTAAACCCCTTCTACCCAAATACGGCCCTGACCCGTATTATAATAAAAACATGAAATGAATAGAAAAACAGCAAGGTAAGTAACCGGACGGGTCAGGGCCGTATTTGGGTAGAAGGGGTTTAGGGAGATTTTAGAAATGGTAGCCAGAAAGTAAACATTTTAAATCAAAAGTTTCAGGAAGTAATTTGGAAGACGAGAATCAGACAGGAAGACAAGGCAAAAGCGTTAAGGAATTATAGCCGATTGGAGAATCCAGAGGATCAGCCCGTGGGAGTAAGGACTGGGAGTTAGGACCCAGGTATGAGATGCTACAAGAGGAGTCCCATAATAGGGTCCCGTTTTTTACCCTTTGGGTACGGAACCCTAAAAAAGGCAACGACAAAATAAAACTGTAACAGACAGGCGTACCGGACAGCGACCGTGGTCCGGTCAGTATATTTCTTTCTAGCTCTCAGCTGCGTTCTTAAGAGTCCGCAGCAACCTCGGTTCTCCATACAAACGTAGTTACGCTCTCATTTTAAAACGACTAGCTAGATTGCTCTGAAACTTTGTACTTACAATAGGATATGCCTGTAATTATTATAGTTTCGGATACCATTGTTAAAAAATTACAGCTAATTTTTTTTTACAAAACTTGTTTTTGCTCTATTTCGTTTGTTTTATAAGACAAACTATAGTTTGTCAAAGGACTGTCTCATATGTTCGAACATAGACGGGAGAATCATACTAACTTTTCTTAGACTAGTACTAGCACCGAAAAGAAAAGGATGAGTATAATTTTTTTGTTCTTATTTACTGACAATTTGGTTTGACCAACTATAATTATACGCATAGATATACCTAGGGGTCACAAAACCGTGCATATTTTTGAAAGCCGGTTTTTCGGGTTTTGTAGAGCTTAGAGCACCAAAACCGGATTTCCGGTTTAGCCAATTGCTTCTAGTTTTCTCAGCTCTTCTGGCTTTTATAGGCATTTGAATGTTCTTAGTTCTACTCCTCGGTAGATGGCGATAGTAATAGTGTGATTGCGATATAATGGCATCGTAACAAGTGATAAAAACGCGACTTTGCTACGCCACCAGCACTGAGAGCAATATAAAAATCATTCCCATCCTCAATGTTAGAATTTGGTTTTAAATATCGGGTACTTGACTTGATTACTCGTGGCGGCATCTATTGCCCGACGCCGGTACTAACTTACGTTCTGCCTCTTGCGCCTGGAGGTCGCTAGTTACTCGTAAATGCATAAATCTGTAGGCCATGGAAAAATTACCACAGCCTAATTGTCTCATCCTGTTCCAGGATTTAGCATATTTCGTCTAGTTTAGCAAGTTTCGTCTTATCTCTTAGGGCTTTTATTGGCATTTAGATGTCAATAGTTCTTCTCCTCGGTAGGTGGCGCTAGTAATAGTGTGTAGTAATTGTCTTAACAAGGGCCTCCTACTGCCACCTATTGATGAGTAGAATCACTATCGGAGTGGAATAATATGGAACCGTCAGAAAATCCAACTTAAGCTTAAAACAAGCTATACTCTGAGTAAATATTCTGAAATATTTAAACTTACTCCGATAGTATAATAAACACATCAATAAAACGATCGACGCGGTACGGATGGTGTAAACGAAGCAGAAAAATAAAAAGTGTTGATACAATAAACAGTTCATAGATGGCATTAGTAGTCCTCTTAATATATTTTTTTTTGGTATTCGAATTGTCTATTCAAAATGTACGTTTTCATGACTGAAATTTTAATTTTGCTTTTAATATTTTAATAATCCTATTATTTTATTTATTTTAGTAATCCTATTCATTGTTATTATAATTGTGTTCGTAATTTTAATGTAATATCGAGGTATTAAAAAAAATTCAAGAATTTTAGAAAAAGAATTTCAGAATTGAACAATTGCACAAAACACAACACACTAAAAGACAAAAAAAAATTAAAATTATTTATATACTGAATCCGATAGATGGCACTAATTAGTTAATACTACTTTTATAAATGGCGCTGTTAAAATATTTCTCCGAGTCATGGGCTGATTTTAGAAATACATGGGTTAGGTACGGTTTTGAGTTAGGTTAGGTTTTGAGTTAGGTTAGGTTTTGAGTTAGGTTAGGTTTTGAGTTAGGTTAGGTTTTGAGTTAGGTTAGGTTTTGAGTTAGGTTAGGTTTTGAGTTAGGTTAGGTTTTGAGTTAGGTTAGGTTTTGAGTTAGGTTAGGTTAGGTTTGGTTAGGTTTTGAGTTAGGTTAGGTTAGGTTAGGGTAGGTTAGGTTAGGTTAGGTTAGGTTGGCTTGACCGGAAACATGGCTCCATGACTTTCCGGGTGACGCAGGTCCTCTCAGGACACGGGTGTCCGCGCCGGGTGGTATGCGTAAAGCATTTTCCCCTCTTAAAAAAAAAAGGTTAGGTTAGGTTAGGTTTTTTTTTTTTTTTTTTTTTTTTTTTTTTTTTTTTTTTTTTTTTTTTTTTTTTTTTTTTTTTTTTTTTTTTTTTTTTTTTTTTTTTTTTTTTTTTTTTACAGTGCTCCAACATGATCGGAGACTTTGCCTAGCTAGTTTTTCATTCATACCAGTTCTCGCTTGTATACCTCTCGTACTAGCATACTTCATACTTGATCTTTCTTTCATTCATCTCTTTCGTTCCTTATGTGGGTAGTCCCACCTATCAGCTTATTACTTATTACTTACTATTCGGGAAAAATAAGGAAACACAGGGTTTGAACTTTATTCATGAGTGCTCACTGCATGGGTAGCGCTTTTTATACAATTTCTTATTACATGCTTATATTTAATATTATTATCTATGTTACATTTTTCATATATTCGCTATTGTATTATTATCTTAAATCTAATATACATATTGTGCGTTTCTTATGACACGAGTTTGGCTCTCTCTTTTGATTATTCCTACTGGGTTTTTTGTTTTTCTTAAATATATTTACTATATTTTAAAAACATATATTTCTATCTAGTTTTATTTCTTTTTACGACTCTTCTCACAATTTTTAAGCAGAACTCTATAAATTGGTCCATTTCCGCACTAGCCATTATGTTGTGTAGTTTGTCGGCAGTTATACTAATTTTAATTTTTTGCTCCATATCAAAGCGCTCACTATCATGAACTGGACACTCAAATATTATATGTGGCACCGTTTCTTGCGTATTGTTGTCACAGACGCACGATGGACTCTCCTTGCACTTGAAGCGGTTTAAATACTCAGAGAATCCACCGTGTCCCGTCATCAACTGCGTCTTTAGGTTGTTTGGCTCTGATTTCCTTGTCACCCTATAAGCCGCCACTGCATCTGGGAAGAATAACTTCGTGATGGAAGCCGTTTCGCCAGACTTATACCTCCGATTCCATTCGTCAAGCGTCGACATGCGAATGCTACGCTTGACGAATGAAACCGGGCATTGGTCATAGTCCGGCTTTCGTTTGGAGCCTACTGCTGCTCCTTTCGCCAACTCGTCTGCCCGCTCGTTGCCTTCTAACCCTGCGTGAGCTTTAATCCAGTGTAGGGTGACTACCTTACCCTTGAGAGACATAGCTTTTAAATTCTCTCTGGCCTCTACAGCGAGGGGGTGAAGGCAACTGTGGTTTTGTATTGTTTGAAGGGCTGCCATAGAGTCGCTGTAGACTCCATACGATTTCTCGGCATACTTCTTTGCTTCCCTAGTGGCCCTGCACAGGGCAAGGAGCTCCGCCTGGTAAACCGTACAGTATCTCGATAGAGCAAGCTTGTGGGCTTTGGTTTCGGTTTCTCCCTTCCAAATAGAAAGTGAGGCTCCAACCCCGCCCTCAAGCCTGCTGCCATCGGTAAATATTCGCACATCGAACTCACTGTTCGAGTTCACATCGTCTTGGTTCACCAGGCGAACCACCCTCAATTCTTCGCGATCCGCAGGATGAGGCATTTCAGTTGCGGATGCCATTTGTTCCACCTCTCTATCTCCAGGCCACAGGGCAGGCAGAGACTCTCCCTTCTTGGCTTCGTACAACGAAGCCGCCTCTCGGACTCGGAGGTCAAGAGGGAGCATCCCCGCCAGAACCAGCGCCGAGTTGAGGGACACGGTGCGGTATGCCTTGCATATCTTCTGCGCCATTCCGCGTTGCACCACTGCCAACTGCTTTTGGACACCCAATTTGTTTGCAGCATGCGCCCAAACACTAGCGGCATACAGTATGATGGGCTCTACGGTTGCCACATATATTATTTTTACGACTTCAGGATGGAGCCCCCAGTCTGTCTTGGCAGCCCTAGATAGCTGTTTATAGACTGCTATCGCTTTCCTGCAGACATTCGAAACATGGCTGTTAAAAGTCAGCTTGTCGTCGATGGTTACACCAAGTAATTTCATCTCTTTTACCATGGCGATGCTGGTTCCGCCCATACTCAGTCGAGGGGTGTCATACTTGAGCCTTCGTGTAATTACCATTGCATTAGTTTTATGCGGTGCGAATCGAAGCTTATTACTGACACCCCACTCCCGAGCATGGTCGAGAGCAGCGTTTGCGCGCGTTTCAATTTCCAGAGCGGTATTCCCATCAACGACAAGTACGACATCGTCTGCGAATGCCTGGCAGTAGTCGCCCCTTTGCCCGTAACTTTTAAGTAGTGGGTCCAAGAGCAAGTTCCACAGAATGGGGCCCGCTATCGATCCCTGTACGCATCCCTTGGTGGTGTCCAGACTGTATTGCTCTCCCGCGTATCTAACTGTTACTCTTCGGTCTGTGAGGTAGCTATCGATTACTTAGGTTTTTTTTTTTTTTTTTTTTTTTTTTTTTTTTTTCAGTGCTCCTCCAACATGATCGGAGACTTTGCCTAGCTAGTTTTTCATTCATACCAGTTCTCGCTTGTATACCTCTCGTACTAGCATACTTCATACTTGATCTTTCTTTCATTCATCTCTTTCGTTCCTTATGTGGGTAGTCCCACCTATCAGCTTATTACTTATTACTTACTATTCGGGAAAAATAAGGAAACACAGGGTTTGAACTTTATTCATGAGTGCTCACTGCATGGGTAGCGCTTTTTATACAATTTCTTATTACATGCTTATATTTAATATTATTATCTATGTTACATTTTTCATATATTCGCTATTGTATTATTATCTTAAATCTAATATACATATTGTGCGTTTCTTATGACACGAGTTTGGCTCTCTCTTTTGATTATTCCTACTGGGTTTTTTGTTTTTCTTAAATATATTTACTATATTTTAAAAACATATATTTCTATCTAGTTTTATTTCTTTTTACGACTCTTCTCACAATTTTTAAGCAGAACTCTATAAATTGGTCCATTTCCGCACTAGCCATTATGTTGTGTAGTTTGTCGGCAGTTATACTAATTTTAATTTTTTGCTCCATATCAAAGCGCTCACTATCATGAACTGGACACTCAAATATTATATGTGGCACCGTTTCTTGCGTATTGTTGTCACAGACGCACGATGGACTCTCCTTGCACTTGAAGCGGTTTAAATACTCAGAGAATCCACCGTGTCCCGTCATCAACTGCGTCTTTAGGTTGTTTGGCTCTGATTTCCTTGTCACCCTATAAGCCGCCACTGCATCTGGGAAGAATAACTTCGTGATGGAAGCCGTTTCGCCAGACTTATACCTCCGATTCCATTCGTCAAGCGTCGACATGCGAATGCTACGCTTGACGAATGAAACCGGGCATTGGTCATAGTCCGGCTTTCGTTTGGAGCCTACTGCTGCTCCTTTCGCCAACTCGTCTGCCCGCTCGTTGCCTTCTAACCCTGCGTGAGCTTTAATCCAGTGTAGGGTGACTACCTTACCCTGGAGAGACATAGCTTTTAAATTCTCTCTGGCCTCTACAGCGAGGGGGTGAAGGCAACTGTGGTTTTGTATTGTTTGAAGGGCTGCCATAGAGTCGCTGTAGACTCCATACGATTTCTCGGCATACTTCTTTGCTTCCCTAGTGGCCCTGCACAGGGCAAGGAGCTCCGCCTGGTAAACCGTACAGTATCTCGATAGAGCAAGCTTGTGGGCTTTGGTTTCGGTTTCTCCCTTCCAAATAGAAAGTGAGGCTCCAACCCCGCCCTCAAGCCTGCTGCCATCGGTAAATATTCGCACATCGAACTCACTGTTCGAGTTCACATCGTCTTGGTTCACCAGGCGAACCACCCTCAATTCTTCGCGATCCGCAGGATGAGGCATTTCAGTTGCGGATGCCATTTGTTCCACCTCTCTATCTCCAGGCCACAGGGCAGGCAGAGACTCTCCCTTCTTGGCTTCGTACAACGAAGCCGCCTCTCGGACTCGGAGGTCAAGAGGGAGCATACCCGCCAGAACCAGCGCCGAGTTGAGGGACACGGTGCGGTATGCCTTGCATATCTTCTGCGCCATTCCGCGTTGCACCACTGCCAACTGCTTTTGGACACCCAATTTGTTTGCAGCATGCGCCCAAACGATTACTTAGGTTAGGTTAGGTTAGGTTAGGTTAGGTTAGGTTAGGTTAGGTTAGGTTAGGTTAGGTTAGGTTAGGTTAGGTTAGGTTAGGTTAGGTTAGGTTAGGTTAGGTTAGGTTAGGTTAGGTTAGGTTAGGTTAGGTTAGGTTAGGTTAGGTTAGGTTAGGTTAGGTTAGGTTAGGTTAGGTTAGGTTAGGTTAGGTTAGGTTAGGTTAGGTTAGGTTAGGTTAGGTTAGGTTAGGTTAGGTTAGGTTAGGTTAGGTTAGGTTAGGTTAGGTTAGGTTAGGTTAGGTTAGGTTAGGTTAGGTTAGGTTAGGTTAGGTTAGGTTAGGTTAGGTTAGGTTAGGTTAGGTTAGGTTAGGTTAGGTTAGGTTAGGTTAGGTTAGGTTAGGTTAGGTTAGGTTAGGTTAGGTTAGGTTAGGTTAGGTTAGGTTAGGTTAGGTTAGGTTAGGTTAGGTTAGGTTAGGTTAGGTTAGGTTAGGTTAGGTTAGGTTAGGTTAGGTTAGGTTAGGTTAGGTTAGGTTAGGTTAGGTTAGGTTAGGTTAGGTTAGGTTAGGTTAGGTTAGGTTAGGTTAGGTTAGGTTAGGTTAGGTTAGGTTAGGTTAGGTTAGGTTAGGTTAGGTTAGGTTAGGTTAGGTTAGGTTAGGTTAGGTTAGGTTAGGTTAGGTTAGGTTAGGTTAGGTTAGGTTAGGTTAGGTTAGGTTAGGTTAGGTTAGGTTAGGTTAGGTTAGGTTAGGTTAGGTTAGGTTAGGTTAGGTTAGGTTAGGTTAGGTTAGGTTAGGTTAGGTTAGGTTAGGTTAGGTTAGGTTAGGTTAGGTTAGGTTAGGTTAGGTTAGGTTAGGTTAGGTTAGGTTAGGTTAGGTTAGGTTAGGTTAGGTTAGGTTAGGTTAGGTTAGGTTAGGTTAGGTTAGGTTAGGTTAGGTTAGGTTAGGTTAGGTTAGGTTAGGTTAGGTTAGGTTAGGTTAGGTTAGGTTAGGTTAGGTTAGGTTAGGTTAGGTTAGGTTAGGTTAGGTTAGGTTAGGTTAGGTTAGGTTAGGTTAGGTTAGGTTAGGTTAGGTTAGGTTAGGTTAGGTTAGGTTAGGTTAGGTTAGGTTAGGTTAGGTTAGGTTAGGTTAGGTTAGGTTAGGTTAGGTTAGGTTAGGTTAGGTTAGGTTAGGTTAGGTTAGGTTAGGTTAGGTTAGGTTAGGTTAGGTTAGGTTAGGTTAGGTTAGGTTAGGTTAGGTTAGGTTAGGTTAGGTTAGGTTAGGTTAGGTTAGGTTAGGTTAGGTTAGGTTAGGTTAGGTTAGGTTAGGTTAGGTTAGGTTAGGTTAGGTTAGGTTAGGTTAGGTTAGGTTAGGTTAGGTTAGGTTAGGTTAGGTTAGGTTAGGTTAGGTTAGGTTAGGTTAGGTTAGGTTAGGTTAGGTTAGGTTAGGTTAGGTTAGGTTAGGTTAGGTTAGGTTAGGTTAGGTTAGGTTAGGTTAGGTTAGGTTAGGTTAGGTTAGGTTAGGTTAGGTTAGGTTAGGTTAGGTTAGGTTAGGTTAGGTTAGGTTAGGTTAGGTTAGGTTAGGTTAGGTTAGGTTAGGTTAGGTTAGGTTAGGTTAGGTTAGGTTAGGTTAGGTTAGGTTAGGTTAGGTTAGGTTAGGTTAGGTTAGGTTAGGTTAGGTTAGGTTAGGTTAGGTTAGGTTAGGTTAGGTTAGGTTAGGTTAGGTTAGGTTAGGTTAGGTTAGGTTAGGTTAGGTTAGGTTAGGTTAGGTTAGGTTAGGTTAGGTTAGGTTAGGTTAGGTTAGGTTAGGTTAGGTTAGGTTAGGTTAGGTTAGGTTAGGTTAGGTTAGGTTAGGTTAGGTTAGGTTAGGTTAGGTTAGGTTAGGTTAGGTTAGGTTAGGTTAGGTTAGGTTAGGTTAGGTTAGGTTAGGTTAGGTTAGGTTAGGTTAGGTTAGGTTAGGTTAGGTTAGGTTAGGTTAGGTTAGGTTAGGTTAGGTTAGGTTAGGTTAGGTTAGGTTAGGTTAGGTTAGGTTAGGTTAGGTTAGGTTAGGTTAGGTTAGGTTAGGTTAGGTTAGGTTAGGTTAGGTTAGGTTAGGTTAGGTTAGGTTAGGTTAGGTTAGGTTAGGTTAGGTTAGGTTAGGTTAGGTTAGGTTAGGTTAGGTTAGGTTAGGTTAGGTTAGGTTAGGTTAGGTTAGGTTAGGTTAGGTTAGGTTAGGTTAGGTTAGGTTAGGTTAGGTTAGGTTAGGTTAGGTTAGGTTAGGTTAGGTTAGGTTAGGTTAGGTTAGGTTAGGTTAGGTTAGGTTAGGTTAGGTTAGGTTAGGTTAGGTTAGGTTAGGTTAGGTTAGGTTAGGTTAGGTTAGGTTAGGTTAGGTTAGGTTAGGTTAGGTTAGGTTAGGTTAGGTTAGGTTAGGTTAGGTTAGGTTAGGTTAGGTTAGGTTAGGTTAGGTTAGGTTAGGTTAGGTTAGGTTAGGTTAGGTTAGGTTAGGTTAGGTTAGGTTAGGTTAGGTTAGGTTAGGTTAGGTTAGGTTAGGTTAGGTTAGGTTAGGTTAGGTTAGGTTAGGTTAGGTTAGGTTAGGTTAGGTTAGGTTAGGTTAGGTTAGGTTAGGTTAGGTTAGGTTAGGTTAGGTTAGGTTAGGTTAGGTTAGGTTAGGTTAGGTTAGGTTAGGTTAGGTTAGGTTAGGTTAGGTTAGGTTAGGTTAGGTTAGGTTAGGTTAGGTTAGGTTAGGTTAGGTTAGGTTAGGTTAGGTTAGGTTAGGTTAGGTTAGGTTAGGTTAGGTTAGGTTAGGTTAGGTTAGGTTAGGTTAGGTTAGGTTAGGTTAGGTTAGGTTAGGTTAGGTTAGGTTAGGTTAGGTTAGGTTAGGTTAGGTTAGGTTAGGTTAGGTTAGGTTAGGTTAGGTTAGGTTAGGTTAGGTTAGGTTAGGTTAGGTTAGGTTAGGTTAGGTTAGGTTAGGTTAGGTTAGGTTAGGTTAGGTTAGGTTAGGTTAGGTTAGGTTAGGTTAGGTTAGGTTAGGTTAGGTTAGGTTAGGTTAGGTTAGGTTAGGTTAGGTTAGGTTAGGTTAGGTTAGGTTAGGTTAGGTTAGGTTAGGTTAGGTTAGGTTAGGTTAGGTTAGGTTAGGTTAGGTTAGGTTAGGTTAGGTTAGGTTAGGTTAGGTTAGGTTAGGTTAGGTTAGGTTAGGTTAGGTTAGGTTAGGTTAGGTTAGGTTAGGTTAGGTTAGGTTAGGTTAGGTTAGGTTAGGTTAGGTTAGGTTAGGTTAGGTTAGGTTAGGTTAGGTTAGGTTAGGTTAGGTTAGGTTAGGTTAGGTTAGGTTAGGTTAGGTTAGGTTAGGTTAGGTTAGGTTAGGTTAGGTTAGGTTAGGTTAGGTTAGGTTAGGTTAGGTTAGGTTAGGTTAGGTTAGGTTAGGTTAGGTTAGGTTAGGTTAGGTTAGGTTAGGTTAGGTTAGGTTAGGTTAGGTTAGGTTAGGTTAGGTTAGGTTAGGTTAGGTTAGGTTAGGTTAGGTTAGGTTAGGTTAGGTTAGGTTAGGTTAGGTTAGGTTAGGTTAGGTTAGGTTAGGTTAGGTTAGGTTAGGTTAGGTTAGGTTAGGTTAGGTTAGGTTAGGTTAGGTTAGGTTAGGTTAGGTTAGGTTAGGTTAGGTTAGGTTAGGTTAGGTTAGGTTAGGTTAGGTTAGGTTAGGTTAGGTTAGGTTAGGTTAGGTTAGGTTAGGTTAGGTTAGGTTAGGTTAGGTTAGGTTAGGTTAGGTTAGGTTAGGTTAGGTTAGGTTAGGTTAGGTTAGGTTAGGTTAGGTTAGGTTAGGTTAGGTTAGGTTAGGTTAGGTTAGGTTAGGTTAGGTTAGGTTAGGTTAGGTTAGGTTAGGTTAGGTTAGGTTAGGTTAGGTTAGGTTAGGTTAGGTTAGGTTAGGTTAGGTTAGGTTAGGTTAGGTTAGGTTAGGTTAGGTTAGGTTAGGTTAGGTTAGGTTAGGTTAGGTTAGGTTAGGTTAGGTTAGGTTAGGTTAGGTTAGGTTAGGTTAGGTTAGGTTAGGTTAGGTTAGGTTAGGTTAGGTTAGGTTAGGTTAGGTTAGGTTAGGTTAGGTTAGGTTAGGTTAGGTTAGGTTAGGTTAGGTTAGGTTAGGTTAGGTTAGGTTAGGTTAGGTTAGGTTAGGTTAGGTTAGGTTAGGTTAGGTTAGGTTAGGTTAGGTTAGGTTAGGTTAGGTTAGGTTAGGTTAGGTTAGGTTAGGTTAGGTTAGGTTAGGTTAGGTTAGGTTAGGTTAGGTTAGGTTAGGTTAGGTTAGGTTAGGTTAGGTTAGGTTAGGTTAGGTTAGGTTAGGTTAGGTTAGGTTAGGTTAGGTTAGGTTAGGTTAGGTTAGGTTAGGTTAGGTTAGGTTAGGTTAGGTTAGGTTAGGTTAGGTTAGGTTAGGTTAGGTTAGGTTAGGTTAGGTTAGGTTAGGTTAGGTTAGGTTAGGTTAGGTTAGGTTAGGTTAGGTTAGGTTAGGTTAGGTTAGGTTAGGTTAGGTTAGGTTAGGTTAGGTTAGGTTAGGTTAGGTTAGGTTAGGTTAGGTTAGGTTAGGTTAGGTTAGGTTAGGTTAGGTTAGGTTAGGTTAGGTTAGGTTAGGTTAGGTTAGGTTAGGTTAGGTTAGGTTAGGTTAGGTTAGGTTAGGTTAGGTTAGGTTAGGTTAGGTTAGGTTAGGTTAGGTTAGGTTAGGTTAGGTTAGGTTAGGTTAGGTTAGGTTAGGTTAGGTTAGGTTAGGTTAGGTTAGGTTAGGTTAGGTTAGGTTAGGTTAGGTTAGGTTAGGTTAGGTTAGGTTAGGTTAGGTTAGGTTAGGTTAGGTTAGGTTAGGTTAGGTTAGGTTAGGTTAGGTTAGGTTAGGTTAGGTTAGGTTAGGTTAGGTTAGGTTAGGTTAGGTTAGGTTAGGTTAGGTTAGGTTAGGTTAGGTTAGGTTAGGTTAGGTTAGGTTAGGTTAGGTTAGGTTAGGTTAGGTTAGGTTAGGTTAGGTTAGGTTAGGTTAGGTTAGGTTAGGTTAGGTTAGGTTAGGTTAGGTTAGGTTAGGTTAGGTTAGGTTAGGTTAGGTTAGGTTAGGTTAGGTTAGGTTAGGTTAGGTTAGGTTAGGTTAGGTTAGGTTAGGTTAGGTTAGGTTAGGTTAGGTTAGGTTAGGTTAGGTTAGGTTAGGTTAGGTTAGGTTAGGTTAGGTTAGGTTAGGTTAGGTTAGGTTAGGTTAGGTTAGGTTAGGTTAGGTTAGGTTAGGTTAGGTTAGGTTAGGTTAGGTTAGGTTAGGTTAGGTTAGGTTAGGTTAGGTTAGGTTAGGTTAGGTTAGGTTAGGTTAGGTTAGGTTAGGTTAGGTTAGGTTAGGTTAGGTTAGGTTAGGTTAGGTTAGGTTAGGTTAGGTTAGGTTAGGTTAGGTTAGGTTAGGTTAGGTTAGGTTAGGTTAGGTTAGGTTAGGTTAGGTTAGGTTAGGTTAGGTTAGGTTAGGTTAGGTTAGGTTAGGTTAGGTTAGGTTAGGTTAGGTTAGGTTAGGTTAGGTTAGGTTAGGTTAGGTTAGGTTAGGTTAGGTTAGGTTAGGTTAGGTTAGGTTAGGTTAGGTTAGGTTAGGTTAGGTTAGGTTAGGTTAGGTTAGGTTAGGTTAGGTTAGGTTAGGTTAGGTTAGGTTAGGTTAGGTTAGGTTAGGTTAGGTTAGGTTAGGTTAGGTTAGGTTAGGTTAGGTTAGGTTAGGTTAGGTTAGGTTAGGTTAGGTTAGGTTAGGTTAGGTTAGGTTAGGTTAGGTTAGGTTAGGTTAGGTTAGGTTAGGTTAGGTTAGGTTAGGTTAGGTTAGGTTAGGTTAGGTTAGGTTAGGTTAGGTTAGGTTAGGTTAGGTTAGGTTAGGTTAGGTTAGGTTAGGTTAGGTTAGGTTAGGTTAGGTTAGGTTAGGTTAGGTTAGGTTAGGTTAGGTTAGGTTAGGTTAGGTTAGGTTAGGTTAGGTTAGGTTAGGTTAGGTTAGGTTAGGTTAGGTTAGGTTAGGTTAGGTTAGGTTAGGTTAGGTTAGGTTAGGTTAGGTTAGGTTAGGTTAGGTTAGGTTAGGTTAGGTTAGGTTAGGTTAGGTTAGGTTAGGTTAGGTTAGGTTAGGTTAGGTTAGGTTAGGTTAGGTTAGGTTAGGTTAGGTTAGGTTAGGTTAGGTTAGGTTAGGTTAGGTTAGGTTAGGTTAGGTTAGGTTAGGTTAGGTTAGGTTAGGTTAGGTTAGGTTAGGTTAGGTTAGGTTAGGTTAGGTTAGGTTAGGTTAGGTTAGGTTAGGTTAGGTTAGGTTAGGTTAGGTTAGGTTAGGTTAGGTTAGGTTAGGTTAGGTTAGGTTAGGTTAGGTTAGGTTAGGTTAGGTTAGGTTAGGTTAGGTTAGGTTAGGTTAGGTTAGGTTAGGTTAGGTTAGGTTAGGTTAGGTTAGGTTAGGTTAGGTTAGGTTAGGTTAGGTTAGGTTAGGTTAGGTTAGGTTAGGTTAGGTTAGGTTAGGTTAGGTTATAGGGTCTATTCTCGGTCGATTTCGTTCAAATTTGGCATAGGGGCTTTTTTTTACCTGATCTATCTATGGTCTTTCGCTTTTGGTATTGAATCGCCCTGCGTCTGGTACCTCCCATACATTTTTTTTGAAAATTTACGGTTTTTAATTTTTTATTAAAAACTTATAATAATTAGGTGTTTGGTTTCTACCCTACCCCAAAATTTCAATAATTGCGCATCGAATGACGTTTTTTACATTAAAATTGGATAATAAATAAAGATTTTAGACCCGGGTTAGATTATTTTAGCATTTTTTTATATTTTTTTTTAGCGTCCAAAAATTTTGAAAAAAATATATAAGGTAGGCATGCCGTACCTCAGATTTTAGACCCGGGTTAGATTATTTTAGCATTTTTTTATATTTTTTTTTAGCGTCCAAAAATTTTGAAAAAAATATATAAGGTAGGCATGCCGTACCTCGTGCACCTACTACGTGGTGCCGATAGCTCGAATTTCAAGTCCATTTTTTTTTATCTCTTACCGTTTTTGAGATATTAATTTTTTAGAGGTAAAAATATAGAGAAACATTGCTATTACCTTCATCAGGCGCCTCGACCGAATTTGTATGGAAAAAGTTAATTCCGACTCGAACTTGACCGAAATTCAGTTTGAGGAAAAATTCTGTATCTTCTAAACGGCTGGTCCGATTTTGATAGGACTTTCAACATTGGTCATGGGATGGAAAATGTAGATTGACGCATCTGTCAAAACTGTCAAAATTGACAGTTTGACAGTTTTTGTGACAGTTTGACAGTTTTTGTCATTTTTACTGAAAATTAACATGTTTTGTTATTGTTTGGTACTAAGTGACATAGTTTAATGTACATAGTGTTGTTTGACATATCTGTCAAATTTGACAGTTTGACGGTTTTTGCCATTTTCAGTGAAAATTCTCATTTTGGGATATAATTTAGCACCAAGTGACATTGTTAAGTGTAGATTTATACTATCTGTCAAATCTGTCAAAATTGACATTTTGTGAAATTTTGACAGTTTTGGGTCCAAAATGATTTTGATAGGAACTTCAACAGTAGTCATGGGATGGAAAATGTAGTTTGACACATCTGTCAAAAATGTCAAAATTGACAGTTTGACAGTTTTTGTCATTTTTAGTGAAAATTAACATGTTTTGTTAAAGTTTGGTACTAAGTGACATAGTTTAATGTACTTAGTGTTGTTTGACATATCTGTCAAATTTGACAGTTTGACAGTTTTTGCCATTTTCAGTGAAAATTCTCATTTTGGGATATAATTTAGCACCAAGTGACATTGTTAAGTGTAGATTTATACTATCTGTCAAATCTGTCAAAATTGACATTTTGTGAAATTTTGACAGTTTTGGGTCCAAAATCGAAACGGCTGGTCCGATTTTGATAGGAACTTCAACACTAGTCATGGGATGGAAAATGTAGTTTGACACATCTGTCAAAAATGTCAAAATTGACAGTTTGACAGTTTTGGTCATTTTTAGTGAAAATTAACATGTTTTGTTAAAGTTTGGTACTAAGTGACATAGTTTAATGTACTTAGTGTTGTTTCACATATCTGTCAAATTTGACAGTTTGACAGTTTTTGCCATTTTCAGTGAAAATTCTCATTTTGGGATATAATTTAGCACCAAGTGACATTGTTAAGTGTAGATTTATACTATCTGTCAAATCTGTCAAAATTGACATTTTGTGAAATTTTGACAGTTTTGGGTCCAAAATCGAAACGGCTTGTCCGATTTTGATAGGACCTTCAACATTAGTCATGGGATGGAAAAAGAAAAATGGAAAACCTATTAGGTTAGGTTAGGTTAGGTTAGGTTAGGTTAGGTTAGGTTAGGTTAGGTTAGGTTAGGTTAGGTTAGGTTAGGTTAGGTTAGGTTAGGTTAGGTTAGGTTAGGTTAGGTTAGGTTAGGTTAGGTTAGGTTAGGTTAGGTTAGGTTAGGTTAGGTTAGGTTAGGTTAGGTTAGGTTAGGTTAGGTTAGGTTAGGTTAGGTTAGGTTAGGTTAGGTTAGGTTAGGTTAGGTTAGGTTAGGTTAGGTTAGGTTAGGTTAGGTTAGGTTAGGTTAGGTTAGGTTAGGTTAGGTTAGGTTAGGTTAGGTTAGGTTAGGTTAGGTTAGGTTAGGTTAGGTTAGGTTAGGTTAGGTTAGGTTAGGTTAGGTTAGGTTAGGTTAGGTTAGGTTAGGTTAGGTTAGGTTAGGTTAGGTTAGGTTAGGTTAGGTTAGGTTAGGTTAGGTTAGGTTAGGTTAGGTTAGGTTAGGTTAGGTTAGGTTAGGTTAGGTTAGGTTAGGTTAGGTTAGGTTAGGTTAGGTTAGGTTAGGTTAGGTTAGGTTAGGTTAGGTTAGGTTAGGTTAGGTTAGGTTAGGTTAGGTTAGGTTAGGTTAGGTTAGGTTAGGTTAGGTTAGGTTAGGTTAGGTTAGGTTAGGTTAGGTTAGGTTAGGTTAGGTTAGGTTAGGTTAGGTTAGGTTAGGTTAGGTTAGGTTAGGTTAGGTTAGGTTAGGTTAGGTTAGGTTAGGTTAGGTTAGGTTAGGTTAGGTTAGGTTAGGTTAGGTTAGGTTAGGTTAGGTTAGGTTAGGTTAGGTTAGGTTAGGTTAGGTTAGGTTAGGTTAGGTTAGGTTAGGTTAGGTTAGGTTAGGTTAGGTTAGGTTAGGTTAGGTTAGGTTAGGTTAGGTTAGGTTAGGTTAGGTTAGGTTAGGTTAGGTTAGGTTAGGTTAGGTTAGGTTAGGTTAGGTTAGGTTAGGTTAGGTTAGGTTAGGTTAGGTTAGGTTAGGTTAGGTTAGGTTAGGTTAGGTTAGGTTAGGTTAGGTTAGGTTAGGTTAGGTTAGGTTAGGTTAGGTTAGGTTAGGTTAGGTTAGGTTAGGTTAGGTTAGGTTAGGTTAGGTTAGGTTAGGTTAGGTTAGGTTAGGTTAGGTTAGGTTAGGTTAGGTTAGGTTAGGTTAGGTTAGGTTAGGTTAGGTTAGGTTAGGTTAGGTTAGGTTAGGTTAGGTTAGGTTAGGTTAGGTTAGGTTAGGTTAGGTTAGGTTAGGTTAGGTTAGGTTAGGTTAGGTTAGGTTAGGTTAGGTTAGGTTAGGTTAGGTTAGGTTAGGTTAGGTTAGGTTAGGTTAGGTTAGGTTAGGTTAGGTTAGGTTAGGTTAGGTTAGGTTAGGTTAGGTTAGGTTAGGTTAGGTTAGGTTAGGTTAGGTTAGGTTAGGTTAGGTTAGGTTAGGTTAGGTTAGGTTAGGTTAGGTTAGGTTAGGTTAGGTTAGGTTAGGTTAGGTTAGGTTAGGTTAGGTTAGGTTAGGTTAGGTTAGGTTAGGTTAGGTTAGGTTAGGTTAGGTTAGGTTAGGTTAGGTTAGGTTAGGTTAGGTTAGGTTAGGTTAGGTTAGGTTAGGTTAGGTTAGGTTAGGTTAGGTTAGGTTAGGTTAGGTTAGGTTAGGTTAGGTTAGGTTAGGTTAGGTTAGGTTAGGTTAGGTTAGGTTAGGTTAGGTTAGGTTAGGTTAGGTTAGGTTAGGTTAGGTTAGGTTAGGTTAGGTTAGGTTAGGTTAGGTTAGGTTAGGTTAGGTTAGGTTAGGTTAGGTTAGGTTAGGTTAGGTTAGGTTAGGTTAGGTTAGGTTAGGTTAGGTTAGGTTAGGTTAGGTTAGGTTAGGTTAGGTTAGGTTAGGTTAGGTTAGGTTAGGTTAGGTTAGGTTAGGTTAGGTTAGGTTAGGTTAGGTTAGGTTAGGTTAGGTTAGGTTAGGTTAGGTTAGGTTAGGTTAGGTTAGGTTAGGTTAGGTTAGGTTAGGTTAGGTTAGGTTAGGTTAGGTTAGGTTAGGTTAGGTTAGGTTAGGTTAGGTTAGGTTAGGTTAGGTTAGGTTAGGTTAGGTTAGGTTAGGTTAGGTTAGGTTAGGTTAGGTTAGGTTAGGTTAGGTTAGGTTAGGTTAGGTTAGGTTAGGTTAGGTTAGGTTAGGTTAGGTTAGGTTAGGTTAGGTTAGGTTAGGTTAGGTTAGGTTAGGTTAGGTTAGGTTAGGTTAGGTTAGGTTAGGTTAGGTTAGGTTAGGTTAGGTTAGGTTAGGTTAGGTTAGGTTAGGTTAGGTTAGGTTAGGTTAGGTTAGGTTAGGTTAGGTTAGGTTAGGTTAGGTTAGGTTAGGTTAGGTTAGGTTAGGTTAGGTTAGGTTAGGTTAGGTTAGGTTAGGTTAGGTTAGGTTAGGTTAGGTTAGGTTAGGTTAGGTTAGGTTAGGTTAGGTTAGGTTAGGTTAGGTTAGGTTAGGTTAGGTTAGGTTAGGTTAGGTTAGGTTAGGTTAGGTTAGGTTAGGTTAGGTTAGGTTAGGTTAGGTTAGGTTAGGTTAGGTTAGGTTAGGTTAGGTTAGGTTAGGTTAGGTTAGGTTAGGTTAGGTTAGGTTAGGTTAGGTTAGGTTAGGTTAGGTTAGGTTAGGTTAGGTTAGGTTAGGTTAGGTTAGGTTAGGTTAGGTTAGGTTAGGTTAGGTTAGGTTAGGTTAGGTTAGGTTAGGTTAGGTTAGGTTAGGTTAGGTTAGGTTAGGTTAGGTTAGGTTAGGTTAGGTTAGGTTAGGTTAGGTTAGGTTAGGTTAGGTTAGGTTAGGTTAGGTTAGGTTAGGTTAGGTTAGGTTAGGTTAGGTTAGGTTAGGTTAGGTTAGGTTAGGTTAGGTTAGGTTAGGTTAGGTTAGGTTAGGTTAGGTTAGGTTAGGTTAGGTTAGGTTAGGTTAGGTTAGGTTAGGTTAGGTTAGGTTAGGTTAGGTTAGGTTAGGTTAGGTTAGGTTAGGTTAGGTTAGGTTAGGTTATAGGGTCTATTCTCGGTCGATTTCGTTCAAATTTGGCATAGGGGCTTTTTTTTACCTGATCTATCTATGGTCTTTCGCTTTTGGTATTGAATCGCCCTGCGTCTGGTACCTCCCATACATTTTTTTTGAAAATTTACGGTTTTTAATTTTTTATTAAAAACTTATAATAATTAGGTGTTTGGTTTCTACCCTACCCCAAAATTTCAATAATTGCGCATCGAATGACGTTTTTTACATTAAAATTGGATAATAAATAAAGATTTTAGACCCGGGTTAGATTATTTTAGCATTTTTTTATATTTTTTTTTAGCGTCCAAAAATTTTGAAAAAAATATATAAGGTAGGCATGCCGTACCTCGTGCACCTACTACGTGGTGCCGATAGCTCGAATTTCAAGTCCATTTTTTTTTATCTCTTACCGTTTTTGAGATATTAATTTTTTAGAGGTAAAAATATAGAGAAACATTGCTATTACCTTCATCAGGCGCCTCGACCGAATTTGTATGGAAAAAGTTAATTCCGACTCGAACTTGACCGAAATTCAGTTTGAGGAAAAATTCTGTATCTTCTAAACGGCTGGTCCGATTTTGATAGGACTTTCAACATTGGTCATGGGATGGAAAATGTAGATTGACGCATCTGTCAAAACTGTCAAAATTGACAGTTTGACAGTTTTTGTCATTTTTACTGAAAATTAACATGTTTTGTTATTGTTTGGTACTAAGTGACATAGTTTAATGTACATAGTGTTGTTTGACATATCTGTCAAATTTGACAGTTTGACGGTTTTTGCCATTTTCAGTGAAAATTCTCATTTTGGGATATAATTTAGCACCAAGTGACATTGTTAAGTGTAGATTTATACTATCTGTCAAATCTGTCAAAATTGACATTTTGTGAAATTTTGACAGTTTTGGGTCCAAAATCGAAACGGCTGGTCCGATTTTGATAGGAACTTCAACAGTAGTCATGGGATGGAAAATGTAGTTTGACACATCTGTCAAAAATGTCAAAATTGACAGTTTGACAGTTTTTGTCATTTTTAGTGAAAATTAACATGTTTTGTTAAAGTTTGGTACTAAGTGACATAGTTTAATGTACTTAGTGTTGTTTGACATATCTGTCAAATTTGACAGTTTGACAGTTTTTGCCATTTTCAGTGAAAATTCTCATTTTGGGATATAATTTAGCACCAAGTGACATTGTTAAGTGTAGATTTATACTATCTGTCAAATCTGTCAAAATTGACATTTTGTGAAATTTTGACAGTTTTGGGTCCAAAATCGAAACGGCTGGTCCGATTTTGATAGGAACTTCAACACTAGTCATGGGATGGAAAATGTAGTTTGACACATCTGTCAAAAATGTCAAAATTGACAGTTTGACAGTTTTGGTCATTTTTAGTGAAAATTAACATGTTTTGTTAAAGTTTGGTACTAAGTGACATAGTTTAATGTACTTAGTGTTGTTTCACATATCTGTCAAATTTGACAGTTTGACAGTTTTTGCCATTTTCAGTGAAAATTCTCATTTTGGGATATAATTTAGCACCAAGTGACATTGTTAAGTGTAGATTTATACTATCTGTCAAATCTGTCAAAATTGACATTTTGTGAAATTTTGACAGTTTTGGGTCCAAAATCGAAACGGCTTGTCCGATTTTGATAGGACCTTCAACATTAGTCATGGGATGGAAAAAGAAAAATGGAAAACCTATTAGGTTAGGTTAGGTTAGGTTAGGTTAGGTTAGGTTAGGTTAGGTTAGGTTAGGTTAGGTTAGGTTAGGTTAGGTTAGGTTAGGTTAGGTTAGGTTAGGTTAGGTTAGGTTAGGTTAGGTTAGGTTAGGTTAGGTTAGGTTAGGTTAGGTTAGGTTAGGTTAGGTTAGGTTAGGTTAGGTTAGGTTAGGTTAGGTTAGGTTAGGTTAGGTTAGGTTAGGTTAGGTTAGGTTAGGTTAGGTTAGGTTAGGTTAGGTTAGGTTAGGTTAGGTTAGGTTAGGTTAGGTTAGGTTAGGTTAGGTTAGGTTAGGTTAGGTTAGGTTAGGTTAGGTTAGGTTAGGTTAGGTTAGGTTAGGTTAGGTTAGGTTAGGTTAGGTTAGGTTAGGTTAGGTTAGGTTAGGTTAGGTTAGGTTAGGTTAGGTTAGGTTAGGTTAGGTTAGGTTAGGTTAGGTTAGGTTAGGTTAGGTTAGGTTAGGTTAGGTTAGGTTAGGTTAGGTTAGGTTAGGTTAGGTTAGGTTAGGTTAGGTTAGGTTAGGTTAGGTTAGGTTAGGTTAGGTTAGGTTAGGTTAGGTTAGGTTAGGTTAGGTTAGGTTAGGTTAGGTTAGGTTAGGTTAGGTTAGGTTAGGTTAGGTTAGGTTAGGTTAGGTTAGGTTAGGTTAGGTTAGGTTAGGTTAGGTTAGGTTAGGTTAGGTTAGGTTAGGTTAGGTTAGGTTAGGTTAGGTTAGGTTAGGTTAGGTTAGGTTAGGTTAGGTTAGGTTAGGTTAGGTTAGGTTAGGTTAGGTTAGGTTAGGTTAGGTTAGGTTAGGTTAGGTTAGGTTAGGTTAGGTTAGGTTAGGTTAGGTTAGGTTAGGTTAGGTTAGGTTAGGTTAGGTTAGGTTAGGTTAGGTTAGGTTAGGTTAGGTTAGGTTAGGTTAGGTTAGGTTAGGTTAGGTTAGGTTAGGTTAGGTTAGGTTAGGTTAGGTTAGGTTAGGTTAGGTTAGGTTAGGTTAGGTTAGGTTAGGTTAGGTTAGGTTAGGTTAGGTTAGGTTAGGTTAGGTTAGGTTAGGTTAGGTTAGGTTAGGTTAGGTTAGGTTAGGTTAGGTTAGGTTAGGTTAGGTTAGGTTAGGTTAGGTTAGGTTAGGTTAGGTTAGGTTAGGTTAGGTTAGGTTAGGTTAGGTTAGGTTAGGTTAGGTTAGGTTAGGTTAGGTTAGGTTAGGTTAGGTTAGGTTAGGTTAGGTTAGGTTAGGTTAGGTTAGGTTAGGTTAGGTTAGGTTAGGTTAGGTTAGGTTAGGTTAGGTTAGGTTAGGTTAGGTTAGGTTAGGTTAGGTTAGGTTAGGTTAGGTTAGGTTAGGTTAGGTTAGGTTAGGTTAGGTTAGGTTAGGTTAGGTTAGGTTAGGTTAGGTTAGGTTAGGTTAGGTTAGGTTAGGTTAGGTTAGGTTAGGTTAGGTTAGGTTAGGTTAGGTTAGGTTAGGTTAGGTTAGGTTAGGTTAGGTTAGGTTAGGTTAGGTTAGGTTAGGTTAGGTTAGGTTAGGTTAGGTTAGGTTAGGTTAGGTTAGGTTAGGTTAGGTTAGGTTAGGTTAGGTTAGGTTAGGTTAGGTTAGGTTAGGTTAGGTTAGGTTAGGTTAGGTTAGGTTAGGTTAGGTTAGGTTAGGTTAGGTTAGGTTAGGTTAGGTTAGGTTAGGTTAGGTTAGGTTAGGTTAGGTTAGGTTAGGTTAGGTTAGGTTAGGTTAGGTTAGGTTAGGTTAGGTTAGGTTAGGTTAGGTTAGGTTAGGTTAGGTTAGGTTAGGTTAGGTTAGGTTAGGTTAGGTTAGGTTAGGTTAGGTTAGGTTAGGTTAGGTTAGGTTAGGTTAGGTTAGGTTAGGTTAGGTTAGGTTAGGTTAGGTTAGGTTAGGTTAGGTTAGGTTAGGTTAGGTTAGGTTAGGTTAGGTTAGGTTAGGTTAGGTTAGGTTAGGTTAGGTTAGGTTAGGTTAGGTTAGGTTAGGTTAGGTTAGGTTAGGTTAGGTTAGGTTAGGTTAGGTTAGGTTAGGTTAGGTTAGGTTAGGTTAGGTTAGGTTAGGTTAGGTTAGGTTAGGTTAGGTTAGGTTAGGTTAGGTTAGGTTAGGTTAGGTTAGGTTAGGTTAGGTTAGGTTAGGTTAGGTTAGGTTAGGTTAGGTTAGGTTAGGTTAGGTTAGGTTAGGTTAGGTTAGGTTAGGTTAGGTTAGGTTAGGTTAGGTTAGGTTAGGTTAGGTTAGGTTAGGTTAGGTTAGGTTAGGTTAGGTTAGGTTAGGTTAGGTTAGGTTAGGTTAGGTTAGGTTAGGTTAGGTTAGGTTAGGTTAGGTTAGGTTAGGTTAGGTTAGGTTAGGTTAGGTTAGGTTAGGTTAGGTTAGGTTAGGTTAGGTTAGGTTAGGTTAGGTTAGGTTAGGTTAGGTTAGGTTAGGTTAGGTTAGGTTAGGTTAGGTTAGGTTAGGTTAGGTTAGGTTAGGTTAGGTTAGGTTAGGTTAGGTTAGGTTAGGTTAGGTTAGGTTAGGTTAGGTTAGGTTAGGTTAGGTTAGGTTAGGTTAGGTTAGGTTAGGTTAGGTTAGGTTAGGTTAGGTTAGGTTAGGTTAGGTTAGGTTAGGTTAGGTTAGGTTAGGTTAGGTTAGGTTAGGTTAGGTTAGGTTAGGTTAGGTTAGGTTAGGTTAGGTTAGGTTAGGTTAGGTTAGGTTAGGTTAGGTTAGGTTAGGTTAGGTTAGGTTAGGTTAGGTTAGGTTAGGTTAGGTTAGGTTAGGTTAGGTTAGGTTAGGTTAGGTTAGGTTAGGTTAGGTTAGGTTAGGTTAGGTTAGGTTAGGTTAGGTTAGGTTAGGTTAGGTTAGGTTAGGTTAGGTTAGGTTAGGTTAGGTTAGGTTAGGTTAGGTTAGGTTAGGTTAGGTTAGGTTAGGTTAGGTTAGGTTAGGTTAGGTTAGGTTAGGTTAGGTTAGGTTAGGTTAGGTTAGGTTAGGTTAGGTTAGGTTAGGTTAGGTTAGGTTAGGTTAGGTTAGGTTAGGTTAGGTTAGGTTAGGTTAGGTTAGGTTAGGTTAGGTTAGGTTAGGTTAGGTTAGGTTAGGTTAGGTTAGGTTAGGTTAGGTTAGGTTAGGTTAGGTTAGGTTAGGTTAGGTTAGGTTAGGTTAGGTTAGGTTAGGTTAGGTTAGGTTAGGTTAGGTTAGGTTAGGTTAGGTTAGGTTAGGTTAGGTTAGGTTAGGTTAGGTTAGGTTAGGTTAGGTTAGGTTAGGTTAGGTTAGGTTAGGTTAGGTTAGGTTAGGTTAGGTTAGGTTAGGTTAGGTTAGGTTAGGTTAGGTTAGGTTAGGTTAGGTTAGGTTAGGTTAGGTTAGGTTAGGTTAGGTTAGGTTAGGTTAGGTTAGGTTAGGTTAGGTTAGGTTAGGTTAGGTTAGGTTAGGTTAGGTTAGGTTAGGTTAGGTTAGGTTAGGTTAGGTTAGGTTAGGTTAGGTTAGGTTAGGTTAGGTTAGGTTAGGTTAGGTTAGGTTAGGTTAGGTTAGGTTAGGTTAGGTTAGGTTAGGTTAGGTTAGGTTAGGTTAGGTTAGGTTAGGTTAGGTTAGGTTAGGTTAGGTTAGGTTAGGTTAGGTTAGGTTAGGTTAGGTTAGGTTAGGTTAGGTTAGGTTAGGTTAGGTTAGGTTAGGTTAGGTTAGGTTAGGTTAGGTTAGGTTAGGTTAGGTTAGGTTAGGTTAGGTTAGGTTAGGTTAGGTTAGGTTAGGTTAGGTTAGGTTAGGTTAGGTTAGGTTAGGTTAGGTTAGGTTAGGTTAGGTTAGGTTAGGTTAGGTTAGGTTAGGTTAGGTTAGGTTAGGTTAGGTTAGGTTAGGTTAGGTTAGGTTAGGTTAGGTTAGGTTAGGTTAGGTTAGGTTAGGTTAGGTTAGGTTAGGTTAGGTTAGGTTAGGTTAGGTTAGGTTAGGTTAGGTTAGGTTAGGTTAGGTTAGGTTAGGTTAGGTTAGGTTAGGTTAGGTTAGGTTAGGTTAGGTTAGGTTAGGTTAGGTTAGGTTAGGTTAGGTTAGGTTAGGTTAGGTTAGGTTAGGTTAGGTTAGGTTAGGTTAGGTTAGGTTAGGTTAGGTTAGGTTAGGTTAGGTTAGGTTAGGTTAGGTTAGGTTAGGTTAGGTTAGGTTAGGTTAGGTTAGGTTAGGTTAGGTTAGGTTAGGTTAGGTTAGGTTAGGTTAGGTTAGGTTAGGTTAGGTTAGGTTAGGTTAGGTTAGGTTAGGTTAGGTTAGGTTAGGTTAGGTTAGGTTAGGTTAGGTTAGGTTAGGTTAGGTTAGGTTAGGTTAGGTTAGGTTAGGTTAGGTTAGGTTAGGTTAGGTTAGGTTAGGTTAGGTTAGGTTAGGTTAGGTTAGGTTAGGTTAGGTTAGGTTAGGTTAGGTTAGGTTAGGTTAGGTTAGGTTAGGTTAGGTTAGGTTAGGTTAGGTTAGGTTAGGTTAGGTTAGGTTAGGTTAGGTTAGGTTAGGTTAGGTTAGGTTAGGTTAGGTTAGGTTAGGTTAGGTTAGGTTAGGTTAGGTTAGGTTAGGTTAGGTTAGGTTAGGTTAGGTTAGGTTAGGTTAGGTTAGGTTAGGTTAGGTTAGGTTAGGTTAGGTTAGGTTAGGTTAGGTTAGGTTAGGTTAGGTTAGGTTAGGTTAGGTTAGGTTAGGTTAGGTTAGGTTAGGTTAGGTTAGGTTAGGTTAGGTTAGGTTAGGTTAGGTTAGGTTAGGTTAGGTTAGGTTAGGTTAGGTTAGGTTAGGTTAGGTTAGGTTAGGTTAGGTTAGGTTAGGTTAGGTTAGGTTAGGTTAGGTTAGGTTAGGTTAGGTTAGGTTAGGTTAGGTTAGGTTAGGTTAGGTTAGGTTAGGTTAGGTTAGGTTAGGTTAGGTTAGGTTAGGTTAGGTTAGGTTAGGTTAGGTTAGGTTAGGTTAGGTTAGGTTAGGTTAGGTTAGGTTAGGTTAGGTTAGGTTAGGTTAGGTTAGGTTAGGTTAGGTTAGGTTAGGTTAGGTTAGGTTAGGTTAGGTTAGGTTAGGTTAGGTTAGGTTAGGTTAGGTTAGGTTAGGTTAGGTTAGGTTAGGTTAGGTTAGGTTAGGTTAGGTTAGGTTAGGTTAGGTTAGGTTAGGTTAGGTTAGGTTAGGTTAGGTTAGGTTAGGTTAGGTTAGGTTAGGTTAGGTTAGGTTAGGTTAGGTTAGGTTAGGTTAGGTTAGGTTAGGTTAGGTTAGGTTAGGTTAGGTTAGGTTAGGTTAGGTTAGGTTAGGTTAGGTTAGGTTAGGTTAGGTTAGGTTAGGTTAGGTTAGGTTAGGTTAGGTTAGGTTAGGTTAGGTTAGGTTAGGTTAGGTTAGGTTAGGTTAGGTTAGGTTAGGTTAGGTTAGGTTAGGTTAGGTTAGGTTAGGTTAGGTTAGGTTAGGTTAGGTTAGGTTAGGTTAGGTTAGGTTAGGTTAGGTTAGGTTAGGTTAGGTTAGGTTAGGTTAGGTTAGGTTAGGTTAGGTTAGGTTAGGTTAGGTTAGGTTAGGTTAGGTTAGGTTAGGTTAGGTTAGGTTAGGTTAGGTTAGGTTAGGTTAGGTTAGGTTAGGTTAGGTTAGGTTAGGTTAGGTTAGGTTAGGTTAGGTTAGGTTAGGTTAGGTTAGGTTAGGTTAGGTTAGGTTAGGTTAGGTTAGGTTAGGTTAGGTTAGGTTAGGTTAGGTTAGGTTAGGTTAGGTTAGGTTAGGTTAGGTTAGGTTAGGTTAGGTTAGGTTAGGTTAGGTTAGGTTAGGTTAGGTTAGGTTAGGTTAGGTTAGGTTAGGTTAGGTTAGGTTAGGTTAGGTTAGGTTAGGTTAGGTTAGGTTAGGTTAGGTTAGGTTAGGTTAGGTTAGGTTAGGTTAGGTTAGGTTAGGTTAGGTTAGGTTAGGTTAGGTTAGGTTAGGTTAGGTTAGGTTAGGTTAGGTTAGGTTAGGTTAGGTTAGGTTAGGTTAGGTTAGGTTAGGTTAGGTTAGGTTAGGTTAGGTTAGGTTAGGTTAGGTTAGGTTAGGTTAGGTTAGGTTAGGTTAGGTTAGGTTAGGTTAGGTTAGGTTAGGTTAGGTTAGGTTAGGTTAGGTTAGGTTAGGTTAGGTTAGGTTAGGTTAGGTTAGGTTAGGTTAGGTTAGGTTAGGTTAGGTTAGGTTAGGTTAGGTTAGGTTAGGTTAGGTTAGGTTAGGTTAGGTTAGGTTAGGTTAGGTTAGGTTAGGTTAGGTTAGGTTAGGTTAGGTTAGGTTAGGTTAGGTTAGGTTAGGTTAGGTTAGGTTAGGTTAGGTTAGGTTAGGTTAGGTTAGGTTAGGTTAGGTTAGGTTAGGTTAGGTTAGGTTAGGTTAGGTTAGGTTAGGTTAGGTTAGGTTAGGTTAGGTTAGGTTAGGTTAGGTTAGGTTAGGTTAGGTTAGGTTAGGTTAGGTTAGGTTAGGTTAGGTTAGGTTAGGTTAGGTTAGGTTAGGTTAGGTTAGGTTAGGTTAGGTTAGGTTAGGTTAGGTTAGGTTAGGTTAGGTTAGGTTAGGTTAGGTTAGGTTAGGTTAGGTTAGGTTAGGTTAGGTTAGGTTAGGTTAGGTTAGGTTAGGTTAGGTTAGGTTAGGTTAGGTTAGGTTAGGTTAGGTTAGGTTAGGTTAGGTTAGGTTAGGTTAGGTTAGGTTAGGTTAGGTTAGGTTAGGTTAGGTTAGGTTAGGTTAGGTTAGGTTAGGTTAGGTTAGGTTAGGTTAGGTTAGGTTAGGTTAGGTTAGGTTAGGTTAGGTTAGGTTAGGTTAGGTTAGGTTAGGTTAGGTTAGGTTAGGTTAGGTTAGGTTAGGTTAGGTTAGGTTAGGTTAGGTTAGGTTAGGTTAGGTTAGGTTAGGTTAGGTTAGGTTAGGTTAGGTTAGGTTAGGTTAGGTTAGGTTAGGTTAGGTTAGGTTAGGTTAGGTTAGGTTAGGTTAGGTTAGGTTAGGTTAGGTTAGGTTAGGTTAGGTTAGGTTAGGTTAGGTTAGGTTAGGTTAGGTTAGGTTAGGTTAGGTTAGGTTAGGTTAGGTTAGGTTAGGTTAGGTTAGGTTAGGTTAGGTTAGGTTAGGTTAGGTTAGGTTAGGTTAGGTTAGGTTAGGTTAGGTTAGGTTAGGTTAGGTTAGGTTAGGTTAGGTTAGGTTAGGTTAGGTTAGGTTAGGTTAGGTTAGGTTAGGTTAGGTTAGGTTAGGTTAGGTTAGGTTAGGTTAGGTTAGGTTAGGTTAGGTTAGGTTAGGTTAGGTTAGGTTAGGTTAGGTTAGGTTAGGTTAGGTTAGGTTAGGTTAGGTTAGGTTAGGTTAGGTTAGGTTAGGTTAGGTTAGGTTAGGTTAGGTTAGGTTAGGTTAGGTTAGGTTAGGTTAGGTTAGGTTAGGTTAGGTTAGGTTAGGTTAGGTTAGGTTAGGTTAGGTTAGGTTAGGTTAGGTTAGGTTAGGTTAGGTTAGGTTAGGTTAGGTTAGGTTAGGTTAGGTTAGGTTAGGTTAGGTTAGGTTAGGTTAGGTTAGGTTAGGTTAGGTTAGGTTAGGTTAGGTTAGGTTAGGTTAGGTTAGGTTAGGTTAGGTTAGGTTAGGTTAGGTTAGGTTAGGTTAGGTTAGGTTAGGTTAGGTTAGGTTAGGTTAGGTTAGGTTAGGTTAGGTTAGGTTAGGTTAGGTTAGGTTAGGTTAGGTTAGGTTAGGTTAGGTTAGGTTAGGTTAGGTTAGGTTAGGTTAGGTTAGGTTAGGTTAGGTTAGGTTAGGTTAGGTTAGGTTAGGTTAGGTTAGGTTAGGTTAGGTTAGGTTAGGTTAGGTTAGGTTAGGTTAGGTTAGGTTAGGTTAGGTTAGGTTAGGTTAGGTTAGGTTAGGTTAGGTTAGGTTAGGTTAGGTTAGGTTAGGTTAGGTTAGGTTAGGTTAGGTTAGGTTAGGTTAGGTTAGGTTAGGTTAGGTTAGGTTAGGTTAGGTTAGGTTAGGTTAGGTTAGGTTAGGTTAGGTTAGGTTAGGTTAGGTTAGGTTAGGTTAGGTTAGGTTAGGTTAGGTTAGGTTAGGTTAGGTTAGGTTAGGTTAGGTTAGGTTAGGTTAGGTTAGGTTAGGTTAGGTTAGGTTAGGTTAGGTTAGGTTAGGTTAGGTTAGGTTAGGTTAGGTTAGGTTAGGTTAGGTTAGGTTAGGTTAGGTTAGGTTAGGTTAGGTTAGGTTAGGTTAGGTTAGGTTAGGTTAGGTTAGGTTAGGTTAGGTTAGGTTAGGTTAGGTTAGGTTAGGTTAGGTTAGGTTAGGTTAGGTTAGGTTAGGTTAGGTTAGGTTAGGTTAGGTTAGGTTAGGTTAGGTTAGGTTAGGTTAGGTTAGGTTAGGTTAGGTTAGGTTAGGTTAGGTTAGGTTAGGTTAGGTTAGGTTAGGTTAGGTTAGGTTAGGTTAGGTTAGGTTAGGTTAGGTTAGGTTAGGTTAGGTTAGGTTAGGTTAGGTTAGGTTAGGTTAGGTTAGGTTAGGTTAGGTTAGGTTAGGTTAGGTTAGGTTAGGTTAGGTTAGGTTAGGTTAGGTTAGGTTAGGTTAGGTTAGGTTAGGTTAGGTTAGGTTAGGTTAGGTTAGGTTAGGTTAGGTTAGGTTAGGTTAGGTTAGGTTAGGTTAGGTTAGGTTAGGTTAGGTTAGGTTAGGTTAGGTTAGGTTAGGTTAGGTTAGGTTAGGTTAGGTTAGGTTAGGTTAGGTTAGGTTAGGTTAGGTTAGGTTAGGTTAGGTTAGGTTAGGTTAGGTTAGGTTAGGTTAGGTTAGGTTAGGTTAGGTTAGGTTAGGTTAGGTTAGGTTAGGTTAGGTTAGGTTAGGTTAGGTTAGGTTAGGTTAGGTTAGGTTAGGTTAGGTTAGGTTAGGTTAGGTTAGGTTAGGTTAGGTTAGGTTAGGTTAGGTTAGGTTAGGTTAGGTTAGGTTAGGTTAGGTTAGGTTAGGTTAGGTTAGGTTAGGTTAGGTTAGGTTAGGTTAGGTTAGGTTAGGTTAGGTTAGGTTAGGTTAGGTTAGGTTAGGTTAGGTTAGGTTAGGTTAGGTTAGGTTAGGTTAGGTTAGGTTAGGTTAGGTTAGGTTAGGTTAGGTTAGGTTAGGTTAGGTTAGGTTAGGTTAGGTTAGGTTAGGTTAGGTTAGGTTAGGTTAGGTTAGGTTAGGTTAGGTTAGGTTAGGTTAGGTTAGGTTAGGTTAGGTTAGGTTAGGTTAGGTTAGGTTAGGTTAGGTTAGGTTAGGTTAGGTTAGGTTAGGTTAGGTTAGGTTAGGTTAGGTTAGGTTAGGTTAGGTTAGGTTAGGTTAGGTTAGGTTAGGTTAGGTTAGGTTAGGTTAGGTTAGGTTAGGTTAGGTTAGGTTAGGTTAGGTTAGGTTAGGTTAGGTTAGGTTAGGTTAGGTTAGGTTAGGTTAGGTTAGGTTAGGTTAGGTTAGGTTAGGTTAGGTTAGGTTAGGTTAGGTTAGGTTAGGTTAGGTTAGGTTAGGTTAGGTTAGGTTAGGTTAGGTTAGGTTAGGTTAGGTTAGGTTAGGTTAGGTTAGGTTAGGTTAGGTTAGGTTAGGTTAGGTTAGGTTAGGTTAGGTTAGGTTAGGTTAGGTTAGGTTAGGTTAGGTTAGGTTAGGTTAGGTTAGGTTAGGTTAGGTTAGGTTAGGTTAGGTTAGGTTAGGTTAGGTTAGGTTAGGTTAGGTTAGGTTAGGTTAGGTTAGGTTAGGTTAGGTTAGGTTAGGTTAGGTTAGGTTAGGTTAGGTTAGGTTAGGTTAGGTTAGGTTAGGTTAGGTTAGGTTAGGTTAGGTTAGGTTAGGTTAGGTTAGGTTAGGTTAGGTTAGGTTAGGTTAGGTTAGGTTAGGTTAGGTTAGGTTAGGTTAGGTTAGGTTAGGTTAGGTTAGGTTAGGTTAGGTTAGGTTAGGTTAGGTTAGGTTAGGTTAGGTTAGGTTAGGTTAGGTTAGGTTAGGTTAGGTTAGGTTAGGTTAGGTTAGGTTAGGTTAGGTTAGGTTAGGTTAGGTTAGGTTAGGTTAGGTTAGGTTAGGTTAGGTTAGGTTAGGTTAGGTTAGGTTAGGTTAGGTTAGGTTAGGTTAGGTTAGGTTAGGTTAGGTTAGGTTAGGTTAGGTTAGGTTAGGTTAGGTTAGGTTAGGTTAGGTTAGGTTAGGTTAGGTTAGGTTAGGTTAGGTTAGGTTAGGTTAGGTTAGGTTAGGTTAGGTTAGGTTAGGTTAGGTTAGGTTAGGTTAGGTTAGGTTAGGTTAGGTTAGGTTAGGTTAGGTTAGGTTAGGTTAGGTTAGGTTAGGTTAGGTTAGGTTAGGTTAGGTTAGGTTAGGTTAGGTTAGGTTAGGTTAGGTTAGGTTAGGTTAGGTTAGGTTAGGTTAGGTTAGGTTAGGTTAGGTTAGGTTAGGTTAGGTTAGGTTAGGTTAGGTTAGGTTAGGTTAGGTTAGGTTAGGTTAGGTTAGGTTAGGTTAGGTTAGGTTAGGTTAGGTTAGGTTAGGTTAGGTTAGGTTAGGTTAGGTTAGGTTAGGTTAGGTTAGGTTAGGTTAGGTTAGGTTAGGTTAGGTTAGGTTAGGTTAGGTTAGGTTAGGTTAGGTTAGGTTAGGTTAGGTTAGGTTAGGTTAGGTTAGGTTAGGTTAGGTTAGGTTAGGTTAGGTTAGGTTAGGTTAGGTTAGGTTAGGTTAGGTTAGGTTAGGTTAGGTTAGGTTAGGTTAGGTTAGGTTAGGTTAGGTTAGGTTAGGTTAGGTTAGGTTAGGTTAGGTTAGGTTAGGTTAGGTTAGGTTAGGTTAGGTTAGGTTAGGTTAGGTTAGGTTAGGTTAGGTTAGGTTAGGTTAGGTTAGGTTAGGTTAGGTTAGGTTAGGTTAGGTTAGGTTAGGTTAGGTTAGGTTAGGTTAGGTTAGGTTAGGTTAGGTTAGGTTAGGTTAGGTTAGGTTAGGTTAGGTTAGGTTAGGTTAGGTTAGGTTAGGTTAGGTTAGGTTAGGTTAGGTTAGGTTAGGTTAGGTTAGGTTAGGTTAGGTTAGGTTAGGTTAGGTTAGGTTAGGTTAGGTTAGGTTAGGTTAGGTTAGGTTAGGTTAGGTTAGGTTAGGTTAGGTTAGGTTAGGTTAGGTTAGGTTAGGTTAGGTTAGGTTAGGTTAGGTTAGGTTAGGTTAGGTTAGGTTAGGTTAGGTTAGGTTAGGTTAGGTTAGGTTAGGTTAGGTTAGGTTAGGTTAGGTTAGGTTAGGTTAGGTTAGGTTAGGTTAGGTTAGGTTAGGTTAGGTTAGGTTAGGTTAGGTTAGGTTAGGTTAGGTTAGGTTAGGTTAGGTTAGGTTAGGTTAGGTTAGGTTAGGTTAGGTTAGGTAGGTTAGGTTAGGTTAGGTTAGGTTAGGTTAGGTTAGGTTAGGTTAGGTTAGGTTAGGTTAGGTTAGGTTAGGTTAGGTTAGGTTAGGTTAGGTTAGGTTAGGTTAGGTTAGGTTAGGTTAG